>NC_052535.1:11022500-12272500 GCF_016699485.2 Gallus gallus | reverse complement strand
AGCCCGAGGGGGAGCCGTCCTGGCTGCTCCCCTCGGGCTCTCCTCGTGTCGGTTGTACTGAAATGCTTTATTTTGTCAAGAAACAAAGTCACTCCTTCAGCGAGCCTCCCCGCCCCGTTACGGTGTTGGGTTACAAACAGCCCTTTCCAGCTAAGCTCACCCATCCTTACGGGTGTTCCAGGAGAAATTTCCCCCCTCAGATTAAACAGAAAGCCAGTTAGGGAGACGCCATCAGCCTGGCACAGTGACACCCATGCACAGAAAGCTGTGCAGCTCACCCACTGGGGCTGGGCAAGACGGGAAAGCTGCTCCTCCTGCTCCCACGTACGGATGGGAGGAGGAGGCTGATGGACAGACGGGGGAGGAGGATGGACAGGAGGAGGAGGACGGACACACGGACATGCCTGAAGGGCTGTGGCCAAGCAGAGCAGCTCCTGGGGTCACTCTTCTGGGTGCACTCGGCTCCCATTTTGAGCAATGGAAACATTAAATATTAAGCAAAGAGAGTTAATCTGTACCTAGTGTATTGACACAGAGCAGAGGAGGGGGGAAGAAGAAGATAAATAAGAATATTGGGGGAAAAAAAATCGATGCGGTCCAGCAGCCGCGCTGGGCTGTCACTCAGCACCTCGGCAGTGCAGGACGAGTTGTTTCTGGCTGAGCGCTCACATGCCTTTTTTTATTTATTTATCCCAGTGTCAGTGATCCCCCCGCCAATCCCTGCCTCCCCCCGAAAGCAAACAAACCCGAAAGCACAGAGTGTGCCGTGCTGAAGTCCCGGCTGGGCCCCACGCTGCGAGGGGACGGCGGTGGTCCCGGCAGCGAGCGCAGAGCTGCTTGTTGACAGCCGCCTCGCAGTATATTTCTCCAAACAAAGCAGCGTATGCATTCAATGCATTGTTGGGAGAGGGTTTGTTTTCAAAGCCTGACCCGAAATTTGAACTCCGTGGATCCTGCGTTTCTCAAGATCAAACGCGAGAAAATGTGACCAATGCAAACAAGAAATAAACCTTGATAATTATAGCTGTGCACTGGGGCGGCTATTGTTTGGCTCAGACCAGTACCCGCTTCAGCATAAACAGAACCCTATTTTTAAAAGGGATGCCTGACCGGCCGTGGCCATGCTCAGCACTGGGCTGAGAGCCCCTCCAACATGAGCCCACCTCCCCGGGTACGGGGATGGGAGCCGGGGTGCGGAGCCCCGGGGCTGTGCAGGGGGTCAGGACAGGATGGACTGCGCGTTCCCATCACATCTGCACGAGACAAGGGGACCCCAGCGTTTGGCTGCCACTGCCAGCCATAGGGAGCAAACGGACGCTGGGGCACAGACAGACGGACTTCAGGGGATGGACAGATTCAGGAAGGCAGTATCAATTCACACTCACAAAGGAGCTCCGATATTTTCCCGATTACGTTTGCACACAAACGACTGCCGCGGGGAAATTATGCAACCCCAAGCAGAAGCAGCAGGGAAACCAGAGGAGGAAGGGTTGAGGGCCTCTCACCACATCCCACAGCCCCCAGCATTCACCCCAAAACCCACAGTCCGCTGATACCAGACCCATCCCGATGTTGTGGTTCTCAGTAGCCCCTCTGCTGGGTGCCCAGGCTGGAACGCGGATCCGTCACCCAGGCAGTGTAATTCCCCAACCTGGCTCACCTCACACGCCCACACGGCTTTCTTTTTCGAGGCCTCTGTGTGGTCACAGCCACAGATAAATACATCTCGGGAGTGACAGATGCTGTCTCCTCCAAACTCCGTCTTGGGCATGTAGTCTTGAAACCACCGGGGCTTGCGTTATTCAGTTTCTTTTGTTACTGCTTCTACCTTCCCAGCTCTGCCTTAGGCTCTGCAGATAGGATCATGGCAAGCAGGAAGCAGCCAGCTCGGCGATGAGCTGCCTGGGATCGCACACATGCACGGCCCATCAATCACTGTAATTACCCCAGCCACACGCGCCCTGCACACCGCCGTGACACCGTCACCTCCGTTTCTCCAGTGACAGCATCGCAGGGGTAATTTCCCATTCTCAGATGGTGCCTTTGGGCTGGGTTCACCCCCGTCGCCCCATAAGGACTGGGGACAGCTCGGCCACCAGTGGTCCCCAGACCGGGCTTTGAGCTCCATACCAGCCCCAGTCCTGTGTCCCTTGCAGAGGGACAACAAAATCTTTGGGTTTCGCCCTACGCCAACCGCTTGACCCTACAGCTACAAGTGAGGTGGGCCATGGATGTCCATCATAGGATGGAAGTGACCTCATGGAAGTTGGGCCTCTGGAACATCAGGGACCTCGGGGCTGGGGTCCCCTCACCGTGCAGTGAAATGTCCCTTCTCCACATCAACGCAACAGCCCCGATGGCTGGGTCCCCCGTCCCTGCTCGTATGTGCAGGTGGGCACTGTCCGTGGCCCCATGCCTGCCCAAGAAAGCAGCTTCAAGGCAGCGTTGCTGCAGGGCAGATGTTCGCCCTGCCTGTGGATCCCAGAGCCAGGACAGATGGACAGCCAGCCAGACACCCACAGCGGGAAGCGAGAATCACACAAGAAATACGTGAACTCCACGGGCTGATCCGGCATCGCTCCCCCGGCACCAAGAGGCAGCAGGCAGGACAAGCTCCGGGCATGCTTTTCGGATGAATTACTTTTAATTGAGTACATCGCAGCTTAGGAACAACACATGATACTGCCGTGGATAAATATAGGGACGAGCGCGGGACCGGGGGGGCAGGGAGCGGTCCGGCTCCACGCGGGGCCGGGAGGGGCCGCGGAGGGCCGGAGGGGACCCGTACCTGTTTTAAACTCCAGCGTGGGGTCCTTCTCGTCCTCGCCCAGGTCGCTCTGCAACATGGTGTAGATGA
The DNA here is from genome assembly GCF_016699485.2 of Gallus gallus. Lineage (NCBI taxonomy): Eukaryota > Metazoa > Chordata > Aves > Galliformes > Phasianidae > Gallus > Gallus gallus. The sequence goes on along the minus strand of NC_052535.1, from coordinate 12,269,643 downwards.
TCCCGAAGGAGTTGTGGATGCCGAAGATGGAGCCATTGCACCAGGCGGCGGCGAAGACCACGACCCAGCCGAAGCCGCCCTCGGGAGGCTGGAAGGGCGCGGCGGCCCCGCTCGGCCCCCGCTCGGCCCCGGCCCGGGGCTCTCCCTCCCCGCCCTCCTCCGCCGGCCCCCGCTCGCCGCCCTCCTCCCCGCGCTGCGCCATCGCGGCCGCGCTCCGGCCGCCGCCCGCCGCCCGACTGCCCCGCAGCCGGTCCCACATGCCCGCCACCCCCCCCCGCCCGCCCCCTCCTGCCGCAGCCTCACTCCCCGCCTCCCCTCCGCCGCCTCCATCCTCCTCCTCCTCCATCGCGCGGCCCCGGCCCCTACCTGCGGCCCGGAGCTCTCCCCCACCCTCCCCGGGCCCCTCTCCTCCCGGACCACCCCCTTCCCCCTCGGAGCGGGCGGCGCTTCCCCGGCCACCCCCCTCCTCGATCCCCCGGGGCTCAGCGCCGGGTCCCGCCGCCCCGCATCGCCCTCCGCCGCCGCATCCTGCAGCGGGAGCGGCCCCGGGGCGGGCCCCTACCGGCACCGCCCCCGCAGGGCCCTACCCCGAGCCCCGCGGAGCTCCGGCCCGGGGAGGGGGGACCGCAGGGGGTCGGGGGGTGCCCAGGTGAGGACGGAGCCGGGAGCGTGGCCCGACTGGGCTCGGGGCTCGATGGGTGGGGGCTGCAGCTCCGGGAGCTTTTATTTCCACGCCCGTTTGTGGCCCCCGGCTGCAAAAAGAGGGGGAGGGGGGATGCAGAACTGCGGGGACTGCGACTGGAACGCCCTCGGCTCTCCTTCAATTAAAAAATAATAATAATAATAAAAATCTCCAAATCCGTATATTAAAGGCTCTTTCCACACGCCGGGGCTATTTACACCGCCCGAACACCGGGCGCGGGCTGCTGTCTCCCCGTGCCCTAATGGCCGAGCGATGTCAGATCGCTATCAGCCCGGCCCCGCCGCCCGAGGAGCGCGGCTCCGCTCGGCCCTTCCTCCGCTGCAGTCTCCTCCCCGGATCCCCGCTCCCGGCTCCCGGCCCCGCTGCGCTCGGAGCATCTTCCACTGCCCTCTGCTGACTCCCGGGGCTCTGAGCAGCGCGCTCCGTGCTCCTTTCTTCTTTCGTCCCCGTTGCGGAGCTGCAAAGCGAGCGATCTCCGCACAGCGAAGTGGGGTTTAAAAAGGGGCAGGCGGGAGGGAGCCGGCCGGCAGCGGCATCTGCGGGATGCCGGGCGCGGAGCATCCTCCGGCTCTGGTGGGAGGGGGGGAAACCGCAGCGGGAGGCCGAGCAAAACGCGGTGAAAGGCATTGGCGGCTCCGAAGAAATGTTGGTTTGCTGGATGGAAACATCTTATAGGAGCACCTCGGGAAGCGTAGCTGTAGAAACGGTCGTGGCTGCGGTGCCGGGCCCCAACCCAGTGCAGGGCTGTCCTGAGCCACGGGACAACTCTGACAGCTCCCGCTGCCCACACAGCGGCGCTGGGAAGGCAGTCCCGGCAGTGCCATCCCCACTGGAATGGCCACTGCCCCACGTGCCCACCATTAGCAATGCTTCTCTTCTTCACTTCCACCCACGGCCATGACAGCTGGTACATGTGGATGCACAAAGGCACAGTGCCCAGCAGAAAGAACCTTCTCAGGACAGGGAGCTGCAACATGGGGACCGAGACCAAGGCTGGAAGGTGGCAGAGAGTGACCACGGGGACAGGCCATTTCCAGTACCCAGCGGTGACAAACCACGTGCCGCAGTATCCCTTTCCTCCTGTCCTTCCCTATAGCCTTTAATCACATTTGGAATCAAAACATTAGGAAAGGCATTTTGTACACAGTTAGGAACACGGAAGTTGACCCCATTTGGGTTGGCTGAAACATGAAGGCGCCATCCTGGGCTGAGTTCCAGAGGTCTTCTGGGCACCTCATGCCTCCAAGCCTGATGCGTGGCTTCATTTTGTCAGTCAGTACTGCAGCATTGCATTCACTCCCCATCACCAACCACGTGAAGAGATGGAAAGGGTGGGTTCTCAGAGTGCTTCTATTGCACCTTTGCCTTCACCAGGAGAAGCGAGAGCCCCTGGGCAGGGCCCCGCACCCTGAGCAGAGCTGCCAGAGCTGCGCTGCCGGCGGGGAGATGTGGGGCCACGCACAAAGGAGGCGAGGATCCAGCTGGAAATTAATGTTTTATAGAACACCAAGAAAAATCAGAGAGGCTAATTACGGTGATAATCATCACGGCCTCCAGGCATTTCCATGGAAGTCAGGAATTACCCAGGATTACCTCACCCTTGCAGCCTGCGCAGGAGGGGAATGTGCGGCACTGCACCGCCTCCGGCCCCAAAGCTCCTGGTGTGCAGCTCTGGTGCATGGTGCTTTGCTGCCATTTGGGGCCATCGGAGGGCTGGAGAGTGGGCACTGCCTGAGTGCACCAAGGCTGCATCTTTGGTTCATTGGTGGCAGAGGGTGGTGGCCATTCCATGCATCCGGGGGCAGCAAGGTGCCCGTAGCTCCAGCTATGGGGAATGGGGAGCTCAACCCCGCTGCCTCTGTGGGGCTGTATGCAGGGCCTCCCTTCCAAACCCGCCTTGATGAAGCCCTGGGGCACTCATGAAGACAACCAAGGTGTGAGTCACTGAAAACCTCACCTCGTGCCACAGATCATCCCTCTGCCAAAGTTCTCTCTCTCTCCCACGTGCCTGTTTACAAGGCAAAAGGCAAAGCCCAAAAACCCCAGCTGGACTTTAGTAGTGGCAAAACCTGGAGCCACCAACAGCCCTACAGCCATGTTCCTGCCACATAGAATCACAGAACCCTCCCATTTATAAGCTCACTTGAAGTACTGGGAGGCCACAATGAGGTCTCCCTGGAGCCCTCTCCAAACTGAACACCCCCAGCTCCCTCAGTCTTTCTTCATAGGAAAGGTGCTCCAGCCCTCTGAGCATCCTTGTTGCCCTGCTCTGGACCCAATCCTACACCTTCACATCTTTTCTGTGCCGGGGACCCCAGACCAGGACACAGTACTGCAGATGGGGCCTCACAAAGGCAGAGTAGAGGGGGATAATCCCCTCCCTCTTCCTGCTGCCACCCCTCTGTTGATGCAGCCCACGATACGGTTGACCTTCTGGGATATGAGTGCACACAGCTGGCTCATGTCCAGCTTTTCTCTCCCAGGGGTCTGTCTTGGGACTGGTGCTCTTTAACATCCTTATCAATGGCATCGATGATGGAACTGCACTCTCAGCGAGTTTGCTGATGTGGTGTGGTTGACACAGTGGAAGGAAAGGATGCCATTCAGAGGTACCTCAACAGACTTGAAAGGTGGGCCCAGGTGAATCAAATGAGGTTCAGCACAGCAAAGTGCAAGGTTTTGCACTTGGGCCAGAGGAATCCCAGACATAGATACAGACTGGAAGGAGCAGTCCTTGAGAGTAGCCCTGCAGAGAAGGACCTGGGGGTCCTGGTGGATGAAAAACTTAACATGAGCCAGCAGTGTGCTCTTGCAGCTCAGAAAGCAAATGGTATCCTGGGCTCCATCAGAAGAGGGGTGGCCAGCAGGGACAGGGAGGTGATTGTTCCTCTCTACTCTGTCCTTGTGAGTCCCCGTCTGGAGTACTGTGTCTAGGTCTGGAGCCCCCAGTACAAGAAAGATAGAGAGCTGTTGGAGAGGGTCCAGAAGAAGGCCACAAAGATGATCGGGGGCTGGAGCACCTCCCCTACAAAGACAGGCAGAGGGAGCTGGTCTTGTTCAGTCTGGAGAAAAGAAGGCTGCAGGGTGACCTCATTGCAGCCTGTCAGTACCTAAACGGAGTCTATAAATTGGAGGGGAGTCAACTCTTTGAAAGGGTAGATAACAGCAGAACAAGGGAAAATGGTTTTAAGTTGAAGGAGGGAAGATTTAGTTTGGATGTCAGAGGGAAGTTCTTCACTATGAGAGTGGTAAGGTGCTGGAACAGGCTGCCCAGAGAGGCTGTGGATGCCCCATCCCTGGAGGTGTTCAAGGCCAGGTTGAATGGGGCCCTGGGCAGTCTGGTCTAGTATTAAATGTGGAGGTTGGTGGCACTGCCTGTGTTGGGGGAGGTTGGAGATTCATGATCCTTGAGGCCCATTCCAACCTGGACCATACTGTGTGTGTGATTTTCATCCACCAGAACCCCCAAGTCCTTCTCTGCAGGGCTGAGAGTTCTTCTCACAGTCAGCTGAATATGAACCAGCAGTGTGCCCAGGTGGCCAAGAAGGCCAATGGCATCCTGGCTTGTATCAGGAATGGTGTGGTGAGCAGGACTAGGGAAGTAATCCCACCCCTGTACTCGGCATTGGTGAGGCCTCACCTCAAGTACTGTATTCAGCTTTGGGCACCTCAGTACAGAAAGGACATTGAGGTGCTGGAGCAGGTCCAAAGAAGGGCAACAAGGCTGGTGAAGGGCTTGGAGAATATGTCCTATGAGGAGAGACTGAAGGAACTGGGGCTGTTTAGTCTGGGGAAAAGGAGGCTGAGGGGAAACCTTATTGCTCTCTTCCAACATCTGAAAGGTGCTTAAAGCGAGAGTGGGGTTGGTCTCTTCTCACTGGTGACAGGTGACAGGATGAGGGGAAACGGCCTCAAGTTGCGCTAGGGGAAGTTTAGATTGGATGTCAGGAAAAACTTCTTTACAGAAAGGATTGTTAAGCACTGGAATAGGCTCCCCAGGGAGGTGGTTGAGTCATCATCCCTGATGTGTTTAAAAGTCATTTGGATGTGGTCCTCCAGGACACGATTTAGTGGAGGGCTGTTAGGGTAGTATGGTAAGGTCATGGTTGGACTCGATGATCTTTAAGGTCTTTTCCAACCTGAGTGATTCTATGATTCTCCCAGTCTGTGCCGTATCTGGGATTGCCCTGACCCAAGTGCAGCACCTTGCACTCGGCCTTGTTGAACCGCATTAGATTCTTGTATGCCCCTTTCTCGAGCCTGTCCAGGTCCCTCTGGATGGTGTCCCTTCCTTTTACTGTGTCAACTGTGCCACTCAGCTTGGTGTCATCAGCAAACTTGCTGAAGAACACTGGTCCCAAGATGCCACTTGTGACCGCCCTTCACCTGGACACAGAATCAATGACTACAACCCTCTGGCTATGACCGTCCAACCAATTCTTCATCCACCCAATAGTCCAGCCTTCAAATCCACATCTCTCCAATCTAGAGATAAGGATGTGGCATGGGACCACGTCAAACGCTTTGCACAAGTCCAGGTAGGTGACATTAATTGCCCTTGCTTTGTCCATTGATGCCATCACACTGTCGTAGAAGGCCACCAGATAAGTATGGCATGATCTGCCTTTGGTGAAGCCCTCTTGGCTGTCTTAGATACCTGCTCATCCCTCATGTGCCTTAACACCCCTTCCAGGAGGATCTGCTCCATGATCTTCCCAGGCACAGAAGTGAGGCTCACTGGCACAGCAGTCCCCAGCCCCTTGGGGGCTCCCTGGGGACAGCAGCATTGAGGCTGTAGCTCAGTGGGTGACATGAGGAGGTGGTGTGGATCAGTATCACAGCCCGGGCATCTTCAGCGCATGGCCGTGGAAAGGATCAAATGTCCCCTGGGGTGGAGTGGAAGGAGTTTCATTCCCCTAGGAAGTACCATAGGAAAGACCAAGGAGTGGGGACATCACAGGGCATGGAGGAAGCACAGAGGAGATGATGGCTGAGGTGACCACCAGCAGGCCGAGAAGATGGTGCACCACCTGCTCAGCATCATCCCGGTTCCTCATCCGCCCTACTGCAGGTGGGGATCAGCCCTAGGCTGATCATCCTGCTGCGGGGCCAGCAGAAGTGGCCGTTGCCGGGAAGGGGAGAAGGGAACGCGCCCGCCCCGCATCTCCGCCGGGCGGAGCCGAGCGCGGAGCTCCCACAGCACCGGGGGCGGCGGGGCCGCGGCCGCCCGCGCGGAGCGGAGCGGAGCTGAGCGGGGCGGCGCGGGGCGGAGCGGGGCGGGGGGGGCACATGCGCTGTGCGAGCACTGCGGAGCGGCGCGGGGCTCCCGGCACGGCGGCAGCCGCAGCCCCGCACCGGCCCCGGGGCCGCCGGCGCCGCGCAGCTCGCCCGGAGCCCCCCCTCGGAGCCGGCGGAGGTGAGCGGGTGGCTGCGGGGGGGGAAGGTGTGGGGGGGTCCCTGTGGCTTTATAGGGTTTTGGGGGTCTCCCACGCTTTGCGGTTTTTTGATGTTTGCTTTTTGGTGGGTTTTTTTTTGGGGGGGGGGGTGAGGGGGGAGCACAGTACTTTGCATTCTTGAGTCGGGGGGGATACCACTTTGCATCCTTGCATGGGGAGGGGGAGTATCGCCACCGCTTTGGATCCCTGTGCTCCCCCCCCCAACCGTATCCATGCATAGGGGGGCTGGACGCTGTGCATCCTTGCCTGGGGAGGGGTCCCCTGTCACTTTGCCGATTTTCACGGTGGAGGGAGAGCCGCACGCCGCAGCTCTGGTGGAGGTTTCTGCCCATGCACGGGGTGGGGGTGTCAGGCTGCCTGCACCTCCCATCGGGAAGGAGCCCCAGAGCACTCAGCATGGGGGGGGTCGAGGTCTCTCTGCATCCGCACATGGAGTGTGTGTGGGGGGGGGGGGTTAGGCCTTTTTGCACACTGCACGGCCGCGGGGGTGCTGTCACTTTGCATTTCTGCATGGAGAGGGAACCTGTGCGCTTTGCACCCTTGCGCGGCAGGGAGGGGCCATCACTTTACATCCCTGCTGCAAGGCTCTACCAGTGCTTTCTATTTGCACATGGGGGGGGGGGGGGGGGGGGGGCTCCACTGCTTGACAGGATTGCTGGGGCCGGTGGCTGCCCGCACGCGCCCCCCTGCAGCTCAGAGCCCCCCCAGCACGCAGGCATGCACGTGCAGAGCCTGGGCCTGGTGCTCCGTGATTCAGCGACTTGCAGAGCTTTCATAGCAGCTCTGATCACTCGAGGTCTTGCTGCCGCCGTGCTGAAATCCCAATGGGTGTGGAGCCACGGCCGTTTTCGGTGCAATTTGGGGTTGCTTGTCTACGGCTGCCAGGTGCCCGGCAACCCAAGCGGGGGAGTGCAGCACCTGGATGGATGGGTCAGCAGTGGGATGAATTCATCATTCATCCTCCAAACTTCAGCGTGCCTAAGCATAGCCCTAGTTTCTATGTCTCATTTTCTGCGTTTTAGAGGGGAATGCTAAGGGAAAAAAAGGAAGGGAAAAAAGGTGCTTAGATGGCATTTGGCATTCCTGCATCTCTTGAGCATCCCCGGCGGCAGGGAGCAGCTCCATGGCAGGGAGAAGCGGCTCCGTGCGGCAGTAAGGAGGTTAACGTGCTGTGCTGCTCAGCTACGAGCGCAGGGCACGCCGAGGGCTCTTACGCAGTGATGCAACCAAGTCCCCAAATGCCCGCTGCCTTCCCTGGGATCTGCAGCCCACAGAGAAACCTTGAGGTGAAGCTGACTTGCTCGGAGCTGCTGTCTGCTTCGGCCCCATGCTCAACCAAGGATGCTCGTCCTCCATTTTCTGGTAGATGACAAATCAGCTGTGCATGCCAAGATCTTGACAAGTTCCGAGCAACAGCCCTCAAGCCAAAAGGAAAAAGAGAAAAGAAAAACAAAAAACAAAGAGGCCAGCATGCTTTTGCAGAGCTGCCTGTCACTGTTGCAGGGAAACGCGTCTCTGCTGGCTGTTCCCAAGCTGCGAGTGCCCAGGAAGAGCCCTGCTGCTCTCCCGGGCTGCCCCGTGCTGATCAAAGCGCTTCTGTGGTGCAGAGAATGGGGGTTTGTTCGGCTGCGTCCTGCTGCACTGCTGGCGGGACACGGCCGGCCTGCTGGTAATGAGCAGGGCATAGAGAGGGGATGGCATTGAAGGCTTCCTTTGGTGATAGAGAGTCATTAAGAACAGCACGTGGTTCCTTTCCAAGCAGGCTTCTTTCAGCCAAAGCGTGCACAGGATTGCTGCTGCTCCCTGCCCTGTTCCTGGCTCTCCCCTATCTCTTCGCTGCAAGGGTATCCATGCATTATTTTGGGTTGGATCCAGAAAATCCACACCAGCTAATCCCTAAAGAAAATAGCTGCACAGAAACCCACCTGCCAGTTGACGGAGCTGTATGTATAGTTCATGCAGGAGCCTGTTTGCTGTTGAGCAACAGGGTTGGCTTTCCCCTGATCTCAAGGCAGGAGGCACTGCACATCCAGCATCCCCCTAAAGAGCTTTTTGGCCACTGCAAAGCCCAGATCTGAGAGGTGCTTGCAAGTTGGAGGCAATTGAGCCAAGTGCTGTTTCTGGAGCTGGAGAGCTTTGCAGCAGAAGGGAAAAAAAAAAATAGCGTGGCATTTACTAACACAACTCTTAGGGAATATTTTTAGCCGTGTTGTGTTGCGCTTCGCAGCTCGGCGCGGTGGCGGAGCCTCTCTCCTGCAGCTCAGTGGAGGCAGAGCCGCTGCAGTTGGCGCAGCGCAGGCGGAGGCTGCAGATGGGCCGCAGGGAAGGTGCGGGCAGTGCTCCCGCTGGGACGGAGGTGCTGGCCCTGGGCATGGGCAGCTCCAGCTCCAGCCCCAGCAGGGCAGCCCAGCCCTGTCCCCAGGCAGGCGGCCGCAGCTTGTGCTCCTCTTGGCTGTGGGCGCTGACCCTTCCCCTGGCTGTCCAGCAGGACCTCAGCCACGTGCATGGGAGTGAGCTCATTCCAACACATGGGGATGGCTGCTGTTCAGCGCTGCTGGGCAAGTGTTCCTCACTGCTGAGACCTTGCAGCTCGCTGTGCTGTGAGCCTCCATCCTCCCTGCGCTGATGGATCAGTGACCCAGGAGCAGCTTCCTGGGATTTGCTCTCTGGTGTGTTTTGAGGGAGGGGGATGCTGGAGCCAGTTGCCGAGCATTCAGTGAGCCTTTGGACAAGAGCTCAGCAGTGCTATCAGCTCCATGTAAAGCGACGTTGCCTGTCGGGCTGGTAGCATTCGCAGTCACTACAATGATCAGCAGAGTAACAAGCGGTCACAGATGCATTTCCTAAAGACAAGCAATGTGTCTTGGTGGTGAGGGAGCACTCCATTTTGTGTGCAGCACGGCACTGGCTGCAGGGCCGGCTCTGGCAAGCAGGTTCTCTGCGCTGCACCCCAACCAAGCAGCCGTCTCACCACCTGCCTGATCTCACTCTCTCATTATGTGTTTGCAAACCTCCTTGTCTCTGTTCAAGCACTGTAGATTTGCCATACGCTGCTCCCTTTGCTTTTCTCCTTGCTCGACTGCTGGTGCCTGGCCAGGGCTCCCGCTGGGTTACACAGTCCCACTGCTGGCAGCGCCCGGGCAGTGCAGTTGGGTGAGATCTGATCACAGGGGCTAAACAGACAGACAGAAACACAGACAGACCCCAAACCAAGCTCAGCACAGGGGCACAGCACTGAGCTCTGTGAGAACTTGGCGTAGCTGGGGTCATGGCACACCCACTCCATCGCTTCCTAAATCTGTGCTCTCATCTCACACAATATGAAGTCAGGATCTAGTGCTCACCAAACTGCCTCATTGCCACCTGGAAGGCACTGAAAATCACCTGGAGCACGCTGTCATCCAGCTTATCCCCTCCTGCAGGGCCACCTGTACAGTTCATAGGGGTGGCTCAGAGGGGACACCAAGGAGCCACCAGCTGAAGTGCCTTTGCCACATTGAGCCTGGAGGGCAATACCAAGCTTCACTAACCTCCTGTCCCAGGATGGGCCCTAGGTGAGGCTGCTGGGGGTCATGATGATCTGTCAATGCCTGCCTAAACATGGCAGTCTGGTGCTTTAAGGCCTGCAGCTGCCCAAGGTCAGCCTTACCTGGGTGCCATCAGTGACCACTGTCAGTGCCTCCAGACCCCGTGCATCAGGAAGCCAGCACCCACGGGGCAGCATCCCGTGCTGAGAACCGCTCTGCACCTCCTCTTTCCCATGGTGGGCACAAGCAGCTCATTAAGAGCTTCCTCTCGCTTTGGGAAGTGCTGGAGGGGATGAACGCGGGAGGCAGAATAGTATCTGCTTTGTGCTACTGGGAGCACAATCAGCCTTTCTGGGAGCTCAGTCCTAAAAATTTAGATACAAGTTTTGTGCTGTTTTGTCAAGAGTTTGCATTTGCATTAGAAAACTCCCACCGAGCTGGGGTGCGGGTGGGGGGCTGGGGAGCCTGGTGGGTGCTATCAATGGGAATCTGTTCTGCCCAGCACTGTCAGGGCCAAAAAATGCGAGCTGTGCACATTTCTGGCTCTTGTTGTAGTCGGCATTCCTGTTGCTTTATGGGTATGCCCAGCTCTTAGCATCCCATCCATACTCCCCCTCCCTCCCTGTGGCTTGCCGGTCCTGCAGACAGTGAGCCGCCCTGGCTCTGGAGGCACACAGGGATGCTGCGGAGAGCAGGGCAGGACACGGTAGCCTGCATTGGAGCTGTGTGTGTGTGCACAAATAAATCCCAGAGAGCTCTGCAGTCAGCTGGAAATAATGGAATTACAGGCGCTCGCTCACTCCCGTTTGGGTCGGGGGAGGTGTTTTGGGGCCGGCCGAAGGGTTGCATTGCACGGGGTTTGCTGCTGGTTTGAGCCACACTCTGTCATCGCCATCTCCCAGATGGGTCCCCTGAGAGAAAGAAGAGTGGAAATGCAAATGGAAAAGGCTGTTTTGGGTTGTTTCTCCCTCTTTCTTCCTCGTCCAGGAGAGTGTGAGCGCCCACCGGCAGCATGCCGCTGGTGAAGAGGAACATCGAGCCCCGGCACCTGTGCCGGGGGGCCCTACCCGAGGGGGTGACGAGTGAGCTGGAATGTGTCACCAACAGCACGCTGGCTGCCATCATCAAGCAGCTGGGCAGCCTCAGTGAGTCACAGGGGATGGGGATGGGGATGCTGTCACGCTGTGCCAGCACTGGGGACGGTTGAGGCGGTGCGACGCTGTGGCCACTGACCTTGGTTTGGTTCTGAGAGTCCCCAGTAGGGTGGGATTTATCCAGTATTAAGAAGGGACGCCCTTGGTGGAGTCCAAAGGGGGAACGTGGGGATGTTTTAAGACTTGTTGTCCTCCCGTTGCCAGTCTTTTTGAGAATCTTTCGTTTCTTGACTTGGCTGGAAATGAGAAGGTATTTAGGTTTTTAAAAAACCTCTTCCTGTTAATGCAGAACACTCTGAGAGCCATGTGAATGCTCTAGGTGAAAGATAGTTCAGTATAAAAGGCCTCAGTCCTTCCTGCTTCAGGACTGATTCCAGCAGCAAAGGGAAGGACAAGAGCCCTGTGCAAACGAGCAGGAACATTTAATAGGGAAAACCTATTTCACTGCTGAATATTGCCTTAAAATAGAAAGAGCAGCGTAGGCTCCCCAGGGCTCTCCATCTAGTGCCTTTTTCCCACCTTCAGAACTAGATAATTTTCCAAAATACTCCTAGAAAGAGAAGATCTGTGTTTAGGGAGCTGCCAAAAGCAGCCTTGATGTGGGAGCCACTTGGCTGTGGGGCAAACCCCAACCTGAACCTAGCAAGGATGGAATGTGCATTGCCAGGCCTGGAGGGGACTCAGCTCAGCTCCCCAAAACACAGCGTACGGCTCTGACACTGCAAACAAAGCAGCATATGATGGGAGCGTGTTGTCCCCTGGCAGGCCGGCACGCTGAGGACATCTTTGGGGAGCTGTTCAACGAGGCCAACAGCTTCTACATGAGGATGAACTCGCTGCAGGAGAGAGTGGACCTGCTGGTCATCAAGGTGACGCAGCTGGACTCCACCGTGGAGGAAGGTGAGGGACTGGCAGGTGGACAGCGTGGTGCCTGTGGTGGTTTTGGGGCTGCAAGGTGAGGCAAAGGGATAACTGCCCTCTCTCCACCCTGTGTCCCCAGTTTCCCTGCAGGATATCAACATGAGGAAGGCTTTCAAGAGCTCCACGGTGCAGAACCAACAGGTTGTGTCCCGCAACTCCATCCCCAACCCGGTGATGGAGATGTACCAGCGCTGCGACAAGCCCCCACCGCTCAACATCCTCACGCCATACAGGTGGGGCAACCATCCCCTTGTGGTTCAGAGTGCTGGGGGGACACCTGGGGCCTTGGCAGGAGAGGTGCCAGGGGGTGTGACTGCATTGTTTCTTGGTGAGGGCTGTCTTCCCCATGGCTGTGCCACCATCATTGCATGGCACACCTGAAACAGGTGACCCTGCACCACAGAATCATCTAGTTTGGGGAAGGTCAGCAACTCCAACCATCAGCCTTGGAGATACTACAGCACTGGTGCTACTGTGTGATGACTGTGCTGATGGTGCCCAGGGAGGTTCTGGTGCCTCCTCATGGAGATCTTCAAAGGATTCTGGAAGTGGACCTGGGCACCATGCTCTCGTGGCCCTGCCGGAGCAGGAGTGGGACCAGATGGACCCAAAGGTCATGTCCAACCTCAACCACCCCATGATTCTGTGACCCTGACCTACTGAGTCCCACCACTAAATCATATCCCTTTGTGCCATGTCCATAAGATCATAATGTGGTACTGCAGGTAATGATGTCTCCACACTGGTCATGTTTACGGGGGCCCAACAACTTATGTCTTTGACCATACTAGGCCTTCGTATGCAGGGGAAGAGGTCTCTTTTCTGAGAACAAATGCCCAAGGCAGCAGCATTGCTGTCCCCACATAGTTCTGTGTAATGTCCCAACACAGGGCATGAGATGGGAAAGACATGGATGCTGGTGGGAGGTGGTAATCATGGGAAGGGCTGAAGGGTCTCTATCTGTGCACTGCATTGCTAGCACTGAAATATTTTGGGGATTCCCCCTCCCCGTGGCTTACATCCCCCTTTTCTCCCTTCAGGGATGACAAGAAAGATGGCCTCAAATTCTACACCGACCCCTCCTATTTCTTCAACTTGTGGAAGGAGAAGATGCTGCAGGCGACAGAGGACAAGAGGAAGGAGAAACGCAGGCAGAAGGTAGCAGGCACAGGGATGGCTCTGGGGTGGGCTCAGGGCGATGCTCCATGGGCATCACCCATGGAGGCCACGGAACAGAGGTGGAGCTGCAGCTGTGTGTCCCCAGGAGCAGCGGCTGGTGGAGGACTCCACTCGGGAGGTGAAGAAAGTGCGGAAAGCCCGCAACCGGCGCCTGGAGTGGAACATGATGGCATACGATAAAGAGTTCCGACCCGATAACAGGTTCTCACCATCCCCATATCACATGGCATCATCGGAAGGATCACTGTCCCCAGATAATAGGCAGGTTTTACCTATTACACGTTCAGCTCACTGGGCTTCCTTTGCTTTTCGGCACTTCTGGTTTTTCTCTTCTCCATCCCTGGGCTAGCACGCCAAGGGTTTTTGGGAAGGCGAGGTCAATGAGCCATAGACCCATGTAGCTTCATGCGCAGCACAGTGGTGCCCACCGGGGTCACATCCTGAATGTTGGTGTTGGGATAAAGTCCAAGCGGTTTAGGAGCTGAGGGAAGAGTCTGGTCCAGCTCCATTGGTGTCCTCCTCCTCTGTGTGCTCTCTTGTCTGCCTCTGTTTTGTGGCTTCCCTTGTGTTTTGTTGCCCTGACCGCGAGTACCTCAAACCACTCCCTTGCCCAGCCCTCCCCCTCCCAGGCATGCGACCCTTTGGTTTTCCTGTCGCTGTAGATCCTACACCTCGGATGCTGCTGAGCACTCGTACCCGGCAAGCCCCAACCACCCGGCACAGCTGCTGGCCCCCACGGCCCACCTGCCTGCAGAGCACAAGGAGGGGGTGCTGCCAGCGGTCCCCCCTCCAGAACACGGCTACCGACCACCAGCGAGCAGCCGGCAGAACAGCCTCAACCGCGCCCAACAGCCCCACGCACCGCAGCCCCCCGAGGCCGTGCTGAACGGGCCCAGACCGCACTTGGTCAAGGATTTCGGGTAGGGCTTCCTTTCATGTGCCAGGGGACTCGGGGAGGCTGCTGCTGTGCCCCGCGTTGCTGATGGCCCTTCTCCCCTTGCAGACCACAGCCGCTACCGATGACGGAGTACTTCGTGCCGCCGGCCCCGCCGCCCCCGCCGCCTGTCATCCCCTCCGCGCAGACTGCCTTCGACAGCCCCATGGCGGCCCCCACAGCGCTGCCCCCCGGCGCGGCCGCCCCCGCCGCCCACCCGTCCTACGCGCCCTCGCCGCCCCCTGCACCGCCCGGCCCCTACTCCGCTTCCCCGCCTCAGGCCGGCCCCATGGGGCCACCCGTGGCCCCGCCACCACCTCCACCGGGGCCCCCCGCTCTCACCACCTCGCCAGCTCACTCAGCCTCACCGCCGGCCCCCGCCGCCGAGTCCCGGAAACCGCCGATCCCACTGATGCCTATGAGCGATGCCCGGAGCGACCTGCTCGCAGCCATCCGCAGGGGTGAGGCGGGGCAGGGGTCTGGTTCTCCCAGAGGGCGGGGTGCCCGAAGCGAAATGCTGTAGACCAGAGTTGGGTGGTGTTGGCTTGCTGGAGCTCCAGGCGAGCCCGGGGTGTCTGGATGGTGTACAAAGATGGTGGAACCCAATGGGACCTGCAGAGAAGGATCCGTGTCCCAGGGGACGTGGAGGGGAGGTTTTTGGAGGGATGGAGCAGCTCTGCTATGGAGAGGAGATGGGAGAGCTGGGGTTGTTCAGCCTGGAGAAGGCTGCATGGAGACCTGATAGCAGCCTTGCTATGGCTAAAAGGGGATACAGGATGGGTGGGGAGGAACTATTTGTCAGAGGGAGTAGTGAAAGGACAAGGAGTAAACAGCTTTAAACTAGGAGAGTAAAGATGTAGATCAAATATAAAGAATTCCTTATGATGAGAGTGGTGAGGTCCTGGCATTGCTGCACAGAGACCTGTGGGTGCCCCATCCCTGGAGGTGCTCAAGGCCAAGCTGAATGGGGCCCTGGGCAGCCTGAACTGTTGGGGGACAGCCAGCCCACGGCAGGGGTCTGTAGCTGAATGGGCTTTGAGGTCCTTTCCAACCCAACATTTCTGTGAGCTTATGATGGTTGTATGACTTGAGGTGTCACTGCTGGGGAGGTGGCAGTCCACGGATGGAAGTGCCATGGGCACTATGACAGCACGCCTGGGCACCCAGCCTCCTGCCAGACTGCAGCTGATGCTGCTTGCTGGGGTCTCTTCCATTTACCTTTCCTTCTTCATGCAAATGAGTGCAAGCTTTGGCCTCCGAGAAGCTTCAACCTCTGCAGGCTGAGTGGGTGCCAAGGAGGAAGGTTGTATCTTTGTAATCAAACGCAGCCACCCCATTCCAGCCCATGCAGTTAAGTGGGGATGGCAGCTGGTAGGTGACAGCGCCCCTAAAGCTCTCCCACCTTTCCTAACACAGGCATTCAACTTCGCAAAGTCCAGGAGCAGTGGGAGCAAGAGGCCAAGAAAGAGCCCGTGGGCAATGACGTGGCGACCATCCTGTCCCGCCGGATCGCGGTGGAGTACAGCGAGTCGGACGACGACTCCGAGCTGGATGATAACGAGTGGTCGGACTGAGGGGCCGTGCCGGGGGCTCCCCTGCAGCAGGTGCGTACGGCACGTCCCCCAAACCTGGATGCCAACAACCGCGATCAGCCCCGCTAATTCAGGAGCTTTGCTTTCACACCATGTTGAAAACCATTCGGGCAGCGCTGGAGGCTGTGCACGGGTAGGAGGCACCTTTGAGGCAGTGAGGCCAGGAATTAGCAGCACCTCCACGCTTAACGATGCTGAAAATGCTCTGGCTGGGTGAATAGGAGTGCTCCACAACCAGACCCTGGCTTTAGTGGAGAAACGAAACCAGGAGGCAGGAGAGCTTTTGCAGCTAGATGTTAAACGTGTAGTGGGGAGCTCTGGGAGGAAACTGAAGTGTTTGTGACCCTTGAGCCCACCCCCATCCTCGGGACAGATTTCTGGGAGATAAGCACGATGGCAAGGCTCATGCAGCTGGCAGGGAACCGGCGTATGTAGTGCAATGTATCCTGAGGGCAAGGGATGGGGAGCAGTGTCCCAAAGCCCCGCTATCCTTGGCCATAGTGCTGAACTATTATAGTATTATTTGAAAAAAAATATAGTTAGAAAAAAAAATGCTGCTCTTAGGTAAACCCAAACCACTGAAACTGAGGGTGAGGTTTGGGCTCACTCTCTTGATTTGCACTTTGTATCCCCACGAACCCCACTGGTACAGTTGAGATCAACTCCGTCCCAGGGCACTGTCCTGGGGCTGCCCTGTCCCTTGTCCCCAAAGCACAGTGCAGGTGGGGAGAGCAGGAACGGGGCCCCCACCACTGTGCCAAAAATACCAGTTTGCTCACCAAAATAGAGCATGATTCATAGCAGCCTTTTCACGCAGCTATTAAAGGAGGATTCGCGGGAGGACAGAGCAAATGGGTGTGAAATACTGAAAACATCCCAGTCAGAGGTACAGCTCTGCAGAACTGCAAGAGGCTTCCAACCAGCAGTGTATGGGCCAGGACCAACGTGGGCCCATCCAACACGGCCACGTGGCCCTCTCTTTTATTCCCATACACCGTGAGCCCCAAATGAGGGAAAAACCTGAGACCCACTCATGACATCTCCTTCTGGGGAGAAGTCAGACTTAGTGCCCACCTTCCCCAGCTGCCAGGTGGGCATCAGAGCTAAAAGCTACACAGGGAGTACTCTGAGTTCCTGGAAGCAAAGAGACCTGTAAAGCTGGTGGGAGGGCTGGCTGTGACCCCAAAGGCTCATAGGGGCTGATGCTTAAATCCACCCTGAGAACTGCTGATGTCAAAGGATGCCCTGAGCATCTGCTTATTTCTCCCTGAAGAGAAACACCTCATGGTGGGACATGATGACCATAAGCCCCAGCCTATCTGCTAAGAAGTGTCATCATAAGCTCTTGCTGGCGCTGAGTAACACAAAATAGCCTCTGTCTCTTGGATGTGACATATCCCATTTCTCTGCATCTCAGTGACTCCTTCCAATGGGACTGGAGCAGCCCCTTTCCTCCCACCACTGCCCCACAAGCATCACTGTGGTGCTGAGAAGGATTTGGACTGGGTTCAGGACAAGACCAGAGTGGGTGGGGAAGGATTTCAGGTGGGAAGTGAAATCTGTTAGTACTGGTGATGGTTCTGCACCCTTCTCTGCCCTGCTGTGGTCCATAGCCCCATGTTTGGTCCCCCCTCTCCTTCAAGGAAGCTCTCTTTGACTTTACCACTACTGAAGGAGCTACACAGAAAGTCCTTGGGCTGTTGGCCCCATCCTGGTGACTCCACCAGGTTGGGAGCCACCTTCATGCCCGCAATGGGATTTCCCTGTCAGGAAGGCTGGGATGTGACATGTAACAATTCTGAAGAAGATCTTGTATAAAAAAAATCGAAGTAACATTTAGGCAGTCACCTGTCAGTACTTATTGAGGAACACTGTTAACATAGATGCACTTGTGATACTGCTCATATGTGAAAAGAAATTGGTTATTTGGTAATTTAGAAAGAGTGACGGCCTCACATGAGAAGCTGCCATTCCTGTCAAGGTGTTCATGATGGGGCTGTAGGGTCAGCTGTGGGGCTGATGTGTGCTGCAGCAGAGCCAGGGCACCCCACCAGTGAGTGGAGATGGGGAAGGGGCTCAGGGACACATGGGGATGGCTCAGCCTTTGGGTCAGTGGCTGCCCCCATGGTGGGAAGTGGGGCCCAGTGCCCCTGCAAGGCTGGGTCTCTTCTTCCCATGCTTTGTTTGTGCTTTGCCACATGAAAGCATGCAGTGACTCTGGTAGGTCTTGCTGCGGTTGCACATGATGGGTGAGGGTGACCCCAGCAGGCTCGTGTTTTCATCATCTCATGGTGACCCCATAGTGACTTTAGGTTGGCAGCCATCAGCCCGTGCTGTTATCAGGGTCAATGCCATTGTGTGGCAAAGCACTTGACAATCACACACTCAACCTTGCTTACCCTGCACATCTGTCACATTGGCAGAGGAGCCAGGGACCTCGTGGCAGGGAGCAGGTCTTGCCCCCATTTCCCTGCACCTTCATGTCCCTACACCATCCTCACCATTGTCACCTCACCCCCAAGGGATTCCAGTCCCTTCCACATCCCCAACTCCAAAGCAAGGCAGCAGGACCGCAAGCCTCCCAGCAACGCTGTTGTTAGAAGGCATCACAGCCCAGCTCTTCTAAGGGCTGAGTCTGCCTTGGCTGCTCTGGAGCTGTCCTGATAGGACAGATGGGCTGATCCACAGGTAGCCTCCCAGTGAGGTGCTGTGTTAGAGCTCTCTGCTCAGGTTTCTTATGTAGTCAGTAAACAAGTAACCTGTATAGTCAGCGAGGGCTGTGGGCACCTATTTCTGGTCTGATTGCAGTGCCCCTCATGCTCCCCAGCTCTCTCCTGGCAGCATCACAAGGCAGATGGGCAGCACCTGATGGCACCAAGATCCCCGGTATCATTCAGCAGCCACTCCTGCAAGGTCAGCTCTGCTGGCAGAGCAATATCCTCAATGCCTTTGCTTGAGGGTCTCAGCCACCTCTGAGGTGGACAGTCTTTATTCCAGGCGTACGCCAATATTTTTTGACCTGGTCACCTCTGAAATCCAGCACAAGCTCTTTGGTGGGTCTGGGCCAGGCTAGCGCTGCAGGAGTTGGTTGTGCCGGACTAATTAATGCTGGCTGGCTGACCCATATGCTGCACACTCAGTATTTTGCACATATGTGCCTATTTCTGTATACACCAAAAGTAGGCCACCCTGCATTATACAACCTGAAATGCTCAAGTCCCCATGTGGGCTGATATAAAAGTGAATATTTAAATATTTTATCTAGCTTGGCAGCCATTAAAAATACAATCCAGGTCACAGATGATTGAATTCCTCCTGTCTCTCAAGTGTACCAAAAGTGGGTAGGGGAGATTCCCCTGCATATTTAGGTATCATGTTCCATGTTAAAACATAGCAGTGGCATATCATTGCCAACAGATAATCACAGAGTGCCAAACATTTAATGAGCCCAACCGGTCTCCTGAGGTTCCCCTTGCCATTTTATCTGCCTTCTCCTCCTTGCCAATTTATGGGCATAGATTAAAAATAATAAACAAAATATTGCCAGCAGGGGGAAGCATACTCTGTGTGCGTACGAATGAACTAGGCTTGAGTCATCCAAAGAGAGAATAAGCTGGTTTGACTCAGCTCAGAGATGTAACGGGAGGCTCTAGTGCCTGAGGCCCATCAGGAACCTCTTGGGTATCACCAGTTGACCTGGAAAGGGACATTAGGAGAGCGCTGTGCTCATGGGCTCTGCAGGCTGGTCTGGCTGATGTCTGGTGAAGGTTATGGAAGTCAGGCAGCGTTCACAATCCAGCCTTGCACCCAGCTTCTCCTCAGTCTTGGAGGAGCCTTGGACCTGGTAGCTGATTCTGGCAGCTTTTAGAGGATCAGTGTCCTGAAGGAATAAAAAGGCATTGGGTGGCTTCTGGTTCTCCACCCTAGGCAGACACCTAGGAGGGAATGAACATCACATCCTGCAAGGGCCCCTTCACTGACAGTAATTTCATCCCAGGAAGGCTCTGATCTGGTGGGAAGCGTAAGGCTGAACACAGCTTCTCCAAGGAGCTCTCTCCATATAAGAGGCTTCAAATTCCCTCCTTGCAACTTTGTCATCGGTACCTCCTTTTCAAGATGCACGCAAGCTTGGGAGACCCTCCTGGGAACAGAACCTGAATCAACACCTTCCCTGTAATGGCCAAGGGAAGCCCCACATGGAGGGAGACAGGTTGCAGCTCTGGAGGTCCTCGTTTGGAGGGTGCTTCCTCAAAGCACCATGCCACGGCCCTGAGGATGGAGCACAAAGGGCCATGGGAAGCTCTCCCCATCTGCTCCCACCGTGCTGGCACAGGAAGCATAGACTGTCCTTCTCACCACCCCCTGATGTTCTATAGTAGTTGTTGTTATTTAGGGTTAAGAGTTTCTAGGCTGGCACATCACTTCACAGAAAAAAAATAAAAGGACAAGGGCTCTGTCCTGAGGAGCTTACAGTTTACAGTAAAGACCATATGACCTGCACTGCACTTTAGAAGCCACAAACGCTCACTCACTCACATACCCATGAATTTACCCTCCTGACCGGGCAGCAGCACCTCAGGGACCACTGTCCCTTCCCCAGGTGACCCCACAACCAGCACCACAACTGCACCCCCCTGCTGATAGCAGGGCTCTCTGTCCCTCCACCATCCCCATGCAGAAGTGCCTGAGCAAAGCATGGGAGCAGCAAGATATGCTGATCTTGCCTTCATAGGGGTGGCCATCCCCAGGCCCCTGTTCCATATGGAGCTATGCCCCTCTGGAATGACCATGCACATGGTAGGAAATGCACCCAGCAGCGCTGGCATGGCTACATGTTGGCACTTAGAGCTGCCCATGCAATTCATGTGATGCCCCCAAGCTCATAGATGTCCTCCAGGCATTTTTACTTAACCCTATACTTTAAAACACTTCAATCTTTGAGAGCCAGAAGGGTTTTCCCCTTGTCTCCTTTGTGTGTGTGTGTGTATACGTGCTTGTGAATCTAAGCTTTTAACAAACCTCAACTTTTCTAGACTCACTCATGCAGGCTTTACTTCCTCCAGGTGAGAATCACACATGGATTTTGCTGAGAAGGGGGAGAAGTGTCATAGGATTCAGTGGATGTTTGTCTGAAAGCCTTCAGTACCACACTCACAGACAGGTTAGGAGAGGCAATGGGATGGGCCCAAAGCAGGGTTCCCCTTGCTGGGGACCATCGCTTGCAGATGGGACATGCCTGGCTGTGGCATCCCTTGCAGGCAATGTTGGTGTAACATCAGTTGTAGTCTCTGTCCATGCTGATACAGGGTCCCGAGGCCACTGACAGCTTCATAACACTACGTGATAGTAGGTTATGGATCTTTCACCTTCCCCTTCCCACCTCTCTCCTGAGAAGTATTGTCTCACAGATGCCACCCATCAGTCCCTCTATAGTCTTTTGCATTTAGCAAGAGCATGCTTATATCTGTTGCTGGCATTCTGTTTGGGGTTGTGAACCCACGTGTTGGTGAAGCAAGCCTTCCCCTGCACTCCTTTCCTGTGGTGAGAAGGTCAAGGGTCTGGAGTGTTCCCAGGGATATCCAGCTTGATAGCAACTCCAGCACTGAGCATGTAAGAAGTACTAAGAAGTCAGAGGAAAGAAAATAGAAAGAAAACACTCCGTCATCTTAGCTTGGTCATGCTCCCACCACTCTGTACGAGAATACCCTTAGATAGGCAAAACCCACTGCAAAGTAATAAAGATATCTAAAAATAAACAAATTTAAACCTCAGAAAAACAAAGCAAAGAAAAAACTTACATGGCTGCCAGGGGAAAAAGATAAATCAGCCCAGTGCTGTCCATCAGCTGGCCACCCATCTGCTGTCACCAAGCCACCTCCAAAAACTGGTTACATGAAACTCATTCATCAGCACAAAAGAAACAGTCCACCAAACCACAGCTCAGCAAGGAGATGGGTGTCTACTAAGGTAGGAAGTGCTTTTATCCCTGAAGGCCCCAGATCAGCTCAGCTGCTTCAAATCCCACTGATTTCACCCACTGTCAGTGCTTGCTAATGCCTGATGCCTGTGCTGGGAACAGTTACCTGACTAAAGGCCACTTGTCATGGAAAATATAAGCATAGCACTCTTGAGATGGAAGTGAAGTGGACTTTGAGCCCAGTGAAGTCACTGTGATGCACACTGGGGAGCTGCTGGCTCTGTTAAGGGCACTCTGAGGCTGGAGGAGAGGTGCTACTGCTGGTTCCCAAATCTCATCCCGCTATGAGTGTTCGTTGTGGGTCCACCACCAAAGTTGTTTTGTGCTGAGGGGTTTCAGGTCTACATCTGGCTGTGGCCGGTTTCCCACACACAGAGCCTCTCTTTGTGGTGCCTTTCATCTCAGAACACTCAGAATTGGAACAGATTAGAACAAAGAAAGGAAAACTCATACCGAAGATAAACCTTTTGCTCTGAAATGCAGTGTTAGGAGTGTTTTGGGGCTGGTGGCTCCCCATTTTCCTTCACTCTGGGGACTTGCCAAGGGTGAAGCAGAACATCTCCTGTGTGGCTTTGGGCAGTTGGTGCAGTGTTATCACTGACACAAGTGCCTTGTCTGGGGATCTCCCACATGTTTGCGTGGAGCACCCAGGGGTTGGAGCAGCGGCGATGGACATCCAGCGATCAGAGCGCCCATCCCCAGCCAAGGGGAGGGACAGGGCATCTCTAAGCATTTGTGTTTCTGATGCTCAGCCTCCCCACGCCCAGGTGACCTGCCCAAGCCATGAGCTGTCCACCAGGATTCCACCTTCCCTGCATGTGGGGTTTTACCCCAGGGCAGCCTTGGCATCAGTTTTCACTCTGATCTTGGCCAACCTAAGGGAAACACACTCTGGCAGGCATACAGGTGCACACATTGCACCTTTGGAAGGGAACAGTTTCCAGAAGGGCACAGTGGGGCTGCGGGGAGGGCAAAACCCCATCCTTGCTTAGCTGCGAGACATGCTTGTGCTGGTGGCTTTTCTTCAGGTTGTATACAGGTGGAGTCATTCTCTTCCTCTTCTTCCTCCACCTCCTTCTCCTCTTTCTCCTCCTCCTCCCAACCTGCTGGACAGGTGCAGGGCAGGGTGTCCTTGGGGAAGGAGCAGTGGCTCCTGCAAAAGGCTCGGGTTTTACTACTAGCAGACTTATTACCCACGTTCCTTTCAATTTTCCACTTGGTGGAAGCAGCCGACAGGAGATGGGCACCTCTCCCTAAGGAGGGTCAGGCAGTGCAGGGTATAACCCAATTTCCATTATTATATAGTTGACTTTAAAGAAGAAAGAGGTGTTTGCTGTCTAACGGGGTCTTCTAACCACGTGCACTTAGTCAGTAGGTGAGTAGATGTTGCTGCTTGTACCTATCTACGTCCCCAGTTGCTACGTGTGACCACGTGTATCCCAGCGCCGCGGGCTCTGCCCGGCACCGGGAGGGATGGGAGGAAGGTTGGAGCCCGCCAAGAGCCGGAGCACCGCTTGTGACTGATCTGTGAAAAACGTCGTCCGACATAATCCCCAACTGTTGACACTTTATGCATGTGCTAATAAAAAAATAGAGTCAAATAAAGATTTTAAGAGGTTCGAGTAGATCTCATTCCGGCTTTTTGTCAGCTCGCCCTCGCCGTTGGCAGCCCCGTGATGTGCGGATCTCTATTAGAGCCGGGGGCAGAAGGAGCAGCGCAAAGCTGATAGCGCTGTGACCCTTATTTTAGAGAAAGCAGCTCTCAAAGATCAATTAATTCCCATGGCGATGTAATCCCTGACCCACTGGGTAATTAGGCGGCAGAGAAGTGCTTTCTGCGGGAGAAGCCGCCATCCTGGAGGCACTGCCAAGGCCCCAAAGGGATACTTGATGCAGAGGCACTCGGTTTGCCCCAAACCCTCCTAGTTTGCCCTAAATTGCCCTTGATGGAGAAAGCGTGGGCCTGCACCAGGCTCAATTCAGCTGAATGAAGACACAGACACCAGCATGGCACATGCCTGGGCAGGAGCCCAGGTCTTCAGACATTTTAATTTTACCTTCCATTTTTGGATAGCCTCTTGACAAACCACTTAAACAGTTTTATTTACAGTAATAAAAATAAATTACTCTTACAGATGAATGTATAATATTATACACAATAGAGATACAGTGCAATAACAGCATTGATTTGTTTTCACTCGCTCATAAAGTGCATCGTAGGGGCTTGGTTTTACCATGACCGAATGGTAACTGGACATTTTCCTTTGAGATCACCTTTCTCGGTCAAGCTAAAAGGCTAATGAGAACAATTACATCAGAATGATCAGCTGTCCTGATTGCTCTGAAATGTCCTCGTTCCTGGGTAAGCAGGTATGATGAGAGAGGGAGGAAGAGGGAAGGAGCAACCTTGGTTTGGACACAGTTACGCTTGACATCAAGCAGAACTTATAAAGGCAACTACCATCGTCCTCAGCCTCCACGGCGTCCTGCCCTATGCAGTTTCATGGCAACATTTTTCTGTTCATCTCAAGACCATTTTCTGTATCACAGTCATTGTACCCTACACTGATAGGTTGGCCAATGGGCAAACCCATTGGTGGGCTCAGAGCTGGAGTCAATTTGTTCGCATTCCTCAAAGGCAAGGGCAGAAGAGTTCTGGTGTGGGTCATCTCTACTGGAACCCGCTTTAACTCTGCAACGCTCAATATTGCAAAGGTTCCCAATGGGGGTGGGAAAACTCCATTCTGGGGGTGGCAGGAACAGGAGAAGGGCAGTTCTTGGGTGATGCTGCAAAAACCAATGGCACTTTTAACAGAAATGGTACAAGTGGTAGAGATGGAGCTGTGGGTGTGACCACCTCACCCCAAAAAAGGGTCGAACATGAAAGAGAGGAGTTGCAAGGAAATCCCGTGTGCATCAAACAATTATTCCTCTTAATTTTAAGTAGTGTGATTAGTTGTTAACAATTATGTGAACACCCGATGCTGGTCAATACACGTCAATACAAATGATTATCAAGATCAACACCCCTCCAGCCCCCCCGCATCTGATGTTCCTACGAGAAAGAGGTACTTCATCACCTACCGAGAACAGGAATGATTTCTTATTACACAAAGTTCACAATGAACAGATTGTGGCTGCTGCACCAGGACTGAAACCCTCAGGAACTTCTGCTGGCCACTGAACGAACCTGGCCAAAAACAGACCCAACCTGCTGGCTACTTATCACCAATCTTCCTCTGGAAAAGACCAATGTTCCTCTTGCTTCTGCTGCCGTCAATCCCAGCCAGGTCCCACGGAGCCCAGAAACAGTATGAGTGTAAGTGGGGCCCTGGCCATGCATTCTCCAGCAGAAGCTCTTTGCAAATATTTGCAGAGGTGCCATGGCAGCACGAGGAGGGGACAGGGGTCTGGAGGACACACACTGACCTCCACCAGCCAAAGCCCTTGTGCTCTGCAAAGCCCATGATAACTCTTCTGAAAAGCACAAGAATGGCACCGATGGCTCCTATGGCCATCAGCACTTCTGGGGATCTATGGCACGGCTGGAGGAGCTTTGGCACTATGTTCAGTGCCAGCACGCTGAAAGCGGTGGCCGGTCCCCTGCTGCACTGCTTGCAGCCTTCTGCTCACCATACCCTGCCACCAGTGACACGAGCAGGAAATCCAAGAAAACGCCATTTCTGTCACACCGAGGTGTACCCAGAGCCTCGTAGTCAGGGCTACATTTCATTCAAAACACGAAACAAGCGCTGGGTCGCCCAGAGACACCAACACTGCCCTCTGGGTCCGGTTGTATAAAAACATCCCAAAAGTGTTCACAACGCTTCAAAAATGGCTGAACCTGACTGTGCGGGAGGTGTGACACTGCAGGGACCTGGCTGCCGTCACAGCCACTGGGGGAGGGGACAATGAGCAGGGAAGGGTGTCCACACGTATATATTACTTTTACATATCTCTATATAAATATATATGTTCACATCTCTGTGTAAGCTGATTCAACGTTGTGCCGACTGCCCATTGCCAGAGGATTTGAAAAAAAAGGAAATGAAGAACGGAGATTGGCCACTTTCAGCAGGCAGAAAACGAGCTCAGGTGTCCGCAGCTTTACCCACTCCGCATCCCCGCGGCTTTCCCTCACAAGGCCCTACGAACGGAGCCCCACGCACAGCCCCGGGGCTCCGCGCTCAGCGGAGCGGCGGATCCGTGGCGGCGGCGGAGCGGTGCGCTGTGCCCCCCCGGGCCCGAAGCAGCCGAGGGACAGCCGGTCACGGCTCCGCGCCGCCGCCGCGCGATGCGGCATTGCCGTTGCGGGCACCGCAGCGCCGTCGGGAGCGGCCGGAGCTGTGCGGGGGCGGTGCAGGCCGCCCTGCGGGGTCTCAGCGAGCCCGGATCCCTTCGGGGTGCGATACTCCCCGTGTACAGGGGAAGGGCAGCCCCTCCCCGCAGCCCACCTTTTTTCTGGTAGGGCGGGGGGTGGGGCGGGGAGGAATGGATGATTCCCCAGCCATCACCCCCATGAAATGAACGGCCGTCCCCTAAAGTGCCTTCGTCCCACCCCGCCCTATCTGCCTCACTCTCCCGGCTCCCTGTGCTTCTCCGGGGTCGCCCCCGTTATTGCATAGCAGAGCATCACCTGACCGTGGGCTCCCGCCCCGAGACCCCGAGCGCGGGGTCAGCCCCCGTTACACCCGGGATGGGACAACCGCAGTGTGCCGACCTCCCGTCCTTTCCTTTTTTCTTCCCCCCCCCCCCCCCCCCCCTTTTTTTTTTGTCGTTTTGTGTTTTTAAATAAAAAATAAAATGTGTACGAAAATAACATTTCTACGGAAACCATCGGCATTCCTTTCTCTCTCTTTCTCCTCCCCCCAAGCCCCCGACTCCCTTATTTTTTTCTACTTCCCCCCCACCCCCCTCCTTTTCCCCTTTTGCCCGTTGGCACTCCCGGGGCGGGGGGGGGTCCTCCCGGTGGGAAACGCGGACGGCGGAGGGGAGAGGAGCGCGGGGAGGAGGACGAGGAGGAGGAGGAGAGGAGGAGGCGCTCACACGTCGCTGGATGTCCGCGGGCGGGAGGAGAGCGCGGGGCCGCAGCCGCAGCACGCCAACCACAGCGACTTCTGGATGTCGGGGTTGCGGAAGGCGTAGATGATGGGGTTGATGAGGGAGTTGCAGGCGGCGGGCAGCGCCAGGGAGTACGTGTACACGGCGGGGTAGCTGGAGTCGGCCACCAGCGAGTAGATGGCGAAGGGGATCCAGCAGAGAGCGAAGGTGCCGAGGATGAGGGACAGCGTGGAGAGCCCTTTGCGGGTGGAGGTGGCCTGCGCCGTGGCGATGAACTGGTGCTGCACGGCGATCTGCTGCGCGTGCCGGAAGGCGATCTTGCAGATCTGCAGGTAGAGCTGCATCATGAGGGCGAAGAGCAGCAGGAAGGTGACGGCCAGCACGGCCGCGTTGTCCTTGGTGACGGGCCGCAGCACGCTGCAGGCGCTCTGGTCCCGCAGGCAGTGCCAGCCCAGCGGCGGCAGCAGCCCCACGCCCAGGCACAGCAGCCACATCAGCAGCACCGCGCCGCACGTGAAGCCCAGCGTGCGCTCGCTGTGGTACGTCAGCGCGTTGTACAGCGACAGGTAGCGGTCCACCGTGATGGCCAGCAGGCTGCACACCGACGCCGAGAAGGCGGCCAGCAGCAGCCCCGCCGCCCCCAGCTCCGCCGCCTCGCTGGGCGGCCGCAGCAGGTAGCGCACGGCGAAGTTGCCCACCAGCCCCAGCCCGGCCAGCAGGTCGGCCAGCGCCAGGCTGCCGATGAGCACGAAGCTGGGCGCCCGCAGGCTGGGCGTGTAGAACAGCACCGCCAGCACCAGCGCGTTCTCGCCGGCCACCGCCGTCCCCGTGGCGCACAGAGCGATGTCCCAAGGGCTGACCGCCGCCGCCGGGCCCGCACCGCCCGGGGCCGCCGTGCCCGCGGGCCCCCCCCCCTCCTCCGCCGCCGCCGACGGCCGGGCGCTGGGGGCCGAGGCGTTGCCGAGAGCCGGGAGCCGCTGCTGCTGGGACTGCGGCTGCCAGGGCTCTCCCATGGCGGCGGGGCCGTGCAGCATCGCTGGGGAGAGAGCGAGAGAGGGGAGCGCTGAGCGAGCGGTGCGGGACGGGGCGCCGAGCTGACCCCTCCTCCCCCCCCCCCCCCCCCTCGCAGCCCCGCGGCCCCGCACCCGCCGGCCCGCAGCCCCCCGCGGCACGGCCACCTCCTGCCGCCCGTTCCAAGCACAGAACCGCCTCTGCTTCCCGCCCCCCCTCTTCCCCCCCCCCCTCGCTCCCCGCAGCCCTCGGGTCGTTATTTTTGGTCGCCCCCGCGGGGATGCGGCGTGCGGCGTGGCAACGCCGAGTACGGCCGCCCCAACTTTCCCCTCTCCTCCCCGCACTGCCGCAGGGCGATGCCCGCTGCCCCCCCCCCCCCGCCGCCCGCGCCCCCCGCCCGTACCTCTCTCCGTGCCGGGGGAGCGGCCGCTCGCCCCCGTTTTCAGGTTTTCCCCTCCCGGTGCCCGCAGCCCGCGGTGCTACGCCTCATTCCTCGGCGAACGTCGCCAATAGCGGCGGTGGCGGCTCGCTGGCATCCACCGGCACTTAATATTCCTGCCCCATTGGATCTGCTGATAAATCTCAACTCTGACGTCAAAGTCTTCACTTATATTCATGATCCAGCGCTGTGAATCAGAGCCGCTGTGCTCGGAATAACAACGAGGCCGGGCCGCTCCGCAGAGCACGCGGCGCGGGGGCTCCGCACCCGCCTCCCCCCCGGCCCCCTCCCCCGGCCCAAGGTCGGGGCCGCCGCCGCCGTTCGTGCCGCCGGAGCTTGGGGGGGGGTGGGGGCTGAGCCGGCGCGGTGCGGTCCGGGCCCCCCGCAGGGACAGAAATCCCAAAGGCACCGCGGTTGTTCCGGCTCCGTCATTCACAAAGGGACGCGGATCTCCCGAGCGCGGACGCTGCTCTCCCGCATGCGGAGAGCCTCACCCCCCCACGCGCCCCGTGCCGGTTTCGTAACGCCCCCGGCCCGCAACCTCAGCTGCAGCCCGGCCCGGCTCTGCGGGGTGCGGGGCGAGGCCGGGGCTGGGGGACCCCGCGGGGATCACGCGGTGCGGGTCTGGCGGTGGGGGAGGGCCGGGAGGGGACCACGATGCAGCCCCCGCAGAGGACAGGAATCTCACCCCAAACCCCGCAGAGCTCGGAAGCGGCCTCCCGGTCCCTCTGTCAGCTCCTCCTGCGCCCTCACCCGCAGCGATCACCCCGGGCAGGTGGGTCTCTGGGCCGGCGCCAGCCCCTCGGTGTCCTTCAGGTCCTGAGCCAGCCCGAAGCTTCCCTGGGGGCACATCACGTGCGTGGTCCTACGTGGGGACACAGCCTGTGTGTGTGGTCCTATCGGGGGACACCCCGCGTGCACGGTGTCGCATCCCACACGTGGTCCTACTTCGGGGCGCATCACACGTGCAGTCCTACCTGGGGACGCATCCCTTATGGTCCTACACGGGGATGCGTTGCATACGTGGCCCTATCTGGGGATGCATCCCGTGCTTGACCCAGCTGTGCTCCCGAGGGGGGACGCAGCCGCCCCAGCCCGGCTCCGAGGGCCGCTCCCCCAGCAAAGCAGGACGCAGCCCATCTGACGGCACTGCCGCGATCCCAGCCGTGCAGCCTTTGTGTCCTGCCGGCGTTTGCTGTCCCCTGCAGCAGATGAGTTCCCATTGGGCAGAAGCCCTGCAGAAGGCTCCTCACTCTTATAGTGCTGCCAGTGCCCAGGAGACGGAAAAACCCATTTGTCTTTGGGACGGTGCTTGGTGGCCGCTTGCAGCCCCCAGAGCGCTCTGCCCGTGGTTTATGTGCAGGGGCAGCCATGTAGCAAGGGGCGAGACTGTTTTCCTAGGAGAAAAGGGCATTTGCACGATTTTCCTCCTCCTCTTGTGCTGTGCCATCCCATCAGCAACTGCTGCACCTTCACCACGGTGCTCTGGGACTGTGCAGGGAGAGAGGCAAACCATTAGGGAAATTAATAGTGATAATCAATGATTAGCACCAACCCAAAAAGCGCACGTGGCACAGCGGTGAGGGAGGTTTCCTGAGTTCTTAGGGAGGGCAAAATAAGGCTTAAGGGGTCCCCTATGAGCAGAAGGGCTCTGCTCACCGATGCGGGACGCGGGGATCCCAACCACACGTGACCCCCCCCCCACCCCACCCCGTGGTATTTTTTCGGGGCCGGGCTATAATTAGCAGCAGTTCTCCAGGAGCTGTCGCTCACCGTCACGCTGCGTTTTCTTTTCTTAGGAATATGACTAACCTGTGAATGATTAAACGCGCTTGGGGAAAGGGGAGGGGGAAACGAATTATTTTGCTCCCCGTGAAGAGAAAGGAAAGCTTTCAGGATGCTCTGTGAAGCCTCAGAGAGCAGGAGGAGCTCGGGCACCCGCAGCGCTCCCTATGAGGATGCTCAGAGCAGGTGCTGGGGGCAGCGGGCACTGCTGGACACCCCCTGGGGCAGAGCCCCTTTGAGCACAGCGGGGTCCTCCAGGCCCACCCCTCCCCGTGGCTCCCGGAGCCACCTCGCTCTAACCGCTGCCCTTAAAGGGGAACACGCAGCTGCCGGGAGCCCAAAGTTGGATCCTGCTGCTGGAGATGGACTATTTCAAGGAGCTTTGATGCTTTGCTGGAAGGTATTTTTAGCCGGGAAAAAAAGAAGGTAATGCAGTTCGCAGCTCTCGCAGGAATTCTCCTGTCCCCTATCAGTGCTGCTCCACTGCTCAGAGCACGGTTTGGGCTGCGGAGAGACAGCACCCAGCAAGGCACTGCCCAGACCCAGCACCTGGCCATGTCCACTCGGGGGCAAATGGGAAACCCCAAGCTGAGGGTGATGCGGAGCTCTGCTTCCTGCTGTGTGTAGAATCAGGAACACACAAGCATTCTAAATTACCTTTATAGTCCCTTTCATTCCATCCATGAGAAGCCGTCCATCCCTGGAAGTGTCCAACAGATGTGGAGATATGGCACTGAAGGACACGGTTGGTGGGCGTGTGTGCAGGGCTCAACAGTTGGACTTAGTGGCCTTAGAGGTCATTTCCAACCTTAACAGCTCTATGAACTCCACACACCCACAGCATAGGGATGGGCTTATGAGAATGTTTCTGCTCTGCTCCCCCTGCTCGCCTCTCGCAACCCCTTCACCCACTCCTGCTCCACACACACTCCATGGTCAGGGTTGGGACCCTGTGGACCAGTGTCACCGTGTGCCCCAGCGCCAGCAGGGCTTGGAGCTTCTTCCGCTGTGAATGGGAGCGACCACAAAGAAGTTGGAAGGGCTAAGTTGGATTTTTTCCAAACTCGTACTCTTTTTGCTTGGAGAAATATTGTGACTCAAAATCTGAAAATGAACAGTTCAGCATCAAAAAGAGAAGGGGGGTGGGGAGCGTTGCCAAGAATAACACCTTCCTGCCACCCCCGTAGCTTTGCTGAGGAGGTGCTGAGGGTTCACTGGTGCGAGGCTGTAAGCAATGGGGCCCGGAGGAGTGGGGTAGCAGAGCAGCATTTGGGCAATGGCACATTTCACCTTGGGATTTTAATTCCAAGAGCGCAGCCCTCTGCTCCGAGCTGCTCTGGCACAGCTGTCCCCCAGTGCAGAACTTCCAAGGGTGGCTCTCCTGTGCATCCCATCCCATCCCATCCCATCCCATCCCATCCCATCCCATCCCATCCCATCCCACCCCATGTTCTTGGGCTGCGGGATGCTCAGCACAACACAACCCCTGCTCTCTGCTTTCCAGAGTTGCTGGCTCCTTGCCTGGTTGCAGCACATGCAAGCTGCTTTGTGCCGAAGGAAACAAATGCACTAATAGCGTAGTAATTAGGACACTTAATTACTGATTAAGTTACTCAGCTCCTACTGAAGACTGCTTGCTACTTGCCTTTGTCAGAGAGAAGCAATGTCTTCAGCCGTGTGACCTTGCTCTCATCCTGGCCACACTCCGGTGCTCAGGAGCACCACGAGATCTGCGCTGGCTGCAGGCTGAAGCTCCAGGAGCTCATCCTTCCCCTGCAGGCCCTAAAGCCTTGGGAATCCCTAAGGAACACCAGCAGGGACTGAGCTCATACACAAATCTCGGTGCAACCCATGCCCCTGCTGCCTACAGCTGGGTTCACGTATAGAGGACACTTCTCAGTGGTGTGGCCTCGATTAATGTGTGCCAACATATCTGGAGTAATACCTGTTGGGATCTGATATTTTAAGGCCTTGACAAATCTTGGTACAGACAAAAGGGGACATTGGCCAAATGGGACCTACACTGCAGTCTGTCCACGCACCAGCAGTGAGGTGACACCAAGCTCTAGAACAGCATGGGGCACCCAGGGGTCAATGCTGCTCCTCACCTCACCAGGGTGCACAGATGGCTTCTCGTAATGCAGAAAGAACTGCACTCGTGTGCCAAGGGCGGCCAGGTACTGCCTGTGGGCTGCTGCCTGTTTATGAAGGAGCTGAACGGTCGGTGCTGGAAGATATACCTACTGCTGCTACAAACCTGACTGCACACAGCTGCTGGCAGCACGATGCTCACCTGAGACTGGGGCCGTTTGCATCTGCTTTGACACAAAAGCAGTTCCCACACGTGACAGATCTCAAGCACATCCCCTCCAAACACACAAAGATGACTTGGTTAAAACCTACAGCCAGATGGCAGAAAGGACGGAGCTGTCTCCCTCTGCAAAGTGAGTGCTGTCTTCAGAAGAAAAATAGAAGAGGATTTAAGTGTTTCCCCCCCCCCCCCCCCCCAGCACCACTTCACTGTTAATGTTTCGTACTCTGATTTATCAGTTGTAGGCATCTAACCTCCTCTTGGGCTGGACTCTGAGCCATCTGATCGAGTTGTACACATTGTTCATTGCAGGGGAGTCAGAGTGATGGCCTTTAAAGGTCCCTTTCAACCCAAACGATTCTATGATTGGGCCACTGCTTTCAGGACAGGCAATGCAGGCTGGCTGCAGCGAGGCCCGATGGCACCGGGGGGAGGGATGCAGGAAGGTTAACGAGTGCAACAACAGCAAATGCTAGCAGGACTTTACACATTGCAAATTAATTATGTTTCAGGAGATTGCTTCCTTTTGATGAATGCTGAGGACCACAATGGGAAGGTTTTATTTGTCTCGGGGCCTTTGTTAGTCTATTTTCTTTCTTGTACCAATCAGATATGATTTGTTTTAAACATATCCTAAACAGAGCTGGCATGGTGACTTTAAAGGCTCCTGCTGGTAACGGGAACATGCCAAGCACAAGCACCAATTCACAAACAGTCTCTGCTTCTGAAGTCTTTAGGGCAGAACCTCTCTCCAAGCGCACAGCTGGACATGCTGACCTGGAAGCAGAACAGCAATGCATTTTGTTCTGTTGCTGCTTATCAGTGGTGGGTAACAGGCATGGGATGGTCCTGCCTGCACTCCAAGGCGATGTTCTGGAGGAGGCCTGCAGCAACACGACAAACCCAACTATTCATCAGTGATGGGCACAAACCACCCCTCCAGTATCAATCCCACCTTTCCTACTCGGAGCTGAACGCACACTGGCTGGCTACCCTCAAATAAAACTCATTCTGGGTAACGCCCTTTCTCAGGTCACTGGAAGTCAAGCTCACGTTCACGAGAGTAAAAAAAAATAGCCTTGTTTATTTATTTCTAATGTGTGACCCAGCACAACAAGGACCAGATGGCATTTTGAATACGAAACGTGCTTTTACTGAGCAGCTGTCACTTTCAAACCTTAACCTGCTTCCACTGAACTCCCAGTCCCACAAATTCCTACTCAAAGGAGCAAATTTTAATCAAGTTTTCCCCACGAAGAAGTGAATGACACAGAAAGACCTGTCCTGCAATGAACCTGAGCAGCTCTGAGCATACGGTACTATTTTTGCTTTGAAAATGTCTCTGCTGCAAATACTATCTGACTGATCTGGAACAAAGTCTTATGGAGTCCAATAGCAAGGGATGGAGGAGGGAGAAGGAAAAGGGAAATCACAGGGAAAGGCAATGGCAGAGCTATTACAGGTGATGAAGAACACAGTAGGAAACAGCAGCAGGATGGCTATTGGGAGGAGGCTCTGGGGAACCTCTCTTTGGTTTAGCAGCGCATCAGTTGTAATCTACAATGCTGAATTATTCCTTTCTCTTACTTTAAACTGCTTCCACACAGGTTTCATGCATGAAAACACAGCGGCCAGGATCAGCCAGCCTGCCAGCAGAGAGAGAAGCTAAGGAGAGAGTGACTAAGCAATTACTTTTGTTTCTGCCTTGGGTTGCAATTCAAGGAACAGCATTTGTGTCGTGTGCGTTTGATCATACATGACCTTTATTGGAGACAGGTGGGGTCATTTATTATACAGAAGTAACATCACACCATTCTCTTCCAATTTAATTCCTTTTAGTTTCCTTATAAATCTGTAGCAAAAGTGCACTTTTAACAGCTTTTAATCTATAGTATATATCTTTCAATATTATCTCTCAATCAGGTATTTGTAAAAATGTACCACCAGATATACAAAATACGTGTCTAGTGTACTACGCTGATTTTTGTATTTACTGTTCAGATTACTTTAAACTCAGTGCTGTTTGTTTCTGTTTTTTACCATTTTTTTGCAAGACTTACTGATGACAGGCTTCTGGTAGCGCCACCAGGGGAGGACTCACAGCTCGTGTGAGAAGAAGGGGAGAAGACTCTTAGCCAGGAACAATTTTCACACAATAGGACAAGATGGCAAGGAGGTTCATTGTTACTGAACACGTACTCCATATAGTAAAAAATGATTTAAAAGATGTCCACACTTATCCTCTGAAGAAAAAGATGTGCCAGGAGGACGGAACCTGTACTCAGTTGGAATACGATGGCTATGAGTAATTTGTATTTGGAAGGGAAATTAACAATTAACGTAAGGGAAACAAGCACATGCACCCGACACAAGAAGGTGTTTGTGAGATGCTGTTTTCCTGAGGACAAGATTTGGTAAATATCTTAGATCCTGTACAGGCCACACAATTGCATAAGTTACATGTCCCCAGGAACAACAACAGTGGAACATACGATGAGTGGCGGTGCTGGGAACAGCCACACAGAGGACAGCTCCTGTGTTAACTAACAAGATGAAAGAACATTAATTTCCACTGGTAGTTCAGAGCCAGCTGTGACAAGCTTTGGCACAGGAACAGGACTTTTGAAAAATAAAATTACATATCCTTTTTAGATATTTCTTACAAACTCCCGTAAGTCTTTTCTTTCTTGTTATCCTTGAAATTATTATATATATATATATATATATATACATACATGTAACGGATAATTACTTAATTTCAGTCTTCAGAAGACTAACAATTTCCCCTGTTAAGCAAGGCCTATAGAGGTAAGACAATCAGAAGCTTTTTTTGGGGGGGGGGGGGGGGGGGGGGGGGGGTGGGTTATGATTCCCAGCTTGGTACAAACCCTACCAACAGATGATGAGGAGCACTTAGCAAAGTAATGTCTGGGTTGGTTGGTTTGTTCTCCTTCTTACACGTTCATTGTCTTGAAGACTAAGAACAACTGGATTAGTTTAGTAAATAATGCTTCCCTTGGTTAACCCTTCCCAATTAGCACTGTTTCAGTGTATTAGCATAGATTCAAAATGCTAGTTGCATCAGTTTACTACGTATTGAATGAAATGTTGAACAGATCCCTGTTTCAAAAAGAGGGCACTTTTGGTTTATGCAATAATTCCAAGAAATGCTTTAACTCCAAACTTTCTACAGCAACAGGTTGCCAGATATTCTTCAAAGTGTAACTGATTCGCTGCTCCCCTAAATCTGCAGCAATGTGGATCCAAGTCAAAACTTCTGCTTAGAAACAAAAATGAACATTGGGCTGAATGTGGATAACGTCCCATGCCTTCCAAAGAAGAAACAGAACAGTAAAAATTAAAATTAAAAAGAAAAGCAGTGCTGTTAGTGTTACCTAAAACCAAGATAATGCATAATGGGGAATCTACACTGCTGCAGTCAGTTTGTCTGTTTGCTTTTTTTTTTTTAAATTACAGACTTGACATTTCCAATATGTCTTAGCTTTGTTCTGCTTCTCAAGTCTGAGTCACCAAAAATATCCAGCAACCAGCTGCTGTGCATATCCTAAAATATGCCTTCAGCTGACACTGAATATTGAAATCATTCTGCTAAAATACAGAAAAATGACGATGATAGAAACCAAGGTATAGCCTCGGGCCAATGTTAAATGGTAAAAATTCTACAGTGCTACTTTTAAAACTCTTCTTCAGTCTGTGAACAAATAAGCAGCCAGGTTTCAAGTAGAGGTAACACAGATTTTGGAAGATAGCACGTAAAAAAAGCCCAGAAAGAAAACTGGAGCAAAAGCTCTTGTTATGGCAGTCAGCGCTAATCCTCCGAGAAACAGTAGAGAGAAACCTCCGTTCGCCCTGCTGGATCTGTCCTGGTCCTACAGCAACAATGAGGAACTGCTTCTGCTGTCACAAATGTGTTCCATTTTGACGTATCTTGATCCCTTTTATTTATGCACGCATCCATTGTCTTAGTCTCTTGACTGGTAGAAGAGGATATATCCAGATTCTGAGTTTTTGGAAATGTCTGATGTAAGCCCATAGAACTCTTCAATGGCCTGAGCATCGATTTTCTGAAAATGAATGAGAGGTAAAGTTAGTCTCAGTCAAAACACCACTTTAAGTATCCCCTTCGCAAACAAAGCATTATTTTCCAGTTCTTTGGGGTGATGCTGGAAAGCCACGATTAACACAACAATATTTCAGTATCATTGAATACAACAAAATAAATACAACACAATTTCTTCTCAGCTTATTAACGTACCAATGACTGAAAAGAAGGAAACCAACATGAGATAAGAAACCCCTATGAAGGGGTACACTCTTAAGCTGGACTAGAAAAAAAAGAACAACAAAACCATATTCTTAAAGGCTACACAACATTTTTATTTGCCTTTTCGCTTAGGCTGGAGTTACCCTTCCTCACCATAGACTCGTAATGTAAATGAAGAAAAGAATTCACTGAACAGCAAAGAAAGTCATTGTGCAGCTGGGAGTACATAAGGCCCTTCTTGAGCAGACTTAACACTCTGCTAAAGCAATTGCAATAGCAATTTCAAAGTTCTTGTGACTCTTACGTGCAGAAGTCCTGCAAGTGCTGCTGGTTGACTATACCACGAAGCCTGTGGATCATGTCTACTTTCTGGTCAGTCTTAGAAAAGCTTTCCTTCCTTAGGGTTTGCTGTTACAAAGCCTGCTGCAGTGTTACCGCAAGACTTGTGCTTTAGGAGAAACAACTGATTTGCCATGTTCATAGAATTCAACAGCCTGCACCTAAATAAAGTTGTGAAATACTTAAAAGGCCTGAGGGGTCATTTTAAAGGGCTTTCAAAGATGCAATTTCTACTGTCTTGAATCAGCTCCTGAGAATGACTGGCTTCGTATTACCAAACTTGGTTCTGCAGTCAGTGGAGAACAAGTGCACAGACTGAAGCACTGAAATAAAACACTCCCAACAACATGGGTTGCTCAGCACTCCACTGTGTTTTAGTGCTTTAGGACTTCATATTCAAAGATGAGAAGCTGCAGTAGCCTGAACTTGTGGAAGGCAAGGTGAGAACAGTCTAAATATTTAAAGAAACGAATCAAAAGAAAACCAACCAACAAATAAAGAAACCAGCTTTATTCCTTGAGGACTAAAACTGGGGAAGCAGAGAAGTATACAGAATACAAGAGTGTGTCTGGGTTGAACATGTCTGCTTTGATCACAAAAGGGAGCAGCAGAGACCAACCTGCGCTTACTTAAGAGAAAGGGACCACACCATGACTGCACCAAGGTGCATCCTGAGCTCCACAATCCATTTGGCAGCATGCTACAACACTGCTCACTGAACAGACTTTTGTATCACCAGCAAACACAAAAGCATTAGTTTCTTTACATGGCACTGCCAAAAACCCACAAGTTTAGGCCATCCTTTTCCCAGCCTCTCTGAAGCACTGCACATGAGAAAAATGCAGTAAGTTTCCAGAGGATAGATCAACTGCAAGACTGAGCAGCAGAAAATTCTCCCTTGAATAGTTTTGTTAAACAAAAATATCTGTTGGGGAAAAAAAAAAAAAGAAAGAAGAAAAAAAGATGTTTTATCTCCTCTATTTGAGGATTTCAGAGAAGCTGAAATCCAGCACAGGACTTTTGCATTTTCACACAATTTATTAGCATAATACCTACTGCAAACTGCTAGATACATTTTAATTAAAAAAAAGAAAAAAAAGCAAAAGAACATTTTTTCAGTCCTTGTGATATATTTAGCTGACAGCTCAAACATGCCTTATTTTAAGTCCCAACTAGCTTGTCATGCAATCAAATCTATTTCTACTACTACTCCTTCTAAATGCAACTCCAACGACTTACACGGACTAATTCATCCCACAGGTATTTTTAGTCTTATCACGACAAAAGCTACTTCTTTTTATAATTCCACTATTCAAAGAAAGCAGTGGAAATTAAAGAGGATCATATAAACCTTATTCTTCCCATCCTTAGTTGGTCACGTATGTCGGGGACCACAAGGTTTTACCCCGTTGCAGTTTTACAACAACTGGTTGATGGTTTCACAACCACTTTTGGAGCTCTGTAGCCTCACCTGGCTTTAAGACATCTTTTTCCCCATTAACTGAGCTTGAACAGTCTTTGCTCATTTCCAGACACTCATTTCCAGACACTTATCCTCAGTCCAAATCTTTCTTGCATACCATTCACAGCATTCAACTGAATCATGCAAGTCTCTGAACAAATATTTAGGAGAAGATGTACAATCATTCTTGCCCTTTTCTGATTTTGGAGAACTCATGAATGGACGCTTTTCCCTCTGTTTCAAACAAATATCATCACTGTGATGTATCACTTAGTTGCTCTAATGACAATGTACCAAACCAGTCAGAGATCATTTACTCAGGCTCCTCAATTCATTTTGTTTGGAGCAGAATTTCATTTGGGCTGACTTGCCTCCTGGATTTCATGCCGTTCCTTCCACATATGCTGTAGTATCTGTGATTCTCATCTGTCTCCAATTGAATTGAATTGGCCTTCCAACCAAACCCAAACAGATAAATAAGTGTGACTTCACCGCTTATGACATTTGGTGGGTAATAAGAACAAACTACTTCCAACTGATACTTCAGAGCTATTAATTCCTATCACTTATCAGAAATGCAACAAATCATCTAAATCAGATTAAAGGGGAAAAGGCTCTTTCTCCTGCCTTCTCTTTCAGATGCAATATTTGTACACAGGTATGAAGAACCCTGGCTTCATCTTCTGGTGCCTGCTGACTAATACCCGTCTCGTTACGTAGCCAGTTCTCACTAAAAATGTTAAGTCTCCAAAGCTTAGAAAAATCTGCTTTCATGTTTCAAGAGTCTCTGAAGAGTAGGAGGCTCCCGTGGGGAGCTCTGAAAACAGAAACCCCCTCCAGGATTCATGTTTTGGGGATTCAAGCATTGGGGGCATTTTGCCACTCCATTTCTGAAGACAATCATTGTAACGTCATACAGCATAATGCATTTCTACGGTGCCACTCTAAGGACAATCACAAGCAACTCGAAAACAGCACTTGGTCAAGCTTGGAGCACATATTTAAATCTCTTTGGGCAACAGATGGAATTGACAAAAGCAGTTCCAGCTTTACTTTGTATTTTCAGTGAATAGCCTACAGCCCTAGTAAGAAACTAATTCTCATGAGCTCATGACTAATTGGGGAGAACAAGAACAGATGAGCAAAACTGCAGCTATTTCTTCCAGAAGCTTGTAGCATCAGTCTGCACCACCTCATTCTTCTTGGTTGCTAAATCTCTGTAAATTTAGGTGTCTTCTATAGAAAGCTTTTATAAAAAAAAGGTGGTGGTGCTTCGTACACACAGGGAGCTGAAAGGTAAGCTTCACCTTTACTGCACTTCTAGAAGGTAGGAGCAGCCACGATGGATAGCGGAGAGAGACAAACCCAATAGGAATGCCCGTGCTACACTCTTCAAAGCAGGTCAAGGAGCAGCACTGCTCAATGGGAAGCTTCAACGACCTCCAACAGCTTGCATGTAAAACTCACGTGCAATTTTTCATGCAAACTGCAGCCAGGGACAGCCTTCCAGCAGGAGCAGGAATCAAACTCCCAGCTCTGCAGCTGGGATACGTGGAGGGCTACAGGGCCACGTTCCTAATCCTAATCAAGATCATGAGAAATCAACCATGAAAAACACACACACAAAAAAATCTTTCCAGGAGAAAGAACTACATTCCAGCTTGTGACAGCTCCTCCAACTTATTATCCAGTAACAGACAGCATACACTTAAAAGCTCTGTTTGGCACGTCTATTGGAACTGGAAGTGCCAATGATGTTTGTGGATAACAGAAATTCTGATTTGACCTAATAGCTAAAATACAACGTAGAAGTGACTAATAGAAAACAAATATAAAATAACTAGGTAGTTAATCTACATTGCTTTTAAAATGTCAAGTTTATCTCCTGGATGAAAAAGACAGTGAATATTTGCATTTAAAAATAATAAAGTGAACATTATTTTCTAAATGAGCTGACAGTTACGTACTTCTGCCACGACAGAATAAAATGACCCACAGAACAAACTAATATGACAGAGACAATTATTCAGTCATAAAAGCTTTACAAATCACCAGGAAGTTAAGTCATCCCTGATGCTCGAAGCTACCTAAAGAAAAAAAAAGTACAAGTGGGGAATTCACTGCATCAGCATCATCACTTCAACACAAACAAGGATCTTGCTGTACCTGTTCAAAGACTGAACGTCACACCTCAACCCTGAGATCTTAGAAGCAAACCATACACTTCTGTCTTTACACAAAGCAGTTCTATGGCGGTACGTCTACTATTCAATATTGAATTAATATTAGGTGAAACATATGGATATGTGAATATTTAACAGGTATGTTAATAAAAAAATAATTTGCTTGATCAGACTTGGAATATTATCATCAGTAGTTCAAACATCTCAGACCTTACTTCAGCCTCCCCAGAATTATTTTTTTTATGCTTTCTACACTTATGTTTGTTGGGGGAAAATGTCTACAGAAAAGAAAGATGACAGTAATTAAATACTGCAATTAAATGCAACTATCAGAAAACAAGTTAGCAATGAATAAGAACCCAAAATACGAGCAGTTAAGGTCAAGACCACTAAAGTTTACTTCTGAAGAGTTCAGAACTACTCTGTGCACTGGTTTTGCAGACATCATTTCACAGGTACAAAAGCTAGTCCCAGACATAAAAACAGGCCCTTCACAGAGCTGAAGAATGATGTTGTCTGCACTTGTTTTCAGTATATAAAAGCATACCTACCTCTACAATGTCATCATCAAACAGCAACCAAAAGCCATGGCTCTTCACAATGGTGATATAATGGCCACGATTTGGACCACTGCCAGAAGAATAAAAGAGAAGGATCAAACACTTATCACTATGCCTATGAAGGCAGGTTTGCTGTTTCCACACATGACCCTAGCTATTACAGCCAGAGTTGGATTTCCCAGCTTTTGGCGTTGTCTAATACTGCCCATAACACTAATTCCTACATCTTGCCAAGTTGCTTGAATTAAAATTTCCATCTTTGCCACCTCTCAAATAAAGTTTATTTGAAATACACAATTTTGTAAATATTTCAGATAGCCATTGATATGTTTAAAGAAAACCAAAAGGCAGTTATTTTGATCACTGTTTTGTCACATTCACCACCACTGGGTATTCTGACCACTCAAAAAAATGTTTATAAGCCTTTGTCTGAAATGTTTAATTTACACAGGTGTTTCTGGGTTCCTAGCGTGGCTTAGCAGCTGGCTGATTGCAGATGGGCTTCCTGCAACTACTATTCAGAGCTTTCCAGGGCAGCTTCCCACCCAGCCCAATTCTATTTCCTATATCCTGAACGCGTACCTTGAAGGGATGGGACAACAAAATGACCTAAATCAAAGGGAGAAGCATCTACAGAGTAAAGGCACTGTCCTAAAAACCTGTCAGTTTGGGATAAGAATCTGAGGTTACCCTAAACTCAAACTCTGAGAGAACAATTCAGGGACACAGCAGACAAAAAAAAATATATATTTTTCTTCCAACTTTACTTTTTGCTTAGGATCTACAGAAAGCAGTTTTGGCTTTAGCCAAAAGGAAGTGCTTCTCTACTCCTTCCAAAACTGTTGATTTACCTTCAATGCAATACTTGTCACAGAAATAAACTTCTGTTTAGAGTGATTAAATGAAAATCAAATCACAGAGGCCAAATATTTAAAACAAGTGGTGAAAATTCCAATATTTCAAAACTATATTTTATCCTAAGCCTTCCGTAAACTCCTAGTGAGAATTCAAACTCAAGGAGTTATGGAACACCTTAAAAGTCCAACATAAGACAAGAGGTTTGATAAAAAGCAAATTCACTTATCCATCTAAATATGTTGTAGCAGTATAAATAAATGGCTATTAGAAATAGGAAGAGATCATAAAATATATTTTAAAAAAAAGCACAATTCCACCACAACATAAATCCCCTAGAATTATAGTTTCATTATACTAAATCTGTACTGTTTTACCCCTCACAAAGATGTTTTAAACATTTGTGTGCTGTAGTAACTTATTACAGTAAAACTCACACTTTCAGGAGGCAATCATTTATTTATTCAGTTCTATGACTGTGTTTTTTTCCTAAAATTGATTACTTTTTTAAATTCTGTTTTTAAAAGGAGGAAAACCCTACAACAAAAGGAGGAAAACCCTACAACAAAAGGAGGAAAACCCTACAACAATAAAAAATGAATGGAGCAAATTAGAAAGAAAAAAAAAAATAAATCAGCAGTACACTGTTGATTCCACATGGTGGCACCAGCTACCAAAGAACACATACCTTCCAGCCCTGCAAATAGCAACATGAGATCTGTAAATTACTGCCATGTTAGTAAGTGTTCTGCAGCATTTGTCTTTTCACTTTAGCTCCCCTGGAAAGCTGGCAGGTTCTTGTTGTTGCCCTTACTTTGCTAAAGCTCACAGAAATGGTTTGTCTGAATTGCCAGCATATCTGAGAGCTGCTTAATAAGCAAGGTTTAGAGCACATGTTCTGAAAGTAAAATTTAAAACAGTAGGAAAAAAAAGAAAAAGATGACCAACAAATCATCCTTAGTAAATACATACATACTTTCGGACAACTACCTTCACATGCTTCAATCCCATTATAAAATGGCGTATGGATGACAGACTCACTTTAAATGTCAAGACAACGCATTTGAAGTTCAGAAGGCACCAAAAATGACATACCTGCCACAGTGAACAACTACAGCCACAAGGTCATACATTCTGTCAGGATTTGTAGCATCTCCTGACGTGTTAAAAAGCCGGAGCTCCAAGGGAAAGACAACACGGTAGGAGAGTTTGGTGTATCGATGCAGCTGGTCCATGTATTTGAACCTTTTTAAGTGCAGAGCTAGAATCATGGGCAACTTTTTCACTCTCATTCTGAACCACAGAAATAAGTTAAACAAAGAACAAGGTATTAGCAGATCATCTAAAATAAAGCTTTATTCTAAGCAAGTTTCAGTAACAAAAAGTCTCTTAAAATACATCTAAAATGTTGATGAAGATTTTAAAAACGCTCCTTCTTTCATATATATTCTCGTGAGAACAGGCAACATTTCCTCCAAAAGATTAACTACACAACTGACATCTGAATGCAGGACAACTGTCAGTGCTGAAAATATCGTTTTTTCAGTGCATCAGTGAGAAGAAATGGATGGAATAAATCCATCTGGGTGCTCTGGCTGCTACCAAGCATGAAGTGCAAAAAAATTTTTGCACACAGTATTCATAGTGGAGGCAGACTGGATAGCTTTCAGTGGCTTTGAGCTGATTAATGCTAACTGGGGAAAACACAAATGTCTGGAAACACCAGATATAAGCTCTTCTGGGAGGAACACAGAATTAATCTGTTCATTTCTCTCTGATAAGGCTGCCACAAAGTTACCAGATCTCTCCACTTTTCCCTTTTCCTTTCCCCACCAAACACAGTTAAACAATCTTACATTTTCTTTTTTTTCAGTTTCACAGGGAGTATTTTCTAACAGCCTCCCATTTTAAGAGAACATTTACATGAGCCTGAATATTTTAGCCTTACCTCTTCTGTGCTTCCTGTTTACTGCGGCACTGCTCACAATAGTACTTATATTCACTGCACAGAGTTTCAGTATTACTAAACCCTCTGAAAATAAAAGTGAAAGAAAAATCAGATAGGCAGGGATATTCAGTCAGAGCAAGCAGTTAAACATTACTACTAATAATATGGAAAAACAAAGCACAAATCAAAGGACAAAATTCTTCTTATTCACATCAGTCATATCTCCCAAACAGAGTTTAGGTGTATTTGTCCCAATGCTCAGCTGCTAAGGTCTGGAAAGGATGCTCCCAGGCACTAACTTTCCAGGCAGGACTCAAACGAGACAGGTTATAAACATCAATAAGGTGATTGTGTTCTGATTCCAGAAACAGCCACTCTGTGTTACATTTGGTGGCAGACATCAAACGTCCAAGCCTATGGCCGTTAGCCACTG
Source organism: Gallus gallus (assembly GCF_016699485.2). NCBI lineage: Eukaryota > Metazoa > Chordata > Aves > Galliformes > Phasianidae > Gallus > Gallus gallus. Next base: position 12,225,528 of record NC_052535.1, on the reverse strand, counting down.
ACTAGAAAAAGTGGGTTATCTTTCAGCTCCTAGTAATTATACACCCCTTATCAGCTATTAAAAAGCCAGCTGCTATACACAACTTGCTGTATCCTAGCAGCTGATAAGCCATGGATTTGGCAGTCAACTACATGGAAGAAATTTCTATCAGCAAAAAGTACACCTGAAACAGTAGGACCAGGCAACTAAAATACATTAACAATATTAAATGAAAACATTCTATGAATCCAAACATACCACATTTAGTTTTGTAAAATCTCACTATATTACATAACAAATTAAAATCCCCATAAAAGAAAGTGAAACCCAATCTTACACACCACTAAGACATCCATATACTCCTTTACTACTAATAGCTACTAAGAAACAAGCAGCTCCAGTGATGAAGATGCAATACCATAAACTGAAAGCCTTCAGCTGCTGCACATCATTATGCCACGCTTTTCCCTCTGACCAAAAGGAGGCTACTTGTTTCCATTCATTTACCTCAGACAGTGTGTAATTGATGTATTTTGTTCCACATCAACCGATAGATCCAGAAAGTCCTCATCTTTGCTACTAACCTTGAAAAAAAGAGAAACATTTAATAGCAGTTCAGGATCTTGCAGACTTCTTTTAACCATTTCCAGAATGATGTTGTGTCCTCAATGCAAACAGACTACTTTGACTTGAGAAAATATATGCACACACACATACTCAGGCTCTTTCTTGAAGTAAATTAAAACTGAATAGCTGGGGAAGCTTTAACCATATACTCCACTCTTTGTACTGAGATAAAGCTTTCTTCAGCATTTCAGAGTATAACAGTAAATACTTATAGGAAATGCAGAAACTGTCAGCTGGATTTTCAATTAAATCCCAAGAAGGGTTAGCGGTTAGGAAAACCATCCTTCTATCTGTGGCACGAGCACATTTCACTTCAAAATTCATGAGAAAAATCATATTTATGCCATTCAGAGCTTCTATTCACTACCTAGACGTAATCTTAGATTTAAAATGCCAAGAAAAGTCATTTCAGATTTAATTGCTTCTCTTTTTCTTTTCTCTCCCCACTTGAGTTTTCATTGTTTCAAAATACTAAATCAGATACAGCACATTGCTAAGCACTTTGGAGCAATTCCTGCTCCAAAGGTGGTGAGGTTCTTCTAACTCTAGACTTCCTGGCACTTCTTTTACTCTCAAATAGAACGGCTATGGACCAGCACCATGAAGCATAACCATTACACTCAGTTAATCCCAGAGTTAAATGAACAGCGAGCAATTCTCATGTAAAAACACAACATAAACTATCAATCACTGACACAAGAAATAACACGAAGACAAAAAAGCAGCTCATATCAGCCAGGTACAGACTGCCTTGATGGAAACAGGGAGGAAGAGTAGAAAAAACACTACGCTTTTTCTGAGAAACATACCTTAACGAGTATTGGTTTGAACATAGAGGTGATACAGCATAAAATAGGCTATGTTCCATATTTTAATAGAGAGAGTGCAATTTCATCTACCCTAATAAATGAAAAAGCGTGCTTAGTATTAGGGAAAATGATCCAGAACTTGTGAAAAATATAAGAGATTTGGTTTTGTTTTAAACGTACAGCCTCACAGTTAAGACATCTGGTTTCATTGGTTAGTGTTCCTTGGAAGATTTCATGGACCCACGTCAGATCAGTCTTGTCTCCTTCTTCACTTTCAATGCTGCCATTCTGGAGTTTGCCATTCTGCTTCTCCTGCTTTTTCTCTTCTTGTAGCAAGTCAGCAATAGTGTTAAGTAGGTAGTTTAGGAATTCATGTGCATCCTGCTGCATGTAATTATCAAACAATTCTGAAAAGGAAGAGAACATGGAGAATGAAAAACAATACAGATACTTCATAATATTAAACTCCTATGCTTTTAGAAATCACTGTGTACCCTCCAACCTTCTCTATCTTGCTATATGATCCCACTAATTATTTTAGGTGACACTTTTTAAAGTTTTAAGGAACTTTAAAGCACTTTGTTGTCCTAGCAATGGATGTTAGGTTACCCTCACCTATTCCTCAGGTTGCAAGAAACTGACAGGAAGCTGAAAAATAACATGAAAGAAACTTAGTTTGGGTGTTTCTTAGAACAGATGAAAGCCAAGTTTGTTTGTTGTGTTGTTGTTTTGCTTTCCTATGGGGAAGAAAATAAAGAAATACTGATGGGCTGCCTTGGGCCGTTAGTTCATTAACTCCAGCATTAAGGGGCAAAAATCCTTTATGATTTTATCTTTTCAAGCTCAAGCAGAGATGATAAATCAACATACAGAACCTTCCCTCACAAACTGGAACTGGGAAATAATCAGTAGTTCTCCTTGTAACAAATTTGTCCTACCACAAATGTAAGAAAGCAAGCTGAGAGCTCCTACAGACTGGCTGACCAACTCTGTGAGGTGTGTTCAGATGGGACAAATTCTAGCAACCACTGACTTGTGGCAGGCTTCTACAGAGCATGACACCATCAGGTACACCACTGGAGCACTGAGACTCGTATACACCCTCTGCACTTGGTCTATGCAAGTACAGAAACAAAGATATGTAGGTTAATCCTTTTATGACAGAGCTAATTCTGATATAATCTCTCTTCCCGTGTTACAGAGGTGGTGAAATTCATACCACAAACTGAAGTTCAAGAGCGTTCCAGAAATCTGCTAGGACCTGACAGCTTGGACTCACTTAAAAGAGAAACTGCGTTTACATTTTTATACACTTAGCTATTCAATGCTTCCATCTACATAAAGGCTTCATGTATTCATTTACCATTTTCTTTCCTCAATCGGGAAATAAATTTCTTGGGTGGGATGACTCCCACCTTCTTCTTTTGGGTAGCAATACTGTTGAAGAGATCAGAGAGGCATGTCAGGAGGCTTTCCTTCTTTCGAGGCTGCACTTTGTATGCCAGAACTTTTTCCCGAAATGGACGACAAAAATAAAGTGCCTGCAAGACTGAGTTGCAGTAGCAGGTATTGCCGAACTGGTTAAAACAGAACAAAAGGAAAACAAACAGTTTCATATTAGGTCTGTTAAAAGGTAATAAAAGAAAATGGTTGCTCAACAGGAATGTCACATACTGAAAATGGAAAAGTTGTCTGTCAGAGCTCATTTATTGGGGAAATACGAATGGACACCGTCTGGAAGACTCATCCTTTTATTACAATTGGAAGTTGCAATAAAATGAAGACAACAGTCACAGCGATACTAAGCACAGAAATTTTTTTGCAGAAAGAAGGCACAGAAAAAAAGCCAATTGTGAGCTCACTGCAAAATTAACACTTGCAGAGACAACATGCTGTCATGCTCCCCTGGATGGGGGAGATTCCTCTGTCACTGATGTGAAGAGGCACCAGCGATATAGTAGAACAGAGGGACAAAGCAAATGGAGAAAGGATGAGACAGCATCACTGCATCTGAACTGCGCAACAGTAACTAAAGCTCAATGCATCCCTATTTTCAATTTGCCTGTGTCACACACACACACACAGATTACTGTTCAGAGGTAGTTAGCAAGGTATATGTTAAGTATTTCCTGTTTACAATAAGCTATTACGAGAAGTACACGATGCAGGCAAATCCAAAGAGCAGCTGGTTTACATCTGCCATATCTGAAGGCTGTAAGGCTGTGTCACTTTAGAGAAAGGAGGACAGTGATAACGACTTCCAGAGGCAGCGTTCCACATTGCTTAACAAGGAGAAATGCTCCAACCACTGAGATAGACGCATACAATCTAGAAGAGATACAGCATTTTTTGAGTTATTGCTTTGCAATTTATTGTGCAACTATATTTTACAATGCTGTCTCTTCATAAAAGCAAAGCAAACATTTTATGTTTGCCAGTCTCCAGATATTCTGGCAGGGAGATTCTGCAGCTCAAGAGGAAAGTATTTGGATAAACAAAATGAGCATACAAAGTCGACTACGGAACAAATACGATCACTACTATTCACCAGAATTTGGTGTAATTAATGTACCAGAATGATCACAAGCTTGCTGAGCAAAACAGAAAATTAACAGCTTTAATTCATCCTGCTTACAAGGTTCCATCATTATACATATATTAACATTAATTTATACCATATGCAAACAACACAGAACAGCAGTTAAAACTCTCATTGACACAAGGAAAACAAATATACAATCTGAACAAATGTGAATTAGGATAGACCCTAATTCAGTATCTCCTTTCAGTATCTAAAGGGGATCTACAGGAAAGAAGGGGACAGACTCTTCAGCAGGGTCTGTTGCGATAAGCCAAGAGGAAATGGTTTCAAACTTAAAGAGGGGAGATTTAGACTGGACATAAGGAAAAAGTCGTTCAAACAGTGAGGGTGGTGAGGCACTGGCACAGGTTGCCCAGAGAGGTGGTGGTGTCCTGTCCCTGAAGACACTCAAGGTTCAGGCTGCACTGAGCTCTGAGCACCTGATGGAGCTGTGGGTATCCCTGTCCATTGCAGGGAAGTTGGACTGATGGCCTTTAAAGCTCCCTTTCAACTCAAAGCATTCTATGATTCTAATTCAGGTTAGTAAGCGACCTAAAAGAACCAAACAAAAACAAAATTAAATCTGCATACAATACAAAACAGGCACGAGAGCTACCAAAAGCCTTATTAAATACTTTACCTGGATACTTCATCTGGAAGCAGTAATAAACTGGCCTACAGTAATCCCAGAAAATAAAACAGACAGAAGAAACTACAAATTATCTATCTTAAAAAACTGGGAGGTCATGACACACCTTAAGTCAAGAAGTTCACAAAGCACACAGCTACTGAAATTTCAGGACTGTTAAAGTGCATGAAGTTAAGTCATTATACAGTATTGCTTTGATGCTGCCCACATAGAGAAAAAAGTATTAGAATTAAACTACATGGAAAAGTTACAGAGAGAAAATTCTACCCAAGCAGCTTTAAAGATTCCTGACAGTAAGGTGCTAATGCTTTGCAGTAGTCAAAGCTATGTGGTGAAAAACTCACTGAATGGTATGCTTTGGGTTTTAAAAACCTCCCTGCAAATAGTATTTCATCCTGCTTTGTTTGCTACCACTTTTACATAACAACACAGCGTGGAAGCACTTATCTTCCTTCATAGAGTCATTAAGGTTGGAAAAGACTACTCAGATGACCAAGTCCAACCAACAGCCCATCCCCACATGCCCACTAACCACATCCCTCAGTGCCACTTTGACCCTTTTCTTGATCACCTCCAGGGACAGTGACTCCCCCCAACTCTCCAGGCAGCCTGAGCCAGTGCAGTACCACTTTCCAAGAAGAAATTCTTCCTAATATCCAATCTGAATACCCATCTATTTTGCACGTTTGTGTTCTAGGTGTTTCACTGAAGCCAAGTACTTCACAAAAAGACCATGTGATGCATTTTATTTCAGAAATTCTGATTTCTGAAGTGTCAGAACAAAATTCTTCCACCTTTGAGCAATTTAGAGGGCTGGAAAACTTCTGAACAACTCAATTATTGATCTGTCCTTCTCTGTTTTAGGTACAGCTTTCCAAAAATAAACAGAATTATGCAGCAGTGTTACGATTTTAACTTAAATAGGTCTGTGTTCAGAATGATGTAGTCATATCTTTCCAATCACGTCCATGATTTTGCTAAAAAAAAAAAACAAAGGGCTGTAACCATCTGTCTTCCACAGAGAGTCACAAACCAAGTTGGTGTGGCAGCTCTCGGTGGGCTACTGAACATTTCCACTCCTGGAGTCAGTTATGTGCACAGATCAAACACACAGTTTGTGCGGAAAAAAGTCTAAGATGACCTAAAATACAAAGGAAAAGCAGGTACAAAAGTAATTTTTAAATCTTTCTGTCATACTTAAATACGTTTTTTTTCTTAAAATTGACTGTATTTATAGTCTACGTTACATGAACATACATAATTTTACACCTTCGATGCCAAAAGAAAAAAATTGAAGGCTCATTTTAAGACAATAAGCTTTTTAAAAGGAGAACTGAGATTGTTCCACCCCTCTTGCACTCCAGTTCACCACTACACAGAAAGCATCTCAGTGGGCTGTCAGTGTCAGAAGCAGCAGTCAGACCTTTCCTCATACACACTGCAGCGGTGGAAGCATCTGCCTGACCGCAGGCAAGCTGGATCTGTTCACTGATCCAAAGAGAAACCTATTTAAGTCTTTTTCTTTAAGCCCTCATTGTCTGTAAATTCAACATCTGATGCTATTTGCAATGCAACTACATATTTACTAGTACTGATGTTGATGTTATGAAACTGTACTCGTTAAAGTGCTGCATTTAATTTCAAGCCATAAAAGAACTATAAATAGTTTAGGAAAAAGCTCTCCAGAACAACAGCATGAAAACGATGTTCCCCAAGAAACTGGCTGCAAGAAATAAAGCACAACAGTATTAGTCATATTTTGTCCTTGTGAACAGAGAATGAATGTGGGTATAACAACTCTGGTTATTTTTAGAATGCTGTTTTCCCTCCTCACGCTATTCATCACTCTGCTATTTATGTTACAATTGGAGATGCCTTCCATTTTTCTCATTATGGTGCAAACCTCAGAAGCTTTGGAATGGCCATTAACACCATACTTAAGGAGTATAACTCAGTGTGCTTAGATGGCTTGTTGTCTGAGAACAAACTGCTAGAGGCCCACACAGAAGTCAATTAAATGAGTTTCTGATGAGCTGCAACAAATTACACTTTATAACCTTACTTGGTGTGTCTGAAGGCAGATCATCTTTCAGCTTTCAATGAGACATACCTATATGAACAGTAAACACAGGCATGCTTGTGTTTCTTGTGGGAATTGCCAACACCATATTTTCATGTCATAAGTGTGATGCCTCAGAATGACCTCCTGTGAACTTCCTACACGTAGGCACAGCAGCTGCCTTTCTTCCCTGGAAGTACCAGGAAGACCAACACCAATTATCTCCACAGTTAATTTAGGTAGACAATCCTTGCTGTCTAACGTATCCTAACCAAGTCAGATGGATGCCAGCTGACAGATACAAAACCAAAGCTTTTTAGAAGGACTCATTACACAAGGCTGGCAAGAAAAAGAGAAAGAAAAAAGAGCATTTGTACATTTACTAATATCATTGACCGGGTTATTATCATTCATCTTCTGACTACTTCCTTAGAAGAGTTTCCCTGAACACCATACCAGAACGATGTTTTAAAGAAAGTAACATTTTCATTTAAAAACCTCAAGGATCCCATATGGAGCTACAATGTGTATCACTGCAATATGGTAGCTCTTCTCTACATGAAGAGAATACAAACAGCATGCAGACTTTACTATTGAGTGTCCTTTCCAGTTAAATATTGAAGTCTTATGGTTAGAAACGTAGCCAAGTAGGAAGAATTCTCTCACTGATCAATATTTATAAGCACAGAAAAAAATAATATTTTTATTAAGACAAAGTGTGTACCTTACTGAACAACAGTGCACACATCACGCTGCAAGATGTAGCGTCTGCAATCTCCCCTTATGTCTAATAGAGAATCCTTTTAAATTCAATGAATTAATAAATAAATAAATAAAAACAACCAAAAAACAGCATTTGAAGCATAGAATATACACTTACATTGACCAAGCCAAAGTAATGCTCATTCACAGGGAACTGTTCAGGACCAATCTCTTTCTCCAAAGCTGAGGCATTGGCGCCCTGCAAAGAAACAATATGTTAGAGGGGGAAAAAAATCCCCCCAAATCCAACAGAACATTACTACAACCACAGGAGCAATGAAGCTAGGAAAACGAGCTCGTTCCATCAAGAAATAACATCTTGTCTTTCCCATGTTCTTGAAAACGAAATCAACATGATGTCTTTTATTTATAATAAAAGGCACCACACTTCCACTTAGAAACTGTACTTCATCAGGCAGGACTGCAGCAGAGCAGTATCTCATCTAACAGAAGGGACTCTTGCATTTGATCCTAATTGAAAATGAACAGCAGAAAAATTGTTCTCGTTTAAGATTTCGGATTATTCACAGTGACCTAGAAAGACAATTTACATTTAGTCAAGTATATACACTGTTAGAAATAAAGAAACTTGTAACACACACACACAGAACCGTAAACCTAGATGACAGGAAACATGAAGGCTACAAATTACATGCAAAAACCCATCTCTTCTGGGGATGTGGACTGCACCTTCATGACAAAACAAAGAGAATTCCCTTATTGAACCTATAGGGAAAGAAATCTGTGTAAAACTTAACTTCCATGGTAGTAATATCGACTGTGAAGCTGTATGCAAATCATGCCTATGTAATCTCTGCAGCCATCAGGTGCTATGTGACCACAGAGACTTCTGCTGTGGCCCTACTTATGGGCAAGTCCTGATTAGGGTGCCTGAATAACTCAGAAAGGTACTTTTCACCACATTCCCTTTGCTAAATGTATCTCAATATGCTTTGAACACTGGTAAGGAATTCGTTACATCTTTCAATGTTGTTGCAGCTTTTGAAGTGAAGCGTGCTGTTGGTTATTTGCATCACTACCCAAACATTCTTTTTGAAATAAAGCCTGCATTAACTTACAGTTTACATTAGAAATAATACTATCTTTTAAGTATTTTTTCCGGGAAGCACTGTGGACAGACAGGTGGAGCACGACTAGGAGAAAAGAACGGAAGGAAGAATTTTATGAGACATTCCTCAAACTCTGCTCACTCAGCAGCACTTTGGATTGGCTCACTTTCAGTTAAGGAAGTTGGAGCTTATAGGGCATTTCCAGATATATCCTTGAGTCTCCATCAATATAATGAGGACAGAACTTGTTATTTTATACAGGACCAAAAAACACCGTGACATACCCATATAGGGTCTTAGTTACACAGAACAGGACCTAAAGCACACCAACATTCTGGTTTCAATTTTAAGTTGTCCATTTCAAATTCAAAGCAGTTAATGGATCTCATCCCATTTCCCCAAGTTTTTAGTCCACCACTACTGTACAGCTGAGTTCCCACTTGAGATTTGGTGCCTTCCCTCATAGCACTCCATGCTGTCCTCTAACGTTTCTTGAACATCTTCCAATAGCCCTCCACTGCTTTGTGCTGCATTGTACAGCTAAGGAGTTACCATCATCCAGTGGAGCAATCCAAGCACACTGGATTCTTGACTTCTGCTCTGAATACCACCCATAACTTTCTGCAACCAGTAAACAGAGATTCTACTGCACATGCATCTTGTCCCACAGCTTAAATACAAACTCCTCAGAAAAGTAACAATCCCTGAAGCTAGTAACATTTTTAAATGGTATTTCAATCAATTCAACTAATATTCTGCTATTAATACAAGCATCAGGCAAGCAGAGTCTGTAGAGATCATTAAAGACAATACAGACAGAACTAAGAAGTTAAAAAAAAACCTAAGAAACTAAGAAGCAATATAGTTTGAGAGGAGGAATGGAAACTCTGTAGTCAGATCTCCTGCATCAGACTTACAGGGAATTATACACACACACATACATATAAAGAAGAATAAAAACAAGAAAGACTCAATCCAAGTACCATAAAAACATACAAAAAGACAGGTGCTGATAGATTTACAGGCAAGGCTCTTTGCAAGCAGCAATTACACAGAAACATTTTGAGGCATCGATGCCAAATCAAGCAACTCCTCTTGTTTGTTTCTCTCCACCCACTCCCTGCTCCCACCTACCTCTTTCTCCCTCCACTATCTCCCTCCAAAAAAAAACCCAAACTACCTGTAAAACAAAACCTAAGACTTGCTATCCACTGTTAATAGTTAAATACCTCAGTTAATCAGCCACAGAATCCAAGGTAACCAAGCATTCAATTGCAATGTTTCTGATCTCTCCTGTTAAGGAACATTTTACATTACATACCAAAATCACGCAAACCAAGACAGGACTCAAACTAATTGTGTGGGGAATCGAAATGATAAAGTAGTCACGAAGAATTCTGGAGAATTCACAAGGTAAATAATATAACACACTGAAGAGGCTCTAAGAAGTGCACATGCCTATCATAACATAATTAAATTACTGCAGTGCAATCGGTATAGCTATTAGAGTGATGCAGAATGGGATTGAACTCCCAGGAGAACTATGCTCAACAAGGCAACAAATATGGAGAAAAGAGCACTTTAGGGTGGCAAAGTGAATGGGCTTGGTCATGTTTCAGGACAGAGCCACATGGCACAGCTGTGAGTAAGGCAGCAGAAGTGCTGTCGAAGTTCAGTGGCTCACAACCTGCAGTCTCTGCCATTGTATTTCCACATAGCAAGGGAACCAACTGGTGACTTGAGTCGATGAGCCATGTCCTGCTGTAAGGAAGTTAGATAAGCAGCTTTGTTTTCAGACTGAAAGGTGTTATACACACTTTCCCACCCTTGCTAGGATATTTTTCTATCTAGATAATACTTCTGCTACAGATGACACAAATACCTGCTCACAAGAAACAATACACACTTCATAATGTTGGAAATATAAAAGACTCATTTCTCATCTAGAAATGAAATCTAACCAAAGGGGTAAGCATCCGAAGCACGAGACTTCATATCTGGTTATTTGAAGAATCAAGAGAGAGATGCAATTCATCTGGCAGCCACAGAGAAACTGTTCTGCATCTTACAGCCTTTAAAGCATTTAAAGCATAGAAAAATCAATACTGCTTTGCCAAGCTATGATAGACACTGTGGGAGCAATAAAAATGTCAAGAAAGAAATGACTAACAGATAACAATCAGATTTCCTTGGCATATAAAAGCTAAGCAAATAATGCACAACAGAATACAGCTAAACGTAAAGTTTAATGTATGAGATTAGAATTGACTTCTCATTGCTAGCAAAAGGCAAATAACTGCATCCTATAAAACCCCCTGATTTACATCCCCAGACACGCAGGAGGCCAGCAAAACACTCTCTGGAGGAAGGAACTGCTCCGCTACTCCGGCTCAGGAAGGGATGATAAAGCTGTAGGTACACACTAGCTCTGTAAGCAGGAAAACACAAATTGGGACAGCAGATAACTATCTGACCGGAAGAACATCCCCCCAGCTCAACTAAAGTGGCAACAGTGCTTTACTGAAGTTCATACACTCACAGAGACCTGGGAATTGAACACTTCCATGTTGGTGGTGGAAGCGACAACTGAAGTGTTGGCAACGCGTAATCCAGATTTGTAGTTTTCTGGAAATTACCATTTCTTACAATGATGTCTCAAAGGTCAGCTGCACTTCTCTGAGTGTCCCCAGTTCTGTTTGCATCACCACCAGCAGAACTGACTCTGAATCCAGAGCAAGCTCAGCCCAGTGGGTTTGCACAGTTCTGGCACTATCTGCCCAACAGCAGAAGGGAAAGCTGCCTGGCCCCCAAAGCTATTGCACTTTAACAGTTCAGAACAGTAAGTGCCGCTAACAATGGCCAAGAAACCCCAATAGCATGAAGACAATAAACATTCACTCTCGTATCTGCAGTACTTTGTGGACATCGGATCTTAAAAGAAAATAAAATAGGGAGCCTTCCAAGAACACTGTTCAGTGATCCCCAGCAGAGCGGACAAAGAACGTTCTTTCAAAGAATTCCCACCAACCAAGTTTGAAGATCACAGCGTGGGGAGTTGTTAACATTCAGGTTGTTCTTCAATTTTCACAGCAGCTCAATGAAGACATCACACCAGCATTAGATACTCGGGAGGTACAGGGAAGATAGGATTGAGGAGAACTCGTGCTTACCCAAAGAACACAAAAAAAAGCTGGCTAAGGTTTTGGTGAATTCGGTAAAGCAAAAAAGAGATATGCAAAGAGCAGCTTCAAAACCGCTTACCTGAAATAGCTGGCTATGCAAGTTATCAGAAATGAAAGAGATCCTACAGCACAGCTCCGGTTTTAACTGAATATCCCCACAAAACAGACCAGAGATCTATCAAGTCCTCCAACTTGAAGCTGTGAATTGCTTTTTGTTCAGCAGAGAAGCCTTTAAGTTTTACTTCCAGTCAAATGCAGCGTGCAAGGGAAAGAACCCTGATGGACTCCTGTATCCCTTTGCTGCCACAAACACAAATGGTGTCAGGCAGAGCTGGTAAGGAGGCCTGGAGCTTGGGAGCTCTTCCACAGCCATCACCCAACAGCTGGGAGTGATTAAACACAGTAGCACAGTGCAGAACATTAGCTGTGGTCAGCATGAGGAGGAAATCCACGTGTCCAGCACCCACACAGCTTGTGCCTCAACTTACAGCTTTCTCCTTTTCAGTACTATGATTTTTTTTTTTTTTAACTAAAATTCAGTCAAATCCTGTGCACAAATCTGGTATTTGTGGACTATCATGGACTATTGCTGAAGAACAAACTGTGTTACAGGTCAAATTTCTGATTCTGAACTAACAATGTTCATGCCTCCTCCTGTAAGTACCTGCTTCCTGCAGCTCAGAAGGTCATGGTACAGGTTACCAAAGCAGTGCTGTGCTATCCTGACAGGCACATCTCCTGAGCATGAAGCCTCCACTGCCACAGCTTTGGTAGAGAAAAGCATCAAAATTAGCACAGTGCTGGGCCAATGTCCTTGCTGGTATTTAGAGCTCTTGTCAAAAATAATCAGGTCAGCGCTGTACCGGCTGCTTGGGCAAACAGAGCTATAAAACAAGGGGGAAAAAACCATAAAGTGGATAGGCACAAGAGATTCACAAGATTAATCACTTTCAATGAGCCCGAGAAAATCACCTGATTTAAAACACTCTCCACGCACAGCTCCATATGACCTATAGAAGATACAGCCTTTCTTCTAATACAAATCTCTTACTACTTTTTTCAGTTCAGTGCAAAAACATTAATTCCAACATTACACGCTTTTTATACAAACCTTTCATCCTATTCCCACTGCAATTAGTATCATTTGGCTCAGATGAAGTAATTAAGGCACTGCAACATAGGTTACACATCTGAACTCTCATAGGTACGTGGACCAGCAAACTTGCTAATCTCGAAAGGAGCAGGTGTAAGCATCACTTCCCCAAACTCCACTCTGAAAGACTACAGAGTGTTCTCAGCCTGCACACGGTGCACACAGCAAAGGCTTTGGAGGGGGCAGGAAGGGGGCAAAGCTTACTGAGCATGCTGGCTACAGCCAGGGCTGTGGAGAACATCGTGAAACTACAAAATGCTGCGTTTCAGAACAGATTTGCTACTGCCAAGTGTTCCAAACCTCATGTCCAGTTTTAATTAAAGTGTTTTAAAATAAATTAGAGTGCTCTGTGAATTGTTTTACGTACGTGTTTATTCAATCAGGAGCTGGTCTTGCAAGGTCCACAGGATCTGTGCCTTACTTACTAAGGTGCAGCAAGTCACACGCTTGCGAAATCCTGTCATTTCATGCTCATTATATTTAAACAGGTAAAGTAGGTGCCAGCTAAAAGAGCATAAAGAAAGGATGCTGGATTGAGGGTAAGAAGTAGAGAAGCTACAGCTTAGAGCCTTGACCTTTGTAATGTGGCACTGCAACCAATTCATTTCCTCCTTCTTAGCCCCTGTGTCCGAGCTCACCTCAGTGCTCACAGCCACACACCCACCTGCAAAGAGCTCCACAGGGCTCCTCTCAGGTGACTCAGTGAGATATGTAAGAGCAGACCATAAAAAGTGAGGTTGTGAGTGCTAATAGAAGGCTGTACAGGTTAAACAGGGACAGAGGTACAGCAGTGGGCAGGGTCCATCGGTGTGTATGTGCTTCCAGATGCGATCTGAACACATATGTATGTACCACAGTGTGTGAAAGGCTGCATGAGGAGATTTCTAGCAAAAGCTCAGGAGGTAAAGTACAACCCAAGAATCAAAACATGATGATCTACAGCACAGCCTTTGTTATGGCTACAAGTCTAGGATTCTCCTGAACTGGCACCTCTAAGAGCAAACCCTGAAAACTGGATACTTTTTAACAAGAAGGGATGCACATGATATTAACTGGTGTAAACATAAACATAGATAGAGTCCACGTCTTAAAAGCATTTGTTCCAAATTCTGGTTAAAGAACAGAACAAGAAAGATTCTATAGAGAGTTTCTTGATCTACTGACAGTCTGCTATCTTAGTATCGTTTCCAGGATAGTCACACCTCATTTTTCAAGTTGTAATAGCTCTTGTAGTACACATCCTCTACTATAATAACTAGCTTCAAGGAACCATACTCTGCCCATAGTTTCCTCAGTACTCAGTGATGCAAGAGGTATATTCTCTCATTTTCCCAAGGACAGTGAAGGCACGATATCTTTAAGTTTATAAACAATCTAAGATGAAAACAGCCATCCAGACTTCAGAAAAACCCATCTATGTGGTAGCTCAGGATTGCTGCACAACACCCTACAGGTCACCTAAAGGAAACCAGCATGCGACCCACGTGTGCTGTTAGACACAGGCTGTGTGCCCACCTGGCACAGCCCTACACCTGCATGCTGCTGCTGCAAGTCCAGGATCCAGATATCGCATCCATGACTACCCACTGCACACAGCATTAAACTGGAGCACCAGCAGAAAACCTTCCATGGAGTGACCTACTAACTGCTCTGCAAAAGGTTATGCATCCTTTTTTCCTCCCTAAAACAAAGCGGGTCATTCTCAAGCTGAGCGCTACGGGCAAATATGAGCATTTGTTTAACAAGTCAATAAAGAAGCGCTGCTGGAATCAGAAGCCTGCTTTGCTAGCTCTGCTTTTATCCTCCCTTCTTTCCACTTTCTTAGTGATACCTTCCCAGCCGTAAATGCTTTTTCTCTGACAAAGCTACAACAGACTCCTAAAAATATAGGTGAAACTGCAGTAAGCAAGCATTATACAGCAGTGACATGAAAGCCCTGCTTGGGATGAATAATAAAGTTATTCAGATGGCAAATGGAAATGCATAACTTAAGGTGATTCAGTCGTCTCTTCTCTAACACTGAAGTTAATAACCATATCCATGCTGTCCTGATTCAGAGAAGCAGAATAGGACTACCACCAATTTGTAAACAGGGTTCAAGCTCCTCATCAGGCATGTCTTACTGGTTCAGAAAACAATTAGATGTGAATTGAGGGGAAGCATCCCTAATTAACTTCCCAGGAAACACCAATACTTTTGTTAACAGTTTCATTTTGTGAAAAGCCTGAGGTAAGGAGGAACAGATCAGATCCGTGCCTCATGCTTTGCTTCACGCTACTGTTCCGGCTTACTTAACCAGTCAAAAAAAAGGTTTTGTCAATGCAACAAAACAACCCGAGCCCTGAGTCAAAAGCCCAGCTGTGTGCTGACTGCCACAGCCCCTGGGGCACAGCAGCGTATCCCAGTCCAGGTGACACAGTCAGAGCATGGGAAGTCAGCCCTCCTTCCTCTCTTATTCAGGAAAGGATTTGCATCTGTCCATGACTGCGCATATGCCACAAGACTACAAATACACCAGTTTAAATATACCTCTGAAATAAGAGCTATGCATTTTTCAGGAAGCAAAAGGTGAAAATGTAAGGGAAAAAAAAAAAAGCCACAACAGTGCTTTCTCCCAGTTTATCTAGCAATCACTTGCAAAAAGGCAATGAAAACTCCTAGTGTCCATGATAAAGATAAGTGCTAAGAAACAATACTAAGCCAAAGGGACACAGCAGAGAATTAGAGCTCCAGTTGGTAGCTCCTGGCTATGGATGTGTCTTGCCATACGTTGTCCACGTCTTAACCAAGCAATGAACCATATTCACATTAACATGTATTTTCCTATGGCTTTCCAATCTTCACAAGGCCATAGTTGCCACCCAAACGTTATGCAAGTGCTGAAAGAGGGACTGCGCTCATATGCAAGAAATGCAACAATCAGGAGGCACCAGAGAGATGATCCACACTACAAAAACCTGGAAGTTATTTTAGGGAGGGGGATCTAATTAAAGCTGTAACTAACTACATTACTGTATAGTAATGAGTTCAGGCATTCAATTTAAGTTTTAAAGAGAGACTGCAGAACAAAGGGGTCTGTGAATGTCCTAAAGCCATGCTTTAGCTCTGCAGAATGAAGTGTAGGCAAGGAGTAGGACTGTTGGAAAAAGCTGCATATGTTATTAAACACATGTAAAGTACTGTACAAACAGCACATATTAGCATAATCCTGAAGGAAGCAGTTTCCCAGAGGGACTTTGTCAAGTAAAACAAACAGCAAACAGCATTTCTTACTGGACTTTGACTTAAGTATAAGGAAATAAAGAGGTTCTCTTTTAAAATATAGCACCCAGAACCTCATATTTCATGTGCTAGCTGAAGAAAAGGTATGGTGAGACGGCCAGTAAGTTCAACCAAACTGTACATGCACCTACAGCACTTTCACTGGTAACATTTGAAGCATTTGATGAAATGGTTCAATCAAAAAGCTGGAAGCGGATTTCTGCAGGAGAGAGGAGAATATGTAGCATCAGTGGCTCTGCTCATGGCTTTCTGTAGAGAAATGAAACAATAACTTCTGCAGGCAAAACAGAAGAAGCTGCTTCCCCAAAGCTGTAATAGGATTAAAATGTTAAACACCTGCTTTAGAAGAAAAAAGACAGTACTTCTAAATGGACCTTGATAGGCTACAAGTATCTGCTTTGCTTTCATCTAGCATACCAACCAAAATGAAAGAGAGATGAGGTACAAAAATGAATATGTATAGCCAAAGTCTCTAAAAACAAATCACAAATTCTGGAATGATTATATCCAGGTTTAGCTCTGCACTCATAGGAAATGCACTGCCTTATGTTCATCATCTCAACCTAAGGCTCAGTCAGCTGATCCCAGGAATGCATCCCAAATACTGCATGGCACTGAGTCAATGCCTGCTTCTGGGGGACAGAGCTTCACACAAAGCCATGATCCAGCCAGCTACCTCCCATACCCTTAATTTCACCTGTGTGAAGTATTACTGTGGCTCCCTGAACACCGGGCTTTACACAGCACCACTGCAGTCAGTTCAGTTCATTTTCAATTTAATCAAAGCCATGGGTCAGCATCACCATCCATGGAGACATTCAGGAACCATGGAGATGTGGCACTGAGGAACATGGTCAATGGGTATGTGGGGATCTTGAGCTGGACTTGGTGATCTTAGTGGTCTTTTCCAACCTTACTGATTCTATGATTCTAAAAGAAAGAGAGAATCCCTATGGCCTTTACAGAGCTCTGAGGTCACTCTCTACAAGCTGCTGCACCAAAGCCTTTGTGACACTGCAGCCCAGGACCTGCTTCACTGCCACTATCACATGAGATATTAAACTCAAGTTTGACCGCCTGGAGCAACAGAGACGTGGGACTGTAAAATGCAAAGATCCTACAGCTGTGTGCCCTCAGCCCGGTCCTGTGCTGAATTTGAGCCACTGACCCCCACTCACAGTGATTTACCTCCCCCTGATTAAGCTCCCCACGCTGAGAACAATATGTTCAGGCAGTGTATCACCAACAGGAGATGGTTCTGTGCTATGACTCAGCCATGCCTGCTGCCAGACGAACCCCTCGCTGGCCTCTGCTTATGCAGCAATGAAACATCATTAAAAATTCTGCATAATCATGCAATTACGAGTCTCCCTCTTGCTGGGCTTTCATCAGCAATACGGATGATACCCTGCTATGTGCATTCCAGCAGAATGATACAGCGCTCACATTAACCAGTACAATAACCTTAAACTGAGCTACTTAGTGCAAGAAACACTGCAAACTCAGCCGGAAAGAGCTCACACCGACTCCCCTCAGCTACTCTCGTCAGGAGCGCAGCCACCCACCTGCCCGGCACGCACTCCCCGACACCGGGCCGCGATCCGGGCCTCCTCGCTCCGCAGAGCACCTGGCCTCGGGCCCCTTCCCCGCGCAGCCTCCGCCAGGACGGGCTCCCACAGCCCCCGCAGGCCGCCGGCCGGCCCCGCCGCGCCGCTCACCATGGTACAGATGGAGGCGAGTCTCCGGACCGTCATCAGTACGTCCATCCGCCCGCCGCGGCTCCGCGCCCCGCCGCCGGCCCCAGCGCCGCCTCCGCCATGTTGGGACGCAGCCGCCCGACTGACAGCGCCAGCCGGGCCGGGGCGGCGCAGCCGCCAAATGGGGCCGGGCGCCTCCGGTGCGCTGCCCAAAGGGGGCCGGGCTGCGCCGCGCACTGCGGGTCCTCTCGTTCCGGCGCACCGCGGGGGCCGGGCGCGCTGCAGGCATCGCAGGCCGAGCCGGAGGCACCGCGCCCGCTGTGGCGGGGCTCTGAATAGTCTGGTTCAGGCTGGATATTAGGAAACATTTCTTCCCCGAAAGAGTGGTGAGGTGCTGGCACCGAGGGAGGTGGTGGAGTCGCTGTGTCTGGAGATACGCGAGAACCGTGGAGATGTGATACTCAGGGACATGGTTGGTGGGCAGTGTCAGTGGTAGGTGGACAACTGAACTGGATGATCTTGGAGGTCTTTTCCATCTTAATGTCCCTGTGATTCGAAGTGTGGCTTTTACAGAGCTGTCCAGTGTGATGAAGGAGTCAGCCATTGTCTCTGCAGCGAACAATCATTCTCTGCTCTCACCACGTGTCCTTCTTGCAGCACAAACACAGAAAGGAGCCTTTCAGAGCACAGCACTGTGATAACAGCATCTATTGTACGCCCAGCAGGAAAGGAGTGAAGAATGCTGCCCAGCTGCCATGTAATGCTTCACAAACTGCGTACCAAAAGCAAACACGAATCAGAAAAAAACATCCCACAGATGGGTGGCAATGCTTGTTGTCCCAGTGACGTACAGAATTCTCTGTGTTAAACCTGGAAGGAGCCCGACTAATATTTCAGGTTCCCTATAAATGGAGTGCTGTTAAACAGTGATGGTGGTGAGCAGGGAAGCCCTGAACTGCGTTGCACGAGAAGCACCCCATGAGCAGGACTGTTTCCACATGCTGCCCCTCGCTTCAGCTCTGTCCTTGTGGGAAGACCTTTGTGGAAGGGGTGGTTCAGTTTCCAAAGCACACTTTTTTATGAGGCCAAGATGTTTCCATTCTATTTGAGTTGCTCGCCTGCAGCGATGTTCTCTTATACACACTGTACTTCCCACGTCATCTGCTACAGGATCCCAAGAGAGAGTATTCCACAACCTAAATAAAACCCTTAAAAATACACTAGAAGTGAAAAATGACACATGTCACTTACAGGGTTTCCATGAACGCACTGCAACAAAATTAGAGACAGGAAGTACACAAATAGTGGAATCTGTATAGCGTTTAACCAAATTTAACTACGTATTTAAATGATCGCCTCCCTGACATCCCAAAATAGAATCAACGATAATTTATCGTGGATGTCGCAACAGAATCTGAGGACACTTCCTTCCCCTCTGGCCTCAGGATCAGAACAGCTTTGTGCTGGGTAAAAATATGGTGCCAAAATGACAGTCTTGTCCCCAGATGACATCTTCCCGAGAGTACTGCTGAATAACAAGGCCTGATTTTTAATGTCTGCACAAGGCGCAGTCCCAAATATGTAGAGAAAGGCTAGCTCCTCATTCATATCACATTCAGCACTATTCCAATCTTGTTTCACCTCTACAGAGGTGCTTTGCAGCTGCCCTTCCAGCTGGCAGGAGCTGGGAAGGGTTACTGGGTGAAACAAGGTGGTAAAAAATGCTGCTTTTGTTTAGTGCCCAAGCACTGCAGGGTGAGAGCTGGCCTTTGGGCCTCCAGTTTACCACACAGAACAAAGGCAATCAGACAAAGCTGCAAAGATCAATCTATGCTGTTTAGAATACGCTGAAGAGAGGGGGGTGCACACACGAGCCACCAGCAGTGAGATTTATCCCAGCATCTGCAGAAGTGGCTTTTCCCCAGCACCACACTTTGCATTTCTGCTCAGAAACGAGCCTGTTTCTCCAGCAGTGTTGCCATAACGTCAAAATACTGTACAAAAACAACAGAGAGACACTGGGGTGAATGCAACCTCTGCAAACAGACTTTTAGAGGAAAGATCACTTTTGCCAGTGCTGGGCAGAGCGGGAATGAGTCTTTTTCTCCACGTGTGGTGGTCTTAGCAAGACCATTCTAGCTCTGCTCATCTGTTTCTCCCTTTGTCAAGTGTATAAGGAATAATTATATCCAGTTTTGAAAGCAATTTGACGTCCCTGTATGAAAAGCACTATGGTAAACAACAAACACTTTTATTTTTAGAATACTTCATCTCTGAAAATATGTACAAGTGGCAATAACATTAAAAACAGAAAATCTTATAAAAATCATAGCCAAAAGCAACAGAGACCAATCCATACATCTTTACAATTTTGGTGTGGAAACGACATATTCTCTGTGCAACATGCAAAGGCGCATATCTTTGCGTGGAGCAACCCAGCCAGTGGTTAGAGAAACCTCCACAATCATCCAAATGTTTTCAAAGTTGCTCCGAGTTTTGCAAACATTCCCCCTTTAATTGAAGCTATTGTTTTTCCAAGAGAATTTGAATTAAAAACATGCGCTTTTTAAGCTAAATATAAGTCCATTGTACACAAACAATTAAAATCTCTTTCGAAAACAATTCTTATCCTACATGCCAAGGGTTATACAATCTCAAATAGTGTGAATTGTCTGCATGGTTTCACTCAGTGAAAAGACAGTTCTGACAATCCAGAAAATCAGATAAAGATCAGATTCAAAACCTCTGGCTTGTATTACATATCTTCCTTGGCTTGTTCTTCAGGATCAGAGCCATAACGTTACCTTCGTTGTTGTTGTTTAAAAAAGGAGCTTGGGAGTATATTTACAACGTTTGGAGAATATGTTGCTTTTTTATTATCATCTAAAAAAAACAAACAACCATTACATCTGGACAGAGATTCCTGCATATCCTGCACACAGTGGCAGCGGGCTTTGGTTAGAAGCATAAGAAGCCTGGGCTAGGGTATGAGAAAATGAGATTGAGCTGTATGAGCAAAGGAACTAGAGATCGATTGGTCTGCTTCCAAAATGCGCTCTAAAACCGCTCCCACGTTTGTTGTAGGCAACTAGAAGCCATCACGGCTGCCAAAAGAAGCAGTTCAACATTTCCTTCACCACTGGGCTTTCTTTCATTCCTGCCCCCACACAGTTCCTCTTGGGTGTCAGCACCAGCACCTGCACTCAGCTTTTCCAGAAGCTGCTCCATGCCCACGGCCATTCCAGCTGCCCAGCTCTGCCCCTTCTCACACCCCACTGCGTTGGTGAGATGCAGAGAGCTGCAGGGTGGAGCTGGGGGTGCTCGGAGCTTTTCTGTAAGCAGCAAAAAGCTGCCCCGTGTCTTCTTCTTCATTCCCCTTGAAAGTTTTGTTGGCTTTTTTTGCTGCTGTTGCACGCAGAGATGTTGATCTCAGAGAACTGCTGGCGAGGACTCCAGGGTCTCCTTCCTTATTTATGAGTGCCGCATCCAAGTTCAGCATCATTTAAGCATAGTTTGTGTCATTCTTCTCTAGATGCATTGCTTTACATTTATCTAGACTAAAGCCTCCCTGCCAGCTTTCTGTGCACTCACTTCTTGAGAACCTTCTGGAGTTGCTCAGCACTGACACAACATTTGGTTACCCCAAAGGACATTTACTTCTGTTTCTGTCAACAGTATCTCCTCTTCCGGAGCAAGTCAGCAGATGCGTATTGTTCTAAGAATGCCCCTGCTAGTATAGAATGTTCTACATGGTACTCCTTAGCTTATCTGGCCTTTTTCCCTGCACCGAAACCCTTCTGGCCACCTAGACACTGATAGATTACTGCCATTTGTTTTTATAGGAGAGCTGTAGTGATGAATACTTTTATATTACTCACTAGCATATGCTTCTAATAAGAAATGGTAACAAGGGTTCCAGCATCATACTTAGAGACATACCATTGCTAGTTAATCCCCAAATTTATAATGTGTCCAGCTCAAGGACACAGTTCAAAGTGCCCTGCTTATTGACCATGAGACTGTGAAATTTTCCTCTCACTTTGCCTGTTCTTACAAAACTTCTGCAAGATTAAGGCGCCCGACTGAAATATCCTGGAGAAGATTTTTCAGTGTTTGGGTGTTTCCAAAAATTTGGAAGCTCATTTACTCTATTCACATAGGAGTCAAGTCCCAGAAGACACGTGATCTGGTGGCTCCCTCTCAGCATCATGAGCTGCAGAGCCTTCCAGACCTTTTGCCCCACTCCTCCTCAGCTGACTGTCATGATGGTCAAAGTAATAACCCTGCGTGCTTACACAACTCAGCACAAATATTGCTTCAGAAGAAGTTTTTAGAGGGGAAACTGTGCGCTGGAAAAGTGACACATTCATGAATCTTCCTTATCCTGTGCTTATTTTGCTGGACTGCTGTGCACCAAAGCTGGATTTCTCTAAAGCTCTGCACCCAGTTCACATGTGACATGCTTAGGTCCTCTGTGGGGCTGGCATGGAAATGAAGATCATTTGAAAATCTGGCACCCACTGCTTTGAGAAGGAGTGGCAAACGAGAAAGCTGGCCTGCTTCCCCTTCGTACTGCTCATAGCCATGGCCCGGCTTCTGAAACCTGCTGGGAGAGCTCTGTGTATGCTGTGATTGAAAGCAGCTGCACGAAAGCGTCTGTGCACAGAAAGCTCTTTTGGTGGCTGCAGCCTCTCCATAAGGAACCGTGCCTACCCTCTGCCTGGCAGGAGCATGCAGAGGGCAGGGGAAATCCACACGCCTGGGTCTCCGGGGCCTGTGGGTGGATTAGCTGCGGTGCCACTTTCCGTCAGGATCTGTTTCCCACACAGCGTGACAGAGCGCACGTCTCAGCTGTATGCTGCAGGCACCAGGCTCTCCTCTTCCCATCTCAGTCTGAAGCCCTTTGCAGACCTCTTTTGACCAGTTCTGCAGAGATGAATGCTCAGACTATCTTTTCTGTAGTTTAATTTACATCTGTTTCATATTATTTGCAGTTTTTTCTTTATCTGGCTCATTCCCTCCCCACCTCTCTTCGCGTTCTCTTCCCTCCCCATTATCCTTGATAACTGAGAGTTGATTGTGGCTCGTGTACAGTTACATGCTGTCATCCCTACAGACCTTCCAGCTGCCAGCTGTCTCAACACTACACTAGGTTTTCCTATAGAAGTCATTCTTTCTTCACTCCCTCTGTCTGGCTCACCCCGCTGAAGGATCCTGAGTCCTTCCTCAGCCTTCCCATAGCTGTTGTCAGCCCAAATTCACTTATCCATGCTTAAAGACACAGCAATGCCCCAACATGGTGCTGATCCACCTTCCAATCGACCATTGCAACTATCGCCACATAAAAATGATGTAGAAGAAATGTATCCTGGAGCATACAAACGTGAGCTAGTACTTGGAAATAATCCAGGGCAGTCTGATCCAGTGGGGGTCAACCAGCCCACGGTGGGGGTTGGAATGAATGATCTTTAAGTTCCCCTCCAACCTGAGCCATTCTGTGACTCTATGAACCCACTGCTCTCGGAATTCTGCAGAGGAAAAAAAAAAAAAAAGAGGTTTATTTTCCTGAAGAGGGGCATCCCATCAGCTCCAGCACTCTGAAGGGGCCCTACTGCAGGGCACAATAGGCCAGGGAGAACAACAGAGCGTGGAGTTGGAATCAATTGAAAATGCAGAGAAACTAGACAGGCAGAATGGGATTATTTAAAGCAGAACGAAAGCAGGGCGCTGGGGTGATGGTACCTCACTGCAAATACTGCTGCGACGACTGAAAGCCAGAAGGACCTTGTTTTAGCGAGGAGCCAAGGGGAAGCACATCAAACAGGCAGCGGGGAGATAAAGCGGGGAGCGGGAGCGTGGTGGGTGGATGGAGGCACACGCTGGTGCCCGGCCGGAGGAATGTCATGGCTTCACTTGTGATTGGCTGCCGAGCGGAGGAGTCAGTTTTCACGGGGGTTGATCAAAAAGTTTCCTTTTGCTTTCCAAAGTCGCTGTCTGAGCAGAAGCATCGGAAGAGGAGGCCGGTTGCTCTAACAGTCCTCGGGAAAGCGACTTAAATGCAATGAGAAGGCTTCTCTTCCCAGGGACACACAGCCAAGAACAGACGCAGAGAAGCTGTTTTCCTTCTCTTCTCTCCCAACTCCTACTGGAGTTGATCAGCTCTCATTTCTGGCATGCGTCTCATCTCTCAGGATACCATGTCACAGTATTCTACTAACTTTCTCTTGCTTCCCATACCAGAGTATCCAGTATTAGACTGCGTGCCCAACAAAATCATCAAGCTGGTGGTGCTGGGTGGCAGCAGCGTTGGCAAGACAGGTAAGCCCGCGGGCATTGCTCACACTGTTTGTTTGCTGCCGTGCTACCTGCAGGTTTGCAGCTCACGGCCACGGCTGTGAAAACTCTCATCACCTTTGCAGCCAAAACATTCTAAGTTGCTTCGTTGTTTTTGCTGTTGGCTTGTTCTGATTCATTTGTGAGGCAGGTTTGCTGCAGGGCTGTGACCAGGCAGCGTGAGGACAGGGCGCAGAGTGGGGAGTTCTGTACTCACAAATGAATCTCCGTGGCCCTGTGTGAATCATTTAACCGCATCTTCATGTCCACACCCCCAAAAATGGGGCTAGTGATTTCTGTTCTCCTGCTGTAAATGCTGACTTCTGTGTGGACAAATAGCAGCATACAGGATGTGCCTGCCTGCACTATTCTGCAAAGGACAGAAGAGGAAAGAAGGATAAAGGGAGCATTATTGCTTTGGAATAGATGGCTCGTGATCTGTTTTTACTACATCTGGGGTTCCACAGCTCTCAGGAACGTGTTTAGTTGTTTTAGATTTGAAGCAGCTACATTTCTGTATTACTTTAAGCTACTTTGTTGAAGGGCACGGTCAATTTCATTTGAAGGTACGAAGGAGGCGACTCAGTACATATTGTGAAAAATATACATACTATTTTAAACGAAATAAACCTACAAGACAGTTGCTTGCAGGATAAAATGGAGTGGTTTTGAAAATGTTTAGGAATCTGCTGAGATGAAAGCAGTAGAGGAATATAAGTCACCGTGGCCATAAAGGGGCTTTAAATGTTATCAAGAGATCACGAAAAAGGAAAATGTTCTAATCCAGTAGTGCATGAAAGCACCACGGGTTAAGATGAATAAGAAGGCCCAGAGCACTGGAGCATGACCCGTGTGTGTACAGCACATGCAGTTTGTTTGCTGGATGTAATCAGATATCACTAATGGGTTTCAAGAGGAGGACTGAGGATTTTTAAGGCTGGGCAGAGCCATTTGATCTCTCAGCCACACTTCTGTTATGGCACAGAGGCCTTAGAGTTGGCATTTGGATCCATTTCAGTACTGTAAGGGTTTGGCATGTTACTCTTCTCCTAAATTATTCTAAACCAAAGGTCAGATTGTCGCATCTGCCGTCACAACAAACGGTCCCCCACGGCCCACACCACACAGCCTCACTGAACGTGAGGGGTGATTTACAACAGAAATTAATAAAAACACTGCTTTAGCTATCACAGTTTGGCCCCAATCCCTTTTTGTGAGTGCAGAGAGAAGGATTTGCAGAACAATAAGTGAGCAATAGCAAGATTAAGTTGGTTTCATATTATACTAACTCTTCCAGTAAGATACTACATGTGTTCTGCCTTTGGTTCCCATTAGAGGCCCATATTTTTTTCATTGTTTTACAGCTCTGGTTGTGCGCTTTCTCACTAAGAGATTTATTGGAGACTACGAAGCCAACGCTGGTGAGTCTGTTTTCTACTGCAGTGCTGCAGATAGCTTGAAAAGAAATCCACGCTCTTTTGTGACTGGTGCACATTACAGGAAAGCTGAGCAGTGTTAGATGTCCATGAGGTGCATATTTTCAGTTAATAGCCTCAAGCTATGAAAGCAATAAATCAAAGCCTCATTATTCACGTTCCTGTTAGCCATTTTTTTTTCCCCCCAGCTTGATGGAAAAGGATCAGAGTAAAAGGATTGCTAGGAGATATACCTATACTAAAGCACAGGCTCCAGGAACAACTTGTATATTGACCAAACCACAGAGAGCCAGTGCTGCTCTCTGCAGCCCCTGGGAAGCCAGAGGAATTCCAAAGCACACAAAAGGCAATTCAGAACTTTTCTTCCCCGTGTATTCCTTTTCTTTTGGTGGCTCCTGTGGCAATGGAGAATTTCAATTTGAAGTCTTCTTTCTGTAAGATAAGCAAAGTGGCCATGCAAACTCCTACTTCATTTCTTGTTTTGTTCTGACATCTCAGGAGATGTGTTCATGTGAACTGTTTAATTCACAGCCTCTGTTCCAAGTAAGCACTGACTATTTTAGCCAGGACTGTAGAAAGGATCGCTGTGCTCATACCTACAAGCACATCCCACACGTAGGCTAACATTTTTTGAGGGGGTGAAAAAGGAGGGGATAAAAAGCAGTGACACATACTGAATTGAAGACACACGGTGAATTCAGAATAATGAGCAAGGAGCGGAGATGGAAGTACAAGACACGTTTGATCTCTGCTTGTGTGATGAAATGAAGTCTGAAAGCTCCTCCGTACAGCCCCCTCTCACTGACCCCAAGCAACCTTGATGGCTGCCTGCACTATTTCTCTTTCTTTTCCTTCATCTTTTCTATGGGAGACTGTACATCAAGTCAGACTTCTGAGCTTTGCAGTGGATCATTGCCGAGAACCACATGCTTTTCTCATTAAGCTACCAGCCCAACAGCCATGCTGTAGAAGAAACAAATATACCAGAAATAGGAAACAGGTGGTAGTGTATTTGTGACCATTCAAGCATGCTTTTCCTTCAGCTGAGTGTAAGGCAGAGCACAGCCAGTGTCTGGAAGTACCAGGTCTTTTTTTCTGCAGTGTATTACAGAGTAAGAGCGATATGTTGCCTGGTCTTGGTTCAGGGGTGCAGTACTTTCCCATAAACCAGCACTGTTTTTCCAGCTTAAAAGCTGATGTGTTTTTGGAAAAAAAAAAAAAAAAAATCCCCCCAGGAGGGTTATATTACCTCACAGTCAGTATTAATATATAATATGATAATGTTGGATCCAGACACAGCAAACTTCGCTATGTTGAATTTCCTTATATTGTAAATACTTCTATGAGCTCAGAATATTTACCACTAGAATAAAAGCACTTGTTTCATTGAACCAAGTCTTACACAGGCAGTTTTCAAAGAGATGGCATTACTGTCACTAACTGGCTGCCCTGTTGGCCTGCAGTCCTTGCTCTCTAGTAGATAGGATTTCTCTAGGTTTGAGATGATGGACATTGTTTTAAGATGTAGCAATGACAATTGTAGTTGGACAACACTGAAAGGTCATACAACAGCTGCAGATATAGCATTTCTTGTAGATCCATGTGACTTGCACAAAGCTCTAAAGAAAAACAGCGATAGCATCAATCTCTGAAGCTGTTCTTATCATAACCATGGATAGTTTGTAGGATGAAAAGATTTCTTTGTCACTTAATCTGGACTCCATTAACAAAATAAAACTCAAGCCTAGAACAGTGATGCTCTTCAAAGAGCTGGGTCGGCCCTAGGATTCTTTGAGCCAGGACATGGCCTTGAAAATCAGTCCTTCACATTAAGCAGAACTCCAATTCAAACTGTCCAGTCTTTAGGGATTTCAACCAAGCTGACTGCTAAAGTCACACAAATCCCAAAGAGGATCTGTGCTTTCCGTATATAGTCACCTGCTCTGCATCCAAACCTAGAATACTTTCCTTTCTTATAATGAAAATGCAAAAGGAAGCAGTTCACTTAATTTACAGTAAACACCCAGATAGCTTGGCTTGAGATTAAAAATATATACTGCCTACATTTTAAAAAGTTAACAGTACAAATTGGAAACCCAAATGGGATTCATGCACTCGCTTTAACTGAATATTTGACTCAATACTAAGTGCTGTCTTTCCTACATGCCATCCTGGAGATACAGTGGAAGCATTCAACCACATAACAAATACAGAACCACCTGACTTAAATAAGCAGCCCCACGCTCTCCCTGGTTCCACTCACCTCTCTATACACAGCTATGAATCATAAGCCTCAAATTCTGACTTTCAGCACTTCCATTTTCCCCTTATGTACTATTTCTTTGTTGTCATAGTCCCTGACTCTAATGATCTTGCTTTTCCACCAGGTGCATTGTATTCAAGAAAATTCACCATAGATGGGGAACAGATCTCCCTACAGGTGCAAGATACTCCCTTTGTTTCACTGGAGGTAAAACATCTTCTCAGTGCATCAGTACTTTACAACACGGTTACTGTCTCTTGTTTGTTGCCAGCATGTTAATCTGTAAATAACTCAGCTTTCCAGAAGAAATACACCTGGGCTCAAACCCAAATGAAGACTTACAGGTGCACCTTAAACCCCACCAAAATGAGCCCCTGAAGAGGTTAAGTCAGGTTCCTTTAAGAGTAAGTCAGAATTAAAACAAATCTGTGTCTTTCTGAGGGGACAGTTCTCACAGAAGTGGCTATTTCAGCTAGAGTGCTTTTCAATGCTTTCCTTGCTTGTTTTTTAATTTTATTCATTTCTTATTTCTCAGCCGTTAGCATTTACATACTCCCTCTTTCTATTGGTATTTGAGATATTATAGATTTAGTACTTGACCGGGAGCCAAACAGAATCCAGAATTAAGATGTCTCTTTCTGAAGAGCAGTTTTAATTGCAGAACAAGATGATAAAAGTGATGTCAGAAGAGCAGGAATAGAATGAAATTTGGTTTTATGTGAAAGGTGAAAATCTCAGGGGAGTAATAATTCCTATTAAAAAAGCTGGGATTTCATGGTAAAATTAGGCACCCTCCTGTTGCCACCAAATCTACCCTTCTGAAAAGCCATTCTAGAAGTCTTCCCATTATTCTAGTGGGACTTCAGAGTACAAAGACCCTATGCCAGTTTGCACAGAGAAGACATTGCAAAGAGAACCTGGCAGTGGTGGTTTGGCGCTACGGGGAATGCCCAACAAACTTAGCAAAGGGAGTCCCCTCCCTGCTCTATCCCTCGAAGAAAGGAGGGAGTGAAGCAATTTAATTCCTCCTTTCACACCGGATACGTGTTTATTTTCTGATTTCCCTGTTTTAATTAAAACTCCATCTGAGAATTTAGAGACTGTAACCAGAGCTCAACAAAATGCAGTAACGCCAACAACTGAGGCTTCCTAGTCAGAAACTATTTTAATTTAGTTAGGAAAGAGTTTCATTTTCTTTGTCCCATTCAAAGCTCTGCACAGTTTCAACAGTTCCCGCAGTCGCACTTATCTTAGCCTGGATCTCTGCTGGCATTAAATAATGTATCTGAAAGCGTTTTAAAGGACCGCTCCTGACCAGAACTCGCTAAGAGTGAGAATGGGTTGGTCTTGCTGGTAAGATCTGTAAGAAAGACTGCTGTGTGCAGGCATTTCAGGAGGAAGTCATGTAGAATCCTCAGGGCTGCAGCCACACCGGAAATGTTCATGTTTAAGAGAGAAACAGAAGCAAAGAGATAACTGGTTTTGTTAGGTGATTCATTGCTGCTTGGCCTACACACACAACTATGTGTTTCAAAATTCATTCTGGAGCAGAGATTTCCATTTAAAAAGTGGCCCATTAGCCTTTGATTTTCCCCAGTAAAGCATTCCAGTGGGGATTATCCATCCATCTCACTACTGGGTGGGCCTAGCTGGAGTAACTGAGAGTTTCTGCTCATTAGGGTTCCCTTCAGATGTACACCTTCTCCAAAAGCATTTTCAAGCTTGCCAGAGCAATTAGTTCTTTTCCCCCATAAAAGGAGTTTGCTGGTGAAAAGAGGCAAGCAGGACGTGAAGGGTGGCTAATTATCTACAGATTGGACACAACCCAGACACCAACAGTGCAAATTGCCCTTCTTCCCACACTCTGCCCCATCCTGGTTTGAGTTTGCTCTCATTTGCCTTTGAAGCAGTGCTTCTACGAGGCTCCATCTTCCTTCTGAATGCAGCTCTGGTTGGGTTTGTTTTGTTTTGCTTTTACTCGGATGGGGAGCACGGAGAGGAGGGTGATAAGAGCATCTGTTAAGCAATTTCATGGAAAAATACATTAAAGATTTAGCTTTGTATTACTGTGAGCTGGCAAGAGCAAAGAATTACTAAGTGCAATGAGCCAATGCCTGTATTGGCCACAGTGAAATATGAAAAGGGCAGTCAGTTCGAAGAACTGCTGCTGAAAGCTGTAAGCCTAATTTGTAATCTGAGCCTTCAGAAATTCTGCTTCCTCCTTCCCACAGAAGAGTCTTGACTGTAGTCCTTCTTCCAATTGCCTGGTGTGCCATAAAGAATGAATCAGTTTTGCTCACTTCCTGAACTCAGGCTTTATAATTCATGTTTAGATGTCTAAATAAAAGCAATACGGTTTGGGAGGTTGCTGAGTGCACACAAATCCTGTTAAAACATATGGGAATGGCAGATATGCGCTGTGTAGACAGGCAGATATTGGAGCATACGTTCTAATACTTTAAATTTCCGTAACTAATAATGAACAGTGACTACATTTTTACCACATATATTTTTTATTCTTTCTTATGGTCAACTAGGTTTCTGCTATAAAACCTCTGAACACTTTTCCAGGTGTTCTATGCCTTTGGAATGAACTCATACATGCACAACACAGCAATTTATGAATGATGTTGAAGGATCTGAAATGTTGCCTGTGTTAGTTTAGGAAGATAAGATCTGACCTGTTATGCTGGATCTGTCCTCCCCAGCCAACCAGCTGAATTGTTTATTGTGCTAATTATGTTGATTTAAAATGCCTCCCCTAAGTACTACTGAAGTTGATGATGATGTGTTGAATGGAATTTAGCAATAATAATAACAAAAAAAGTTGGGCTCTATTTGTGATGTTGAACTCCCACTAAAGAACACAGAGGATCTTCTAATTCCCTATAACTTCAGCAAGGGCTGAATATGTTCAGTGCCTTGTTGGGTATGGAAGAAAATGCAAGGTTCCAGAAAGCCTGGATTATTGACAGGAATGTCCGTTCTTATCAAACCAAGCATACTGGTAATAACTGCAGCACTGATCTCCCTGTCTAGTTGGGAAATTCGCCAGCAGGGATAACAAAGAAGAGAGCTTTAGCTGAAAATAGCCTCGTCTTGAAAAGTAAGCTGATCTCTTTTCAAGCCCTGTGGTATTGTGGTATTGTATTCTGTTTTATACTCTCCACACTGGTGACTATAATGGCTGTATGAGTAGGAGCTGTGTTGGGCAGAACAAACGTGTGACCAGCAACACACTAATATAAACCCACTGCAGCTGCACAAACGAGCAATGAGATTTCACCTCATTTTCAGTTCCAGTAATTGGTTATTTACAACAAATTGCTTTTTCAGAGTAACTGTGCTTCTGACTATTTGAAGAAGTGTATGGCAGTAAAACCTGTCAGGCTTCGCTTAATGGAGTTAGTGAGAACCCCCATCCATGGAGACACAGAATACAGAATTGGAAAGAGCCATAAAACGCAGCTCAGGGACTGCCATTCTCTTGCAGCAGTGTGAATAGCCTGCTGAGATTTTTTAGTGCTTACCATGCTGATCACCATTTTACCCACACTGCAAGGTCAGGTTACTGTCACTGTTGTAAGGATTCACCAGATGAGAATTCAAAATGAACTTGTCAATATCAGCACTAGGTTGTTCTCTTATTTTCAGCATGGTGGCTTTGATCCCTCTCCATTTTTGTGCTGCTTTAACATGCTACTGATACAGAGTGGAACTTTCTCCTGTCCCCAGTGCATCCCCAGCAAACAGAGAGGTTTCTGCCTTGCGCTGAGCAACAGCCGCACACTAAAACACCGCTCTGAGCAGCCAGCGCTGCTGTATGACTGCTCCATCTGCTCCCTATTCTCAGTTTTCTAATCTCACACCTCTTGGTTTTGACGGCAGGATGACACTGACAGCATCTGCTGCCAGGAGCAGATAAACCGCTCGATCTACTGGGCAGATGGCTTCGTTTTCGTTTACTCCATCACAGAATACGAGAGCTACCGCGTCATCCGGCCCCTGTACCAGCACATCCGCAAGATTCACCCCAATGCTAACATCCCCCTGCTTCTGATGGCAAACAAAGGAGATCTCCTGCGAGCCAGGCAGGTGTCCTCCAAAGAAGGACTCCAGCTGGCCAGCGAACTGGGAGGTACTTACTATGAAGTCTCAGCGCGGGAGAACTGCGAGGGCGTGCACGAAGCCTTCCAGCAGCTTTGCCAGGAGGTCAGCAGGATGATTGGCAGCTGCAATGGAGAGAAACGAAGAGGCCTCCACCTTGTCCGACCCAAGTCTCCAAATATGCAGGACTTGAAGAGACGTTTGAAACAGGCTCTGACTTCCAAAGGGAAATCTGCCACTACGCTTTGATGTAGCTGACAAAAATTGTTTTCCACACCCCTGGACAAAAGGCAAGCAAACAAACTGGTGTTTAAGGGAATCTCCAAAATACAGCATTTGGGTTGTGTGAGAGTTTCCTTCATTTTGTCTACACATCTTCCTTAACAATTCCATGTTAGTTCATCAGAGGAACTCACAGAACATTCTCCTTGGGGCAAGGATGTAGAAACTGATTTAAGGTATAGATTGTCCCAAATTATTTCTTCTCCAAAAGGAATGCAGTCAAATAGTTTAGGCTTAAAATGTAGATTTTATTAATAAAATAAATAAATCTTACTGTTAAGAGGAGTGGCTTCTCTTGGGGACAGCTGTGTTCTCCGGTGTAGGCAATAAGCTACAGCAAGGCACCAGGAGAGTGACATGAGCTATACTGAGCAAGCAAAACCAAACAGATTTGCTTAGTCACAAGACTGGAAAATAAAGGCAAAAAGTAAACGATAAGCATAAATAGTGAAAAGTAATAATTTAACAAATATAATAATTCAAAAACTGCAGTTTAGAAGGTGTTCTTAGCAACATGGGGGGGAGATTTGCAAGCTTCTATAGAGTCTCTTCCTAGAGATATTTTCAAAAATATCACAATTTATTTCAGATTATTTTTCTTCAAACACATATCATTTCTGAAAGGGATTCTGTGGGCACAATACCTACTTTTAGCGGCATTTTGTAGGCAGATTCTCAATGGTCTACTTGTCATTTTTGTGTAAGTTTCCTATATGGCAATGAGGAACAAATAGAGCAGTGTGGCTATAAAACCTGTGGAGAGCAAACGGGCTGTATTAACCAAGAGCAAGGATGAGATCTGAAATGATATAACCTTTCTTCTAAACAAGTTAGAATTCATGCTTAAGATGATGTTTTAAAGAAACAAGGCCTTTACACAAAGTACATTTGATTTATTACATTTATTAAATTATTTTTCAGCAGAAAGGGTTCTATGATGCCTGAAATACCTGGCTTCAGGAATTTATTGTTTTGTTATTTGCCTTAAAACAAGGTTTTACTCGATACCTTGCAATGCATCCAAATCACCAGTCTGTCAATAGAGATTTCACAGGCAGTGTCTCACTGCAGTGGTTCTCTGTGCGTGCCAAGGGGTTTGAAGCTGCATCCTGTGAGCTGGCCAATTTTACGGTCGCAATAACAACAGTATGAAGCACCCATCATTCTGTTCCTAATGGAAGTGGAAAGAAACTGGGTTGGACCATGCAAAAGCCGTGGTACAACGACCTTTTCTTTAAACACACCACCCAAGCACTTCACAGGATCATGGAATGGATTAAAACTCAGTGATTTACACTGAGGAACACAGGAGGGGAAATCCTAGTTTGATGGATGTGGAAAAACACTCCCGGCTGCAGCAGTACTGAGTTAACTCAACGTTTTACTCATGAACAGCAAAAATACAAATTGAGTCTGATGAGTATCCATACAGCTCAGGGCTTGGAATTCTGTTTTACGTTTTATTTGCCCCACTGTTGGACAATGCTGCTCATTATTTTCTGCATCACTTGGATTTGCTTTACCTACAGCTCACCTTCTGTTTTGTTTATTGTTCTCCACGGCCGGCATTCTGAGACGTTCTGATTAATTTAAAACTCTTCTATACACAAAAAGCAACTGCATTTTTTGGTTTGTTTTTTGTTTTTTTTTAATGAACTTCAACTGGTAGTAGAGAGTGAAACAGAAAGTTGGTGCAACCAAACAGGGACTCAAGCAATATTAAGGGATTTGTACTTTAGCTTATGGTTTATTAACAGCTTGATATTCAAGCTGGGCTATTGTCCTCTTGGCATTTTGGTAGGGCATTTGTTAGCATGAGATTTCAGTCTCTCAGATTACTAACAGCATCGTTCAAATAGTGAATCTTTAACATGAAAATGAGCAAAGAGACTGTGAGATACAAGCGAGCTGAACACTGTTTGCATCAGAATAGTGAGTGCCAGTTTTGAAAAGCAACTACATATTTTACCATTCTGGTACTGTATAGTTAGGGCTAAATTTACTGAAGACAGCCTGCTGAAATTTGTTTTCACAAAAGCCTAAGGGAATTAGGTCCTCTGTCTTATTAAATTTGCTTGTAACTTGCTCTTTCAGTTCTAACCCTTTATTTGGGAAGAAAGTTCAACACGTTTCAAAACTGTCAATGTTTTCTTTTCAGTAGCAACTAATAAAATCAGACAAGGCCTTTCCTGAGTAGTATATAAAATGTACATCTCACATCTTTAAATGTTCTTTGTTTATGTTAGGCTAAAAATATTTTTTTCCTAATACCCTGCTTTGGAAGTATACGCAAGTACTCCTATGTTTGCACTCCTACATATGTATTCCCACATTCCTGTGGCACTGGTGGGGAAAAAAACCATCCACGTTTTAGCTAAGGCCAAGAAATATTGAAATATTTAAGTCTTATCCTAAATACTAACATGTGACTAGCATTTATTCTGCCACAGAAATTTGAGTATAGCATTTCCTTCATTCATTAACTGGCAATACAAAACTGGTAGTAGCTTTGATACTGGTTTTAAGCCAGGACTTACCATCTACAGGGGATGACTGAGCTCAGCATTTTTATTCACAGCACAGTACTGAAGCACCAGAGCACACTGTTGTGCCACTGATGCTCAGCGAGGCCGAGGAAGGAGAGCAGTAGCATGAAAAGCATAGAGAACAATACATAATTCAGTGCCTAAAAATG
Organism: Gallus gallus; assembly: GCF_016699485.2. NCBI lineage: Eukaryota > Metazoa > Chordata > Aves > Galliformes > Phasianidae > Gallus > Gallus gallus. The sequence goes on along the minus strand of NC_052535.1, from coordinate 12,190,562 downwards.
ACCACATAAAATATCCAAGATTAGCCACATAGAATCCTATTCTGAGTCTCTTTGGGCTGCCAAAGGGAAATACGTATTCTACTGGAGCTTTGAAATGAAACTTCTGGAGAGAAGATATTTGACAAAAAGTCAAGGGAGAACAGGAAAAAGCAATTTGAGGGGAGATGGTGGGGTTTGTGGTTTTGGCTGGGAGCAGGGGGTGGGGTTTGGAGAGATTTTGGTTATCAAGACAAATTCTCAGTTATTCTGCTTAAATCCAAATCAACTCTGTTGGAAGCAATGTACTACAGAATTAACTTTTCTTTCCCCCCCTCCCCATATCCCTCTTCATTTTCCTGAATGATTGAAACCTTGTGCACCATCTGGTTTCCAAGACGCCTTGCAGCTGGGTTCACTTGGGCACAAAGCAGTTGAGTGATCTGCCCCAAGGTTACACAGCTGCGCCGAAGCACTTCCGCCAAGCTCAAAACCGGTGTCCTTTGTAACATCCACTCCCAACGCTTCCCAACAGCTACCAGGCTGTACTGCCTCCCTCAGGGATGCACAAAGCACTGTGAGTAGTGCTACATGAGACTGTAACTAGAAGTTGGAAAAAGTCACTTGAATGACAAACTGTGCTAGGAACGCACCGAGCGAAGCATTTCTGACATCCTGAGCATTGTAGTAACAACGAGACTGGCCTGTGAGACATGGAAGATAATAGTAAATGATAATTTAAAAGGAAAGCCAGCCCCCTTCTGACTTGCTTGGTCAGGATATTTACACATCAGTTGTCTGCATTTTCAGGAGAGATAGCTTAAATCTTAACATCTGAATTCAGATTCCTCAGGTTGTTGTGATCCCAGTTTTACATTTGAAAAGTACGAGGAAAATGGAGAATTCAGATCTCAATTTCACGAAGCAGCTCAGACAGAAGTGTTGGTACCGTGGGTGCCCGCTTCACACAGGCTCTGTGCTGGGTGTCCAGCTGAAGGAGCACCTTCCTGTAGCACAGAAAGAAATGTTGTACCAGAGAACCATTGTCTAATGGTTTCCCATTACAACAGTGAGGTTTCCGTGTGCCAAGCTGGAAGGCTTTGGGTCAAATCACCCTGAAGTCTGCAGAGGCAGCGTGTGACCCCGAGGTGGCAGAACATGACATATTTGCTGGTCTTGAGTTGTTCATGTATTTTCCAAGACCTCTTATGAACTGACGTTTTCTCTTTTGGGACTAGCATAGGATGCGCATGCAATTAAGTTAAAAAGATCTCTACACTCATTCTAAAATCCTCAAAAGCAGAGACCATTGTCTCTGTCCTAGAAAATGCTGTCCCATAGATAACCTCTGGAGACAAAGCAAGACTCCTCCTTGGATGCTTTCTCACCCTCCTCCTGCTGGCTTTCCCTTCCTTGTCCCGCTCCATTCGCGCCTCTGTGCTAGTTTAGTTTGGCAAGGAATACCTCTGCAATCGCTCTTCCTTAGGCTTAAAAGAATAATTTTGGTGTTTAGTGTATAATATATTTCCAAATATTTTAACTCCAGATATGGTTTATATCAAAACAAGAGTGCCTGCTTAGCCTTTTGAACTTCTTTACCTAAATCATTTTAAATCATGCTTAAATCAAGTCAGAAGAACTCTGCATTTAGACAATCTTTTGAACTCAAGCCATTTCTCCCCAGATGCTCTCACTGGCTTCGCCCAGTATCTTCCTCCCCTGTAAGCTCATCTGTGTTGTTCAGTCACTGCTTACTTAAACCTGTTTAATTCATGTAAAGTTTTGCTGCTCTTCTCTGAAATCTCTCCAGTTTAATCAAGCAAGTTCTGTTCTCTAGGCAGCTGTGAGAGCTGCAGATGAGCTCAGAACAGCTGGTGACTTTCTGCTCTGTCAGATTTTTGCCCATTATTGAAGATTTTGGAATAAGTAGGAGCACGCAGGGAGATTCATCAAACCAACTTCGAGTCTCCTTCTGCTTGTCAGCTTCCTTTGGTGGCAATAATTCTATCCATCACAAGATGCATCAGGCTTATCCTAAATGACAGTGCTTCAGTTTGATTCCTAGAGAGGGAAAGATGCCGAATATGAAGCGAATAGATGAGTTGATAGGCTCTGAGATCTGATTCATTCAGGAGCTGTCACACCAATCCTCTTTTCCTTAGAAGATACATTTCTTAGATTTTCCATTTTATCCAAATGGGTTTCAAGACAGCTTCTGGATCTCATCACACAGACACTTACTGTCTCCTCTGCAGCAGGTCAAGGGGAAGCTGCGCATTTTCTAAATGCAGTGGGTGAAAGAATGTATGTCTTGTGCTGTTATTATGGATGATTGTGGAGACTGTTCCTAAGGACAGTGTTTTTTCTTCTTTCCAGGCAAAAACGCAGAATGCTATCAAAGAGTAACTGGTCATTTTGAAAAGCTGTTAGTTGTGTTTGCTGAACTGAGAGACAAACTACTTCCTCTGCTGGTTAAAAAACCCATCAGATAAGTGGGGGTTGGATTTTTAAGATGCAGCCTTTGAACTCTTGCAGGGAGTTGAATTATGTCACTTCTTGATGGGGATCCAGGTTTCCACTTGCTTGCAGGAGCCTTCACTTTTCACACTGTGCTCTGCACTGTATTTCACTTCAAAACTCAGTATTATCCTGATGATAAAAAAGAGAAATGTCTTTGGAGTATCATTCTAAAGTGCAACAGCCCATTATCTCAACTCCCTATTTTTGAAGAAGACCAAGGATGTCTGAGCTGCTTTTACAGTTGTTGGGGACTGGAGCTCATACTCCATAGGCAAATGTGTTTATCATTTCAGATGAGCAAGGCTCATTGTTATTTAACTAGCAGAACAAGGTATACTGCCACACACTTCAGACATTCTGTGACTGTCAGTAAAGAGCTGTGGGATGTGGAAATGAGAGGGAGGCATAAAATCTCTACACTCCTGAGATTTCCTGTTAGAGAGAAACAAACTTTCCCTTAAGCACTGAGAAAAGTAATGAGCTGGTGGTAATGCTGAATATAAAGAAAGCAGCAACAGCGATTTTGGCTAAACAACCCAAGCTCCACTCCCTTGGGTTGGAAAACATGGAGGGTGTCAACTTTAGTGAGAACCTCCTAAGTTTACAAAAAGGGTTCACTGAGAAACCACGGGTTCTCTGAGAAGGAACCAAAATGTTTCTGTGAACTACACATCTTGAGGTGCTCAGCTGAAACAGAGAACCAGAACCCAGGCTTTGGAGAGCCATCAGCATTTTCCATCCACATCAACTCAGAGCAGTGGTGAAAAGCCCACATCTTCATCACATTCCAGTCCCCACAGTTACTTAAGGCCCATGTCAAAATCACTTCTAAAGGACTACAGCAGTATTGCTGGTCTCGGGGTAGGTCTGGGACAGCTCCAGCCGTGAATGGAGGGTTTGAGCTGCCACTCTTCTCCTCCACAAAGACCACCTGTGTAGCCAAGTCCAAGAGCTAAGACTGAACTCTATATATCTGACCAGTGTTCATCAATCTGTGCTGGAGCTCAGTAACTGGCTCTCAGGAGAACCATCATCTGCCAAAGGAGCAGCTTTTAAAACCCAGAATACATATTTGTGTCAGAACTGTGAAGTGATATAATCTATATGCAAGTGCTATTTTGCTAGCACTATTTATTGGGCTGCTTTGAAGCAAGCAAGAAGTTTTGTTTCTAAATCCTGTGTTATAATCATTAAGATTATTCATTTTTATCTATTTTCATACACTTAATTTTAGCCATTTGTTCTTGTGAACCGCGCACTAGGGAACGAGCCAAAGGAAACGGAGCCAAAGGTTTCTCCCTTATACATTTGACAGTGCACATCTTCCCCATGCTGTGAATGTGTCTCAACGCTGGAAGAACTGAGAACCACAGATAGGGCTGAGGAAGGGACCATGCAAAGTCTGGGTACCCCACAGCCCTAATCCCACAGCAACAGGTGAGAGCCACTGGCCAGGCACGTACACGTCCAAAAAGCAGCAGCGTTCAGCACCTACCGGTGCACAGTTTACAAGAAGCTTCAAATCAGGATAAGAGCAGTGGGTTGTTGAAGGGTTAAACATTTCCTGCCTTTAATCTGGAATCACGTAATGTGGAATGAATGTTTCAGCTCAAAATGTTTCCTCGCTCTAGCAGTGTCATGGTGGGAGGTCAAAGTGTGGGGGAGACAGAAAGAAAAAAGGGGGTGCATGGTGTGGGGAGCCAGGGAAGCACACACACCCAGAAATGAGCAGGACGGGTTCTCCAGCAGCATCAGCCCAGCTGGATGGGCTGTGGTGCAGCCACGGGTGAAGTGTGGGACGTTAGGGACTTCCTGCTCCAGCTGCCTCTGCTTCTCCCATGTGTGAGTGCTTCTACTCTGGGCACAGTTCCCACGCTACATTGCAAAATATGCCTTGAGTTTCTCACAGTATCTCTGCCCAGACACAAACTGCAACTTCGTCCCTTCCTGCGTCCGGAGGTGGCCCTCCTCTAGGGCAATGCCTGCTGTAGTTACGTTTCCTGCCGATGGGGGTCTTTTCCTGTGCAACCAGAACTGGTCTGTACACCAAAGGGCTTTACCCAGGGCTGCAAACTTCAATTTAAAAAACTTGCCGAATTTCACTTAGCAGAGCAGCCCGATCTGAGATGGCATGTTACACAGAACAGTGCCAGCTTTGTGCATCTCACCTGCACACCTTCCTACGAGCACAAGGCACTCAGTAGCTCGTGACTGTCACTCCTGTCAAAAACCATCCCCACAGATCAGTGTATCTCACATTCAGCTGTTCTCCCTGCGGTTTCCACCTCCTCTGTTGCAGGCAAAACAGTTTCCACGTGGTGAATTCTTACTTATTTAATTTCTTACCAATTAGCTTTAACAGCTTATCATTGATACAGGGCCTGAGGAAAGAAAGAAAGAAAAAAAAGAAAAAGAAAAAAGAAAACATAAACAATTACACCAACACTTAAGCAATCACCTTTCTGCCCTCCTCCCCTTAAGCCAAACACAGCAGTCATGACCTCCCTGCTCTCACCCTGGTTTACCCCCAGCCTGTCCCATTTCTTGCTGCAGGGTGGTGTCATGGGGACACTGCATGGGTTTTGGAGCTGCTATGACACGTCACTGCCCTCTCCCGCCTGGTTCCCCCTGCAGCTCCTGGTTCCCAGACCTGCCCTCACACAGCTGCAGCAAACCCTACGGGTTACACCCAGCACCATCCTCCTGCACAACAAAAATGGGAGCTGCCCCCCATGCAAACGATGGCTGAATCACAGAGAGATTCGGGAGATCTGCCTGCTGCTGAGAATATTAAATTGTCCATCTTCCCACCAAACAATAGCAAATGTCTGAAGGGAATCATCTGACAAGTCCTCTTGCTCAACACCACTCACCCCTAAGCTGCACGAGAAAAACAAACTCCTTTCATGGCAGGAAATCCTCAGGCCAGTTTGTCAGCAGGATTTAGAAACATTTCAATAACAGAGCCGCTGACATTAGATTTTGACTGAATGATACAGCCAGAGAAGCGGTAAGCACACATTTGTGATGGCTACCAGTCAGGTGGTAGAGATACCCACTCCATTTCTATTGGGCATATGTGGGTTGTAGTGCTTTCAGGATAAAGATTCAGGCTCCTCCAATGATTTTAGCTCAAGCATTAGGTCTTCTGAAGTGTCCTACATTAAAACAATTTATTATGATCTAGGAAAAGGTCCAACTGAAGCCCACAGCCCTGAACATTTTATTTCTAAAATGAGCCACCTGAAAATTCCCTATAACAGTCCCAACACTTTCCAGCATCCAATTCAGTCTTCAAACTGAACTCAAAGATCCAAATGTAAGACCCTTTTTATAAACCCCATATTTACCGTGGGGTCTCGTTGGTGGGATGCTGTGTGTTCCTCCAGTCCCACACCCCACATTCCCAGTCTCCCAGGCAGTTTTCCTTCTGATGCGAGATGCGCTGCAACCTAAGGGACCAAGAACACAGCTGGGTGTTGTTCAGCTTGTCTCACCCTTATGCGTTGGTTCCTATGCACTTAAAACTGTATTTCTTTCCTTTGTAGGGTGTTTTGAGATGTATTGATTGAATCTCCTGTGTGTAAGCAAGGTGTCATGCTGTTCAAAATATTATCTTGTGTGGAGAAGGGCTGATGGTTTGTTATTAATAGAGCAGGAAGTGGGGATTAAACTTTGCTCCCTAATCACAAACAAAAGCTACATGAGTTCTGCAGCTTCTGGATAAACCTAGGAATGAACAACTGATCCTAAGGAAAGAGAATCTCAGAAGGAGAAACCCAGATTGATGTCTCACAGGGAGCTGAATGAGAACAAGGTCAGGCTTGGCAGCCTGCCTCCTCTTCACCTTGCAAATGATCTCCAAGGGATCGGGCTGGAACGCAACTGTTTTGACACAGGGTTTCCTGTTGCAAATGCTCTGTGCAGGCTCCACATCAAGCAGCTGGGATTTTGTTTTTACGTGCCTCAGCCACATTTTCAAGTGGTGTAAATTGCCATAGCACCATGGAGCCCTGCAGAACAACAGAAATCAGACTGTTGGTTTTTATGAGCCGAAGATCCAATCCAGCCTAAAAATCACCCACAGCTAAAAAATGTTTTCAAGGCTAGGAAGGCAGTTTCATGTCTGCAGCCAAAGCCCAGGTTACCTCTGCAACCACAGGAGGAGTTTGCAGAGGTAGTCTTTGTGCCTACTGGTTGTCTCCATTAAGGCCCATGGAAGAAGTTTTGAGAGTTGGGTAAACACTGAAATAAATGCTCTGAATGTTCAGTGTCCCTCTGATTTGCTTTAAACTCCTTGGGCATATTTTGTATTCCCTTTCCAGGAATAGCCCAGTGAGATTCTTCCTCACACAAAAGCTCCTGGCGACAGGGATTGATGTCGCTGGGGTATCAATTACCCTGTTGGGCAGCATCACATGGCAGTCTGGTGGGGTAGAGGGCTCCTTGCATAAAACAAATACAATATCACAGCAACAAATAGATTATATGAGCCATGAGCCAGCAATTTGCCCTCACAGTCAGAAAGCCAACTGTATCCTGGGCTACATCAACAGAAGCGGCCCGCAGGGTGAGGGAGGGTCTCCTGCCCCTCTGTTCTGTACTGTGAGACCTCACCTGGAGTACTGCATCCAGATGTGGAATCCTCAGTACAGGAAACGTGGAGCTGTTGGAGTGCATCCAGAGGAGGGCCACAAAAATGATCCAAAGGATGGAACATCTCCCTATGAGGACAGGCTGAGAGCTGGGGCTGTGCAGCATGGAGAAGGGCCAAGGCTCCAAGAGACCTAAGAGTAGCCTTTCAGAATCTAAAGGGGGGCTGTAAGAAAGAAGAGGACAGACTATTGAGCAGGACCAGTTGTGATAGGACAAGAGGAAATAATTTCAAACTAAAAGAGGAGAGATTTAGACTAGATATAAGGAAGACATTTTTTACAATAAAGGTAGTGAGGCACTGGTACAGGTTGCCCAGAGAGGTGGTGGGTGCCCAATCCCTGGAGGCACTCAAGGTCAGGCTGGACAGGGCTCTGAGCACCTGATGGAGCTGTAGGTGTCCCTGCTCATTGCAGGGAGGTTGTACCAGATGGCCTTTACAGGTCCCTTCCAATTGAAATGATTCTGTGATTTGATGTTTCTATGTATAGATTTACCATTACCTTCTAGCACGGTCAAGAAGGCAGCCTGGTACACCCAGACAGCAAGCAATTGCCTTCACAACCACACCAGGCCCAGACCTGAATGCAGCATAGCAGTTAGCACGAAGTTACATTCCAACTAACAATCTCTTATTAGCTGCAAAAATGTTGCCCTGTTGCTTCCAGTTTTGGGGCTGGTTTGGTCGGCATTAACCAAGGATGCGCTGCCCCACTCTATTGTATGATACGCACATGCCCTCAGAATTCAGCAGCTGGGTATTTGTTCTGGAAATGCTTGTGTGCTCACCCGCTCAGCACAGAAACAATGTGATGTGCTTTATGTGCTTTTTTTTTTTTTTTTTCTAAGTGGTAATAATTAACAAAGCACAACCCGTATAATCACACAGCACTGCTCAACATCACTGGAGAAGCACGCAGCAAAAGAATTACCTCCCCACTGCTTCTGAATAGCACACACACACAAAAAAAAAAAAGTAAATAATCTTACCACAAGTATTCAGTGAGCGAAAAGAAAGCCTAAATTCATCAGTAATGTCATCTCCCTGCCTTAAACGTTCAAACAGTGCTTAATAAATGCCTTACGGTATGAGCAGCCTTTACAGCTGCTGGGCACTCAGTGTGCTGTGGGTTGGGACGTGGCAGACACGGCATTCCATAAACATCCCGCTCAGCAGAGCCCGCTCAGCCCATGGGACATCCCGCTGGGAATCCAGGTCTAGGAGAGAGCAAGCACATAAAAATAAACAGGACTCTCATCCACTTATTTAACAGGGCATGAAAGCAATTAAAGAGATACTGAGGAAACCAGTCATGGAAAATGTAGGTCACACTATTTAAATTCAGCTTCATGGTTACATTCCTTCTTCAGTACGTTTCCCGCTCCATGCTGTCCCTAATGATGATGGCAGGGATATAAGCACCAAGGTCCTTCTTCTCACTATCAGCTTACCTTCCAACATGCTGCTGAGTCCAGATGCACCAATAAATACATCATCACTATCTGTAAAGTAGGGAGCAGGAAATAACATGAGCTATAAGGAGATGCTTTGGCCTACGTCCACTACGTGAGTTTCACAAAGCGTAAAGATTAAAACACAAAGAAACATAAAATTTGTACCAACATATCAAAACCACCAAATATTTGAAGCAAATGTGGAGCAAAAAAGGAGACTTGACACTGCAACACCATGCCTCTAACACCAGCATTTCCGCGTGCATGGTTGCAGTGGATCAGCTTGTTGCATGTTTCGCCCTGCTGCATGCTTTGCCTTAGATTCTAGTTTCTTGTATTAATCTCAGTGCTAAGAGAAAAATGAAAAAGTCCCCTGGACATTGCCTCATGCTATAGCAGTGCTTCCCAGATAACTGATGGCTCACTGGCCCACAGAACCACACTGACTTCCTCACATTTTGACCTGAAAATCCTTGGCAGATACATGACAACCTTCAACCGGTTTTTTATAGCAGTCTAGAGTCCCAAAGGTTCAGGAATTGTCTAGGCTGGATGAGCTCTTAAAGGAAGCATAACAAGTTATCCTACTTATGCCTGTTAGTGCATGATGTCACCTATTGTTACTCTCCATTGTTTATTTTTGGTTATTTCTTTAGCATCTTCTGTATGAGCTCAATAGGTACTCAGTGGAGGTAGCTACATGCCACTGACAGCTGTGTTTTATATGGCACCTTGTACCATTTTTGAGTGACAGAAAGGCTGTGTGTGTGGAGGGTTATGCTTTAGACCAGAGTGTGGGGCCACAATTTTCCACTACTGAGGTGCCAAATTATGCACTTGAGCTGCCACTACTCAGGCATCCCGATACACATCTGGGGCTTTGATGAAGGAGGATGGCTGCTCACCAGTTGTCTGTGGACATACATACAATTGATCAAGGTTGTATGGACACCAGCATAGAATCTGGAGAAGTTCTAGATGGAGAACTAGGAGCTAAATTGAAGAAAAATGTGCAGAATCAGGATTTCACTGTAGGGAGAAGGATTTAAAACAGAAATAGTAACATAATGGACTGAAAAGCATTGGGCCAACCTGTCCAAATACTTGGATTTCTGAATAATGGGAGATGGAACAAATATTGTTAAATCTTTTCATTACTGACCCTGGCACAAACCATCAGAGAAAGTGAGTAAAACTTGCTGGTGATATGCAGCTGGCAGGCACCATCATTGTGCAGGGGGATCAAGGTGCCCTACAAAATGAATTGCCTTTCCTCTGGGGAACTGAAAAACAGTCATAGGATGCAGAGCAGCACCTAGGGACTGAGAACAAGAATTTCTGCTCTCACCAGTCAGAAGCAACACAGAAAGAGAAAGGTATTACTGTAGTGAGTATGAATATCAGTGTGTTGAAGCTCTGAAACAAGAAGTGTGATCTGAAGATGCTGGATAAAATAATTGCCACAGAGGCAGAGAACATGAGTGGTGCTGCACATGGGCTGCCCAAGACCTTTCCCTGAGCACAGCTCACAGCTCTGATGGCTCCTATATCTGGTAGAACAGGTGCAGGCACAGGGATTACCGAGCACAGCAAGGCCTGTTGTATGAGAGCAGGCTGAAGCCATGCTTATATTTTTATATACCAGCCCTCCAAAGATCCCAGACCAGACTCTGCGTGTGTTTTTATGTCCACATGGCACTGCACGCTGCAAACGGACCTATTGGCTCAGATGTGGTTGGATATTGGTGGCAGGGTTGCAAACAGAGTTCCTGTGCCCCCTGGAGCCTTCCTCATCTTGTTCTTGTGCTTTTCTCAACTGTGCTGACACAAACATTTCTGTGGTCACCTGGGAACAGAGTCAGAAAATTGATCCACCCTAACAATGACAAAAAGGTTGTTTTTCAAGATCACTTCTCTAGCCAGCCAAATGCCTCTGGACCTCTTTGAAATTTGAGATTTACTCAGCCAATGGTAACTGGAGAATCTTAGGAAAATTGCATTTTCATTGTACAGATGGCTTTCATAAAGGTTCATACTTGGGCATACAGAAAGCACCCCAAAAATGGACACAAATACTAGCTATACACCCATCAGAGTGGTAAAGAAAAATTCCTCAGCTGAAGAGCAGCATTTAGCAGGAGTCAATGCAGAAAGTGATCAAGAATTAGCAGCTGCGGCCTGGAATTAGCAGCTGGTTTCTAACCATGGGAGCAGGGAAGTTCTGGAAGAGCCTTCCAGTGAGGGACAAGAACCTGAACTAGACTTAAATGAGGTTTGACCCAGAGGAACTGTACAGGACAGTCCTGCAGTAATCGGGAGTTACCTTGTGCCTGAGGAGGTCCCTTCCACTGAGGTGGAACATCCAGAGCCACATTCCAGGCATCCTTCTCCCTTGGTCACAGAATATGGTAAAATGCGTGCATTCTACATTCTACACACAAAATTAAAACCTTGGCCATTCCTCTCCATATTTTTGCAATAGAGTGCAAATGCCACTACTACAGTTTATCAGCACTTTTCACTACAGTACCACAAGACAGACCAACAATTCATGGTGCAAGACAGGAGAGAACAACGCTTTTAGTCAGCTGGAATAACAGCTTGAGAGATTTTCTTTTATCTTGGAAGGAATAAGTCCTAAAGTAAGCACAAAAAGGGCATATCCTAATCTGTCATGTTGAAGACCCTCACACCATTCTTCAGTTATATTGAACTCCGTCATCCAGAGCAGATTGATTCCAGTACACAGAAGAGGGGAGCTGGCCACAAAGGTTCGAAAGAAATAGTTGTATAATAAGAGTGACTGATCCTAAAAAGAAAACATTTCAACTCAAAATGATAAATGAGGAACAAAATGTGGTTTTCTTTTGCACCTTCCTACAGCTGTAATGTAACACTGGGATGACACAGGGGTTTCCTTCAGTGCATGCCTGACCAAGAAGCATGGACATGGCCACAAGTGCATGTCACCAGAGAACTCCCACTGTCCGCAAACCTGCAATGACACCTACTGGTAAATCGGTCAAAGATATTCCTGCCTGCAGACAGCATGAGCTTGCTTGCTACCAAGCACACAAGTGATTTACTCGTGCGTCTCGGCTCTCCATCAAGATTCTCTGCAGTGTTTTTGTACAGCAGAGTGCAGGAAGCTGGGCTCTGCTTGGCCTGGCTTATTTGCAAACCACTCACCATTTCTCTCTACTGCTCTGAGCTGAGTAATCCGTTCTGGAGTACATCAGCGAATCTGCCTTGTGTAGGGGCCTTGGCACCCTATGATTTTTCATGCCTTAGGCCAAGCCAGCCAGGAATGTACAGCACGGAACGTTCATGGACCACCCGCAGACTTCCACACTAACATTTCTGTCATCCTACAAGACGGGAGTTGCCCTTCATCTGCAGTCCCTGGCACCTAACAGCTAGCTGCTCTCTGAAGGCCTGAGAAGGTGACTTGTTCCACCTGCAATACCACTTGGGGTACCACTCATCAACTGGAGAAAAGAAGCAAGCACCACTTCCAATAAAACAGTCCTACTGCAGACAGCAAGGGAAACCAATGGTATTTAATAGAAGTGTAGTTTTAGAACCTGACACTGAAAAGTTGAGAGAAAGATAGAGAGAGATATTTCCTTCAACAACCTTTGCTTCCTCACCTTAAAATGAAGACTTTGATAAAATACATCCACCAAATCTGTGGAGGATTGATCCCACACTAAGCATTTCACAAGCCAAAGGAAGGCAAGAAGTGACCTCACCGTGAAAAGTCTCAATCCTCAGCTCAGAGTTAGCACTGTGCTTTCTACTGTTGAAATAACACAGAAAGAAAGGGAGGAGCAGGAAGGGAGAAACTGCATATACTCTGAAGTCTGGAGAGGTTTTAATGCATATTCTCTCAGTCTGATGGAACGCATCAAGATAATTAACCCCTGTACAGAGTACCATAAATCACAGCAAAAACACAAGCAAAGTAATTAGAGTCAGGAATCCCACGTGAGATTTTCTTACTGAATTCCTCAGATTTGTTCCAAATTTTAAATTGCCTCCTTTGTCTTTTTCTAAGGTATTTCTGGGTGGCACTACAGCCATGCATAAATAGTGAAAGTTCCCTAAATTATTTCTAACAACTGATTTATATTAGTAACTTGCATTAAATAAAATCTGCCGTGAGAATGCTCTGCATGTGCAAATAGGTAAGGAGTTGGACATACAGACTGTTGGTGCCACTGAAGGGTACACAGCCTAGATTAATCTCACTGGATTTGGATGCATACAGAGTAGGCATTGAGACCTGAGGGGCAGTTTTCCAGCAGAACTCTACAGCTAGGAGAAATGTGAGAGGCTCACTTCATCTCATCATACACAGCTGAAAACATCTCTGCCAGAGTGAGGCGAGTTACACCTCAGAGAAGAACCTACTTTTTCCTTATATAGAAAGATCAAATATATCCATCTTAAGTAATACGTATTAACGTATAAAAGGTTCTGTAAGTAGATTTGGAACAAATATCTACTATGGCAAATATCTGGTAAATGCACAGTGTGAATGAACTCTCTCCCCTTCATGTCAGGAGAGAGACCTTCTTGCAACAGCCTTCACTGTGCATAGCAGGAACTTCCACTTGCAGAGATGTGAGGAGACGCTTTGTTAATTCTTTAATGAAGGATTTATGAATTTTGGACTGAGTTTTCAACAGAAATGTACATCAGAATTTCCTATACAAAACTGGAGTAGATACCACACAGTGCTATCTTGTGGTCACACCAACCTATGTATCTTAAGGCTGACCTTTGCCTCTTCAGTACAAGCACACAGGACAGATCCCACCCATAGCAATGCGTGGTCCCAGACTCCCTACTGTCTTACACTGGCACAGCACCACCAAGCCACCAGTGACTCACCACAGTGCCAGCACCAATGCTTGAGGAGGGAAACAGCCACACTTCGGACGCACCATTTGTCTTGTTGTCTTTCAAATCACCCCACAGCTGCGGGTTTCCCTAGAGACCCTATGCTGGGACCAGTCACTGAGGGGCAAACTCTATCCAGCAGAAAGCCATCACGGGGGCACAGCATCATTCAAGTTCTTGATTTGAGCACGTGTAGCATTTTGTTCATCCAAAACCTTCAAGGGTAAACTAACATGTAGAACGTACGATTATTTCAGGTGACTCCAGGAAAAAGATTAGCTTCTAATACTTTGTTCATGGCTGTAATAGGCAGAGAGATAATAGCTACTTAATTTGGCAAATTCTGGGATCTTCCTTTAATTAGAGCTAAATAGTCTGTTCTTGAAATTCTTTTCTTTATACCATTCTGCGTCCCCACTGATATAAGCAAACAAGAACTCCAACTCCTATTTCTGCAAACATGTTTTTCCTCCTGCACTTAGAGCTCTCGGCATTCCACAGCACTTTGAGGCCAAGGTCTGTGACTTAAGCAAACCAGTGTTCTGGCAGGAGTCCATTCTTGTGAATATATTTTTGGCCTGGAATGACAAGGCTTATGTAGCTCCTGATCACTAAAATACCACAAGCTATTATGGAATGAAAAGGCTAAGCCAGTGTCCTCCAGATCACTGCAAATCCCAGAAGCTGATCCAGAGCAGGAGTCTGCCCCAAGAAAAGATGGATTGCTTTTTCTCCTCATGACAGCAGTATCATTAAAACTTGTCTAGCCACATAGCACACAGCGTCTTGAGGGGTGAATGAATAGCACTACTTGCTATCTCACCTGCAGGAATTGCCAGAACTCAGACCCTTGTTTTTACAGCAGAGCTGAGTATGACTGCTCTTTTTCAAGCTAGCAACAAACACTCAAGATACACACCAGGATTTGATTCGCTGTACAGAAAAGCTGGATTAGCAGCTGATGAGCTATTACAACTTGAGCTCCTGCATCCTCAGTTGGGCTTAAACTCTTCTCTCCAACAGCCCAGATGGTGCATGCTTGAAGGGCCAACAAATTGGGATCGCAGCCTGAGGTGGGGACAGGATGCAGGTTAGTGTTCCAGCCAACTCAGGTACCTGCACATACCACTGCTGTCACTTCAGGGATTGCTGGATAAATGTGAATGAAATCAGAGTATGACATGGAGCTGGCCATGCCAGGTGGCTGAAAAGATAGGGTTTTTTTTCAGTCCAAATACTGCTTTAATAGGAGTAATTCTGAAAATTCTGAAAAGGTTTGCTAGAGGTCTACTAGCAGTGAAGTCAGTGCTCTCACTCAGGGTGCAGGAGAAAATGATCCTTCAGACAAAATTCATGAGGACAAATGCATCAAAGTACCCGGGGGAGGGAAAAGTTCAGTTCTTCAGAAAACCGCTGCATGGACAATTCCCCTGGGATCAGCTCCTGAAGCAGGAGCTGGGGATGCCAGACACCTTCCCCATGAGAAAGGGACACAGCCAGGAGAGGCTAATAACACAAATTTCCACACACTGTAGGGAACGGGCATTTCCCAGTATTTCCTCAGCCAGCTTCAGGTATTTTCTCCCCTCAAGCTGCAGACCTGAGCGCTGTTCTTCTGCACTGTTGTGCACAGGATGGATCCCCTGGATGCTGCTGGTCCCAAAGACGTGTGGTTTCCAGGCCTTCCCAGGGTGCCAGGTTTGGCACAGAAAACACCAACATGGAAAAGCCCTTCTTCTGTGCCTCTCAGAATCATTTACTTCTCTGTACAGAAAGGCAAAACTTCACATTTCATCAATCCGGTATTGTGGCATTTTTCAGTCTTTTATTAATAATGGAAAGTTTTGGATACTGCTGGATGCCAGTATACAATTAATCTTTTTTCACTCATTCCTTCAAGTTTTATTAAAACAACAGAAGAGAAACGAAGTGCTCAGTGCTGAGCCAAATACTTCACACCGTGATGACGGAGATAGTTTTTTCTGAAATCCTGATGGGTTAGAGCACACAACAGCAACCAAATGTCTCCACTACCATTAGGCCATAAGCCACCCACAAGAAACAAGTACCACTAAATATAAACACTCCCAATTCTTTTTATTTGTTAGCAAACAAAACATCATCAGCTTGTTTACATAGAGCAGTACCCAGCTCTGCAATTAATTAAAGCAAAAAATCAACAACTGCTTTGCATCATTTTCCATGCAAATGATGTGTTGCTGAAGCCAGCAGCAAGGTGGAGCAGCCAAGGGGCAATGCGGGGCAGGTTAATGTGTGTGGCTCTTTGATGTACAAAGAGGAACCGCAATGCAAGAGCAGTGCAGTCCGGAGAACCAACCATTTCCTTTTCCTCTGGAAAGCTTTGAGTGTGAATTGGAAGGTGTTAGTCACTGCAGCGTGAAGGTGCAAGGCATGGAGAACAATAAAGATCACTTTCAGCATGTTAACCTTTCTAAATCCATCAGCAAACGTATTAAGAAGTTAGCTCCTTACCCAGTGCTGGGGCTACGCTGGAAAAAACAGCTGCTTTACATGCAGCTGACCCTGGCACCAGCCCTGGGCAAGACACAGTGATTTACTCTCCCCTAAGCTGCTGGAGCCAGGGATTCCATCAATTCCTGCCTCAGAGGGTACCCAGCACTACATTGGTGCTCACCTAATTGAGAATGATGGTTTAAATACCAGAAAACTACTATAAATACCGGGGGAAACCCTACTTGACATCAAGTACACTGTCAGAGGTAGATCAGCGTGGGGTCGAAGTCTCTTCCTTTGGAACCTTTCCAAATGTGATTATTAAGACTCAGAACATACTGGAGAGATCAGAGCTGCTGGCAGAGCTCTGAGCACAGCCCTACATCTGGGTCAAACTGGTGGGACAGAGAAGTTTCCAGGATTTATGGCCATCTTTTCATAATGCCTCAGTTCTGTGGGTATCCATTCTGTGTTTTTTATGCAGAATCAGACCCAATTTAAGATGATGACACACAGTTACATTTAGTGGATCTGCGGTAATTAAGGCTGTCATGCTCTTGTTAGGAAAAATGCTTGTTCACCCGATATAAAAAATCCAACATTAAGGAAATCAGTGTTGATGTCCCTTACCTAAAGTAAGGCTGGAGCTCATTGCAAGGCTCCCATACCCTAAGACTGGTGCTAAGCAAATTTCAGTTTCACACGAGGAGATCACGCAACCTTCCCTTTCCTCTGTTATTTACAGTGGGGAGACAGAATTCTAGCAGTTGTGCTTTTTGACAACCTTCATATAGTTAGTCAGAAATCTTTGTTTCTGGAATCTCTCTATGTTGTCATGGAAATTATCACCATGTCCCTCAGACTAGGATAACAATTTTATGACAAATTACAGGAGATAGGGAAGGAGAATATTCTGGCATAAAACAATACTTACAAGGAAAAAAAAAATCACACAACATTTTTGCACCCTTAAAAGGCATCAAATTAAAGATTTTACTCTCTAATCTCTGCCCACTCTTTACAAATAGGCAAGAACAAAATCTAGCAGCCTGAAAAACAGATTTTTTCTTGCAGGACTCAATACAGAGCAGCCCTTGCAAGCAGGGAAGGCTGGCCAGGCCACCTCAGGCTGCTTCCAACCTTGCATCCCACCAAGATCTAAGAACAGAGCCTACAGGAATATAAAGAGCTCATTAATATTTCTTACCACCTCACTATCTGAATCCCACAGACTATGTCTCTCACAGACACCCTACGCAATCAGCAGGTCTTCAAACCTCTATTAAATTGGCCCTGTGAGAAAATAATCTGAGTGGCGTAGGCAACGCAGATTTTTAACAAGGGAAGTAACTCTTATCACATGAGGAGAGAGATATGGAAACTGATTTTAGCAGAGGAGAGAAAGATGCTTTTCCTTCTGTTGCTTCACAGAGGTGTACAAGGCTTCTGCCAAGCAAAGAAGAAAGGTCCAGAAAGCAGAGACCTATTGTTCTGGATTATATTCCAGGCCACATATGCAGTCCTATTAGCTCTACAGAGCGAAATGCGAGAGGTTTCATTAAGAGAACATTTTCTCAAGGAGGGTGATTCCCCTTCTATGAAGGAACCATACTCACACGCAACCTCCAAAGAAGGGGGTCTTGACCAGGCATGACAATTTGTTGGATAAATGAACCATTTGTGCTGAAAATAGCTTTCAGATGGTCATTTTGAGTTGCCACATCTTAATCTAAAGATGGTTTCTGCTAATCCAAAGTGTGTTTTAAATAAATCAGGACCAGCAGGATAACCAGAATGCTACTTTATGGTAAATGTCTGAGCTGCTTTTAGTCCAATTCCTAGAAAAGCTATAAACAGACTCAATGAATGAGGTCTAGGATGCAAAAAAGCTCTCATTAATGAATTGAAAATACTTATAGTTGTTTCTCCTAACGTCAGTATTCAAAACTGTAACTACTTCAAGAATTTGGAGTTTCAAAATTTGATTCTCCTTACTATTTATTAATTAGGAAGAGTACTTCTTTCACTTGCAAAGAGAAAGATTTTTCACCTTAAAAAAGATTTGGTAACATGAGATGGTCCTAAAGCAGAGCACAACCAATCCCAGGTGCTTCCAACAGCGCCTCCTCTCAACACAGCTTGACGCATTCTAGCAGTAATTTAAACCATTTACCCGCAGAGGGCAGACGCTGACAACAATTTGTGTTGGCAGACATCCCCACAGTCGGCTTTTGGTTCATCCAAGTACTAAATCTGAGAGGAGTGGGATGTATGTTAAGACTTTAGATTGCTTACTAACGGGTAAGTATGAAGGAAGCTCTCAAAACACCACTCATTGCAGCTGGTTGAGCACAGGAAAGCTCACCAGGGAGGGACTGACCCTCCTACTCGTGAAACAAAACAAATCCTTTATTTTCTTCCTGTTGGACAGTAACTAATTTTAGTGAAATTACGTATTTCAAGGAATAACAAAAGCTCTGTGTCTGAAAACCGTAAAGAAAAGTGGTTCCACACAGAGCACCCTATTCCTGGCCACGGTGCCAGATCTGAAGAAGCTGCACCATTGGGGTTAGGGCGGCTTTGAAGATCCGAATGGCTGGTTACAGGCCTGCACAGAAGGGCTGGGGAAAGACAAATGAGCCTCAAAGGCACAACACCCCCCA
The DNA here is from genome assembly GCF_016699485.2 of Gallus gallus. Lineage (NCBI taxonomy): Eukaryota > Metazoa > Chordata > Aves > Galliformes > Phasianidae > Gallus > Gallus gallus. Next base: position 12,171,915 of record NC_052535.1, on the reverse strand, counting down.
GACCCGATAGCATCCTTCAGCCACATCAAAAGAGCGCAGGTCTGTTTGATATTCACTTTTCCTCCTTGAATTTGGAGACGTGTAAACAGAGCCGGGCCAGCAGCCTTGAGCCACACGCAGGTTCCGCAGAGGGAAGTGGGAGGGATTGCTGCACAGCTGGCTGGCCTGGCCCTTGTCAAACGGGAAGCCCTGTCTGCCGCCAGCCTCTGTAGATCAAACAGAAGATACGGCCCCTTTGAGAACATCTGAGGGTACACATCTGGGAGCTTCCTGGCCTGGTGCAGGTCCCTGTGCCAGAGCCCCACGCCAGTTGTCAAAGGGTTGCTGCAGTCTCTGGGGGCTGCCTGGCCTCTCAGAATGGCTCTGTGCACACACAGTCAGCCCTGGCATTCAGGTTTACGTGGCTGCAGAGAAAATGCTAGAAATGGTAACGCTAAGGGATGTAAACACAAGGAGAGAGCAAAAATAACCTCATGCTTATTTTTAGGTTAGTGAGAATTGTATTAAACACCTCATAGCTGGGTTCCTGACTCACGACACTTAAAAGCTTGAGGATGTCAAACCTATAATTATTTACCATTGGAAAATCAAAGAGAAATACCAATTTTCATAAACCTCAAGCTTCGGAACACAAGCCAATCTCTGCTTGTTTTGAAAGCAGGTTGTTTTAGAAAGGCTCCTTTCGGAAACACCCTGTGCTGACGTGGAGCACTGGCCACAGCTGTTCCTCCAGCAGTGCATGCCTGCCGAGCAGACCGCGCCCAGCAAAACATGCTGGGGAATTCCTTCACAGTGCAAAATTGTTCAGCATAGCACTGGCACCCTCCACAGCCCTCAACTCCTCGTGACAGGTCGCCCAGAATTGTGTCCACAGTCCTTCTGCCCTCCTGCCCTAGCTCTGCTATACAACGGGATCCCAGCTTCTTCCTTTTTGCTCAACGCTGGGATCACTTTGCCCATTTCCTGCTATCAAACACTGCAGAATGGGGCTTTTAAATCCCATCACTGCAGCAAAAAGCAAAGGAGAAAGCACCTTTGGTTGGGGAGGTTTCCCTTCTCCCAGCTGTGGAGGTTCAGGTGGGATTGCTTTTGAGCTTGTAGGCCCATCTCTGAATGCAGGCACCTGCGCAAACAGAGCTCTACTGCAAAGCAAAGAGTAAGGATGGAAAGGAGAGATCTGAAGGCTCTGTGTGTGTGGATTCCTTTGGTGCCTTACACTGTGAGCAATCCCGCAGTCTAAGGGCTGTGTCAGTCTGCAGCTGGTTCTGAAAGGCTCACCATGAAAATAGCTCGGCAGTGAGGAAGCAGCGGGGAGGAGATGGCCTGTGTACTATCCTGTGCTGCTATTGTCTCAGTCGTGTCTGAATGGACTTGCAAGCCTCTTCCACCAAGAGCTGGTCTTTTCTCCTCCTCTGCTACTTACTTTTCCCACTTTCATGTTTTGTACTTCAGAGCCGGGCGCTCTGCTAGCTAGGGTCAGCAGTGGGTCATGACTTGTGACATGAGGTTAATGCAGTTGTTAAGTAACAGCAAGAGACTTCCAGTGGCATGAATATTCCTCTCCACCTTCTCCCAGACGTGCACACGCTCGCTGTCTCAGCCTGAGCCCAACACTTCGTTAACATAGGGGTGACTGTGTGATGCGTGCACAACATGAGCTGCGATCCTACTTACGTCAGCTACCACGTGCTCAATCAAACAAGCTGTTCAGTGGGTAGCACAGAGAGGCTTCCAATATCTTTAAAAAGTTGGAAGCATGTAGCGACTGCCTTCTGATGGCTGGAAATGGATGATGGATAATGACAGCACTGTTGGCACCACACTGTGAGCAGGAACAGAAGCATGCAGGCTGATCACAATCTCTGAGCTTGTCCACAGTGCCCGTTTGCTTTAAGGAGGGCTGTGTATGCTTAAGAGAAGCTCTGGTGATCCGGATAAGATTTTCAGAGATGTAAAAATCGTGGAATTGTATTGCAGGTTTGCAAATGTTTGCAGTCAGAGCACTTTGATGTGAAGGCTGTCTTTTGTGGGGGCGGAGGGAGAGGAAGATGAAAGAAGACTTTAGGAAGTGTCAAGTCAAAGATGCACCACATTTTTTCGAGCCCTTTCAGACAGGCAGCTAACAAATAAGCTATCGGACTAATACCTCAACAGACGTTTGCCATCCCTGTTCTCCGTGCTTGAGATGAACATACTCCATGTAGCCTGTCCTGTCCAACTTAATTGGCAGCGGGATGCTGGACCAGATATTAGCATCATAATGCAGTACAAGGCCTTTGTGTGATAACCACATGCAAGTGTGAAAGGGACAATAGTTAGGGCTGCAGAAGAGAAATCACACCGACTGTCTGCTTTGCTAATGACACAGCTTTGTCTGTGTCTCTGAATCTTGAAAAGGGTCTCAGAATGGCTGTTTACCTACCTCCCTTAATCTGATGGGAACCTTTTGATCTCAGCTGGATCTGACCACTCAGTTTACAAAGTACAATTAAAGACAGATAACGCCTCTTGAAAACAAATCATTCAAAGACCCTAGAAAAAAAGCCTAAAGATCTTAAGTCAGAACCCCCCAACTTTAATGCCTAAGATTTTGAGTCCCAACATCACCCCTGTAAGAAGAAAGGGGCTGAACAAGCCGTGCTTGAGGTCTGCTTCCAAATATGAAACTGAACAGCAAGGCAAAGCAAACAAAACAACACGGCTTCCCTCCGAGAGAAAGAAAATCCAAATCTATTAGTTTAATAGACTAGCTGCAATAATCATATAGCTGCAGACTGCAGACTCTTACTGCTGGGTCACATTTGTAAACTGCCAAGTATTTCACAGCTGCATTTTACAGTTTGACAGAGCTACTGGGAGAATGTCTCCAGAAAAGTAGATGTCAAAGCATTTTCAAATGCTTTTTATTGCCAGGATTGGGAATACAACACAGGTTTGGGTTTCAGTACAAGTTGCAAAGCTATCGTTCAGCATTCATAGCCATTACTAACCAGCAGTAACACAGACATCCAGAACAGAATTTCTCCTTGATGCAGGGCCCTCTGGAGGGTGCTGAACTCCAGAACTGCTGCATCATAACACGACACGTGCAAGAAGGGTCCCAGGTGTCAAGGACAGGAAAATAAATCACTTTATGTTGTTTTGCTCTTAGTTCAGTTGTTACCAATTGATAGCAGCAGTGAAGCTTCAGAACGAGTCCCAAAGGCCCGGCACCTATCAAGCACCGCCTTGCCTTGGGTTCAGACTTCTACAAGGCTTCCGAGATGCACACAGATAATAAAAACATCAATATTTTCTGTACCGACAAAGTGATGTTTCAGAATCTCTTCTGTATTGCTGGCTCACTCTGTGATAGCTTTATTATTCTAGAAGGGTCTGATGTTCTACGGAAACCAGAGGTTGCGGGTTTTGCTTTAGACAGTCTTCACTAAAGAAGTCTTAAAAGCAACTGTCATGGCTTTATGTGGGTTTCCATGAGCCTACAACATCTGCCCAGTTATAAAGAAGCCCACAAAACATCTGTGAGAGGCCCCAGAGAAGACAGCTGGTTCCTCTAAGCCACAGATGCCTAGACAGCAGGCGAGTTAACACAGCAGGACAATAAGGGGCAGAAGGGAACCTGAGCTTTTCTTTCCTAAAGACGTTTAGGAGAGGAAATGGTGAGAACCAGAAGGGTAAACTGCAGCCAGCACAATCCCAGTTTCCTTCTCTCCCCTTGCTCCGCAGGGGATTTCTACTTCTTTCCCCCCAGCCCTGCTGACTTCCCATTGTTCAGGACTTACTCTCACAAAAGGGCTCAATCCCAGGGCCTCCCCTCTGAGTTCCAGCTAAAAATGAGTAAACAGGACCTGCAGCCAACAGCCAAATATTACCCCAGTCCATGATAAACTTTTTCTTCCCAATCTCTGCATCCTGAAAAGCTATTCTCCTTTGCTATTTACTTTTAGCAGTAAAAGTACAATGATGCTCATCCTATCCCTCTTCTATGGCCAAGTTCTTCCTCAAGACTCTCTGTTGATCCGTGATCCCTGCAAACAGTCAGTGTAACATGCATGGTATTAAGTCTGTCAGTGTTTCAAATGTTGGCTGTTGGAGAAAATATTTACATCAACAATCTAAACACAAAGCAGGGAAAGAAATTACTTACAATGACCTATGTGAAAATAAATAAAATTTAGGCAGAATAGGAAAACTTATTAAACTAAGAAAATGTCTCTGAAGGGACATCTGTTGCTGACATCTCTCCATATGAAACTGGTTTTACTTTGAATGGCATCTTTTGTAACGTAGTATGATATCATTACACTTTTGAACTAACATAATGGAATACTTTTTTCAGTAGGAAAAATGACAAAATAAAATAGCTTTTCATTGTGAATACTTCAAGTAAAGATAAAAATCTGTTCTTGCAATAGAATTCCAAAATGACTATACAGGGACAAGGCTGACTGAGCAGTGTACTGCGCATTGTTACAGAGGGAGGAGCAATGGGACAGCCTAGTACAACAACATGCCAGTAGAGGGTACTCCTACTTTGAGCATCCCAGTGTGGGTGTGTGCTTTAACAGAGGGCAGCACCCGAAGCCTTCATCAGTAAGCAAAGCACTGAAGTGAAGAAAAGAATGCCCATAGTTGCTTACCAGCTTCCTGTCACTGAAGGCCTTCATTGGGAGAAGCTGTGAGTAATGTAGCAAGAAAAAGAACATAAATCAAATTTTGAAAATGTTGCTAAAGACACAGATTTATAGCTGCTTTCCAAATAAATAAATAAATAAATAGCTCTTTCATTCTCAGTCTTCTAGGCTAAGCAGAAGGCCAAAGCAGCTAGACTGATGAAACTAGCACAAACATATTTGCTATACCTGTGTGCCTAAAATGTTGCAGCTAAGGGAACATAATTCCAAGTGTAAGTAATAATATCAGCATGTATGTGCTCATAATAATCAATGTTTTCTCCGTATGGATTGGGAAACAATAAGAATAAAAGCAAAATTTACCTGCATGTTCTTGTCTGCCTTGATTGGAAAAAATAAATAAATAAAGACATACACACAAATCTCTTTGTAGTGACACTGCTACGAAACTTGTGTTCTGAGCAGGGCTCATTCTCTATGGGACACCAGCTTCCACCACAAGGGTGGGCACTGACCCAGGGGCAGCCAAAAGGCAGGAAAGAGGGAACTGATTACTGGGATTTCTTTTATTATAAAGGCAGCTTAAGAGCAGACAGCAATGAAGGAAGTTCACACTTCAGCTATCACATGATTTTTAAGATAATCTTGGGCTTTTGCTGATAGATCTAGTGTAATTTTATCTTAATTAGCTGTATCATAGAATATCTTGAACTGGCAGGGATCTGCAAGGATCATCAAGTCCTACTCATAGAAAGAAGTTTGTGGTAGAAGTCTTGTAGTCTGACCACACATGCTAAGAGCTACTGAGTTTTGTAACTTAGCTTGATGATCTATTAACGCAGGAGCCTCATCTGCTCCTTAACCTGCTACCCAGACTTGCAACCTTGTTTTAGTCAAGTAAGGAAAAGACCTATTGCAGATGTAGTGCTGCCTTGAACAACTTAGCACTAATTCTAACTAAATTTCGGTAGCAAACACATGACAGATACCTGCTCCTCTGTGCTAAGATATACACAAGCAACACCAAGACTCCTCAGAAAAAAAGCAATTTCCTTGTGATAGCTTTGCACCCTTTTAGGAAGTGAAACTTCACAGTCAATGTTTAATAATATCAAATTATTGAGTACAGAGTTGCCTTTTAGCTTGTTTTGAACCCTAAGCACCGAATTAACTGCCACTATATCACCACTACTGCAACTTTGAGCCGTATCACAGACAAACATAGCATAGAATCATAGTATCATAGAATCGCTCAGGTTGGAAAAGACCTTAAAGATCAGAGTCCAACCACCACCTCTTCAAAAAATTCCACACATGAGCTTTCATCTTTCCAGCAGAAGTTCAATGTGCCTCTGTTTCTAAATCAGTAAGTGAACTGTAACATGGATGACTGCCAGGAAACAAATCTGCACATTAACACCTACAAACAGCTTTTCTGATGAGTAGGTAAAAAGAAATGAAGAAGAATCCAGTATTACGAGCAAAGAAGGCAAACTTGCTAGAGAATTTATCAGCAGAAGGAAACTTTCATGGAAGATAAGGAACGTAGCTTGAACAGAAATCAAAAGCTTCAGAGCTATGAAATGGAAAGAAAAGCATCTTCAACTGCCAGAGAGAACGTGCTGTATCCATGAGACAGAGCTGCCAGCTGAAAATGTTATTTCTGATTTTTTAAGATATATTGCAGTCCTACAGTTGAAAAAATTTTTCCTAACTAGCTAAATCCTGGTACACAGATAAATAATTTGGATGTCCCATCTCAGGAAGGGATGCAGCACGTGCAGTTTTGTTTTCTTGTCTACAGGATCATGACTTTGACCATTACACCTTTTGAAAAAAAAAACAAAAAAACATAAAAAGGATAGTACAAGAAACAATAGCTGATTTCTGGTCTTTATAGGAGAATAGATTTAACATCAACTCTCTTCACACCAGTAAACACACTAGGATATACACCACACAATATTCCCAGAGCAGCTTTTTCTTAAATATGTCTTCTCTGAGGAGGACCAACACTGTGACTACTGCATTTATTGTGAATTAAGAGCAAGACCTCTAACACTACACTACAATAGACCACGGCCAAAAGAACAGTTTTAATCTGGATGCAATGTATGTACTTTAATAAATACCTGATGGATTCATGTTCAGTTTTACCTGGCACCTCTTGAGGTTTTATTAAAACAATTATTAAAGGTATTTTAATACCTTTAATACCCTGGGTAACCTGTTCTAGTGCCTGATATAGTTGGCAACCCTGCCCACAGCAGAGGGTAGGAACCAGATGATCTTTAAGGTCCCTTCCAACACAATCTATTCTGTGATTCTGTGATTTCCTGAGTACAGGCAGCAAGAACAGCCTGGTAAAAGATCCAGGTTGTGACAGAATTATCTTAAAAATTAAACTATTCCTAAGAAATGTTTATGCTATTTTCCCAGCTGTATTTTCATCGTAATACTTTTAGGCAAACTCTACAAATAGTAATCTAAGTTGATCTACAAGTACAAAGATTACAGGAGGCCCTATAGTCAGGGTTGCAGTAATCTTTTTAAGTCAGCATCTTGGATGCAACCCCTGAATTTGTGTGTGCTGACCACAGCCTTCCCTTCTCACATTGACTCCAGTGGCCTTGCAAGGAACAGAAGAAAACATTTAAAGTTGCAGGTCCCTTGGGAGAGCTTGTAGAGTTCCTAACTTTCAGCTAAAAAAAATGTAACCTCAGTATTTAGATATGGAATAGCTTGGTCTAGGAATGGGGGAAAAAGCTCACAACCAGATGCCACAGCAGCACTTTCAGTAAAGTTCTTGTAATGACATAATTGTGCTCTAAGTAGCTATGTTGCTTATTTCTCTGATCTCTTTCTAAGTGCTGTGGCAAAACGATTTTTTGTGGGTTATCTTGTTAATAGATAATCCTATTTAGTGGATATCTTTGCTGCAAGGCAGTCTTGGCTTCCCACCCATTCAGTTAGGAATGTTTATATTTAGCTGCTTTTCTAGAAACAGAGCTACAGCTGTAGCACAAACTAATTACTTCGTTTTTCCCCAGGACACATCTTTTTCTTGATATAGACAGAACAATCTCACTAGAAATATGTCACACTGCTGGAACAGTTTTGAAGAACAAGTATGTTTAACTAGCATGGGTCCAGATCTGTGTTAGATCTTGATGAGACTTGCAGCCATCCCACGTTTTTCCTTTCAAGCCTTTCAGGTGTGTATTGTTGTTATTAAAAATTGATTGTTGTAAATATCAAAGGTATTCTGGAGCAATTTTGGCAACTGAAAGCTCCAGGGAGAAAAATTCCAAGGTGTCTCAGTATATTTTGCATTTCTAACATCCCGATATTAAGATGCCTCTTCATTCTCCTGTTGGATGGTGCTATATTCTATCAAATAGACAGACACCAAGTCTCATATTCCATTCTAGAAACAGGTGCAAATCAGATAACAATAGAGCAACAATTGTGGAGTTCTCTTCTATACAGATCTTTAAATTGCTTTGGCATTTGCTGTGCTTGCAGCAAGCTGAACTTACCAATTCAGTTTTTATAGGTTTTAGGACCTTCATTCTTATTCTTTAACTTTCTTTATAGCTATCAAAGTTCACTGTCCCACCGATGATGGCTAGATTGACATATAGGACTTGATGTAGTAATTTCTTGAATCTAGGCGTAGGTTGCATAACTGGATGAAATACCATCAAAACCAGGCTAGAAAACACTTTGAATGATACTTAAAATACATTGCTGTGGCATGAGCCAAGGGGTCCTCTGATTTAATTTTCCAAATGTAGATGTCTTCCTAGAAAAGGATGCTGCATGGCCAAGCAGAATATAGCCTCTGTCCTAGCAATAACCTTGCTGAAACAGAGAGCTCACCTTGCAAGACTGGAAAGGGACTGGCACTGTGGTTATACAAATTGTACCAACTAGAAGAGAATTCAAAACAAATGATGATTAAAATCCCTAAAGTTCCAACTAGAGGCTATTTTACATTTACTCTGGAGAAATAAAGATGCTCTATTATCTCCAAATAATTAAAGAGCAAGGCTTGAACACGTTCCAAAAATATCAAACTATGCTCTATACTCCCAAGAACAGACACTCACCTTCCTGCTGCTTCCAAACTATGGCAGCAAGGAATTTGTGTGCACTAGGAGTAGTGCTACAGACTTCCTGTGACTCCTACTCCTCCAGGAAGACTGCAGCATGCTTCCATGGCCTCACTTGGGACCTGAAGGGGAAGAGTTTCCTGTTAGTGGACAGGATAATACCCCTTGACATACACAGCCTTTTCCTGACCCAACCGTCCAAGAGGCAGCGTTCATAAACACAGAGGGCAGAAAGTCAGAATCTGTTTTTAAACCGTTAACAGAACAAAAGTGGCTAGAAGTCAAATTCTAAATTCTTCAGAAACCCTTTATTTAGTTAATACAACATCATAGAAGAACAGTACCTCCGAGGCACACAATTATATAGATAATTTTCTTGGATTGAGTGTACTTACTATTTGTTATCAGTTTTAAATAAGAGAACAGCACTGGAATTAGGGGCTAGGAAGTAAAACTGAGCATTGGACTTGTTTTACTAAAATAACCACTAGCAACCTGAACACACCTTATCTCTTTTCCCTCCCCATCCCCCCCACAAGGAGTTAATAAGGGACAGAAGCCAAGGCAGTGGGGCTCTGCACTGCAAAACATCAAATCCAGTCCTGTCAAATAATAATGAAAAATTCAGTGGGACATGAAAATCAGCCCAATAAAATGCTATTTTACCCGTTGTTATTGTACCTTCCTTGATAGGTGCTATTTTTTCAAGTATTGTTTAAAATGCTGCAACAGAAGGATTGTGATCAGAAGAAATCTGTTGGTTTAAAAGTAGCTGCAGCATTTCAACAGTCTAATTTTAAAATGATGAAAAAGCCACTGATGTTATTCAAAGCAACAAACGTGAAAAGCGATTTGCCTCGCATACCTTAATTCTTTTGTGTCATGTTATCATATCTTCACCACTGTAGCAAGCAGGATGGGCTACTCCCCTCCCAGGGAAAGCCAGATGTCCTCTTTGTATCTGCCAAATGCACTTTTCTACAAGCAGAGAATCAATCTGTTTACTCCTAGTGAAAGCGTTTTATAGCTTCAACAAATAAAGGAACCCAGCATAGTTAATAACTAACCACTGTTAATAAAACACCACAAGGAAGAATGAGAAAGTAAAGCAGTCATAAGTTATTACTAACATACACAAAATTCTCACGCTATCTTTCTTAACACACTGCTTGCTCTCATTTATACAGTTGGAACAACGGCACACCAGCTACCTCCTATGCATACACAAGATGCAATGCATACATAAGGGGAATTTGCAGCAAACATAATGAAACAGTGCAAAAGGAACAAAAGTGCCATAGAATGTGGGAGATGAATTCAAGCAGTGTGTTTAGCACCTTGGCTTCAGCTGAATCCATCATGCCTTCATGCATGCGTACCTCCATTGGTTTGCTTTCTGCAAAAGGGAGATTCCATGCTATTTAATCACAAATTCCTGGGATGACTCTCTCTCCTTGTTTGTGGGATGCTTTTTTAAAGCGTGTTTACATTCTTGTGTGTGGGTTGGGAATTTAGGTTTGTTTGTGATGAAACATCAAAGTTGGTTCCCAAATTATTACTGTGCAGTCATTTATGCTTTGTACCTTCCCACAAGAGGACGACAGAAACACACATCCACCGAGGTTTATGCATTATTAATGGTGTCAAACTAACCTGTAAATCTTGGCATAGAGAGATTTCGCTTTTCCATTCCGCTTTCCTGCTCTTATTCATCCTATCATTTGGTTATTCATTTTCTATTTTCGCTATTGGATTTTACAAGGGATGCTTTCTAAACCTTCATGTGAAATAAAATAATAGTAATACTCTGTAAACATGCGAGTATATTTGATGTATCTGGTTCTGTGCATTAGAAAGTGGCATTTTAATCCTGATGTGTGCACTGCGCTGGAATGTGGCCCGTAATCTTTCTGCACATAGCGTGAGAGGGGTTATTGTCCAAATGATGCCATTACAGGCAAGTAATTACAGCACTCAGAGCAGATAGAGGCTGGAATTGAGATTGTTGTTTTCTCAGTTACCAAAAAGTACACAAGTAAATTAACAAAACTTACAATTCGAATGAACAACAACAACAAAAAGACTCCTTGAGTTCCACAGAAAAACTTCGGTGTCTTGAAATCAATAGCACTAGAGAGTGGAGACCAACAGACAGCAGGGGTTGTAAGAGGTACCTGGGAAGAGACAACACAATGACCTTCTCTTCAATGTATGGTTAACCTGGGTTATAATTTGAGTGCTACCATTAAAACCATTCCAGTTGTTGAGCTGTCTTTAATGCAAAATGCGTACATCTCAAACAGTATGAGATGCTATTCAAACACACACAACACATTAACTGCTTGCACAACAATCCCGTAAAGCAATCCATTTATGCTTTACAGACTGAGTATTCAACTGTTGTTTGAGGAACAAATCCTTCTTCACCGGGCTCAGTTTCACATTTAGACACGTTGCTATGCATTTGCTTGCTCCCATAGTAGTAAGGAAGAACAAAATCCATCCATAGCCTCTAAATTATAAACTAGACGACGGAGGAACTTAAAGAACACACGCATCTATTTTAAATATGTTTATATAATTTAAAATATATTTATACATATTTTCACGTGGGTTGTTTTTCTGATGGATTGGTATCCTGATCCATTCAGGATCCCATTTCAGCCACACAAAGAGCTGCAGGCACAGCTAAGGAATGGCGTGCTGCATTGCAAGGGCAAGAACAAGGAGCAGCTAGGAACCAGTCACACAGCAAAGGCTTTGTGTCATCAAGCTACAGCCTTATTTACAGCGTGGATGCTTTTGCCTGGACTAGGAAATAAATTAATTTCAGTTCCTTACATTTATGTTAGCTCGGCAGCAGAGACCTGTATCCTCCGTGGTCTGTTTAGCAACTGTGACTCAGTGTTCCCTTTATTGCAAAGCCAAACCAAAATTCCAGCACACTTATACAATAAACTTTCACCATATCTTAATTATACGTGGGCACGTTGTCCACTCAGAAAAACAGGTCATCGGACATGATAAACATCTCCAGCGTGCGCTAACCAGACAGAGTTCCTAATTTTAAAGGCTTGCATCCAGTTGAAATTTCCTTGGGGTTTGTCTTCCCAATACCCCAAGTTCACCCACACATTTCCTGTCCTCACCAGCTGAATTGCAGGCTGAATGAATGAGACTGGTTCTGCGCTAAGGTTTAAACTTTTCTGCCCCAGAGTGCTCCACAGAGCATGGCCTAAGCCTTTGTCTGCTTAGATGCAAGCCAGTGTTCAACATAAATAAATTCTGGCTTAATGGGCACAGACTCTGAAGTGAGGTTGGCTGTCAGTGCAGACACAGCCTGATGCCTCTACACTGGGCTCTGGTGCTCCTGAGTGAGCTGGCAAGGCAATGCAATTCCAGCAGTTACAGAGCTCCAGCCTGCTGCTGACCACCGTTCCTTCCCCAAAACCAAGTTTTCACAAAGTCTCAAACTAGCAAGATACTACAGAATCACAGAATCACTTGAGTTGGAAGGGAGCCTTAAAGTCATCTGGTCCAACTCCCCTGCAGTGAGGAGGGACACCTACAGCTCCATCAGGTGCTCAGAGCCCTGTGCAGCCTGGCCTTGAGCTTCTCAAAGATCAGGGCACCACCACCCCTCTGGGCAACCTGCTCCACTGCCTCACCACCCTCACTGTAGAATAAATTCTTCCTTACATCCAGCCTTTGCTTCAGCCCAGGATGCAATTGGCTCTCTGGGCTGCAAGGGCACATTGCTGGCCAGGTGTGCCTTAGATCCACTGGATTCCCTACAGTTATCTCAGTAAACAGAAGAAATGTCTTACTGCATTTTTAGTTTTTGGTGCGTCTGCTACAATCTCACCTCCGCAAAAAGAAAATCCTCTCACATGGTAACACAGCTCAGCCCCTCACTGAAAGACCACAAGAAGAGGCAACAGATTTACTGAGCTACAAAACGTACAAGATAATAAATTTAGCATGGAATTAGGAAATGGAGCCCAAACAGCCTATGTCTAAAGTAAAAACCCAACTCCTTCCATTAGACAAATACTGAACAGTCTGCCCAGAGCTGTGGGTGCCCCATCCCTTGAGGTGCCCAAGGCCAGGCAGGACGGGGCCCTGCGCAGCCTGCACTGGGGGGGCAGTCAGCCCACAGCAGGGCTTGGGGCTGGGTGGGCTTCAACATCCCTTCCAAGCCTTCTACTACTCTGTGATTTCATGATTGCTCAGATGGTTTGCCTGAATGCCACAAAACTCCAACCCCTACAGAAACAGAGATGTGTTCATGGCCCTTGAAAGCACTCACGCTTTTTATTTAGGTTTACTTAGCTGTGGGGCATACCTGAATGATTAAATGGAGACTGGCGTGCACTGCTTCCACCTGCGTTGCCCATTGCATTTGTGGATGTACAAAGAGTTCCTTGCTAATAAATCCTCCCGTGAGGTGACTGCTTGGTGTTCTATTTAGTTCTTCACCGGCTAAGCTGTCTGTGGAAGCAGTCCTCTTGCTACGTTACTGTACTGCCTTCTGCTATGCTCTACGGCCGCTCCCAGGGCTCCGCACCTGTCCGCCTCAGGGCGGGGGGAGCTGCCGCCGCCCGCTGAGGTGAGGCGGGAAAGCAGCGCGGGGAGCGGACGGCGGGGGCAGGGCTGTGGGCGGCCCGGCCCGGCCCGGCAGGAGGAGGGCAGCGCGGCATAGGGAGGCGAGGGCCGCGCCGGGCGGGAGCACCTGGGCGGGCTGCGCTGCCTTCTCATCACGTACGTTTCGACTTTCTTCCGCTCCCGGAAACTTGGTTCGGCAGCCGCGCCGGCCGCCGCCGCAGGCCGAGTTGGCGCCGGGCTTCCCTCTCCTCTCCTCTTCCCGCCCCCGTCCATTCCCCTCCAGGTGAGCGGCGGACGGGCGCGGGGTGGCGTCGGGGCGGGGGTCCGGGCCGGCGGGGACAGCGTTTCCCGGGGTTCCGCGAGGGGCTGCGGGGGCCGCGAGGGCTGAGGGAGGGCGCTGCGGCCGGGGCTCTCTGCGCGCGGTGCGGGGTCGGTGCCCGCCCCGAGGAGCCCTCGCTGGGCCCGGCCGTGCCGGGCGGCGCTGGGGAGCGGCCCCCGGTCCGGCTCAGTGAGGAAGAAGTGCAGTGGCGGGGCCCGGTGTGAAGGGAGGCTGCGTTCCTCTGCTCGATGCGCTAAGTTGGCTCATTCCTGATGCTGCGCTGATAATTAATGCAGAAAAGCCTAATAAATAACAATGGTGATAATGGGCAAAAGAGAGCAACGTGACGGCGTGGACGTTTTGGAAATGCCTTGAAGGTAATAAATACATGAGGTGCTGCAGATGAGGTAATGTTCTGGAAGGGTGTGTGGGAGGCTCGTGAGGAGCTGTGTGAGGGGGTACGGTAGGGCTTTTACTTCAGCTGGTGATGCCAAGTTTTTCATGAGGGTTTCGGACTGTGTCGAAACAAGGGGCAGTCCCAGAGTGCTCCACTGAATCATTTGAGTTGGAAGGGAGCCTTAAGGGTCATCTAGTTCAGCTTCCCGGCAATGAGCAGGGACACCTACAGCTCCATCAGGTGCTCAGAGCCCCATCCAGCCTGACCTTGAGTGTCTCCAGGGATGGGGCACCACCACCTCTCTGGGCAACCTGCTCCAGTGCCTCACTGCCTTTACTGTAGAAGACAGCTTCTTTTAGTTTGAAACCATTTCTCCGTGTCCTCTCCCAGTAGACCCTGCTAAAGAGTCTGTATTCTTTTTTGTAGCTCCCCCTTTGGATACTGACAGGCCACTCTCAGGTGTCCTCAGGTTCCCTTCTCTTCTCCAGGCTGCACAGCCCCAGCTCATGCTGGGCTATGCCTGCCTGGCATCCCCATCTCTCTGCCATTATCCTCACTCCCCACTGGCACTGCTCTTTGCTGCCTGAAGAGTGAGGATAATGGCAGAGAGTGGGGAGATGGCACAGGAGGATTGTCCCCCTCGGCTTACTCGGGGCTGTATGCTGGGCCTGGAAGCACACTGCCATCCTTTCAGCTGGTTTGTGGTCCCACTTAGCACTTGGGATGCAAAATGAGTACTTTCCTGTTGCTTACCAAGCCTACAAATGAGTAATGCTGTAATTTCATTTTCTGCTCCTGTTTTACAGACAAGGACCAGAACTGTGTAAAGGCTCCCTAGAAAACACTATTCCAGCCCAAGGGCAGATAGTAAGTGTTGTGAGTGGTCTCTGCTGTGTCAGCAGTATGTTGGCGCAGGGTGACAGCGCACAAGTCAGTCCAGGGAGATTCATGTCACTGTCACAAGGCCCCAGAGGTATCTAGTCCAGTCCTTTGGCTTCTGGAGACTCAGAGGAGCCCTGGGTTTGGGTGGCACAATGTGGTGTACAGGACGGTAGTCACGCTGCAGCAGCAGTGCCAGTTGTGTGCTGTACCTTTGAGGGACATCACTGATGTTTGTCCTTGGTGCTTGAAGGCCAGAGTTCTTTGGCAGTTCTCCAGGAAAAGGAAGCAGATTGTGCACATGGCTCCTCCAAAACAAAACTTGTAAGTTGCAAGTTGAAACTCTTAATGCTTGAACTGCTCTTTTACAATACAGCTAAGCAGATGTAGAATGTCTGCTGCTGGAAGGGGATGTCAGCTGCCTGAAGAAGCTCATGAAGTCAGAACAGCACCACTGCTTGTGCAGGGGAAAGGGGTTCTTTGGCTGAGGATGGAGCAAGGAAATATCAGGTCAACCTTTTGTGGAGTTAGCTGTTGGAATACAGCTCTGCTGGAAAACCACACCTTCCTTTCCCTTACTGTGTCTACCCTTGTACACAAGCATGATGCATATGTAACTCATTTAAATAACGGAGATGCACTGGAATAAAACCTCAGTGAAATGGAATGGAGAGAGGGACCAGTGGTTGCAGCAAAAAGGAAGTTTCTCTGTTGAAAAATAGGCCTCTTTTGAAGTTTCTTACCAAAAGAATGAGGGAAGTAAGAGCTGAGAAACAAATCCAACCACCTGGTATGAGGAATGAGAGCAGTAAAAGGTGAAAGAAACAGTTCCAGAAGGAATCTGGTGGCTAATCGACCTTCATCTGCTCCAGAAAAGCATGAGGGTCAGAGATGCCTGATGGAACAAGTTGAGGATTACTGTGCATAACATGAGTGCCAGCTGAATGGAGATCCCAGTAACGTCAGTTAGCACTTGTAATTAATGGTTTCATAAGCAATGATAGCTCTGTACTTCCCGAAGCACAGTGACTGGATGAATTTACCTGTTCATGAAATTGTAGAGTCCTAGGCTTAATGGTAGGTGACCAGAATAAAGTACCTGTTGTTCACGAGGCACCTGCTGCTGTACTTTTGTCAGTGTGCATGGCCGTGTATTTCTTGTTTTCTGTATTAAAAGCAAAGCAGAAGTAAAAAATCTGCTGAAATTGCGATACCGACTTCATTTAGAAAATTGAGCTGCATCATCTCATTCCAACTGTGTATTTCTTGCGAGAGTGGTTGCAGCTGTTGTCTGATGGGCTGGAGTACGTTTTGCTGATACATTACAAACCCCTCTTGTTTGGCTTTTCCTTCTCAGCTTACTTTAGTGGTGCTGCTCATACAGTTGTTAGGAATCGTGTTTGACAGGCTCTCATTGGTTTATATGCCTTGATTTATAGCATGCAAAATGTTGCTGTAGGCTGAAACTTGCCTTGGAAGTTTCTTGAAATGAATTGAGTTTTAAACCTTTCGATGCTTTGGTTGAGAAATTGTCCATGTACCAGCATGGTGTGCACCACTGGAAGAGTCCGAGGGGATTCAGATGACCACAAGTAGTGGGAATTACTGCGCTGTTCCAGGAAAAAAACTCCAGGCTGAAAGGAGGGAAATGGAATCAAGCTGGAGGAATTTGGAGAGACAATCAGCAGCTTGCACGTGGGGGTTGGTTTTATGTAGAGGGCTGCTCCTGAGGGTCTTTGTGCAGCAGATTTTTTTTGACGACTGTATTGTTCCTTATTTGGAATTGTCTGTGGAAGGGAAGTACTGGAACAGACTTGCTGTTTAAAAAAAGTGTTGTCTACCATTGTCTGCTCTTTGCCTGGGCCTTAAATTGTGCAAGCTTTGCAAACAGCTGCAGCAGACTTTCTCATTAAGAGCTGACCGCGTGGCAGATAAGGCAGGGGTTGAAATGAAACATAACCTTCTTTGAGAATTTATGCTCATCTCTGCCATCGCTCCTTTTGTGATTGGTGGAAGTCGAGTCACTCTTGATCAGCCCTATTTGTAAAGTTCTCAGACTTATTAACCTCCGCCCCTAGACTAATAAATAACAGATACATTCTTCTCATCTAATAAGCCCTTCTACAGGTCTGTAAATAGAAGAAGGGAAGGAAAAAAAAGCCAACCAGCAACCCGAGCCTTGGGTCTGAGGGATATCCTTTGTTAAATGATCTCGTTTGAAGTGGACAGGAATTGCTGTATGATTATTTCAAGTAGGATACATAAAAGTAAATAATGGTCTTCTGGGCCTTTCTGTATCTATGACTTAGGAAAAGAGTTCTCCTGTGAGGTTAGCACGTGGCTGCCAGAGCTGAGCAGGGGAGGCTGTGTCCCACTCCTGCCCAGTTCTCCACCTGAGGTGGTGCTGGGGCAGCTGCCTGCTGAGGAAGGAGGGATGGCACCTCTGCTTTGCTTGTGGGTAGCGGGAAGACTTTGGTCAGCAGGGCTGTCCCAGCTCTTGCAACTGCTGAGAGGGCCACGCCAGTTTTTTACATTATTTTTAGAGCAATGGAACGTAGATAACGATTTACTCATACTGTAAATATGTACCTGAAAAAGTTAAGATAACAATGGTTCTTACAGACCTATTTCTGATACCAGCTTACAGGCAGATTTAGCTTTGAATCAGGTTAAGACTTGAAAAGAAAAAAAGTCTTTCTGGTTTATTCCCCCCCAAGCTGTGAGGGGTGTTTGTTTTAAGTCTGAAGACAGCTAGATATACCAGGAGAAATTATATGGCAAAAATGCATCTTAAATTGCATGTGCAACCATGCTAAAGCCTGTGAACCCATAATACAGATGTCCTAAGCAATAGAATCCGTGTGTTTAAAATGAGCCATAACGTTGCTCTTTAAGTAGTTAGGAGAATGTAGTCCTTAATGGAAAGAGACTTGATTTTTTTCCCCCCTACTTTCCTGCAGTGCTTCTGAGCTGCCGGATGTGGGGAAGGCCGTTTGGGTGACTGGTTGCATCCTGCCTGCCCGTGGGCTGGCGGGAGTTTAAACTGCTTCAAACCTCCCTGCACACCCTGAGGAGCTGCAGTGAGAGCTTGTGGTCTGGGGAATTAGTTAGCTTTCTTTTTTTTTTTTTTTTAAATGAAGATAACTTGTTTTCTTTCCCCTTCAGCATGATCTGATGGGATGTAAAGGGAGCTACAAACTTAATTATCCTTTAATTCCGTTTTTTAGTTAGTTGGAACATGCTTGGGCTAGATGGTACTTTGCACTCCTTTTGATGAAATGCCCTCTCACCTTGTGAAGGGGAGTCTGCGCTGTTGTGTGCTGGGCAGGGTGAAACGCCCTGCTGCTGCCTGCTGGTATCAAGGGATGCTTTCGTTGACTGTGTCATACTTCTAAGTGTACTGTAAGAAAAAAGAAAACACAAAACAACACAAAAGTGCTAGTGTAACTGAGACCCCAGTTTGCCTTGGTGCAGGTAGCTGAAAGTTCTGTTACTTTATCCTGCAACAAAGCCCTAATTGGATGTTTCTAATGGTAACAACTGCAAGTGTGACAGAGGATGAATGCTTTGCTTTCTCACAAGACAGGTGAGGCCTAGAACTACAGAAATGCCATATGTCTACCCAAGGCAGTCTCACTCTTCACTCTGTTTATAATTATATATGTTAATGGCTGCCCTAGTAAGAATATTTAAACATGGACTTTAAAAACATGCAATTGTATTACACGCAGTCTGCTTCTTCCCTTATGGACTTTATCATAGAAAATGTCCCCGCCTTTTCTGATCTGTATGCTATGACACCCAGATCACAAATAGAGAATAACGTACAGGTTGCCATTAGGCTACTGCAAGAGCAGTAGCTATCAGGGTTGGCCACTTACCAAGACTTGTACCTGAGACAAGCTTCTGCATGTTACATGCTTATTTCATATTCTGTAAACCCTGGTGCTGTTTTCTTTCCATAAACAAGGACTTCTCAGGTAGACACAATAGTGTGTGTGATGGGATAGGAGTGTCTGGTGTTCGTATGACATAGGATCTTTACCTCTTGTCCTCAAAACCTGGCTCTTAGGAAAGTGTGTGTTGCACCAGATATTTAGATGAACCTAAATCTCAACATCAGATCTCCTCCTTTGATTTGGCTTGCGGCTTTTTGCTTCAAGTGCAGGAGAAGTTCTGGTTATTACGGATTACGTCCTTCATCCTTAAATCGTAGTAATGGATTCCCCCTTTCTTTGTAGAAAACCTTATTCACAAATGTCTAACTGATTTTTAGGGATGGAATTGCGGGTAGTTGCTCAATTCAAAGCGTAGGTGAGATGGGGGTGGAAGTTAGGGGTATTTAACTTCCTAGAGAGAGATTATTAGATGCAGTAGGAAAAACAAAGCACACAAAGAAAATACACGCATGCTGCCGGCAATGAAGATCTCATAGAAGTCTGTGTGTTGTATTCTGCAAAGAAGCAAATTGATTTAACTGGTAAAACAGAACAATCTGCATAAGCTTTGTGTTCCTGTGACCATAAAGCAGGCAGCTTGCATGTTTGTGGGGAAGGAAGGGTGTGGAAAGGAGGATGGATGTAGTGGAAACATCTAGCAAAGGTGAGAAAGCATCAGAAGTGTAAATAAAATAGCTTCTCCTGCAGCATTTATCTTCACTTCCATTTGCTGGCATTGAAGTTATCCATTTTTCAGAGCAGCGTGCTAAAATAGTCATTGTTTAATCTCCTTGGAGGAACAGTGTAGGTTGAAAACATTTTATACCTCTCCATTTAATCCCTTGTTAAAAACAGAGGAGAGAGGAAATTTACAGGTGCTTGCTACCCAGAGCTATCTCCTGCTCTGTACAAAGGAATGTTGGAATCACACTGTGCTGTCCTGCTGCTTTAGAGCCAGTCAGGTCTCTGGTGAGATGGTTGCAGTTCTGTGGCACTGCTAATTGAGTTAAGAAACAAACGTATGGTACGTATGATACTGAGAGGAGTGGAGCGGAAGAGCCAGTTCCTTAATTTTTGTGTAACTTTGCCATAAAATCAGGTGCATGTTTGCAATTTGTGCTGTTCATTTCCACCAAGATTTTAAAAATAAGTAATAGAAATTGAAAAGCTTTTTATATTTTCCAATCTTACAAAAACCACCTGAAAATGAACACCCGGGTGCTGTGCTGAGAGCTGATGCTGCAGCTGCTCAGGAGAACATTCCTTGGGATAGGCTCCTCACTGTCATCAACCAAACCTTGGAGCACATCCCTCTGAATTGGGTTTTCTAGAACAGCAAGTCTTTTCTAGCCTAACGTGACAGTGATTCTGTTCCATGAAAATACAGTTGAGAAAAGCAGATTAAATACCGAGTTGTCCAATAAGCACAAAAACGCGAGGCTTTAGAAGAAAACTTGTTTTCAGGCTTATGGTTAAGGAATGAGCAGAAATGATGGGGACAGTGAGAGCTTCTTAAACTGGCAGTCTCTGTTGAGATGGAGTGCAGCAAAGCAGCCTGGATGTGGAGCTCCTCAATTGAAGCGTTCAGGTAGGTGCTGTGCAGTTCCTCTCCCAGGATCCTCATTAGGAACTCCTGGCTTGAAGGCAAGGTTAATCATTGAAGGGGTTACTTCTTGTACAGCTGGACAGACCTCTTGTTTACAGCAGCTTTGGCTTCATACTTTTACTTTCAGTTGCCTAATCTTCAGCAGTATCAGGAAGTAAAAAGGAAAGGTAATAGGGCTCTGCGTTATCACCTTGTAAAGTATTCTGGCATTCAGTACTGCGCCTTCTGGAAAAGGCAGCCTGCTGCAAGCGTTGCTCATGAAGATCTGATGTTTCAACACTATTTTCTGGCGACTAATGTAAACTAAGGATGGCTCGTTCATAGCTGTGAAATACTGTAGCAGCAATTGGAAGTGTTTGGGCAGGATGCTGGTGTGTTTCATAGAAAACCTGCCACTTTTCATGCTCATGAAGTCTTCTTCAAAGCAGAGCTGAAGTTCTGCTAAAGAAAAAACAAACCCAGCAGTTACAGAACACTTCTGCAATCTCTTTCTCATTTGGAAAAAAAAAATATTCCAATGTAGAGAAGCCCAAGGCTTGTGAGCCAATTGGAAACTGAAGAAAGTTTTGCAGTTTTTTGGGACCCATTTTTCTTATGGCTTATGGTTAGAGCAGTGGGTTTGCTATGTTAGGATCCATCATGAATTTGCTGCTTTGTTTTATGTAATTAGATTGCTTTTGGTTGGTGTCCTCCTGGTGTGTGCCCTCGGTTGTCTTAATCCAGAATGTGCTGCCTTTGTTTTGTCCATCCCCCCAAATTAATTGTGTTGCCTTTACGTGGAATGTCGTATTTCCAGTCTCCCAGGGAAATGCAGTCATAAATATAATAACTGGTGTAATTATCGCAGACAGCTGTTGCACAGCCATGGATGTGGGGCATGCGCCCTGTTGTCCCAAAGCCAGCCTTTACAGCCAGGCTGTCAGTAACGTCTGTCAGTATCAACATGTGTTAACATACAAAGCCCTTGCATTTCCAGCATACTTTCCATGGCACGAATGTATATATTTTTAATACTGAGAATTGGATTATTTTAACGTTTAATTTTTTAGTGGAGACGTTCCTGTAGTCATCCTGATCTGTAGGGAGGAACCCTTACGCTTCTGCTGTGTCCTCACCGTACTATCTGTAGCCTGACTGCATCCTTCTTCATTTGGCAATGAGAAATGTGCTCCTCGGGGTCACTTGGGGTGGGGGTGGGATAGCATTTTTGGTTCACAGATTTGGGTGGTATTCTTTCCTTGGGTCTTCCTGTGTGATGACTGCAAGTCGCTTACAGTCAGATTCAGAATCACATAAGAGTATTACATTCTTGCATGTAGTGATTCTGGGTCTGTAGTTTAGAGTCTTGTGATGTGAGCTCAGTCTGTAAATGGGAATAGCAGCGAAGCCATACCCCAAGGAGATGGCACTGAGGTGTGTTTGTGACTGAACACGACCTGTATCGAGTGCTGGAGCTGTGCAAGCGGGCAGGCTGGGACAGAATTGTGTCTGTCTGTGCCCCACACTAACTTAGGGAAGAGGGAAGTTCCTTACAAACAGTGAGAGCGGTGCCTGGCAGTGCTGAGAGCTGAAATGGTGAGGTTGGCAGCTGGGATGTCGCTCTCAGTGGTGCTCAACCCAGCTTTCCTCTTTAGGTATTTTAGTACAGGCGGAGGCAAAGAAGCGGAAAGGTTTCATGGAGCACTTGCTTTCTCTGAAATGACTTTCTGAGCAGCCGCAGAAGCAGCCTGTCAGTTCTGCTCTGAGTTGGGTTGCTCTGGAAGCCAGCCCTGAGCCAGGTGCGGACCGGGGGCTCCCAGTGCTCAGAGGCAGAGGGGCTGTGCCCCACAGAGCGAGTACAGGAGGCACCGCGCTGCTGCTGCCAGGAGCTTGCTTGATTTGGTGGGGAAAAACATCAGACAACCTGATCAGTCTTCCTTCAAAAAAATTCTACTCTTTGAGCCAGGGTCACAGTGCAAGAAATCCTACTTAAAAATAAAAAAGAAAAATCCACCACCACTGCTTTTGTTCTTCTTACGCAGTAAAGATAAAGGTGATCCCAAAGAAATCTTTCCTCTTGCCCACACAGGGTAAGAAACGAGAGGTTTGTGCAGGTTTGTCACGTATGGGAGGGGTGCATTACTCTTTGGGTCACTCAGACTTGAGATGTTTTTTGTTGTGTTTTTAAAACAGCATCATATGAGCAGTATATACATGTGTCAGGCTTTGACATTTTCATAAACAACATAAAGCAGCATGAGAATGGCAGGAGTTGCTGGGGTGGTCTGGCCTTCAGAGGCCGGAATATGCAGCAGAAACTGCTAGAGCTGGAGTGGGTTTCCAGCTTCACTAAACAGCTGGAACCCTGGGAGCTGGCTGCTGGAGCTGGGCTCCACCTGAGCAGTCGACTGCTGTGCCTGTTGTGTTCAAACACAGCATTTTCTAGACACCTAAGGTCTGTCTTGTTGCGCAGTAGTCAACTTTGCTGAATAAGATGTTAGCAGTTTGCCTCGTACAGAACATCTGCTTTCTGGCTGAATCACTGAGCAGGCGGCAGGCTTGTTTGAGCCTGCTGCCCTCCCCGAGCTGCTCGCTGCCTCTGCCTCGCCGAAGGCTGTGTGGGATGGGTTTGCTTTGTGGCTGAGGTGCCAGGCCCTGGTTCCCTGGTGGCTTCAGGAGGGTCCTCCTCACGGAAAGGACGGTGGGATAAAAGGAAAAGGTTCTTGGGCAGTTTGGAATGAAACCTTCACACCTTGCTTTCAAGGATCTGTGCTCACAAAGACAAAACAGAGAAGAAAAATGCAGTAAGGTTGTGGTGATGCTTTTATCTTCCATGAGTTTTGGAGTGACTCATAAATGAGATCATCACATATAACTTTAGGCACAGAAAGCAGAGTATGAATTTGGTAAATAATGTGGTGCCCCCTCCCCCCCCCCCCCATTTAGAAGTTGTTTATCAGCAAAATTACCATAGAGTTTGTTTTCACTGAGACAGTAGAGTTGTTTTAATCACTTGCCAAAATCTTATGCAAATACTACAACCCGAAGCACAAGTATTTTGTGTTGGTAGGTGTTAGCCTTGGAAGCTTCCTTAACTGCGGGTGCTGAGCTGATTGATCAGCATTGGTAGGTGATTGATGCTGAATTGTTTCACGTGTGGGATGGCTTCAGATCAAATGGGAGCTTTCAGTAAGAAAAACAGCAGAGGTGTCTGAGTCTGGTTCAGACAGGTAAGTAGTGAAGAACGGTGGCATTCCTGGAAGGGCAGGGCACATCTGCTCCTGTTTGCAGGTAAGAGTTAAGGAGTGAATGCAGTGAAAAGAGCAGGGGCTGTACGCTCGGTGTAAGCCCCTTCCTGCTGGGGAAGATGCTTTCTGGCACCGCAGCAGCACAAGGGAGCGGCCTGGTGCCCGCTTCCCCTGCAACTGCCACCACCTCTCTGTAGCTACGTAAAAATTCGCCCAGGAAGTCACTTGATTCTGCCAGTGATATATTATCCCTCTAATTAAATAGATGACTTATGCTTGACAATTAATTGAGGTGGAATGATGTATGTTTTTTTATTAGAAACCCATGACTAATTTTTTCTGGCTGTTCTTGCTATCTTATTGTTCTTGCCTACCCTCCTGCAGTGTCGCTGCTGCGTGCCAGCCGTGTCCTCCAGGCACTGGTGCAGACCGGTGTTTGCTCTTGCTTAGGCTGTTACCTGTTCCAGACAAAGCAACAATTTTCAAACATTTTCCATTTCATCACAGTTGTGCTTTTATTTTTAAACTGGGATTTTTTAAATGGACTTAAAGAAAACCCAGTTGTATAACTTCATCTAGTACCACATCCCCAGGTTAAGAGTGATCCTTCCTGCAGCAGTGTCTCTGCCTGTGATCTTTTAGCAAACTCAGGTGAATTTTATATTTAATTATAATAGACAGGAATCAAAAGGGGTGTGTATGGAGACAGTGTTATTAACATCAATACAGCAGCAGCTGCAAAGAGCTCAGTTTGTCCCTTACCTCCCAACCTGTAAGAAGCCGAAGCTCAAGCCTTTGTCTTACAGTACAGCCAACTATGACATGCACTGTATTTATGGCTTTTCCCCCCTTTGAGGACTTGAGTCTTTTCATAGAAAATATATTTCCGTGGGTAAATTTAGGCATGGATGAAAAGGGAACAATGCATTCTTTGTTAACACTAATGTTTTGTGGAGGGAGTGAGCTTAAGAGGAAGGAAATGTGGCTCAGATTTTTTTTGTTTCTTTTGAAATTTCTTCCTCTTCTTCTTCCTCATCCTCAGACCGCTCTCCCAAAAAAAGACCAAACCAAAAATCCAGACAAGTAGAAATCCTCAAACTGATCTTTTGCCATACGTATCTTACAAATGGATAATATTCAGTATCGTCTGGAAACCTCTGGAGAAAAACGGTCCATATAAGAATTACTCTCTCAAGAATGTGCAGTGTTTGTCTCAGCTTTTCCAGTTCAAGTAATTTCAGCTTCATTTCACCCAACATTTTGCTGAATTGGGTTCTTGTGACCTCTCATCCTTGGGTTGATCATTTACAGGATCTCTCTGGAAGGAAGAACTCTTAAGGGATTGGTGGGGGTGAGAATACCGGGGGAAACTTAAGGTGGGAATGCAATTTAATTTTTAATTGGCTACATCGTCAGCTGGCAGTTGGCTGGAAATCTCTCTTTCTCTTCTTTTCAGCAGAGGAACTCTGTCAGACAGCTGCTACAGGACACATTTCCTTCCTGCTGCCCTGGGAGTGCACTTCCTGGCCACCATGGCTGATCTTGCAGCAGAAGAGCAGGCACACCACGGTGGTGAGCTGTGCTGTGAATGCGGACAGTTCCACCTCTTGCCGGACAATCATCTCTACAACTTCCAGAATGAAGTGGACGATGAACTCATTTGCCATATCTGCCTTCAGCCTCTGCTCCAGCCTATGGACACCCCCTGTGGACATACGTACTGTTTCAAGTGCCTTGAAAACTTCATGCAGGAGTATAACTTTTGTCCTATGGATCGGAAGAAACTCTCTCTCCAACAGTGCCACAAGTCCAGCCTTCTAGTTCGAAACCTGTTAGATAAGCTGGTTGTCATCTGTCCATTCAAGGCAGAATGTCAGCAGACGATGCAGCGGTGTGAACTCGAAGCTCACCTGCAGAACAGGTGCTTTCCCATTTACCTTGCGTTATCACTCTGTGTATAATACCATCTGTCTCTTATGCTTCTGAGCAGAAGGTTTTTTAGATGGGGACAAAATGGGACAGCAGAGGTGAGGTGACAGCAGGTGAGGCCAGAAAGGTGGGGCTGTGTGAAGACAGCATAATTGTGAGCTAGGGAGGCGAGCTCCCAGGTGCTACAGGGCAAAGGTTGAGGTCCTTCCTTGCCTTTTTGCAGGCAAGTTGTCTGTGGACACAAAACCACTCAAACGTATATAAATTGTGTGTCCTGTTGTGGGGAGCCTGTCTCTTTGTAAACAATTACAAACATGCATGTTCCTTCTTTCACTTGTGTGGAAAAGAAAGACAGGCACTAAGTCAATACTCTGGAGGCAAGGGATCCTGCAGTGTTACCAGTTTAATTGGTCCAATTAAGATGCGCAATATATGTCTTTGATCCAAATAGTGTAAGTCCCTCCAAGCTGTGCATTATGCAGTTGCTGAATCACCTACTTACAATTCCATTATCCTCTCTCATTCTTCTGCTGAGAAAACGACGCACATGAAATATACATTTTTCCCTTTGTATAGAGGAAGAGGTTTTTTTTCTTGTACTTCAGCAGAGATGTGTTTAGGTACTTCCATTGCTGGCTAAGCTGGTGGCAGGCAAAGTTCTGTAGCTTTGGAAGAAGTGCCAGTGACAGAGGTCTTGCCATGTTATGGAATAACATCTGTTCCTAGTTAATGATTGCAGGAAAGGGAGCTAAGTGCAAGCTGTACTACAAGCGGAAGCAGACCTTTGTTGGTGAGGTGTACTTTTCTCAGTGGGTATTGAGAAATGCAGCTCCCTTCAACTATGTTGAAGCTTTTTGAGTCGGTGCTGTGCGTTATGGATAGGTCACCCAGCACTTGGGATACACTCATGGTTCCAGCCCAGCTCATACCCTTGCTGTTTTGCCTGTCTTTGTTGCCACAAGCTGAGAGCTCCTGTTAAAGCTAGGGGCAGTGATGGAAGATGCCCTGGGAAAGCTTACAGTGTCCTTGAACTGACTCTGTACTGCTTTCTCATTACCATCAGGGCTGAATGCTGGTGCTGCAGATAAGGCTGCCTGCATAGCTGCGGTGCTGCACGGGCATGGCCAGAGCAGGGCTGGGTACAGAGCTGAGGGGTCAGAACCTTCCTCTGAGCTTCATAAGTCTGCCCAAGTACCAGTAAACTTCTGTCACTTGCTAATCCCTCTGATGCATGAGTTACACTTGGGAGAGGGAGGCACCCTTCAATGTTTATGTTGAAGACCTGACTGGAAACTATATCCTTCCCATATACAGTTCTTAGCATCTCCAGTGGGGATGGAGTATTCTAAATATCATGACTTTGGGCCATGAACATTGTTAGATTGAGAAGTGAAAAAAGGAGGAAAAGAAAAATTACAATGGGGTTTGGGTGTTTGTGTTTTTTAACTGTGAGTGAGATTAAATTATAGTAGGATACCTAAAGGAATAAATAGCATCTAGCAGCTTGTTTCTTGGGGGATTCCGTTGCCCTTAGCAAAACTCATTTATTTCTCCACATCTTAAGAGGGTTGTGCACAAGTGGGTCAGTTAGCTTCTGCCTGTGACTTTTAGGGTCGCCTTGTTGGCTCCAAGCAACAGATGACCAGGGATAAACTGGAGGAAGTAATACCTCGGTAAGGCTTGTTTATCCAGAATGTAAATAGAGTTTAATTTGAAAAGTGACTCTGGTAAACACCCAGTACTACTCAGGTCTCTGAAAGTGACGCTTTTGCATTCATCACCCTCCTTACCTGCCACTTTTCTTTAAGTGCTTTTGATAAAAGAGCTTGCTTTTCCTCACTCGTTTTTGCTGAGATGGCTACGGTGTAACTGCATACGGAGCACATTCTTTTGAATGCAGAATTACTCCTTGAACCTCCAGGTGGGGAGTGGTCAGTGGGAGTAAAGCTTCTGTGAATTGCTCCCATTCATCCTCTGCGTGGACTGGAGGCCAGGAGCTGCCCGGGGGTCAGGCCTCGTTCAGGGGAAAAAGAAGCAAGCTCTGCTCGCTGCTCTCCCATGTTACCAGCTCGTTAAAAACAAAGCTTGATTCAGGGCTGAGCTTGAAATTCGAGTCACTTCCTTTGCATAAAGTCACAGTTCATCATCAACTCTAAAAGCACAGAGCTAAGTGTTTGCTTATGTTTTAAAAGAGGTATTGTCTTCACTGAGAGTTTGCCATGTAAATATTTAGCAAGAGTAAGTCCTCTTCCTATTGCGTTTTCCTTTTAAAAATATTGAGCTTAATAATTTTGAAAGTAAGAGAGTAAGTAGTCCACTCTTCTACTTAAGCACGTAGAAGCTGAAAGTGGAATGAGAATGACTTCAAGCATCTATGATACAAGCTCAGCAGCTGCTGAGATCCTGAACATACTTCCTTGCCGCCTTTGTGTGCTGCGTCAGCCACTTACGGTCACTGACAATCTCTCTCCAGGTGTCCTGGTTTCAAGAAATACAAATGTGAACTACAACGGAAAAGGAACCCTGTTTCCAAAGGGAAGGAAGAGCCCCTCACCAAGGTGGAGATGAGCACACCCAGGGATCCAGAGGTGCCCAGGGATCCAGAAGTACCCAGTGGAGGATCCATGCTTGTAGCAGAAAGCTCTGCAGCTGGTGTGGTATCACTAGGGACTGCAGAGCCTGGGCTGGTTAACCCAGCTTTTGAGGAGACTGAAGAAGGTGAGAGTTTGATAAACAGATGTAATTATGTAATTACCTTTTATAATATAAAAATGAGGTAATTATTTCAGACGCTTCAATTTTTAAAATGTCCCCAGTGTTGTTAGATATCCTCTCTTTCTTCAGCTTGCTCTTGAGGAGAGGGAGGATACATTCATCAGATATGCATTGCATGCAGATAGATCTGCTCAGAAGCACAGAACTGCCAACGCAAAACAACTCTGAGATCTCAGGCTGCAGTGAATGTTGTATTTGCAGTTTTCTTTGTAGAAATAAATTCTGTTTCTCTCAGTAGGAATGTGCAGCACTAAAAGCACTTATAGAAGCCAAATAATTAGTAATTAGGAAACGCTCCAACTTCTTAATCTTGTTCAGGAAGTTAAATATACAGTTGATTTCCCAGAGTGGTCAGTACTTCCCTAACAGTACAAAGCAAGTGTGTTTTTATAGCCTAGCCTGATTTTGGATTAGTAGTTGGTTATGAAACCCTTGCAGATAAAAGTGACCATCTGCACTGCAGCCTAGAACCTCTCGTGTTAATTCCTGCCAGAAGGCAGGAGTGTGAAAATCTCAGTGCCTTGTTTCAGAGTGTGTCTCAGTTTCCAGGTATGCAGAGACTGGAGCTGGGTACTTGTCTGCTGATGTGCTGTTGCACAGGTCAGCTTAGTTCTCGGTTGGCTTTTTCCCTGAGTACACTTGGAGCAGATTTTGCATCTTTTGTATGAGAGCTGCAGTTCACCTTTGCAGTCTACTTGGCTTCATTAGAGTGCTGGGCTTGCCTAAATGCTGCAGTGCTGGTAGCTTTAAAATGACTTGCTAACAACTACTTTCATCTTCAAAGTGTCTGAGAAGCATTGCTTAGGCTTCAGGAGGCTGTGAAATAGGTAAACATTACTTCTGTGTTAAAGGAGAGATGGGAGAAGAGGAGGAAAGGAAATTAGAGGAGGGAAGTTGTAGTGAACTGCCTGTGGTAGTATCACCTCATGACAGACCAGTAATTAAAGCGTGGCAGTCCCCTTCTCTAATGGGTGCTGTGGAATTTGGGATTAGTGCATGTGTGCTTCTAGGAGTCCAGCTGTCACAGCAGGAAAAATAAATGTCTAAGTGAAACACACTGAATGCCCTGTAGTTAAACACAAAAAATAGCAGTGAGAGAGTTCAAATTTACCACAAGTTAGGCCAAGATGTTCTGGAGAAACTACAGAAATAAGGCCTTTTTTAGCTTTCAGTTTGACCTAGCTTCTCCTCTTGTGATAACTGCTGTTTCTTCCTTTCCCTCTATATGCTACTTTTGAACACAACCTGCCAGTGTTAAAAACTTTGTGGGGCTATGTAAGGGAAGGTTCTATTCATATGTTGTTTTTTTTTTCTCTTTGATTTCCACCATCAGATGTTCCTCAGAGAGCTAGCCCTGTGGCTGAAACGAGCACAATAGAAATTCACCGAGAAGATCCAGAGGAAGAGCTTGGGATGAGAATAGTTGGGGGTAAGGACACGCCACTAGGAAACATTGTTGTTCAGGAAGTCTTGCGGGATTCTGTCATTGCTGCAGATGGAAGAATAGCACCTGGGGACCATATTCTTGAGGTATGCAATCCTCCTGTCTCATTGCTTGCCTTAACTAAAGGGACAAACAGGCAAAGTTGCCTAGAAAAACTGGGGAATCTCTACAGAGAAGTTTTTGTTTGTTTGTTTGTTTTAAAGCACTGACCAGACGTGTCTGTCAACAGCATCATCTGTCTCCTGGAGTTGAGAAGTAGATTTGAGGACCCTTCTGGTCCCACAAGATTTTGGAATTCATACCATTTTGTATAAAGTGAAAAGATCTTTATGTGATAAATTTTGCCCAGTAGCACCATTTCTCTCCAGTGGATTGTGCTCTAGCTTGGAGGTCATAGTTACTTGCTTTACTGTGTTGCTTAAGCTGCGTTTCCTTAATGGGCAGGTTGGAAATTTAAGACCTTACAACTTGAAGTCAACATCACATATATAATGTGAGTAATAAGGAGCACCAGCATTGTACCATGCTGACCCACGGCCAGATTTAGTTTCCAGATGAATCCGACGTGCCATTATGCTTGTTGCAGTGTGCTAACTGAGGTGACAGAGGCTTGTCCATGGCACTAAAACCTACATGCAGAAAAACTGTTAGCACCTTCTGGCTATGGCTGCCCAATCATCTGACAAGCCATAAAGACCTAATTATCCTGTTGGGCTGTGGACATCAGTAATGACTGGCAGCCTTGTGCACAAGTGGCCGATTGAATCTCCAAGTTGGTTTCTCATGCAGACCAACAATGCAACTTCTGTTTTATCCAAACTGTACACCTTTCAATCTTGACTGGACTGTAATTAGAGCAGGTCCCCACACTTAGTAGCCCTGCTGCCGTCCTGAAAGGACACTACAAAATCTTATGTGACAACAGACAAAGTATCTCAGCTTCTCAGAGATACTTTGGTAAAAGCGTGATTAGAGTGATGATTCCAGAAGTTTTGTAGGCTGTGGACTGCTCTTCCAAGTGAGGGGTGGGTAGTCTCCAATTTAGCTCTTCTCCTCCAAGAGTATATTGAATACTGGAAGTTAGTGGAAAACAGTTCTGCAGTGTCATGACGTACACATCATGATTTAGCATCTTGCAGTTTGGGGTTTGTTAGCTCTGAGTGGTTCTACCTCATCCATGTACTCAGCTGCTCGCCATCACTGATGGTGTTAGTTTATCTGCTTTGTTCTGCATTGCTTTTTTAGAAAACTCTGCTCCCTAATGTGCATGAGGTACATCTGCTTCAATCATGGCGTTGAATAGGGATTGTGCATCCTGTCTCCAGCTTTGTGATGTTCTGCACTGTAGACAGTACCTAAATTTACTTAGGTTCTGATTAGGGACTCTGGTTTGTTTTTCTAGGTGAATGGTGTCAACATCAGCAGTGTGACTCACTGCCAAGCTGTGTCCTTCCTGCGCCACCCAGGTCCTGTTCTCCACCTCATGGTTCTGCAAGAGAAAGGCTTTTCCAATAAGATTGCACAGCAGGACTCCACTTCTGCTACAAATCAGGAAGTGATCCATGTCACCTTGATAAAGAGAGACCGATCCGAGCCCTTGGGAATCAAACTGATCAGGAAGACAGATGAGACAGGGATTTTTATTCTGGATCTGCTAGAGGGAGGTTTGGCAGCCAAAAATGGGAAGCTGAGTCGGAATGACAGAGTCCTGTCTATAAACGGCCAGGATTTGAGGCAAGGAACACCTGAGACCGCTGCACAGATCATCCAGGTAATTTATAATGCGGAGCTGTGTGGCTAATGATGCTGCAGCTTCCTGCATTGATGGCAGCGCTCCTGCTCTGACCCAGGGGCTAACGGAACATGCTGGAGCAAACTGCCTTCCCTGAAATCTCTTTTTGGGAAAGTAACTTCTCTGCAGATGTGTGGGGAAACACTGCTTCC
The DNA here is from genome assembly GCF_016699485.2 of Gallus gallus. Lineage (NCBI taxonomy): Eukaryota > Metazoa > Chordata > Aves > Galliformes > Phasianidae > Gallus > Gallus gallus. The sequence continues at coordinate 12,140,103 of NC_052535.1, read as the reverse complement.
AAACAAAGATAAACATGGAGAGTGGGAATACATCATGAGTCATCTGACACGTCTGAAGCGAGGCATTTGCTAGTGGCATGTCAGCTTAGCCAAGGCAATTGGAATTTCTTTGTGGTGTGGCAGTGTGGAGAGTTTCTTGCAGAATAAGTATTTGCATGCACTGTGTAGATGCATACATCACAGAAACCAGAAGAGATTAGGACAGCTTCTTGTGCTTGGAGCAATCAAACTGAAGATGTTTTCCAGACGCCCTCCACAGCCTACCACCTCTCCAAGCAAACAACATCTCAGACTAAAAACTTTCTTAAATGTTAGAAAGGGTAGGAAAAAGGTGGCCTTTTCATTCCCAACAGGGATCTGTTCTTATTGCAGCGTGCCAAATGTTTTGATGAACAGAGCAGGCTAGGAATATTGGTTGAAGAAACAGGATTGCTACGTGTGCAGTAGATGTCACGTAGATCAGTTTTTAAATTCTTTATCTTCCTAGGCAGTGACCTTCAGTTTCTGTTTTTATCTGAAGATCCTGACACAATACATCTGATCACATATTGTTTATATCCTGGAAAGGATCTGAGGTCAGCAGAGTGAGGGAGAGCCAGTTCTCTTCCTGCTAATTAGTAAAGGAGAGTGCAGTAGAGTGGGAAAAATACAATAGTAACAGCAGGATTCCAGCACTGAGATCTTTCCTTCTACTGTGTATGTGATTCCATACTATGACCTATTAGATTTTTTTTTTTCATTCTTGCTGTTGTATTTCTGTAGTAGTGTGCAAGTATAACTTCTGTATGAAGAACTTGATCCCAATGAGATCAGTGTCACAGAACTGGCTTCACTGGCTTTGGGAATTTAATTCCTTTTGAAGTGACATTCTGTTGAACTGATATTCTTCCAAACGTTATCTGTTCTTCTGAGAGCTTCTTGGTTAAACTTTGTTCTACTTTTGATTGCAAACTGTTTGGAGAAAAAGAGTCCTATCTGTATTGTGAAGTGCCATTTGCACCTATGCTATATATGCACACCCATTTGTACTGTACATAGTCTGCTGTATGAAGGGGAGGGCAAATCCCCAAAGCAGGGTGCAGTATTTACAATATATTTTGTGGAGACATAGATATGTGCCAACTTCACTGGGGAAAAAAATTGCATCCTGGAGTGATTTCGGAGATGAGAGACTTAAAACTTGTGTTTTGTGAAAACCCTGTCCTTCAGTAGTTTAAAAACACACACAGACCAACCAGCTGACTAAAACAACAGCAACAAGCAAAGCAGTTGATGCAGTTCCTCTTCCCAGGCCATGGAATACATTGCTGCTTGGTGCTGTGGCACCAGAGGAGAGGGGTTCATGTCCAATAGTGAGAACAGCAGCTGTACTTCTCTCAACTGTTGCAGGAAATGCCCCAAGCAAGCACAGACGCCTTACCCCAATGGAGTCCTTCACAATAAGGTTTTGTTGGATTAATTCAGTTTCTTCTTTCAGATAGAAGAGCAGTAACAATAGTGAATGCTTTCCCTGTAGTTCTGCCAAAGCCAGATATACAGCTGGTTGAGTTTTTAACTAGCAGGAATCTTAGGCAAAAGGTCAGGTCTCCAGGTATCTGGGGGAAAAATGGATGGGAGAAATGCTCAACAACAGATGTGGCGTATAGGCTGGGAGGAGAGGAGCTTTAACAAGTTTCTTTACAGCAAAACAAAAAGCATCCACTACTTTTATCATGGTTGTCCATTGTGTGGATTGTTCATTCTAGCTGTTCATTTTGTGTTGCAATACACTATTCTCGTTGCAAGTACCAAAGTGGAGGAAGCAATCATCCTGTTTTGCCTTCTTTTGCTTGACTTGGCTTTCTAATGGTTTCACATATTCTTTTTGCTCCTGGCAGACCAGCGAATCCAGAGTAAACTTCGTGGTCCTGAGGCAGCCAGGTGTGCAGCTGTTAGACCCAGGGGAAGATGGCAGCACATCAAACAGCAGCAGCAGCAGTGGAGGAGGAAGCCCAGTGCATCACCGGAGAAGACTAGACCAGAGTCACTACAGACGGAAGTCCAACTACCAGAAGGTAAGCTTGGAAATAACAGCTAAAGCACTGGTTACTGCTGGTCTAATAGAGCCATTATGTTAGCTCCGTGACAGTTATTTATTATATAAGACTAAGTAGTATCTTCATTTCTTCAGCTATTGACAAGCAGCGTGTTTGTGGCTGTTGGCACTAGAAAACTTTGCATTTGTCATCTACTTGAAAAAACATATTAAAATTTCCTCACTTGTCTCTAGTGTTGAGGCAAAACCAGTGTTTAATCTCTCCTTGTTTGGAAAGGGCCATGAGAAATTTACAGTCCATGAGACACTAACAGGGCCAGCGCTGGACCTCTTGACGTTCATAAAGCACAACGTGTTCAGAGTATTGCGCAGTGGTATTAAGTTATGCTTCTGGTTTGGAGGTAGACAGCTCTGTGACACAGAAGTAGAAACGACACAAATCACGCTGTAGTGCTGCTGTGACTTCAGTGTTGTATCTGCCATCAGTTTGCATGTTACAGGAATATCCTGCAAGAGGAGAATTGCCAATCTGTTGCACCAGTAGAGTTTTGCTCCATGCTTAGAGCTACCAGCTGTGGGAGAAAACAATCTAAAACTGCCTAGACTAATGTGTCTAAATGCTTCCATTGAACGTTAGTAAGGAACCTACTTCTACCTCCACAGTTGGTTACATCTGCAATTATTTGCAAATTAACAGAGGAATTATAAACTCTGATATTTAAACTTTAAGTAATACTCTAACGATTTTAAGACACTCATTTTCTAAGGATGCTGGCCATCTTTGTCAGCATCTCCAAGTTTGATTTTTGCTTTATATGCTGTGTGTCAAACATCATACTTGCTAGTTTTATCCATTTACGTTGTATTGGCTTGATGAGCAGAAATCAGGATGAGTGGTGATTCTAATGCGTCACGTTTCCACGTTCCTTTTAAGTCATGCATGGGAAGCACAAGAATTCAGAAGTTACTGATCCCAGTTTAGTAGTAGCCAGAGAGGGGTTGAATGACCTTGGAATGAGTTGGTAGCTTGTTCCTTGGTGCAGAACTGTTCTCAGACTGAGCATCTCTTCACAGCAAAAGGAAGCAGGATTGTTGGGAGAGCAGCTGTTTCCCAGACAGCTATGCCTCAGTCACAGCGATGTCACATTGGAAATACAGAGTAGTATTTTCACCCATAGCAAGTACAAGAGAAGCTGACTTTGCCATCTAGCAGTATCACTGAATGTTCTGAGTTAAAGAAACATAATGTTTGGTTATCTTGTTCTCACTCTGAGCTTTTCATGTTAATTGCATTAATGAATCTGTGTATTGTATTGTCATTTCATTGTAGGAATTACCTCCAGGATATGTAAGTCATGAAAAGACAGTTGCAGTAAAGAAGGAACCAAAGGAATCCCTAGGAATAACAATTGGAGGTGGACGAGATAACAAAAACAAGCTCCCTATATATGTAACAAGCGTACAGCCCATTGGGTGCCTCTTCAGGGATGGCAGAATCAAGCGAGGTAAGGAGACTCAGATCCTTTACAGGCTGGGAACTGTTTTTAAGCAGAATTTGGATTTAGATAGTAAAGTGAAATTGGAAGCAGTGTTCCATGTGAGACCTTGAGGCAGGAATGTGCTTCACAGCACAAGTTTTGCAATAATCCCATTTTATTTAATCAACAGGAGATGTACTTTTGAGTATAAATGGGATTGATTTGACTCATCTGAACTACTATGAAGCTGTCTCAGCGCTGAAATCTAATGCAGCTTCCCACTCAGTCATACTGAAGGCCTTGGAAATCCTTTCAACAGACCCCACAGATCCCTCTCTGGACATCAAGGAGCGAGGATTCAGCTGGTCTCCCCTCTGGATCACGTGGCTTGGATTGCCTAGGTACGTTAGTTTAGTGATCTCAGTCACGGAGCTGACTTAAATACTAGAAATGAACTTCTTTGTGGGTTGACTTGGAAGCATTGCCAGTATCCTTGTTAGCTTTAAGGCAGAAGAAAGCCTCATCTGCCAGGGAGATCACAGCACAATAAATGCCTAAAGAAGTTCAGCTGTCTCTTACAGTGTTACCCCTTGTTTTTCCACTTCTGTTGCACAGTAACTGTGTTTCAGAAGTTTCTGAAAACCCTTTTTTTGCCGCCTTCCCCAAGAGAAGTGATACAGAAAATGAAGAGCATATATTTTGGAATTTGAGGCACTGACTTTAAATTTAGTCAGCGTAGAAACAGTCCCTTCTGAAATATCGCTAGCTGAAATCACTGTGTCTCTTTCTGGATGACATTGCAGAGGCCAGCAGGTGTTCGTGCTGCTTTACAGTATCTATTCTGATTGTCTCATTCAGAGGAACTCTCTCAGTCTTAATTCTATCTGGCTGTTGTAATTGTGCGATCTTTAGTGTGAAGCATAAACCATTCTGAATTGCTGAGTTTCCCTGCTGCAAAGCTTTGGATCATTAACTTAGCAAAGATTTTAGCAGCAGCATGATATGTTCTGTGTTACAGAGCTGAGATGTCAAAAACATATTTTCTGTCTCCTTTCTGGTGAGGTGAACCTCCTGTTTGCTCACTTTTGTGGTTTCATGAAAGTATATTCAGCCAGAAAAGATAGAATCTGTTGTCATTTCAGGTAACTGGAGAGGGATCATGCAGAAGACAAATGTAGAACAGTAAAGCCAAACCCTTTTGTGGGAAGCTCAGATTATTTATAGCCTTGTTTCTTGAGGCACCTGAAAGAAGAAAGACTAACAAGCCTCTTGTTACGTTACTCTGGTGTTACTTAGCAGCCTGTAAGCACTAAACAAAACAGCTCAAGGAAGGTAGCTTTGTGTCTCAGGTGACTAACTTGGCTGGTGCTCAGCACAGTCCTCTGGCTTCCTCCACTCTCCCTCAGAATCAACTTGTTCATTCTGTGCAGGCCTGCTGGGAACCAGTTTGAGCTGTACCTGGATAGCCCAAACATGGGTACACATCCTCAGCTGCCAGCAGGTGCTTGTTCCTCTCGGGTGCTCCAGCAGTGAAGTGCAGCCAGGAAAAACTGGCCATGCCTTCTCCCTTCTTCCATTCTCCACTTTCTTTGGATGTGTTCTGGTTCCCAGCATCACCGCACTTCCTGCTGCCCGGACTGCTGTCCAATCTTTACTCACTGGGATCTTGCCTTCGTTTCAAGCATAGGCTGATGTTACTTGCCATGTAATGCATTGCTTGAAATCCTTTTGCTGCTGGTAATAATGTTGGCTCCCCCTTCCTTTGCCTGTTAGAAGGTCTCACTACTGAAGCAGGGAGCAGTGATTTCAGATGCCCTTTCTGTTCTTCAGGCTTCCTTTCGCACGCTGACTTTTAGGAGTTGACAGAATTTTTCTTCTTGTTTCTAGTAGTAAAAATGGCTCTAATTCTTTCTCACCTGCTTTCCCACCCGCCTGTAATAAGACCTGGTAGCAATTAGTGTGGAAGCTTTAAGCTTAGTGCTGATGGCATGTAATATTTTGGTTATGTTCAGCATTTTTTTCAGCTGCTACACTGATCCAGAAGTCCTTAAATCCTTCTTAGAGGAAGCTTTTATGCCAAAAGCCTGGAGTCAAAGTCTAGCTCAGGGCTAGAGAAACGTACTCAGTTGTTGCAGTGCTTGAGCCTACAGTGTTTAATTCCTGCCTTGGTTCTTGTATCTGTGGGTTATTTTCTTTACATCAAATGCTGTTGGCTGGCTCATTGAGTGACATGCTGGCTCTGAGCTGCACAGTCCCTGTAGCACATCCTGCAGAACTTGGGTTACGTGCCAGGCTACTGGTGCCAAACAGTTTCAGGAGATCACAGCCCTGGTCCTGTATCTTTCTTGGGATGCCAGGTGACAGAATAACAGGAGCATCTTAGTCATGGTACTCTGAAAGGAAAAACACTCCATGCTCGTAAGGCTACTTGGATACCACAGCATTTGTTGTGTAAGCTTGGGTCAGAGCTTCCACCCTTGCCTCTGGCCATGCGTGCCTGATGAAGATACAGACATCTGTGCTGCTGGAGGGATGAGGTAGGATCACTCTTCTCTCCAGCCTCAGGCAGCAGAGCCCAGTGCCTGACATTCTGGCTTTTTTTTCTCTTGTAACACGACTGTGGGAAACCCTGCTGTCCTGGTAGACTTCTGCTCTCTCCATTGTTCTGCTAGTAATCTGGTGGTGGTGAGTGTTCCAAGTTAATTACATGCTACTAATTACTGCTGTTTGAATGATTATCGTGATCACTGTATGTGTCACAGAAGATAGCTTAGGAGCCTTACTTCATTTCTTCATAGGATTATGTTAAATAAAGACCAGTTACTCATAGTATAAAATACCATCTCAAAACATGGTGTTGGGGATCCTAATTCATTGCTTTCTGAATCCTGGAGATTGAGTTACCCTCTCTTGCTCTGTATCAGCTTTTGACTCCTGAAACAGCCCCATGCCAGGCTTGGCTGGTAATGCTCAGGGGTGGAAAAGCAGCATCCCTCTCACCTCGAGATCTTTCCACAGCCAGTCCACAAAGCCTGAGCTCTTCTGCAGTGACCTTCGGATGCTCCCTGCTGTGGCCCCACTGGAGCAGCACATTCCACAGACTCCCAGGGGGATGCAGATCTAGCAGGGAGCCTCCCAGAATAAAATCTGCACCTTTACTTTCTGTGAAGTCCAAAATATTTTTTCCCACAGTCATTTTCCATTATGGTGAACTGATGTTTCTCTTCCTAAAAGCCCCTTTTCATATGGAAATAGATTTCTAGCAAAGAGCTTTCTTCAACTCTTGGCGAATGTGTTCAGTGCTCCGTAGGTTTTATGCTGAAGTAGCACTTCTGTTCTCTGGGCTGTTTATTTGCACCAGATGCCATCCATATACGTTTGTCATAGCTATGTTTTTTTTTTTATCTGTATAATACCAGCAGAAGAAAACTGGAGGCAGCAGTAGGCTGCAGCTGGGTCTCCCAGGGTCTCCCAGCATTAACGCAGGAGGAACTGGTACGAAGTAAATTACCGTTTGAAAGCAGATAATTGGATCTTTGTCTCAGTGAGAAGTTAACTGAGAAGGCTTTTGAAATCTGAAACTCATCTGCAAACTGCTCAAGCAAAGCCCTTGAGGCAAAAACGTAAGTTCAGCTGCTGGAGTACCTCAGTGGGTGATCAGCAGCAGTTCCACGCAGCGTGGCAGCCTGCTGGTGCCAAACATTACCTGACTGTTGGCCTGTGCTTCTGCCACACCTCTGCAGACGCCTTGCAAGGGCCTGGCATGTGCTTGTGTTGTGTTAGCACTTCGTTATTGTGTTCTCCCTTGCCGTGTGCCTCAGACTCACTGGGAAGGCACCTCACTGAGTGGGGCTAGCACACAGTGATGTGCCATGTGCTATCTTACTGTGCACAGCAGCCCTGGGTGTTAGCAACGCTTTCCTGCAGGAAGGGCGTCTCACACTCTGATGTGGTATGCAGGAGAAGGAAGGCTGCCTCACCTCATAGTGCTCACTTGCCATCAGTGAGGCATGGCTGCTGAATGCCTTCATTGTACCAAGCTGAATAAAAATCTCGATTCACACTGACTGTAGGGGGTTTAGCAGTGCCGTTTACAGTTGATATGGTTTTGTCTATTAAAATGTTTGTTAGGAAAAGTCATGAAGTTTATTCTGATGTGAATTCATGAATTTCTCAGGTCACGAGCCCTTTGAGAGCACAGTCATTCTTTAACTCTTTGACTACCACCAACAGTACTGAGAGTTCTAACAGACTGTCCTCTTTGGATTTGATAACTGCCCTTTAACGCACCTTGCACAAATGGTTGCCTTCAGCCCATAGAAGAGAAAGACGAGGCTGTTGCATAGCCACGCTTCCCCCAAGAGAAAATGTAAACTTCTGGTCAGGTGGCTTTCCTTGAAGCATGTTTACAAACATTCTCTGTTTTTGGCTGTGCCTGTCTTTGCAGCTACCTTCACTGCTGTCAAGATATTGTCCTTAGCAAAGGCAACCAGGAAAGCTGGGGCTTCAGCATTGTTGGAGGCTTTGAGGAGAGCAAAGGAAACCAGCCCTTCTTCATCAAAACCATCGTGCCTGGGACGCCTGCCTGCCGCAGCGCAAGGCTGAAGTGAGTGCGAACCCTTCTGTGGGTCCTGGGGCTCGAGGCAGAAACACCATTTCCCTGGAGGGCTTTTACCCTTTTGCCTGGCTGAACTTAAGGACTTCTAATCCACAGATGCTTATTTAGGCACTTAATAGTGTTACAAAAGCCCTATATTAACGAGTGCTTTTTCAATAAAAGCATAACTACCTACTAAAGGGAATTAAATGTTATATTTTAAAAGGCTGTAAAGGCTAATTGAGTAATTAAGAAGAGCTAGAAAAGGGATGTTCCAGATTAACCTTAGAGGCTTCTGAGTAAAAAAATCTCTTGAATTATAAAGACTGTCTCAATGCAAGTAAGAAAAAGCCCTCCTGTAGACAAAATGGAAGGTAGCCTTGCTGCCCTGTCAGTAATGCGGCAGGCAGAGTGGTGAGTAGCAGAGTTGGAGCACTCCACAAAACACTACTGCATTTCCTCTAGGATCCACCAGAACCAGCTCTTCCACAAGCATGCAGCAGGCTGCAAGTGCAATACTGTTACAGGCTGCTCTCTGGCAGGGGGGACAGTTTGTGCCATGAGTCAGGCTTTGCTCCCCTGTGAAGCATGAAAGAACAGATCTGGTCAGAGCCTTGATGGGGGCCTGGGGCCAGCTGGGCATCCTATCTTAGTGCCCAGGGAGCCCTGTAAGACTGAGGGAAGGAGAAGGGCTGGCTCTGGCATCTCACCCCACTGCAGCTGAGCTGTAGAGCCACACAGAAGGTAGCTGGGCGTGCTGTGGTTGGGTGAAGCATGCAGCCTGACAAACCTATTGAATCAAGCTACAGAACGAGAGAATGCCTCAGCCTGTGGGTATTTCTCTTAGCACATCCCTCTGCTGCCAGGCCAGACAGTTGCACTCCTGTGCCCGTCACTGCTGTGTCGCTGGGCACCAGCACTGTCTCCTTCCCCTGCCCTCAGATTCAGGACTGAGCCTGTCAGCAGCTCTTTCTCTGCGTTTACATCACCTCTTTCTGCCCTTTATCTAGCTTAAGAGTCACTTCAGTAAAGAATTTATGATCTTGGTATGGGGTGGAGTAGGTGATCTTGGTGTTCAAGGTTACAATGTTAATGAATTTACTTATGACAAGCTCATTTTTTGTCTTTTTGATTAGGTGTGGAGATGAGATAGTGGCAGTAAATGGAGTACCAGCGGTTGGAATGAGCAACTCAGAACTAATCCCGATGTTGAAGGAGCAAAAGAACAAAGTGACACTTACCGTGGTATCCTGGCCAGGGAGCCTTGTGTGAAAGCTATGACAAATCATGCAGCAGCCTTAAGGATCATCCTTGGTATCAGATATTTGCTGACCACCACACCGAGCTAGATGTGACAAACTGAGGGGACGCTGAACTCTGGCTATACAGCATATTGCGTCACGACAATAATTTTCACTTCATTTTTGGAGAAACATTTCTTTACTGCGTGGAGGTTGCCACTGACTGATTGTTAGATTCCAAGTAATGGTGACTCAGAACAGTTGTAGCTTCTTGGACTCACTAGAGCTTGTTAGTATTGGTGTTGCAGAGAAAGCTGGTTCTCCAGTGTTTCTCTACGACTCATCCACCTTTGCTTTGAGGCATTTTCTTTAGTTTTAGAGCTCCTCTTTCCATTTAATGTTTTGAACAGGTTAAAACAGATGTGACTGCCCTTTTTCCCCTGCTAGTCTAAGAATACAGTTTGGCTACTTCTCTCTACCTTGCTGCCATCCTGGACAGTGAGTCATTTTGTATGTTTTTAAAAGCCACTAATAAAACTGTGAGGATGCAGTCCATTTAAGCAGCTCTTGTACCCCACAGCTTTATGTTAGGCTGCTTCCATCTACTGAATGTTTTTATGCATCAAAGAAGTTTGCAGCTCACTGCTGGCTGCTGAAGAGCTGCCCACTGAGCATGGCAGGGCTGTGTTGACTCCTATGAGAGTCCTGTCACCAGGTAGCAGAGATGAGGAACTTGTGCAGTTTTCATCAACTTCCTCAGCTTGGTGTCTCTGGTTTTAAGACTTGATGAGTGACCAGCTTTTCCCAAAGCAGGCAGATGACTAAGGAAACAGGCTTGTTGATGAGAAACTGTCTGTCTTCTCTTAGCTTCCCAGTGCCGAGAGGCAGAGCTGAGGCAGCAGGGACAACGTGTGCTTGCAGCTCTGTCGCTGCTACAGCAAACTGCAGCTCGCTGTGTTGGGATCTCCAGGATGGGACACCTTGGGCTTCAGTTCCAACCCACAGTGTAGGTAAAGGTTAGAATGAAAGAAGTGAAGTCCCGGCAGGTTGGTTTGACCTCCAACACCTGTTAAATTCCTACCTGGAAACAAACTCCCCGTGAAGCAATTCCGTCCTCTTTTTTTTTTTTTTTTTTAAAGTTGCTAATTAGCAGTATAAGAAACAGATCTTTCTCACATCAGAGATCTCTCTACGCTGTTTCTGCTATACCTTTTATGGAGCCAGCTCAGACTGTAAGATAATCAAAGGAGTCTCTTCTGTAAAAACACTACCTAGAATGAATGTTTTAATTCCTTGTAGTAGCAAACAGACTGCAGGTATGTGCCCATCGTCCTCAGCCATGCTTTTCTTAGGGCTGGCTATTGGTAATTGGCTATTAGAGCAGAGTAGACCTGTTTCTCGCTGGATGATTAAGCTGTTTACGCGCCACGTGACTTCACTTCCTCTGGCTGTTAGCTTAGGGCAGTATACAGCAGGCCCCCGGTTATCAGAGCCTATTGTACAGAAATAGCTTAAGATCCATTTGTCACAAAAGCTCCCTTGGCACACGGTGTGGCCTCTCCACTTGGCCAGTAAATGCAGCTACTGTCTTAAACAGCAGAAAGAATGGGGCCAGCTGTTGCTGCTAGCAAACAGTGAGAGTAAAATGATTCTGAAGTCAGAAACGTGCCTGTGGAAAATGAGTAACTTGAGCTGCGTCTGACAGAAAAGAAGGTGAAGCATTCTGGTCTCCTTCCTATCGTGAATCTGTGCCTGATATGGAACAGTAAATATTTACATAGGTGGAAAGAGGGCAGTTCTTACTGAGTTGTAATAAATGGGGCTTGTATAAAGGATGGTAGGAAAAAGCCATGCAGAGGGTGGTCAGACCGTTTAAATGAAGGGTGTGCTGCAGAAGTCAGCATGACTTTTACTAATTACTCCATCTCGTTTCAAGGTGCCTTTAACTTCACCAAAATGTCCTCATAATTAAGTACTGATTGCAAGATCAGCTTGTTAACAGATGTTGAATTTGTGTTGATGCCTTTATAAATTATTCTGTTATAACTGAAAACCAACATGGATTATGGGTACTTTTTTTTTTGGCTTTACCTTCTTGCCCATCAGCTCATGCCCCAGAACAGGTCTCCTCAACACCGGGCTTAAAGAAGCTGACCTTGCCAGGCAGGAGGTTGTGCAGTTGACTTCTGTTTCTCCTGGGATAGAAGTTGGACTACCCAGAAATACGCTGCCATTGGAAAAAGGACAAAACCAGCTCCCACGTGCTCTTTTCCCTCAGTTATCTCCCTGGTGCTCATGGGGCTCAGAACCGGATGGACTGAAAAAGCCAACCTAGGGAATAAAAGCTTTATGGAATGAAGCTAAACTCCCTGATCTCTTGTGACTATTGGAGTCACCGTTCAGTAGCCCCAGGGAACGTGACATGAAACTTGCAGCAGTTACTTGGTGTAAGCAAAGACTATTTTCAAAGCTCCATCTTTATAAATCTCTAATTAATACATCAAAGGCAAACATTTCACCCTTATTTATTGCACTAGAATAAACCTGTTAGCCCTGCTAGTATCAGTGAAAGGCTTGAGTCTGTCTTTGGGAAGACATTCACCAACATAAACGAGGAAGGAACTAACAGCAGTAACTCTTCAATAGAGGATTATCTGTTCCCCCCTTTCATGACACCGCATCGAAACCTGGGTGCAACAGGATGCAGACTGGATGTGATCACTCTTAATTACACCTATTTAAAGGTTGGGTAGCTTCTGTCACCTCCACAAACACAGGAAGAGAGAAGGGGCAGGGATGCAGGATAGTTCTGTACACCCCTGGACCTGAGTGCAGAAATGGAGGAGAAGGAACAGGCTGGGGGCCAGACTCTTACCTTAGCATGAAATTCTATTGATAAGCATTTTCCCCTGATTCAAGAAAGGCAAAAACCAGCTCAGCCAGGGCTGGGGGCCACTACCTGGCATTTCCTTCAGTGCCCCCGTGATTTCAGAGATCACGTTCTGGAAAAAAAAAAATCAGATTTCATAATTACAGAACACAAGCTTGCTCTGGAGGCACCAGCAAGGATTCCTGGTGCCTCTCTCTCTTCCATGCTCCCCAGCAGCGCAAGCGGAGCGGGAGCACGTTTGTCACCGCAGTGCAATGATGAGGGTGCAGACATCTGTCAGCAGCAGGGCTGGCTCCTGCTCCCTGTCACTCCCATTGCTCTCTTCTACACTCGGCCAACTACACCAGCGTGCTTGGCAGCTGCAGATTGCACAAAGAATAGGATTCTGCACAACTACAACCTGTTTTCCTGACAGGACTGCTGTCAGCCAAATCCTGCTTGCACAGCACCGCGCTGTGCTGGCCCAGCATCGGGGCACAAGGCAGAAACGGCCTCAACCAGCCCAAAAAGCAAGCTGAACTGTGGGCTCTGCCAGCACCAATACACTCCCAAGCAATAGAAGATACCAGCATGCTTCCAGACTGCATGCACATGGCACTGTGAATCCCTCTCAGTTTTATTTTCACCTCCCCTGTGCTCATCCCACATCCCAGCTGCCCCCCTGGCCCTGACAGAGCACTGGAGGCCATGAAGCCCGATTGCAGCCCTGCTCTGCAGCTGATGCGTGGCACACACCTCACCCCCACGCATGTACATCCCATGACCTCAAAGCACATTTTAAAAGCAGTATTACAAAACAAACCAAACAAAAAAAAAACCCCATACTTTATTCTTCTTCCCATAGGTTGGGTAGTTAATGACCCATCAAATGCACCATCATAGCATATAAACTGTTACCATAGTGCTATACTGGCTCAAGTCTCTACAGTTGTAAGCTTCACATGACACTCCGACTTGCAAGATTACAATACAAAAAATATGTAAAGTTTCAAAACCACATTATTTTAGGGCAGAGATTTAGAACAGTTTGAAATATCAAGTCAAAACAGTGGAAGATACTTAAAATGAGACACGTGTGGATTCATGCTAACAGAAGTGCAACATTCTCTTTAAGAACCAGGCATACCAAAACCCCTCAAAACTACTTCCCCTGTTCTTCCCACCCAGAAATATGTTTGCACCCTACTTAACCAGTACCGAAGTCCAAACAAAGTCTGGAATTTGACTGAATTTATTTTAAGATCTAAGGGGGAAGGAATGCATTGCACAGGAGTGTTGGTAATATCCAAATAGAAATAAGCCAACCCCACGAGGGCAAACTGCTAGATGGAACTTCTTGTTACCTAGTGTGCTAGATTATTCAGCTCAACCCTTGGTTAAAAAAAACAGTTAGTCAAAGCTAATTAAAAAGAAATTCATGCTCTTACTATGGGTCGTCCATTGGTTTTCCACTTACGGGTGTAACGTTTGTGATGGATTAAAAGAAGCTTCGAAGTCTTTGCATACCCTGTGTGAACACAACAGCTTCCCAAAGGCAGCAGAGCAGTCAGACAGACCCAGGCCCCCCAGCAGGAGCCGTTCCTCCTCCTCACAGGCTGTCTGCCTGGCACACAGAAATGGGAACGTGTTTTCGTAGCTATGCAGAACTGTATCTGGGGGTGAGACTTCACTACTAGAAGCCAGTCCCTAAGCTGGCTCTCGGGATCTAAATCACACTTTTCTTTGGACAATAAATTTCAAGTTGCACTTACTGTCCTATTTTTCAAAAAAGGAATGATGGTCATAAAAAATAATAAACAAAAACTATTACCTAAATGCATTAGTTTCAGCTGAAGCCATCTTCCATCAGAAACCATAGGATCTGATACAACAAAGTTCTCCCTAAGGATGTTTATGAATAGAGTAGCTCAGTGCTTTATATACTAGTACTGCTGTATTTCGTCTCGTATCAAAAAAGAAAACAAAAAAAGAGTTTAACTGCACGTGCAGCCTCGACTCAAACCACTGCGATGAGCTTCACTGCTCACCCAGAGCCAGGCCCTCTTCCCTTGGGAAAAAAAACAAGAAGAAAACACAAAATAAAACCAGAATGAAACGTCACCGCCGCCGCGCCGGTTCCATAGGAGCACGTCCCTCCTGGGGCCCTCACTCCTTGCTGTCCTGCTCCTCTCCCTCCTGGGTGCCATCCTCGCTGGTCTCCTTCTCCTCCTTGCTGCGCTTGTTCTTCTTGTGCTTGTGGCGCCGATGGCTCTCCCCTTCCTCGCTCTCATGCTGCTTGCTGGGGGGGGGGAGTGGAGAGAGGAGAGGAAAGGCCTCAGAGCCTGAAGCGGCACAGCTCTGCCACAGCTGAGAGCCAAACGCGCCCATCGTGCAGCACAGGCAGAGCACTGGGATCCAGAACAAGAGGAGGCAGAGCAGCCATGCTGGGGCACCGCGCTGCCGTGGGAAGGCTTCCTGCTCACTGGGGATCATCTGGCACCGCGTGCAGCTGGACCAGGGTCAGGCTGTGCCAACTGCTCCAGGCACCTGTGGGATGCCCCACGCCGCGGCAGCACCCCAGCTGGGCGGGCGGTGCGCTGGTGGGAATGCTGTCAGGGTCACCGGGGTAGTGCTCTGTTTATTTATTTATAATAAACAATTATATATAGTCTCTGTGTCCATCCCACTCCTGAGGGAACTCTGATAGCATTGCCACATCACCAGCTTTGATAGAAAGCACTGAAGCTGCTGAGAAAAGAGTCCCAAATCTGAGAGGTGCTGGGAAACTTTTGCTTTTCTGAACATGCTGGGGAAATCCCTGGGCCAGAAGCAAGAAGTGGGTCAGTGCAGCTGAGAGATGCGGGTTTCCCAATGGGAGGGCAGGTCCTGTCTCTGCTTCTGTTTCCTCACAAATGACCCAGCGCTCCACCAGCTATGTGCTTTAGAGCTCCTCTATCTCCTTCAGCAGAGCTGGTTTCCAGATGCACCAGGATCGCTGGGGGCACTGACCCAGGATCCCTGGCACAGGGCAGCAACCCCAGCCCAAGTGGCTGATGGGGTGGTACGTACCCGTGGGCCCCACACTGCTGCCTGCAGCACCTGGCAAGCCCTGCATTCTGTCTCCCAGTGGGGACATGAGGAAACCAGCGGCTCTGGTTTTGCCCATGCTGGTTCCTGCCCCCTCTGGAAATTTCTGCTGGTTTGCCAACGTTCAGTCATTTCTCCTCACAGGTTTAAAATCACGTGAGCTCTTCAGAAACTGACCATGGCGTGAAAGTAACAGAATTAAAATAGAGGAGAGAGTACAAGAAAAAGAAGACCAAATTTGTCACAGGAAGATGTGTGGTCACACAGCCCCACAAGTGGGGGAGAGCCAAGTGGAGGGACACATTCTTACTACAGCTGGGACACCAGTGCCAGGCCAGGCACAGAGCTCTGAAGCTCTGGTTGAGAAGCTTCTGGCTGCAATTTGCTGACTTGTTTAATGAGCAGCTTCATAGGCATCAAAAGAAAAAAATAAAATGAAAAAAGAGGCAGTTACCTTCTTTCCATTCACCTTTAGCTACTTGGTGGGTAGCAATGTGGCAGTGGCTTTTGCCACACTGGTGGTTTAACCACCTGTAAGCAATTTCCTTCAGATTCCCAGAAAACTGGAAACTACGGCAAAGCTCTTCCATCCACCTGCAACTGCCTTAACCAGGCCCACACCACAGCCAAGTGGCTCCAGGATGGTCTCTGATAACATGCTCTCACACAGAAAGCATTCCTTCAGCTGCCTTGGAAAGGACACTTCTCATTCTGACACTTTGAGCAACACAGACAGCATCTGTGCGTGGTTTAAGAATCAGAGAAGAATCAGAAGAAGAATCAACTCATTTCCAACTGGTAGAGCAGCCCAGTTCTCTACATCAAGCTCTCTGATTTGGACACCACTTTGGTGAATTCCAGGCTGCTTATGCAGTCAGATAACACTAATTCTGAGTACAGGAAACTGATAAATAACCCTTAAAGCTATTGGCTAGTATCAGCTCAGCTTCCATTTGTTTTCTATTTCATTTGGATTATGCTCCTAGCACTTCTTTTCATTTTTTTTTGTTTCCAAGCCTTCAGTAATCTGTCCCTTTTAGGAAACCTAAGCATCTCCTTAAAGATGAGAACAGCCTTTTGCCTGCAGTCGTTATATAGGAGTTTTTCTGACACTACATTCAATAAGGGGATATTACTTACAGAGCTGACACGAATTTCTTCCAAAAGAAAGAAGTTGAAGCACCAAAAAAATCGAGGAAGTCTGCTCAAGTCATTACTAAGGTGTAAGGTGACACAGCAACTGAGCACTGCCTCAGACTGGAGACCGGACCTGCTCTGTACAGGAGCATGCAATTCTGAAATCAGATGCTTTTCCTATGGATTTGCACTATGCATACATTTCCTTAACTCTGGGACCCACGCAGCTCTGATGTGGTGGCATCTGATGCAGGCTGACTTCTTTGTGAGACAACGCTGCAGTTCTGTGGCGCTGACTGACATCCTGCTGGTGCCCTACTGCAAGCAGCAAGGCCCGCTCCCTGCCCAGGCGTATCTCAGGGCTGGAGCAGATCACACGAAGCCGGTGTGACAAAATTACACCGTCAGAGCACCCAGCTTCTCGTCCACAGCAAAGGTGAGCTCCCACCAACAGCCCAGCTCAGCCCCGGGTGGCCCTTACCGCCTCGAGGACTTGTGCTTGCTGCTCTCCTCCTTGTCGCGGTGCCTGCGCTCCCGGTGACGGTCCTCCCGCTCCCGGCTGCGGTCCCGGCTCCGGCGGTAGTCCCGCTCAAAGTCATAGCTGCGCTCCCGGCCGTAGTAGCGGTACCGCTCGTCCTCGCTGCCAACAGAGTGGGAAGTGAGGCGTGGATGTGATGCTCATGGGCCCCAAAGCCAGGAGACATGCTCACAGGACCTAAGAATCGCTCCCCACCATAGTTTGCCACTCCCTGCTACTTGTGGTGCTCCTGAAAGCCCAAGCTACCTTGTTCCAAACCAATGGAAACGTGTTCCTTTTGTCATTCCGCCTCCCCAGGTGCTAGACTGCCTCACTGCACTACTGCTCCAGAGTCTAACTCACAGGAAAGCATTACAAGTTAGGAGACTCTTTTCTTACTTGTGACTTTAAAAACTCAGATTGCCCATACTGCAGTTGTGAGAGTCACTGATGGGGTCTTTCTGCCTGCACCCAGGTGCTCAAGGCACCCCATCCAACCTACACACAATGTAGGTGGGCACGATGTACCCAAACTCAGACTCACTCCACAGTCTCTTCCCTACTCAAATTTTGAAAGCTGATGTGTAGAGGCTTAATAAGACCCACTGTGGGAAACAATATTCAGCCCCAGAGAGAAATGAAGTCTGAAACAGTTCTATGACTCGTGGAAACAAGCCAAACAAATAAATGTGCATTATCAGTCATCTGAGAGTGCTCTAAAGGATGCCATTGAGCACAGCCACTTGCCCTGCTTGGCAAGCATGATCCCGGAGGTCAGTGTGCTTGAAAGCACATAAAAATGCCAACGATGTTCTCAGGACCTGGCTGTGGCAAGAACCCCCTCAGGAAGTGCAGGAGCCTGAGCTCCTCACGCTGTGGTACGTTAGTCTTTGGCTCAGTTCTGCCCCATTTCCTCCCGCAGTGCCCATAAGCTTGAAAGAAAAAAGTCTAGGAAACGCTGCCCAGTTTACTCTGCACAGTGCTGCCCTGCCAGAATGTACATTCTGGTCATGTTCTGAATGACTGGTGGCACTTCTTATCCTGAAGCCTGTACAGCACTGATGCTGACTGGGACAGAAGTACCATAGGCACCCAGAGCAGAGCACATAAGGGACGAGTTCAGGAAGAGTCACTGCAGCTGAGCTTTCATATGAGATCTATATCAACGCTGGGAAGCTGAAGCTCCCTCTCCCACGTGCTCCCAGCACTGCTACCACCTGCTCCCATCAGCTCCCAGCTAGATGACTGCTCCAGCACTGCTCAGGAGCACCCAGGGTCTCCTGAAGGGTTCCTGTTTTCTGGCTGGCTCCTGGTGACTGGCACTCCTGCCCTGAAGCCTCTGTAAGACAGCTGAGCAATGCACAGCTTCTCTCTTTGATGCGACAGTTTCATTTATAAGACAAGAGGCAGCAGCTTTTATGGCTGCTGTTTCACACTGAGCTGTAAAACACCAAGTAAACAGAGAGGGGCTATTCCATTCACTAGCCTCACATTGCAAGTGGGAGAGCAAGCAGAACTGGTCCTGCTGGATTAAACAAAAAGAAAAGAAGCAGGAGATGAGACAGTGACACTGGCTCCTGGCTCTGTTTTCTATTCATCCGAGGTACGCTTTGCCAGAAAATGTAACTGGTACCGTCCCATTCTTTGGCCAAACCTTTCTGCACCCAGGACAAGGCCGAGCCCCCACAGGGCAGCTGCAGCAGGACCCTGCCGGGCCCCAGCACTCACGTGTTGTACTCGCTGGTGGTGGGCGTGCGGTCCCTGTCCCGTTCCCTGTCCCGTTCCCGCTCCCGCTCGCGCCGTGAGCCGGAGTACTCCCAGTGACTGCTGCCAGAGCCGCTCGCGCCTTTGTCCACCGTGGTCACCCAGGGCGTGTGGGACGTGGAGATGGGTGGGTAGCTGATGAAACCCGAGTCTGCAGCAAGACAGCAGCAATCCTATTTGTCTGGAGCAGTATCAGCATCCTTCCCACCCATACATCCCCGCAGCTGTACCCAGTCAAACAGCTGGACTTAAAGGTGATGCCCCGCTCTTGGAGACAACAAAGGCCCAGCTCCCCACAGTGCCCACATCTCCCTGTTCACCTTTACCGGTTCACTAAGAACACGTGAACACCTTTTCCCTGAGGAAGACGCAATCAAGACCGGATATTTACTTGTGTTATTGCAAAACCACCTCTGTCCTTTATGCCAGGGCTATGCAGTGCCACAGCTCTCTGCTGTGTCCTCCTGTGTAGGAGGCACTATGGGGTCCCCAGCAAAAAAAATTCCCAGACATCCTGGCTTAGATGACAAAGGGGCCTACAGAGCTGGGCATCCTCCTGCAGCCAAGTCAGCCAAGATCAGCCAGCCATTACAAGGCTCCACTTCTGGGGTCTAAGGTAGCAGCTGGGACAGTGGCTGTGACTTAAGGATGACACCTGATGTGCCCAGAGCCACCAGCAAGTCCCAACCCAGGCACTGGCCTGCAGAACCTGCCCAGCTGGATCAGGTCATGGCCCCACACCACTGGTCACTGGGGAAAGGGGAGAGGATGCAAGCACCTCATGCAGGGCTGAGACAAGGAAGAAAACCTAAAGTTCTGGCACTGCCTCTACCACTAGAGAACCAAAGGAGTTAGATGCCTGCATGTGCCTGCAGGCAAGGAACATGATGAAGTGTAGGAGGAGGGCATTCAAAAGTTCATGGAGGAGATATAAAGCTGATGGCTTTGCTTGTCCCTGAAAGGTGTGGGAAAAGGAAGAGCCAGTGTGCATGCAAACAAGCATAAGAAAATGCTGATGAGGCACACAGGAAGATTCTCTGTAGCTAGATACCTACACTGAAAGCAGTGAGCTTAGGCTTAGGACTCAACTACAAAACTGTTTGTCATTGCTGCATCATAGGCCACATTCATCTTTGTGAACACCTTATGGAATAGTCAGACCCAGTGTTTCTGGTGACTGTGACAGATCAGGCCACAAACAAGGTCCCGGAGTCAAAGAAAGCATGACATCTGTAAGACTAAAGCCTAAACCACCAAACACCAAAGAAGAGATGTGAGCAGTCTGACTGTTCCTTGTCCTCAGTACTCACCTGCAGAGTTGTAGCCAAACGGAGGGGGCTGTCTGTTGTTGTAGCTGGCTGGCTGCCTTTGGAGAGAGAGAGAGAATGGAATGCAGGTTACTCACTTCAGCAGCCCTTGGCTAAATCACCTGTAGGTACGTCTGTGCTGCAAATTTAACCCATGTTTTATGAAGAACATCCTCACAGGAAACCCCTGGTTCCAGTGACTGTGTTTAACTTTGCATTGTAAATTCTTAGCAATGCCCACAGGTACAGTTGCTTTGTCATACCTTTTGAAACTGTTTTACCTCAACTGCTTGCCCTGCTTTACCCCTCCCTGGTGTAACTCAGGCACAGAAAGCTTCCTTGGAAATAACTCATGCTTACAAAGTGCTTGGAGACTCACAGGAAGCCTGCATGAACATAACATGCTATCAACTGCTCTGTACTACACTTGAGTGCAAGCCTAGAACTTACTGACTCCTTCCTATGCCATTAGCACAACAAACCAAGGCAAACAAGTGCAATCAATCAGTACCCTGCAAACAGACTTCAATCCGAAATCTTCTCCCATCTCCCACCCCAGACGAAATCTAGACTAGCAACCACTGGCACTGACTTCAGGAGGACCCTGCACCACTCCTGACTATGGAGAGCCCACCCCAGGCACGGCCTTACCCATCCAGCGTTGGGATGAGGAGAGCTGGCGGTGGTGCCAGAGGCGGCGGGAACAGCCCTAAACACAGAATGGAAGTCATCACACAGAGACCACAGCCGTACTTGAGGGGAACAAGACTTCGTTGCTGCTTATAGGTAAATGCAGTTAAAGTTTAAAGTAGAATAAAATGTTTGAACATAGACCTGTTTGGAATGCAGTATTTTTCCTCTAGGGTTACATCTCCAACCAAAATTAAAACTAGCTGTGCTAGTTTTGTAGGGCTACTGAAAGAAAAATAAAGGAAGAGCGACCTTATATTTCGGCTAGATCATCAAAAATTAAGATTAATTATGGCATAAACAATAATCTTTACAGTCCCGTGGAAGACAGAAGAGCATGGGTTTTGAGATGCAGGTAATTATGGCAAAGGTTTTATTGATCCACTGATTAAAGTGAGTAAAAGAAAGCTAGAAGGAACTTGTCGTCCATCACCGTTCTTAAAGAAAGCCAATTTTCTGAGCACGTATTCATACAATTAAAAGTCACAAGACGACATGGCACCACCAAGGCAGAGATCATAGGCTAAAAAAAAGTCAATTTCTAACAAATGAAGAGTTTATATATAAGACCACAAGACACCATCTTCAGAAAGGAGAGTCAAGCAGTTTACAAAAGCGACCTGCAGAAGTGACATAAGCCTTTAAAGCTAAACTCCTCAACCTTAACCGATGTGAAAGTGAGAAGGACATGCCAATTGCTCCTAAGAGAACTTCTTAAGCTTCTGTTTGTAACTGCAAGCAACCATTATTTCCTATAGCAGTTACTAACATCCATTGGTTTGATTTTGCATAAAAAAATCATCTGTTTACCATTAAACAACAACAAAAAAGAGCATACTGTGCTGATTGAAAAGATAGGAGCCATCTGCCCAACTGCAGCTGTTTATGTTAAAGCCAACAGCTCCAGGCTCCTCTTCAAGTCCATGGAGATTGAGCCAGCCCAGCTGATGAAACCTGGGACAATTCATCACCTCTTCCTGTAAGCATCTAAAGTAGGTCAGCAGAACCCCTCCCAAGAAGAGGGTCTCATTGCAACAGAAGTAGCCTGAAGTCTCTAACTCACCTCACGGAGACCTGTGCTGCATACAAGTTGAAGGACAGTCTCACCCTTAGATGCATGTTTTTCCTTTCTTTAAAGAAAGATCTTCCAATAAAATACAATGCCTGGAGCATTTCAGTCACACTTGCTCTTTAAGTGCAAGTACTTCAAAGTGCTACTGTTATGAACACCTAGCTATAATGGTGGTGGATCACCTTCATTACCATAATTAGCAGGTATTCTCCTTCATCTCCCTTTTCAACCCAGTTACCTGAACTGTAAGTTCCTTGCAACAGCCTAGTCATTTCTTCTACCCTACTCCTCCCAAACAACTTCAATCTAAATGCACTTGACTAGCATCTGAGTGCTGCAGTGTGTAGAATCAAGACCAGCATTTGCACCCAGTTTCACTACAACAAAACTTTCTAAATCCACGTATAACATGAGCAGGTTCCTTTAAGTACTACAAGGAGAACCAGCTCCGCAATATTAATGTACACTGAGAGGAGCGTGAAGAGTGATGTTTTAACAAACAGAAATTATCTCAGTCTCAGAGATAGCCCAGCTGGTAGATATTTTCTGTACTCCTATCTGGGAAGCCCTGGGTGTACCACGAACACAAAAGCACAAACATGAAAGCTGTGCAACAAGTCCAACATGTCTGACACATAGCGAGGACAGGCACATTAGGTCCAAAAATGTGCTTTGGGCGCAGACCTTCTGCAAGCAGATGAATCAAGCGTACAGTGTAACGCAGAGGCAGTGGCCTGACTGCACCTATGTGGTGGCCACCAGCCTTGGACTTGCAGATGTATGGCATCTGGTCAGAAATACTGCTACGCAAATTGCTACATGTTTCTTTTCCCTGGACTGGGCAAAATTTACAGTAGAAAAAAAGTAGTTACAATTAAAGGAATCTCAGTTTTATGGTAGCTTTGAGCTAGTGAGGTTCACAGTTTATGCTAAAGATTGGTTGTTACATTTCTTTATTAGCATTCACCAGCCCTAAGGCACACTAGGAAGCAAAGGCTTCTGATGGAAATGGCATTTCTTTGGTATTTCTTGCATTCCTTCTGCTCAGTCTCACACTCCAAATTCCTATACAAATAGTCAGTTTGTCACTCAAAGACTTGCTGTGTAAAATGTCAAAATAAGAACTAAACTATTTCAAATCTAACTGGCCTTTGCCTTCTGAAGTGGCCTTCTCCACTTCAATGCCTGGATTGTTCTTAAGATTAAAAAAAAGAAGGAAAGAAAGAATTAACAATCCCTACTAATTATTATTCAGGCCCAAAATACAAGATAAGCAGCTGGAGTTCAGCACTGCATTGGAGTTTATTAACCTTAGATTAATTGTGCTCTAAAATGGGCCTCAGTGTCATCCTCTTTCAAGTTACTTAATCCAAATGCTCAATAGGGCCATCTGTGTATGCTGTTGTTATTAGAGCAAGTTAACACCTACCTGGAATTGGACCGGGTGGTGGCAAACCTATGGAAACAAACAAGCAGGGAAAACAAGTGAGGACAACAGGAAAAGCACACCATCCTCTGTACTTCAAGCTAAAGCTTTTGAATAAAGTTCCACACATTTGAACAAACAAGCCAGTGAAAAAAAAAGAAAGTGCTGTTAAGCAGTAACTGGCTTACAAAGTACTGTTTTCCCAAATGATGATATGTTTACCTTCATATCATAATATTAAATTCTGCTGCCTCCTCATACTGCAGTTCTAGCATCATTCTTGAAGCACCTGGAACAAGTCAGAACCAAGCAGGTGCTGTACTAAGCAGCCTGCTGATCTGACACCAGTCAGCAATTCTTGTTCTTTTCTTCCTCCACAGAGAATCAGAAACCCATTTCCTTACATTTATCAATAAAGCAAAAGGATCCGTAACACCTAGCACCCTCTCATCGAAACAAAACCTAGAGTATTTTCTTCAAGGAACAGATGCTGTTTTAAAAACATTTAAGGACAAATGCTAAAAGGGTTGATGGAGATGCTGAGCAATGACTGGTTAAGCCTAAGGACCTGCTGCCTGACTGCACGCAGCAATCACTGACCAAATCTCTGATTTGCTGAGCCTAGGATGCCCCAGCCTGCAGCCCGCGCTGCCTGCACTGCTCAGCACCCACCTGGAGGGTGCAGCGGTGGTGGCACAGAGGTGACAGGTGGAGGAGGGTGCAGGAAGTGCGGCGGCGGAGGTCCGGCGAGTGGGGGTGGTGGTGGACCGGCTGGGGGAGCAAAGGGCTGCTGCTGGGGGGGCTGCTGCGGCTGCGCTGGCTGCTGGGGCTGCTGAGGGGGCTGGGGCTTGCTTCCATGATCCCCGAGAACCTTGGGAGGCAGAGGAAAAAGAAAACTGTTTTAGTCTATTCATTCCTGCAGAAGGGACCTCGATGCACCAGCATAAAGGAAGCGTATCACCAAAACGGGCCCTGAGATACCTGAAAACCTGACAGGCTGTGCCTGGGCACAGCACCCTTTGGGGAGGAAGAAAGTTATCAAAGCAAGCAATACGCTTACAAACATACCTTCTCTTAAGCAGAATAGCAGCAAGACCAGATTCAGGTAATATGCACAACCGTGCAAGACAGCTGAACATCTCAGTGTTACAAACACTGTTTGTTCCACTGCTGAGAGGCTGAATTCAGCCTCCAGTAGAACTGTCACCTGCATGGGCTTCCAATAAAGAGCAGCCATCCTCAAGGGTGACACTGCACTGCTTCCTATTTGTCATCTTTTAGTCTTTTTTAAATCCACTTTGTCTTTCACAAGGACAACAAGAGGCCAATTCTGCTGTAGATTGTGACCATGTAGGTCAGAGGAAGGCTGCATTCACATCTCCAACAAAAGTAAGTTATACACACACTACTGCTGAAGGAATGATCAATATGCAGGGAGACCAGAATGACTTGGAAATACAGGGTATCAATGCTTCTAAGTGGGAGGAAAAACAACCATCACCCAGCAAACTTCACTTAACAAGTTATTTTTTTTGGCCTCAGTTGGTAGAAGCTGGAAAGTGACCACTAAAGAGTAAACAGACCATGAAAACACATGTAAAAACACAAACCAAAATTGTGCTCAGAAAGGGTAAAGTTGTCTACCTTTTAAGGGTGGTTAGTAAGAGAAAGGTGGTAAGAGATGAGTTCTTGCCATGTAAGCCTACCAGAAATTGATGGACATAAAAGATCTGAGTGGATCTGGTTTGAAGCTGCAGGCTATTACTTCTTTTAAGACCCGATGACACAGGCCCATCCCAAATCTGAAGTGCAGTCTCATGATGCTTAGTCTAAATGCTACTTTGAAGAAATGCAAGCCCCATGCAGAAGTTCTCCACTACAAGACTGGAAATTCCAGTCAATTCTATCAGTAAAGAGGAAGGGAATAATCCACATAGGAGCCCCCCAGCTCAGCATTCTGAGAATACCTTTGGGGAGCCAATGACAAAGGGAAATTGGGCATTCCCATCCAGATGGGAAGGCTGGTGTTTGACAGGACAATCTCTAGATCCTAGAAATCCTAGCACAGAAGTTAATTCAACCTGCAAAAGAGAGTGATGCATACATACACCTCAGGAGGGGTGACACACTACCTACTACTCTGTAGATGGGAACAGTTATAAGGCAGGTCAGGAAAGCACAGACTTTTATCAGGGTTCACAGAAAACGCAGTAAAAATCAGAAAATTTTCAAGACAGCTCAAAACATTTACCTGAATTGGATTTTCTTCAGAGGCATGCTTATCACGTCGTCTTCCTTCCACTCTCCTAATTGTGCCTGCCTGGCCACCGATCACATCAATTGTCCCACCCAGCTTCCTGGTACAAAGCAGATACATCTTTTCAGGCTCAAAGACATTAAAAGGAGCAGTTTTCCCCCCTGGTAGATACATTTCTCTCGTGCTCAAAGGCACAAGGCAAAATGTCTAAGCTCTTTCTCTTCCTGGAAGGACACAATTCTGCAAGCAGCACTAAGTGGTTAAGAGGCAAATGAGATGGCATTTTTTCACACTTAGACAACTTGAGCTCAGTCTGTAGGGGGTGAGTTAGGTCGCTCTGAACGCTTAGAAAGAAAGAACCACCACATATGGGGGAAAAATCATGGATTTTAGACACAGCTTCAGAACTAAATCCTTTGCTAACTCCTTGGATTTGAATAATAACTCCAGGATCATGCTGAATGAAAAAGAATATTTATCAAGAGAAGCCTTTAGCATGATCAGTCTAGATTTCTCTTAGTTTCTGTCCAGTCTTCCAACTGATGCTGACACCACCAGAACTGGTTACAAATGAGACTGTTAGATACTTTCTATCCCATCTCCCAGCACTCTACTCTGTCAGTCAAAAAAGTTTTGCCATTGTCTTCAGCACAGTCAAGACTAAATCTTTGAACAAAATACACTTATGTAGCCCAGACACAGTGCTGTCTGTCCATTAGTGAAAGTCAGACATAGAAACTGTATTTTGCTTTGTTCTTTCACGTCATATTTTAATTAAAAAACCCTACTACCTTATAAAGTCAAAGTGATTTCCCCCACAGTGGCTGTCAATCAAAACAACTCAATTGTTTTGCTTAGTCCAGCCTTGTGGATTCTCTTGTGGCAGGAAGATACAAATTAGTACACATCTACCAGTGTAGCACACATGTTCAGAAACCAATAGCTGCTCTCATCAGTTGCCAAACATGTAATTCATCCTCATTTAAAGGCAAAGATTAACATCAAGGGAATAAGAATAAGCCAAGTAAGCATAAGCAGTCAGCAAGGTATGCTCTCAAAGCTGAGGGATTTGCCTTGTTTTTCCCACTCCCAAAGTTGTTTCCCTTTGGTCAGAGGGTCAGTACAGGGACCCATAAATGAGCAGGCAGGAGCTGCACAACACAAAGCAAAGCATTGCTGCAGATGACAATAGGGAATGAATGACCAAAGTAGCTTCCTGTAAAATTAAATCTTCATTCAGTTTCAAGTTTGAGGAGATTCAAATATAGCCCATGCAGATCCCAACTATGTCAGAGTGCAGTCAAGCTTCGTATCTGCATCATCTCCTCCTACCTATTAGGAGGAGGGCCAGCTTTCATGCGTCCTCCCACTAGAGCCAGGAAGTCTGTTTTGAATTCTGTTTTGATGATATTGTTTTCCACTTCTTTTTCAGCATTTCCTGTTCTTCCTTGCTGGACCTAAGAAAGGCAACACATAATACAAGTTCAGTGCATTCACTTTCAAATCAATGAAGCATTACAGATAATATTCCACTGAAGGTCTCCACTGAGAAACAATTACAGTGCTCCTATGAACAAACAACTTATTCTACAGTCAAGGGGGCTGACATTTCTGTAGTCTAGTTGGCTATTCCAAATTGTTGTCCACGTTTTTACCCGTTAGAAGTCAGAAGTTTAATAATCTCACATTCGGTTTCATGTCGTCCTCAAATCAAAACTGAAGATAGTAACATTTGTTCTTGATTCATTGGTTCGAGTTCAGATTAACAGCCGTTAGCCACCTAATGAAATTCTACAAAGGTTCATATCCAAAGCAATCACTAAACATAAAATGCAGCTACACAACTGCAACAAGAACAAGCAACAACCATAACAGCCACCGATATCCAGCTCCACTCAGATCAACTCTGAAATCAGTTGTTCCATCAATCACACTCCTATCCACAGGATCTACCAATCAGATACCCCAAACCCTGGACAGCCTCGAGGTCAACCTTCACTCAGGTCTTGCTGTTCAAGCAGTTCAAAGTTGCCAGGCTGCTAGAGCTGTTTGTCCCACAGAGACAAGATTTTTATTAGTGAGATTTAATGTTTGAATGTATGTTTTTGTATTTCTCATCACTGGAAAGAATAGGGAACAGTTCAGCAGTAAGTTACCGTGTACCCTTATACTATCATCTCCGTGACTACAAAAAAACAAGTCCTAGTTTTACTGTATGCACATGCAAGGATTACACGTCTCCTACCGTGATCTTATTTTCAGCGCTGATGGGAGGAGCAGGATCCAGCCCAAGCTGGAGCCGCCGCTGCTTTTCACAATATGCTTTCCACGTTTCTTCATTGAATCCGTAATTAAAGTAATCAGAAAGATCAGCACCTGATAAAGGGAGTAGAGGTTGACAGTGGGATTCTGGTAGGCCTGCATTCTCCAACTGTCCTCTAACAGCTTAAACAAAGTTAAGAGAACAAGTCTTTATTTACAGAGCTCATTTCATCCTGTCAGAAAGCTGTTGTGTGCCACAGCTGAAACTGCTGCAACTGGACTGGGAAGGGGACTGCAGCCTAAACAGCAGCAGGACTGCTTGGCAGGTAGAATACTGTATGTATGCAGGCTATAAAAAGAGACGTTTGCAAATAGTTATTCAGCAACTGGATTTTTTTTTCAGACTGGTTTTCTACAATTGTCCAAAAGAGCTGAGAACTGGGAAAACAAACCAAGCACCATCAGTAAATGGAGTGGTGCCACATAACTTTTTGTTAGCAAAGCTCAGGCAGCATCACAGCCTTTGTTCTTCTGAGCAGAAACTGTTGGGCTCAGCCATTTGATGAAACAGTACTAAAGTTGGTTTTTTTTTTATTGATACGGCTCATACTACGCTATTACATCTTAGTCACAATCCTAACTGTGGTCATCCAAGACGTTATCCTACTTTGATATTCACTCTTCTGTAAAATGTTCAGTTTCCACATGAACAGTTCCGAGCAAGAGAGGAGGCCTCAAACTGCTTGCCAAAAGAACACAGATGCACAGAGACAAATGCTGCAGCTCTGCAAGGCACACCTGGCATCGGGAAGCATCTTAGGGCATCCTGTACCTTGCTGAAGTGTCTCCTACATCCCCTTGCAAGGGCACTCCCAGCCAGACAGTTCTAAAACAAGCAGCTGATTCACAAGGACTTGTCAGGCTAAGCTCTACAAAGCGAGTTTTAAGTTTATCTCCAAGGTAAGCCACTCCTCCTGCTGTACCTCCCAAATACACAGCTGTCAGCAACACAGATTCAGAAACATTTACTTATCTCTTTGATTGGCCTATATTTCAGCCTTTTCCACACTGTATTTCTTCCTCCTCTCTCTCTCTTAAAGAGAAACCAACCTGCTGAACAATTACTTGTAAAGAATATAAACCTGAAAGGCTGCTGAGTAAGCTACTTACTTGCCATCTCAAATTAGCCTATGGGCCACACCTCTGCAGACACGTTCCTTCTCTATTCATACTCCAATGCTGTTTTTTAGGGCTAGTTGGCACTGGGATGTCAGCACGATCAGACTGATTTCCACGCGCTGACTCTGAACTTCACTTCATTGTTTTCCTTTCAACTTCTTTTCTTCCTAGCCCCCTCATTCTCACACCACAATCAATAGGAAAACTCCTATGTATGAAAAGCTACATTTTCTGTATTAGCTATTATTAATCACAGGGTGCTTAGTGCTGGTTTGATACCATAATACATCAACACAGCTATTTGCACTGCTATAGTCTGATGCCGTTCATTTCATGCAGACAAGAAATATCAAGAATATGCCACAGATAACCTTACAGAAGTACTACTTACTAAGCATACTAAAACTTCTGAAAGATAGATAATATACAGGGCCTACTGGGAAAATAATTATTTCTGAAAAAGAACAAGTGGATTTCACACTTCAGCTAATATTTTGTTAAATATTTTATTACATTAGCACAGCAAATACTTGGATCTCTTTGGCTTTTCCATTTATTTCTATTTTTTCTATCTTAATTTGATACAAGGGTTCATTTGTAGTATCTCACAGCTATGGCTTCCAAGGAGAAATCCCCCTAACACAAATGATGAAGACAAAAGAGACTGAGTATATACAATGATCTGCTGTGCAAAGTTCTGCCTACATAACGAGGTCTTGAAGTACTAAGTGGGGACTGCGTCCTCAGTCATATACCTAGGGGCAGAATCTGACTAAGAATTAGGCAATGCTGCTCTTCTAAAAGAAAAATCCTAGCCATATCAGAGTAGAAAGCATTTTGCTCTCTTTTAGTTAACTATCTGCAGCAGCAGAATTCAAGAGAAAAAAATGCTTTCCTACTAGGACACGTTGCTGTATGGCAATTCTGAAGAGGGGATATTTTAGCCAGGTCCCTCATGAGAAAGCTGCATGGCTGTGAGTGTGGCCACCACAAGATGGAAGTGAGGTGCTGCACACAAAGACTAGAGCATGTGTCACCCGTAACCAAACAACTTTACTGTATTGCTGTCAGTGCAACGTTTACTGAACTAGTGAATTAATAGTGTGTTTTAAAAAGTATTCTCTTTAGGAAAATTATATAAATAGAGTAAATGCAACCCAACTTTAGGTAAAAGCATGGTTTGATCAGTCAGTAAACATAACCAGTTGTCTAGACAGACATCCGAGGCTGAGCAAAATAAGTTCTTCAGGCATCCCCCTACATTGGCAGCAATAAAAGGACAGGAAGTACATGTGAAATTAAGAAGACAACTGCAAAAAATATTTACCACAAGAAACCGTGAGGCCCCACCTGGTTTCCTCCATGGTTTGTCTTCAAATGAATCTAAATCCACTTCTATAACAGGCAATCCATTTATATTCCCTGCGGCATCTAAATCAATACCTTTGGGCTGCAACTTGGCTTTGGAGAAAAAGAAAATGTTACCACCTTTAATGTAATGCCTTTAATCCACTAATTTGCAGAGCAAATTGCTCTAGTTAAAAAAGTGCTACTCTGAATTCAGTGCTGGCTTTACAGCACAGAGGAAACCACAATCAACTTCTAAATAAAAAAATAGTTTAGTTACTCTGTAAACTGCCGGAGTACACTGAGCCTGCAGTTGAACAGCAGAGAAGCAAATTCAACACAGACTGATACTACAGGAGTAAATGATTACAGCATGCATGAAAGTTACCCCAAACAAAGAAAAGAACTTTTCTCCCCAGGCAAAATAGTAACTCCTCCCTCCCCAAACATGCAATTTTTCTCAAAACAAAAGA
Organism: Gallus gallus; assembly: GCF_016699485.2. NCBI lineage: Eukaryota > Metazoa > Chordata > Aves > Galliformes > Phasianidae > Gallus > Gallus gallus. Next base: position 12,109,365 of record NC_052535.1, on the reverse strand, counting down.
CTCTGTCTGCTCAAGATAAATCCTGAAAATGTACTAACTGGAATCAAAAAACCCCCATTGGGTACAGAACCTCCAAGGGAAATTTGTGCTCATCTTCTCAACCACAGGGTAAGCTGTTATTTGCATACAGAAATTACTGAAGCATGCAAAGGCCATGAAAGGACAGTCTCACATATGAGGAAGGACAGAATATGAGTCTCAATATACTACACAAATTAAACTGAAAGGTAGGGAAAAATTAATCTGCAGAACTACGGGTGGATAATACTCCAGGCCAGACTTTTTTTCTTTATTTCTCCATTTATTGTTCCGACTTTAAATCAGATTCACTAATTTATTTTCCTCCAAATAGAGAACAAGATTTGCAGCTGCTGTGGCTGCCCTTGCCAGAGAAGTGAAATATTACAAAATGTGAAGGATGAAAGTAACAGCAATACCTGAAGCTGATGCTCCATAGCCTCTACCCGTTTTTAAGTTTAGATTCATAGGAGTTCCCCTATATGGAAAAGAACGACTAGATTGGTATGCAGACAAATTATTAGGAGCTCTTCTACAAAAAATATAGTAAAACCCTGACATCCTTCACAAGACACTTAGCTCACTTCAGTTTACTCACGCCTCTCTACAATTTTTAATACTAAGCTGGAGCACCTTAAAAGTGAAATTCACTTGGCACAATTTTCCCTAGCCCTGTGGAAATGCAGGAAACATACTTACTGGCCAACAACATTAATATGAGGGAGTTGTCTTAATCAAGAACACAAAGCATTTCAGAGTTGTTGGTAGCTAAAATGAGTATAGTTATTTAAATGGTGCTGAACAACATGAAAATTCAAGCTGTACCTATATCACAGACTGAGGAAAGAGGCAAAGAAGGATCAGATTTCAAAAAGGATGCCTGCAAAATCTAGTGAGCTGCTGACAGAAAGGATGGAGCACTGCTATGCAAAGCAATCCACCAGGCTCAAACTACCTCTGTGACTGGAGATGTGAAAAACACATGAAGTAAAAAAATTAGAATACGCTACAAAGTATGTGCAAGTCATTTCCTTAAGAGGAAGGCTGTTAAAGGCAAAAAAAAAAAAAGGTCTTATTATTTTTATTAAGCCAATTTAGGTACTGTTTTAATTCAGCAATGCTACTTCCTGGTTCACAAATCAGCCTCACTGTTTGTGAATCGTAAGAAACCAGACAGCTGAAACTAGCAAGTTCACAGCTTTTGTAAATTCTTAACAATACAGATCTTGTTTCTTGAAGTTTTCACAGACGATGAGTTAAATGTAGCTTCCCAACTTCAATTTTACTCAATCAAGGAATAATAAATATTTGGTTAATTTTCCAGCAGCAGATCCCATGAATCATCATTCCTATTTTAACAATGGATTTCAACAAGCAATTCCATTCCTGCTTTCTGGCCATTGCTCCCATGTCTCCAGAACACAGACCAACCCTTATCCCCACTTCCAATCCCAATCAATTCACCAGGTCTACCTCAGATCATACATACATGTATGATGGTGCTCCCGTTTTAATATTGCCAATCGTAACTTTCACGTCGTCATCATCACTGTCACTATCACTGTCTTCTTCATCATCTTCTCCACTTGGAAGGGCCTTACAATAATAAAAACACACAGGAGTTTACTAACACAAAATTGAGAAGTTCCCCTGGACAGTAGTTCTAATCTTACGAATCTTGTACAAGGAGGGACTGTTATAACGAAGGACCTGATATAAAGATAATGCATTCTACTGCACTCCAAAGCTGTACAAAGTTGCCCACGGAGACCAAAAAAACATGGACATTATCAGCCTTCAACTTAGACAGGTGCCCAAATGACCCTAGTTGAGAATCAAAGCAAGGTTTCTCAAGGTGGGACTGGTTTATCCCAGTTCAAAAAACTGCAATACATCTCACAGATCCACTCTTCCACTTTCTTTGAGACAGGTGGAAGACTCTGACACTCCTCTACTGGTCCATGGTCATGGTATAAGATTACAAATAAAGTCACCAAAACATTCACCAGCCTCCTCGTAAGTCCCTTGGAAGAAGCATTCTCTCACACCACAATCTTCACAGCAGGAAGCTGCTGAACAGTTCTGTTTGGCTCATTTCTCACAATGAGTTTGTTAACTTTAGACATTAATTCTGCAGTTGCTGATTTGCCTTCAGCATAGCACCCACTGTGATCAAGAACACATCTCTGCTGCTGGTGTACAAGAGAGCAGGAAACCTCTCAGATATCCAGTAGGTGCAGTTTTATAAGATGCGTGAACTGAATTAACACTTCACCACTACAAAAGGGCATGGGGAAGCTGCTCCCAACACTCCCTTCCTTTCCACAGCAAGCAGGTTTGATAGAACTCTCCAGGAATGCTATTAACATACCACAGTGGCAGAAAATAACCCCACTGAAAAGACTGGAGGAAAAGGGAGGGGAGAAGCGAGCCTCTTCCCACCCATTCAGCAATGAGATGAGGCCTGAGGAAGAGTCAAAATGAGACCCCCAGCAATCTCAGTACTTTGGGCCTTCTCTTGCAGCGTTCCCTGTATTTTACTGACCCCCAAATAAGATTATATATTGAGCTGATGGCAACGCCACACTTTTCCTTACAGCCTGTGGCATCAGAAGCCTCCCTCTGCCACCTCAGTGGGCATAAGCAGTGTTTAGACCACAGCTCAATCCCTTCTACACAAGACAGACCAACATGAGAAGCCTGTTGCTGTCACCAGCATTGGAAATTGTCAGGATACCACATCAGCACAAACGTATTTGACAGCAGGACCGGCACAGCCACAAACAGATCGTTTTGTATATGAATATTTACAAGCACAAAACCAAACATGTCTACCAGTTGCAGTGGAGCACTTACATGCTGTGACACCTCTCGGTCTTCGCTGCCGACGGGCCGGTTCTCCTGAGGAGCATCTTGCAGAGGATGAGAAGATTCTGCATGTCTAGTAAATGCAACAGGTAAAAATAAGTGGACAAGTCCAACCTACAGGTTAACCTACAAACATCTCTAAAGCATTTGCCCAGGTGCCTTTCATACGGCGGCTCGACTCATGAAGTGTGCTTATGCTGCCGGCAGTTACCTCAGATGTAGGACAAACTGTTAACCATCCTTGCTTGGCTTTGCTTCTTTTGGGAAGAGTAAGGTTAGAGATTCCAAAGGATGCCTGACAGACAGCAAGGCCAAACATCACTCAGCAGTTTATGCTTGTGGCTGCTGCAACAGTTTTCAGTTTTGGTTTGACACAATCAGCACTGATAGAATAAAACCATAATTCAACGTCCACAGCATAACAAAAGTTATCTTGTCCTAAAGACTGCTAATAATATGTGTATATAGTAAACAATAAGGACATTTATCCAGTAGAAATTAGGGAGAAAGTGATTTTAGCGTTCCCACAAATCGCTTACATTAAACTTTAACTACTTATTGATGAAGAAGAGACAGAGAAGTATCTGCCCCATCTTACCGTTCATTACAGATTAGTCCTAATGCAACAATGGTCAGTTTCAGATTTATCTCCCATGAAAGAGTTGGTACAAACGCTAACACTGCCTACTGCATTCACCAAGCAAGAAAGTCAAACTGGCACACATAAGCTAGAAAAGAGTATACTGAGTGTTACAGATCTGGAAGGTGAAGAGAGGCCTTCCTTCTCTAATGGCACAGGTAAAAATCCAGCAGAACATCAAAACAATTTTGGCTTTTATAACACACTGCTGGAGTAGCCCAAACCAGTTTTGCCACCAGTGCTTTGTGGGGAAAAAAAAAACAAAACAAAAACCAACAACTCTGCAATTAATTTAAAACATCACGTCTGATAATAAACACACACAAGGTTATCTTCAAAAAGAAACATGTAACACCCAACAGAATCCAAACACTGGTCAGATTAAAACCACTGAGGAGGCTGCATAAAAGGAGACACCAAACAGATAAGTCACACAGCACACCAACACAACTCAGCAGCTCGTGAGAAAAAGAACAACAACAACAAAAAAGCAGACAGGAACAATTTGAGCAGTCACTGAAGCTCTCATCTTGCAAAATCCCCCCAAATACAGAGAACTTCAGTCAAGTCAAGACCAAAGAGATGGACGAAGGTTCAGCAGCTGAAGTGACATTTGTAAGGTGATGGTTGAATATTTGTATATATAATTTGTTATATATATATATATATATATAATGTTATAATTTGTATAACACTTTCTGTTATACAAATCAGCAAAGGTGTCTAAGAGAAAAATCAGCCTCTGGAAGTATGTCAAAGTCACAGACATGGCCTGTTACACGAGGAGCAGAAGATGCATCTCTACAGAAAACTTCACAGATGGCTCCAAAAACTTTCACAGTGATTTGCCACATCCAGGCAACTTGTAACATAGACCTCAGTCCTGCAACTTTCTTAAGAATCAAAGATGACTGAATTAAATAAGAGTCACAAGTATTACCTCCAGCTTTCAGTCACATGAAGTATCTGTGGGTGTGCATTAAAATGTATGAATCGGAGTTGAAATAAACATTTGCTAAGTAACAGTCAATCCCTAACCTGTCTGCTCTCTGGGAACAAACAACCTGACAGGACCACAGCCATCATGTGCGGGCAAAGAAACGTCAGAGCTGTTCTATTTCCTTGGAGCACCAAGGTAACCCCACACCCTGTGTGCGGATGGTGCAGCATCCCACACAGACTGCAGGTATCCAACACGTCCTTTACGCTAGGGAACGACAGTGGGTCCTGTGTCCTGCACCAAGCTTTGTGGATAGAGGCAAACACTACAGCCAAGCCAGCACCACATCCCCGGGTAGCTGATATCAGGGGCCACAAACAGAGAGACAATTTCACAGAACACATCACCGCTCATCCTTCAGGAGGATGCTCACTGTGCAACAAAGATGCTGTCACACAAATCGCAGCTAACAGAGATGGTTGCTGGAAATCCAGTTTTAAAATCCTACTTGTAAAATACAATTATTTTTAAAAGAAAGGGACAAACAGCAACAGTTTCATGCTGGAAACGTTGCTAACTATCTAAACCAAGGGCTGTTCCTTCTCACTCATTTCCTGTTTTTAGATAAACGTTTACCAAGTTTGCCTAAAACTTCTGTTCTGTTGTTTTGGTGGTTTGTTGGGTTTTTTTGGTCAATTTGTCATATTCCCTAGGCACAGGGTATGTACTGCAGCAGTAGGATAGCACATATGACACCAAAGTACCAGATTCCAGATCTACAGTGACCTAAGGGGACAGTGAATGCAACAAAGAGCATGTGATGGCACTGAGCACACCACAGCTCAGTGAGCACTGGGCCTTCTGACACCATCGTGCGTGTAAGCACAGCAACAGAAAGCAACTGCTGAGAAAGTTGGTGCAGAACACACTGTGCAACTGTGGAGGAGTTATTGTCAAGAAGAGCAAGTAATAGTTTCATGCACAAGAAATCAATAGCGATCATTGGGTTGTTCCCTCAGCTTTTGCTTGACAAGTCTTACCTGAACCACATAGTTCACAGATCACAAAAAAAAAAAAGACAAAAAAAAAGACTTGATCACATTAAGGTTTTAACTTAGGCTCAAGGTTTTTAGCTTTTCCAGGCTAAAGTACATGCTGATGGCAGTGGCCCCGCGTGATGGGGAGGGCTGGGATGCACCTGGCAGCAGCACCGGTCCATGGCATTCCTCAGGCTGTGCTCAGCACACCTCAACCCCTGCAGCACAGTGTCAGAATGAACAAACAGCCTCCGACTTACCCAGAAGTTGGTCCGTCTTCTTGCTTACCAGTGGTGTCATCTGGAAGAACGATAACAATAAAATTATTCAAGTGAATGCACGACGGCTAGATTTAAGTACAAAACACGCACAGCAAGAGAAATACCCAGTTGTGACATGGCAAATGTAGCCCCAGGGCAGCCTAACAAATCTCAGCTACAAATGGCAGAACCAAAAAAACAACCCACAACCAACCAGAAGCACCCCAAGCCCACACGCCCATCGGGAGCTGCCCGCAGAAGCCTCGCAGCAGGCACAGACTTCAACGCCCGCACCCAGAGGCGCAGAACAGACGCCCAAAGGCACGCGCTGTGCGGAGCGCTGACGGCAGCTGCGGGGTTCTGCGCAGCTCTACCAACATCGGGGGAGAGGAAACGCGGAGCTGCGCAGCTGGGAGGTGTGCGGGGACGGCGGGGGCTGAGGGAATCCCGGCACGGCCTGGGCTGGACGGACCCCGGAGACGCCCGGCTCCCGCCCCAACCCCCGGCACACACCCGCACCCCGTGAGGCCGCCGCGCCGCACCCCCAGCCCGTCCCGCGGCGCGGGCCCACCCCCGGCCCCGCGCCCGCCCACGCCGGCCCGTACCGCCGTACAGCCAGTGCTCCTCGTCCTCCTCCGCCTCCAGCGGCGCCCCGCCCGACACGGCCCCGGCCGCCGGCGGCTCCAGCTCGGTGGCCATGGCCGAGGGGGGGGAGGAGGAGGAGGAGAAGCGGCGTCCGCGGCGGCGGCCTCCCGGGCCCCGCTCGGCTCCCGCCGCGGCCTGAGGCGAGGCGCGCGCCCGCTGCGCTCGGCACGGGGCGGGGAGGGCCGCAGCCGCCGGGCCGGGCCGCGCCGAGGACGCCCGGCTAGCGCGCCGCCATTGCTCTTTCTTTGCCTCCCGCGGGAGGTGGGGAGGGGACGGGATGGGACGGGACCCCCGGCGGGAGCGGAGGCGGCCCCCGGCCCTAGCGCCACCCGCTCCCGCCGCCACAAAGGCGCCGCGCAGCGGGACGGCCACCACGCATGCGCGGGGCGGGAGCGCATGCGCCGAAGGAGACAGGGGAGCGCCCGACGCGCCGCTTCGCGCCTCGCCGGGCCCACCTGAGGGCGGGGGGAGGCTCCGCTTTCTGCTCTCAGGTGGGAGGAGCGCGAGCGGGCAGCGAGAATCGGGCTTGACGGCCGCCCGGGGCGCCCCGCAGGAGGGCCGGGCTGCAAGCGAGTTCCCTTCGGCAGTCGCAGTAACGGTTCTGTCCTTGCAGCGTTAATCGCGCGGCCCGGCTGTATCTCCGTGCGAATGATGGCAGCGCCTTCTGGGCGGGATCTGCGAGGCGCTCGCCCGCTGCAACGCTACGGAACGGCAGCCGGAACGCAGCTCGCCTCGCTCCCGCGCTGAGGTACGGCGAGAAGGTACCGAGAGGCGTCCTTTCCTCTGGAAAGGTGGAAGCGACTAAAGAGAGAGTCTGACATTTGTACGCGGATTGGCTATGAATCAGAAATACAATACAGCCATTAAGGAGACAAATGGGATCCTTTAATGAGTCACGTTATTCTAACGAAGAGGGAACCATCTGCGTTGTTAGACCTGGCGTGACACTAGAGATGTTACTGCCCTTATCTCCAATACGGGATTGTTATGGTTACCCGTAGTGAAGGAAAATTAATTCAAACACAGTACAGACAAACGTAAAGCAAGCACGATGATCCGAAAGAGAAAAATTTGCTTTTGAAAGAAGGCCACCATTTAGTTTAGCAACTGAAGGCTAAGATTTAAATATCTATAAAATCTCACAAAAAAAACTAAACTCAGCTGGAACATTCCAACGGCTTATGATACAATACTGACAGCAATGCTGATACAAACCATGTATAAAATGATAAATATGTTGGCAGGTACATTTTGGCAAGCTTCCTTAGTGCAGAGTCCAAGAGTAGAATAAGGGGCAAAATCCCAAGTGTTCTTAAAATGGACCTTTGCAATAGCCCAGGCAATCACATCTCATAACCCCTCACGGGATTAATACCGCGGCTCAGCCAAACGCTCCTATATTTGGCATAACAAGAAAGGAACATTCTCTACATTTCTCAAATAACAGTCAGTAGCAGTTGCATGCCTAAACAGCACGTCAACCCAGGTGCTCCTGGATTTGCCCAAAACAACTGAGGACATCAGTTTTCAACAAAAAACACTGCACGTGCCTATTGGGAACATGGTGTTTTCCCCCCAGGGATGAACCGAAGGCTTTAATTTTAAGCCTTGCTTTCACAGCTACAAAGTTAGCCTGCTAACACACACAAAAGGCTGCATTGTCCTCCGGTCACGGTGCACTACGTGAGCCAATGATTTATTTCATGAACACGCTATCCATGCTCAGGTTAGGCTCCCTCTGCAGTGCTACTGCAATAGAATAGGAAAAAAAACTTCTGCTCTTCTCCGCTCTCTGAACTCTGCATCACTGCACTCCAGTAGTGATAGAGCATCTGCAATGAAAAGGAAGGCTGCAGCAAGAGAATTCCATAAATTTCCTCTATATAGAGGGTCTGCACGCCAGCTGAGAGAAGTTACATGGAAGACTAAATGTGATGTTCATTCTAGAATTCTGTTTTTGGGAAAGCCTTGCTAAGTTTTCCAAGCGTTGTCCTTTCAACCACACAAACCATAGTGGGAGTCCCACTGCTCTGCGTTAGAAATGTGTCTCACATAAAGGAAACCCCTGACTGCCATTGCGCTCACACAGTGCTGCAGGGAGACACAAACCACTTTGCTTCCAGAAACACACGGCACTATTCAGAGGTTTTCGTCTTTAAATTTAATTAAAGAAAAATGTCTCATAGTGATTAAGCATGTCTGACTTCCAACTTCTTTAAACGGCACAAGCCTATGCAGTAAAATGTAGAAATAGAGCTCAGAATTATATTTTAAAAAGAAAAAAGAACTTTCAAAGTGTGAGGTCCTATTAAAAAAGTGGCTGCTCACTTGTAAACGGAATAAAAATGTTAAGAAGACAATTTAAAAAGTTTCATACACCTGAAACAAAACCACTTTCCGTAAGCCATACAAGTAACATTACAGCATCATAAGAACAGCAAGAGCAGGAGAAAATGGCAGAGGAATCACACGACGTTACTTACTGAAGTAATAACTTATTTACAGTGAATTTTAATAGCTTGACATTTTTATTGCTCTGATGGTAGTGTGTTGACAAGTAAACATAGTGAATTGTCATAGTGGGACACTAATATGCGTATATTTACAGTTTTGCATACACTGTTTTTTTTTGTACCTATCAAGAAAAGTATAGGGACCTTTTTCCCCCAGTCAATACCACTCCAGATTTTAGCAAAATTGTTCCCTTTTGTCAGGTTATTCACCTACAACTGAGTCCACACTTCCTAGGCTTGCCTGTGCATGTTCTAAAATATATCCTTCCTCCTCTGATGGTAAAAGAACTTCACAAGAAGCGGGTGGGGAATTGTAGGTAAGAGCTCATCAGTATTCTTTAATGCTCCTCACATACAAAAACTTTCTAATTAAAAAAAAACAAACAAACAGGCATTTCACACATACAAGTTAAAAACATCAACATGTTTATATGGGGAACTGAACACTGCTTAGACAGATGATATTCCTGTAAGAGCTTTATAAAAATTGCTGCAAACTCACACCACACACTGCTACTAGTTTTCCCTTTCCTCCTTTCTTGCTGCACGTTTTCATTTAGTTGAAACCAGTCAAGGCACTGTCTCACCATTTCTATTACACTTTGCTCACGTCAGTCTGTTACATTGCTACGCGTGCTTTCTCCAATTAACAAGTATCCTCTATAAACAGGCTTACCATTTCGTGCTCATTTTTTATTGTCAAAAACGAGTTCTCCAGCCTTATGAGATACAAACTACCTGCCGGATGTTTCTATGTTAAAGCAAAGGATGGCCTAGGCAAAAGAGAACCTGTAGGCATTAAAGTTCACAGCAGCATTTACAGTTGCTTTCATCTTTAAATGAGCTATTAAACCTGTCTTACAGATGCCAATGTAATACTGCATGCTGTTTTTGTATTTTAATGTGAATTTATCTTCCTATTAAAACATGGAGCTTGCTGTAAATTTGTTTCAGCTCTCATACTCTACTAGTTGCTTTATGGCCACATTTTTAAGTGCCTACTAATACATAAAAGGAAAAGACCCTTTCATGGTCTGAATACAATTAATAATTTAGGACAAAGCAAAGTGTACAGAATTTATGTACTTGAAATGTAAACTTTTAAAATAAATACTCTGTGCTGAAGTGGGAAACTCAGGGTATTCCCTCTGCTTGGCACAGCATTTCACTGAAACAAGACAGACCAGCTGAAAAATTCTCAACTCCATCGAATGCAATCAGCACAGACTCAGCAGAGGACTTCTGCTCGCAGTGAGACGGAGGGCTGCTGAGCACTGAGCACTGGCAGCTACTGAACCTCTCGCTCACCTCTTCTCTCAGTTGGAAAAAAACACTTTGAAAATACAGTCACACAAAAGCAAATATTAAGAACCTTCTGAGATTTCTTGGGTTTCTTACACAAGAGGATAGCTAGCAAAGTTCTGGCATTACTGTAAGAAGCTTCTATTGTTCTGTCCAGCTAAGCTCCCTTCACTTATACCACATACACTTATTTCTAAGGCAAACCAACTGTGCTATGTCAATTTTGCTCTTCACTGTTTCTTTCTGCCATTAAATATTTTCTCTGCTTCCAGTTAACACTCATCCTAAAAAAAATAAAGTAAAATAAAATGAAGAGAATACTCCGCACAGTTCTATGACAGGAATCTGAATTGCATGGTGTAGCTCAGGTTAAATTCACACAACGCTGCAGTTCATTCATTAAATTAAATTACAAATTCAATTGATCAGTTAGTCATTACCAATTTACTGGTCCAACAGAACCTCTGCACCAACCATACAGATTTCAGAGCCTGAAGCATCAGTGTGAGATCAGGAACCACTGCAAGCGCTGGAATCAGACACTCAGCTGTACAGTTAGAAGAGCAAGACATTTGATTCCAAGTAACAACTCACACAAAACTGGCCTTCTGTAAACACTGTGTACTGGGTATCTGGCCCGTTACAGCTGTTAGAATGTAATGACTTTACTAATACTGTATTTTAATACAATATTGCACACTGAAGAGATGCAAATACATTCAGAGGAAGTTCTAAGTCAGTCTGAAACTAAAAAGCAACCTGTGATGCTGCAAGGAGTCAAGTCGCTGCAAAGAAATGCCTGTAGACATTTATGATTATATTCATCACAACTTGCAGATAATCAGTTATCTGGTATTTTTTTCTCTTATTTCTAGTTAGGAAGGGGGAGAGGGTAGAGAAACAATGCATTGTCAATTGCTTCTTTCTTTCACTTGCTATCAGCAAATGGTCTTGCTTAGGCCAGGCATTACAGTAAGTTCTTCTATAGTCACTTCCCTTCCTGACATCAGGCGAACAGGGAGGAGTCCAAAAATACTTCTGAATTCCACAAGGCATTTGTGGCTCTTCGGACTGTTCCTGAATGCCAAAACATACACACGGGCCCATTCAACTGATCTACTTCCTCCCATCAGCACATTCCAAAATACTGCTCTGATTTACACAAAAAGTATTTCCGCTAGAAAGGGATGCCCTATCATTTAACTGTTACAGTGCTGAAGTACTGTTGTGCTAAAAAATATTCACCGTTACTTCAACTTTCATTTGGCTGTTGCAAATTCTTCTCCTTAGTAATGACTCTCTCCAATTACAATATACACTTTCTCTTACTCTGAAAACAAAACAAAACAAAAAGGCTGACAAACTGACTTGCAGATGTTCTAAATGTAAAAAGTGGGCTTTGGGATATTTTGCTAATAGCAGCTGCCATCTCCCCATAAAAGCAATTTTTTTTTCAAAAGAGAAACAGTATATAAGGTTCCCATTTCAGGTGCCACAAATAACACCTGAAATACTTAAAAGAGAAAAAAAAAAAGACAAATGCTACACATTTTTCATCCATTTACTAAACAAAAGTGCAACTGAGCCCTACACATCTAACAGTATGTACAAACTCATTATGGCTTTACCATAAAAACAGTACGTGAATGGGTCTATACAATCAGAGGGATGATAACAAATGTAACGAATAAAACTATGTCAAACTGTTGGTAATAGAATAAGAGCTATATTACATTCTGTAAACCTTGGCATACCACACTTTACATTATGCAAAGAGTCAATATTTACAAATCTATAGTGGGTAAAATAATTAACCCCCTAACGTAAATGATGATTTTGCAAAGTGCAGGACAAAACCAGTGCTGTTAATTGCAAGTCCTACGCAAGCAAGTGACACTAAAATCTTTACTACTAGACGCTTACCTGGACATTTCTACTGAGGGTTTATAGGATTGCAACGTTTAGAATGAAATACAGTATGAGACAGCATCAGGGTGCATGTTTGAGGATATATGCTAAACGTAGAAATTAATAAGGCAGCATGCTCAGAACGAGTTAAAGCAGCACTGATGTTAGATCCCTAGTGGCAACAATATCAGTTTTTGTTAATGTTAAAAATTCAGAGTGCAACACAGAAGCCTCAGTTAACATTTAAAAAAATGTGCAAATTGTTGTCAAACAAAAAGTAACATCGCAAGGAAGATACTCTACTGAAGAACATTTTTTAAATCACAGCAAAGTAGACCATCTTCTTTCCAAAATCATCTACAAGGCACTAAGGGTAGAAAATGACAGGTAACATGAAAGACCAGATGCAGTTCCTCAGTCAGGTCGAAATATGGGATATTTTGGTAAGAACTCTATTAATATTACCTGTTGAGGAAGGGAAAAGACAAGAACAGAACACAGTAATCAATGACTTCAAATCAACAACTTCAGCATAACTTTCCATGCAACATTAGCCAGTTTGTAGGACTACACTTGTCCAAGATTATTTTATAAGGAAACATTATCCAAAGTAACAAAGAAGATTCAGGTTATTTTGAACCGTAACTTATCAACACTTGAATTCTGGGGGGTGATTCTCTCTTCTCTTTAAGCCTACGCAATCTTCATGGTTATACATGAAAGTGGATGAGAGAATAGTAATCTTTATTACCAGGAGTAAAATAAATAAATAAAATCCATGGTCTGATAAAAAAAATACACTACTATAAGAAGTGCAGTATTTCTGTACCAAAATGCTGAATCAAAGTAACTATAAATAGCAATAGAAAAGGTGGATAAGTGCTAAAGAACTATGGACTGCTGTAAGAACTACACTAGCGCATGAAGACCCAGTGGGCCTTCCTTGTTATCAGTTACTGATCAAAGTCTACCTGTAGTACAAACACAGAATTGTTATGAATGGAAAACAAGTTCAGCAGTGACAATTTCTCCATTTTAATATATGACATAGCCACTCTTTAAAACTGGCCTTCACAGGTGTGTATCAAACAACTGCTGCTTTTTATGAGAGCTTATTCAGATGGGTGAAAGTCTGGTAAGTTAACAGATTTCACTATAAAATAAAGGATGTTGAATACCAAATAAATAACAGAAATAATACTTACATATTCCATCATATTGCTAGTTTCACATTTCCTTTTACTCAGCTTCCAGTGCAAACCAAGCTAAGAAAGTAATTATCAGGGGATTAACACGCATTACAACATTATTTTGATAACTAATGTAACAGGCATAAGCAGTGTCAAATCATTTGGATCTGCAACACTTCAGAGAACGAGATTTAACTTGTAGAAAGTATGGTATTATAATGAGACAGTAAAATTCCTACATGCCAATTATGCAAAAAGCTTCCCATACTTAATAGCGAAGAAAACAAGCACTCTAACTTCTCTTACCTTATGATATAGTCTGTTATTTTCCCATTCTAATAACTTCTGAATCGATCTTCTAGTCTAAAAAAATAAGTGAAAACTGTATTATGAATGGTTCAGTAGACAGCCTCATCCAGAAGAACCTCACTATTGCATTTCTGGCTTAAGAATCACTTAAATTAGTTTTATAGAAGTAGAACCAAGGAATTGAAGTGATAGGACTTCTGTTCCTCGGCATCAGAAAACAAACAAACAAACAAAAAAACCCACAAAGCTCAGAACTGGACACATCCTGCTTTTTCTACAAGCTCCCTTAAAATATGGCCCAATTACAGTCTTCATTCTAATATTATAAATGGTTTACAATGACACTTACAGCTACAAAGAGCTTCCACAATACTTAGAATACTCTACAAGATCATGGAAACCATTAAAAAACAAAGGTGAAACCCTGGATAGAAGATACATCTGCTTCCTTAGCTTATACCTATAAAGGCGACCTGATTTTGAAGAAGCAACCCATTTCAAGAAGAAGCTGTTTTACTGATTGTGGGAGAAGGAAGTATTTTTGAAGTTTCAACTATTTTTTTCCCTCTATTGTCACAGAAGGACCACCATGATAACCTACTCTACTTCCTGCATGATGTTCCATGCAGGTATTTTGTTCACAAAATGGTAGGTGAGCTACACTACCTCATTAAAAAAAGATTCAAGGATATCAGATCCCGAGTCAAATACTTAATGATGGAGAATCCACTAACTCTTTGCAAATTATTCCAGAGATGAAGCTATCTTCAGAGTTGTCCATATTGTTTCTTGCACCATTTAAATTTCAGATTCCAGCCCCTGGATCTTGCCTTTTTTTTTTTTTTTCTCCTAAATGAAAATACATGGACTGGCTAGGATGTAGTTAAATTCATCACAGCAGCCTGCATAGTGCCGTGCTCTAGATCTAATGACTCAGTGTTGGTAGCACACCAGTGCTGGAGCTCTGACTGAACAGTGCTTGCACAGCATTGGACCTCTGTTTCTAACTCTACCTCCCTCAGGGGTGGGCAAGAGGTGGGGACAGCTGCGCCAGTTTGACCAAAGGGCTACATGACACCATGCTCAGCAACAAAACTGGGGCTGTCATGGGCCAGAGAGCCACTGAGCATTGCTCTGCTGGTGGGAGGTAGGGAGTGATTTGTCTTTGCATCTCTTGGGTCTTCCTCTTCTTTTTTCATTCACTTATTTGACCGTTTTTTATCTTGACTGAGTTTTTTTTCTTTTGCTCCTCGAATACTGTTCAGTCCTGTAGGAGACTTAAGTGAGCTGTGTGCTCAGGTACTGGCTGGCTCAACCCTCCACAAGAGATCAAGAACAACCATATGCTTTTGGTTCTTAGAGTGACCAAATCACATTTACATTCACGTACATGCATGTATGTACTTTATACATTTGAGAATGATAGTAATACTACAACCTCACATGGGCATTTATTTTTTCAATAGCACAGGGATATTAAATATGTTTTTAAAACTGCAAATATTCCATCTCTACATATCAAGAGCATTCCTCTGCTTGTTCTTAATAGAAATAACACAGTAAAGTATGACAAATAAATAACAGTTCAGAAACATTATGGTATCTATTAGAGATAATAATAAAAATTGTCTGCTTGTAAAAAATTGTGGGAGAGGAGGGAAGAAGAAGAGAAATACTCACTCTAGTTCAGGCAACTTTTGAGGGTCAGTGTCTTGGTCTGCACTCACTAATTCAGTTTTTAGAGCTTTGAAAATCCTGGAAATTTAGGTTCTCCTATATAACACCTTATTCTTTGAACTGAGATAAGATTATCTATACCCTTATCAATACCCTATCAATTCAGTTGGCAATTTGCTATCATTTGCTTCATAAAGAAATGTTTTTTTCTGTTTCCTAAGGTGAGGAAAATTGAATTAGCTTTTGAACATGAGATAAAGAAAAGGGCTTTGGAATGAAGATGATGCTATTCAACATCATTTAATGCTACCAGAAATTGCAAAATCAAGAAAATAAGACAAACGAAAAATGTACTCACTCTTTTGTTAAGACAGACTACAGGCCACAGGCTACAGCCCAGTGTGCAGCAGCAGCACAGACAGCCACAAATCAGCCATTTTACATTGACAGGAAGATTCTTTCTTAAACAAGTATTCACACGACTGATGCTGGTCTTGAATTCTTCTGGGGCAACCTGTAAAAGAAGTGCTGAACTTCAGTGGAATACCATTACAGATGTATTTTCTCAAGAATTGCCTTTATAGATTAAAATGTAAATGCAACATAATTCCATTATGCAACATGACTCCATCTTCCAAAACAATGGTCACGCAGGGAGCATGAAAAGTCATTTTCCTGTAACAAATTCATTTGCGGTGCAAGCTTTGCACAAATTTGTGTTAAAAAGCCCAGCGCAGCTTAGATGAACAGCCTCATCCATATTTATAATACCATAGATCAATAGACTTGATAACACAGTGGTCCCTAACAAGGCTAAGAAGTGGAACACAGCCATGCAACACCCTGGCTACGCTGACCACAAAAAAAAAAAAAAAAAAAAAAAAGAAGAAAAAGAAAAGAAGAAGAAAAAAAAGGAATAAAATGGAATTAAAAAAAAAAATGATGGCTGCCTTGTTTCCAAGGGAATAAGGAGTAATGGGAGTAATAGGTTGTTACTTCATAGTAAAAACAATGTTGTGTCGCATTAAAGAAGAATTATTCGTCCAATTTACTTTCATACCAAGTCTACA
Organism: Gallus gallus; assembly: GCF_016699485.2. Taxonomy (NCBI): domain Eukaryota; kingdom Metazoa; phylum Chordata; class Aves; order Galliformes; family Phasianidae; genus Gallus; species Gallus gallus. The sequence continues at coordinate 12,092,988 of NC_052535.1, read as the reverse complement.
CTGTGCCTGGATGAGGGTGGACCGCTGTCCACAAACCAAGTCCTGACACAGCCGACACAGTCACAGGGCTGCAACTTTACCTGTGGCTTCTTCCTAAGCCGGGAAGCCCAGAAAGACAGGGACTGGATTACATCCAAGGCCAAGAACTGCATCTTGTACATGATTTTTAGTTAAGTCTAGCTGCTGAAACACAGTTTCTTTAAGTACACTCAGCTCACTATTTCTTAAAGTAATATTTTCTATATTTGAGCACTTGCCTACTCACATACTCCAAACCCACCATCTCTCTACAGTACCTAAATAACAAGTAGGGATCCATTCACTGTCTTACAGCTAACTTGACTCCAGGATGGCATTCCTAACCATAACAAAGCCCAGAGTTGGACACACAAAGCAGAACACTGAGATCCAACTTCAACAGACTTGAAAAGCCAGGCATAACAACTCCAAAATAATAATAATTTAAAAAAAACTTTCCTTCCTACTTGCCATGTTGAAGAACCCCCTGCCTAGAACTGGTCTGCATACCAAGTTATTAAACTCCTACATAAGCCTTCCAACCATCAAGCCTGACTTTGTTCATTTGATACCACAAACAAGGAGGGAAAAAAGGCATTAACTGGCAGTGCCTCCTTGCTCTGAAGAGGTGAGCCCAGCAGCCAGGAAGCAGCAACAACCTGGTTCTGCCACCTCCTCCTATCACAAGAGCTAACTTGATTAAAGCACTGCAGGAAAGGGAGTAAATACACAGAGCATCTGTTTCCTGGCCATTCAGATCACCACGCAGTACAGAGTCAGAGGTCATCTGGGTCTGTATGCTAGCCAGACCTACAGTTAACATCAGTTAACATTGTGATTATTTTATAGCAGGAATGAATAACCACACAGCAACCACTTATTCTGCAATTATACTGACTACCTTTGTTTCCTCAGTATAGAAAAGTCCTCCTTGTACTTCTTTCTACATATACAAACAAAGCAAGTCCAAAAATTTTCCTTAGACTAAATGGCACATCAACATTTACATACATTTTACAACAAATATCCCAGTTAAATAAATAAACGAGCAAAAAGAAACAGCATTGGGATGTTTTTAATGAACAAGAGAAAAAAATACATTGTGATGTGGAAACTCAGCCTGTACTTTCAAGCATTCAAAACAGAAGGCTTTGCAGATCTCTGCCAGTGGCAGCTCTTATATTTAGGAAACCCCAAATATTTGATGCATGTGAGTAAGACCACTTCATATTCACTATAGGAGCAAGATTGGTAATGAAGTATGACAGGACTGGTTGTACGGTGTGTGTAACAGGAATACAGGAGTTCAGCTTCTTCAATCAGATGTGACTCCAAGTGAATCAAACTCACATGCATGAACAAACCGCAGTTCACAATGCTTAAGGAAGTTCACATGCAAATATGTTCTTAGCATTCATATATACAAAAACGGGACCATCTTCAGTAAGTCTTCTGAAATTTGTACATGTATCATCCTATCTATTTATTTGAAAGGTAATAACCTATTTTTTCTCGACCCCATTAGTACTTGTGATATGAAGTCCACTAAGGAAGGAGAATGGTTCCTTTTGTATCACTCACAAAGTTCACTGGACCTTGACAACAGCGCACCTCAGCCCCAGACTCAGCTGTACAAACCTACTGAAGACACTGGATCTGCAGTCTAGAGTTCTGTATATCATACACAAACTTTATAACCATAATTGATATCATCCAACATGAAAGAAGTCAACTAGATTCTTCGACCACTGGTCCTGCTGTCAAACAGCACTATGCTGCATTATAAAAGTAACAGTGAAATGCTGTCACGAGCACAGCACTGCACATGGCTAAACTAGAAACCAATTCTGGATGCCAAGAAACACAGATCTCTACTTGGGCTATTTTCATATTAGCACAGCACAGCTACTACCTGCTAATGCACCAACTACTTCTATAAAGGCGTATAACTGCAGCACAAGATGAAATTACTGAAGACTGCTTCAGTTAACCCAAACTGCTGGGTGCGTTTCCCCACTGCAGACACCTCATCACAAAAATACTTCTGTCAGTCAGTGACATCTTCATGTGAAGCTGAACTAATCAGTGACCAAGATAAGCCTCATTCTGTGATAAAGAGAAGCAAAACCAGTTTGTTCCTTTCAGTTTACAGCTCAGTCTTGTTACAGTGACAAAGAATGAAATATCTGTAAATAAAATGACATTGTTCTTATGTAGTAAGGAAATGATTTTAAACAGTCACAAAAGAATGTTACTGATTTTTTGACATAATTTTAAATCCTGCTTTTCTTTCAGATAAAGATACTGAAATGTTAGTAGAAAATGTGTAAGTATTTAAAGCAAACAATTAAGAGCACCTCCTGAGCAAAGAAAGCTCACTAACAGCCTAGTTTTGAGCAATTTTGGAATGTCACTTGTAGAATTTCTGAGTCTGGAAAAGAAGGAGATAAACACATAGCTCCTGGCTGTGCAGTACACCTTGTAAAGAGACACTGGCTCCTTTTAGGTCTCCAGGGGAAAAAAAAGAGACATAAAAGGGAAGGAGGGAGCGTTATAATATTTTACAACAGGATGTAAGAGAATCTGCAAACACAGGAAGAGAGCAAGCACAGCCCAGCAGGCCTGATCTTTCTCCTTCAATCATGATCACAAACCCTATCAATCACACACTGCATTGGGATCACAATAGCAGAGCACATTTTATGGCTTACATTTCCCTGCGCTGCACAGTAATCTCTGTATGAGACCCTGATTGTTTTAGGTTCGGGGCAGGAAATTCCACTTTTATTCTTAAGGCTCACTGGCTCCATCACTTTCTCGTCACCTGGAGCACCGCTCGCTATGGAACAGTTCCTCATGAAAAGTACTGTTTTTATAAGCCAGGTTTAAAATTCATGGCAGCAAAGGAATCACCTAAACTTTTAGAACTAGAAGTTCTACTTCATTTCAGAATAGCTACCAACAGAGCTGCTTTAAAACCCATTTTAAATGTATGTTTTAAAAGAACAACCCTATAAAACCATAGCACACAGAATTTGAATTTAGCCAGAATTTAAATGTAAGCTAATTACTACAAGTTAATTACTGCCACTTTATTTTGTAAATCAAATCTTTTCTTACCAAATTTTGTTAAAAACACTCCCGAAAGCTAAGCTCTGTATTTATACACCAGCTGATACTTGCTTCTTATCCTGCAAGATAAACATTAAGTCAATCGAGTTGAATTAACTAGACCCAATATCTGACCTAACTGATATTTTCTTTATTGTTTTATTGACTATGTTATTTCCTCAAACATACACAACCACTTAAATATTTAAGATGTACTCACATGCACCTTAGCTCTACGCTAATTTACAACTGTTTGAGAATCTGCAGAAATGAGGAGGAAGAAGAAGAGAAGATGGGTAAAGAAGGGTATTTCATACAAAAAAGATAAATGATAAAATTAGTGCAAGGCTTATTGCAGTCATTATGTAGATGGAAACCAAACTGAGGGTCAGGAAACTTAAGTAAATTCCCAAGGACAACACAGAAGCATAAATCTAAAGAGTTTAGTCTAAAAAGGATTTTGTCCTTTGTTTAAAAACCTAAATCCTCACCCTGAATTTCTTAGAAGAAGAACAGCATAACAGAGAAGTCTATCAACTCCATGTAATGGCTTCAGCTCTTACACTGCATTAGCAGAGGAATTATATTATTAGTATCAGTTCACAATAGACAACAAAGTCATTAAACTTAATACTACATGGCCATTCTCCAAGTATGACAACCATCACTACGTATTAATGCAGTCTTACAGCAAACATTTTTATAGAACACAGTTAATATAACCAGCCACCACGCTATTCATAAACAGGTTTCATAAAAAGTAAAGAAGAAAAAGAAAGATCTTCCAGTGGTACATCGGTAGGCCACAATGCCTGCTGTGAATTATTAATCAGGGTATTTGAAGAACACTTACTGGAAAAATCTGAGTTTTCATTTTCAGCAGTGGTAAAGGTGATGGACTGCCATAACCAGAGGAAGAAGCAGATTATTCATTTCTGGCAGTTTATGAAAGTATTAAAAACCCAACAAGCCACAGCTGTGGCTTTTAGCACCTTTCACAAGCATGTGTGGCAAGCATTAAGAAGGATTTGTTTGCTATCTCATCTGATTGGTGAAAGTTGGATTTATTTTCAAAGTCATTTTCCTCAAAACCCATCAATCCACACAAGGCAAAAAAAAAGGAATTGGATTATCAAAATTTTCAACATAAGTAGTGCGCCTATAGACACCAAGTCGACACTCGTGTCAGGTAAAAGAACATCCTCTTTTCACTCTTTGCTAAATGAAATCCAAGCAGTAAACTGAAGTTTTAATTAAAACTTCTGCTCCTGTAAACTCAGATCCTGTAGTAACATCAATTTCTCACTGTTTATTTAACAGGAAGTCAATCAAGTGGGACATGTGACAGGCATTAAGGCTTGTATTAAAATGAATATGGTTTTGGGCAGGGTAGTGGTTTTTTTTTTTTTTTTTTTTTTGGTTGTTGTTTTTTAATATTTTCTATAGGTTTACTTACAGAAAACTACCACTTAATAAAAGAGCAGAACTCTTTCCAAAAAGTATTTCATGGCTTTTCAGTGATCTGAAAGAGCTTTACAGAAAACAAACTTTAGACACGCAAAGCAGTGAGATGCAAGTTGTGTTATTGCCAGCCTGTGCATCAGGCACTGTTAAGTTAACGAGCCTTCCCTTTTTGCCCAGTGAGATCCTGAAACAAGGCCAGACTTCACAGGTTGTCTTTTAGCAACCAAATTAGCAGCTTGTCCAGCCAACAACTGGACTGCTGTCAAAAATGCTGGACAAATTCACCACAAGTGTTTTATTCATTATGCTCAGAGGTGAAAATGAAGGAGAAAAATCCCAGATGGGTTTGGCAGAACCAGGATTCCACCAGAGGGGGGAAACCTCCACAGGCTTCAGCTGCATTTGGCGCATTGCGAAAGCAGTGACTGCAAGAGGCTGGGGAGACTGGGAGGCTGCAGCCGTATGGGATGTCCTTAGAGAAAGCAGCAAGAGCCAAGTACCTTTTTCTCACAAATTCTGGAAGAGATACGCAAGGAGATGACAAAATGAAGCACAAGAAAAGCACTGTATACTAAAACAGCTGAATGAAAAAAAAAAAAAGAGGGGAAAAAGTCCAAAACACAACAAAAACAAACAAAACAAACCCAGAATTATGAAAAGAATTTAAAAGTCAAGAGGTTTGCTGCAAGTTTTCATTAATAAATAGCTACAAATGAATATTTATTCAATTGCATTTAGCAACACAGCAAGACTCCAGAGAAATGATGAGACTTCTCACAACAAATTTTCAGAACGACACACAATTACTGTATTTCAGAAAATGGTCTAAAAAAAACCCTGCTTCACTTGCAGACTTGAGACCACGTTTAGTTCCATTAAGCTTCAGATAAAATAGAGTCTCTTCTAGAGATCTGTCTAAAAATAAACTCAAAACTTGACAGACATATTGAAAAATGAGGTCTAGTACCTGAAATAGTTTAATTTGCACAGGATGTAGCACAAACTGCAGGCACCTATGAAGCAAAGGAGTGCAAGTCTTGCTTTTATGCAGATTGCCTACATGAGAAAAGTATCATGGTGTGCTTAGAATGTCAATAAAGACTACAGTCATTGCAAACTATCTTTGCTGCAGGGACCGGTCTTCGACCAGCTATTTCATACAGGACAGAGTTAATTTAGCGGCCTTCAGTGCAGTGCTGGCCTGCAACCAGTTCTGTTGGATTCATAGGCACATATTTGTAACACAAAAACCACTGGAGGCACTGGAGCTTTCCATTTAAAAGAACAGTTTAATCTCACACTTACCTTCCCTGTCAGAACAGAGGGAAATTCTGTATCAAACTTGTTGCTCAAGCCAAACCTTGAAAACAAAAGAGACAAACAAAATATATTCCACCTAACTTATTTTGTTTCCCTTAATAAAAAATGCAATAGATGCTTAAAAAAAAAAAAAAGAACTCTTTCTTTTGCCTTTACATGTACATTATTTTATAAGCTTTCAATCTATTTGTATAAGTTCTTCTGTATTATTCATAAGACAAAAAGAGAAATACAGCTTGTTGCTTTACTTCAATACCTTCAGGCCACTAAAAGCAGAAAAAATGTTTTACAATTGGATAGCAGTAAGTTTCAGTTTTTTCTTTCTTAAAGAAAAAATCCCAAGGACCTCCAAGTAGTAGCTAATCTTTTCATTGCTGTTTTTCTTACTCATGCAATTTATTCCCATGCAACAAATAAAGCTACTTATAAGGAAACCATTCATCACTTTGGAAAATTTATAATCATACAATTCTTAAAAGCTGCTTTGATCTGAGTTAAACTATCTCATGCAAACATAGAAGGGTCCACACATCGACTGGTTTCAAGCAACTACCAACTTTAGAAAACTGTCTTAGCCAACAGGGTGCCTGGTGGCTCCTGTCACAAGCCTTTTTACTTTGCAAGCAGCAAGTCTTCGTTACAACCAGCAGAGCCTACAGGCAGTGAGGTGGTTTCCAGGACTTGGATGCTTTGCTTGAAAACCCGTGTTGCTCTGAGCTCCAAACCAACTGAACCAACTGCCCGTGCCAAAGAGCTACCTGTGTAGGTCAGTAGGATGCTGAAAGTACAGCTGACTGTTGTATTTAAAGCATACACGTAGGCAAGAAATTAACTAAACCCTGACATTAAGCTCACGAGTTTCTGTGAAATAAAACATTATGATCTTCTGTCCTCTCCATCTCATTTGAATTCTAACCTTTGCAATTCAGTAATGAAACAACAGCAAGTGGTCTCTCAGCTCCAGTGTCTATATCCAAAGAAATCTTCCTGCAAAGCTTGTAAAGTTAGATACACTGCACACCACGTTCTGTCAGCCCTGATAAACCATTTCCTGAATGTTTTTGTCCTAACAAACAGAAAACAGAAGAATCACAGCCAAAAAGATGAGCATGAATATTTGGTGTTGTAATATTTACCATAGAAACAAACCCTTCTGGGCAGAGAGCATCCCTCTGAACCAACACTGAAGCATTCTTCACTGGCCACCCAAAAGAACACTGACACTGCCCAAGCGAAGTCCCCTACCACTGCACAGCACGCAGCCCACGTGCACCCAGAAATAACTCAGTTACCCAAACCCAGCAATGGCACTTGCTTAGCAGTACAGACAAGTGAAAAATAAAATTGAAGGGTGAGAGGAGCATAAAAATCTGTGCTGTCCTCAGAAATCCAGTGAGCTAATCAAGATGTCTGTCAACAGTACTGGCGACATCAAGTTCTTCAATTGCTAGTTTAAGTCAGAGCCTTGGCACCTGCAAAAACCAGCATGTTAGCACACTACTTGTGTAAATATTACAAAACCACCAAAGATCAGACCTTAACCGAGGTGTTTGCCAACTTTTGTCTCTTCAGCTTTCCTAAGCACTATGACCAATTGCCACTTGTTTGTGTTTCCTTCAACATATCTTCACGGGAAATTTTCTAGAGGTGAATGTGAGTGAACTGAACAGCAGCACAGCGTTGGCTACAGCATATCCAAGTCAACTGGAAAGGCGTTATGTTGAATTACTGCTATAAATGCAAAAAGTAAACACAACATGATTTTAAGCAAACAAAGAGGTAACTGAGATAAACACATTTTCATTTTCTGACAATGTATCCTGCAGGCCAGTCTCCACATTCTGTAGCTTGTTTTTTTTTTTTTAAGATGAAATCTTCCAAGTAAGTTGGTCTTTTCAGTCTTAAAAACAAACAAACAAGCAAAAAACCAGAAAAGACTAACAGCCCTACAAAACACATGTGAGCCTGTTCTTGAGGAATGCTGACTCCTCTATTGAGAAACTACATGAAACGATCACAAAACTTTAGCAAGCAAGCAATGTAATTAACTCATCATAAATGAACTACTGGAAAGCAAGGCTGTAGAGATGGGGAAGGGCCTGGAGGGCACAGTGTGTGAGTTGCAGCTGAGGTCCCTGGGTCTGTTGGGCCTAGGGCAGAGGAGCTGAGCAGAGCCCTCGTGGTGGCTGCAGCTCTCACAGGGAGCGGAGGGCAGCGCTGAGCTCTGCTCTCTGTGACAGCAATGGGGCCCGAAGGAACGGCATGGAGCTGTGTCAGGGGAGGGCTGGGGGGTCAGGGAATGGGTCTGCACCATTCTTGGTGGTGGGCATAGAACATCCCCAGGGCAGTGGGCACGGCCCTGAGCTGACAGAGTTCAAGAAGCATTTGGATAATAATCTCAGACTTGGTGGTCCTGTATGGAGACGGGTTGGACGCAATGATCCTTATGGGTCCCTTCTAACTTGAGATATTCTATGATGCTACGGAAGTTCTGCAGAATTATTTATCCACATCACAGACTAGAATTGCCCTAACTGGTGCCAAAGACCCACCTACATCACAACACTGATTCTCACAGCGCCAGCAGCGTATGCGCAGGGAATGGCAGAAGGAAAAAGCCTGCAAACCTTACGTACTATTGCCTCAGAGTACTCTTCAAACCTTCAACAGTTTGTAGTTCAAAAACTTTCTGAGCCACGGGCAGCATCTTTCATCTCACTGCTCACATCTACTTGTTAAAATTCCCACTGTACTACCAATTTCCCAAGAAAATAAAACAAATGAGTGTTTTTTGATTTAGAACTGTTAAGAGCATAACAAGAGCACGGTGTATGTTACTGGGTTAAATCTGAAGGCTGATGATGTCTTGAAACATATTTAGAAAACCAGAACTTGTATTAGTTGCCATAACAGTCCACTCAGATTTAACACGACCAAGGTGCCTCAGTTACAGAAATGCATCTGTTTCACACTGACACCCACAAATGGCTGAAAGAGTTCCAGAGGCTTTGGCTATACTGCAAACAGAACTATGCCATGCTGTAACGCTGCCGTCAGCCAGCAGCACCACGGCCTTCAGCAGCTTCATAGAGACATCTCCAGAGGTTGTGCAGGCTGTCCTCCCACTGAGTCAGCATGGAGTAACACCACGGAGTTCAGAGAGATTAAACCCTTATTAGATGGGGTACAAGACTCAAGAAACAAAAAATACTTATTTCTGGTAATGATGGTTAAAGCAGAACATCACACAATTCTACAGCTTTGTAAGCACTTCCAAAAAAGCCTTGAAGCTTTATTAAAAACTTCATGTCAAAAAAGGTTAAGACCTGAACTTTTAATTAAGGAATAGTCTAGACCTTCCAAAATAAATTAATTTATAGCAATAATTGACCTAACGTGATTTTGCCTCCACTATCTTGTAAAATCCAGCTTGCTTTAAAAATAGCTATGCAAAATAAACTGCAGTATCAGTCCATTCAATTATTTAAAACATCAGTTGGTGGCCACTTATTTCTGAGCACTCTCATTGGGCCCTCAAAGTGTGCAAGGTCGTCTAACAGTTAGAAATTCACATGAAGTCACTCAGGCACTTTAGCTGGAATTTTCTCTCTGGATGACATACCTCTAAAAGCAAGGAACCATTGCCTAACCGGCACCAACACTGGAACAGAACAAGGATGACCTCAATTTCAGTTCTCTCTCGTTCCTTGTTTTCAAGTATGGCATAGCAGAAGCCCCATCATCTCATCTTCCCCATTTGTAAAGTGGAGGGAATGTAATTTCTCAGAGGCAGATGTAGTAAATAAAAGCTTGTACATTAAAGCCTGAAAGGAAAGTTCTGAATCATCATCTGTAAATCGTAGCTGCAATAGGGATCACATTATAGATTTCTTTACAAAGCATTATCAGAAATGAGGTCTCCTGTCCCCACAGCTGCAACAGAAACATTCTGGAAAGCACTTATATCTACAACAGACATATTTACTGATTCTTGAACTTTTTCCTTTTGACTTCAATAGCCTTTCATTCTTGCTTATCCCACTACTGTATTTATAGATAGTAATCAGTCTTACAAGACTATGCAAACTAAAGCTATTCAGTCAACTCTCCCATGACAGGCTCTCCAGTTTCCTTTTTGCATGGCTCCCCTCCCCACACCTACTCCAGCATAAGTTTAACCTATCTGGAACAGATGAACTCGGATCACCAGACACCTCCTTTGTAGAGGCACCACCTCAGCTCTGTTCAATGTGACTGAATAAAGAAAGTGTTCATCAAGAGCCCTGAGCTGAAATTTCTTTCTGGTCTATGATCCTTTCCTATGAAGCCAGCAGAACTACTAAAGGGCATCCTTACTCATGGATAATGTTTTGGAGAACTAACTTGTTGAGAACTAGTGGTAGGCTGAGGTCATTTGCAATTCTGAATACATAGAAGATGTGTAGATGGGAGTAATAGAAGACAACCAAATATCTCCTTTCTTTACAGCTGAGAGCACCTGTCTTTTCCCTGCCTTGCCCAATCCCTGACAATACACTTTTCATCAGCACCAGCCTGTAGGTCCCTCAGGCACTCCTAAAGGAAACATCATGGAAGAACAAAAGTTAACTTATATCCAACACTAGAAAGTTTGCAGGCCTAAGCAGGAATCACAAGCAGAATGCTAAGGGTAAAAAAAAGGCTCAGTGTCTTACTTCACTGCCTCATGTACATCAGTATGTCAGAAAAACTGAAACTCCTCAGTTAGTTTCCTGACGTGTTTTTGAAAGTTACTGTTGTTGCTTTGACTCAGTTTTCATTAAAAAATGTTTATGTTGAGATACTTCAGTACGCCATCAGAGTAACACTAACTTACATAGTAAAGCAGAAAACTCCCTTACATGGGATTGTAGAAATAATAATAAAAAAAAAAGGCATTCACCAAGTTGAAGTGATTTCTCTGCACTAAAATTCCAAAGCTTACTTAAAACTAAGATGGCTAGCTAACTTTCTAAAATGAGAATCTTCTACAGTGAGTGTTGAACAAGATGAGTATTAGCTCCACTACCTGCTTTCCTAAATGCTCTTTCAGTGAGAAACGAAACAAATACAATTTATACGACCACTCTTACCATGCACAAGGGTGAAAGGTTAGCAAACAGTCAGTAAAAAAAGCTAAACAGATTCCTGGAATTTACTTTTAGTATGGCTGGACACTGCAGGGTAACGCTGTTAGGGTCAGCCACTCACTGACAAGGTCATAACAACTCTCATGCAAGAAACTAACGTGTAGATTCAATCTGCTAAATTGAAAATGTTTGAGGGGACCGTACATGAAAAGCTGGACCAGAAAATGACTCTAGAATTAGAGGATATCCTTCTCTATGTAAGCATCCAAGCAGGTCAGCGTCGGGTGAGGAACGTAAAATATCTGAGACAAAATAATAGATGGTTTGTTTTAAAAATAAATGCTTCTCTTTTTTCTCCTTTTTTCTTTACTTAGATGGAGTGTTTCTGACTTCTGTCAGGATAGAAGTTTTTATTAGCAACATTCCAGACAGGTTCAGAAAACAAACACAAGTTTTAGGGCATGACATGCCTCACATCAATAACTAGAGCAGGCTGCTTCTGAAGCCTGCTGATTCCAAAAGATGCAGCATCCGTGTGATCAGAAAGTGACAGAATTTCAGAGCTGATGCACACCAATAATCAGAAAATCTATAGGAAGCCAAATATTGCCCCAGTTATTAGAGAGGTTAGAATTGTTTACTGTAGTGTCCGCAGCCTATTTGCATTTCATCGATAGCATCCACTAATAGCTTTCATTAGCACAGAGAGGTTTTGAGGAACCGTCATGAACTGATAAAAGAAAAGCTGTTTAGTACCATCAGACAGGTACAGTTGTTACAGGAAGGAAGTTGGGAGGAGTGGAGGAAAGGGAAAATGAGGTGGGTGGGAATTCAGGCCATGTACTTACACGGGCAGTATTTTAGCTGACCATTCCCACATCATTTACAATTATTGCTTTCTTTTGATGTAGACATCACTAGCTGACAACTCTTGGAGGTGTTCCCCTAGCACCAAAAGATGCTGGAGCCACAAAGGAACGTGGCTAATACACTGAAAGCTTCACAGCAGACAAAGCAAAGTGTGTAATGCTTTTTCTCAGCTCAGTGCTTAAAAACAGATAGCTAATAAAGCGGGTATAGGCTACTCTGGCCATTTCACTTAGGCTACACCCCTCCTTCGGTCAGGCCACATGCTGCGTGGGGTCAGGACAGCGGGCACACTGCGGTGCAGCAGAGCAGCCACCCATGGCACCAGCTCAGCAAACTGCTTCAGACTTACATGGCGGACACAGCAACTCCAACATTAGTTCTCCTAGGATGAGAGCCTTCCCCACCCAGTGCCTTTGCTGCAGAAAGCTAGATCACACTGCACCTATTCACAGAGAGAAATGTGCGTTCTTTTATGCAATCCACAGACAGACCCAAAGCAACACAAGCTTGATGGATCTCTGCAATACCAAAGTTTCAGTACCACCCTTTTTGTTACATAAACGAGCGTAGCCACTAACAGCTTGGTACGGGTACACTCTGTTGGGCTAATTCCTCACTTGCTGGAGTGGGGATAGCAAAAACCAAGACAGCAAAACCAAATGGACATTCCACATTTACGTCGCAGCTTTGCTCCAACTGCTCCAACGGGCAGCAAACACTGCGCCTCGCGGTGCGCTCCAAAGAGGAAAACGCTTAAACTGAGCAGAACTCAGAAGTTACTTCGGGGTCGGCAAATGACAGCGCGGCCGCGTGCTCCCCCCCGCAGCACTGCACAGCACAGCACAGCACAGCTCAGCGCCGGGCCTCCCCGGCTCCGCCGTGCCAGCGACGGCAGCGCTGAGGCCGCGCGAGGAGCAGCGGCTCGCCGCACCTTCACTCGGCAGGCGGGGGCGCGGGGCAGCGCACGCAGGGCCGCCGCGGGACCTCAACTCCCGCCGCTCGCTCACCTGCGGGATTGCCCCGAGCTGCGGCAGCCCCCTGGGGGCCGGCGCCTTCCCTCTGAACGGCCACCCCCCCGCGAAGGGCGGCGCGGGGCCGCCGCGGCGGGACGGTGGCACGATGGCACGCTGCCCCTCACAGCCCCCGCAGCTCCGTCCCTCGCTCCCGCCCGGCCCGCCACGCCGCCCCGCAGCCCCCACTCCTTACACGGTGATGTGCCCGGCGCCCCGCACCACCACGGGATCCGGCGCGTCGCGGGGCCGCGGCAGCTCCTGGCTCCGCACCACGGGCTCAGGCTCGGACGACTCCTCCTCCTCTTCCTCATCTTCCTCCTCCTCCTCCTCCAGCTCATAGATCGTGTCAAAATCCGCCATGTTGGGGAGCAGCACGCTCATCTCAACCCCACCCCCGACGCGGCTTTGCCGCGCGTCTGCGCAGTGCGCAGGGAGGGGGCGGAGCGCCGCGCGCCAGAGGCGGGGAGAGGCGGGTGCGCATGCGCACTGTGTGCGAGGGCGCGCGTGGACGTGCTTCTCTCCGCTGTTGCCGCGCACGCGAGTGGTGCCGTGGCGGTTCCTGGGCGCGTGTCTCGTTTCTCTTCCCTTCCCGCCCTTTTCAGGGGCGCGAGGCGCTGCTGAGGAGAGCAGCAGGCGGTCGCGCTGCGCTGACTCCCGAGCCCTGCTTCGAGTGTACTTCTGCGGGGTTTCTTTCAGTAAAATTAACAGAGAACAGACTTTTCCCTCCTGCCCCTTCGTTTTCAGCTGTCTACTTGCTGTTCCCTCGCAGCGCTCGCAGGTTTGTTGGTAGGGAGCCGTGTGGGGGCTGAGGTGCAACGGGCTGAGCTTCCTGGGCATACAGTTTTCCTGAGGGGGTTCTTTGGTGTTTTTTTTTTTAATTATTATTATTATTATTATTTTGGAAATCGATCCCCATGCAGAATAATGGGGTGTTGAGAGGGAAGGGAGTACTCTCGTGAAGAGCCCCAGAGCTGAGAAGAGCCCTCAGGAGGGCTGCTGGGGCTGGCAGCCACCTGCTGTGGCAGGCTGTGGTAGACACAGTTCTGAGAGACTTATTTATTTGAGGTTCTTTTTAGCGTAGGTACTGCCAAAGGATGCATTTAGTGTATCCCGAGGAAGGGAGCTCGCCCTGTATGTCCTTTACCTGCAAAAAAGGGGAGGGAAAAGATTTCTGTTCCCATCAGCTGTTCTTGAGAGAAGCTTCCCTCATCGATTTTCTTCGCTATCTTTCAGGGCTTTCTGGATATTAGCAAAAAGCAGTTGACTTCATTTTTGATACCTCTACTGCTTCTTAAAGCAGAACTGCATGAGTTACTGATAACCAGTGCTGTGTGCTTGAGTGCTGCGCCTCGTGTGTGGAGCTGCAGCTCGAGCAAGCACTGATGTGTGAGGAAAAACTGTAACTGGGAGAAAATGGCTCTTTCCAAAGAAATAGAGTTGTGTGTTCTGTGCTGATCTCACGGTTTTGTCAAAGTGATTTATTGGTGATGAACTGCAGAAAGAGTAAGCAGGACAGAATATACCTGCCTGGCACTGATCATGTTAAAAAGATGTCTTGTTTAGAAACAAGCTGAAAAAGCGAAAATAATTCTTCAACTGACAATCTAGTATTTTTTCTCCTCACTTTCTACTGTGTATGTACTAATCGTAATCCTTGGGAAGAAGATCTTGAAACCACTGAAGTAAATTCTTATATAGGTTTACTAATAATGTGCCAGCTTCTATTTGGTTGTCATTTAAATGCAACGTGTCTGCCTTCAGTAAACTGAAGGTCAAAGACTTGCAACTTTCGATCATGACTGAGCGTGCGCTTTAAGAAATTATAGGCTTGGTGCTGTGCATCAGCTCTACAGATTTTAATAATTATTGTTTTTATTCTTGGCAACTTTGGTGAATTGTCCAGGAAGAAGGTAATGATGTGTAAAATATAACTGCAGGGGGTGTATTGGGCTGTCCCGTGCAGCATTTCCTATGGGAAAGAGCTGGGCACAGGCATTTAAGTTCAAGGCTGCGTGCTGTTGCTGAGCAGAAGTTGGACAGTCCAGGAAGCATTTTGGAGTAATCCATGGTGTAGATTAAAATGCTGTCTTAGTTTATTAGGGAAGCATTTTCCAGCACTGTATCTGTTGAATGTTTTAAAACAACAACAACAAAAAGCCCATGTGTTGGGGTGCTGGTGACTTCCAATCTGATTTTTGCACTTTCTCTTGTATCAAGAGAGGAAGGTAGAGTAAATGGCCATATCCGAGCACAGAATTCACATCATAATTAAAGATTAGATTGTGAAAGTAAGCAGTAGCTCTGTGTCGGAATGCATATAGAAATGCCTGAACACAAACATTAAAAGTAGTCTGCAAGTATATTCAACATAAAAACTGGTCTGGCTGTGCTATAGCAGTCATCTTGGTGTGAAGGTCTGGACAGGATTTACACATGTGACTGACTAGAAAGGTGTTTGTGTTGGATGTGGACAATGAGCTAGATATGTGGAGAACAAAGGTCAGTGACTATGTACAGGTGTGTGCTGAAGTAGCAGGGTCTGTTTTCTTCTGCTAGAGGCTAAGAGCCCTTAAAACCAAACTGAAGGCTGTAAGAATAGTGTCACATTACCAGGCAGCCTTATGCCCCTGAAAATTCTTGAACCAACCAGTTGCCCTGTGAATGACCACTTGTGCTGCTGCCTTCAGTGCAGTCATTGCTGAATGCTTGCTTGGTGACAGTCATGTATTTCTCTGTCCAAAACACTTCTGTCTAGGTACTTGCTGTCAAATTCTAGGTTGCTTTTTTTCCTTGTGTCAACTTTTCATTGTATATGTATGTACATATATAGTTTTAAAAATGACCTATTTCATATCCAATTGCTTCTAAATTCCTCTGCAAGGTACACTTAGTCTAGACCTTACTGTAAACCACAGTGTTGCTTTGTTGGCCTGTTTCTGAAGACCTTGGCCCGATTTCTTCCTCAATATAATGATGCTTTCTTAACCATTGAGTTTTTAACATGGAAGCAAGCTTATAAGTAACTGAGATTTGATGGTTCTATCACATGCTGAATTTTAACACAGAAAATGATGGCTAGTGTGTTTTTAAAACATGGTGTTCAGAGCTGCAGCTATCAGAAGGCAGTCATAAAATGTGTGCTACTAGAACCCTGCATGTTCTTTCCAGTGTCCTGAGACAGATCTGTGTCTCACTCAGAGCAGGTTGCTCCGGCCATCTGAAAACTGCCTTATGAAATGTTCAGACTTCTACTGGTCTGCTGTTCTGTATCTTGTCTTTGTATGAGGTACTCGTAGGCAGTATTCTGAGTTTGCACTAAGTTTAGATGTTTCGTGTTTTACTTGCTCCGTTTCTGATATCAGACACAGGGAAGATAGCAAGTTCTAGGGAGTTTCAGTTCATGGAGCAAAGTATTAAGTTGATTGGCATTTCAGACTATTTAATCTCAACTGCACAAGAGAAGCAGCAACTAATAACATGTTTCAGATCCAAGGTTACAACTTGGATTACTTGGTGATTGCACTGAAAATACCTATTGTAGAGGTAGATAATTTTCATAATAATCTTAGTTTCAAGAAGTTGCCAAGTTTATGATCCAGGATTTTATTTCTACTACTGTATTACTAATAGTAGTAGCCAAATTTGGATTTGAGTATGTTCTCATCGATGAATTACTCTTTTTTTCTTCCAAGTATATTTCAATAGAATCCTCTCTGATTTCTGCTGTAAAATAAGTATTACAGTAATTAAATAAATCTGTACATCTTTTCTCCCCCAGACCCATATTTAGAAGTTAATTAGTTCATTAGTTAATGAAGCCAAATCACTGTGGTGCTGCCTAGAGTCTCAGTTTGTGATAAAATTTGGAGGAAAGCAGGGGGAAAAGAAAACAAAACCACCTAGAAAAAAAAAAAGTTTTGTCTCACTTTTTGTTTCTGTCACAGATACCTTCAGAACAGCTGTCACCTACCCTTCTGTAGCAGCAGGGCTTTCCATGTTGGAGCTGATTAGCAAGATAATAGTGCTTTTGTTTCTTTTAAGTGTAATGTATGACGAGTTTTTTTCTTCTTGTTTTTTTTTTTTTTTTTTAACATTCTACATCCTTCATGCATCAACAGCCAACATAGGTAGAGAGGCTGGTGGAACTATGAATCCCTCCTTTCCCAGACCTGTTATGTAGTAAATACCAAACTCTTTGAAGAGCAAAGCAGCATGTATGTGTCCAGATGTCTGCTAGTAGATATACCTGTGCTCATATAAACAGAAGTAGATTTGTATGTATGCTCTATGTATGCTCTATATTTGCAGCATATATAGAGCATACATACAAATCTACTTTATTTCTAAAATGCACATAAAAGCACATGCACCGTAACCAAATGAGCAGTTTTAGAATATCCCAAATTCATTACAGATGTCCAAACACAGTCTCATATTCCCACAGGCTTCAGTTTTTACAAATATTTATATTTGTATGTTTTTCCATTTGCAGTTTCTTTACATTAATATATGTCTGTTTATTTCAACCACATTAATAGGCGATTAATAAAAATACATTGGAGAATGACCCACAAAATGCCTTTTGGAGAAATGTTATTCTAGTAGTTCCTGACTGAATTATTTTTATGGAGTTACTCCAATAGAGTTATCTTTAAATAATTGGCAAATCTTAGTTTGCAGATGTATTGAATCAAGATAATGAATGCTGTGACAAGTTCTGCCTGTTGTTGCTCAGTGCATTATCTATGCATGGTGACACTAAGCAGAATTTGACCTGTTATTTCTAAGACCAGGAGTCTGATGCTGTTGAAATGAAGAGTGATGTATGAATTTTCATATGCCAGATAACTGTACTTTCTATTTTTCTTTTTTGATAACCTTTCCAATGAAATGAAGGCTTTTATATGGAGCACTTAATTCTGTGCAGCAGAGAAGCTCATATTAGGAAATGCCCATAAGTAGGACTACTGAAATGTCTAGGTTTTTTCTAGCACTTTGTGTTTTCTTGCTACTTTTTTCAGTCTCATCAGTTGCCTTCTAGATACTGATACTATCTCCTCTGACAGTGTGGACCAGTAACAAAAGCTAACCGCTCTGTGAGCATGTTTATCCCAAATTTGTGCTCCTTCTGGAGCACACATTAGGTACGTGCTTGCTGTGACAGTGAATGCTAAGCTGCTCAATAACAGCTTTGAAATACAAAGTCTGCCTTTTAACCTGAAATAAGTGTCACACATGAAATTGGTGGCTCATGTCTGTTATTTGAGAAAGCTGTAGAGATATTAATCAAATTCTTAATTTGCTTTTTGGTAGTGTGATGGTAGTAACAGTTCTATTTCCATTACATTTCTCCTCTAATTTTTCGATGGTATTACATGCGTTCACTGAAGATGGAAGTACAAGTAATATTTACATCTTCAAACTATTTGGTATTTATTAACACACATCACAGTTTGTTGCATTTTTTTTTTACAACTGAACAAATTTTATCAGGCTTGGTGTGTTGTTATATATCTGTTGCTTAGGAGACTGCCATGCTTGGATAGAACTGCATAGAATACAAAGACTATTCATTTTATTTAATGGGACGCAATGTGTCGCCAGGCGTAACATTGTTATGTCTCTTGAGTGTTTAAGTGTTTAAAAAGTTGTTTTCAAAAAATGACTTAATTTTCAGTACACATTAAATGTGAATATTTATAAAATCTACTGTTTAATTATATAAAATGTAACAAACTAAATACATCCAGCATCTTACATTTTATGCAGTATTACTCTATAATCAATTCACTGACAGTTTTCTTTGTATACATGAGCAGACTAGAATTAGGTTTGCTTGAATCTTCAGCAGTATCTTTTTCTGCTTCGGTATCTGATGTAAATTATCTTCTATTCAAAAGATTTTGAGTGATGAGTATTAGCAGCAGCACGAACTCCCTGAGATTTCTTTAATTGAAATATTTTGGTAATAGTTCCAGATCCTCTATGTGGAAATAAGTACTCTGAAGGTAGTTAAACAAGAATGGTGCTTTGCAAAATTGAGTTTTCAATAGAGGGAGTTAAAAACAAAAACAAAAAATCCATACAACTCTTTTTTTCTGTTTTTCTTTTTCCCCCACTGTTCATTCTGAAACTATGACCTGATGGATGTCAGCAGACTGTAATACATTTATTCCGTGTGGTGGTGGGAACAGGGAACTTGTTATTTCATTAGGGCTGAGTGAACCAGAGTCACTCTGAACTGAGCCCCCACTGCCATCAAACTGAGAGATTTTCTTCTTGATTATTTTTCTTTCTTTGGCTCGGCGATTCTGGAACCAGATTTTTACCTGCAATGTTATAAGTGATGTCTGATTAGTTTAAAGTAGTCAAACTTTTTACAGCAACAAGTAGCAACAAAAAAAAAAATAAATAAATGTGAGCAAAACAAATAAACACCCCGAGTTCAACTCCCAAAAACCAGTGCTGGACTTGTGCAGTGGGAAATTCTGAAGTTACTCTGTATTCACTGTCTGTATCGTAATCAATAGAGAATTATTTGCTTTTCTTAGATGTGGTGTAAATTGACCTTGCTGTGTTTTATTTAGGAACATAGCATTCAGATTTCTCGCTTATACTCAGCATCCACGTGGTTCATCATCTAAACTTGGACAGTAGCGTGTGCCAAACTTAAAGGAAGATTCAATCAGAAAATACTTTTTAAGGTTTCTTCTTCATCTCTGATAAAGATTAATTCAAACCTAAATAGTGAGAGTGCATTTTCTTCTATCGTGATTTGTGTATGGATGCATATCTTTTGTTTTTAATTTTTTTAATAGGCATCTGATTCTGTGGTTCTCTGGTATGTCCTGTGTACAGCTATGTCAGTGCTATTTGAGGACAGTCAATTTCAAACTAATTGTTTATACTGAAAGACTCATATCTATGTGAAACCCAATTTTAGTTAAGTATCTATTTTTTTTTTCCTTTTGTGAGGGTGTAAATGAGCAGAAAACTCCATTTGTTTTCCTTAATGTTTCCTGTTCTGACTTCACTGTTTTTTTTTTTTTTTTTTACATCCTTTGAGGTACACTGAATACAGTACTATATAGAAAGGTCTACCTTTGCTGTAGGTAATCTATTATTTTCCAACTAGTTATTTCATTATTACCTTACAGGTAATGACAGCAAGATACATTTAGCTGTGTCAGCAGCTAATAGATCATGTTTTGATTACATCTTACCTGAAGAAAATTTACCAATCAAAAATTGGATGGCTTTAAGAGAAGAGCAACAGTTAGATAAAACTAACAGTTGGTTTTGTGCAGAATCACTGGTTATTCCAGGTATGTCTGTATTCTCAATCAGCCAACTTGTAACATTAGAACAGGGCAGTTGAATTTTCTATAACTGCAGTTCTCAGAAAATTGTGCAATGGAGCTATATCGTAGTGCATGACAAACTGAAGTTCTTCGGTGGTAGACTTGTTTTCTTAGTTACTACCCAGAGCTGCTTAGCAAACCATTGAATATCCCGAGTTGGAAGGGACCCACAATGATCATCAAGTACAACTCCCAGCTCCATGCAGGACTACCTAAAACTTAAACAGTGCCTGCGATCATTGTCCAATGGCGTATTGGTGCTGTGACCACTGCCTCATGCTGTGAGTACCCAACCATTCTCTCAGTGTAGAACTTTTTCCTAATATCCAATCTGGTTTATAGTCTCTGGAGTGTAGTCTGCATGCTGTTTGGTTTTTGAGACTGAACATTGCTGCACTACAGGATGATTCTAAAAACCCAGTGCTGGAGTCTAAAATCCTTATTGCTTGCCTACTCATCCTTATTGCTTGCCTACTCATACTTCCAAGCCTCAAGTGATCCCTCTCTGTTCCATGTCCTTGCACAGACTGAATGCAAAAGAGGAGGATATTTTAAAGGTCTGAGTATGTATACAAACAATAGTTTGTAAAATTCTAAAAAGAAAGGTCTCTTACTTAAATTTACCTGGGGGCAGTAAGTCTGGTTGCTAAGGTATGAGCTGCTTTATTCAGTACCGCCAATCTTCCCTTATCTTCCAACTGTAGCAGAACCACTGAAATTGTTACATAAGGAGGACTGGATGCAACAGTTGCTACATTTGCAGGCATTTCATAGATGCGCGCTCCAACACAGTGATTCTAGGGAAAACTCCTGAATCCCTCTAACCTTTGTATGAACACAACTAGTATAGCTCAGGAGGCTGTCTTTATTCAGGACAGTGCTTAATTATATACTTAACTGGAATGCAGAGGTGCTTTCCGAGTAGGCAATTGATCTAAGCATGCACTTGAACATTTTCTGAGCAGATAGTCTATTACGTGTATGATGGGTATAAAAATTTGGCACCAAATTTCACAGCCTAAAGCTTCCTGTACATAATAGGTGTTTGTAGTACCTGTGAATATGACAGCCAAATGAAATCCTAACTTGAAAATTGCCTGTGAAATCTCCTTAACACATGCTAAAATAAAATGGAGCGTGTCATAACAATTGAGGACTTAGCTAAGAGAATGTTAAGCCAAATTGTTTAATTCCTAGCTGCCTTAGCAAGCTGTTTTGCAAGTAAAAATAACTACTTTTCCATACTTCTATTATAGATGAACACCTAATGCTTAGTTACCTGATTTCTGTCAAATTAACCTATGCATTAATTTGTAATCGTGTGGTGTATTCACTGTGTGCTAATATACTTGCAAACTATCATAGTTGCCCTGGCGCTACTTTTACATACAGAACAAGAATGCTGTTTGTATCTTCTGACAGCAGCCGTGTCTGGTGAAGGGGTGCAGGCGATGGTTAGTCTCTGGGTACCTGTCTTTCAGATAGTCCAAGGTTTGCTGCAAGTTCTGACTTTCTCCTTATTGTAATGTATCTGTTGCAGTGAAATTCCTTCTCTAATTCTAGTCTCTGATGGTCTGTGTAAACAACCCGGTACTTCTCTTTTGTTCTTGTTTTACCTGTTTGAGAAAGAAATGTTATTAATTCATTGAAGTTGATTTTCTGTAGCATCTTTCTTTCACACCTCTCAACCATTTTACAGGTAGTTAATAAAACTACAGAGTACTTGCATAAGACTATTTTCTGAGATTATTTTGTTATAGAGAAGGAGTATGAGATGCGTAGTAAATAAGTATTTTTTCCTGAATGTTCTGGAAGCACATTGGTTATCTTTTTCCCTCTTCCACGTGTGCGCTCTCTCTCTCTCTCTCTCTCTCAACATACATTTAAATATAAAGCTCTTATGTGAAAAATGTTCTGAAGCATCTTAAATTCGTAGCAGTACCTTAATTGGTACTGGATACCAATTAAGTGACCTCTATATATACGTGGACATAAATATTGCGGAATTTCAAGACTGACTCTCAGTCACAGTGTGTTTATTTCTGCCACGTCCTAATTCTTTATTTGGGCTTCTATAGCTCACCTCTGTAACACAGAGACATCCACTAAAAATGTGTCTCCTGTCCATTTAGCTGTACTGTAAGTTCAATAACAATGTGATTTTTTTTTTTTTTTTTTTTTTTTTTCCAGTAAGGTGCAATCTTGCAAGATGCTGAGTGCCTGTATAGTTCTGCTGGGGTTACTCGGTGTGCTGAGTTTCCATTTGAAATTGAAGGCACTTGACAACTTATAAGACTAGACAATAAAAAGCTTGTAAAATGATTTTCTTTTGATTGGATGAATACTGTTAAGAGAAAAGTTTAGAAGAAGTTTAGAAGATATTTTTCATTTCTTACACTTTTTAAAACAATTATTTGTCTAGCATTAATACAGAGAGATCACTTTTCAACTTATTTTTTTCCTTTTTCACTTTTAACAGCCAAGTAGGTAGTTGTTCTTTTTCATCTGATCTTCCCAGGTTTCTGTTTTTTTGATGTGAGTTTTCTGGGACAAACTGTAAGACAAAGACTCCTTTAAAGTGGTTCCCTAAAATCCACTGAGGTGTTAAGATGAAGCACACGCCACACAAAAGAGCGACAAGGAGATCTTATCAAGAACTCCTTTTACATTCAGAAACACAAGCCAATTGGTTTGGAATTTACAAGCCCTAAACAAATGTCAGGCTCTTTCATCTTAGCAGAAGGAAAAAAGGACAGAAATAAACTGAGTATTTTTTCTTCAGCTCTCTTCGGGGCAAACATTTGGGATAAACTGAGACATTTTTATATGAAGGTAACGTAGGTTAAGACATCTTGCAATACAGAAAATGAAGGGCATTTTCATAAATTCTGTGCCGCTCTGATTTCTAGCATACAGGGTTTTCCTGCTTAATTTTGCAGGGTGAAAACATTCAATAAACTTAAGTTTACTTTTTTAGAAGTTACAATTTGTCGGCTTTGAAATATTTGCTCTAGATGATGGTTATAATGCTAACAAGAGTATAGATATTCAGATTCCTTGTAAACTAAAGGCTTAGAAGGTAATCTTTGAAAAGAAGTTAAAATTCAACAGGGTTATTCCGGATTCAATATAATCAGCAAATATAACCATGATTTGAGGGGGTGGAGAAAAGGAGCAGTTTTCCCCATTCCCCTTGGTCATAAAATTCACAGAGCATTTCTTCTGAAGACAATAAAGCTAGGAGAAGGCCTCTTTATTTGCTGTGAAAATCATCACCCTTTCCGGCAATATAACTCCTGAAGAAAAAAGGGAGAAGGAAGAGACAAGGCTGCATATCAAAGCGAAGAGAAGTGTTGAGAGGGTCTGTTGCCTCAATATGACAGATAGGCCTCAAAACTGAAGACAATGTAGCCCAGTGGAAAATAGATGTCCCGACTAGTTTACAAAGTAAAATAAATTAGTGTTAGAGGACTTGGCCCTTTTTCTCTCTTTTCTGTTTTGCTTTCTAACTGTGCTTCTGCTGTGATGTAATCTGAATTATATGGACATCACTGCTTGTTATGACATAAAAGTATTGAGTATACTCTAATAAACAAAAACAAACAAAAAACACTGAGCAACCTGAAGCTGATCTTGCAAAATATAAAAAATACTCTTGTCCTTTTCCGTGGGCCCCTTGAAGTTGTTCTTTTACTGAGAAGGATCATTCCTAGCTGAAATTTCATACAAATTTAAAGTTTTAAAGTTGTCGACCCTTGTTTAGACATGGTCTCTTTAGTAACCTCATGCCTTGAAGATTTGCTCTCATATAGTTGCACATTTTACACGAGCTTACAGGGTTTAGAAATGATTTAGTCCAAAGTTTTAGTCTTGCTTAGTTGAAGATGTTAGGATATACTGGAAGTGTTCTTTTTCTCATTTTTGGAGCTTGCATGGGAAGATACCTTTACCAAGCACACTTTGGATGTTTGTTTTTTAAACTTTCTCTTTCTTGTTGATAAATCCATTTGCAATGTCTGTATATTTAAGAAAAAAAGTTTGTTCTGAACATGAAGTTATGGTTTTCTACTTAGAAGATACACAAATGGTAAAAATTTCAAACTAGATTTGAACTGTTGTAAGCATGTAGCACTTCTGCCTTTGTGGTGCTACTGTATCCTAAAGATTGTCTCGCTCAGGTAAATTTTTCACTTCAGCCTTCCTGATTTTTTTTCATACAAAATGCCGAATATATTGAATCAGTGTAAATAGAGGGAAAAAATTCAATTAACACTCTGTTTCCCAAAATAGTTCCCAGTGTTAGTATTTTAGTAGGCTTCCTCATTTAATGAGATGTGTTTGGATTTCTTTTTTTCCATGCTGCTCACATAAATTGGTGTGACTGTGCACTGTAAGTGATGTTAAGGATATATGTATGTATATAAATATTTGTAAAATTCAGGGCTAAATAATCCTGAAAGTTTAGAAAAAGAGCAATATTAATCTGCAATAAGATTGAAGGGGAGGAGCCAGTAGAGAGCAAGTCTGTTTCAGAGAGGAGTTAGTGGCATCAAGTAGGTTTTATGTTCTAGAGAAAGGACTGACAAGTTAATATGTAGTTACTTCCATAATTTTACTGTTGCAATTATATTGGAATTTAATTTCATGTAACTTCTTGTGCCAAATTTTTCCAGTTATTACACTTAACATTGTATTAAAAGCACTGATGAAAAGCCAAATGTAATTTGGTACTTTCCTTGTTTTGCAAAAGAGCCATGTTTGTGTTTTACTTTCCCAAACCCTTTGCATTAAGCAGGTTTGTTGTCTTGAGTCAAATTCAGTGAAGTCTTGAGCTGTTGGTAACACTTCAAAGGGCTGGGCCTTGGGATTGTAAAGCCTCAGGACATTTATCTATGCACAGCCCCCAGTTCACCTGTCCAGTATTTATCATGAGCTATTTCAGCATAGGTGTGATCTGTGTGCTTTTCAGGCTAGAGATGAGCTGAACACATATATAAAACTAAGGTTTAGATTTTGTATGTTTTAAGCTAAAAAATCCTAATGTGTTTAAACTTCAGTGACACGGCAGAAGGGGTTGGCTTGTTGACGTTGCAGCAGTCTCAATTGCTTCTGCTCTACCTTAGCTCTTGCATCACTTTTACACCTGGAAAACTCCAATGATGTTAATGAAGTTACTGCAGATTTACATGAGGATACATAGTTGGGGGGGATAGACTTGAAATCTGCCTGGCTTTGAAGACCTTTGTAAAGGCTTCCAGTGGAACTAACACATTGCAGTACCTTAATGTCCTCTAGTCATTTTATACTTGGTAACAAGGAGGAAACAGCACATATCTACTTTATAACTGAGAAACAATTATTAGACTAATTTTACTCTTGAGTGATAATGTTGGAAGGATTGTTTCTCAAGTGGCACTGCTGATTTTCTGTCTTCTAGAACTGCTCCAATTGTCATTGCACTTATTTCTTTAGAGTGTTTTCTTTGATGCTGTCTGACACACACTTACTACTTTTAACCTTAACAATGGGTTTAATAAACCTTGCTACACACAATTTACACCTTGGGAATATACACAAAAAAGTTCCTCTGGCACGCGGCTTGTGACTGAAACAGGCACATCAATGACTGACGCTTGGAAGAAAGTGAATTTAGTTGTCTAATCGTACTGCAGAATTTTGATTTGAAAGTAAATGAAGCAAAAGCTTTACTGATAGAGGTACATGGTCTGCAAACAAAATAGTCTGTGCTGAGTATTTGGGTCATTACTTGTCTGGGTATATTTCTTCTCATCTGATAAATATCTGGAACAGTAAATATCACAGGATCAACAGATGAAAATTGCATTATCACATAATTTTCTTTGAAAGTATTTAAAGGTCTGTCAAGGTTTAAGAAGCCAGCTTGTATATTGATCTTTACCTTGTGGCACAAAATAATTATGCAGTGGTTTTGCACGTAACTGTTAAAAGCAACATTTTCAGGTCTCAGTTTTCATCTGTAATGCTTTATATTTGTTAGAATAAAGATACTCAGGTGTGAGTTAGATGTAGTCATGTGTAAACACAACAGCCACTCTACTGTAGTCATATAAAACCTTTATGGGGTGAAAGTGAAACTAGTGCAAATTTAGTTAAAACTGCATTAAGCAGTAGTAGGTTAAATAAATGTCATAAATGATCCACCAACCTATGTGCTTTAAGTTAAGTTAATTATTTCTAAGATCAGTGATAGCAGAAAAATTCTTTTTGAGGTAGAAAGTTTAGTATGCACTTACCAGTAGTGTTAGTTGGCACCGTTTTCCTCATCCATTCGTAAGAGCTGTGCCTTTGGTTGGTGGGTGAGACCTGCTGTGTGCCAACGGTGCCTGCAGGAGGTAACCCCCCGGGTGCAGCGGGATGGAGGGAGCTGTACTCAGCTGGACTGTAGGAGCCCTGCCCAGGAGAGGAGCCGCTGAGCTGTGCGGCAGCAGCCGTGCCGGAGGGCCCTGGGCACGGGCCGTAAGCGTTCCAGTCCTCCCTCTGGGGGCCGTAGTGGGGTCCCCAGGCTCCCGCGGGCTGTCCGTGGCTGTCTGGAGCTGGCACGTGGTGATACCCCATGTAGTCTGAGTAGGGGGGAGCAGGCACAAAGTTCTGCACTGGCAGGTTGTTGTTGCTGCACCTTGCAGGTCCTGGATACATGCTGGTCTCTTTATCCAAGAGAGAGCTCACATACATGATGCTTGCAGATTGTAAACGTTGTCACAACATCTTGCTCTTCTGTATTTTCTTTTGCTGCTTAAAAAATAGTAGCTTGATTTTTTTTCCTAATAGTGCCAAACTGCTTGGAATCTTCTACTTCATCCTCTTTTATTATCAACTGTGTTACCAGGTGCTGGTGGTAATGGTTTACCAAGATCTTGTCTGACGTCAGCCAAACTGCCAGCCTCATAATTACATTTACATTCAAATGAAGGGCTGACCAACCCCACCTTGCTGCTAGTTCTGGTGCTTTCTCTTTTAGAGAACTTTTATCTATCCCATTACCCTTCACTGATATTCAGCAGTGATTCCGCTCCTGTAACATGATGCAACTGTTGCTTGTGTTTGGAACTTAGTAAATAGACCATTTTGAAAAGAAAATTGTCTAAATACCATACACTGCTATTATAGTTTAAATGATTATTTTCTGGAATATATATTTTTTGATTTTTTGACGTGTTGTCAATCAACAAGTAAATCTGTTACTCTCTTATTTCTCAGATGCTCAAAAATCTCATTTTAAATTGACTTATTAATGGATGCAGTCAATTTGAATATAACTGTTTCAAAAATTTCCCACTTGTTATTGATGCTTGTAAGTTTTCCAGCATAGGAGTAATTAAAACTCTATCTGCCACAAGACGTTCGTGCCCTCCTCATACGTGGTGGTTTAAAGAGACCAATATGCAACAGCCAAGAGATAAATTTTAAGTAGGCAGTAAATCTTAACAAAGACAGTAGCAGACATGTAAAGAAAATGATAGAAAAGCCATGAAGATTCTTGTGTTAGGCCCAGCAATGTTGCTGGCTTCTGATTCAAGTTGATGACAACTCTTACATCTCTGAAAGGCCTTCCTCTGAAACTCGTGTGTAGTTTTTTCAGTGGTGGCAGCTGGAACAGTGGCATGAGGTGGCTGCATCCTCTGTCAGAGGTCAGAACTGCTCTGCTGAGTGTCTGTTGGGTGCTTGACACTTGGTACTGTGCAGGTGAGCTTTTCCACCAAGAGGAATGATTCCAAATTTGTTGTTAGTATTAGGTATTAATGTGGGAGACTTAGGACACTCTTTGGCTTGAGAATTGCCTCGTTACAATCTGTAGAGTGCCTTTGATATCAGATTTTTATCGTGTATTAATTTCTTTGCTATGAGCTATTTGTCAGGGGATATGCTTGCAAAAGAGGTGCAAATTGTAATGACTCGTTTCCCTTTATGAAGGTGTGGATCTCCATTCAGCAGCCTTTGAATTTTGACACTGCTTATACTCGCACATCCCTTCTAATTTCAGTACCAATGGATTCTATGTACTTAGAGGAAGGATTCCTTTTTTTTTTTTAAAGACCTTTCATCAATAAATGCTGCAGTCTTTTTTTTTTTAATATATGTATATATGGATGGATGGATTTATTTCTTAATCCATGAGATAATGATGAGGAAAGTTGTACTGTCACATAGGACATGGAAACAGTAAGACCCCTGTAATTGATGTGCTCCTTATTTAAAAAATAAAAATAAAATAAAAAGAACTTATACGGACTATATATGGACTCAGTGAGCATTGTTCAGATTAAACAAGATACTGTTTCCTATCCTGAAAGTATTATATAGAATGTATACACATACTAACAACTTAATTTTTAACTATCTTCCTTTGTTTATGCTTCTCCTCGTACCACCACAGTTTCACTTGATCCTATTTTTTGTATCTCAGAACCTTATCCTTCATTCCTTGTTCTTCTTTTATCTTTTGTTTATGCTCCTCCTTTCCCTTTCTTGTTTTGCCTGTTCCATTATCTGAAATTTCTTTAGATCTATTTCGATTCTTTCCAGAAAGTAATTAGATCAAGATATACTGATCACGAATTGCTGTACTGATTTGATATCGGTTGACAATAGTAAACTTTGAACGAGGCATTTTGTTTAAAAAGATTTACATAGAAGGATAAGATTGCTGGCTAACACTGCAGATTTTTTTAACGCCAGAGTGAGAATAAGATAACTAAAATGGTAGCATTCACATCATCTTCCACAGCCTGGCTCTTATGTCTCCCATTTTGTATCAAAGAACTATGTGGATCATTAGAAAGGAACCACATCTTTTCACAGTCTACTATTTTAAGGTTACCATAATTTTGGAATTGATGGGTTTGGGGAGCTAATTGACTGTTAATCAAAGTCTGCCTTCCTAAGAGTAATTTCTTAGCCATCCATGTGTCATTCCACTCAAATCCACCCTATCATTAGCTTCAGAGCCACAGAGCTGCATCACCTTCAGTGTAGCAGTGACTTGCTCTGCAGTTCTGGAAACACTTTTCCCTGTCCATATTTGCACTGTGATGGAGCAGCAGTGAGTTGCTGGAGAGAGAGCAAGGGCGAGTGTGCTGCTTATGGCTGTTTCAAGTGGCTGTGGAACTGTCATGTTACCATGGTCACTCTTTGCCTTTCTGGGATGATAGGAAAGGGGAAGCTGATCTGAGGCAATAGACTAGGTGTCTAGAGTCCCATCCATTCAGTGGCTTGTATTTATACAGTTTTCAGCAGTGGGCAAAAAAGGCAGAATAGGCATCACTGGTAAGGTACTGGCAGCAAGACTTGCACTCTTTGGCGTGCTTCAGAGGCATTGGTGGCTGGAGTGAGAACTGAGCTCCAAGGTAATCATTTTTCATTTAACTCCAACCGTCAAAATATTATGTCTAATTTAGCCAGTGCCCATGGGGAATTGCCTGAGGTTTTGGTTGGAATGAGGTGACTTGTGTGTAAAATTAAATATACATAGGTTGCTCTGAAAGCAATGCCTCCTATTTGTTTCCATGGAAACTACAACAGGTACAAAGTGCACAATAACGCTGTTTGATAGAGCAAATTCTCATCTACAAATCCCTATTTTTTAACGTAGTTGCTTCCATTACCTATGCATTTTCACCAGTAATAAGCACAAGCCTGCTTGCTGCACTTGTAAAAACTTGTCTGGCCATCCAGAACACAGATGGTTTTTCACGTCACTGCTGAAATGCACCACCCACCGTCTCACTGTGCTCACATCCACGACTTGGTTTCCATAAATGCTTAGCAAGCTTTGATGAATGTCAGTGGGTGCAAGTAGGAGGCATTACTTTCGGAGCAGCCCACGTATTTTATGTGCATTTACTCTTTGGGGAAGAAAATTGTCTAGTTTTCTAACAAGTGGCTGATGAAAATTTAGTAATGCTCATAGCAACAAGTGTAGTGATAGCCATTGAAGCCATAAAAGTTTTATTTTCACAGTGTCGATGGTACACCGTAATATGGGTGCTGTTCTAAAGAGCACTTCCAAAGCCAGCAATAGCAGTGTAACCACAAATATGTGGTTAAGGTGTTTTAGTGGCAAGTATTATAGATGTAATTTCATGGAATACTGGTAGATTAAAATTGACCTGTACAATATAGGAATTAAAGATGTTTATACCTGTGATTGTTTTTATAAGCATACTGTGAATGCTTACTCACAGTGTCACTCTCCTTTTTGTATAAAGATAAGAAATATATTTCTGACGCTTGAAAATTGTATGCAATCTATGTTCTGGGGTTGTGTTTCTGAGGAGAAGAAAGTATACGAGCTTGGTATGTCTCATCCTAGCTAAGGTGCTGGGAACAGATGTTTGTTTCTTTGCCTCCAGGGGACGGCTCCAGTAACACATCAATAATGTAGGGCTTGGGAATGCTTCTTGCTGGCACCTTTATAACTGCATGCCTACAATTTCAGTGGAATGGCTGGCTAAGGAGTTTGCTAGTGAGCTACATATTAATGATGGATTTAATGTAGTATTTCAGAGATGTTACCCTTTATTCAAACCAGGCTTTACATGCACACTCAATCCTCCTAACATTAATAGCTGTATAAATCTGGGGGAAAGGACAGTCAGTGCAGGACATGCTGTCAGCTGAGGTCAGTTTTGCTGGAAAAAGAAGTCTATTAATTCAGGGAGGAAGGCAGTTGGCTTCTAAATTTTAAAACACACCACTGAAGAGAGTGATCTTGCTTTCACGGGAGCTTCTACAAACACAACCATTCTGAAAATGTTATTCACTTTTTTAAATTGGGATGGTTTAATTTATGACAGTCTGGTTAGGTCTCATTTTCAGGGCATGAGATGCCAGACCACGTCCAATTGTTCTCCTTACTGATGAGTGTGGTACAGCTCAGAGTACTGAATCAGCTATGGTAACTGAGCTACTTTCACTTGCTGAAGTTAGCTCTTCTGGGGGAAAGGGGGAGATATTAGAAGTTCCACTCTGTACAAACAAGTAGAATTAGAGATGACAACTGTCCATGAAGCCTTCCCCAATATTGCGATTTGAATTCCTTACTCTTAGATTTTGTTTGTTAACAAATCCTTCTGAAAAATTATCAATATCAAAAAGTGAATTGTGTGGAGTATGGTGATCATGTTTACCCTTCTGCCTCTTATAGCTGTTTTTCTGACTGCTGCTAACAGTGAGTTAGCTTTCATTTTCTAATGTTAATTTTTCCCCTTTCTTGAGGTAGCGGCAGTACATGTTAGGTATGATCTGCACCAGTGTTGCATGTGCTAGGGAAAAGTGGAATGAAAAGAAGGTCTTCTGATCTGAAATTGAGAATTTAAAATCTGTTACAAAATCAATACAAACAGTAATAAAAGTGTGTCTTACTGCTCAGCAAACAGCCTTAGTGCAGCAAGTTTTAAAGAACCTGTATGTGAAATGCAGGTTAAATTGATCCTATTTAGCAGAGCTGTAAAGAGGATCAGCAAATCCTCTGTGGATATTTGGCTTCCTTCCTGAGCCTGCTGTGTGGGGTTCCCACTAACTGTAGCTAATTCATCCTGGAATACAGCTAGATGGGGATTGTTGGGTGCTCAGTATTTAGTCCTTTGGACGTTCCTTGAGTGTGGTTTTTGTTTTTCATGAGGAAACAAAGGAATTGATTGCTTTTACTGTTTACAATTCTTGCTATACATGTGGCTTATATTCCTGGCAGACCAGCCTTTCTGTCACAGAAATTTAACTGTTCTTCCTTGCTCTCAGGTGAGAGGTCGTGTATCAAGTCCCTCCTGCCCTGGAAGACCAAGAGCATGCAGGATAAATCTAAGTTAAGCCTCTCCATTTTGAGATACTTCACAGAATTGTTTATTACAAAATGTACAAAAAAGTTATTTGTGCTCTTTGATCATGAAAACAGCTGGGAAACATTTTCACCATTAAAACAGCGCCTATTCTTTTAATAGTGATGTCAACACAATTTTGAGTCCCACTAATAACATCCAGTGCCATTTCCAAAATGTGACCGGCCGTCGAAGTCGTTCAGAGATGTACCATCACAGTGCACACTCTGGATCTGGAAGTGTGGCTTGGAGCAATCCTGTTCTGCACCAGCAAACTGAATAAGGATGCTTGAAGGATGCTAGGAGCATGATTTTTTTTTTTTTTTTGTATTAACATCTGGAATGAATATATTTGTCTATCTGAATTTTTTTTTCTTTTGTTTGGAAGTGTCATTTTGAATTGTATGGCTTTCTTAGCTGCATGAAGTTTTTGTAGGATATTCTGCCTGGTATGTTCTTGATCTTTTTGTACCATACACTTCTTTCTGGGTAATGGGGTTTAACGGTTACTGAATTCCTCTGAAAATTGCATATACCTTGATCGTTGCTTTAATCACAATTAGGATTAAGGGCTTAGATATTCCTGTGATGTAGCCCACGGTATGCTTTTCTTCTTCAAGATGCTTTGCTAACAACCAATCAATCTTCGCAGCAACTCTGCTTCAGTGTCCCTAGTTTTATAGATGTGCTAAAAGTGATAGGTTACATGATATGCCCGGCATTGGAAGGCAAGCAAGTTGTGTTCTGAGGTATTTCATGACTCAAAATGTTGGACCAAAATCTTTCCAGTTATTTGCCTCCAATTTGATTAATCTCATTTTTGTTTAGCTATGCAACAGTACTTTACAAGCTTTTTAATGAAAAATAGCTTACTGTTTTTTTGGTGGACAACTTTTTAAAGGATTAAAGCACATTGGAAAATACTTATTTGAGTAGATTGCTAGTAAGTTTAAAAAAAAAAAAACAAAAAACATTAAACCACGTAAAACAATCACTGGCATAACTAGAGGGTTAATAATCCCTAAGGTATTGCCCTGGTTTATAGATACTGCTTTTGGAGCAATAAATTTTAACCTTTGAACATGTGCTTCTGCAAATAAAATCCAGCCTTATTTTGTGTACTTAACAACTTCTGATTGGAAACACATAGCAACCTATAGCAAGCATGCTTTCAGCAAACTGGGGCAGAAATGAGGCAGATCTTCAAAGTAGTCACTTATCTTCCTCAATAGCTCTTCTACATGTAAACAAGATAAAACGGGTCATTTTGCCAGATCCCTCACTCTTTGAATTATGTTTAAATAATTTTAAAGAGAAAGAAGTTGAGTTCAGATTTATTTTCTTATAGTTTTTAAGAATGTTTTAAAAATATATTATTAAAAAAATCAATTACAGAATCAAACTATGTCATGGAAATGTGATTAAAAGCTAACAATGAACTTGATCCTGCAAAATCCTGGGGCTCTGGTGCATTTAGCTAGAATTAGGTATCAAATTATTGTATATCATTACAAAAAAACAAAGCTGCTTTCTGTATTCTGACAAGTTTTAAATTGTAAATCTGGATGTTTTTACTGATTTTTTTCTTTGATATGCAATCTTAATTCTGTTTAAGTGCCAAATTGAGATTGCTTTTCTCTTTGAACCTTTTTCAATATCAGTTAAGTTAAAATATGCATATGAACTGTATGTAAGATATCTGTAGCATTTCCCTCTGTAGGCAGAATGTCTGTTCTATGCATTTCCAATGGATTCTTCTTTTAGATGTATGCAGTAAGTATCTCTTTTGGGAGATCAATGTTTCAGTTTGACAGCTGTGCTCATCAGTGTGGATGTTAAATCACTCCTGTTCATAAGTGCTATTTGTCATGTTCTGCTTTTCATAATAAGTGAAAAGCACTACAAGTTTTTCTGTTGCTGAACTTTGAATTGTATTGTAATTGAGTTTCTTCATCTAATTTGGCTTATCTTACCAACTCAAAGCTTCAAAGTACTCTTGCTAGCAGCACAAGGGAAGGAAAAGTGTGGGAATTTTACAGTGTGGATGTATATCCCTTTTAAGTTTACTCTTCTTTCGTGCTGTCCTTGTTACAACCAGAAAATCCTAAGTAAAATTAAGAGAGAGAGTGAAAACTGCCATCTCCCTGAGTCAGCCTGGTTTTACCATTCTCTGTTTTTTTCTAAGCATCCCCCTGCTTTTCAGCTTGATGCTGCAATTCAGTGACAGAATGTTTGTGAAAATTGTGTTCATTTTCTACAGTAGCTAATATCACATTGGCAAATGATTATTGAAAACGTCATTTATTTTTATGTTCTCTATATACAAAGTAACTTTACATTACCTACATTTTGTTGATCTAATAGTACTATTTGTTATAATTAAGAAAAAAAAAAAAAAAAGAACGTAGTGCCGAAATGACTTAATGTTCCTCAGTCTTATTTGTAACAGTGTTGGAGATATTTAGGAGGACGCTTCGATGGAAATTTGTGAGGATAAGCATCCTAAACTTCCAAATAGCTTTTGGCAAAGGGGAGTATAAATCCCCAAATTACCTGAGTGCTTCAAAAATTTTCTCTTTGCAGTCAGAGGTTATGTATGTGTAATTGGTGGTCAACTCAGAACGCAGATATCCAGATTATTCTTAAGTAGCAGTTATCTTCCCAAGTCTTCTTAGTGTGGAAGGGATCAGCATCTGGGAATTGGAACCTCCTATTTAGATTCTCAGATGTAGGTTTAGGAGATTAGTATTACACGCCTACTTAGAAATTGGCAGGATCTTATATCCAGGTAAAATATTTTTGCTTTGTCTTCTATTAATTTAGCTTTTCAGATTTTTACCTTTTTTTTTAGTATCACAATAGCTCTGAAAACCACTCCACATATAAAATTAGTTGAATGCAAGTATTGCATCTTTGTCCAGGGGTTATGCTGTCCGACAAAATGCAGTCTCCACCAAAAATGAACTTAGGCCAAGATTCATATTTCCATAATGTTTTCAAAACCCTTATGGTAAGATTGATGTATGCACGTTTATACCAGTATAGGGAGCATTGGAAATCATACCTGTCAAAGTAAAACAAATCCAAAAAGCTCATCTGTGACCTTTACCCTTAAAACATAATGAGTGCAACCACCACAACTCAGGCTGTCCATCAAGTGGGTCAAGACAATTAACCCAGGTTTTCATTTATCAAGGTCCATGCGTAGTGTCGATGAAAGTGAGATTAGTACATGGAACCTGTGTGGAGATGGAAGGAGAAGGAATGCGCTCTTTACCTAGGGTTTGTGCTTTTGTTTGTTCACAGAATACGGTTGACAAGTGGCCCCTCTAGCCCTTGGCTCTCCTCCTCCCCAGTGCCTGCCCACCTACTGCAGGGATGCTTGGCTTGTGGTGTTTTCTTGCGAGGCTCTCTGCAGCTAGGACTCCTGACACACAGCAGTTCCAGTGCCACTGGGAACTTGCACTATCCTGCAGACCCGGCAAGTGACTCTTGATTTATTGAACTTGAAGCTTGTGTGCACAGAACTGTGTCATGCTGGGGACCCCTGCAAAACCACTGCAGATGTTCTCTTTCATACTGTAGTGCTCTGTGTACCGGTAGTTCATAGCAGTAGCTCCTCAGCCAGTCTTACTGAGAGGCCACCACCTGCTGCAGGTTCCCAGTGTGCTGCAGGCCATTCATCGGAAGCGGAGCTGGAGGAGGTGGAGGAGGGAACAAAGAGCTGGGCATTTCTGAGTGAGTCTGTTGGTCAGGAGCTGGCATCGGGCTCACTGAGCCAGAGTCACTCTGCATAGAGCCAAGATTGCTGCCATCAAAATGAGTCATTTTCTTCTTCATTAATTTTCTTTCTTTGGCTCTGCGATTCTGGAACCAGATTTTCACCTGCACAGGAGCAGAGGAAATTTTTTATAGTTGTTAATAGAATGCAGTGCGGATTTTCTATGTATGTATGTATGCTCTAAGTCAGAGCAACTCAAAGCCTGTTACTGGCCTAGGAACTAAGAGGAGATTTCCTGTTTGGATGCTGAACATTAATTCTTTTGCTACAGAGTGTAAGCCAATGGCAATATACCTGTGAGCAGAAATTCACCAGTGTGCTATTGTAGGTATGTGTAACTTCAGAGTATTATAGAAGCAATGCCTTAGTAACCAAGCACTTTTTCTTGCACGTGTAAATGAAGTCAAAATCTGCTGCTATTTCCCACACAGTCTGTGACTTTATTTCTTAGTCATTGCTCTGTCACAGAAATGCAATCTTTGAGAAGAGATGAGCTATTGAAGAATATATGGATTTTGATTGGGACAGAACAGGTGAGGACATGAGATGAAGCTGACAATGTTCAATTGAAAATGCAGCAGAATTTATTCAGGTGTGAAAAAGTGACTATTCTGTGGCAACTGAAATGTCTTTACATATGAATTCCTGATGTGGGATTTAAACCTGTGTGTGTCCCCGGAGATGGCTCTATATAATGTGTAGTCTTCGTAATAGGTCAAGTTATCACATTTGGCCATATCTTTTCATTTTTGATCAGATGACAAAGACAACACTTTTGTCAACTATTTTAAACAAAATCAAAATCTGTGGTTTGCTGAGAAATATTCATTTCCTTTCTAGCTGCTTGGCAGAGAGATAACTGACAATCAGAGAGAAAGAAAAACTGTAAAAAGTAGTAGTATCTGTGGCCATTAAAAGAAATCTAGTGGTGAAGTCCCTCAAGACATCACGAGGACTCTGTGACACTTTCAGTGTACTTATTCTTGAGCCATTATTATACCCATTTTCCAGCTGAACGTGAAGATTCCAGATGCACATAAAGCTTGTAGAAACTTGAACCCAGGTTTGTTAAGTCCCAGGCTGTCATCTCAAACATGTGGCACTTCGTTTTGTTGTCTTAATTTCTGAAATATCACTTCAGTAGCAAATGATGTTCATGTTCTATTAAAGCTGTCTCAAACATCCTACATTCTGACTGTGCTGTGGTAATATAGTTTTTCCCATCATTTGCCAGAATACATGAAGAGATGAAACTATCTAAAAACCAAACTAATTCTTAATTCATAATTGCCCTCTGTGTTCCGTGTTATCTGCTTTGAATTTAGGGGCTTTATTCCTTTATTATTAAACTAGATGTAGAGGCAGAGATCCAGAGAGATGTTTTAGTAGGCATTTAAAGGTTGCATACCAGTTATCAAATACAAATAAACACAAATCTGTAACATTAGACTAATAGCTTATTTGGACTTGTTCTTTACCCGTTGCTATTCTTTTACAGTGTTTTTGCCACTGCTTAGTTGTGCAGGTAATCCCGAAGTGTAATTGTAGCTCTTCCTTTTTGTCCTCACCATCTCCTTTATTTTTGTA
Source organism: Gallus gallus (assembly GCF_016699485.2). Taxonomy (NCBI): domain Eukaryota; kingdom Metazoa; phylum Chordata; class Aves; order Galliformes; family Phasianidae; genus Gallus; species Gallus gallus. The sequence goes on along the minus strand of NC_052535.1, from coordinate 12,055,500 downwards.
TCCTATCTATATCAGAAGTGCATCATTTGTCACTTAAAAAATAATTAGATATTACTTCTTCCCTTTCTTGTTTACATGTCATTCTTTGTTCTTCTGTCTTGAGATAATCTGTTTGTGGAGTCCTTCCAATGAATCTTTTAAGATCGATGCTTACTTCAGTGTACTGTGTTAAGAAACCCCCAAGTAAAATGGGACAGAACACGCTCAGCCCATGTTAGGAGTATACTGGAGATCTAGACGAGCATTTTATCTTGCTTGGCATGAGTCAGCTGAGGTGCTGAAGAGCCAGAGGCTGGGCTCCTGCTTTGCTATGGGGGGGGTGGCACAGGCGCAACAATTACATGATTGAAGAATGTGGCACTGAGTCGGTCCTGAGCACATTGTATTTTATGTCTTTTTGTCAAGAAGAAGGGACTTAAGTTGTGGGAAAGGAAGTGGAATTTGCTGGGAATTGAGGGAAATAGGGAAAGGAGAAAGGATTAGCAAGTGTGTAGGGAATTTTAAACAAAAGGTAGAAGATAGCCAAGACCTAAATATCTTCAGTGTCCTGAGCATACTGGAAATGATTGCTTATACTCAGTAGCTATGCCTCTGCTAAGAATGGCCTTCTTTAAGGTTTTCCACTGGCCTCAGTGGAACCACGACTTGGAAATGTTTGCAAAATCTTCTTCCTATTAGCACTGACCCAGCTGAACAGCAAAAAATCCTGGCAGGATTTGGTTGATATTTTCTCAGAACAAGACTGTATGTCAGACTTCCGTTTGTCTTTTCTGTGCAGTTGCATAGCAATCAGCTGTAATTGTGTAAGCTGAACTATGCTGAAACTATCCCAATGCTGATGGGATATTATTTCAAAACGAATGCAAACAAAGCCATCAAGCCATTCAGCTGGATAGTATGAGTTACTAAATCACAAAGAGAACTCAGTCACGTTAGTTTTGACGTATTAGCATTTCCGTATTCTTAACCAGTGTGGTTATCTTCTCCTCGGCAATAGTAAATGCAAAGGAAATTCTGAATGGGTAATCCATACTCTACCTGTCTCTCGGAAAGTCTTAGGTTTGCAGCAAGTTCAGACTTCCTCCTGATTGTAATGTATCTGTTGTAATGAAATTCCTTCTCTAATTCTAATCTCTGATGATCTGTGTAAACCACTCGGTACTTCTCTCTTGTTCTTGTTTTACCTGTTTTGAAAGAAGAACACATTGCTTCAACCTAGAATTTTTTAATTTTCAGTAACATAAAATATCTGACTTTACATTTGACAGAAGTTTGTGGGTATTTTAGGCCTGGTTCTCTATGCACTTACCCAGAGTAACTTCCTTGACTGTAGTAGAGTTCGTATCAATTTACAACACAAGAGGGTAATACCATCAGCTTTTGGATTTGCTCCTTAGTAAATAGATGATAAACTGGTTTTTGCATTCTTTATTACCCTTGGGTTACCATTTGGGAAATATAAGTTGTTCTTGTTAAGAATGAGGAGCCAGGAAGCCCGGGTTCTGTTCCCAGTTCTGATGCAGGCTTACTGCACAGTGTTGAATTGCTTTTTTCTCTTCCCTAAGGCTGATTGACTGCTACTTAATTCAGAGATGAATTGTGAAGGATGTTTTACTGCATAGAAAATACTGAGAGCTTCCAAAGGACCTCGGATCCTGTTGTGAGAAATATTGATACAATACTGTTGCTGTTATTGCAGTTTGGTGGCTGCGTTTTTCCTTCAAGGCTAGCACAATCTAACAACACCTTGATCACATCTCAGGAAATAGTAAGATAAATTTTCAAATGGCAGTTAATAAAAAAAGAGGAAAGGAAAGCAATACTTAGCAAAGGATGTTCAACAACGCTAGAATTGCACCATTGGTTCCTTTTCAGGCAGCACGGCCGCAACATTTTAGATACAGGTACAGCTGACTGAAGCAGACATGGCTCAGCAGTAACTGGGTCTTTAAAAAGGTAAGAGCAAATGACATGAGCAAGTGGACGCAGTTGCAAGTAGCTGGAATATATCAATTTCATACAGGATCATCTGTGAGGACAGATGTTGACAGTCATTAAACCCAACTGAGAATGAGGAAGACTGCCGATGCTTCCTTTCTTACCAGCTTTTTCACTCTTATTAATGTTCATTTTAGGCAATCAAAACATCGGAGGTCAACTGGTGCCTAAAATCATGGCCCCTGTGCCCTGTCCTAAGGTCTTACTATGTTTTGGAAAGATTAGATAGTTTTGGGGCTGAAACCAATGTTACAGTGATTGCAAATAGTGACTTGTTGGTTTGTTTTGTGCTTCCTTGTCTGTTTTCATCTGGAAACTTATTGAAATGCATGTATCTTGACTGTAAATTTTTTGGGACAGAGAATGTATTTGTAGTTGGTGATTTGTGCCGTGTGTTGCACAGTGGTACTATGATTTGTGTACCTTCCTGTCCAATGGGCAAGAACAACCCCATTGGAGTCAGATTCTCTTAGATCATACATAATATGGGAGGCATAATGGGGCTTGCTGCCTGTAGCAGTCTGGTTGTGCTGCAGATGTAGCTTAGCCTCACACAAGGGCTTTTTCAATCTTTGTCTTACAGATCATTTTCTGAAAGAAAAAAAAATGTACACATGCCTGGCTCTTCAGAAAAAAATGTACCTCAAACTTATAATACTTGCACTGGTTATGAGAGTAATTAATGGAGAGCACTAAAATATACTATCAGTCAGTGAACTGGCAGAATGTCCTTCTCTGATCAGCTCCCCATGATGTGCCACCACTGAGCATCCAGCCTTCTCTGCAACACAGAACAGCTGGGGGCTTATTGGTGGTACCAAAATCTGGTTACTCCTCAGCCCCTTCTTCCAGCTTCCCTAGCTCATGAAGTAGTACCCAAAGCTCAGAATTCAAGGTACAGAACTGTAGTGGAATCTTGAAGTACTTTATCCTTTAATTCATGATTTGGTTTCACAGGTTAATGTGTTTTTCCCCACCAGTGGAGAAAGGCATAGTTTCATTGTTTTAATAGCTGAATATATTTAAGGTTAACGTTGCCTTCTACTTGTTATCTAAATGCATATACCACATGGTAATGAATTCTCTTCCAGGATTTCACTTTGTTGTCATATTGTAAGAATTTTTGGATCACTAAGGTACTGTATGCATGACAAGGTTCTTTAGGCGATGACCCATTCTGTACTGTTGGTATAGATATTAGACGCACAGTTGTTTAGCACTGGAAGTCCTGGTCACTGCAGTGCTGTAAACAATATACCTCTGACTGTAGGCGATGACTGGTTCACTCTGTGATAGGCTCCCAGCTTTCATTACAAGATCTACATTAGAATTTGGTCATTCAGCTTCTGTAGTTCTTGCTCTTTGACTGTGGGGAAGCACTGTGCATTGATAGTGAGTTTACAGAGATATGGATATTTTCCAACTGTCATGAGATCATCAGTGTGTTTACTTGGAATATTTCAGTAGGAAAAATGAATGTATACATTTTTGTCTGTTGCCTATGCTGGAGTTTCTGCGCCCACCATGCAGCCAAAACAATTATTTGTTAAATGAATCTGTTAATTTTCTTGTGGACATTGTGCTGTGCTCGGCTGGGTCAGACATTCTCAGCTCAGTAGCATTTCTATCACCGTAGAACTGTAGTGAAAAGCAGAATTAGCCCAAGTATGTTTACTCAGATAATCAAGTGAAAATTGCTGCTAATTTTACAATATTATGGTGAAAATGTTAAAGTCTCTGGAGAACAGCAATTATTTAGCCCAGTCCACATAAGCACTATGACATTTGTTTTCATTCATTCCAAGTGTAAATTGTTTGTTTAACATATGGTCACCTGTGGTGCTTTAATGCTTTACTTGATATATTTTAACTTTAGATCTCTAGCTTGTTTTTGCTTTGTTTTCTTTTCCTCTTCAAATGAGAACTTGAGGTCATTCTATGAGACAGAAATGTTTAAGATGTTTCCTTAGTCTCCTTTGTGTTGTTAAGATGGAGAACACAAAAGAGAAAGGTGATCTTATCTTCAGCTCTATTCTCATTCAGAAGTCACAGTCAAATATCAGATGTGCTTCTGTTGCCAAAACAAGATGGAAAACTTCAAGATATAGCTTCCTATTCCTGATTTTAGGAGCTTAAACCCTTATCTGAGCTGTAGAAGTCTGAGATCTGCTGAGGTCTTCAGAGAGAACTGTTGTTGCTAGCAATATCATGTTTTCCTCTCGGTGAGGCCTGGTGAGGTCCCAGTGTCTGCCAGGGACTTCCATATCCCTTTGTTGGATGCTGTCTTGGAGTTACTCTTCATATGGCATTTCATTTCAAAGGCAGAGTGGATTTTTTATTTATTTTCTTAAGTTAACAGCAATAAAGCCCGTTATTAAGCATGTTGACAGAATATATGGCATTCTGTTGTGAATCTTACTGATCTTCTGCTCATTTCAGTTACAGTGATGCATTTTATTTCAAGAAGTACTACCTGAGTAAAATCTGAGATAGAACTAATGCATCACCCCAGGGACAGCAGCAGAATGTTCTTCATTTGTCAGATCTCTTTGGTAGATAATGACTAAATGTAATGATCCAGTGATAAAGGTTAATATTTTAATCCAATCCTTTAGTTGACTAAATTCCTGCAGATTTTGCTTAGGTGAGTGAAATGACCAACATTCACCTTTTGACAGTGTTAATCTCTTGTTAAGGATAGATCATCGTTTTAATCAGCAATATAGTATCAGTTTTGTTGGGAATGTATTCTTCTGGAGTCATCATCCTAGCTGCAGGTGGTTGGGGAAATTATCAGTAGCTGTGTGGAATTAAAATGAAGAGCTTTGAGAACTGCATGTGTGTTGAGGGGGCAGATTTTCTGAGTTGGGTGTGCTATTTAAGAACAGCAAGTTTTGCCAAAAACCTATTTTACAAGTAGTGATTATTTAAGACTGCCTTTAGAGTACGAAGAAATAAGATGTTTCAGCCTTAGAAGACTTTGTGAGATAAAGTTTAACAATCCTGTCTTATCACACCCTCTTCAGCAATTTTTGTGACTGGCCAAGTTCTGAGCTGGGGGAAGGGAACAGCTTTCCCCTTGGTCATAAAATTCACAGAGCATTTCTTCTGAAGACAATAAAGCTAGGAGAAGGCCTCTTTATTTGCTGTGAAAATCATCACCCTTTCCGGCAATATAACTCCTGAAGAAAAAAGGGAGAAGGAAGAGACAAGGCTGCATATCAAAGCGAAGAGAAGTGTTGAGAGGGTCTGTTGCCTCAATATGACAGATAGGCCTCAAAACCAAAGACAATGTAGCCCAGGAAAGGAGTAAAAAAAACAAAACCAAACCAACACGGTCAGACCTCACAACTAGTTTACAAAGTAAAATAAATTAGCATGAGAACTGATCCCCGGCCCCTTCTTTAGTGCCTCCTCTCTTAACTGTCCAGGAATATCCTTCGTCTACCTAAATTGACATCATTCGTAAAATCCAGCAGCTACCTACTTCAGGCAGGAGATGTCCTTGCACAGAACAGTGTCAAATTACTTACAAGTATCAGCATCTCACTTGTATAGCTTAGTATTGTTTCAGAGGGAGTTAATATCTATACATGATGGCTGAAAGGCAGTATAAGTCGGCTTCAGATGTGGCATAGTTTTCTGGCCTGAAGATACGTTCTGTTCATATCTGCATCTTTATGGTGGCTCAGCTTAAGAAAGGGAGTAGAGTTAGTTTTTTGAGATAATAATAAAAACCATTGGAGATCAGGGCCCAGCAGTGTGGATTCTTTCTTTCTTTCTTTCTTTCTTTCTTTCTTTCTTTCTTTCTTTCGTGAGGGAGCTATTTCTCAATATTCATGCACTTTAAAATTTAGGAAACAAAAGATCTGAACTCATCCTAGGGAATTTCACTGATTTAATTGAATTTGTGAAACAAAAGTAATTAAAATGAATAAATGTCTTGAAGAAGGACACTGTGCTGCACATGAAGTTCTGTGAAGTTATGACGCTGCTGTCCTGCACAGTGTCAGTAATTGCATTCCTGCCACAAGTCTCAATGAGCTGAATAGAAATATTGCCAAGTTGGATGCATAGAGGTTTGTGATGCTGAGATTCTATACTTGTATTTTCTGCTGGATCTTGATCATTTTTTCATGTTATATGTGTTTAGGTAACTCATGGTGAAAAGAACAGAGTAGCGTCATAGAATCAGAAACTTTCATTGGACTTAGAGGATTTTCCCCTCTGTTCTGCTGACTTCTATTTAAAGTGCAATTATTTTCCATTTTGAGTATGTTCTGTAATAATGCTCATTGGCCAATTTCTGTGCTTGGTTAGTGTAAATCACTCGTCTTCATAATACAGAAGATAATTGAATCCAAAACAGAATCATTTTTATCACCTATAAATGCCAGCTGGACAGACTGCTCTGTGGGGTTTTGTTTGACACAGGATACAAGATGTAGAAAGTGTAGGCAGTTTTCTAAGTGGCAGGGTCAGGAAAAGTCACATTGCCAGTGACTGTATAAACTAAAAAGCAAGTGATTACCTGGATTTTCTTCCAGGTGTATGTTCATTAGGCATTCAGAATTTTGCAAGAATGACTCCTTAAGAGGAGCTTCTCTTTCTTACATTTGAGAGGATAAAACTTCTTCCTTCTAGATACTGTACATTTACCGAGCATTTGGTAATGATACTGTCAGCACCTGTCAACACCACCAGAAAAACTGTCAGAGTAAATTTTTACTGAATGACTACCGTGTTTCCTGTGCTTGATGTCTCTGCTTACAGTTATTTTCCCTCTGTTTCTGTACTTGCTCCATCCCTTGTTAATAATTAGATAGGTGCAGATCTTAAGATAAATTTTCATCTAATTCTCACTGCTGCTGAAACTACCTGGCAGTTACCTCATCATACTTCAGATTCTGTGCACAGGTTTACACAGATGTATTTTGTTTTTTTCACAAAGGCTAAAAGTAAAGGCTTCTCCTATGCAAGGGATTGCATGCTTCCATAAAAATACAGAAATCAATATAAGGAGATTTGTAATTTATTCAATGATGGGCCTATACTTTTCATCAAAGAATTTGCTTGTGATTATGCTTTGTGTACATAGAATTGCTGTCTCAAGTTGTCATGGTTCTGACCTCTGTTAGTATTGCTAGTAGCTGTGGGTTTCTTTTCCTTTTCTGCTTGGTATTTTAGCAACTGAGACAGATAGGTGCAGTATAATGTTAGGGAAGTATAAGGGTTAGGGAAGGGTCTTTTTCTGCTAGTGTTCTTGGATGAAAATACTCAGAGTCCTTTATTCAAGTGATCTGAGTCAGAACACATTTGCTTTCTCCTGTATCCTAAATACCTTCATGGAAGCAGCAGGCATTAGAACCTATGTGGAGGAAGTCCTACTCCCTCCAGTTCAGTGACTGCAGAAGGAGTGTTCATACATCCTTCAACCAGGGAGGATGGTGGATGGAAGCCTGATTAGGTCATTTATGTGGGAAATGCATTCCAGTACCAGTATATCAGCATGACAGTCTTGCATTAAATACTGAGATCTTTCAGTAGTTTTAAGTAGTACTCTCATGAACTTTGCTTAATACCAGGTGAAGACCTGGTTTTGTATTCAACGTTGTTTTTTAAGTTACATACAGTAAATTTAACTTGAAATCATTTCTTCTTCTGTTCCAGGTGAATTGTATAAACAACAATATAAGAAGACATGCAGGGTATAAGGCAGTGGGAGAAATTTCAATCAAGTGTTTTTCTTTCTTCTCTCTCAGGTCATGAATCCATGAGGCACCACAACAAGAGAAGATAACCATGAAACCCTTAGAGATGGAAATGTCATTGTTTCTAGGCCTTGTTTCTGTTGCTGTTACAAGTCAGACTGCTGCCAAGTGGTATATAAGTAAGTAAATCTACAGAAGGAGTCTCTCCTGATTCTAAAGGGATACAATTAGAGTAGCATTTTCTGCAGACATTCAAGAATATCTTGCAAAAATTACTTGCCTTAATAATCATCACTTCTATAGTGAAGTCATATTATTGATAAGTATTATTTTGAGACACATAATGAACAAACAATACTTTTTATTTCTATAATTTGCTTTAGTGTCTTCAGGTAAGTCTAAGCCTTATTTTTTCTATCTTCTAAATTCCTAATGGTTGTGCAAAAAGACAGAACTGTAAGGCTGCAATTTAAATCCACACGAGCAAGAGGCATATTGGTAAAAAAAAAAAGAGAAATAGTAGTGGGTTTTTGAGTAAGTATGTTGCCATCTGTAAATCATACTGCCTGTGAGAATTTTCACTGTATTCTTAAGGACTACGCAGAAGAAAGCAGTAAGTTTTTGCAAGACTGGCCCTCTTTTGTCTTTTCTTGAGTAGCGTTCAGTGACAAACAGCTATGAGATATATATTTTAAAATAAAAATGTCTTCAGTAGCCTCTGTCTTGTATTTGCCAAAATTCTTGTTCACCCAATGTGAGAACATACTCTGTCCAAGTATCGTCCATGGGCTCTCTGTGAGCTAAAGTTGCATTGAGCAGGAGTAGGTATGACTCAGTGTCTGTACAAAATAGGTGCATTATTTTAGCAAAGACAATTTTTTGGTTTAGTTACTTTCACTTATGTAGAATATATGATTAAGTAATTGCTTTCTCTTCAGAGTTTAATTCAATACTGGCTTTGAAAACCACTACTTACAGATGTGTGGGAACTGACCTGGGAAGGGAGGAAGGTCTGGAAGGAAGGGAACCTCCCTGAGTTGTGACACTGAGGTACTGTGAGCATCTCTGGGGGAGGTACTGAGCATCCTTAACTCCTACTGGTGTTGGTGCATGTCAGAACTGCTCAGAACCTCAGAGGATCAATACTTCTATAGAAGATTGTCACTGTTCTTTTCAGGCAGTGCCCCTCTACCTTCCCTTCTCTCCTTCCTTGTTTCATTATTTTTTTCTGTTGATACAAGGAACAGAGATGTATTTGGTGTGCTTAATAGTTGTATATATTTTTTTGCATTAATTCCCACAACCAAAGAGAATCTTTTCCTCAGACTTCTTATTTTTACTTGTTAAACATGACTGAAGCATTTTATTTTAATCATCCACTCTTATGCACTGGAGATTGACCTGACATAGCATTAACTTACTGTGTTACCAGAGATCTTTATATTCCTATGTATTTTGAGTTACTGCTATGAAGAGTGGCAAGTCTTTTCTCGTTGTTCCCGTTCTTAAAGCGTTTGATCCTGCAGATATTTCATTTTACTGTTCTTAGACTTATGGGGGCTATATCTAATATAAAGGTGTTTCCAACCCCAATACTATATGTATTTTACTTGAACTATTCATGTCTACTCTAAAAATTAAGGAAAATAAGCAAGGCATAGATAGCGGAGAGATGTGATGTTTTCATTATGATTTCTTTCTGCAAACATACTTCTTTAAATCTATTGGACTCTTGCTAAAAGCAATTATTTGATGTAACTTTTTAAAAACGTATCTCAAATGAAAATACTGTCAATGGGCATTGCTTTTTATTTGCTTTGGCTATGGATGTCAAGGAAGATATATAAGGAATCATCAGCTGATTAAAAACAGCATCCAAAAATTGAACCAATATTTCACTGCTAGCAAGAGTCTTGTTCAAATCTTCTGGTTATTAAAACGTATGGAACCTGGCAAAAAAATACAACAAAACAACAGAAACGAAGACCAACCACCCAAAAAAGGGAAAACTCTTCTCAGCATAGCCTCACTGCCCTCATACCTGTAGAAGTGGATTGCACCGTTTTCCTCATCCATTCGTAAGAGCTGTGCCTTTGGTTGGTGGGTGAGACCTGCTGTGTGCCAACGGTGCCTGCAGGAGGTAACCCCCCGGGTGCAGCGGGATGGAGGGAGCTGTACTCAGCTGGACTGTAGGAGCCCTGCCCAGGAGAGGAGCCGCTGAGCTGTGCGGCAGCAGCCGTGCCGGAGGGCCCTGGGCACGGGCCGTAAGCGTTCCAGTCCTCCCTCTGGGGGCCGTAGTGGGGTCCCCAGGTTCCCGCGGGCTGTCCGTGGCTGTCTGGAGCTGGCACGTGGTGATACCCCATGTAGTCTGAGTAGGGGGGAGCAGGCACAAAGTTCTGCACTGGCAGGTTGTTGTTGCTGCACCTTGCAGGTCCTGGATACATGCTGGTCTCTTTATCCAAAAGGTAACTCACATACATGATGCTCACAGCCTGGCTTTGTCTTGCTGGGGCATCCTGCTCCTCACGGTGTTTGTTTGATCTCTTCCCCTCCTCTTTCTTTCTCTCTCTTTTCTAGCTCTGACTGGCTCTATAAATGACTCATGCTAGCCCTCATGTCCCTTTACTACACATGATTAACAATGGCTTTACCAGGTGCTGGTGGTAACAGTTTACTAAGGTCCTGCCTGATGTCACAGATAACTGCCTGCCCCAAAATTGCATTTGCATTCAAATGAAGGGCTGACCATGCAGGCAACCCCACCTTGCTGCTAGTTCTGGTGCTTCCTTTCTCACAGAACCTTTATGTATTACCATCGTGGTTCCATACTTTTTGAATGGAGGTTGAAATCTCATGTTCTTCAAGTTGAATTGCGTATGTAGTTAACCAGTAACTATTCAAACGGTAGAAGTAGTACTTTACTTGAGCAGTACACATCAGAATCTAACTTCAGGCATTAGGTTTTAGTTAGGTAAAGCCTGGAATCTGCTAGCCTGGTAGTTTTTTTGTTGGAACGTGCTCTAATATCTTTAACTGACAGCAATGGACTAATTCAGCCTTTATCTATAGCTCTTCCACGCTTTCTCACGTGAGCTTTCCTCTTGCCTTCAGCTCTTACTCTATGTGGGAGAGCACTTGCAAGCTACCGTATTCCTACTGCTTTTAACATTACAAAGGGCATACAAGAAGTCTCATAGTCATTTTGAGCATTTGTTCATACCAATAGTCTTGTTGATGTTAGTAAGCCTATTCATGAGCTGGCTGCTGGTCACAGTGATTGAAGTTTATTCTGGCTTACAATGTTAACAGAATCTGTTATTGAGAGAATGCAAAATTTGTCACTTTCTCCATGCTTGTGTTTTGTTTGTGATATTGAAATGAGCAGTAGTTTTCCCTAAAGGTTTTTCTGTTCTCATTGCTGTGTTTGTTCACAGTAAGTAGCACCTTTTCTTGGAAATCTGGGAAGAAATACTAGCTTTTTAGCTCACAAAAAGAGGAAAAAAAGGAAGAAAAAAATAAAAGAAAAAAACCAAAAGCACTTTCCTAAATTTTAGGAGCAATCCTGTGTTAATAAGTAACAAATTCCCAGGAGATTGGCTATAACCAGGAGTGAGGGGAGAGAGTGTTGATTTTTTTTTTTTTTTGAATGAGATATACTTCAACATTTTCTCTTAGTGAGAATTTTCTGTTTTCATTCTTATGTCTTTAATGATGTGATACTTAATTGCACCTTTATTAACAAACCAATTTGTTAAATATTTTTTTTCTTAAACAGGTGCAAAGTATAATGAGCTTTTTCTTTGTTCAGAGGTGTATTTTTCTTTGAGTGCCTTTTGCACTTTAACACCTTCTAAGCTTACAGGTTCCTCCTGGTTCTCAGGAGGGAAGAATCACTTCACACACCTGACAACACCGTCATTTCTTTGTGTGAGAGAATGGTTTCCTTAGGCTGTATTCACAAGATAATGAACTGTAGTTGTTGAAATATATTTATCTGTTAGTATCATTGTTTCTATTCTCACTTCTTTATTTGTTATGATTTTTCTACTGTGTACTTCAATAAGTCTTGTACTCATATACATATTGCTTCCTGTGAGCTTTTGGAGGACCATGGCAATGTTGTTGACGGGTATCCTAAAAACATTGAGCATGGGAGGTTGGCAGAGGCTGTCTTTGGTGTTTGTGTATGTGAGCTTGCTCAGCTGCAATTTACACACATGATATCTGTCACTCTGGATGGCCAAGTCTAGTCAGCTCACCACACCTAGGGAGGGTACTGATTGGTGTGTTGTGACGGAATGGCTTAATTCTTCTGTTCCAGGGAAAAAAAACCAATAACAAAACTATTAATCTAACTATGTTTTGAAAGTCTAGACAGCCTGTGACTGTAGCTGTCCAATGCAATGGAATTTTAAATCCTTTGAATTCTGCAGCATGAGCTATATATACCTTTAAAAAAAAAAACAACAAAAAACACACACAAAAAAACCCAGAACTAGAATATTTAATTTCTCAATTTTTTTGTAGCACTTAAGGTAAATGATTGATGCAGTTGTTTGGTAGCCCTCAAGTTCAGACTGTGTTGAAATGGTTGCAAAGGAAGATCATTTAACTTTTTATTGAAACCAGATTTACATTTCTTTTCCTTCCAGCCTGTTGAAGATGCATCCTTCAGAGCATTTCTGTACCTCCTGTACCTCTCCTGAATGCAGGTGTATCAATAAATCAACTAAATAAAGAAGCAGCGTTTTGTCATTGGCCCAAGCACTAGTTGTAGCCCTTCTGTTTTCATAACAATATAATATGCTTCATGAAACAAAAGATAGTAAAATAGTATATATTCATGTTTATTAGAAAAACAAACAAACAAAAACCCAGCAATGATGACAGAAATACCTTTTGATGCTTTAAACTAGTGTGTATATACTGACATGGAAGAGAATCTTTTCCGTGTTCCGTACTGCTTCAAGGAAGTACTTTATGACTTATGGTTGTTAAGCTGGCAATGTTTTACTCCTCTGGCCACATGCTGTGAGCACTAAGCAGGAAACTATCTCTTTCAGAATCTCAAATACCCTGAGTTGGTCTTATTTCAGAAAGCTGAATTTTGCTTTGTTAGTTCAACATTTTTTCATTTGTACCACTTGAATCTTACCTACTAGTTGAACTTCCGAAATAGATAAATAATAATGCTGATACAATTCATGTAAAACTAAACATCTTCATAGGCTCTTGAGCAACTACAAAATAAAAAAAGATTTGGATTTGAGTTGCTTTTCGTAGTTTCTGTCAAGAATATCTGTCAATAACAGGTGTCTTTGTGGAGATCAGTCTGTCTGTACACCCAGTCCTCTGTAAATACACCGTTCTCTTCTGGGGAGGAAAAAGTCTGTGTTTTCTCCAAAATCAGTTGTTGCATCTGCAAAGTGTACACAGTACTATTTGTGTATGGTATTTAGAGTGCACTACTTGTTTTGGTGAATAAAACCTACTGCCCTGTTCAGTTTCATCAAAACAGATCAATTGCCTTTTGTAGAAAAAGTGTTGTTCTGTGTCGTAAGGTGAGGATAGTGCTCCTTCCTGTTGCTGATCCAGATTTGCCACTTTACTGTGTAACATAAACATAGAAGATAATGCCTGGAAGAATACATCTTAATTTCTTTAATGCTTTCTTTTTCTCCATGTTCTTTTTGGTTTTGATATTTGCTATCTTTCTGTTAGAAGTCTTAGCCTCTGTAAAAAGATATGCAGACATTTATATTAAACATTTTTTTTTTCAATAAATTACCAAACATTGTGGTAGCACTTCTGAAACACAGGGATAACCCTCTCTCTCCTCTTTATGTTTTCCTATATCTATATATTGGGTATTGTAATCTCAACCTTTTGTACCCTTCTCAGCTTAGTTTGGCTGTAATGTAGCAAAGAAAGAGAGTAGATTCTGATCTGAATATCTGATTTGACGGAATGCTAACTTGCGTGCTATGGAGCGATTTCACTGGCTTAGAGGGGTTCACCAGAACATCAGAAATGGCATTGCTTTGTCTTTGGTATTTAGAAGTAAGTATTATAAAGCAGATTATGGGTCTTATTTACAAAAACAAACAAACAAAAAAACCCACCAAACTTTTACCCTATGGCTTTATTGAGTTGCATTTCTGAATTTGGACAGTTTGTATAGTATGAGATGGAAGTAGCGCAGCCACTATAGGTAATGGCTGGGAACACATCCCTTAAAGTTATTGCATCCAATACTGCTGCTGCACTGCTTGTAGTCTGAAAGTAGACAGGAACACTGGCTTGTCCCAGTCCATTTTGATTGTTCCTATTCTGCTACACGAGTGGGTTTCCAGGGATTTCTGTTATCATGTCATACATCATCTAAAATGTCATAGACCTTCCAAGCTTTCTGCGCCAATCTGCTTAAAATTGTAGCCACATCACTGTTGTAGGATGCAGGCATTCTCCTACACATCTGTTTTCTTATCTGGAAAGTTACAGAACTCAAGTAGCTCCTTTTGTAGCTCCTTCCGAGTTCCTTCCCCCACTCCCCCCGTTCAAGAGTAGCAGCATTCATTTTTGGAAGTATGCATTGTCTGAAAATAGTCTGCCCGTTGCAACACTGGCTCTTTACTTCTTGTGAAGCAATGGCGACAGCTAGTGGTGGGTTGCCCGAATGGCAAGATTAAAATTTTCAGTGCTCACTGTTATTCAGGGTCTGTTCTGAACAGAATAAATGGGTAATAAAAGGGTAATACCACTCTTGTATCGTACTGTTTTTTTGTGTTAGCTCCTTACAGAAGTGCCTTGAATGATTCGCACCTGTCACATGCTCAGATGCAGGAAGCTGCGCAGCTCGTAAAGAGTTCTGGCTTGGGAATGTGGGTTATGTTGCAGGAATTTTTTGTCATGCTTTATAATGAATCCTTATTTTTTCCCTCCCTCCCTTCTTTTCCTCCTGAAATAACGCTATTGTGGAATATGACAAGCTTCTTAAAGTTGGCTTGTACAAATAATTTTCTGTTTAATACAGTACTCAAAAGTCTGAAATTTGCTGATACAGAGTTGTGAGTGAGTATGTAGGGCTGGTCTCTGCTGCACTGTAATATGCGTTACATTACTCTGTAATGTAATATGGTATCTGGTTAGAATGTTGGTATTTCACACCCACTTCACAATAGCAGAAATATTTTATGAAGTGATGGCAGTGAAGAATGAAGAGCAGGGCTGTAGTATTTTTATCTTGTATTCTTTAAGGACTAGTTGTGTTTTTAATGTATTTTCTATGTTAGTAGATATATCCAGTGATAAAAGAATGATGCCAAATTTCAGAATGGCACTGCTTAGCTGTCTGTTGTGCAAAGAGACAACTGATGTATCTAATAGATAGCATGATGCCATGGAAGGAAGGTAGAATGAAGGAATTCTCAGTGCCATTAATTTGTCCTGTTACCTTAGGCTACCTGGGTAGTAGTCTGTGTTCCATATCGATCTGTAAAACAGAGATAACACTCATGACCTCCTGTCATGTATGTAGGCATATACATGTGTAAATTAATAAATGCCATAAAAGAGATCCTGTACAGGGAGCACATAATACAAATTCTTTCTTTTATCACTTGTGAAATGAATTAACTAATATATGTTGACTGCAATAGCCTTAGTGTTGCTGTAATAAAAACTCAAAAGAGAACTGATGTTAGTTCTGAAAAGAAAATCTCTTTCTGTTATTTTCAAATGCAGCACTGTGCTTTGAATTTTTAGCACCTTGCAATATGTGCTGGATCTCCTCAGGCTGTGAGTCATGCCACTTACTTGATGTACTTGATGAGATGATATTCTGGAAACCTTGCTTGGTAAGTCAATACTGAATGTAGGAAGAAACCCAAGGGGTCTGCTCAGTAAACCTTCAAAATCAAAATACAAACAAATCTTAGTTGCTTGTTTACTGCTTTGGTCTGCTTGCACACTGTTATTGTTTACCAGACCTCAACACATCACTTGGCTGTGTAGCATAGTGTAGCAGAATTGCTAAGTCATGGCCTGAACCAGTGATTGAGCACCTGGTGAGAAGGCAGGGCCAACCCAGGGGAGCTCAGGTGCATGCAATACACCTGAGTGACCAGAAGGGGTGGAGCCAGGATCCACCCCTTCCCAGACCTCATTTAAGGGTTAGCAGTAGCAAGGATATCTTGCTGGAGATACCTGCCTACCTGAGGCCTCTTGAAGGTAAGCATCTTCTTTCCTTTATTTCTGTGCCTATGGCTGTTGCATTTGAGAAAATCCTCACTTGCTGTAGCCTAGGGCATTGTTTCTCTGCTATCACTGCTGTGTTTCCCATTATGTTACACATAAGAATAGGAGGGAAAAATTGTACCATAGAGAAGTAGCCTCCCTGACATACCAGCAGTCCAGTTTCATAATAGAATGTGATCAGCCTCTGCCTCAGTGTAAAAACCCTATAAACTTGAGATGAACACTTCAATGAACTGACTGGTTAGCTGAGCTAAGTAATGTGCATTATGGTATTCTGGTTTTTGTGTATTTGTGTACTTGTATTTAGTAGGAACAGTGTTGGATGAGTCTTATTTTTTCCATATCTGACAATAAAATCCAGTTTGGTGAAGGTTTTTTTAATCTCAAATGATTATTTTGAGAGCTCTATGGACAGAGGTCTGTAGGTGCTAGTTCTGTTCTTTGCACCTTAAGTACTGTAAGTTAGCTGCTGGGTGCAGACTCTGTACACAGATTATTTTAACCTAACTCTGAATTAGTATCAAGGGTTATTTTTTGTGGTTGCAGGAAATAGTGCTCTTTTTTTCCTTTATTTCTTGAAAATATTCCTGAAGGTGACAATGTCTCAGTGTAAGTGACTTAGTAATCTATGGCTATGTTTTATACAGCTACATCATCATTCATGAAGTAAAAATGGATATAACCATATCTTTCACTAGGTGGCACTTGTAATACATAGCACAGACAAAGGTCTACATGGCTGATTAAGTATCCCTATTAGATGCTATTCAAATTTGTAGTTAGTAATTGAGCATGCTAAAAAAAGGGTAAATGTAGTGTTGCCTGCAGCAGTTGTCATAGTTTCTTTTAATACTAACATTGATTAAATCCCCACCCCTGTCTCAGTGTAAAAGAGAATTAGCTCAGAAATTATCCCCTCTCCAAATCCTTGGATCCATTCTTCTCTACTGTCCTCTCCCCAGCCAAATATTTTATCTATCTGAAAATTAAATACAGTAGTGGTACTTAGAGAGCAGGTTTTGTTTTAGGTTACCAGAAAGAACCAAAACCAAGGGGCTGATACCTTCCTTACCATTAATAAACATGACTGAGCATCAAACATCTTTGCTTTGCTCCATGCTTCTTCCTAGCTGGCTCACCAAGCTCCATCCTCAGTGCTGTTCATGGCTGTTCAGTGTGAGACAGGAAACTGTAGTATGCACTAATAAGATAGGCCAAAATGCAAGGACATAGGTGATACTAGGAGTAAAGAGCAAAGAAATAAGTGACATGGAGAAAAGACATTGGAGCTGAAAAGGGAAGTCTACATAGAGACCTGAGTAGTACTTTTATATCTGAAAATCAGTTGTTTTAATTTATCTAATGTTTAATTTTTTTGGGGGGGTATTTTACTAAAGAGATCTTCTGAATGCCCCTTCTATTCATGACACAGATGACCCAAAATAGCACTGTGTGGAATAGAGTTACACCAAAACTCAGTGCTTCATCTCCTGTACTTTACAGTGCTTCTGGAGCTTCAAGACTAAAACCGAAGGCACACAGAATTTTTGCTGTTTCTTTTGATATCAGTTATAGTCTATTCAGGATAGAATACAGACAAAATCTAAGAATGAAATGATCCTCGTTGAAGTTGTATGATGTTCATTGATCAAACTTAAACCAACTGGGGAGTGGAAAGAGTCATTGAAAAGGGATTTAATTGTACATAGCTGTAACAGAGTTGCATTGACTGATATGGATGAACTCTGTTGCCACTGCACATCAGTTTACCACCGGTAAGTAATATTACGTCACCGTTCGTGCTTTTGAATATGCTTATTATACTAAATTGTGAGCACTCATCTACATGTTGAGAACAAAAAGGATAAAGATCCTGAACCACAGCTGAGGAAGTCCAGGCTCAAGTTTTAGCTCAGATCACCAGGTTTAATTTTGCAGTAAGCAAATTATTTTGTCTATTTATGTCAGTAGAATGTATCTTGAATTGTTCAGCAATACACTGATGAAATCCTGTTCTTTACGATGACTCGTAAAGAGATGAACTCACTGGGAAGGCTGAAGAGAATGCAGCTCTTCCAATGGCTTTTGTTATGGAAACAAGTACAATTTCAACAGCTGAGCTATTTAAGTGTTTTCAAGTATTAGACTTGCACATCATCTTCCAACTGAGCATTTCTTAGGGTTCATATTTATTCAGTAAACTCAAAAAAAGCTTTGAGCTATTTATGTTGACTGTGCCCTTTTGAGGGAAGCTACTCTAGGTAGTAGGCTTGCAGTTAGCATCATTAAACATTCATTATAAACCAGATGAGATTATTAAAAATAAATAGTTTTGGTTCACTTGTTCTGATTTGCTGAGTGTATATCTGCCATTCTAAGTATGAGTGAGAAACACTTGAGTCTGGTGTTAAAAACAAACCTTCCAATGTCACAGTAAAAGAAGCTCTGATGTGGGAGGTGTAAGGGTACAGCATGTGTGAGTGCACAGCATCTGCAATGGTGAAGCAAAAACTGGGCTTAGAAAAGGAAGTGTGTGGGCACTAACTTTGCTGCTTTGGGAAGGTGTCACACCTTTCATTGCCCTTTTTGGATGTAGCCTTGATGTGCTACGGATCCTGTGGCTGGAAGGCTATTACTCAGTAACATCGATCTGCTCCTCAGAACTGGAGGGGAGGAGTTGCTCAAGAAAACAGATGTATTGGCAAACACTTTCCAAGAGGAAAAATGTGTGGAAGATCATCTCTGCTTTCCTTCCAGAGGTGCTATGTAGGAGTGGCTCTAGGTTTTAATTCATGGATGAATAGCATGTGCAATTTAGTGCTGCAAGATCTTATTCAGGATAAAGAGCTTAGAAGGGTTTGGATAAAGGTGCGATAATTATATTAATCATAGACCATACAGTATTTGAAGAATCTCTGACCTTATAACGTGTACCTTGAAGAGTAAGGGGCAGTTTTTTCAGTTGTCTGGTGGGTGATTTACTGGAGTTTTCTCTGAAGTATGTGTTCACGTTCTGATTATTTGAAAGGCAGTATACTTGAATAAATGTATCATTGCATTTGTTTTGCATAATGATCCTTGCTTTCACTATTACAACTGCATAATAGTATTTCACACATTTTATAGTGCCTTACAATTCAAGATCAAAGTATTTTGCAGATAATTTCTATCTTTATGCTTATAACAGCTGGGTAAATATTTTTGCTCAAATCTAATTTGTCATGCTGCCATTTATATGACTGCTAAACTGAACATAAGATAGAAGTATCTATGGAGATAATCATCTGCCCCTAAACTGTGAACTATTTGCACAGTTACTTGGCATAATTATGTTGAGTAGGGGACATCTTCAGTAATATTCACTCTTTAAAGATTGAGAACTGAAACAGAGAGAGTTCACCTGGCAAGAAGTCAGCACCTGAAGCATAACCCTGTGTCTTATCTCCTGTGCCATTCTTTCTCCTCTGTACCTGTTTAAATTCTCATTGAGCACATGACCTGATGATTATGATGTGTTGAAGCAGTGAAACTCTGATTATAAAGAAGGCAGTGAGAGAGCTGAGGAGGCATGTTGGAATTCTTCCATTGTATTCTGATTTTGTTTTGCTTATAATCCTTTTGAAGAGAGAAAAGCCAGTCCTAGTATGTAGATTCTGGGAAAACAACAAAAGAGTACTCTTTTGATACAGAGTCTTTTTGTTGTTGTTGTTGTTTTATTTTCTCCCTGGTTTGTGTGAGTGATGAGTCTCCAAAAGATACAGTCACTAAATTTACAAGCAAATCTAAATTGGGATAAATTTCCTTCAGGTCTTTCAGCACCTGATTGCAGAGATGTGGAGAAGGTGGCAATGTTCCATTTGGCTCACTGAACTGAACTTGAAAGTTGATAAGAAAGTCTGAGCTGGCATAATTTACATGTGGAAATGTTAAATGAGGGTGAACGTTGCATCAGTTTTTTTTTCTTGTTTCAATTTCTGTAGCTCTTGACTGATACCTGAGTTCATCTTTTGGAAGATATTGCTTGTATATTAACAAGACAGCCTAAAATAGCATTATAGTAATTACAGTATATTTATTCTTTGAGTCTAAAGTAATTCTTCCCTGTCTCAAAAGGCTTTAAAATGAAACACTGCAAGTCCAACCAGGCAGGGCCCTGTGCCAGGTAAGGCAGAGATACCTTGCAGTATTGTAATAGTGCTTTTTGTTCTTATCTTTTGGTGACAATGACAGAAAGAGGAAAATACATGCAAATAATTGCTTTATGGATGCTACTTAAGTAGTGCTCTAAGTCCAAGTATATAAAAACTCTTCATAAATACAGAGAAAATGATATTTGCAGTCACCAAAGTGTTAAATATCCGGTAGTCTTGGATGTCGGAGCTTCCGAAGAAAGAGCTTTTCAAGTAAAAAGCATCACATGTCTAATATGACATAAGTGTTACTTTATTTTTCATATGGGAAATGTGATGTGCAGATTTGCCTAGGGTTGCACTGCCTCTGGAACAGAACCATGACATTTCCACAGGAGTTTTTACTCTGCTATGTATGGTATATGACTATCTTTTCACCTCCATCTTTTACTTTCTGCAATTTTTCACATATATGCAGCTGTCACATGTTCACCCATCTCCCTCTGAGTCACGTCCTACTTGTTCTTCTCTTCAAAATTTCTCAGGATCCAGCTGTGAATATCACTCAGTGGCTTTATTATTTTGTATTTCTTAGAAGCCTAGTGTATTGTAGCTAGGATGGTTTTACTTGTATATGTCAAAATGTCATTCTCATTCTTGTAGCAGCACTCTGAATCTTCATAGAAAAATTGGACTAGGGAGCTACTTAATGCATGTTTATGGCTTAAATATCCTGGATAGATTGACCCTGTGGTGTGGGTTGTGCTTGTAGAACTCTTGTTCCTTTCACATTGCAAATAACCGGGGACTTTTTTTATTTTATTTATATCTCAGGGTAGTTGGTAATAAAGAACTACAGTGTACTGTTCTTGTCTCTAATCCCTTGCTAGCAATCTATGTTCTCAGCTTCAGTGAAGATTTCTGAGCTGAGGGCAGATCTCAGTTACTGGAAGGTGGGGGCTGATGTTTTCTATGGGGGTAAGACTTTGTTCTGGTCACATTCATATAAGCCTTGCACAAAGCGATCATTCAAAAGAATATTAGGACAAATTGTTATAATAGGACAGCATTATATAGTAAATATTATGTAGTGAGGCGCTGGCACAGGCTGCCCGGAGGTGAGTGCCCCATCTGTGGGAACACTCAAGGTTAGGCCAGACTGGGCTCTGAGCACCTGATGGAGCTGTATGTATCCCGGCTCATCATGAGGCATTTGAACTAGATGATCTTTAAAGGGGCCTTCCAACTCAGACAATTCTATAATTATCCATCCTTGCTTTGTGCTAAAATTCAGTTGCCTTCAATAATCTGTTTTCTTTGATTTAAATGTCCTTTTTTTGTTATGTAAGTTGAAAAGAAAAAAAGGCAACTTTCTTTCATTGCCATCGAGGGTGCTGTCTTAGACTCATTTCTTGTATTCTAGTATACTGGACGTTCTTGAAGCTGCAAACCTAATATGACCCCACAGCTTTTTAAACAGTGAGATGTTATGGTGTTGTCTTAGCAATTGCAATGCATTAATTTTTCAAATACAATGTTAGAAGCTCCAGTTCATATAATTTTATAGCAATGGAGTTGATTGTCTCCATTACAATAACTATTCTGTCCCTTTCTTTGCTTTCTGAATGTCCCTTGCTAGCTAGCTCTCATGTCCTCTTTCTGACTTTCAGCTCTGGGAGCAAACTGCCTCCTATTTTATATGTGTGTATTTACAGAACCACAGAATATCCCATGTCAGAAGAGACTCGCTCAGCCCTCAGCATGTGTGGATTCCACAGTTTAACCAGGAACTTGTGGAACTGCTGTCTTGTAATTCTTGTTCTGACAAGTGGAGATAAGCGCTGGTAGTTCTGATGAGTCCAGCTGTGTCAGGTGAGATACAGCTACAGCTCCCTTCTGACAGCCTGCTCTGTCTCACTGAGGGAGGTTTCTACTTTCCTGGCAGTTAGCTGAATGGAGTTGTGGGGATACTGAAAAGGAGAGAAACAAAAACCCATCCCACTCAAATGGCTGTAGGGAGCAGTGAATTTATATTCTTCTGTTTTCTGTTCGGAGTGTCTGAAACAATGTATAGAGTGTGTTGTGTCACCTAAAGGTGCAACACCTGATGGTGTAGTCATGGCAGGGCGTGCAGTGGGGAGGCAGTTGGACCTTGCCTAATCTTGGCCCTATGGTTACAGAAAGAAGGTACCGGAGTACACTGTCCATAAGAGTTGCATTTTCTTATACTAGTTGTTGTTTCATGCGCTTACTTACTGCATACAGCTGAGGCAGAAGTTGCATTGGCTGTTGAAAGCATGCAAAAATACAACTAAAATAGAAGTTAAGGATCCTGTGTAGAAGACTATACAGATGAGTACCTGGAACAAACCCACTTACATTGAATAATTTTTTTTTCTAACTAATTTAAAGAACCCTCTGTTCTGCTCCTGCTAAAGAACAATACAACAGATTTGTCTGTGGATGGGGCTCATAAACATTTCTTTCCAAGTGTTATACTCCAAATATACAATATTAATAAGGGATTTCATACACACTGTATGGGAAGTGCCCTGAAAAAAGAACCGTTTATTTAATTAGTTACCTACTATTTATTCTTTAAGTATTGCTCTGACTGTAATTCCCAAGTATTTTTTCCTGCCATATTTCCTTTATTATTTTTTTCTCTGACTACAACTATTTCTTGATTTCTTTTAGGGAACAGGAAGGAGTACTTGAGGTCCCAGGCTCAGTGTGTTCTGTTTTTTTTTTTTTTTTTTCTCAAAGCCTTCCAGCAGGATATCCCATTTTCAAACTAAATACAGCATTTTGTTTTTGGAAAACAGGAAGGGCCGGCCATGGAATGGATGGCAGTAAAGATTGTTGCTGAGATTTCCAACCTTGGATCTCAAATTTTAACAGAAAGTGTGGAGAACAGAAACACAAACCTTCTGTTCTGGAGGATTTTAAGGAACAAAAATCCTAGCTGAAAAAAAGATTCCACTGTACATTTTCAGTCTTTCGTCTGGAGATTTATCTTATCCACAAACTTCGATACTTTAAATATAGGCTAGGTTGTAAACATGCGGATAATTCCTTTATAGGCTAGCTTTAGATATTAAGTCTGCTGATAAATGCATGAGTAAAACCTGAACAAAGGTTTTATTACACAATAAGCAGCTGATGCATCTTATTCCTTCATTTGTGTTGTTTTTTTTCTACCATACTGAAGTTGTTCTGGAAAAATTTAATGAGCCATCTGCTAAAATACAGTTTTGCTCTATAAATCGTCAGGAAAAAATAGCAGCAGATTCCTCAGAAGAAAAGCTTTTCCTTAAACTAGTCCAAAGTGCTGTCTTCTGATCTTAGCAAGAAACCTTTTCCTTTGTGGTGTATTTTTTAATTTTTATTTTAATTCCCATTATATTCATAGAGCCAGAGAATCTGCTCTGGAACAATTTACACTGTTTACGAATGAAGTGATTAAACATCTTTGTTACACAGACAAGTTTTGTCTTCAGTTGTACTTGTGATAGACCCTGTTAGGATCATTTATCTGTCTGGCTCCCATACAAAATGTCTATTTCTTTGCAGATTTATCAGAGGAATATTGTGTTAGCGGAGGTGCTCAAACACTGATGTTGATTGTGTTTGATGATGTTTTAATAACATTGCTTTTCATAATGAAGCCAGCATTTTAACATTCAGAGAAATAATAAATATCAGCTGTAGGCTAAGCCTGTATTGGATCATATATAAGGTTGGAGTTTTTTCTGTGAGAGAATACTAGGTTTCGTACTTATAGGAATGTATTTTCAAAGTTTTCTACGAGATTTTAGGAATTCCTTCTTTGTCAGATGCTATCAGTTACCTCAAATCAGAGGCAATGGATGGCACATGCTGGCACGTGCTTACTTTTTCATTAGCATAGATAGATTATACTTATGCTCCTAGCTCAGTCAGCAGATGCGGCATCCATTTCTCCTGGTCTGCACAGAAAGGCGTGTCAGTGTAACTACACAGATCTTGGCACAACATCAGTTGCATACATTTAGGTGTTTTCTAGTCATACAGTAATGTTAGTCTTTTTTTTATCAGCAGTCTTCTTTATCAGGGATTTACAATGAGGATGTTGTAACTTATCAGAGTGTCTAAATTTGGTTATCATTTGTAATAATAAATCTTATCATAGAATGGCCTGGGTTGAGTCTTGTGAACAAATCTTGTATGTAAAAAAAAATCTGTGCATGTAAAGAGTACTTCTGTGGTCTTTTATCTCATCCAGAATATCTCATTTTATAAAATCATGATGTTGCATTTCCCCATTAAGTTGCTTCTGAGGAGCAGTCAGGACTACCTGAGAAGTGAGGCTGAGGGCTGGTGCCATCAGTAGCAAACACCTGCCAATACTTGTCTCTCTGGTTGTGGTCCTTTACAAAATACAATCATGCTGCTGTAAGCTCAGTATGATTTCCACTTCAGCTGAGCTGCTTGCTCTTCTCAGTGGAGCCATCTCACACCCGCCCTTCTTTTTCATTGCAATTAGAGGGCAGGTAGCTGTTGCTGGAATTAGCCAGGCACTGTACCACCTGCTGCAACTTTCTGTGTGTTCTTTTGCAGCCATCTTTTGGCAAATGATGGGGAGGAAGGGTTAGGGATGTTAGTGTCCTACTGCTCTGTACTACATAGTATCTCAGAAAAGCAGGGTTCCCTCCTCTGGGCCCAGCAGGTCCTAGGCTTCACCCACTGAGCAGTGCAGCAGGAAGCAAGTTTGTGTGTGGCACTGGACCTTTTGTAACACCATGCTGAAACAGAATCACACAGTAGCATCAATTCAGGGGAAAATAAAGGGTCTCCAGATCACTGGGCACTGCTGTAGCTTGAGATCCCCTTGCAGTGCTCCCTCTGTGCCCACCAAGGAGGACTGATTGTTGGTCTTGAAGGAGTGTTCTCATTGAGCAACTGTATTATGCCAGCCTCATTTTTGATGTGCTGAATAGTTGTTTGCCACTCTTTGCCCTCTTTGTAATGAGTCATCACTTCTGATCTTCACGTGCTTCTTATCTAGTAGATTTTATTCTTGTTTTTTGAGTAGTACAAATTTAGGCACAGAAGAGCTTAATCGTCTCTTTCAGCATTTAGGAAGTCTGCTTGAAGCCCCCAGGTAGGCTTTATCTGAGTCCACACAGCTTCATTTCTTGCCTGCATAGCTAGGCTGAGCAGTGCTAGTTGCAGCTGGAGTTTCTTTGTAAGGAAAACATTGACATTACAGTTTCTTTCATTTGAATTTGTCTACATGGACAGTACATATCTCAGATGAAGAGGATTGCTACCTT
The DNA here is from genome assembly GCF_016699485.2 of Gallus gallus. Classification (NCBI taxonomy): domain Eukaryota; kingdom Metazoa; phylum Chordata; class Aves; order Galliformes; family Phasianidae; genus Gallus; species Gallus gallus. Next base: position 12,030,090 of record NC_052535.1, on the reverse strand, counting down.
AACCAAAATGTAGAGATTTATGTTTGATCAGCTGCTGTTGTTTTACTGAAAATGTGACTTTTCTGAATTTTCAGTTGCAGGTTGTGAAGAAATAACATACAAACCATATGAAAAAAGATAATGCAGTTAAACTATGTTATTATCATCTTCTGTTCCAATGACTTTGTAATTGGTGATGTGAAAAGTGAAACTGATTGCCAACCATCTGAACGTCTGTGGCAGTTTCTTCCTAGTAAAACGTCTTACTCGGTGTTTATTAACGCCTCTACACTGGCAGACTGTGGGAGACAGAGCTTGTGTTATATTAGAGCCTTTAATATTTTATTCAGAGCTTTTATGTAACTGGAACTTTTACATTTGTATTTTGTGGCTTTATACTTTTTGAATTATATGGCTGAAATGCGCTTGAAATTGCTGACAAGTGTTTGCAGCTTTTGTTGTACGGAGCAGAGGGCTGCTAAATGTTAATTATGGAATTACTGAGGTGATTGGCTGCAACAATTCAAGTAGCGTATCTCAATTCTACTTTTCTGTTTGTCTCCCACAGCCCTTTCCACAGGGCAACGTTCTCTGACAGTTCTTATCACTGATGGTGAACAGGTTTGCAGCTACAGCTCAGTTAGCAGTTTCAAGTGGAGTCCCCAGCAGTTCAGTTGGTGGTGGTTTATTTATTTTTTTTATTTAGTAGTATTTGGCTAATAAAATTCAAAGCTGGAATGAGTTTGGGAATCCCTAACTTCAGTGTTTTCTGCCTTAGCAGTAGCCAATCTTTCATCTTCGATATAACTAGGATAAGCATTTCTTTTTGTATCTCATAGTGCTAGTATTTCGGCTCGCTGTACAGGCAGATGGTAACTTTCATTCCTTGTGACAAAATGCCTATAGTCTAAAAGGTAATAACAATGAAAAAGTGGCAGAAGAAAATAGAGACTATTATTTACTGAGTATCACTTCTCGGAAGAGCAGTTGAGCTGAATCAGGAGTGTTGCTTTGGAGCTGGGTAGGAAGGACACCATGGTTAGGGAGGGTGCAGAGAATGTGCCAGTTCTGGGTAGGACTCCATCCCTCTGACTTCCAGCACATTGCTGCAGGCTGTAAGCTCACTAGAAGCTGTTTTGCTGTCCCCTTCTTCTACATCAGGAATGTAGAGAATACAGTAGTGCTGACTACCAGCAGATCAGAGCAGTTTTGGTTTATACTTGCATTGTTTTGGTAGAAATTATGCTGTGATATGCAGGCAATGCAGGAATCTCAGGTGTACTGATTTCTTTCCATACCACAGTTGCTCCAGTACTTTGGCTAAGGAGCAGGGTGGGGAAAAGTTTTCTCAAACCTTTCAACTTTTAAATCTCTTATCTTCATAGAGTAACAATCATTTGTTTCAAGTTGGATATTCAGCCTTACCAGTAGGGGAAAAGGAAAAAAAAAATCTAATCTGCCTCCCTTTGTGATGTGATGCACTGCTGAGTTTCTGACCTCTTACAGACAATTATGACACTGTGGTATCTTTTTATGAGCAGACCTTGACCTCTTACTTACATCTGAAGTCCTGGTAACAAACTTAAGCTTTGATTTGCCTATATTCAATCTCAAAATGGAAATATATTACTAAATAGTTAATAAGTGTTATGAGCTGTTTTGTATAGCTGTCTTCCTCTGCTCCCTACCTGTGCCAGAAGCCTTGTAAAATGCTCAGTACCAAAATGCTCTTGCCCCAAAGGAAGGTTAGGTATGAGCATTAAAATTTTATTTCCACCAGTAATAGAGATGCTAGTCATGCTTTTATGTTGCGTGTGATGAGATGGATGCTCATCTAAGTGGGGAATATTATGTTTTATTTCCAGGTGGTACGGGAGCATAGTTACAGTCATATTCTTTATAACATAATAGAAGTGCTCAGGAAATATTTTCAGATTTTCCTGAAAATATTTCTGACATCACTACAAGGAGTTTTCCATTCTGCGTGATCTGCCATGTTCTTCATGTGGCCTGAACATGGTGACCATGAGTTAGTTAAGATGATCTGTAACATAAGTAGTGCTTTAGCAAAGTCCTCTACTTAATTTTGATAAATATCATCTTTTTCTCTGGACCAAGATGCTCTCTTCTTGTAGACTGAGACACCTTCCCACTTCACATCTGTTGCATCATGATTTGGATCAGTACTATTGGTATAAGAAATAATGTAAAAATAAGATTCAAAAATAAGCTTGTAACGTTCAGACTTGAAGTCATTTGCGATTCCTGTTTTTAATCTTTAAATAACTATTTGATTGCACTGTTATAAACTGATGAAGAACATTCATGAAAAACATTTTTTCATGCAAAACTGTTCTGATCAATACTGAGTCTTCAGGGCAAAAAGAAACATTGTGAAATAAATGCTTAATGTTTGTTACCTTGCAGTACCATTACCACCAAAGGTCTGATGTTATTGCCCTATTTCATCTTTTTTTTTTTTGTCATACTTATCTCTGCTTAGAAGGCCTGCAGGTCTCTGCCCAAGGAGCAGCAACAGATGGTGTGGTGCAGCCATGTGGTATCTGCTCAGCATGCAGATCCACTCTCAGTGATTAGGGCAGAGATCTGTTCAGCAGGAGTGACAGGAAAGATGTATGGGGACAGAGATGGAAAAAATCAGGGAGCAAGATCTGTGCTTTTTTCCATTCAGGCAAATGTTTTCTTAGGAGACAACACAGCTTCCCTGCATTGCTCACATTGCTTCCTACACAGAACAGCTGCAGGATTCCTCTGCTCACAGAGGAGAGCAGTACAGAACCTTATGTTGAACTCAGGTGCAAGGTTCCAGAATATGCATTCTGTAGCAGCAGCAGAAGAAAATAATGTACCTAGTTTTAAATTAAAACATAACTTGCTAACATAATTATATACAGGGGACTAAACTTAGTGAGCCAATTACAGAATACAGTCATAGAATCACCAGGGTTGGAACAATGATGTCCTTCTTAATCCTCTCTTCAAATCTAGAAACATGTATGTCACCAGTAGTTGCCAAGTGCTTACGGAGGGCACAAAGATGCTTGTGAAAATAAACTTGTGGTGGCACACGGATTACATAATAACAATTTCTATGTCAGGGGCTGTAAGGACCTGTGTCACTCATGGCTCTGCTACTTCCCAGGCAGATGTCACAGCAGCGTAACAGCATTTAGAGTGGCTCGGGGAGAGAGGAAGCAGGAAGCACAAAGCACCAAGAGCACCGTGCTTAAAAAATTCCTGTTTTGTGTCTCTGCATATTCTGACAAGACCCAGACTACTCCTGGGGTTCCCCAGTAGGTTACCTTTCTTCTGCTTTGTATAGTATTGAAAGCTAGGACCTGTCCTCCTGCAGCCATCTGCCGATTCACATGGTATTTCATTACCTAGGAAGATGTTTTGAGAGGAGTGAATGGAGAAATTCTGCCTTTGTTGCAGATACTGTCTGCAGTGGAGCTGACCTACCATGGCAGCAAAACTGCTCGAAGGCTCCCAAGAGAAATACTGTGGCTTGAGGAACATCCTAGTGGGTGTGTGTCGGATTAATGTCCTCAGACTCCAGGAGATGTGTCAGTGAGTCGTCATATGCAGAAGAAAACATTAGACATTTTCATGCTTCATTTGTTCCCTGGTACTGTAATGGTGCATAAGCTCAGTGCAGTCAGGAGTCTTGAGAGCACCTCTGAGTGCATCTGGGACTTTCAGTAGATGTTATCTGCCAGATGGCAGTGTACCTGCAGGATAGAGGCAGAAGCCACAAACACAGTGCTTATCACAGAGTTGTAGGGGTTGGAAGGAACCTCAGGAGATCACTGAGTCCAACCCCCTGCTAAAGCAGGTTCCTTAGACTACTTTATAGAGAAAGGTACTCAGGCAGTTATTGTATATCTCCAGGGGAGTCTCTAACCTTGCTGAGCAGCCTGTCCCAGTGTTCTGTCACCCTCCAAGTAAAGAAATTTTTCTTCAAGTTTGTATCAAACTTCATATGTTCCAGTTTGTGCTCATCGCCCTTGAGCTGTTGCTGGGCACCACTGAAAAGAGTTTCACCACATCCACTTACTTCCTGCACATCAGATATTTATAAGCATTCCTAAGATTCCCCCCCCAGTCTTTTTTTTTTTTCTACAGACTGAACAGCCCCAAGTCTCTCAGCCTTTCTTCATAAGGGAGATGCTCCAGGCCCCTCATTATCCTTGTGGCCTGTCACAGGACTCTCTCTAGAAGTTCTGTCTGTCTTAAACTTAGGAGCCCGGAACTGAACACAGTGATCCAGCTGTGGCCTCACCAGGGCAGAATAGAGGGAGAGGATCGCCTCTGCTGGCCACGCTCTTTTTAATGCACTCCAGGATACCATTGGCCTTCTTGGCCTCAAGGATGCACTGCTGTTTATCCCAGTGGACTGCTTAAGGGAAAAGCTTGGTTCAGACAGTGATAATTAATTTTAATACCTGAGAAGGAAAATGAAGGTAAAGTCCTCCAGCAAGAGTTGGTCCTTGCTGAGTGCATGTACTTTATGGTGCTGAAGAAGTGGCAGCAGCTTTCCGGAGATGACATACAGCATTGGTTCATACGTCTTTAAACAAAAATACAAGTGCTGAAACTTTAAAAATCAAGGTCACATTTCCTCCTTTGCTTGACATTTAAATTTTGAGGTAAGGTTAGGAGAAGCAAATCAGAATGCCTGTATTTAAAATCCTGTGGTGCTCTACTGAAAAAATGGCTGGGCTCCACTTAAAAATGGCCAGGTAACTATTGGCTGAGGAGCGAAGCTTGACCAGCAGAGTCTGTTTTCAAGAGTGATACCTTCATTAAGCTTTTACTTATATTTGTGTTCATGGAGGATCCATGTGGCATTGCTGTGGGTTACAAATGTGTTATAAGGGGCCTGTTGCAGCAAGCACAGCCACTGTCTTTCCTCAATTTCATCAGCTCCCTTGTGGTTGAGACTGATCAGGCATTGCAGAAGCCACAGCCTGCTCTGGGCGCAAGAGATGCCGGAAAACCATGAATCCAAGGCTGTAGGAAACAAGTGCTCACACAGAGCTGTCTCTGAGGAAAGGCACAAACCTCATAGGGCAGGTTAGGAGAAAAGGCTGTTTGTAGTGAAGTTAATTTGATTACCTTTTTCTCTTTAAGAAATGAAGCGCTGATGTCAAAGAACTCATTCAAAGGCAGCCTTTCCTGGGACAGTGGTTCCAGCAGCAGCATTCCTGTAGTGAAAAGGTTAAACTTCCACACCGCTATCTTATTTCACACAGCCATCCTTACTGATGATTTGGTCACTGCTTGTTTCCAGTGAAACAAGCTGCTGCCCAAACAGCGGCTCAAGTCTGGAGCTTCTAGATAATACAGGCATTTCTGCAAGCCCTGTTTTGCTTTTCAGCTTGGAATCCTCTAACATTCCTATATAGCTGAATGAGGAATGAATCAGAACCAAGAGAACTATTTACAAATATGAAATGAAGAGTATGGAGCCAAAGCTTATCTGACTTTCTCAAGAATGCCATATAGATGTAATGCATCCATGTAAGTAAGCAAATATGAACTTGAAATAAATACAGTGCTTCAAGTGCTGGCCTGTTGTGCTGGTGATGCTGAAGGATCTAAGGAAAGAGCTATGGTAGGGCTATCTAAACCGCTGTGTCTAGTTTTGGCCTCCCTTGGTTTCCGGAAGTTGCTGCTAACAGAAAGCAGCCATGGGGGCTGGGTGGAGCAGCTCCCTTCCTGGCAGGCCAGCCAGAGAAGCGTGCAGATAGACATGTTATCTCCCACCTCTGGGGCTGCTGTCCAGGTGAGCAGGTGGGCCAGAGGGATGCTGGTCAAGAGGAAATTCCTGCAGCATTTGTTAGAGAGAACCTTTAAATAACTTTCTATTTCCTGTTATGCTTCGGTGTTTAGATGATACAGGGACAAGGTCTACTAATCCTGAAGTGTCATCTGGTAACGTTTCATTAGTCTTAGCCCCACATGAACTTAACCTTGAATAGCATTGTGCAGTGCCTGGGAGTGGTAGGAGAGAAAGTAAGTCTCAGTTGTACCAAATGCAGCTGTGCAAGGGGAATGGAGAACATGAGTGAATTCCTTATGGCTTCCATCAGCAGCCTCAATGTCCTCCCATTTTTCTCTCTCCCAGTATTTGGAGTGGAGGGAACATGGGGGTAGGTAGAGAACGGCAGATTTGTTAGAGCTGAACAGAGAAGGGGGAAGTTCCTGAAGGGGCAAGTGCTTACAGGTCTGTGCTAATGACCTTGGAACTTGGCATTTTAAATGTTTCTTACTTCCATAAGTTTAATCATTTGGGGAAATAGATTCTCACCTGTTGTTGGTTCTCACCAGTTGTTTTTTTTTTTCTTTTTGCCTGTGGAGGGTGAAGGCTGGCTCTATCTGCTGATTGAATATAACAGAATACACAGTCCTATGCATCAAGTTTAATTTGTCTAGTGGAATCTATCCATGTTGCATGCAAATTGATTCTGAAATGCCAGGTTGGGTTTGATAATCCAGCAGTTAATATATCGGAGTGAATGCGAGCTGAAAATATTGGAGCATTTATATTTGCCTATATAAAGTATGACCTTAAATCTTACTGTATTACAGATGTTTAAAAATCTGTATTAATGACTACACCAACTCAGTAGTGAAAAACATCTGACAATCCTGTTTAGCTAGGTGAAGCTTATGCACTAAACCATACGTGTACATTTCTTAACCAGTACTTAGAAAACCATATATTGATTACTTGCTGAACAGTAGATGTCAAGCATACAATGAATGTTGGTATGCAGAAATAATATATTCTATGCTTAAATATTCATCTGGAATAGATGTAAAATTCCAGCTTGTCATTGCCAGTAGTCAAACAAATAATGACAGGAATACTTGTTCCAGCTTAGCAAGCAGAACTGTACAGAAAAGTTTAAATAAAGAGCAGGAGACCCCAGCTCTAAGGCTGGGAGTTTAATTTCAGCACATGAAATGTAAGTTGCTATTTTCTTGGAGGATGCAGTACCAAGCCATGTTCTTTTCTCAGGCAACCACTGTGGTGGCTACAATGGCATAACTTCAGGTTAACACTTGCACTTGAAAGTATGGTTTGTTCCCTTGCCTTTTAGATTGAGCAGTGACAATAGTTCTGTGTTACAAAAAGCATTTTGCTAGTTTTGAAGAACATTATCATCTTGGAGTGGGAAAGTCGTCTTACACTGAATCACTTGGTCCCACCTCAGCTTACAGTTAGGAATAAGAAGTTCCTGAGTATCTCAGTCTGTGAGGCAATGGCACAGTATGTGTTAAATATATATAATTTTTTAAATTAAAAAATGCAGATTTTGCTGAAATAGATACAGTTCTTGGATTGATACTAGACTACCGAAAAATCTAGTTCTGTGTCTGAGAGCACTCAAACATTTCTTGAGCTCTTGCAGCTTGGTGCTGTGACTACTGCTCTGGGAAGCTTCTCTGTCCAGGGCCCTTCTCTGCTTTTGAATCTCATAGATCCTTGCTAGGTGCCTGCACTTGGGAAGATTGTGTTTGTCTTTTTATTTCTCTTTATGAGATCTGAATCCAAAATTCACAGAGTGCAATTCAGAGACTTGATAAACAATCCTTGCTTATCAGCTTGGCTACATGGGACTCAAGTAGAACACCCCAAAGATATTTTCATAGCCCATCATGACTCAGTGCATTGAAATCTCCACTATGTCAGAATCTCAAAGCTAACTGGTGGAAAATAATCTTGGAAGGAGAGCCATTTCAGAAGCTGCTAGGGTCTGGGAACATTCCAGAATTGGTTTAGTTTGTCTCTGGGAAGGCTTTACTACTGGTGGCTAGGGAACACACCAGTGGCAGCAACAGCTTGTTTCTCTAAGATTTAACTCTGTATTTGTAGTGCTTGCAAGAATAAATAAATTGCTCCTCCTACTCACTTTGCATAAATGTTTCATGAACACAAATAACTAATATGAAAGGAATTTAAACGCGTCACCCAGAAACAATTCACTTTTACCAGTCTGAAATAGTAAGCAGAAAAGCAACAAAGCCACCCTGTAGTACACGACAAGCACAGAGTGTGCTGTGTGGTTGTACTGGCAGGCTGTCAATATCCATACATTGCCTTTCCTGCCACACAAGAGCTCACAAGCTGGCACTGGCAAATCAAAGTCAAGTTACCTTTTAAAATTATACGTTTAGTGTTACATTTCTCATTTATACTTATTCAGATTTTTCACCATTAGATAAACAGTAAGTGTTTGAATATAGTCTTTATCTCTCCAAAATTCAAGTACCACATCTGCTCAGCCCAGTAATACAGAGAAAACAAACCCCAAATAAATACACTGATATCTGTCAGCATGTGGAGGTTGGGACTTTTTGAGAAGCATTTAGGATTTAACCTAGTAGTTGTGACAGCAGGTGAAATACCATTGGTGCTTGTTCCAAGAAACAATCAAATCTAAATCTGCTGTCTGGGACTGTCTTCTCATGGGGGCCTTAAGCATGGTCAGTGAAGAAGACTATTTTTTTTTTTTTATTCTAACTAATTTTTGCCCTATTAAGTAGCATTTAATTTTGAGCTGTATAGTAAGGTCAAGACCCCTTTGCACTAACAGAGGAAAGTTACTGCCCTGGTGTGCTGATGAGTAAAAGGATATGTGGACAGAGGAAGACAGAAAATTTACAGCTAAGTGATGCTAATCAAGTCAATTAGGTTAAGTATTCTGGGATCACAGGCAGAAATTGGTATCCCAATTTTAAGTTTCTCTCTGTGGCACAAGACCACTCTTTCTCTTTGGACACGAACCAGAAGAGAACAGTACCTCTGCATAGTATATAGTAACTACTTTTGCACCTTGCTGAATCTGAAGTAAAAATGGGCCAAAGAAAGAAGTGGTAGGAGGTTAAGTCTATGTTTGCCCTGAAATAGGGAAGCTGTAGAATTGAGAGTATTGTAGCTGTAGAATTGGGAGTATTGTATCACTCACAAAGACCTCACTGAACTTGGAGCCTGGAAACATTCAGGCACCATGTGAGGGACCTCTTTTGGCTTCACCGGTGCATGGAGCAGCTGCCCAGACAGTCCCATTTGCACAAGAGCTGTCCTGGTCAACAGACACCACAATGGGAGCAGCTGCTGAACTCACTGCGCATAGCAAAGCAACTTTTCTGTGGCTGTATTTGCATTTGCATTAGCGAGTCATACATGTTAAAGTGCAGTAGAGTAGTTCCAAAGTACAGAGCATTAATCACTGTAAAGGGAAGACAACAATGCCACTTGTACAGCCACGTCTGGGATATTTACCTTTAAGAGAGAGATCACATGAGACTCAGTAAACCACGGATCCTCAATTCCTATACCAGAGGCCTTGCCTTGCTATTCAAGCCACAAAGTTTTAAGTTACTTTTATGTTCCTTCTTGTTTATAGTCAACATTTATTTTCAGTTAGTTAATGCATAAAGATACAGTGGATGTTCTTACTCCTTCATTTTTGCTAGCTAATAAATATATTTTAAATAACTGAATTCTCACTGCCAAGTGTCTGATAAAAACAGGACACCAAGTTACAATTATTCATAGATTCTCAAGTGCTTTGTGGACTGGTCTGTATGCATGTGTAAACACATTTCTACTCTTTACCAAAATAGATTGGGATTTATGTTTTCAAATTTTATATAGCAAAGTTAACCAAAATTCTTGTTTACCTTAACTATTTGGAATAAGATTGGATCATCTGCTGGATCAATGTACTTACGCTGCTAGAAGTTCAGGGCTACACAATGCATTGTCTAATGCTGTTGGTAGTACAACCAACACACTGGAATTTTTACCTACTAGAACTTCGATCAGATGCAACCTCCCATCACACTGATGTAAAAAATACTCTGAGGTGATTGTGGCATTTTTTCTATGTAGATTATGGATACACTTGACAAACGTTTTAAAGTTTATCCTCAAGAAAGCTAGATAAGAAAACCAGGGATGTTTCTACTTGGATGAAGGGTTTTTGAACTGTTCAGTGGAGGAAGAAGGAAGAGAGGGGCTGAGAGTGGCCCTGTACATTTCCCATCCCTTGAAAGACATGTTCTTCAACAGCTTTAAAGGCATGTTTTCTAATGGCTTACGGTACTTTAAAGTACTTTGAACAAAACTGATCTGTGAAGAGCATCAAATCTGGGACTTACTATAGGTGTGTAGAAGTAGTCTCATAATACTAAAATTGTACCTGCTATCTGGATGCTGCAGGTGTGTGCAATGTAAGCTTTGGATGGAGATTGTAGTGTTCAGTTCTATGCCAAAGTAAATGCTGTGCTCACCCCACAGCCAGGTGTGTTTGAAGGAACACAAGCTAAAAGTTTTAGCATGCAAATCTGAACCCAAAGAAACCAGATACCATCAACTTTCATGCAGTTCCATCAGGCTTTATGTAATTGTTCCAGAAAGGAATGGAAAAATGCAATTGTTTGTAGAAGTAGTTCAACACATCTTAGAGTGCATTGGTTTCTCCCCAAGCTTAAGAGAAATGTATGCATCTTCAGTAGTGTCACTCCAGCAAATAACTTTAACACTCTTAAGTTAGGGATGGGTGAGGCTACGACATACATTGTGTTCTCTAGAGGAAGGAAGTTAATTTCCAGCCCTTGGGGCCCATTAGAATTCAAAATTCCAGCTGGCTCTTACTTATCACAGTTGGCTTCTTTGCTTTACTCCAAGGCTATTTTAAGTCACTCCATTTTCGAGGAAAAATTTCAGAGATTAGACCCAGTGAACTATTGTTAGAATAATTCTACCTGTTGCATGGGTGGGTGGGTTCTCCAGGACTGTAGAGTCTTGAAACTCATTAGAATCGTAAAATTGCTCAGATTGGAAAAGGCCTTAATGAGCACCACAACCTAACCGTGCTACCCTAACTCTAGCAGCCCCCCACTAAATCATGTCCCTGAGCACCACATCCAAATGGTTTTTAAACACATCCAGGGATGGTGACTCAACCACCTCCCTGAGGAGCCTATTCCAGTGCTTAAAAACCCTTTCAGTAAATAAGTGTTTCCTGATATCCAACCTAAACTTACCCTGGCGCAACTTGAGGCCATTTCCCCTCATCCTGTCACCTGTCACCAGTGAGAAGAGACCAACCCTGCTCTCACTGTGAGTACCTTTCAGATATTGGAAGGGAGCAATAAGGTCTCCCCTCAGCCTCCTCTTTCCCACTAAACAGCCCCAGTTCCTTCAGTTGCTTGTCATAAGGCACATTCTCCAAGCCCTTCACAAGCCTTGTTGCCCTTCTTTGGACCTGCTCCAGCTATTTGGAGAGTTAGACTTTTATAATATTTTGTGACTAACAGAACAAAAACCCCCCAAAAACAAACAAAAAACAAAACCAAACCAAAACAAAAAACCCACCCCAAAACTCAAAAAATGTGACTTTCAAACATAATGATATTCTGAATTAAAAGGACCTTTCTCCTCAAGCTCACATCTGACATTTCTGCTGCCTGCTCACAGAATAGGGAAGCTGGGTTTTCAAACTGATTCAACAAAGAAGATATCTCTAAACCTGTAATCTCATTTCTACTTCTTTTCACAAAAGTTTTAGAAGGAACAGTCAATAGAAAACTTCTGAAAGCACAAAGCTCCTCTATCAGTTACATCTGTGGTGCCTACTTGTCTGTCCTGTGTAACGCTGCAGGAGAAGCCCGCTATAAACCTTCTGTATTAAGGGGTGGAATTTATTTGAATGAAGACAAAAGAAGAGAAATGATAGGGCTTGAACTCGAGCTACTTAATATTAGGCTAATATTCTTAGTTCTTTTTTTTTTTAATTTTAAGTTTTTAGTTTTTTTTAATTCAGGAATAGGTAACTTCAACAGAACTGTAGTAGTGAGGGAAGTGGAATAAGTGATCTGTTCAGGATTCTTGTCTTTCTCTCTTTTCTCAACTTTTTCTTCTTTTCTTAAAACAATTCTGTATATCAAGAATGGCCACCATCTATCAGGTCTTCCTTTTGAGCTGCCAGACATTAGTGTCAGGTCTGGATCACACTGACTCATGGAGGACAAAATTATCACATTGGAATCACTGGGCTGAGAAGTGACCTAGTGGGATGGGAACAGAACATCATAAGGACGCTGACGTGGCAGTTGGTAAGGAGACCTCGTGGAGTGACACAGGCAATGTAGGTAATGTTAAATGTGCAGATCTAGCCCCAGCAATTGGACGTAGTGACTCTTGTAGGTTTGGCAGGGCATGAGATGTTTCTGTATATTTTTCAGGCTAAGCAAAGCACCTGGAATCCAATCCTCAGAAATTCTTCTGTGCTTTTTATTTTACTTCTTTTTGCTCCATGCTCCCACAAACTGTTAATACCACTTCATAATACTCTATATGTGATCTCAAAATAGCAAAGGAAGTCCTCTATCTAAAAGTCTGTGCTCTGAAGCCTAATCCTGTCAATTTGAAGCAGGAGCTCTCCCAGAGCTGCAGCACACTACTTTTACTACTTTTCCCTCACTGGCTGCACCCTGAGATGTCTCTGACATACCACTGTGCTGCAGCAGTTCCTGCCCTGACCTAATGTGTGTGCAGTGTTGCCCCATGCTGTGCCCAGCAACACCATGGCAGCTTTGTAGGAATTCTAGGAGTTAAGTGAGGCTTTGCAGGGGATTGCTGGTTTCTTCTCAACTATGTGCGTGGGAAGCAATGGGGGGATCAGGAAGGCAACAAACTTGCTTGTCAGTCCCAAACATTATCAAAATATTGTCCTAGGTGCATGGCACTTGATCTTCTGTTTAGTAACTGCTTTATCTATGTGTTTGTCTAGTTAATGCCCTAAACATAAGAAGTACTCTGTGTGATTATTGCTAAAATTGTACCCATCTACCTTTTGAGAGGGAGCTTGTGTATGCCTGGAATTGAGCTTGCAGCATGGAGTGACTGTGTTGGGTACATGAAGAAGCAAAACTTGCATATCAGGAAAAAAAAGTCCTTGGAGGATCCTTGATAACATTTTACAAAAGGTTATTCTGTTATCTAGAGATGAAAGCTAAGGCAGGACTGCTTCTTTCTGGGCTCCATGTCTCCGGGGCACGTGCTGTTGTGTCCTATGGCAGAAGGCACCCAGTTGTGCTTGTATTTACTGGAGGTGCACCAGCTGAGGGCTGCTGGGTGCCTTTTCTTGGTGACTGCATACGCACAGGATGTGTGAAAATGAGACGTTTCTGTAAACTTTCAATCACAGGAATATTCACCATTCATTGCTGAGACTGGGATGTGCCAAAACTTCTTAGGCCCTGACAGACCCCAACAAGGTAAATGCTGTTATCCACTGGCAGATCTTAGAATACATATTTCTGAATTGCGTTCATCATATTCTCACTGAAACATATCTGGTTTAACTGTTTATACATTATGGATCTGTATTTCTTTCTGCAATGCTCCATTAGTTGTGTAGCCATATATGTGTCAGTAACAAGGTTACAGGTCAATATTCACTTCAGCAACAGCATCAGTTAGGGCTAACAGAACGAGTGACAATTTTGACCAATTGCTATGCCTGAAGAGAACAAATTCAACATTTAAAAAATTAAAGGAGATGGGAGGAAGTATCTGTTAAGAAGGATTGATAGAAATGGACATTTTGAATAAATGCTGCCTTTTGAGTAATGTTGCTGTTTGCACGTGTAGTCAGGACTATTTTTATATAGCCCACTAGGTATTTTGCACTTTGTTTTTAAAATTGCTATTTTTGTTTAAGCAGCAAATATGACTGCATGTGCCGTAAAGTTGAATGAAGTGGCAGAAAGATTTACCTTTGCAGAAGATAAGAGGTTTGCTACAATTCATCTATTAAAATAACTTTGTAAAATAGTCCTAAGGAGGGCAAAATCATTTTATTCTATGTGCCGTTGTGCCATTCACCTTGGACAAAATGAAATAAAATGCTTTGGTGATTATAAAAACAGCAGAGCAGTAGTATTGTTGCAGTAGAACTTAAAGCACTGTAATTTGAACCTGTTCTTTTCCTTTTTTTGTCTAGTATTTCTGCCTTCCAGTCCAAGTGGACTGTAAATACTTGGAGTTATTTGTCAGTGAGGTCATCACTAGAATGGCTGCTTCATGGACTTAGTTCCTAATGAGATTATTAGGTCTATGTTTATTCTGTGGGCTCTGGATAGATGACATAAACTTAGACGTTATTTTGCTGCCAAGATTGTGTCTGAAGCTCATTTTCTTTTCCAAGATTTAAATCTAATATATCAGAGCTCCCAGAAAGTAGCAGGATATTTACACTGTAGAAATCTTCATTATACACTGGGGAAGAATGATCTTGACCAAGTTCCAACCTAGTGGATGGATGCTTTATACTGATCAGACAAATAAAATATAACCTAAAAATCAAGACGAGAAGCCAGCTTGGTGGGATTTTCTTCCTTATGCAGTTTTCCTAGGATCTTGTTCTAAATGTGCTGCTTTTGCTTAGAAGAACTACCGTTTTTACCAGTGGGGTGAAGCCATCTGTACATGAGCAGGGTTATGCTAGAGCTGTGACAGAGATGATGCAGCGGAGCATGCTGGTGCTTGAAAAAATCTCACAGTGCCACTCTTCAGCAGTTTAGATGGGGAAGTGATGACAGATTCTGTCTCCAGTTACTGCAGGGTTTGTACACCAGATCATTACATATCATAAGTAGGGAAACTAATGAAATCCAGTTCAAACTCTGTGTAGGAACTAAAAAGTTGTATTCACACTGGTAATGTAGAGGTAAAGGTCAATTTTATTTTGTTTCCTAGTTACATAAGAATTCAACAGTATTTGCCTAAAGGAATAGAAGTTAAATGGGACAAATGTCCCACGTGACTTGGTTATTGGAACAAGAGTTACTACTAAAAAGGATGATTACAGTGACATGTAGTTCTTCATTGTGAGTAACAAAATAATCGTAACCAGGTACTTTACTGAAGGTGTGGAGTTTTGAAATATTCTCCTACAGCATAGTTTACTCTTGGATTCATCTTTGCCATGACCTTTTTGCAATGAGGAACAGCCGGCAATAAGTGTTTACAAGTGACCAAAATATGTTCAAATACTATAAAGAAAGGTAATAGATCTGAGGAAAATCTGTTCCAAGGCAGAAATGTCCAGTGATGGCATGCTCTGGATCACTAATGTTATTCACAGTGCTGAGTAAATCTGTCCCTGTTTGAATGACTTCTTCAGTTCCAACTGTCAGTCTGGGGAGTAATTGTCAGCATCAGTAGCAGGAGCCATGGGGAATTTGACTAACACAAGATCACAGAGTTCTTTCATGCCTTAAAATCTTTATTTTATATCTTTATCTTTATAAAATTGAGTCCAACAGAAAAGGAATTATTTCAGTATTTCTCATAATTTACTTCTCTATTAATGTTATTTCTCAGCTTTTAAAAATGATGTGCTCCAAACTACTACATGGCAATTTTTTTTGAAGAAACTGCCTTGTCGGAATGCAGATAGTTCTACTGAAGCCTATGCAAAGGGACTGTATTTCCCTTTAGATGTACACTGAAGTGATTGAGATGAAACTTCACATACTAAAAAATAAGTGAATAAGAGCAAGTATGTTTACTTCTCATTTTGGATTTTGATTCCTAAAGTATTCAAGATTTTAATATCTTTTCCTCAAAAAATTCAGCAGGTATGTGTCTTGTTTGCCTTCTGTAAGTCTTTTTTAAAGGATTTTTTTCTCTTATGTCATCAAAGACAGCTAGAAGCAAACTGTCCCATCAACAGACTTCCATCTAACAAATTACACATCTTAGCAATTGAATAAACCAATAACCAAACATTCTGGTAAAGAAGTATGGCCATTTTTCTGGCTTTTGAAGATGACTGCCTCATGTACAACTAGTTTACTCTAAATGGATCAAACTTAATATTTTACTTCTACTTATTATCTCAGTTTTGTAATACACATGAACCAGTGATGACAGAATGAAATGAGTTTGCAAATGCTTACACATTTTTATGTGTGGAAAATAAAAATACTGAAATCCGAAGTGTCATTATTTCATTTCCAGTTATTCTGTAAGCAAATTATGTTCCCCAGTAAATGTAAATATTGAAGCTGTGTTAAAATTTCGTTGAATGTCTTTTCTATCCCTTTCATCTCTCATTTAAATAGAGTTCTAACAAGCATTCCATACAGGCATGTCTGATAAACTTCTTCTAGTTTTCTGGAAAATGTTTTTCTTTCAATTTCATACTGGGATTGTTTCATTGCTTCATGTCACTGTTCGAAACGTAGATTTTAAAATAAAAATGCAGCACTGAGAGGAAATTCTGCCTTTTACTGGAGGTTTTTTTTTTTTTTTTTTTTTTTTTTTTTTTTTTTTTTTATCTGCAAGATATTTCATGCACATTTCAGCATAAGTATATAACCATGCTGGAAAAACGACGTTTTCCTCTATAGCCTTATCATTCTATGCCAAAAATTCTAGTTTAGAGCTTTTACTTTCTATATATAAGAAACATTTTGGCCAACCTAAATCCAATTGTCTTCTTGCAACAGATTTTTCAGAATTTCATGTTGGTAATCTAGACTTCGTGGTGACATCTTGACAAGGATCCCTATTGCTAAACAAATCTATATCAATGGTGAAAAGAATTAACCAGCTGCAGAAATATCTGAGACTTAGCTAGACACCTGCTGATAGCCAGTTACAGCAACAGAGGCAAATGGAGGAAGATGGGGACCCATATGGGCTCTGCAGTGGCTCTTGGTCCTGTTTGTTTCACTTTGAAACAGCAGTACTGCTTAAGTGTGGGGTCACCTTCTGTGTCTTCAGCTTGGATCTCTTTTTAACTCAAAGGTCTTTTGGTGGTTCAGTGCTTTTATTGGAACCCTCGGGCATGTTAACTTCCTTTCATATCAGAGGTGACACTATTTTGAAGGCTTGGTTTGTACCTCTGGCCTTTGCCTGTTTAGGTATGCCTATACCTGTGCCATGGATGGACTGTCCATGGCCTGTGTCTTCCCTGACCCCCTAAACTTGTCTGTGCCTGTTGTTGGTGGTGGTTTGTTTGTTTGTTTTTAATGTGAATGTAGGTTATGTATTAAACATAGTTTACTTGCTTGAAACATCAGCACAGATTAGAAGAAAATATTTTTTTGTATTAGTAATAACCAGGAATATGTCCCATCTCTCTAGAGCAACAACTAAAATCCAGCTCAACTCAAAAGGAATAATGGGAAATGATGAGATAATAAATGTCTGAAGTGTGGGAATATAAACAACAGCAAATACAGTTCCATGAAATGCAGCCTAAACAGTGGTTCCTCCCAGATTTCAGGCACTTCAGAAACAAAGGGAGGATCTGGAATCTCTACTGGGATTTGTACTGTTCTTTGCCAGACATTTTTCATGTATTTTGTCATAACTTGTATTGTATATGATTTCCAGCTTTTCTTTTCCTTTAAAGCAGATCAAGTATGTGCCCAGCATAGTCATTTCATCTGAATTTCCTAAACCCCAAAATACATGGCTTGGCACTAGAGTAATGAAATGGTCTTCCATTATTTGAATATATACAAGGCAGGCACAGACAGAGATGGAGTTTAAGCCTCTCTGTTATTAAGTATTATACTACATAGTAGGAATAACATTTACTTCAGAATGATAGGGTCATTCTCTATCAGAGCTTTATACATCTCACTCAAAACTTTCTTTATTGTCTTATCTTAATAATGACACACTGTGGTGGCATAATCCTGTTTGTAGAACAGTACTGTACAGAAAAATAGCAAACAATTCTTATTTCTTTATTATCAAGATGAAGCTAACCAGACAAGCATATTTAGTTGATGTATGTTGGAAAATAGAACAGTTTTTACTTCTTAAAACATTGTGTAACCTTCCCCCATACATCTCATGTTGCTCTTCATTTGAACTGCCGTGTGCCTGAATGCTCTGTGAAGTTTTCAAATGCCCCGAGAAAAGGAATAACAAATTCACTTGGAAACTTGATTAAGTCTGCAGCAACTTTCCACACATTGTGATGCACCAGGAGGTGCCCCTTAGTAGGGATTTCACTGACTAGTGCCGGGCTTGTAGAGATCACACTGTTGTGACCTGGATTGAGAAGGAAACAGGGTCTCTAGAGAAAGTTACAAGACCCTTTACAAGGCAATGGGCTTCTTTTCATCTTTACTGATACATAACAGATAAATAGCCTTGTTACTGTTATCTTGATACTGGATACCCTGTACTGTTCTGGTTTTGTACGATGTCCCCTAATCCTCTCTTACATTATACATTCACATACGTACACATCTGCTACAGAATTTTCCACAGGGATCCCCACAAGCCAGAAAGCATTAGACACCAGCTACTTATCAATGCCTTTCACGACTTTTTGTTTGTTTTTTTTTGTTGTTTACCTGCCAGTTTCCTACTTTCCCACAGTCCATCAGGGACATTGCTCTGGTTCTGTTTATGTGTATTTTCTTCTGAACAGTTCTTTGGGTACTTTTCACTATCCTCGGAAGGCACTCAGAAAATTCTGTCATCAGTAAAAGTTAAAGGTTTGACTATTGGAAAAGGAGGACCAAAAGAAAAGACAGTTTTCAGCTGAGTAAATAGTTGTCAGGTGTTCTGGTTTTTGCTCTACTTGGTACCACTTCTTTGTAGGACTGCTGAGCACTCTGTATAGAAACATTGAGTGGATTTTCTGAAGGGCAAGTTTTTCACTGTATCTGGGAGAATCAAGTGGTCCAACTGTACAGTAATCCAGATATTAATGCTGCTCAATCTGCTAAGTGCCAAGAGGCCTTATGTAGATCGTTGACACAAGGAAAATTTATAACTGTCACAGTACCAAGATTCTTCTGCCTTGCATAGATTTCCAAACTACCTTGTGTACTTACTGCATTTTATTTGCTCAGCCTTCGTAAAAGGCGCACTTGAATATTTCAGAATAAAAGCTGTGAGTGCTCAGTCTGTCCTTCCAACCAGATGAAACCCCACCCTCTTTAGGTCTTTTGTATTACATCGAATTGGAATAGGGCAGTATGAAAAGAATTGTCAGGCTCTGTTGTATTAGAGTCCACTCCTCTCTTTTTACTTGTGAACTACTCATTAGTTAATATTTAAGACTATTAAAAACCATGACTCTTAACTCAGTGGAGCTAAAACAGAAAAAAGAAAGACATGAGTTTTGTTTAAAGAAGAAAAATATTTGGTACCTGAAGGCAAACTGAAGTCTTGGGAAATAGTTTAAGGATAGTGTTAGGAGGGAACCATGTAGCATGACTTAAGGCATTGTTATGTAGTGTTTTTGCTTAACGAGCTGTGGTTTGCTCAGGTCCAGGAAAAAGAATATGGATGAACTTTGGACAGGCGAAAATTGTTCTTGAGTACATCCATAATCTGGCTTTCTGTCTTTATCAGTAAGGGATGTTCTTTCTTCCATTGACTCAAATGAATGTTGGCTGTTGGAGGCACAGACTGGAGTCCACTGCCAAACCAGTACTTCTTGGTGTCTGAAAAGCTCGGTGTCTGAAAAGCTGGAACTAGCATCGGCAGGAAGCAGGTACTTTATTCACAAAATAGAGGGAAACAGTGTGATATGTCCAGTTCCTGAACTGTTCTCAACATCACTGGAAGAACAGCCCATATTTTCTCCTCAGTTCCTAGCTTTCAAAATTCCTAATTTCTTTCTGGAAGAAAATAGTGGTACAAAGACTCTTGATCGAGAAGAGAGAGAAAACTTTGGTTATTCTAGGTGATCTCTTGGCATGTCCCACTTTCTACAAAAGAAGCTTGAAGATATTTGGGATTTCACAATTTCAAAGATTGACATGGAAGCAAAACAGTATTGCATCAGCACTGACACAAACACCATTTAGCAGCAGGGGGATGCTGAGTCAGTAAGTGTCAGTGCAATAGTCTGATCCTCTTATGAGTCATCATGACAATAGCAGGAGTTATTGATGTAACCTCCAGTACATCTTTATGTTCAGAAGCAATCCATCAGATAGACAAGAAGTCACTTGTGATGTTCAGATTTTGATCTACATATTTTGAAGCTTGATGAGGTAATTCTTTGACTTCAGTCCACTGTTCTAACCTCACATAGGGTTATAAAATCCTATTCTTCTTTCTTAACATTGTATCATGAGGGCAGTTGGTTTGTTTCAAAAGCTTTGGGGAAGTAGAGGGAAGTTGTTCTGTAAATCTCAGATGTCATAGCAGTTGTGATTAAGGAAACCCGTTACCTTGATCCACCACATGTGAAATCTCCACCCTCTTCCACCTGCTCTCCTTGGCTTACCCTTGCTTGTCTTTGTAGGTCTTCTCTGTGCTAAGATAGCTTGTGACATTCTAGCTTGGAGCATAAACAATGGAATGCAGAATCTGAAAAATGTACATGAATAAAAGGTCAGAACTCTCCCAGGAAATAATATATATATATTTTTTCTTTAATGCATAGCTATGAAAAGCAAGTTAACCTTTGGGTTTTTGAGGAATTCACCATGACAGTAGTCCAGCTTAAAAATAAACAACTACTACTCCAGGTGTGTAAAGATGCCCACATTTATTCTCTTGGCCCTGAATATTGCAAAGTATGCAGTCCTAGCTTTAAACAGCCATGCTGATGTTGCTCATCCTTGGCAGCCTGGAAGGGCAGAAGATGCTGGGCTAATTTTTTTTAGTTGAGTGGGAAAAGAAGGGCTGTTGCATTCTGCTATTTGTTTCTTTAATCTGGTCTGCTGTCAGATTTGAAATTTCCTTTAGTAGTGTTACTCTGAAAAGAAGAAAGAAAAGGGAAAACTATAAATGACAAATTTTTCATAACAAATAAAGATCTGTGGAAAAAAGACAGGGACATCTGACTCCGACAAGGAATAGGGTGTTACTGATAGGCATATGGTGCTCTATCCCCGAGGTGACCTGAAAGAAATAATGTTCCCATTTTATCTGCAAAGGAGAAAACTTCGTTTTTTAAAAAAAATCTAGTAATGATTTTAGTCATTTGATTTTATTTCAGAGTCTTGCTTTCCCAGAGGATTATGGTAAGAATGTGATCTTGAAAGAAATTCAGGGAAATGGACAGTTCACAAAGAATACAGTGGACATGATAAGCTAGTGACTAATACCACTCTTCGTGAGTGGCTACAGTTTGCCCTAGAAAGTATGCAAATGATGGGCTTAACCCATAGCATCATTCCCATGCACTTAGATGGGAGTACCAGTGCCTGTTAGCCTCGGTCTCCCTAGGGCAGCAGAACCAGGCTTCTCAACAACCCTCCTCTGCCAGAGAGTGCTTCCAGATGTGCTGAGCTCTCTGTTGCAAGGTCCTTCATGCTTCACTGCTGAATTTTATTCTTGTCTTTCTAGTGGAAATAGCTGTGTTCCTCTGCATGTTTCTTATTTCCCTCTTCAGTGCTTCGTGTTTTGAAAAACCATGTGCTTTTTTGCTTTGACTTCCCCTAAAGTAAATCTTGTTAAATCAATAACAGTATCAAGTTAAAGAAAATTCAGTAAAACAATCTATGAATTTTTGAATTGGGCACATGAGGAAAGATGAGGAGTCAGAACTCAGATTTCCTGCATTCTGTATCTTGAGTGCCCGTAGAAGGAAGTAGTTTAAACAGAACAGTTTATCCTCTCAAAGTTTTAATGAGTGTTCATCAGGTCATGATAACAATTGCAACTCATTGTAACTGACTTCAGCGCTATTAAAAATACGAGCTCTATTTGTTGCCCTTGTAGGGCTTTATGTAGATCAAATTCATTACAATGTGATCTGCAGCAGGCACTGAGTGTGCCATTTTAAACGTGCAGTAGCTAGCGATAAAATATACACTGGGATCCTAGGAAAGACTTGGGCTACTTCGTAGGTTTTGAGACACAATTATTCTGTACTGCTTATGGACCTCACTTTGTACTGGGCATATAGAAATAACAGGATTTTACACATCTGGCAGGGCCTGTGTGCATTACAAACTTTCCTAAGTCTCACAGTGTTAGGGAAAGAAAAAGGACATGATTAGAAATTGGGGAAATCTCTATTCTCTTCTCAGCTTTCTTATGTGACCACGAGAAAAATCTGTTCATCTTACTCCTAGATCTTCCTCTTTGTCGTCCCTGTTGTTTCCCGGGATTTCTGTCACTTCATGCCGCCAAGTTTTGTTACTTTAGTTTGAGATTTTCTTGTCTTGCATCTCTATATGCTGCTGCTGTAAAAACAACGATCTTTTACATCATATGTACCAAAAGGGACAAAGAAGTTACGTACCTTGGCCAAGACTTAAGAGAAAAGGTATTTCCTGATTTCTAGTTTTGTCCCTTTTTTTACCTCAAATTATTTTCTAAGAGGTGCCAGAACAGGGTACCTCACACAAGTGTAACTCAATCTGTATGTGACTGATAATTCAAATTTGTGTTAAAAGAAAATCAGATTTAATTTTTTATATGCTTTCCTACTACCATTTAACACATTAGTCTCCCCTTAAAGGAGGCCTAGCATGCAGTGACTCATGTGTTATGTAAGTAACTGAAACATTTTATAGTTTACAGAGAAGAATGTTCTTGCTCATTATGTGGATGAAAGGAGATTGCTGTATTTCAAATGACATGTATAATTTAGACACTTATTTCTAGGGCTGTTTGGAACAGTGAGTAAAGAGAAACTTTAAAATGTTTGAAGGGACTTGAGTGCTTCGTGGTATTTAATGTGACAGTGAAACACACAGACCAATAACTTGTAAGACTGTGCTAATGGAAGAGTGGCTCTGAAATGCTAATGCTTCCTTCCTAATAATGGTATTTATTTTAAGACATAAGTAGAAACTAGTATTCGTCAGTCTGTAAAAATCTGCTAAGGTGTCATATTTCTTCTGCAACTAGTTATCTGCTGTGCCACTGTAATAGAAAGAAGAATGGGAAGTAGTATCTCACGAAGATTAGCCACGGTAAGGTTGCCAGTGGTAAAGAAAGTGGCATGCTTGCTGCAGTCAACTATTTTGGGGATAATATGAGCATGGGATATCCTGTATTTTAGCAGTGCAGAGTTCAGTCACGTGAGAATTTAATAACAGCATCATGGCTGTGTATAGGGAAATACTTATGTAATTGTGGTCCTTTTAGAATATTACGGTAAATTAAATGAAGCACTGCTTCTAAAATTTTGAAGCTCAGCAAACTCCAAACTGTACCATCCTCTGCAAATTATCTTCATATATTTACATACTTCCATGTTTTTAGTGAAGATGGATCTCATTCAGAAAGCATTAACTCTGATTCTGTCTCAGTAGTCCCATTGATTTTTTTTTAATAAGACAGGAATCTCTTTCTTTCATGGGCTGTTTCTGGCAGCAGCTACATCTGTAGATGTCTCCAGCAAATTTGGCCAGCCTTTTCCCAGATCCCTGACTTTTTTAAACAAATGTAGCAGTTAGATACCTCCAGGCAATGACAGTGTGGCAGGTTTATGTCCTAAGTGTTGAACCTTCTGTAGAAATTAATGAGATCTATGCCTTGTAAAAATCCCTCAAACTGTTGCATTATTTATTTATATTCTGCTTCAAGGACAACACTTTTCAAGCCAAGAGATGACACAAAGGAGCCTTGGGCTGTATAAATATAGAATCTTTTTATTTTTTTTTATTTTTTGGTTAATAGATACAGTACATTTTTTGACTACATAAGAAAGCGTTGTTTTCAGTGCATACATTCTGCAGACAGACAGGAAAAGGGCAGACATACATTCCTTGGTGTTTTGAGTATTACATGGCACTTAGTTTATTTTCTCTGAGTCCTCAGTTATTGGGTTTCCCCAGTTTTCACCAGCTGCTTTGACAGCTCAAGATCCAAGGAGAAATGACTGGAGCAGTAAGTATGTGCTGGCTCTTGTGGCACAGGACTGCCAGGACAAAAGGACACTGCCCACTGCACACCACATAGGTCTTCCTGCAACCAGTGCCCCTAGGCACTGCATTTGCTTGGAGTCCCAAGTGAACCAGTCTATGTTAACAAAATATGAAACCAACACATGCATCACAAAAACAAGTCAGTGCTTTTGTTGAACCTTTATATCCTATACAGTGACCAACTCTTGATAGGATCAAATCCAGAAGTCCTCCCTGAATTTTACTAGCTAGGTTGGTACTTAACCAAAATTCTTTCTTCCTTTTTTCTCTTATGTGTCACAGCATAAAACCAGGAAAATGGATCACAGGTCTTGGTCATCACTATCTGTAGGATGGGACAAAAGAAGCATTGCTACCTTCTGAATTTTCCATTCACTTTATCATAAGAAAAAAATTGAGTCCAGGGTGTGAGATCCTGGCCAATTCCTGCTTTCAGGAACACACGATTATGCCTTACCTGGTTGTATAGCTATTTCCTATTTGCTGCTGAGTCCTAGCAGTACCCATTTGGTGCTAGTGGCAGCTAGAGACTGTTGATCCCAAACAGCCTTACAGCTGGGACTGAGCCAGATGGAATTTGTAAAGTAGGATGGGGCATGGGAAGGCAGAGCCAGTGCTCAACATAAAGGGTCACTGAGAAGCAAAGTCATAAGCTGCTTACTGGCCAGTTACAAGCTAACAAATTGATAAGCATTTTTACAGTATACAATGCATAAATGCAAGGAAAGAAGTGCCTGGCCACTCCAGGTTGCCCTAGGTAGATGGCAGGCTGGCTACCTGGAGAGTTGTGCATGTTAGTGAAATGTCTAAGCAGAGCAGCTATGCCTGCAGGCAGCTGTGAATGTCTGCATCATCAGCATTCAGTGGGTTCAAGTGTCAGTGTTTTTGTTTGAGCTTGTTATTCAGAAAGACTTTATGTTTTTATCTGACCTTCCTTGATATCCTTTGCAGATGGTGTGGGCCCAGCACCCTGGCTAGCACCCCTTCTAATGAGGTTAATTTGAAAGAACCAAAGAAAAATCAAATTGTTTGAAAAAGCACTAAGAGAAAGGTGAGACTCACACAGATAGACACCAAACCTCATCTCACTACAGACAACAAAAATTGAAAAATTAGAAGAGTGAAAAAGCTCTCATTCAGAGGATACAGAGATGCTTCCAGGCACGTCAGAGTAAACTAGTTTCCTTTGCCTATATTGAAAACATTTTTAATGTGGAAAAAAGCTTACTTCGGTGTGTCTAGTTCAGCCTCTGCAAGAACAGAGGATGCACAAAATCCCACAGTGAGGTGGGCTCTATATCTGACCTTACTCAAAAGAGGAAAGCATCAAACTGTGATGGATAAATACGAGTACAGAGATGACAAGTAGAGCAAAGAGGAAGTAGGGGTCCAGGCTGCCAAACCCAGCTGGCTGTTCATAGTGCACAGGGGAAGGCACTTCTTGGCAGACTGTATGGCTGGGGGGGTGCTAGGAGGAGACAACACATTTGTGGTGACCTCTAAGCTCCTCTGCCCCAAATCTACAGGGTTACAAGAAGAAAAACAGGACACTGGGAGACATTAAGGAAAACAAGGTACTTCTCAATGCTCAATCCCACTGAGTTCACTGAGATTAGAAAAGGCAGGTGGCAAACAAGAGTTGAATAAGAATCCCTGAGACATCTGAAAAACTACTAAACATCACCTCACTTAGACAACTTGGCTCCTTCTGATGCTCTAGCTGATACACCAGCCTTTAGTTAAAACAGAAGCAGTGGAAATCCCTCCCCTTTGCCTTGAGCTGCAGAGTGACACTTTCAGGAATGAGATAAACCTGCTGGAATCCTGCAGGTCCCTGCTTCCTTACTGAAACTGACTGATGTGGAAAGCAAGTGAGAGCTGGGACACAAGGGCCAGCAGAGCATGGCTGTGAGCTGGCACCAGTGGGTGCTGCAACCTGCAAGTGTCAGTGAAATGCTTTGTGAAGATCCTTAACTCTGCTATGTCTGCGCATCTTTCTCTTTTGACTAAAATGTTACAAATATTACCATATAAATGAGTCACTATATTTGTTCCTACTGGGTAAACTATATACATCATTGTAAGAAAAGAAAAATAATTAAATTAAGGGAGGAGAGAAAAAGACAAAATATTAGTAAATAAAATAGAAAACACATATGTTCAGTAATACTTTCAGGTAATATTTTTGCTTTTTACAGTTACCATAGGGGGAAAAACTTTCAACTTAAAATAAACATTTCATCCTTGCTAAGGAGGAAAGGCAGTGTGCTTGGCTCTCTTGGAAGAAGGCACTTCAAACAGCAGAATTTCCCATTCTTTTTTAAAACTGAGCAGAGAGTTGCACTTTTTTGTTTTTCCTACATGTGCTTATTTCAAAGTTTATAAGCAAAGGTTTTTTAAACATTGTCATTTTCTTCTGCTACACAACAAGGCACAACAACAAACCACCTCACGCTGATTGATGCCAATAACAGCAGAGCCAGACAAACCATAGGCACCTTTTTTTTTTCTTTCTGCCACCTGAATAAATTATTTTCCAAATAAGTGATTTGTTATTTGATCAGAGCTATAGATAATATAGATAATTTCCTATTTCATGAAAAACTGATCCAGTGAGCTTTCTGTGACCCATCAGATGAATTATTTCCCAGTATTTTCTTCTGTTATTTGACCAACTTTACTTAATACACACATACTAACATACAAAGAAGTGCAAAAATGGCCATAAAGCAACTACAGACCACAGTTATTTGCCAGGCCCACTATGAACAATGGCCCATGGGCTCCTGCAGGTGATTTCTTAAACAGCTCAAATCTGAGGCTGAGGAGAACAAGACATGGTTCCCAAGAGCCCTTCCACCAGATGCTTTAGCATTCACAGTTAGGATGGCATGGGCTTTGGGGATTCTCCCCTTTTGATCATACCTGAGGCTTTTTGTGTTTATTTCAATGCAACCAACTGTAACCAGTCTTCCAGAAATATTGTCTTCATTGCTGCAAGGGCGTTTAGGCTCTCTTCACCAAGGTAAAATAATTGTTTGGCAAGTGTTGGATGTTTTAGAAAAGAATTAATTTGTAATCATTTTAGTTTGTAGCTAAGAACAAAATTTCTTTCACTAAAGAAGTCTAATTAGAGTATCAATTCTAAAAAAGAAAAGGCAAGGGTTGTGCAGACCTTGGAAGAAACTGCACAAAGTCATATCCAGGTCTGGGTTTATAATTTAGGAAGTTACAGGCTTGGCTGTCAACATACATCTTTTTTATCTTTGCTTTTTTTACCTGAAAACTCCATACATTATCCCTTCCTAGATTTCTAATGTCAGCACTGGTTCTTTCCTAGCGTGTTGAATGACAAAGATTAGTTGCTTGGTTTTGAGGTTGCTGTGAGGATGGTCAGGGGTGTGCGTGGGACCTGGGTGTGCACACCTGCAGGCCAGCAGTCCCTGCTGCACACTGCTTTTGGGTAGGGATAGCACACTTTGAATTTCTCAGATATGAGAATTTGTGATCTATTCGGACTGACATGAGTGGATTCCAAAAATCTTTGCAGTACTCGTGAAGGGTTTAGATGCAGAAGGCATGGCATATCGTAGCAGTATTTACTTTGGCAAAGCAGCTGGAGACAAGTGTGTTTTACATATGCTCACAGCTTAGAATGGGCTGGTATTCCCAAGATCAAACTGCCATAGAATTCAAAGGAAGAGCTTTTTTTTCCCCAATTTTAAATAATCTGTGTCCAGAAAGGAAACAGAGAAATGCTGCTACGCTGCTGATGCCTCAAGGTTATATGTGCATTTATGTGCCACTCTCATATTGTGGAGTATTTTATGCACATTCACACAGATGTGCATGTGTGCTGGGAAATACCACCTGCATAAGCTTAAGGTTCTTACTTAATGCAGTGCTGATGCCTTGCAATCACTACAGATGCATCTCCATCATCGCTCCCTATTGCATAATGTTAAAGAAGTTGCTGTTTGAGCAAGGAGGGAAAACAGGGCATCACATTTAACAACACTGTCTATATACACACATGGATGCTGGCTGCTTCTCCGCTGTGTCATTTGGGGAGTGGATCCTCCTGGCAGTGGAAATTGTTAGATCACAAATTGTAATAAACATTTTGGATTTCAAAATATTGCAAAAAAATTTACTGAAGGTGAGTTCCCACTCAGAGAAGAGAACTCAGAGCAATGTTTTAATTTTTGGATTCTCTTCAAAAACAAAACATTAGAGTTTATGGCAGTAATTGTCAGTTGATCCCTTCCAACCTCAAGCTCAGCAACTCCTGCAAGATGGGTGCAGGACCAGCAGGATGAATACTGTCACAGCTTTCGTGAGGTGACTCTCTTGGTGACTTAAGGAGTAAAATATGGCTAATAAACAATCCCCGCTAAGGGAGGAAGGACAGGAGCAGTTCTGGGTTACAGCTCCTATTGACAATTCTTATAGACAGTATTCTAATTTACTGCATATAGGCCTTTAAAGACAGCAAAGGGATGCTCTTAAAGATTTTCTGTTCACATCAGAGATGTGCCAGATGAAACATAAGAACCAGTGTGCTGCTGGGTTTCCCCTTTGTTGGCATGCAGCCTCTTTATGGAATCCATCGTGGCCAACCGAGGCATCAGAGGCCCTGCACCAGGCTGGGATGGTTACACTGGGGGTGCAGAGCACTGCACAACAGAGTTGTAATCTGGAGGTGGGCTGTGGCACTCCAGGCTTGGATCCATAGGAAGGAGCACAGAGTCTTCCAGTGGGAAGTCCATGGTGTCCTCTTCAACCTGCACTGCGGGCTGGTATTTGACAGCTTCACGTTCATGGTCAGATAAGATGGACTCTTTGCTCTTGTTAACAGCTCGCCGCCTGTTGAGAACAAGCAGTATGATATATGGATCCTGTCTCCATGGGTTTTTATCTGTGTTACTCATGGTCAAAATTATTTATAAACATACACATATATAAAGCATTTCAATTTAACATTGCAGCACTCTGTAAGACAGTGACATTTTGCAAACTGATTAACAAGGGAACTGATAATTCAATTTATTTTTTGAAGAACTAGGTGTATTATAAGCAGATTCAGGAATAAAGCTAGGAGTCCCAGTGCCCTGTCTGGTTAGCTTTATATGTTTCAGTGCACTCTATATGTCTTAGTTATAAATGCACCTGTCCTATACATGCAATAATATTCTCTTCATGATATTTGACTTTTCTGAAAGTAGAACTGAAGACTATGACTGCAACTTTTCTTTAACTGTAATAAAGGATGAATTGATGAATAATCACGTCAGACTCCGGTTTAAATGATACTGAAAGCACTGTAGGGCAAGATCTCTTTGATATTCTCTAGCCCAGTAAAATTCCTGAGCTGCATACTAGCAAGTGGCAGTGATGCTCAGTGTGACAGCTGCTGGCCTGTAACCAATTCTATCAAAAGTCTCATTTTCTACTATCTCCTCCTATTACAGGCAATCCAGGTGCTAAGAGAGAAGCAGCTTACATCACCAGAGCAACCTCAGTGTCCAAAGTGGAAGAACCCAAGGGAGAATTTGTATCACAAGGTGACCTTGAGGAACAACAAGCATTGTGGAAAAAAAGGTACTTGTGTTGTGGGCTGCCTTAAAAAATATTTTGTTAAACCTGGTTTCTTCCATCTGAGGAATTCATTGGAAGAGAGTTGGATAATTTAGGAATGGCTCTGGTAAGAATCCCAACCGGAGAATGTCTTTTGAACCTCTTCACTTTGCTTACACACCACTAACATGCACCCCTCTAGGGTAGGTCACTCACAGACTAGTTATGACGTTGCACATCTTGGCTCAGATTGATTTGTGAATGTGTCTGGGAAGATTCAGAACTAGGCAGTGCTCAGGCACTTTGAGTGTATATTACAGATTTGTTTAAAGGAGAGTAATGCTACTTCATAATCAGGCTAAATCAAACCAAAATAGTCAACAGTCATCACATGATTGTGTTCCTCATCACACTTATTTTATCTGTACTACTTCAGTGACTGCAGTCCCCAGCAGATGATCAGAGATTGGGAGTGTTGGGTGCTTTTCAAAGAAAGTGAAGCCATTTCTTGCTCCAGCAAACATAAAGCAATAGCAAAGAGGTAGATACAGAAATTGAAGACAAGGGGCAGATACAGTGGTGGAAGCGGTAGATCAGGATGCCAATTGTGTGTGCTATTGTATTGTGCAGCTGCAACACAGAGAAGTGCTGCAGTCCTATGAGCAGCTGGTGCTGGGCAGGACAGAATTGTAGCATGCAGTTCTGCTCAGACCTGCCAGGTGATGCCACTGACTCTAGGACTTGTATTACTTTGCCTCTGAATCTGGAACTTAGCAAGTGCTTTGATTTTCCTACCAGCTGCAAATATTCTCAGTCTGAGTGACAGAATTAGAGCCAATGCCTTCATTTAAAATGTTGCTAATTCTGGAAAGGTCATGAGTGCAGTGCATTGGTAGAATACTACTTTATGAATATGTCCACAATCACATTTAAGAGCCTGTCCATCTGTAAATTATCCATCCCTGTAGGTCTCCTCTTAGAGAACTGTGTGCAGCAGGTGATGCTGTGTGCATCCCAGTGCACGAGGCAATTCGAGGCCTGCAGCCAGACTCAGGCAGAGCAAACTGCTGCAGTCCCAGACAGCTGGAATGGGAGACCTTGTGGCTGGCCTGGTCTTAGCATGCAGTGCTGGCTTTACACAGAATGTTTGTGTCCCTACCTGGGCCTTGAGGAGCTGAACACAGACATCAGAGTGGTAAAAGCCAGCCCACCGCCTCCTGCACAGCCAGAGTAAATCTGGGTTCTATGACTTCTTAAGTGCAAAGGCTGTTTATAGATTAAAGTCAATGTTACTGTACACTTAGACTTGCACAGGGCTCTGAAGCCAAACCTGCTGATTGACAAAGCAGAAATTCTAAAATAAATAGTAACCCTGAGAACTTCAACAGAAACATGCCATGCTCTGATTTCACAATCTGTCTTTCCTCTCTTTTCAGAAAAAAAAAAAAAAAAAAAAAAAGGAAACTTTTGTATGCTGTACATCTGGTAGCTGTCTCTTTCTGCATGCACACACACTTCTCTGCAGATAAATTCTTCCGTGGGTTCAGAAACAGAACCATAATTTGCCTCACTGCCTATGTATGTATTTTATTCTTGTTGCTCATTCCTGTTGACTACTGTCCGGCAGTTCCATGGATGCTCTGGCTTCTCATTTGCCAGGTATTAAAGCTGTTGTTGGAGACAGGACAGAGCTTGGAAGTACCTGTGTAACTTCGCCCCAGCCTGTGTAGCTCAGGGTGCTGGAGAACAGAAACGTTAGGGGTTAGTTTGGCTACACAGTGGGAAACTTTCAGACCCACATAGCCTCCCAGCAAGTGTTCCTATTGGGTTTCTGCCCTTGAGGCCAAGGGATGTCTCAAGGAGTGCAGAAAGCTGATGGGCTAGGTTGGAAGCAAATTTTGTCATTAGCCATCTTATTGCAGAGCACGATGCAATTAACGTTAAAAACTATCCTTTCTTTCTAAATGCATTTCCTAAATTGAAGCTATGCAAGGGTCTCTGCATTTTTCCCTTTTCTGTTCTATACTTACTGTCACTCCAATCTGCTGTGTTCGTGCTCAGACACAGAGAAATGTACACATGCTTGGACTGTATATTGGCAAACCGGACTGCAGCTTCCCTTTTCTGTCTGTCCTTGAAATCTCATTTTTTGCATGTGAACTGCCACTCCACATCAGTCAGTGCAGCAGTGCCTTGCCCCCGGCAGCGCTCAGTGCTCTGCCTCAGGGAGCAAAAACCTCTGTGCCCTGAGCCAGCCGTACTGTTTCGGATAAGGTAGAAGAATTCTCCCTGAGTCCACAGATCAATATTTTCTGACAGAATTCATTAGCTTAATCACACAATTATGTAGCTACCAAAGTTAGTAGTGGATATACAATTAAATAATTTCATTAGAAACTAGCCATTATTTGACTCAGTGCTTCTGCTGGGTTGGTATTATGCTGCCCCAAAGGTATCTCCTTAGGCTGATTTTGCTTAACTTCTGAAAACTGGAGCCACAGGAAGTGACAAAAGGGACTTTCAGTTTGGGTAAACCTGCTCAACACTGTGGCTGTGCCATCCAGCTCCGTGTGGCTGTCAGTGTTCTCCCCCCAGCACAGTGTGAGGATGAGGTATGCGAACACCATGATGCTCAGTGAAACGTGGTGAGGATGAGGTGTGCCAACACTGTGACAGTCAGCGAAACAGTGAGGATGAGGTATGACAGTCAATGAAACACATTTGCCCACTGATCCAGGCTGATCACACTTTACATGAAGACCAACCTGAAAACTTTTCTGTCCTTCTCAGAACATGTACTGTTTCTGGCAGGGCAAAGGGAAAGATGAAAATCTAACCTGAACGCTGCCATTTCCTGTCCTTAAACTGATTTTGTAACCAAGAGGACTATCTTTCATAATAGGCACACTTGTATGCAGTACTGGTTGGGGAAACACACTGCAGATGTAGTGAGCTGGCTTCAGCCTTATTTCATTGGCAATGCTGAGACTGCAGGGCACAGAACTTGACTCCTCTCTTTCAGAAAGACACCTGCAAATTAGGGAGGTTTATGGGAGAAGCACAAACACTATGAAAGCCCTGGAGGAACTGATAGTGAAAGATGAGAAGATTGCAAATGGGTAGCAGCAAATGAACTAAAAATGACATTCACAGTAACCAGAAAATCCTGCAACACTTTGGGATGTATTTCTATAGTGAGCCTGGAGCTAGTGCTGTGTTTGTCAGATTTAAAACCAAATCTAGGATAGACTTAGTGCTAATGTGGACTCATGGACCCAGTGCCACTAACTGGAAGCCTGCTATGTCTATGAATGTGTTTGTACCATGTAGCCTTGGTGCCAGTGATGCATGTGAAGGGGCTGTGTGAGGTCCCAGTGCTGTCAGCAAATCC
Organism: Gallus gallus; assembly: GCF_016699485.2. Taxonomy (NCBI): domain Eukaryota; kingdom Metazoa; phylum Chordata; class Aves; order Galliformes; family Phasianidae; genus Gallus; species Gallus gallus. The sequence goes on along the minus strand of NC_052535.1, from coordinate 11,997,221 downwards.
CATGGCTCAGACACAAACCTGAACAAGTGCTTTTTAGTGTGGTGCGGGTAGTGAGATCTCTTCAGTACCCATTTTAACTGTGTTATGTCAGATTTTCTGCTATCAATGAAGTTTGAAAACTCTAGGAACGAAACCGTGTGAAGAAAAACTTAGCCTGAGTATTAAGTAATCTTTCACAATATTTTTTTAAAGTTTTCTAGAGAGGTGTCAAAGTTGTTTGAAAGATACCACAGAGGGTAATGCTGTAATAATGAGAAGGTCAAAGGGAACTGATGAAACCTTTTTCACCTTTCTGTAAGAACCAGGCTTCTTGGTCAGAGTTAGAAATATTCCGCAGTTGCCAAGAAGCTGGCAAATCATCAGTGGGGCTGTTTGTGTCTATGTTAGAGGGCAGCAGTTTCTAACAGCTCAAATCTCAAGGTCAGTGACTTGAAGGGGAGCATGGAGGGAGATGGCTGTGAGAAAATCACGTGTCCCTGAGGGCATACAGCACGAGGACAGCACTTATCCCCAGCTGCTCTTATTGCTTTGCAAGTGCCCAAGTATCTTGCCCTCAGTAGGAGAAGCTAATAGACTCTTGCATCTATGTGGAAATCCTGGGCTTGTTTGGAAGCCGTGCTTAGGGAAAGCTGAGAGGTTGGGCTGGGCACTACCAAGCAGAGCAATTTGTCTCCTGGCTCCATCTCATAATGAGATGTGGGAGCTTCATGGCCCTGTAACAGCTTTCATAGGTGTCTGATGAGGCACAGGGTGCCAGAGATTAATTTGCTTTATTTTTTCTGCATGGAAAGAAATGAAAGAGTTATTTCTTCCTCTAATAGCTATGTCTGTTTGCTGTTTGCTTTAAGACATCCTCGATGTGCTGTGCAGTAGAAATTTACTCCTGGGACCCCTCTGGCTGTATCACTGTAATCAGTAGCTGCTGGCAAGGAAAGCTAAAGGGATGAAGATCAAGAATTCATTGTTTTGAAGCATTTCTAACCACAAAGCACAGCTAGAATAAAGTTCTAACAGGCCAAAATCACCCACTCTGAGTGTATGTCCCCTCATAAGGCTGGTCACCTCTCTGAAATTCAAAGCACCCCGAATGGAAACTTCTGACTTTAGCTCCAGCACTCAGAAGGCAGTGAGATGCAAAGCACTGCAGTCAGAACCAAGGTGAAGTCCTTGCCACTACAAGTATATAGTGTGATACTACAAAAACTGGGGTTTACATAACTCTCCCAGGAGGTACTGACTCAAAGCTCCTTGCATTTGGGGAGCCCACATTAGGTTGTTGTGCAAGGTGCTACATGACACAACATCAAGTACATCTGCTGTCTCGGGGTGCTCATTACAGATGAAAAATCTGCTGAAACTAAGTTCTGCTGTGGAGTAGAAGTATTTCCATGCCTCATTTTTCTGTTACATCAGAAAACATCATCTGTGCTGCACTGCTGTTGAATACCTTGCATCTGGACATGAATGTCTGATGAACCTGTGCAGCAACATTTTGTTCCAATCTTGGTGACCTGCCTTAGGTCCACCTGGGCTCTGACAAAGGCAAAGCCTTCAGCAATGGGCCCTGGGTGCAGCATCAGTACACTGAGCATCAGCACACTGAGCATCAGCTGAGCCTCATGGAGCCTGGCCAGTGCATTATGGAGCGACTGGGGCTGGGGGAGAAAGAAGGGTGAGGGTGGAGGGAGGACACCTAAGCAGATATCAAGCCTGTTGTAATTTTAAACAGTAACCTGATTATAGAGACTCTGGGAGAATTGGAAAGCAGTGCTAGGCAGTACCTGTTAACACTGTCAGATGAAGCCTGATACCAGAGACATCATGATGCCAGCTACAGTGCCATTGCCCTGGTCAATCCTTCTGTCCCTTGCTGCAGCTTTGTGCGGCAGCAGTAGAAGATACTTAAGGCTCAGACATGGTCATTGCAGCCCAACAGTAGTCCCAGGCCCAGAGCATCAGATTAACCTTGAAGATTCATCCTACGGTGTGTAGTGTTGCCAAATTTTAAACTTGTCAGAGAAATGATAAGATAAATAGAAATATAGAAGATAGATAAATAAACAGCAAGGTTTTGGCAAAATAATAAGTGCAGCCACCCTGGCTTAGAAAACATTCTAAGGCTTTGGACAGTTTTGTTTTATAAAAGAAAGACTGTTTGAAAAGAATCCAGGGTAAATGTTTTTGAGAGGGAGACATACACAATTAACAAGGGTGACTTTATCTCCCTTGTTAAACCAGAATCCCTTTCTGACTTTTCTTAGACATTTGGAGACTGTTCCACATGTTTTTGAGGCTTTTTTTTTTCCAAGTTAGCAGTGCAGGGGGGCAAGGAGTGTCATGTCTCAAATGAGAGGACATTGAGATGCTCTGCAAGTATGTAAAAAAAGTGTTCTTTGTGCCAATGGCAGTCTGCAAGGTTAGAAAAAAGCTGGCAAAATACCTGGACCTCAAACACTCAGTGAAAGGTCTGGCCAAGGAAAAACATCTTTCCATTTGCCTGACAGCAACTCAGAGGGATTTCCTGGAAATCTTGAAAGAACTGACTGTTAGGGGATTTCTGTGTTTCTGCATCTGGCTGGATGCTGAGTTCTCAGCAGAAAGCTTTGAAGGGGGAGAGAGAACCTTGCTCTTCCCCAGTTCTCTCATATCCAAGGGTGGAAATGCAGTAGGGGAAGTGCAGTCAGAGGTGGCTGAAATCTCCTGGTCAGATTTTACCAGGGAGGCTGTGTGTATTGTGTGCGTATGTGCTAGAATTGTGTCAGCATGACATCATGCAGCAGAGAGGTGAATCAGAGCAGGTGAAGTAGTGTGGCAATACAGTTCCTGACATTTGAACAGCTTTTTTTTTAGAGCTGGTGCCATTTGGTTTCCATAGCAATGCACTTTGCTGTGCAGAAATCCCCTCAGCACGTGCGTAGGACAGATACACGAACCCTAATCCCAACCTCTGCTAGTCCTGTGCCAGGGAGTGCTGAGCAGGGAGTGCTGCAGACAGTGCTGCTGAGCAGCAGGCTCCTAAGGGCACACTCATGTCCTGCAGCATCTGAATGCTCCCTGCTAATGCTGCAAGGCTCTCTACACTTAGCTAGACAACCTTTTCCCACTTCTACTTTCTGCTTGTCTCTTGCCATCAAGCATTCATATAGGAATATGTAGTTTTAAGGTCTGAAAACACAAGGCAAGCTTCTTCAGAGCTATACCTTCTCTGAAATACTTTTATATTCTCAATGTGCACTTTCATGTCAGCTCCCCCATAGTATACAGGAATTGTGATAGCCTTTTTTACATCTATTGTCTCTCTTTAATGTGACAAACTGTGACTCAACACAAAACAAAAAATTGCTCTGGTGGGAAAAATCATTGAGTTTAATGCAGAGGAAACCAACAAAAATCTCATCAACGGATTTCAGAGAAAACTCTAGGCAGTTCAATTAAAATGCAATTAGCTTAATTAACTGAGTAGTATGGAATCCTTTGCTCTAGAATTGTTTTTTAACAATATTTTGAGTTACTTGTCTCTGAAATTCTACATGTTGGCATCTGAATCAGTACATGGGCTATCATTGCTATTATTCATTTCGACAAAGGTAGAAATGGAGACCGGTTTCACTGCTAGGTTTGCTTCCTATCTCTGCCTGACTGTTACAGAAATAGAAAGAACTGCTAGCTAAGAAATCATCTGCTTTTGTTCTTCTCTCACGGACTGTACGACGAATGGATAACATACAGCAAATACTGGCACAGCTTCTACTTGTAAACTAAAAAACAAAAACGCAATTCATAGGATTATGTAGGTGGTAAGATTAAGGTCTTCTCTGGAGGACTGTCATGACAGCTGTGAAACAGCAAATAAAGAATTCACAGCACTGGTAAGTGCACCTTATAGAAATCTGTAGTGCTTAAACTGTCCTTTACTAAACATTCCTTCTTCATTTTTCCCACATCCCACCAATTGCAAAGATGCCAGTCCTGTGCATCTAAAATTAGATACAGCTTTGTTACTGGTATAATAATAAATGTTATTCTCTGGATTAATCATTCAGATTTTCCAAACTTTGTCTCACCAGTAAAGGAAAACACTACGAAGGTAGTCAAGAAAAAGCCAAAGTAGAGGTGTATGTCTTAAACTGTTTTGCTCTTATCATTTGTCACGAGCAGAATATTCTGTCCTAGCAGATCAGAGCATGAGCAGGAGAAACCAGCTTCACTAGAGAGTGCTCTTTCGTTTTCTGATGAATGTGACTCAGAATTGCAAAGCAACTTGGCTTACTTTGGCAAAAGGAGTTCAGTTGGTTGATGAGACATTATGTGTTAAAAGCCGATGAAATGGCTTTTCGTTTTTATCACAAGAATCAACATTTTTCACATTAACTAACCTTCCTGTAGTATAAATACAACAATGCTGCATCCCTTTCAAAGACCTAGGAGTGTCATTAATGTTCAACTTCTTTCTGGAGACAGTTTACATCGTAGTTTTCTTGATCTTAAAATACGTTAACCATGACCTTTCTGTTACAGTATTGAAATCCAGACTGCTTCTCCTTCTAGTCTGTTTAGAAAGTGTAAAAGATTTCCTTTTGGAATCAGAAACGAAATTGTAAATTTTGGAAGCATTTTTCTGAACAGAACGCTGACTTCAAAAGAAATGCATCAAAAGTACTCACGCGAGTGCCATGATCCCGTAAGGCCAGGAGCGGATTTCCAGCCTCTTTGGACTTTTTATCTCATCTGATGTCAACACCATCCCGCTGTCTGACTCCTGGATAGCAAAAGGAGGAGAACATCAGCAGAGCTTCAACATGGAGGACTCTGAAATTAGAAGCTGTATACCCAGAGGAGAGTGTGGAGAAGTCAAAGTAAACCAGAACTGAAGTCAGTGGAGAAGGAAAGCCAAGCAGCTAGTAAAAATAGCAAATTCTAGCTCTTTTGTTTTGTGATGATACAGCTTTTGGTCCAGAACTTCACCTCATAAAATTGTCTCCAGCTACAGAGCAGACAAAACAAGGGCAGGAGAATCCAATTTCTCCTTCATTGTGGCCTGCAGAGGTTGGAGATCCCTGTCCACACAGTAATCAGGGAGGTACTAACAGGAAGGTGAACACCTGTAGATGTGATACTGCAGTGTTATATGTTGATATTTGTGTGCTGGAACTAATGTAGGAGCTACCAGCTACTCTGCATATTTCTAAGATCATGGGCATTGTCAGGGAGAGCTGGACACCAGCCATCAACCTGCAAGGCACATGTTTGCATCAAAACTTTCAATTGCGTGCTATCTAGTGACATACTTAACACAGAGATATGTCCAGTTGGTATAGGAAATTAAGCCCATTCTTCTGAATTTTCTCTTATCAGGGCCAGTATTATCAGTTTTCAGCCAGCTGGTCCTGATTATGCAGCTATTTAGCCTGGATTTCTCTCTGTCTTTTATCTTTATTATTTCCCCTTAAAATAACATGCTCTAGAAATAATTTATCTCTGTGTTCCTTTTCAATTTTCTTACAGACAAATTGTAAAAAAAATCTTAACAGATATTACCTAAAATCAACAGAATGGCAGGAAGGTGTGGTAGACTTTTAGAGTTCCTGGGCAACTTTTTGAAATAATGACCTAATCAGCATGAATGCCTTGGTATTTAAGATAATTACAGTAATCCAAGTGCATTTACTTAGTCCAAAAGTAGATCATACCATCATTTTCTTCAAAATATTCTCATTGATATCTCACATTCACTTCCAATCTGTTAATGTATTACCCTTTTTTAAAAAAAAAACTTTTCTCCCTCTGTAAGGACTTGCTTTAAAATGCCACAAAGAAGGGGCATTTAGGAAAGTAATACTTGTGCTGGCAGCAAAAATCTCTTACTGATACCAGATCTATCTACTAAATGTCTCCACATGATTCTGAGGAACAAATCTTTATCTGGCAAAAGGAGACACAGGAACCAGAGGAAATTCTAAGCCACTAATCCCTGAAAATGCACTGATAAAGGCACAGAAATTACATTTGTCAGAATGCTAGGGAATAATGAGCATCAATTCTGTGCTCCCAAGGGAGCATTAGCTGGGTGTGCTGGGCTGTCCCCCAGCAGCAAAGTAGACAGACTGGTGTGCTAATAGATGTCTGCACACATTCTTCTTTTCTTTTCCTGCTCCTGGAAGGTGCATGCCTTCTTCCATTTCTATCCAATTTCTTCTATTTTCTACCTGCTTCAAACATGCATTACAAAGGTCTCTCTTTAGTGGCACAGGATCTGTCACTGAGGCAAGTGGAGTGTGCTGCAGCCTATTATTACCTGAGTAAATTTATGAGTTTTGTTTTGTTTTCTTTGTTTAAATAAGGAAGTAAAAAATAGAAAAAACCTCCACCCCGGAACCTTAATTTCAGAGGAAGCCAATAAGCCAAGCAACAAATTCTGCAACAAAACAAGCCTTTGTTTTCCACTGGAGTGAAAACGAAACCTTTTAACACCCTCCCACGTGCAGAGCCATTAAGCTACCAATAAAAATGCCCACCTAGAGTGGGGAAATTGCAAGCTAAAGCCCTTTGAATCAAGGAAAGCCAGTATTTGAATGTTGGTCTAGTTCCTCCTGAACTGACCCCCTCACCATCCAGCTGTTGCCTGGTTCAGCCAGCCGGAATCTCCTTGGGACATTTTCTTCAAAGGCTCAATTTCAGTACGCTGCCATTTTCTTATGGGGAAAAAGCCAAACCGATAGTGAGATATGTTCCTGTCTGGCTGTAACATAAAGCTCCACAGCCCGACCAAAGCCAGTCTACTCACACATGAGCTTCTCTTTAAATTATTTGTCAAACTAAATGCAGGTTCCTCTCTGTAGTCGCACAGGCCTGTGTATGAGATGCTTGGGCCAAATATTCTCCTTGATTTAAAGCTGTTTTTCTGACCAAAGAGATTTCAAACACTCTGGTAACTGTTTGGTGTTGATGCCAGGAGGTCAGTGTTCCTAGTGGAGAAGGACATAGCCACCCAGCTTACCTCATGCATCACCTTCTCCTTTCCCACTGAAACTTCATCAAATGTCTTCACACTCAGAGGGCGCCTCTTGCTGCCACTGCTGAAAGATAGAAAGGTGAGGGGTGGAATGAGGCCCAGGCAGATGCTGGTAGCTCAGCTAGTAGCCCTGACACAGCTCCATTCCCATCCCAGTCTTTCTTTGTCATCTCTTGTAACTAACAAACAACACTCTGACAAACTTTTAGTCAAGTGAGTCAAGCTTTTGTCCAACTCACTTAGAACAGCCACACTGTGAGAACAATCCAGCTACATCAAATCTCCCTCTCTCTCACACCCGTGCTCAGACATGTATTTTTCTTACCCAGTTTCCACTGCACTCCAGCGATTAACACAGTTGTTCAAATTTTCCTCCACGGGGCAAGTTTTGGAGTTAGGCTCTCCATCAGGACACAAGGTAATGTTCAGTGGGATATAGTCTTTACCATCCTATAAAATAATTAGCATAAGAGAACACAAAGGTGGTAAATACCATTTTATACTGCATCTCAGATGTTAAAAGTCACCATATTATACAGAGCTTTACACTGGGAAAGGACTGTTTTTTATTTTAATGGTATATCTCTGTAAAGCAATCATTAATGTTCTTCATAACACATAGAAGTTAGAATGTGTAGCTTTATACAACATTTACTGTGTGGAAGGCTTTGTATGAGGAAAATTGTTCACTTTGCATAATCTATGAATTATAATTATATAATATATATAATTATGCAATTATAATTATAATATAATATATATTATATAAAATATAATTAAAAGGTTGAAAACTCTCTCTAACTTCCCAGCGGTCATCTGCAGTTGGTCTGTTTTCTCTTCCAGGCACCTGTCTGAGCTATTGCCCCACTGATACTCAGAGCACTTACAGGGCTTGTAGACATCCCTCACACATGGCACAGCAGAGCCAGGCACACAGAGGGGTCAGTGGGTGTGCAGCCAGCAGCTGGCTCTGCTGCCTTACACAGCAGTGCCCTTGGTAAGTTTGCAGCAATTTCCTTGTGATCACTGCTGCATTCCAGATGCTTGGCTGTTCTGCCCCAGTGAAGGGGAATGGAATTTCACTGATTTACCCTTCCTCAAAGCAATACCCTGTATTGTCATTGTGCTGGGAATTTCCAGGGGCCAGTGTTAGGGACACCAAAATCCAAAGTTAAGCCATGAATTTTAGAGGAGGGAGGAAGCAGCAGGAAGTCACAAAGTCCTTATGACTGATACAATTTTAACAGAGTTTGGAATTGGTTAAATAATATTGCCTACGTGGAGACTTTTTGCTTATTATCAGCTGAAGGAGTTGCAGCTTAAGAAGAGCCAGTCCTTAGAAAAGCCTTAAAGGATTTTATTTCTCATCCTTAGAAGAAATTGGTGCCACAAGTTTAATGGAATTCAGTTCACATATTAATAAGCTCTGCATTGTCATTTACACCACTGCAGAAATCATCAGAAATTGCCAAGTCCTAAAACTGTCCAAATTTTCCTTTGCTTTTGAACCATTTTAGTATGCTATTTCCTTATCATGATTTTTATATCTCCTTAATTTACTTTGGTTTCAGCACAGAACTCAAAAGCTCTTCATATTGCAAACTGGGCTCTCTTCAACTTGGCTTCACTAAATTTATCTACAGATAAGAAAGAGCTGGAGGAGAATTGTAAATTGACAGTTACATAATGGATCGGGTTGTTTTTACTGAGGTAGGAAAGTGGTTAACTACTATGAAATTAATAATTATGTAATTGACTTTCTGAGATTCACACGGCATCCTTTTAAAGCTCCTAGGAGTGCTGATGAACATAAGCTCAGAAATTGAGAGAGAGAGTTCAGCCCAACTAGCAGTTTACTATATTGAAATCTAATTAAAATTGTTTGTGAGGTAAAGCACCATTGTTTCTCTAAGGGGCAAATGAGCCAATATTTAAATTAATGTACTGTAAGTTTCTCTTATTAGATATGGATGAACTTCTAGTTTTGAAATATAATCCCCTTTGAATAATAAACATTTTCTTTACTCATTTCAGCAGCCATTTTCCTTGTGGCCTATGTTATGATATCAAATCTGCTTAGCATAGTCTTTACTTGTGTACAGGCACATACATATCCACACACACACATACACATTTGTATAAGTCCATGTTCCCTGAAGAAATATTGCGTTGCTGTACCTGCTGTACATTGGCCTGAAGAAGGTCTCCTAAGCGCTCTACAAGCTCAGTGAAGGTGGGCCTCTCTGTGGGCACTCCATGCCAGCAGTCTAGCATTGTCTGGTATCTAGATAAAAACCACAGGTATTAAAAAAATAGAATGACACAATCTTTGCATCCCAACTGTTTTTTTCTGCTACTGCTTGTTTTGGTCCTCATTTGGGTAGTTTGGGATTAAGATGTGTTCACATGGAGATTTGAACACATCTTAATCCCAATTCTACTCTAGTTTCATGTGGAACATTTTTTAATCTATCTCTTGTTTCAAAAGAGCCTGTAGGCTTTTTATTCTCACCTAGCTTTAGACTGATTTGACTGTCAGGCCCTACTGATGTTGCTGAAATAAGTCATAGCTATGGATGCCAGCACACAACAGTTTCCTCAGTTTACATTCATGAAGTACAACTTAGGGAGATCTGTTCATCTTGTTGGCAGAGGTTGAGCTGACTTGGTCTTTCACTAGCATCCATCTGTGTTATCAGGAGATTCAACATATGCCCTACTACAATGTTTACTGAAAACAAAATGCAAAATACAGCCATCATCTGATGAGGTCTCCTTCCTCTTTCAGACTTATTACAATCTCCTTTGTGATACTTAAATGACATGCAGCATCTTTCAATACAAAACCAGGAGCTCTTACACTTCTGGAGTAGAATATTCTGGTGATCTCATCCGGGTTCCCTCCTTGAGCCGTCGGCAGAAGTCCTCATCTATCTGCACTCCGGGGTATGGGGAGGCACCTGATGGGAAAAGTAAGAAGGGTGCTCAGTGAATGAAACACAAGTTGGTGACATCTGCTGAGAAATCGAGATTGTCTGGAGTCTTGTAGTAAAAGAGGCTGGAGCAAAGAAGGTGTTGTAACCACTAACTGTCTAAACGTTTCAGTTGGCAACCCATTACAGACTCTTTTTAGAGGTTTCAGTCACGCGGTCTCCTCTGAATTTGTAATATAGGAAGGACCACTCCAAGGTAAACCATGGCAGAAGAGAAATAAATGTTGTTAGTTTGAGATTTCACATGACCTCTTGGTAAGGAATTTCTAGTTCATGCATTTAGTTATATACTGTCTTCCAGGGAGATTGATTTCATTTATCTTCAGAGGAATAAGTATATGTATTAATTGAATGTATATTTTCTGCAATTAATTAGAGAAAAAGGGCTTATCAGAACTTGTGATCATTGTTTTATGACATCTGTACTTTGCAATGCCCCATAAATAGAAGGAGCAGACATGTAATTTGTGGAAGTACCCTGGCATCTGATAGGTAAAATTCAAGAGATGTCTGTACTGAAGTTTGAAAAATTACGTAACCTACTGGGGGTAAACCTGAAAGATCTGTAACGTTTCTTCTCTTCCTTCCCTGCAAAGTCTTTACATTCAGTTCAGCCCTTGTCTTCCACATTTTGGCATCCTACAGGCTGGATGGTGAATTTGGAAGAAAATTTAATCAAGTCTTAATGAAGAGGATTGAATGGAATCTGAATCTGCATCCAGCCCTCAAGGAATCTGTATACGATTTACTGTCTACAGCATTCCTGTGTATTTATTTCCTGTATTTTCCCCCTCCAGTTTGGAAACATCACTGAGTGCTTTGCTCTCGGAGGTACCACAAGCACAGCAGAAATCTTCTGGAGAAAGGCAGAGAAGAGGATGCCAAAATGTGACTGCTCCTTGAATTACTCTATTCTGTGAATCTGACCACTCAATCTACAACACTATGCGGGGATAGAAGTCCAGGGAACTCCATAAGAGGGCAGCTCAACACAGCAAATAGGTTCTGATGGCATTCAAAGTTTGGAGGTGCTTAGCCACGGTACATTCCTTGATGTGCAAGTATCAGATCACAGTGTTAAGAGTGTTCCCTGGAGCTATGTATATTAGGAATAGTCAGGAGTATTGTTTCTGCTTTGCATCCTGATTTTCCTTCCTAATTTTGTCTTTGTTCTGTCATTATGATCATAATAACTTGCTAGTGTAACGTTCAGCTTACATAGCATCACTCACTGGCCGAAGATCTCTAAACATGCTTCCATCAGCTCTCATGATCTCTCTGATTAAGTGAACAGATAGGCGCTACAGCACTGTTTACCCACAGTTAAACTAAGAAAATGGCATGGATAGGTATAGGGTCTGGAAGCACTGATTGTTGTCCAAGCTACTAAACTGCCACTTGTACATCTCCTGACCTATCAATAGCTTGTCTTTGTATTTGTATAGGTTGACTGGGACTGAGACCTTGAAGACAAGGCAGTGGAACTGAGTGAGGAAGGATGGAGAATTCCATTTGATCTGTCACAGAATCATAGAATAGCTCAGGTTGGAAAAGACCTTAAAGATCATCAAGTCCAACCACAACCTAACCATACTACCCTCTAACCCACCACTAAATCATGTCCCTGAGTACTACATCCAAACAGATTTTAAACACATTCAGGGATAGTGACTCAATCACCTCCCTGGGGAGCCTATTCCAGTGCTTAACAACCCTTTCTGTAAAGAAGTTTTTCCTGATATCCAACCTAAACCTCCCCTGCCACAACTTGAGGCCATTTCCCCTCATCCTGTCACCTGTCACCAGTAAGAGACCAACCTCACTCTCTCTGCAATCACCTGTCAGGTATTGGAAGAGAGAAATAAGGTCTCCCCTCAACCTCCTCTTCCCCAGACTAAACAGCCCCAGTTCACTCAGTAAATCAAGTCAAGTAAATCAATTTGAGTTACTTATTCATGGTTACATCACTGATCAAAGCAACTGCAATATGTTGGTGAGACCAAGTACAGGGAATGCAATGGTAAACTGCCTTGAATTATGACTGCAAAATGTTTTGTTAGTTTATATTTTGGCCACTGCTGGCATCTACTAGCTGAAGGCAGTTCAAATCTCAAAAGTAGAGAAATCTCCCTTTCCCACCTCCACTCACCATTATACTTCATCTAGACTACCTCATAATTTGAATATGGGATGCTGAGACAGCTTAGGAGAAATGTAGGCTGAAGCATATGGTGTAAGGTCTAAACATTACGTTTTCCTTAGGGGAAATCTGTTTCAAACTGCTCAAAGAAGTGGCATGCATTTGATATACTAGTACTCTTTTGATCTTGGTTTTATTTTAGTAGGATAATAAGATGCTGATGTTATACAACCAGGCACTACTTGTTTACATGATTACATTTGATTACCTTTTGAAAAGTGCATATTTAAATTCCAAGGGACATTGCCATTCTGTAAATGCCTTCAGGATCTATTAGGAATTGCTGGCACTACCTGACATGAGGTGCGCTGACTCCATTTACATAGTGCAGAGCTCAATGCAAACCCAGCCTCACATTAAAATAAACGGTCTTTCCAGTTCTGATTTCCCTGTATGCCACCAAAACGGACCCAGTCTGCCAGCCTGTCAAGAGGAAGCCTATCATGCTTCATTCAGCTGCTGACCCTGGCAGGACCCATGTCCAAATGAACTCTGCATTTTGCTAGTCAGAAGCTGGTTTTTTTTGGAGGGTGCTAAGTCTGTGGGACCCTGTAAAAAGCAGCAGTTGTAAGTGGGAGCTAAAACATGCCCTGTAGCAGTGACAAATAACTTTCCTTTCCCTGGCTCTCAAATATCTGTAAAACTTTTATATAAGAGAGTTCAATCAGTGACACAAATCCTTAATTAAATATTTATCGTGTGAGCTGCAGATGTGAGTGGTGCCAAACCACAGGCATGCTTGGATGATCTGAATGAAAACCCTCTTAAGAGAAAATGACTTGGTTTTGAGTCTGTGCCATGGATTGAGGAAAGCAGTTTGGATCTACGTCACAGTGAGGGCAGCAGCTCTACGAATGGCAGCCCTTGGAGTAAGCTGGTAGATTTCCCTAAATTCAGAACAGGTCAATCTATTGTCCCAAGTAAGCACCTTCATTAAGAAAAAAGGCTATCTATGCCTTTTTCAGTGAAAAATTTCAATTTTTCAATTTCAGTGAAAAAAATTTAATTTCTGTTAGTCTTTGATATTAAAGGCCAAATGACCCAAAGTCGACATCTGTAAAACACTGTCTTTGCCATTCACCAGTGTGCAATCCATTTGGTTCCTTGGAGATGCACAATGGAGAGGCCACCCCCCTGTGCATGTCTCTGTGTGCTGATGCTGATGCATCTCCTGCAACCCTCTGTTAAAACTGGGGCATTGCCAGCCTTCTGGAACTTCACCTTTCTATGGTGTTTCAAAACACACACAGCATGATCCTGTTACAGAGCCCTGGAAGTGTTACACCAAAGTAACAAACCTGTAAATAAATAGAGCTAGGCTGGGGGAACGCAACACCTGCCACTTGCTTTAACCACTTGAGTGTGAACTTCCTTTTGCAAGCTGATATAAAATAGAGAAAAGTCCAAATCAAAGACTTTGACTGAAATCAGGTTGTGTTCTTTGCAAACAACCCTGAATAAAGTTTGAGTTAGAAACACCTCTGGACTTTGCATCCAGATCTGGACATGGCATCTTGAGCCCAATCATTAATTGCAACTGATCCGTGGACCAAAGATAGTAGGAGATTACAGAGTTTGCTTTCAAATTCAGAAGCTTAAGTTGACAATTCTGCTTGTTTTCTTTTGTCTGCAAATGCTAATCAAAGAAGCCAGAGCTGACATTCCTAAGTTCCCTCAGGAAAACAAGACTTGCTACTCTGTAAAGAGAATTTGAGAACTGCAAAATCCAACTCCCTGTAAGACCGCTTGTCTACATTTCAGGGCTTTAATTACGGGACAGTAACCAGGTCTCAGTGAAGCTGAGACTTCTAATAGCACCAGAAGATTGAATCTATATAAAGAAGAGTATTACCATCCCTTCAAGTATTTTGTGGCTTGCAAATGATATGGCCAGAAATGTATGCATTCTACCTGTTTGTTGCCAAAATGATCTAAGCAGAGCCTAGCACTGGTTCTCATGTCAACCTGATGGCAGCTGTTGCCAGTGCATTTTTCTTACTTAAAATCTTAGTTTTTATGGGGAAGATAATTGACTGAGATAAAATGTGATGTGGCCAAACTCCTCAGGGTTTCCTGGTCTGCCATGAGCAACATCAGACCACTGTGTCAGCAGCAGTGCAATCCTCTGCAACCTCTGGGCTGCATGGTTTCCTGAAGCAGAGAGCTTATGGCAAAATATGGTTTGATGGGGAAACTTCTTCATTGCTCTCAAAGAAATATTTCACTCCTGAGTATTTGAGGCTTGTGTTATCTCTGTGTTCTGTTGGTTACAGTTATTACAAATGTCAAGTCCAAGGTTTTAGATTTGTTTGGTTCCTGCCTCTGCTCCCCCGTATTCACTGCTTTCATGTACTTTGCCAGATGGAGTTCTTGTTGACTATTTTACACCTGATACACACTGTGCAATTGTACTGACTGAAATAGAAGCATGACATCACATCATTATCTTTTGTAAAAAGTTTCTCATAGTAACCATAGAGCCATCAGTTAGGAGAAAAAAAAACACGTTCTTACCTAGAGAAAATATTTCCCATAGCAGAACTCCAAAAGACCAGACATCACTCTGTGTTGTGTAGATCTTATCGAAAATTGCTTCTGGAGCCATCCATTTGAGTGGAAGTCTTGCCTAAGAACGCAAAAGACATAACACATTGCCAGAACTGTTGTTAACAATCTGCTCAAGTCCTAGAAGAATAAAGGCCTGAGATTAGCATTTTAGGTTTTTTCCACTTACATCTCCTTTCCGTACATAGTCGGGGTCTTTGTAAATGTCCCTGGCTAGCCCAAAGTCACAGATCTTCACCACGTTGTTCTCAGAAAGAAGGATGTTCCTTGCTGCCAAATCCCGATGGATGCACTGTGAGGGAATGAAGAGAGGCAACATCAGGAGTTTGCCTGGACAGCGGGTCACGGCTAGGGCTGAAAGCATGAGACCTCCTTTGGAGATGGACAGATAAAGGTGCTTTTGTTGTGAGAAGGTAAAAGAGAGGGAGAAAATAACTTGGGGAACAAACTAAGTATTGCAGTTCATCTTCAGATTTTTTCTGTATGAAATAATGTTCATAGTAATGATGAGACTAAAGGAGTGCTATTTTCCTGTTAATTATTGTTTGGCAAACTTGGGAGAGATCAAAAAGCAGCAGGAGCTACATTTGCAAATGCAGTCCCATGAGCATGTGTGAGAACAGGGTCATTTCACATAGGCAATTGCTGTGCATGTAATTTCTGTGTGTGCTGCCCATGTAGCTTTGTGCTAAGTCCAAGCTCTCGATTTTGTTCATACTTTGGTATGTGTACTTTAATTTATACCTTTAATTTATACAAAAGAAGTCTTACCTCAGGTTACAAACGTACTTTTTTTTCCTATGCCAAAGATGTGTTAGCTTTGCTGACAGTCTCCACCATAACTGACATGCTAAACAAACAGCTGTGTAGTCCCTCTCTGTCACTCAGCAGCACTTTACTGACCACACCAGAAACCCTGCACAGAAACTTCCTGCATTCGCTTGAGTCAGTTCTGTGGATGGCCTTACAGTTTGTAGTCACACCTTCCTATCCCAGAACATGACAGATGCTCCTTCACAGCTCTTTCAGTGCTACTGACTGCTTAACCACTAGAGCTAAGGTGATCTCCAACACTTTACTACAAGCTCAAATAACAGATTACACAGGCTCAAAAGCTATTTGGGTTTCTTCATGTCAGATACGCATGATGTTTTAATGAACTCACTTTTCTGGAGGCTAGAAATTCCATCCCTTTTGCCACTTGGAAGCTGTAACAAATCAGATCCTCCAAAGTCAGTGGCCGCTTGTACAGATCTTCAGCATCTAGGAGAGATCACAGACAGAACAGAACACTACAGCAGCAGTCCAAGAGCTTTTGGGTGCTGGTGTTGCTGTCACACTGATGAACCCAGTCCTGCATCTGAGGATTGTTAGGTTCACAAGCTGTCTAAAATGCTATGACTTCACCAGAATCACAGTTCTGGCTTGGGAATCACTGACCTAGAGCCAGACCAGATGGCTAAAAGAGTTTAATCCAACATTATTCACATCATTTAGCTATGGGTAAAACAATATCTGGGGATAAAAGAGAGGGGAACTATTTATAGTGTGTGAAGAGACTGGGGACAGATTGGCCCTAACAAATCTCCTGGTAAAATGCTGCTGTTACTCCTACACAGCAGGAGCAGCTTTCGTATACATATGCTATTGCAAATTTCTTTTTGTGAGAAAGTTGGAGTGAGGAGCAGGGAGGAGAAGGAATCTGTGGTTCCCGAAGCACATCATGCAGTGTAAGGGCTTGTGAAGTGGGTGACAGTGTATGTGGCACTGACCAAGCAACAGGAAGATAACTAACAGAAAAATCTTCACAATGAAAGATGTGGGATTAGGTGGGTTTCTTTTACCTTCTTCATCCTCTTCGGAGTCACTGTAACTCTTATCTTCAATAAATCCTGAGCTGGCAGAGCTCCCAGTGCTGGCTACACTCTCAAGGCGTCTCTTGATCAGCTCTGTCAAATCGCTGCTGGACTCATCGAGGCTTTTCTCTGCTTGACCAGAGTTCTCCTGGGACTAGAAATGGTATAAAACTGATTTTAGCATTTGAAGATGTCATACCTCGGTATTGAAAGTTATGCAATGGAATGGCATATGGAGAGGAGAAAAGGTCCCCTGGAGATGCACTCAAGCCATATTTGAAAATGATGTTCCCTCACTTCCTATTTATTAATACAGGTCCTCCCACTTTACCCCCATTTACCAATATTGTACCAAGAAAGTTAGGTAGAAGCAGGTTAGATGAGACTAAGGGATGAGCAGAGAGACTGTAATTCTGGAGAGACTTCAGTTCTTGCAGGGCTTGTTGTCAAGAGCCCTGTGGTACTGTTTTCATGATGGGAAAGTAGCCCCATCCTCTCCTCATTGCTGATTCCTGACTTTCTGTGTCTTCCCTTGTATCATAGCCCAATCTGTGCTAACACAAATGTTTGTGTGGATGGACACAACCCTTTGGAAACACAACCATGGTTTGCTTTACTGCAGACCATGTTTGCATGCTGCACAGGCTCTTGGATTGGCATAGAAGGGAGAGCACAGGAGATGGGAACGAGACATGGTGGAGAAGGTGAGCTAGTTTTGATAACTGGGGGCTACCAAACACAAATCCCCGAATTAGGCTTATGTTGTTCAAACCAGTTTTTGTGACCCCCTTGTGCTGGGTAGCGTATCACAAGAAGTTCCCTTTCTGTCTCAAATGCACTACTATTTGGGTATTTCCAACTATTTCTTTAGTAGGCGCAGGGGAAGAAGAGGATGGGAGTGAGGTCCTACAAGGAAGACCATATGCTTTTCTTGCATATGTGAATTGAAGTGTGGTGTGAAAGCAGCCTATATATATCACAGAATCATAGAATCACTCAGGTTGGAAAAGACCTCAAAGATCATAGAGTCCAACCACGAATAAATACCAAAACCCCTGTGTTAATGCAGAAAAATATGAACTTAAGGTCAGTGGTTGTTAGTTCTTTGGCTTATGACTGTCATTCCTTTACCTTGTATGCAATGAAATCTCCTCGTTTTCCTCGTAGATAATTGGACAGATTTCCATATTTGCAATATTCTACTATGACCATTAAAGGACCTAAAAAGACAGTGAAAGTCAAATGAGTTCTAAAGCACTGCAAAGCACTTAATGTTACCTTATCCTCACAAATCCTATTCAAAATAGGCAAATACTATCATTTCTGTTAAATAGGTGAGGAATTTAGGAAACAGAGAAGTGACACTCCAGAAGCACATAATCAACAGTAGATACAGAAAGAAGGAAGTATAACGCTGATTCTTTTCTCCATTCAATGATGAAGATTGGTATTTATTTTGTATTTACAGGCAACATAAAATTCAGAATTATAAAGAGGAATATGCACTCCCCTATGTTATTATGATTGTTTATTCTATTCACAGAATAACAGTGTCCTCTGTCTTTGCAATTGCTTGTTTTGCGTGAGCTGATGCCAGTGGAGGCAATGAAAGTGTGCTGGATCCTTGACAGATCCTACTGACCGGAGCTGTAACCTTCTCAGCACAGTGACTGCACAAGCACAGCCAGCCCCAGGTCAGGGTGGTTCAGCTGCTGAGCACACAGCTTGCCCCAGTTGGAGTGCAGGGGTCTGGCAGAGCAAGGAGATCTTAGGGGGACGTTTCTCTGAAGAACCCAAGGTCAAATGCTCTCATGGATGCCCCAAGCAAATGCGGATTCAAGCACAGCTCTGTAGCTGTGTTAAAATGTTACTGATTTATACATGGCTTTGATACGTTTCCTAGACACGACTTCTCTGTATTTTATTTCTTCACTGTAAAGCATACACTGCACATTAATTCTAAGTGCTTAGCTCCAGATGTGCAGCCAAAGTGTTAAAATTTGTTATTTGTTATATTGCAAAAATAATGTATGTGCATACTTAATATCAGTCTTCATCAGGAGTACCGTTGTATGGTTATATAAAACCTAACAAGGAAGGAAAAAACACCATATTCTGCAATGGCATTTTAATAGTAGCTCCTATCTCAGCATCAGTCTTGAGAGCTCACAGCTATTTTTCTTCAGTCTGCAGTTGCACTGGGAAACTGAGGGGTTCCTAGGAGAAAAAGGTCCTCAGTGGATGGATAATCACAGTACCTGACCAGTTACTGCAGTGTATTTTTCTAGGCAGAACTCTGTGGCTGAAGTAGTTAACAACTACTGACCTCCTAGTGAGGCTGCCATGTTTTAGGCACCTATTTGTTTGGCCACAACTTCTCTACTCACAATCCCAGCTACCTAGCCAAGTAGCTTACATATCTGAATACAAGCTTTTGGGGTTTGCATGCTCTAAGAATCCCTGTGAGCTCCCCATTTCTGGTTCCCAGATTGCAGCAGGCTGCTGGTTGCTGATTGCTCCTTTAGAACTGTGAGGATCTTGCTGGGTGGAAGATTTCTCTCATCCTAACAAATCTACCTTGCTGAAATCTTATTTTCCCCACTTAAATGGACAACTCCATGTTCTTTGGGAAAATGATAGTTTCAGAGTCTCAGATAACAACAGAAGTGTATACCATCTCTCTCACTCTTTCCCTTTCTTTTATTTTACTCTGGTTTCTTTGTCCTTAGCTCTCTTAAATGTCCCTTGAGGATTGTTTTGAAGGTTCATGGTAAGCCGTAAAAGGCATCTTTTAGAGTTGGCACCCTGAAGTTAAAGCACAGCACAGTAAGAGACACAGATGCTTTGTAGGGTAGCATGGGAAGGGAAGGGATGCTTTAGTGACAAAGGTCTAAGATTTATGGGATCTTTTGCTTAAGTCTGCACTTCCCAGTAGATTTTTGCATGATGTACAGCAAGTCATGTCAGCTCAGCCCCTTGGAAGTCCATGCTACTGCTCCATTCAGCTTTGGACTGCCTTTGCCTAGCAGGAGTGAATTGCTTGGGAAGAGGAAGCCTCCAGTACCTCTTAGCCTGGTGCATTCTTCTGACATGGCAGGGAAGAAGAGGGAGAAGAAGGGCACAAGCACCTTTGAAATGATATATGGTGCCCATGTGGAAGACTAAGACACTGAACTGCAATGAAGGATCCCATCTCTCTACAGTTCATACTCTCTTTTGTAAATGAGCTTACAAAGGAGAAAGAAAAAAACAATACAGAAGTGACACCTCTGTCTGGGGAAAAGTTTCAGAAGCCATTCATGTGATGTGGCCATATCTGCAGCAGTACAAGCACTCCTTGTGCTTCCTTTAACAGTGTGTGCATGAGACTTGGGCACTGCATCACAAATACGTTGAAATACCATCGTATCTGAGAAGGGTTCCTTCTCTGCCTCATATTTAGTGAGCACTTCTTACCTCCAGCTTTGGTGCAGGCTCCCAGCAGGTTGACTACATTCAGATGGTGTCCTATGTGGATGAGGATCTTCAGTTCAGACATTAAAGCCTTGCATTCATTAGTAGTTGCACATTCTGCTTAAGATAAACAGGAAAAAACCATCTTTACACAACAGGATATTTTCAACAGGACACAGCAAGATCCTGTTTATACTTGGAAACAAAAGCCACCCAGGTTACTTGCAGTATCTTTGCCTTTCAGACTCAAATAGATAATAATTCAGCTGCTTCATTGTTTCCTGGTGACCTTTATGAAGTGAAATAACACTGTCTTTTGAGTGACCCTTCCTTTCTCTAGAATGGGTTACAGAAGTTACTGTCCTGTAGGAGAACCTGCCTAAATCAGATCCCAGAGAGCCTTTGCAAGAAGTGAATTTTACAAGCTTAGTAAAGGAACAATCATTCTAAGCAACAATAACACACAGAATAACGTGCTTCTCTTTTGGTAGCAGTGATGTGCAGTTTAGCAGTACTTCTTCACAATACCTCCAAATATATTTCTCTGCAGTACTGATCTGAACATCACTCCAATGCAGGTGTTGAAGAAACCCTCCACATCTGCAAGATGAGTTCCAAAAGGTACTGGAGAACATACAGCATTACTAAATCTCAGTCCTGTGAGATCTCATTGACCCAAGAAATATATATTCAAGCCAAGCTGAGGGGACTCTGTGTATGAACCATGACCTCCACATTTCATGAGCACTGGTTAGCCAGCTGTACTGTACTTCCATTCTCTTTTGCTGCCAATGTTAAGAAAGACATTCTCAATCCTGAATGCTCCTCAGATGCTGACCTGTTTCCTATACCTTCCTTCCAAAACTGTCATGGTCAAAAGAAAAAGGGGCTGCATCCTGTTTCCTCTATTTTTGACTTAGCAAAATCATGTAAGGTTTAAAAATGAAACAAATAGTTATGTAACAGATCACTTGGTTTAACAGCTATAACTTCTTTATCTGTTGGTAGAACTCCCATAAACAAATTTTCACCAAACTGTGTGTCATAAAGAAGGAGTTATTCCAAGCCAAAGGTTTCTTCAGTCACTGCTGTCACAGATGTGTGTGTGGGTGGCACCTCTCCTGAGTTATACTAGCATCAGCCAGAACACACGCCTGGCAAAAGCTAAACAAAGCAGCCTCTGAAATGCTTCAGATAATCTAGCACATTAACATGTAACCTTCAAACCAGAACAGACACTAGTCAGCTTCAAGGAAATGACAGATACACTACAATGACAGTAATGCAAACATCTCCAGAGCCTCTTTTTTTTTTTTTTTTTTTTTTCCCCTGAAAGGACTGATTAAGCTAGAGAATCTAGTTTATTCAGAAACATGATGAATTATGAGCATGTTAGTTTGGGGAACACCAGGTTAGAGCTGGCTGACCCCTCTAGGGGAGAAAAAGGTAAAATTAGATAGACAAACTCAGTTTTTGCTGAATAAGTGTGGGCAGGGTGGAGCTGACATGAGGATCAGCTGGGAAGCACAGCATGGAAGTGAATGAAAGCCCAGAGCTATCTAGGGCAGTAAGTTTTGGATGGAGTGTGGCTAGATCAGTGGTTTCTAGGATACATCAGGGATGGGTGTGGAACAGAGGAAATGAGAACGAAAGATGATGATCTGAAGATCTACTAAGTAATGCAGAGAAGGGAGACTGAGTTTGGAGGATGTCCAGAGAGGTAATAAACTGATGAGTTTGGCACTTGAGAGAGATGGGAAGTAGCAGAGCATCAGAAGCAGCTAGCAACAGAAACCAAATGCTGTGATGGAAGAGAATTTCCCAGTTCATGGCATTGCAGAAGTTAATACAGTCATGCAGCAGCAATGTGGAGCAATGTGGGCTGTGCAAAGCTATCCAATGAGCATTGACTGCACTTTTGAAAAAATCCTACATGAGCAGCTAAAAAGCTGAAGCTCAAGAAGCCAATGTGCTGGCTGATGCATTTATTCATAAGTTGTCTGCAGAGCTTTATATGTAAATTTAACACAAAAGAATAGTCTCCAAGTTCATCCACTCCTCATTGCTGAATGGTAAAAGCTTTCCTTAATTTCTATAATAGCAAGCAAGTTGTCTCTAATTTACTCTCTTGGCACTGCTTTTTCTCAACCCCCTGAACCGTTGTGCATCTGAAAGGGCTGTGATCGAAGGCTTAGATCCAATTCCAGACTATCTAGTGTAATTACATTCTGTAATCTGTTTCCCTTCTAACCTCACAGACCTGTAAGCTGCTGTTTTCCTCCTCTAGGGATACCAGACTCAATCAGCAGCACAGCATGGAGCCCGCTTGTCATTTCCTACACGTTAACATCCATTCTGTAAGGACTAATTGCTCCCATATGGCAAACCCACTCCCTTCTGAACACAATGAACTTGAGACTTGTTTGGAGCTGAGAACTGGAAACCTTATTGCCCACATGTTCCCTGAGGAGTCTCCTGAGTATCTCAGAGGGATATGTACCTTTAAGCATTTTTACGGCAACTGTT
The DNA here is from genome assembly GCF_016699485.2 of Gallus gallus. Lineage (NCBI taxonomy): Eukaryota > Metazoa > Chordata > Aves > Galliformes > Phasianidae > Gallus > Gallus gallus. The sequence goes on along the minus strand of NC_052535.1, from coordinate 11,974,616 downwards.
TTGCAGGTTGAAGATTTATCAATGCCAAAAGCAGATGCTTCCACCACCTTCCCAAAAGCACCGTGACCCAGTGTTTTACCTAGAGAAGCAAGAGTCAAGAATGAGCCAAAGGGGGCTTTAAACAGTCTGCATCAGGTAAGAGGGAATCATGCATTCTCAGCTGTGCAAGAAATACAAGGCTCCAGCACCCAGGCACAACGTAGACTGACAGTCGACAGAAGCCTGTATCACATATTTGCAGTATATGGATATAAACAGTATGATTTATATCCATATGACTTTAATGCAATACAGAATGTGATAGAACAGAGTAGAATAAATAAATCTGGATTCAGCTGAAGGCAAGGCTGAATACATATATATATGGCTTAAGGGTAAAAACAGTATATCCTCAAGCCCTGGAAAATCAGGTTAAATGTGGAATTGTGGAACCCTGCTCTCTCATGAATCACAGTCATGGAGATGGCCTGCTAAGGTACTCAGACAGCCAGAACCCTTTGACCCTTTAGTTATTGACTTTTACTTGAAGTAAAAACTACATTAAATGGAATTTCAGGTGATCATCTTTCATAGCTTCACTTTCATTTGAATTTTCAGGCCCATACCACCTAGTGTGCTCTGAGGGCTCTGACACGTAATGCAGTAGGGTACACTGGGCATTGTGGTATGGCTCTTTCATTCTGCCAGTTTGAGCCCATGTCCCACCACCTTCTCATTTTCGTTGTTTTGTTTTGTTTGGTCTGTCCTCCCCTTTCTTCTCCATTATCCAGCTTAATCACCAATCACACACACATGCACATATATTCCCTGCACTCATTGTTGCACACAGATGTTGCTGTTTCTCTAAGCAAACACAGCCTGCTTTTTACATTTCTTTGCTCTATCATCCATTGAGTTGAGTTCAGTTAAATTTGGTTTGTCTTTCTTGATTGTTCTTCACAGCTCAAAGCCAACTTTGAGTGGTTGATAAATAATTGAGTTTTTGATGGATAGATTTCTTCAAAATAAAAATTCACTGTAAGACTGTAACATTCCAGATTCACCTCTCTTTCCCTGGTCCTCTATAGGAGGGAAGCCACGCTTCTTACAGGCACAGTATCTGCAGGTACCTTCTTTCCCCTGTTAAGAGTTTGGTTTCACTTCTCCAAGGAAGAGTAAGAGGTGATAACTGTTTTGAGAGACAACATCTTTGCTCTTCTTACCAAACTCCTTGTCTCACCTTGATTAAGGATGACTGAATTCTGTGACTTGGTGCCAATTCTCACCAAAGGATGGGAGTATGCCAGCCCTAAATGGTAGGCTGATTCTTGGATTGTACAACAGATCCACTGAGAAACCATCATTCTTTGTAAAAATAATCACTAAACCACTCACCCAGCCGCAGTCTGTCTCTTGGGAACTCCCATTTACTGCTGTCATAGGGAAGACGGTCACACTGCTCATCAAGAGGCATTTCCTCTGGATCCATTATAATTGACAGGTACCCTGTTTTAATATCTGTGGCATCAGGCTAAAAAATTGGAAAAAATTATTCAGTGTTTACTTTGCAATTCTAATGGGAGAGAGCTGTCATTTATAAGATGAAAAACAAGCTGGGGAGTTCCCTGTATTGCAGTCTTAGCTCTGAAATTTAATCCGAACCATAAATGCATCCCTTCAGTTTCTTGCCTCTCCTTTCTTCTTATCTGGGAAATAAATGTTTAGGAACATCTGTCACTCATCGTGTTGGGCAGTCTTGGATTAATGGTGATAAACACTCTGAGGACACAGAATCTATCATTGTCTTCTGGCTGTATCTATTAAAGGGAATCAGTGCTTTTCTCTGTGATCTCCACGAACTGCACTTGCTGGTGGCCTGCAGAGCATGTTCTGCTCCATTTTCAGTTTAGCAACATTTTGTTTTGCAGACTTGACTCTGCACAGCTATCTGTTTTGTAGCTGTTGCTTTAGTCAGAATTTTAATTGAATATTTGATTAAATTAATTAATTTTTAATTTAAAGTTATTTGAGATCTGGTGAATATAGTTACTCTTAATGCTGCTCAGTGAGAAATGGTGATTTGGTAGAACCTGTGAGCAGATTCACGTGGGTGTAATATATAATAGCAAATTTACTGTTCTCCACAGTATTTGGGACAAGGAGCAAAAACATGAATTTAATCACTGTATTTGTGGTAAGAGTGGAAATTTTATTCAAGTATCAGGTATCAGCACTAGGACTGTATTTGGGTGAGCTTCAGAGCAGAGATCCGCGGTTGGCGTTCTGTTTATGATTTGTTGTAGGAGAAACAGAGTAAAATTCCTTGAAACTTTACTGAAACTCTAGTTTTCTGAGTCACAAAGGGAGGTAAAAGAATACCAAAGCATGGAGATAAAATAAGCTCTGTGGTTTGGGCTCATTTCTAGAGTAAACATGCTGGAATTTTTCTTTGAACAGTGGTCCCTTCATAATCTGTGTTTCAGAGAAATCTTATTGGACAGCTGTTGAAATCAAGCCCTCATTTTAGGGGATTTAATGTTTTGTTTTCAAATCTTGCAAGGCAGTTTGGCACATAAAAAAGAAGTAGCCTGATTTTATGATACCGTGGAAGTGGGTAGAAATCTCACAAGTACAAGTGATCTTTTGGGAAGGCAGGGGACTGTCATCAGAAATCTTGGACTTAAATTTTATAGGGATATTTGACACAATTTTTCTACTATCTGTCCCAAACTTTCACACTGGCTTGACTTCATCCCTAAATGCTGATGCTATGCATAAAAGGGGTCCAATCTCAGCGCCTTTGTGCAGTATGTAAGCTCTCTTACTTTTCTCAGTTTCCGAATGAAAAGGGTCAGAAGGAGCCAGAAGAGGGTAGCTGCTAGACCAGTGCAGACCAAAATGATAACTTCGATGTTGGATTTCTCCTCAGAACCTGGGGGTTAAACGTACAACCAGATTTTAAATATAGCCAAAGCCCATGACTGATCAGTAGTTCTCATCAGTGCAGCACAATGTATGTGTTCTACCTTAGTTAAACCTCACCTTGTATTTTAATGAAGGCTGATGTACTGTCTTGGCCCATGTCATTGGTCGCTTTGCATTCATAGAGCCCTTCATCATCCTTCTTCACTCTCTCGATGACCAGGGTATTATTCTCCATGGAAATTCCTGCAGTGAGGAATCTAGATGAATTTTATTACAATAATCTACCTTCCTCCAAACGCTTTTAGGAGGCAGAGCAGTGAAGATGAGCTCCCATCCATGCCTATGCTGGTGTTAGGAGTCATTTTAAGGCCATGCGCCTCACCATGGTTGGCGATGACCTGACACCAGTTTAGACTGCTTGGGCATCACTTATCCTGCAGTGAAAGCAGCTGTTAATTTATTACGAGTAGACAGAGCCTGACAAAACTTTTATGGAATTTAGTGAAGTGGTGAAAAGGTACGTTTTCTGAGAGCAACATTATACACTGAAAGAAAAGGGAACTCAAAGAAACTACTGGAGAAAGGCAGCATCTCAGAGGCCATGGGAAGTGGTGGGAGTTCTACCATGTGAACATGGTCATCAGGTTGTATGCTTCCCTGGAAAAATCCTGGCTTCACAGACAAGGAGCTAGTGGTGGGTTGCCAAGAGAGACGTGACCTAAGGATGACCTATGTGAGGCTTCTCCACATTTAATTTTCCTGATTTTGTGGTAAAAAACTGAGATCTTATCTGTTTCACTAGGGATGTGTTTGGGGCAGAAACAGGGAAGCATGCTGAGCTCTGAATCCAATAGGAAAGGGCATTTTGCACTGCAGGGTGTTCTGCCCATGAATCCTGTCATTGTTAACAAGAGTAGCACATAATTTACCACGTGCCCTGCTGAAATATTTACCCCGAGGTGTTTTTTTCCAAATATTTTATTTATGTTTCCATTGGTTGGATGTTACATGCTTGTCCCTCTAGAATTATTTATAAAATTTCAGTAGCTATAAAGAGTTTCTGCTCAGAACACTCTAATCTGAATTATGTATGATCCTAGATTTCCTACCTAGTTGCAAAATTAAAGTTACAGGACTAGCTACTGACATGGGTTCCTTCATGACTTGGAAGACATCTCAGGACAGAGAGATGAGGAGTTCCAGGTGCAGGTGAAGGAGCCCTGCCCTGTGCTCACAACAGCTGCTGCACCATTCTCCTTTCTGTGTTGTGAGAGATAAAGAACAGATGAGTGATACTATGGCAGGCCTTGGCCTGGCTACTGGGTATAATTGCTACAGTTCATGGCAGTGTGCTGTGACCAGCACCAGGGACATGTGGCAGTTCAGGCCTGTGTTCTCAGAGCCTGAGTTACAGTTTTGTGCACAAACTGTTGCCTAGCACAAGCAGACTGAGCAGTAGCACACCGTACTCCTCAATCTCACTAAAGCTACGCTAATGTCCGCAGATTGGTTAGCTGACTGCAGATGCTGCTGCACACAGGAGGAAAGCTGCATGAACAGGCAGCGAATTGCAGCCAGTTGACAGCTCAGACCTTGAAGTCCAAGGCAGAGACTTCTGCAGGGGTCCAACATACTTGGATTTGTGCTCATGTTTCCTTAGGTCATGTCTAGTATCCCCACTCAGCCATGCTGGCAGTAGCCATGGGGCTGCAAGTCCCTGCTTGTGGCAATCCCACAGTGCCATTCATCACCACGAGTTAGAGCAGTGCTGTAGCAAGTGTGCTCACCTGATGCTGCTGAGATGGGGTAGCCATCCTTGCTCCACGTAACCTGCGGCTCTGGTGTTCCACTGACTCTGCACTCCAGAATGATCTTGCCACTGATATTAACCTCCAGATCTGTCAGATTCTGTAGGATGTACGGGGCTGCCTTTGCTGCAGTCACAAAGGAAAACAATATGCAGTAAGATTCCAGGAGGCATCTCCTACACCTTGTCCCCCTGGGTCAGCTGCAGAGATTGGGTAGCAAAACTCCCCCAAACGATCATGGGAGGAGCTCATCTGGCTTATTTTCAACCATAGATTCAGCTCAACCTGGAACCTCCTTAAGTTTCTCATCCTTCCTCCAGGAAGCAGAGCCCAGAGAGTGGGCAGAGCAAGGGCAGAGTAGGTGCAAAGTAAGAAGGGAGGCAGCAAAGAGGGATCCATTCTAAGGATTTTGTTTCCACCATGAGAGGGGTTATCTGCTTACTGCAAAGCGTGTTAACCTCCACTTTACAGAATAGAATACATTATGTTCACTTAAAAAAGATATGGGAAAGTAATTGACTAAAATCTCTAGCATAAAAAAAAACGCATATTTTTTTGTCAGTAAGGAGTAGCTGATGGGCGTTGATACATTAAAAAAAAACTATTTGAAAGCTGGTTTCTGTAGGAGAAGGAGGGCTGGTTTGGAGAGGTGTTTGCGTGTACATTCTTGAGAAAAACTGCATCTCTGACACGTGCCAGACAAACAGCAGACCCCAGCAGTTCTCACAAGGCTGTGATTAAGACTGCAGTTCTCCCATGGCTGTATTCCCAGTATAACTGTGTTTTTCTCGTAGCCATCGTGTGTAGGTGTCTGCGTAGGTGGAAATTTGACTAAATGAATAAAATATCTGCCAGAGAAGAGAGCAGTGCATCGCCTGAATGCAGAGGGATCCTGGTGCCCCATGGCAGGTGATGCTGGCAGGTGGCTCTGGACAAGGCAGATGCCAGCATGCTGCCATATGGTGTGGGATCCCTTCTCTGCTCCTCGTGGTGGGATGGGGCAGTGCTCATGCCCTGTTGTAAGCAGGAGTGCAGCACAGCCTGATTCGTGCCTAGTGACAAGTGCTCATGGCCACAGAGCTGCCCCTTTGGTGTCTCATCACTCATTAATGTGAGTGGAGAAGCCAGTTTAGAAATCACTAACTCTGTTCTAAAGCACTCTGCTTGCTATGCCCTTGCTTGCTGCCATTTATTTCAGTTCTGCTCTATTGCAATATTCTAGAATATTCTATCTTCACTAGAAGCATGAGGCACTTTCTCAGCAGCACTTGTTCTGTAAGAAGGTTTTGAGTTGATTCCTCTTCTTTATTATGAAGCTGAAAAAACTTCACTCATTTTAGTGAGTTTCTGTGTGGTGCTGGAGGAAGTGTCTCGTCCTTTACAGCCAGAGCAATGAAACATGGCTCTGGGATATGCAATACTATTATCTTCATGGAAATTAAAGAGATGGGGATTTGAGTGCATGTAAGAAAATACATTACAATTAAGTGCATCCCGGGTACCCGGAACAAGTGGTACACATCCCTAGTTTGTACACCTGACCAGACACACCTGTGGTTACACCAGGTGTCTGTGCCATCCCAGCAGCCCCCCCAAAACCCCCCAGACCTGGGGTGGCGGTTCCAACAGATAGAGCTGTGCTGCTGCTAATATGGTGGGAATGTCTTTATTCCTCAGTCAGGACTAAACTTGTACCCAGCAGGGAGACGGAGATAAAGGCTGCTGAAATCACCTTTCTGAGTAAGGGGAACATTTTATACAAAACCAGTAATGACTAGATGAATCACATGCATGCTAGGAGTCAAATCTCACACAATAATGTGAAAAACTACAAAGTGTGCATTAGGGCTGTTCCTAGGAAATGCTGCCCACCTTGTGCTTTGAGGGACACTGGAGAGAGCCCAGTGTTTCTGCTTCCCCAGCAGCAGGACAATACCACCCACCTCTGATAAGGAGCCGTGTGTGCTGCTCCAGCGTGTCGCTGCCGTTGTGCTGGTGCTGGGCACGGCACTTGTAGAGGCCGCTGTGCTCTTCTGTGACGTTTGCAATGATCAGGGTCAGGGAAATGGAGTAGGCGTCAGCGCTCCGAGTTAGAGAGCTGCCATGAGCTGCCCCCAGGGAGGGGTAGGACCAGGCCAGGTTGCTGTAGATGTACCTGGAGGCCCGGCAGGTCAGCTGGGCAGTGCTCCCTGCAATGGCTGTGACTTGTGGGGCTGTCTGCAGCCCTGATGGCACGTCTGCAGGAAAAGAAAACATCTGCCATCAAGTTGCAATTGAGAATGACTTTGGGTGCCCATTTGCAACTTGATGATCGGATTTCAGTGAGCAGCCCCAATGGAATGAGCCACTTTAATGAGATCTGCATTTGCTTGTGCAAAGAGGCATTACATTTTCAAGTAATTAATTGAAAGTTTATATATAGAAGTAGTTAATGAACTAAGAGAGTTTAATCAAGAGACTCTGCTATCCAGGTAGATAAATGTGTTCATGACATCCTCTCTTTATATCTGCTATCAGTGCTTGAAAGTGCAATTGCATTAGAGTAAAGAAACCTCTTCCCATTTCTCTCAAGTAACACTCTCTTTCTTCACCACCGAACAATCTTCCCAATTCTCTCTTCTTTCATATGGATATTTACTTGATCTGTGGATGGATGAACTGGTCTAATGATGTACAAGTCCTTGAGGCTTTAATGGTTAGCACAGCAATACTTTGATGCAGATTCCAACCTATCCACAAATGAATAAGCAGTTTCTTGCAATATTTTTAGTAACATTTCATTTCAGAAAAAAATCAATTTTCCTGAATTGCCTAACTGAATCCATTTGAAGACAAGAAAAAATGTTTCTGAGTAGAATGCCAGAATCTGGCCTACAGACAGTTCCTATCACACCATTAGCTGCCAGAGACCTGCAGTTAAATTGTGTCTGCAAAATATTCTTTGCTCATTTTATTCTGTTAGTTTCTATGCACCCAAAATACTTGAATGAAAGTGCATGGATAACCACAGTGGCCTGGGATTGTTATTCTGTCCATTAGGTCAGGATTCAGAAGCAGCTGAAATGGAAAGATGGGAAGAATCCTTTAAAAATGTCACCTGGCATAGTACTGGGGTGGGACACCTTGGGAACACTAGTTCAGGTTTACCTGCTGAACACTTGCTTGCAATAAATCTAATAGACTGTTGCTTTACTACTGAGCTGTTAATAAGATGCTTTCTCCAGTGGATGGCACTCAGAGGGGGACATCAGTTAAAGAGGAGCAAGGATGCGTCACATTTGCAGTCTGACAAATTCCACATGGGAGCTGGCATTTGGCCAGGGACTCACACTGCAAACCCTTGCAAAAAGCTCTGTTGAATCTATAGTTGAGCATAAATAGCAAGGAGGTTGTAATAACTGATCTGCGTTATAATACACAGTATATTCTATGAAATACAGAGCCCTGAAGGAGCTTTCAGATACGATTAAAAAATCTTCTTCACAAGTCATCTGGAATATAACCAATCACCTTCATGATTTTTAAAGACTGGCTCCAGAAATATTCTACAAAAATTCCATAAAAGAGAAGAGACCCCTCAGGCCACAGCTGTGGAAATTATTTTCCCTTTCTTTTGCTGAAATTTCAGCTTACTGTATGCAGTTTTTTGTTAGGCTCAATTGCTCCCTTTCTTAGTGCTAGCTGCACGCTCAAGCTGACTTGTGTAACACATCCATCCCCACATCTGATGTCCTGTGTTCCTCCATGTCAACATGATGCTTATCAACAAGGGGGAAAGTCTGAGGTGAACAGAAATTCTCCAAGCAGGAAAAATTAAGGTCCAGTGAAAACAGTGGGATGTGGCATGAGCAGCATCCCTCTGGTATTCATCAAACCAAAACAGAGAAAGTGTCCTCTTTACCTGACTTTTTCTTACTTTCTTTTCTCAGTGTTTTTTATTATCTCCTGTGAAAGTTGGAGAGCTGAACCAGATGGGTTTTTGGTTAGACTTGGTCCTTAGGTAAGCCCCATGGTCTGGGATCCTCTCCAGCCTGAATTATCTTTAGAGTTGGATCCCAGAGAAAGCATGCATGGATTCTAGGTAAAGTGGTGAACCTGGAGCTTGGACATGCTACCCAGAGTAAAACACTGTGAAGCCCTGCAAGCCTGCAAGGCAGACAAAACCCTGTCCCAAAGTGGTTTGGATGACAGCCCTTTTTGCCCTTTCCTCTGCCCCTCAGACAGGATCTTCTTCAGGAGCACTAATTCTCCAAATTCATAGCCCCATTTGTTTTGCAGGGTGTTACCATGTGTGGCTGTAGGAAAAGTCCACCAGGAGTACTGCATTTCTTGTGCAGGCATTGCCCTGGGCATGGCAGTGCCAGTGCAGTCTTGTCCCCAGAGATCTCTGGCACTTCAGTGCAAATTCTCATTCCCAAGCTGAAATAGTGAAGGGTGCTCAACAGTGTCACTTTCCTGCTGAACCTCACTAGTGCAGGCTTTTTTCCTGCCAACTTAACATTCTGGGGGCAGTGGAAGCACTTGTTTTTCTTGTCATTTCTCCTATGGACATTTTTTATTTAGCATTTTGAATATTTTGAGCTGGAAGTTGTGCTATTCTCTTCCATCTTGTTAGCCTTTCAAGAAGCTCATTCAGCTCCAATAGAATATTCACTGATTTTCATTACAGTGGAAGGAAAAAGGGAAAAAAAGTTTCTCTTGCCCTCCTCTCCCTGTTCTTCCCTTCCCTGGGCTGTCTGGGAGCGGCTGCAGCGCTGGGAGCACGCTGTAAGGCAGTTCCCCTCTTGCACTGCTTTGCTTACACGATCTTGAACCTGAGTAGTGGTTGACATCCTCTCTCTGAACAGATACAGTGTTTTGTAAGACTCCCAATAAGACGACTGAAAGAATGCTCTGTGGGGCCTTTTCTCTTTTATCAGCAGTAACCACACATTTGTCTTTCACGTTGTGTTACAGTGTAGTAGCCGTGAATTTCACTCTCAACTGCGTGGGATTCCATGACAAAATAGGGAAATGAGCCATTGGGAGAAGGTAAAAAGTCGGCATAAATCAAAAGAAGGTCTGGCTCCGTTTCTATTTACAAGGAATTAATTGGTTTTAATTTCCTGCACTTTGCACAATAATCAGTGTAATTCAAAACTCCTGCTCCTTCCCAAATTCCATCCCTGTGCCTGTCAGAGCAGAGGGGGCTCCGCCAGGCTCATTCATGTAGGGAGAGTGAGAAATAGGAGGGGAGAGCCCTGCCATCCGAAGCAGTACAGAGCTTTTCCTAAATCCTGTAAGCACGTCGGGAGTAAACAAAGTGAGAGTGGCAGCTGCAGAAAGGCCCAGTTCTTTCATTGGCCCAATATCTGATAGCAGATTTTTATCTCATGTCTGTAATACACTGTTTTCTTTCTGGTAGAAATTTTTCATTCAATTTTCTTCTGAGCTGTTTCTGCAATCAGATATGGGTTGAAAAAGGACTTTTGTTATTATTTGTTATTCTTAGCATAATTCATTTATAGTCTAAGAACATTTGGAGGTTTAGTATGGGTGGGATCCTGTTGTGTTGCATTTAGCACAATCACTCAAGAGAGAGAATCTGATTTACTGTGGAGCTACAGTAATACATAGCTGCTCTTTCCAAGGTGCAGAGCAGACAATTGGAAGCGTGGTCACTGGGTGATATGGTTTCACATCTCCTTGGCCCCCTATATGGCTAGGTTTCAGCATGATCTCCAAACTCTGATGACCTTTCACTGAAACAAATTTTACTGCCAAAGAAAATGAGTTAAAAATAGATTCCAGTGCTGTTTGTGGTGTCTGTGGGAGTTTTTGAGGGGTCTCTGCAGTGGAAGAACAAAATGGCTGCTGAAGTGATTCCATTAGGGTAAATACACTTCTGCGGAATGAACACTGAGGTGCAAGCACCTGGCTGAAGACATTTCCCCACCAAGCAGGTGCAGCCTGGGCAACATCTGATTGAGCTTACCCGTAACTCTGAGCCACATCCCAACAAAGCACTTCAACCCTGACCTATGGAACAAGTTTTTTTTTTGCAGAAAGAAGAGAGTCGAGCTGCTGTATTATTTTCAGATTTCTTAGCAGGGAGATGTTAATTAACCTGAATTCAGCTGAAAAGTTTGAAAGCAATTCAGGAGCCATCAGATTGTTCTTCAGTAGGAGATAAAGGGAAATCATGTATTTAAAACCAACAAACTGCTGAACTAATTGTGGAGCCCCACAGTTTGCAGCTGCTTTGCAGAGAACAAGGCACAGTGGCTGACTGTGAGCTGCTGGGAACCTTTTCTGGATGTTGTCCTGAAGGCTCACACACCACCTATGTGCTCTCAGAGTCTGCTTCAGCCTTCATCTCAGCTTTTAGGTTCAATCTGCATAAAATAAATCAGCCTAGCAGTTGCAAAATGTTTTTATTCTCACTTTCTACTCATCAAGATGTTCCTGAACTGTCAGTTTTGTATCAGGAAAAGTGAAAGTTCGAATTCTGAAGCAGGATCCACGATAACGGCATATTACAGGTTATTCTACCACCTCTGCCAAACATACACCCCTTCTGTCACAGCAAAGCTTTTACTACCTTGGCAGTGCTTACAGACACAGCTTGCTTGGTGCCTTCTGCTTCTGAACTTGGTAGCTCTGAACTTCTCCCTGCATGTCCCTCCAGCGGCAGACCACGTGGCAAGAGCAATCCAGCAGCAGGTCAGTCTGGGGCTGCTGTACCACTGCAGCATGACCGACTTTAGGGTCAGGATGGCCAAATTTAGAAACCTTGTGTTTCTTTCTAATCCATAAACAACACTATTTTTAAACACACCATTTATACAAGTCAGTCACACTCAGTTAGCATCTGCCTCCTCCCCACAATGGCAGACACCCTGTCTTTTCTTAGTGGGCAAGAATGTCTCCCCAAGCCCTGTTCAACTCATGGTCTGTTTTGGTGAAAATGAAACGCTTCCACCAGAGCCAGTGTCAGCAATTTTCCATAGGGATTCATTTCCTTCATGATTAAAAATGCGTGATTAAAACGTTTGTGCCTCAAGATGATGCTAGATTGATTTTAAAATATAAACTCTGCAATATTAGCTCATCATGGGGGGAAAAAACAAAAATGTGCTAATTCAGTATTTTCCTGTAGAAGATTCTTTTCTAAAAGGCACAAAATGAAAATAAAACATAGTTGCGTAAGGTGCAAGTACTATCTTAGCCCTTTGAGTGCAACCTTATGCAAATTGCCTCTTTAGTTGCTGCAGCACTGGCTTTAGTCCCTAAATATTACGAAGTACAGTGAATGGTTTGGGAACATACTACATTGGTAACCCATCCAAATATGATAGCTCACCGACTCCAGAGCAGAAACAAACCCATATGGAAACTCACTCTTGGAAGGGGTGAACTGTAAAATTAATAGCTGCTCTTCAGCCCGCATTGGTCAGGCTTCTTGTGGATCTCTTATGTCGTGCTTTATTTCTCACCAGAGAACCTTCAAGGGCTTTTTCCCAGATAAAAAACAGTTAGGGCTTTGGAAGACATCTGAGTCTTAAAACTCCCTTCTGACTCCATATGGCATTGAGGTGGCACACAGAAACTGTAACTAGAGGTGAAAGCTCTACCCCATTATTATTATTGTACGTCCATGCAATAAGAATGGTGACAAGGTTTAGCGAGCACTTTGTTGACTAGTGTGATTTGCAATGTACTGAACTACTTTAGAGCAATGGAGTCAGTGGAGGACACACGAGGCAGAGTAGTGCAGAGCGTTGCCACAAGTGAGCTTAGCCCTCAACTGGCTTTACAGGGAAGAAAAATGGTGAGGACAAGACATTTACCTTTCAGGGCACTTCTGCACTCTTTGTTCTAAAAATTGTTATTTTGATGCAAATTTTACCAGCCAGCATCCACTCATCCAGCAAGTGAGCACAGAAATGATTCAGTGTAGTCTGGTAAGCACTTGAACTAAGGCTGTTCCCAGATTCTTTGCCTTTTTTAAACTCCCATTTCTCCTGAAAGCATGATGCATGTCCTGATCTCACTACTAAAGAATTTCTGTGTTAAAAGGTTAAGCACATATTTGTTTGGATTTGTGTTCTTTGGAGAAATAGCATGTCCACCTCCTTCCTCCTTAAAGGGCTCTGGAAAGGCTAATTGCTCGATACCGGCCCTGAATTAGGTCTGAATATTGGCCTTGCTCACCTTTGCAGTGTTCACTGAATTAACCGGAGGCCAGCTCTTCTGAATCAGGGACAGACCTCAGGCCTTTGAAAGACTGCAAAAGACTTAGCTTAGCTTTTGCTAGAGGTTTCATAAGGACAGAGCTTTTGGAGTGTTTTGAAAACACATCTAAGGATTTTCAGAAGTGTTATCCATCACTCTCCAGCCATATGTAACTCTAAGGTAAATCATGTGATGAGCATCTACGTTTTGTGTAGTGTCACTTGTGCTGTTTACCTGAGACATAGAACTCAATGCTCCTCTCTTCTTCACCAACCTTATTTGAGGCCACGCAGTAATAGATTCCTGATGTGCTGCTGTTTTCCATTGTGAGTGTGCTCACAATCTGCCGGGCAAAAAGAGAAAAGGTAAAGGCTTAGCAGAGAGGTTTGAGAGTAGTGGACAAGGATGTGATTTGTGGTAGAAAAACAGTTAATAAAGGAGCTTCCAGTAATGTGTGAATCTCGTAAGCAGACAAGTGCTTGCATTAGTGTTTTGGTCTCTCATCTAGCATCACCTCATCCCAGTTAATTTTCTTCCTCATTCCTTCCCCTTCTCCTTCTTCCCATGACACCTCAGCCAAGGTCTGAGTGTGACAGCGTCAGCAAAGAGACAAAGGGAAGGACCTGCAAAATTCATTCAGGACACTGTAAATGAGCCACACTTCCACCTCACCTGTTTTCTGCCTTTCAGTTATAGTTTCCACAGGTCACAGGACACTATGTGGGAAGCAGGTTGTTTGTATGGATGTGATGTAAAGAACGTTACAGAGATTTGTTTTGTTTTGGTATAACCCCAGAAAAAGGAGTGATACAGTCCCTCTGGAACCCAGCTTACTCTTACAAATCGTCCTTGGAAGTACCTTGGTTCCATAACCCTTCCTCTGGGTTTCTTTGGACTTGTGCAGTGCAGAAAGAAACCCTGGGGAAGGTGCTTGTGGGAAGACACTGGCAAATGAATAAAAAAAAAGGAGGTTCATGAGTGAGAAGGAGGGAGCACTGGTCCTGAGCTTCACCACACAGAAAAAGGAAGCAGCTCAGTTTCTCCTGGGGGCTGAATTAATACATCTCTTTAAGAACTTGTGTTCTTCAACATCCTAAGCCCCTTCTTCTGCGTAGGGCCTTGCTGATGAGGAGCCAGCCAAATGGCACTCCCTGTCATGATGCAACATCACAAGCTCATTGAAGATTGTGCACAGGTCATGGCTTCAATTATTCCTGGTACTTCCTCTGGACTACTAGCAAGAAAGTAGGATCTAGCCCACCATGGCAGAGATGGTTTTGCAAGATTACTTTGCTTTCCCTGCAGCCATTCACTTGAGGAACCCTGAGCCTTCACATTTGGAACAAATATCACTTTATTTGTTGTCCTCTCTTAACGACTTTGAGGATCAAAACTTATAACACCCTCTGGCCATTTGTCCTTATCTCCAGAGAGCCCTTTGAAGTGCACGAAAGCATCTCTGGACTTTTTAATATCCTAAACTAAATGCATACAAGACATTCCTTTACTCCCTATAAAGCTGTACCGTGAATGTGTCTATAGCTGTGTGGGACGTATTATTCAAGTTATTTAAGATTTTCTGAGCTTTAGCACCTTAAATCCTGTAGGGAAATGAGTTTTAAAGGTTTTGATCCCCTGTGCATCTTAAATCCTAAAGGGGAACATTTTCCTTTTCACCTCACCAGAATAACGGGTAAGTGGAAGAGGAAAACTATCTACTTTTCATGGTTACCAAACACAGAAATTAACCAAAAGTGGGGACAAACAAACTTAGGGGTGAAAATAGAAGACCAGTAAACCCAGCTCCCTCTGGTGTCCACCAAAGAAAGAACTGCACAGTTCTGATTTATTTATGATGTGAAAATTGCGCTGACTTGGATGTTAGATCTCCCAGGGAAGCAGCTCGTTCCTCCTCCTTTTTCTGTTCCTGCAGCAGTGGGCCCAATGCCACAGGTTATTAACAAGCACATGTTTGGAGCACTACTCCTGTCTTTAAGCACTGGACACTGCCTTTTGAACTACTGCTGAATCAGGACAAAGATCTTTCAGTGATTACTGGATCTTAGAATTTTATATTTGGGAACAGAAAAAGGCAATATAAATGCATATGTTGAAACGGATTCACCAAGGACAGAAGGGATAAATTTGGACAGCTATTTAGCAGCTATTAGTCTTGCAAAGTGACAGCTCTAGATGGGAAGTCAAGAATAATACTGTAGTGCCCATTCAAATCATAAAGAGGAATGTAATTATCTATTCTGGAGTATGGCCAAAGTTTCAGGGGTGATACTGTGACTGTTCTAAAAATGGATGCAATGCCTCAAACTGTAATTGGTGGCCCAGAGGTAAATGCACACATGCGCTCAAGCACACACAAATGCCAACATCTCTATGTAACTCAAGAAAAGTCTGACATGATAGCAGAAAAAAAGAAAAAGAGGAAAATAGCTATACCAAGAACTCATCCAAGCTAATCTCACACACGTCTGGATGTGAAGGTGAAAAAGATGTTAAACTGATGGAGGGAAACAAGCCTGGCCTGGGGGCAATTTATTTTGAAAAATCCACTGTGGAAAAGAGAAAGCCATCTTCTTGTTTGTGTGTTCAAAATCATGATTATAAACTTGGATACCAGTTTGATACACAGCTGAGCACAAGAATGCTCAGTGCTCTCTATTAGAACTAGCATCTCCCAGAATCCTCCAAAATGTGCCT
The DNA here is from genome assembly GCF_016699485.2 of Gallus gallus. Taxonomy (NCBI): domain Eukaryota; kingdom Metazoa; phylum Chordata; class Aves; order Galliformes; family Phasianidae; genus Gallus; species Gallus gallus. The sequence goes on along the minus strand of NC_052535.1, from coordinate 11,958,975 downwards.
TTCAAACTGGCAGCATCCACCACAGAGCTGTGTGTGTGGTTTCAGAGTGGGAAATGAATGATTTGGAGTGATTTTCCTGTAATAAGATGACTCTTTTGAAATCATTACACGTCACCTTTTCACTCTAGCTATGTGCTCTTGGGTAAATCCCAGAGATTGGGAGTCCAATTATTTTTGCAGCATCTTGACTTAAGTCCTCAGCCGCCAAACTGCCCTAATCCTGGTTTAGTCTTCAACAGTCCGAGACTTTGGAACACACACATGTAATACCAAAGGGCATCCAAATCCTTCTTTGGTTCATAAAGCCACATGGTTCTGGCTTCTGCAAAAATGAACCCGAAAGAAACATTTAGGAAGCCAGCAGCAATATCTGTTTTTTGTAGTATCTGGACAAATCAGTAAAGGATAACCCATGGATGAGATGACCCTATTAACCCAAATGTAAAAAAAATCCACAAACAAATATTCACAAGGCAGACGTGCTGGCAGTTGCTCATCACCTGTTATTGTAAACAGTCCAAGTTAAACAAACATCACCTCTGTGACATTTGTCTGTGCTTGGTCACAGTGTGAAGTAGGAGTAAGAAGAGATCTTCCAGATGCTACCACTACACTTTCAATACACCCATTGCAACAAACGTATGCAAAACCTGGTTGAATGAGAAAACAGTTTGAACTCGAGCAACTGAGCATAGGAATCTTTTCCCATCACTAACGGGGAAAACTGTTAGCAGAATTTTCTCTCTCAGGGGACTGACATAGCCATAGCCATAGCATTTGGGGACCTTCAGTATGCACTGGAAAAAATTCCAAGGGTTTAATCTACTTTATGTACTTAGTCCATGCACCTGCAAAGTATTTTCCATTCTGGATTCAGAGCCAAGATAGAAAAGTTAAGAATGCTGGCATTTGCTGCAGCAGTCACAGAAAGAACTTAGTGGGATGGGGCCTCTGGTGGTCTCCCGTCCTCACTCAAAGCAGGGCTCGCCTCGAACCTTTTTCAGCCATTCCTCTCAGAAAACTTGGCTCCCAGATCGCACAGTGCTTTGTGCTAGTCTGAATCAATGAAACTGATGAGAAATCTGCAATTGCATCAAAACGTTTTTATCTCTGCAGCGAAATTACTATACATGAGCTCTTGGCATGGAGCCTCAAGGTTAGCACTTTTTAGTTTACCTTCCACTGTACTCCTGCCATGAGTGGCACACCAACTGCGACTGTTCAGTCATTCGCTTCTGTGCAGGCAGCACTGGAACCAGTGGGATTAACAGCAAAGTATTGGCATGTAGTGTCTAGACATTTTCCTGGTGGGAGCTGACCTGAGACCCAGTGAACTCACTGCATGCCAAACACTAAACGTCCCTCAGACAATAACCAGTTTTGATTGCCTGTGTTGAATTTGGATGTAAAGGGCTCCATTTCCTATTACTTAACCTAAAGGCCACCCAATACTGCGAGCCCACGGAAGGGCTTATTAGCTAATAAATAATTACTATAAAAGAATAAACCAAATTTAAAACTCAATAGAGAAGAAATGAAATGACTGATCTCTGAAAAGCTATAGCAAGTAAATAGACATTGCTGCTGGGAAAGCCCATAATGGAATAGCTCAATAAAGTCCACATGTCTTGCACTGTAGTGTTCCCAAACTGGTAAAAACAAGCCATTTTTAGGAGCAGCCAAATAACATTCCACAGTCCTATACCGTGAGTGTTTTAAGACATCTTGTAGTAAGAACAGAGCAACGAGACCTTTTTTAAGCTGGAGCCAGCACAGATTAATATATCTTGAGATTCCTTGCTTTCTCTTTCCTTTGTCTAATCTCCCCCTCCAACGGCTTTAGTTAACAATTCTCTTTCACTTCGTTAGCTGTATGTGGGCGAGGATGAGGAGCAGAAAAAGCGGGTGGAAAACTTCTCAGCTGTCTAACTCTGGCAGAGCTGGGGTGGAGGTGACTGGAGGGAGATGAAATTAATAGGGAACATCACTAGAGATCCTGCAAAGAAAATATTCAGCTAGCTCCCATTCCATCTACTTGAATGGCACAGAATAATGCTTATTTTTATAGCCTGACAATTCCGAGCCATGCTCTTAGTTTATCCATTCTAAACATGCTAAAGGATGGACTGAGCGCAAGTGAGAAGATCAGGCTGCTAGCTGACTGGGAATTTGTAGGGTTTACTCTCTTCTCTGGCAGAGGGAGGTTTTCTCCCTGCAGGATGAGAGGGCTCTTTCTTATGGCCCCAGGCTCTCCCAGGAAGCCTTGCCCAGGACAGTGCAGCTCATGTGCTGCTTCTGGACTGCTCTCTTGTATTGCAGATGCTAAGTTCAGAGACAAAGCTATGTGATGGGTCACCTGCCAGAGATGAAATGGCAGGGCTTTCTGGCTCTCCCCTGGAACATGCACATACCCAGGTGGCATTCAGCAGCCCTACTGAGTTGTTCACATTTTTCAGCAAACCTGTTCCACTACTTTAATGTCATCCTCCAGGACGCTCAAGCCTGGTGTTTTTGGATCAACTTTCTTGAGTGGTTATGAATTTCAGCAGCAAAATTGACTCATGATTTTTATTGCAAAAACATCCACATGGCCAGGCTATTCTCTTGTATATACATGAGAGAGAGGAATGGAGAGAAGCCCCCAAGGAGGACTGAATTATGTATAGATCTTGCTCTTCTTTTCTGCTTTTCCCCCAAGCTCAGGCCAGTATGTTCAGCTTACTAACAGGAAAGAAAATAAGATAGCAAGCTAGTGCTTTGCAACTTGAAATGGAAATTCAGGCAATTCACGCGATCAAGAGTGTTTCACTTAGTATTAAAAAACAGTCTTTAGAGGTAACTACATTGCGGTTTAAATCACAGAGTGAATCCTTTAGTATTGACTTAAAACCACCAGGAAAAGTAAGCTGGTGTGATATAATTGCCTCAACCAAAACTTGACCAAAATTTCTACAGACTACTTCTTAGTGGTAGTGATAACCACATGGTTTTCTTTAGGAATGAAACTCAGCCTTTAGGGTGAGCAGCGGGGGTGAAATTCACTTCTCTATCTTGGAATAATAATGGAATAATCATGATGACAAGGATGACAAGAGACCTCAGCTTTCCATGCCACTTGCATAAAACAGATGTCTGAAGATCTTGATGTGAGCCAGAATTGCAGGTCTGCTCGAAAAATCCTCACTGCCACTGCAAGCTTATTTTTAAGCAAGATTCTGGATCTGGGAATTTCTGGGGGTTCCTTCCCATATTCCTGGCAACTCTAAAAAGTTAATGCATTTTTTCAAATGTCACTGAACAAACAAACGTGTATTGCTACAGTTCTTTGAGAGTGAACAGCAGGACACAGAGCAACAGATAACCTCATAGAGACTAGGTAAATTCCACCTTCTGCTCTGAGGGTTGTCATAGGCCAGCCTCAAATCACACAGGAAAAATAACCAATCTCAGCTAATCCTGGCTTCATAGCACAGTCAATAAAAGCCATGCTCTGTCAGACTGCAATGCCTTTATTATTTCATGTGGCTAGTCAATGCAGATGAATTACTTGTGAGGACATGGTGGGAATGGATTGGGTTGTTTCCTGTCTGTTTCATTTCTGGTGGGAATAATGACTGATAAAAAACAAGGAAAAGTCTGAAGGCTATAGGATTTCATCGCTTTCTTTTTTGAATTATAGTCTATTATCTAAAGGCTCCACCTAACACAGATAGCCTTGGACTTCAGTAAGGGGGAAGGAGAGGAACTGTCTGCTAATGCAAGCAGGGAGGCAGAGTGCTGAAATTTGAGATTCATAAAGTCTAGTTTTATTACTTTGAATAAATCTTAATAAGGACATAAAAATTATTAGGAAACGCCTCAGAATGTGTTTTCAACCACTGGATCAGCAGGAGATGAAAATAATGAATATATTATAAGCTGTAAAATTATGTAACTTGTAAAGAAGTATTTTTAGGAAACTTTAATAATGAAATATGTAAAAGCTTAAGTTGAAGGGTGTGGGCTGAGCTTTTGAAGATGTCTAACAAATGAATACTTCAGTCTCCCTGGAGCCTAAGGAAGGGGCAGGGATGGCTGAGCAACGCTGTGAGAGGCAGCCTGGGCTGTGTGCAACATTCAGGTGATAGGGGAGAGCTCAGATGTCCCTGACCAGCCACCAACATGGAGCAGGAATGTGTTTGGAGCTCCCCACTGGATCCAGGAGCTCTGTAGTACTATTAAAGCACCTCGTTCATCTGTAAGTCCGTGATCAAACAAAAATGTCACAAAATGCTTGCCTCAGCAAAGTAGGGAAGAGAAGAAATGGGAGGAGTGTACATATACATAAGCGTAAAACAAGGCAAAATGTTTTTAATTTTGTGTCATTGAGGTGTCTCACTTATCCCAGCATGTGGGTCAATTCAGCAGCCTGCAGATAATTTTTGAGTCACAGTAGTGGTGAAAGCCTTAACTTCCATACGGGAACTAACATACATAAAGACTGATCATCAGATGTAAAGTGAGTTCTTGGACACCAGATCGTGTATTTTGACAGTCTGTACATATGGACAGAAACAGTAGCCACAAAAGCCACGAAACTCTTGCCATGCCTTGCTGCAAACAGGAAGATTTAGAAAAGGAGGGAAGTGTGGAGGTACATGTTGTTCACTTCCCATTTTTGCAATGAGAGCTCTGTAGATAGCTGCTTTTACCTGAGATCTAAAATTCTTAGGGTGTACATTGAAGACAGAGCTTATGGGACACTATGCTATCTAAATAAATCCAATTTCTAAATATTTTCCAACAACGGGAAAACTCAGGAGCGAACTGTGAACACTGATTTTCTCCACCCCAGCCCAACTTCTATGTTTCAGAGCTCTGTTTTAGATTAGGTTTAGAACTGGAAAGTCTCCCTGAGAAAGAGCAGATGACTGAGGCATGGATTCTGCCAGATGCTGATTTAGTCTGGACTCAATCCAGAAAAGCACTTTAGCTTTGCACTTAGCTTTAAGCACACAAGTAGCCCAATAATTATCATATGCTTAAATGTATACCAGGATCTGAGCTGCAGCATTCAGCACCTTGCAGGTTTGAGCACTGATTGATCTGAGTCAGCCACCTGGAAACACGTGCAGCTGCAAAACCGCTCTTACAGCCACAGACCTGTGCAAGTGCAACAAGGGTAAAACAACAGAGCCAGAGCACAGCATCTCCTCCAAGCATAGCCAACTGTCTGTGAATCTAGAGCAGAACAGCTCTAGCAGTTTCTCAAGGATTATCATGGACATGTGTAATCGGTATCACTCGGTAGCATCGCAGGTACCTGGGAGGCATTTAGCAGATAATTCATTGCTGAGATCTTTGCATCTCATGTGAGAAGTATGCCCCAGTACCATCTGCTTGAAGGGGAAGTGGGCAGGGGTGTGCAGAAGGAAGGAGATGTTCCCACCCTCCTCAGCTCAGCAGCACGGCTGGGGACCCCAACGGGTGAGGAAGTGCTCATGCCTCAAGCTGAGGCAGGAAGGTGCTTCAGTCACCCTGACACTCACCATCAGGGCAGCTACCCCTGGCTATGGCTGGCCTCTTGAATCATGCAGCTACTTAGCTCCTGCTGCTGGAAAAGTGGGCAAGGCTGGCAGTACAAAGTACTCTCCAAGTGCTAAGCATTCTAATCAACCTGGCATCCTGTCAGCTGTGTGTGCTTCACAGGACCCCTCTTGCTCTGAACTGGTCTTAGGCTTCCTTGGGACTGAAGGAGACAGAGGTTTTTGACCCAAAAGTCTTTGGAGAGTCTTAAATGGGGTAAGTGACATCACTGCCAGAATCCCAGCATTTATAAACAGCAGAGAGCTGAAAATGATCCCAGGGCTGTGGAATTCTAAGCATGCAAACAACGAGCAGCAGCTTGGGAACCATGGGCAGAATGCTCTGTGTGATTGCAGCATCCCTCCATAAAGCTCCCTGCTATTCCAAGAGATCACACTCAGATTTCATCAGACACATACCTTTCTTTTGTCCCCGTGCTTCATGGTTATGTTTTCAATGCTCTTGATCTTGTTGCCTATGAACATGTTCTCCTGAACCACAATTTTTTGCCCTTTGGGGTTGCATCTGGAAGTAGAAAAGCAAAAGTGATGTTCAGGAACCTGTCACTGCAAGGAGGTGTTATCAAAGTGAGACAATATCATTCTTAAGCAGTAGGGTTAGGTCTTAAAAAAACTTCTAAAAGCTGTTGCTGATAAACATCATTACCTCTTTCTAAAACTGCTGTATTCCTTCATCACAGCATTTCAAAATTATTTAGAACTCATCTTGACAAAGATGAACAAAGATCAGCACATGAGCAGCCAGGAAACCCCCCAGACTTTCTGAAGACTGAAACCAGGAAATACTGGCCAGCTAATTAAATCATGTGAGTTTAATTTGGCTAGTAAGAGTCCAGCTCCATGCAGCCATGGCTCTTTACATTCTGTTTTGAACACTTGCAATGCATTTCAGAATTCAAAATGTGCATGTAGCACATGTTGTGCTGGTGTACATCTGCACCATCCAAGGTAAAGAGCTCTTCTAATGTCTTTAACTACAACCCTCTAATAAAAGAGCAGCACAGAGACTTCTACAGGTGATGACCAAGGGCCACTACTGCAGAAAGCTAATAGGTGAATCAGCCATGCCTTTGCCAAATCAGTGCAAGACACATGATTAACACCCTGGGTAAAGGGAGGGTTTATAGCTTTCAAAACAGCCTCATTAGAAGCTGCCTTGGGTGACTTCCTGCAAGGCACTATTCTATCTTGAGGATGAAGGGAAAAAACTCTGAGGAAGTAAATCACATCACAGTTATAAGGAACAATGATAGAGTTCAGGGATTCAAAGTACACCAGTGAGGAGGGGGGAGAGAAAGAGGGAGAGAGAGGAAGTGAAACAACAGAAGGAAGTGGGGTCTGTGTCATTTCCCACAGGAATCCTCCTACAGCTTCTGCTGGAAAAAGATAAGGCTACCCCAGAGGCCAGGAGAGGTGGACGCCACTCTGCAATTGTGTTTGAATTGATAAGATCAGAGAGTCAGGGAGCTGGAACAAGGGTTATGTGAGGTCTTTTGCCACCAAGGCACTCATTCCGAACTGGCTTTATTCAGCATTCATGACCAATTTTCTCTCCCTTGACAGAAAGGTCTACAAAAGATTTCATGTAATCTCTGTGGCTTTCTTATGATTGCATAGTATTTCCTTATGGCATTTCCATCCTGCTCCAGCTTGAATAGCCCCAGAACAGCAGCCTGCGTGCCTTCTGCTTACCTGAGATGCCAGCCACCCTGCCTAAGCGTATAGATCACTGCCTTGTGACTCCCTGGCCGAGTGTCAGCAAGGTGAGGGGCTGCTTTCCTCGTGCAGGGACAGAGGGTCACTTCTCAGCCCCAGCCTGGGGCAGAGCACCCAGCATTGCTGCCAGGCTGCAGTACACAGCCTGGGACAGCAGTGGCAGTTTGTCGCTTTTCCCTGTCAACTGTAGCATTTGGAAAAGCACTGAAACTGAGAAAATAAGGAGCCATCCAGCAGTCTTCTCTTTTGTATCCTAGAATTGCTTTCTTCTTTTTATGGATGTTAAAGCTGCCTTCATCCTCATCACCACAGAGCAGAGCTGAAGTGCAGCCAGAGTAGTTACAGGTGACTCCTCCACATCCCCGCAACTGCCAGGGGAATGCTGCCATTCAGATCTGAGCCCAGGCCCTGCCCCATAGATCACTCTGCTTATACAGCAATAGGAACAAAGGAAGTGTCTACTTGTAGAGGGTAAATCTCAAAAGGCATCTTGTGCCTTAACCATACAGGCTGCATCCAAGGTGCGTTGGTAAGTCAGAGGAAAGTTGGTAGACGAGAAAGAAATTTCCAGTCTGACTGGTTGTCATTTTAAGCTTATGTGACACAACTCTGATAATCTAGAAGGTGCTTGTGACTCCAAAAAGATCATAAACAACAGGTATCTGCTGGGGAAATCTGTGGGGAATCACTGCTTGTGATTGCTAATTAAAACAAACAAGATGTACTGGGAAGAAGAAGTGACGTGGAGCCAGCAGCCCAGCAGTGTGTTCCCCACAGTGAGAGCTGCCCACGTGCACTTACCGCGTGTCCGTGAGGCTGCAGGGCTGCCACTTCCACTCCACCTTCGGGTCAGGATTCCCGCTTACAGTGCACTGGATTTTGTGCTCGCTTCTTAATTCCACCCGCTCGATCTTATCGAAATCCGTTTCCTTTTCATAGATTTTGGGTCTCTCTATAGAAAAAAACAACAACAACAAAAAGATAAGTACAAAAGAGCAAGTTTACATCTGCAGCAGTGTTCTTGTTTCCATCAAAGGTTTGGCAGCCCTTCGCTGCCACCCCTAACAGGGATTGTTTATTGATGCTGCTGAAGTTGTAGGGCAATTACCAGCGATACCGAAGGTATTATACGCACAGAGGAACACAGGCACTAGTTTTGATGTTTCAGAGACACATCACAGCATTACCACATTCATCTGAATTGCTTTCAAGTGCCGTTGTGGCCATGCTATGCTTCTAGAAATGTTATGCCATGAAACATCTATTGCTCGGGGACTGCAGGATCAGGCTGCTGGTGCAGGTACCGGTGGTAGGACAGTGCTTGACTTCTGATGTCACCTCCCGAGAGGAACCTTATCAAGCAACTGCTGCTCTGCAGTATCATTACCATTGTGCAGGGCTCTCCCCAGGGCCGCTGCAAAAAACTCCTTTTGATCTGAAAACACTGCTTACCTTTTCTGTTCATGTGTGCCGTGCATTGGATGAAGGGGAGAAGAATGCAAGGAAGAAGTGGTGGATAGGAACTACTTGTAGAGTTACACCAATAAATCCTTACCACAGAAATAGCAAAACCATTGAAAAGGTCACTGTGTTATTCCCATCTGGAGGGACTGCAAGATCACACCCTTGAATTGGAATCTCACCAGAGCAAACTTGCATGTGTGACACTTTCAGGGCTGCTTGTTGCCAGCAGGAAAAAAAAGCCACCACTTTGTACCATCTATTTCCAGCTCCCACGGGAACATGCAAAAATGAGAAATAATGTTAAAAAATCTCCAAAGTGAACTGAACTTTTCCTAACCTTGGAGAGGGTGGGTTTGAGACTGAAGTGAAAGCACAGGCTCTTCCCTGGTGCAGACAGCTCTGCCCATCTCCAGTCCTATCTTTGTCTGCTTCTCATAACAGGAAACCACACAGATTTATTGGTTGGGGTTCGGCAGCGGAACCCCTCTGTCCAGCCGAGCGCAGCCGCTTTGCATGAAGGCTTTTGACAAGTTGGGAAGTGAATGCAGATTAGATTTCTATTTTTTGGTTTAACTTATTTTTCTGCTGTCAAGGAGCCCCCAGATGTATAAACAGGAGCCACTGCCCACCTCATCAATCTTGAGCCCTTCCCCTAATTTCTTCTTCTTCATTTTTTTCCCTTCCAGCCCTCCTCTCTTACCCAAGGACCAACCACTCCAATATCTCAAACCAGCCCATGTCTCAGCAGGACCCTCACCTTCCATTCTTCTCACTGCCAGGTCAGATTCAGAAGGGTATTCTGACCTCAGCATTGCCAGAAATACATCAGATTTCCTTCTCCACCCAATGAAAGGAATTGACTTCAGCTGCTTCAGCTATATCCTAACTTCCATAGTAAAACCTTTGCTGCTTTAAAGGACCTTCATTAGATCCCGATTAGCATTTCACTTAAAGAAAACCACAAATGATAGGACTTGGCTTGGTTTTGCTGTTGCATCCTGCTTTGCCTTTTGCTCCCCTTTGGTCTGCCTGCAGATGCAGCTCTGCCAGGCTCTGAAGCCCACTCCTCTCCTCAGAGACAGCGCTGGCTTTTTGGGACAGAGGAGGGGAAGCAGGGGGCAGATGGAGCAGCTCTTAAGCCTGTGCCTGCAGTATTTCCTGCACATCCTCATTGGGAAGCAGGAGCAGCTTCTGGGTTGTGCAGTGTCTCACAGACTAAGTGCATGGGCCACTCACAGCAAAGACTTTTAGCACCAATGTTGAATTTCCTTGCAACTACTGTCTCATTTCCCACCACCAAATTATTTCTGATCATGAAAATAATTTTGCAGAATTCCCTGCAGACAGAAGCACATTCTTCACGGTCTCATACATTTTTCTTTTCAGTCTCAAATTCTTTGTTTTGCATGTTTGGTCTGAACTCAAAAGCATAATTTTCACTCCAAAACAGAGACCCAGGTTCAGTGCAAAAGGTTACTCAAGTGTTGTGTTTCTGAGCTGAAAGAACAAAGCTTTACACACCTGGGGAGAGGGACAGTACGTCTGGTGTTTGTTTTTGTCTGAAAGAGCATGGGGAACAAAGTAAGTTTGATTACAATCTTTGAATATTAGGAGATTTTTCTTGGTGAAATGATGAATAAGTTGAATGTCATTTAAATTATCTTTCTTAAAAAGAAATAATAGTTTTAACTTGATCTAATTAAAATAAGAACGTATGTGAGTGACAAATGAATTCCTAATTCCACAATTACTTCACTGCATGGCACTATTAAGTATTACCTGAAACCTAGAATGAGTCAAAATGATTCATCAATTGAAATAATTATTATTTATGAGGTTTGAGCAATTATTTTCTTAAATCTTGAGGGGCTGGCTAAAAGTGCCTCCCCATCACTTCTCTTGCAGTGCATTACAATGTGGTTAGCGTGGGGTAGCTAAATCTGGGCATGTCTTTCAGAAACAGAAGTGGTTTTTTTAAGTTTCTCTCTCTTTCTCCTTGCATAGGGCACAGTGGAGGTGGGTGTCACCCTTGGAGTGACCCTTGCTGCGGTGCTACCCCAGTGGGAGCACAGCCCTCCCCCAGTTTCGGAAGCAGTCCTTTGTGCTGTTAGGGATGCTGGCATTGGCTCCCATGTGCCTCAGGTTTGTGGCATGGAATAGGCTGGGGGACACTGATGGGGCTGAAAACTCTGTGAAGCTCCTCACACTGTGTTGACCATCATACCACTGTGCCCCTGAGGACAGCCGAAGCATTTCCATTCCTTTTGCTCACGGCTGGACCAGATCCTGTGTGTAGAAAGTGCCCCCATCAGTGATGGAAAGCCTCAGACCTGTTAAACTCACTGCCTTCTCTGCTAGGTGCTGGCCTTTTAGATTTGCACAGACTGTAACCAGATGGTCGGCTCAGTGGGCAGCTGTAGTAACCTTGCCTGCAGAATGGCTCTGCACTTGGAAGCTGAGGAATTTTTAACCTATTGCCAGTGATTACTTAACGTACACCTAGCGGTGTATTTCTCACATAGCTCTCTCCCTCTTCCACACATGCTTTGCTTTCTCTTTCATACCTGCTTACAAAGCAGCGTGGTGGGTTATGTACCAACTCTTGTGCATCTCTGCTCATGTGCAGGTGTGGGGGGAGGCTTGGGCTAGGAATCCAATCATAAGCACTGCCAGAATCCAAGTCTATTTCTGGTTGCACCTTAAATTAAGCATCTAAAGAACACAGACACATTTGCATGCATATAGCTATCCTTAAGCATGCAAAAAAACCCTGCTGGAGCCTGAGAGCACCACAACAGCAGAGTGCCACAGCAGCTGCCCCTGTGCTTTACCCTGCAGTGCTCTCTGCCTGCTCCCCCCGGCCCAGTGCAACCCCCCTGGCTCCTCGTGGCTCTCCAAACACTTCCCTGTGCGTTCCTGCCCCAAGCAGTCCTGCAGCAGCGCTGAGCTGCGCAAGGACATCACTGCACACTTCCTTGCTGACCTGAAGCATCCCTTGCTTTCCCACTTCTTGCTTCCACCCCCTCCCCAGAGATCTGACCGCCTGTTTCCAACCTCTGCCTCCCATCCCTTGACCGCTGCCTTCCCCAGACTGAGTTTTCTCAAGCAGAAGCCAAACAAACCTTAAAAACTTTCTCCTCTCTGGCTGCTTTTGCAATGTGCAATGTTCAGATGGCTTTAAATGTATCAAAATAACTGGGTTTTCGTCTCTCGGCTGAAAGTGTGATTGTATCCCCAGCCCTCTCTGCAGAGGTGCAATTGCTGGTGTGAGAGCTGACCCGAATAACTAACGACTTTGCTGCTACTGCACTGTGAAATGCAATCAGAAAGCAATTCTGCTCACTGTAAATTTCAAATTGATCAGCATTATGCAAATCCCACCTTACTTTCTTGTGTAATGTTTAGTCTGTAACATTAGGAGGAGACTGGGACACTGACCCCCTGGCATGACTTCTTTGCCAAGAGATTGTTTTATCTCTCAGTGCATGGCAGATGTTATTATGGAGTTGCATACTTGTCAACCAGAGGAGCTTCCAAATATAGAGGCCAGCACATAGAAGCATTCTGCGTATTCTGCTTTACTGCCAGTGACCTGAACAGAAATGCTGTTTACACACCTGCCCCACTACCATCTAAACTGAGTTTCAAAAATGTTTTCGTACTGAGCAATCATTAAAACACCACAGAATGGTCCAGTGAAGCATTTTGCCTCAACCTGATGTACTTTGCTGGACTACAGGGCTTCGTTAAAACTATTCCCAGTGCCCATTCCATTTCAGTTTGCCCCTTCTGTTTCCCAAAAGCAAAAATAATTTGCGCTTCAGAATATTTCATCTATGTTTCTGTGGTACTTAATGAAAATAGAAGCTCTGTAAGCTGAGCCAGGTGAATACTTGTAATGCAGATAGGAAGGTCATTAACACATGCTTAGTCTGGTCAAATGATACGGGGAAAAGAGGATGAAATTTCCCCCGAGTAAAAACACTTAATCTGCGTTCAGCTTACAAGTGATCATTGCATTTCTTTTACTTTTTTGTTGAAAGAAAGAAAATTATTTGAATTAAACTAGTTGAAATGACTTTTGTTTCAGGCTGAGCAGAACATTGTATTTGACCCCAGCCAAATACACGACCTTTTGGGTGTCTGTCTCATTCTATTGGCTGTTTTGTTTTGCTCTGTGCAGCGCTACACACAACCAGTGGCAGGATGAGGTGCACAGCCCAAGTCCCTCTGTGGGTCCCACTGCCAACAACAGCCTTGGGCTCAGCAGTTATGGGCCCCAGCCCGCCCTGCAGCACACTGTCAGCAGCATGCTGTCTGCTGCTCCACTGCTCAGACTGGGAGTGCCAGCAGGGTGGCAGCAAATGGCACAGAAGCCATCCAGTTGGATACTGGATGAGCACATTTTAAGGAGAATCACTGGGCTCCTGGACTACCCTATTGGGAACGTTGTGGTTGAAATGACTGCAGTTTGGTTTGTATTTTTTCTAACCTTGTAACGTCACTTTTAGATGTGTCTCTCTGTACCTTGGAGGAAGAAGGCTGTCTCTTTTTCAGTCCTGTATAACCTTTCCCAGATCTATCACCCTCACCTTTCTCCTTCAATGCTTTGGGGGAAAAAAAGAAAGTTTTTTCTTGTCTGTCTCTCATTCTTATTGGCTAAACAGAGTTCAAAAGCAAATGCGTAGTGGTGAGCTGCTTAATTTTTAACGGAGCAGGCAGCTTTCTAGGATTTTTCTCTGTGCCCCCTGTGCCTGCCTTTCAAAGGAGAAAAGCCCTACTTAATATATCTGCAGGCTTGGCTGAGAGCATGGAAACAAGTGCTGCCACTTCCCAGCTTCCCCCAACTGTGGATTTCAAGGGCTGTCAGAAGGAGATCGCTGCTGCAAAGACGTGAGCTCAATGTCTCCAATTTTTCTGGCAAACTGCAGCAGGCCCCCACCTTCCCCTCCCTGAAGTTGGTTTGGCCACCCCCAACAAAAAGAAAAAGGTGCATCAGCCTTTTTTACCAGGTCCTCCCATGGGAACACACAGAGGCTGAGGGCAGGCTGGGCTGCAGGGCTGCACGTGTGCAGGGACTGCGCGATGTCTGTGAGAAAGCTCTTCATCATTTGCTAATAACTGTGCAAGAATGGCCTGATGCAGTCAGTCTGTATTCCGCATTTTTTCTTTCATGTATCTCCCAGAAAAAGTCAGGTGTTTCTCTGTTGCCTGTGCCTGATAGACGAGACCTGAAGGACGGACTGGAGCACCGTGTGATGGCGCAGCACTTCATACTTGCTTTCTCCCAGAGCACTGCCTACAGCCAGAGCTGGCAGCACACAGGAGGAAAGCAAAGGAATGGGCCCGAGGAGGAACACACTGAATTAACAGCCAGTTGGAGACAGGCTGTGTTTTATTCGCAGGTTTCTAAGTTTGCTTGTCTGGCCCAGGAGATGGAAAATCAGATTTTCTATATTGGCTTTTCCTGAATGGGTTATCCTCCAAGGAGCTACACTGGAGTTGGATGTGACGTACAATGGAAAGCCAGTCCTGGCAGAATACTGAAACGTGCAAGTAAGGTGAAGGTTCTGTGCAGCCCTGCTTCTCCTATCTGGCTCAATCCTTTCACCTATTTGCAGTATTAATACAAAGAAATTCCCATTTCTCACATCTGATGTCCAGCACAGAGATTTCTGTGGCCCTTCCATGCACTGACGACCATGTGTGACTCCCCTCTGCTGCCCTTAGACGAGCTCCGTCTCTCCAAGAGCTCCTTTGCTCTGACCTGGCACAGCCCAGTATTAATTAACCTCATCCTGAGGGCTGTCTCCCTCTTCAGACTATTTTTGGATCTGGTTAAGGTGACAGAGTATTGTTCCCATGGATCACCATGTATTTATTAGCTTCTGCGGAGATCACTGGGGACTCCTTTGATGTCAACTCATCCCTTGCAAGCCAAAGTAGGTCAAGCACAGAACTCCCTTTGCCTTTGATTTTAAACCAAATATGAAGAGCTGGCCTGACTACAGAGTAGGGCAACAAATGCATCATTAAGCGCTTTGGAGCTAATTCTCCCTAGTAACAGAAATGGAGGTACAGCCATCTCGGTGACATAATGGGGAGCACATGGCAACGCACATATGAATTCTGCGTGCTAGGGGTCTCCTAGTCTGGTCCATGCCCAGGAGAGAGGGAATTTGTAAGAAGCCTATGAATAACTACTGCTTTTGATAGAGCTATTGCTAGCACTTTGCACTGCACTTCTTAGAGATACAATGCAAGAGCTTTGGGGATCAAGACTCTCCACTGCACTTCTTAGAGATACAATGCAAGAGCTTTGGGGATCAAGACTCTCCAAGGGAATGTAATTTCAATTGACTAGAGCAGCAGGAACCCAAAGCAATATTTGCTGGAAGAGTCTTGATGAAGCACAGAAGAGAAACTTGGGGACAAAGGAGGAAGGAAAAGTGGTGAAGGAGGTTATTCATCCCATTTTTTTTCGAATTAACTTATGCTCCTATACAACCTTCACTCACAGCATGATGGTCAGAGCATGCTGACTGCCCCATAAAGGGCTCAGCAAGAACTCTGATACATGCAGATGACTCGAGAAAGGGTGAGAATGAAATGCAGCCTGCTTCCCCATAAATAGATTTGGGGATTTTTTGTTTATGTTTTGTTCTGAAACGGCTTTGTACTTCAGCCTGCAATAACTCTTTTCTCCCACGTTTCTTCTCCTTGGCTGGCTCAGATGTGCAGCCACCAGCTGTTTGCTGGGATTGTTCCTTCTTCTTGCTCCCTTTTCTCCAAATTCTTTAGGACATTATTTTCTTGAAGCTTTTCTCAATAAGAATTTAATCAAACAAAACAAAAACACAGCAACCTGCCGCTTCTTGGACAGTGTTTGATGTGTAAATATGTAAAGAAGGAGAGTTTTGAAAATGCAGTCAGCTGCCTCCTGGGGACTTGAGTCCTACAATGAGCCAACAGGACTCCACAGGGGAGATATGTGCTCCTGCAAGATGAAATTCCAGCTGCACTGGGAGCATGGGTGACCAGAGGCACAGCTAAGCCACTTCTTAAAGAGACATTTTTTGCATAGCAGTGCTGTTCTCCTCTGGGCCAGACAGCAACTGCACTGTTTGGTGTGCCTGCTTCCTGCGTATTGCTGGGGCCAGCACTGCTACCAGCTCCCAGCCAGCAGCTCAGAGCCTTATTTGCCCTTTTGCTTCTTGTCTCTCTAGAGCTAAGACGATGAATACCTCTGCTCCCTGCAGATACTCATCAGTTTTATGGCCATATAAACCTCTGTGGGGAAATAGCTCCTACTTTTTGCATGCATTACTATGAAGCAAATACCTTGCAAGTACAGTACGTTATGCTAGAAGCACTGTGCTGGCTACCAGTTAAGTGTATGGAAGACGATTCCAAAGAAAGCTTGCAGCAGTGCAGGTCTTCTAGCAGGTCAGGAGATATGCTGCATGTAAGCTGCTGTCCTGTAGGGCTCAGGCACATCACTTATTTTCTCATACTTTTTAAGGGGTTCTTTGCTGCTGCTGTTATTACAGAATAAAATGCACTACAAAATTAATATAATGCAATTTGATGAGTAAGAGTCCTGGTGCTATTTATACTTTGTTTGTAGATAACATTTCACAACACTATTAACTTTAAACTTCCTCTACACATAGTTCAATTGACAGTGATGGGTTTGTCACAGCACATTGCGTGCCAATTACCCTATCTGCGCTGCTCAGAGGAATTAATGATGTATTATTTTGAAGAGACTCACAGGAGAGGGGGCTGTATGCTTGCTTATAATTTCTTCCATGTGCAGGAAGACACAAATGACATTTATCTTCACATTCCAAAGCCTATTTAAATGATACAGTTCAGAATTCACTTTCTTTCCCAGATGCAGCTCTGTCTTGTGGGGACTACTGCTGTTCTCAGAAAAGAAATGTTACTCCTCAGTTATAGGAAGCTGCTTGACGTGCATGTAGTTGGCATGAGGCTTGGCAGGTGCTGGGCTGCTGCAAGCACCGCCTCTTAGACACGATGCAAAACTGATGCTTCTACCACTGTGCTGACCTGCAAACCCAAGAGGATTTTTCCATGAAGTCTGTTAATACTGACATTCAAATTCCAACTTCAGTAATTGCAGACTGCCTGGTTCTAAACAGAGACATTAATCACCCCTCTCAGCTCAGAGGCGGTTCTGTTTCAGTGGTGGGCAAAGTAATCCTACACAAAATATCTGCAAAGCATTTTGGCCTCCTTCTGCTGAAGCTCCAAACAATTGGATGTGTTCAGGTGTGATACAGGACATCAGTCACAGGGACTGGAGTTTAAGTGTCAGCTTATTTGTTTAGGAGTGGAGAGGAAAAAAAATTAAAATCTGCATTCAGGTTGTTTTTGAACATAAAGCAAATCATGCCCAGATCTGAAAAAGAAGCAATCCATTTTCCCTAGCTGAAAGCATGAGAAAAAAAGCATTTTCCTGCAGTTGGATAAGCTTCAAGAACAAAATCTTCCTTTTTTGATCTCTTCCCACATGCATCGGGGCTAAATGACCCCATCCTTGGGTTGTGGGCTTCAGATCCATCATGCTGGGTTAGTGCTGCAGAGGGAAGAGCCTGGCAAGGAGGTGAAGAGAGCTTTCCTAGTTTTGTGTCATTCCTATCTACAGTCAGATACCTCCTTGTTTGCAGTCATTTGCTTAGAAACAATGGCTTTCTTTGGCAGATATTTTCCATTTTGTTTCTCATTTCAGGGATGGCTATTTTTTTTTTTCTTTTACCAGGAAAAAAGCACCTGCTGTTCATTTTTCCTGTGCTTCAGCAAGCAGTACCTTTGCTGGTCAGTAACAGTCCTGCAGCTGCTGGCCTTTGCATACTCTTAAGAAAGGGTGTTTTGCAATGAAATAATTATTCCTGATTGAAGTCTTTATTGGGCTGATCTGAAATAAAGGCTGACAATGAGCACCATGCTAGGCAAGCACTGTGTGAGAGCCAGAATAACACATGCCTGTACATACAAGAGAGATGAAAGGCTTGTACTGTACTTAATAGCATGGATGGTTTAATCCTGAAATAGCATCTTGCTCCTACAAACAAGATCTGTTTGTTTTTGATATGCCTATTTGTGGAATGGCTGCTCTTTGACTAAACATTCTCTTTCGCACGCAAACGCTAATATTTACCTTGACAAGATAATTTATTATCATTCTTAATTTTCTCTTCCTTTGAATGTTTCTGTTCTCTAACAAGACAGCAAAACCATTGTACGGATAAACAACCCCGAGGGAATAAATGGCCACAGTTTAACACATTCCTGCCCATCACTGAGCTACAGCAGCTGACCATGAGCATGTTGTCAGCTCTCTACAGTCCTGTATCACACATCAGTTTAAGGGTTGTCTAAGTTGGTGTAAGCACTTAGCATTTTGAGTAGGCCAAGTGTGCCCAAGGAGCGAGTCCTCCATTTGTTACGCATTATTCCTTTGTGAAAGGTGAAATGAGAAAATAACAAATGCTGGAAGTTACATAGTGCAACAGCACATAAGTAATTCAAGACAGGACAATTGAGAATATTTTTAGGTGTAAAGAGGAGAAAGAGAAAAGAATTCACCACAGAAAAGAAAACAAACCTCCATCAACCACTTTACCTATCTCACTGCCTGAGCAAACCTCGGGAAATATAAAAGAAAGCAGAGCTAACATGCTGAACTCCTGCTGGGCCTCATGATTCTGTCTCTGTTCCCAAGTTCACTGCATTAAAAGAGGCAGTAGATGTGCAAAGAGACAGTGAGCTCTGTCTTCTATCATCCCAGTGAGGGAGACTAATAAATGTGATTCCAATATCTATATACCCTCTCTGACAAGTAAACCAGCCTCACTGCACTCCGTTTTCTTTGGATCTTCCTGAAAATGGGCCTATCCCTCAAATGCTCCCAGCAGATAAATGATAGCACAAAAATACGAAATACAGACTTAGACAGTATTTCTGTAGCAGGATGATGGAGAGACATGAAAGACAGAACAGCTCATCTGGTTCCTTCCGCCAGCACATTTGGGACTCTTCCTATCCCAACAGGATGTTCCCCAGTGCTTTGCCCAAGCTAGTTTTTAATCTCAAGGGATAAAACTTCCACCACTTCTCTTGGGAAACTGTGCCCCCGGCTCCAGACCTTGCTTCTAGATATCCTCCCAAACTCCTATTGAAAGGCTGTTCACTTTCAAGCCGTTTCCGTGTCCGTCTGCAGACACTGTCCCAACAAAAAGATGCTGCCGTCTATTTCTGAGGTGGAGCAGCTTGGCAGAAAGTAGTTTTAGATTATCTGGTTTCAGCCTAACTCCTCATTGCAGATCTCCATTCTATTGCTTCTATTCAGCATGGGATGACGTGAGATGGATCATCATGTTTCCTAAATAAGGTGGTATTCTATGCTCAGCGCTGTATGAGCTCATTTCAGGTACATATGGGACTTGTCTCTCCTTCCTACTGACTGCAAGAACAGCATTACACAGAAAAAGAGAAAGAACACAGCAGTATCATTGAAAAAATCAAGTCCTTACCTGTCACTACCAGCTGCATGGTGAGGTTCTTGTACAGGCCATGTTTTGCATTGCTCAAGACAATGGTGTAGTTCCCAGCATGCTTTGGTCTCACATCTCTTATGCCCAGCCTGTACTTCGCTGGGTCTGGCTCGTAGCAACTTTGGTTATCCTTGATCAGTTTGCCATCTTTGTACCTGTTGTGAATGTCCCAGCAAATCATCATGTGTACACGTGGCTGTTAGCCCTCAGAAAGCCTGACTGGTACCCAAGTGAGAGTGGTTAAAGGGTCATCCTTCAGAAACAGCACTGGAGACAGATCTGGAACCCTTGCTTGAACTGGGCTTCTATTCCCTTGCCCTTTCAAACTAAGATTGAGTAGCATCTGCAGTGCTATAGGAAAAAGATATTTTAATGAATCTGAGTTATCAGTGCTTCTTGTACGCTCAACTATTATCAGAAACGCAAATGGAGGTGCCCCCAAATTGTTGTGGAATGCAAACATCAGCTTGCATGTGCAATACTAAGTGCAATAAATGATGGGTTAGCCGAAATTTGTATTGTCAGTTTTAAAACAAGATATTAATTAATCATAATTGTTTTTCAGCATGTATGAATGATCCTTTCCTATTTATGAAAAAGCTAGTCTGTTAGGGAGAGTTTAGAGTCAACAGGAAGGTCAGTGAGGAATTTACAGCCCTGAACCATCACTAACAGTGGGTTGGGCGAGGCTCCATGACCTTTTCCTCACTGCTAACCCACAGTTGGGTTATGAATATGAAATAGGGCAGATTTTGCCACACACAGAGCTTCAGAGTTGGTGGAAGGAGAAGCTGGGGTACGTGTCCTGCTGTCTGAGCATGCTGAAAGCCTCCTCTGCAGTCATTCAAACTGCGCTGAAAGACCTCCAACGTCAACATCTGCTGCATGTGGGGAAGGAGGCTCTGGTGGTCCCAGCTGCCATGGAGCCACTGCATGCTGAGCCCTGGGAACAAAGCCTGGCAGGGGAAAGGGGGTGCTCCCTCTCTAAGTACCAGGAAGGTTTCCATCTCCTAAAAACCAGAGGCAATTAAAAATAGCTCTTGGCATGCAGAGTTCAGTGATTTGACTGATACCGGATAATTTCTTGTTAGTTTGCTGCTAGGAAAATACAGCAAACCCATCCATGAGCAACACCTTTTGCTGACTGCCAGGCCACCCCAAGCAGCGCTCAGCTGGCCAGGGAAGGGCACTGGGGCGTGCTGCCAAGCCTCCTGCTCAGCTGGGACAGGCAGAACTGCTCACGGTGAGTGAGATGGGGCTGGGAAAGAGCCCTGTGAAATGAGGCATAGAGAAAGTGGCAGGGTTGAGGACAAGTGATCTAAGGGCAATGAGAGAAATGAATGTCTCCTGCACTCGCTGATGTGTTGGCCACTTTTCACCTAACCCATCACAGTCCAGGTGGAGACTTTACAGTGCTTAGGAGGATTTACTGGCATTGCTGGTGGGACCCAATTGGAGTAAATTATTTAAAAGATAAAAAGAGAAATATTTTTCCATGTTAATAGTGTGTCCTGCAGCTTTCTGCTGTGCCCTGCATCCTTGCAGACCAGCCACCACTAAAGCTAATAAACTGGCAGCCCTTTCCCCATA
Source organism: Gallus gallus (assembly GCF_016699485.2). NCBI lineage: Eukaryota > Metazoa > Chordata > Aves > Galliformes > Phasianidae > Gallus > Gallus gallus. The sequence goes on along the minus strand of NC_052535.1, from coordinate 11,938,040 downwards.
GATTTCTACTTTTCCAAACAGTTCTGTGTCTAGTGTAAACGAAACCTCTATTTTTTCTGTAGGAACCTTTTTGTTTGCATGACTAAAGGGGGAGAATAGCATGGGAAAGAGGTATGGCTTGCCACCTCCACAGAGCACACAGCAGCACAGAAAGGAGAAGCAACTCCTTGGGTGAGCTGCGAGGCCATGGCTGCAAGTGCTCCCAACTTCTACCTGCTGTCAGTGAAGCAACAGTGAAAATCTGCTCCAGACAGGACCCTCAACAAGGCCATATCTGCTTTTGCTCCAGGTGATGGTACTCACCAGGTAACAGTTGGGCGAGGAAAGGCATCCACCTTTGCAGCCAGTTTCAGTGACTTGTGTCCTGATGTAATCTCATAGTAAAGCCCTTTCTTGTGCGACACCTCAAGAAAAGGTTTGTCTTGAAAGAGAAACAAAAAGGAAGACAAAGAATGGCAGATTTGCCACAATGCAGTGCTCATATCTTTGCACAGTGCTGTGCCTATCCTCGATCTTTTGCAGTTGCAGATGTGCAGAAGCTGGAAACAGCCAAATGGAACACCAGCCTGGTAGAGCAGTTTGGCTGCACAGCTCTGGCACTGTCAGTGAATTATATCTCCATATGAAGGACCTTTTATTTAATGCAGAGAATTAGCAGCTGCTGTGCCCCTTCTGCAGCATGTCTAACTGCTGGGGTACACTGTCCCTGTGAATGCCAGCCCGACAGATTTTCCAGGGCATCAGCAACCACTCTCAGAGCTGTCTTTTCTAAGTAGCTCGACCTCAGTTCATCCATACCCTCAGATATAGAGGGTATGGAGCTCAGTCTTGAGCTCTGTGATGTTTTTTGGAAAACATCGTTCTGGATGCTGACTCTCTCATAGAATTACTACAGACTATTAATGGCTGCTTTAACTAGTTGTCATTCTTCCTAATGACATTTAGGTATCAACAGATTTAGTAATGTGGCATTACCCTTTTAGTGTCGCAGTCTTGGTTCTTGGGAGTTATGGTTTAGCTGCAGAACTTACCGTACACCGTAACGGTGACGTTAGCTTCCAGACTTGTTAAATTGAATGTTCTGCATATGTATAGGCCTCCATCTTCCATGGTGACATTTTCAATTGTCAGGCTGCTGCCAAACTTATACACGGGTTTACTCCGGTCCATACCTCTCCTGGGGTAAGGGTGCTGGAAGTCAGCAAAAAAAAAGAGGTCAAAAACTGGCATAATCGGGATTGCTGTGTTTACCCTTTCAAAGTCTGCCAGTTAAGAGAAGCAGTGATTCATATCAAAATTATCATCTCTCTCCAACACGGAAGTAAATATTATAAAAGGCAAATCAGCAGGAAGAGCTCTTGTGTGAGCTCTCATTATCAAGTCTAATGAGAAAGAAACAGTGGAACTATGGCACATTTCTGCTGAAACCTGGGCGTGCAGGTAAATAACGGGACACTGCAAAGATCAGCCCTATTTCTGGTCCACATCCCAGGGATCTCACTGCAAAACTGCCATCATCTTCTGTAGGGTCACTGTAGGACTTTTTGTTTCAGGGTCACCGTCAGTTTTCTTGTCTTAGAAATAAAGCCTACTTTCCAAAAGGATAACAGATATATTATGAGAGCCAAATGCCAATGCAAATTCCTGAAGAATTTGAGAAAGCTTTTTATTATTCTGATAGGATTTTTTATCCCAGATATTTGGTCAAGAAATTTTGCATTTATAATGTTAGAAATCTAAGGAGGTTTCATAAAGAAGTAACCCTCTTCCATCTTGTGGGTTTCAAGAAACAAAATTCAGTAACACTGGAATTTAGAAGCTCGCACTTCCATAAACTCTATTTTTTCTGTCGTTTCTTCACAGAAACAAAATCAAACATTCTTTTGTTAAGTAAACAAAATAAGTCCAAAAATAATCAAATTTTAGAGGGTACATTTTACACCATTCCAAGAGGCTTAGATGCTCCTTTGAAATGTATATTTTGCAGAATTAAAATAGAAAGCAATTATTTTAATTCTGAACATCAAATAGAACCATGAATACTATAGCGGATAAATGAACTGATCTGGAAAATACCCCTTCTCTCTGGTTTTCCTTAGGAGAACTGCAAGGTTTCAGTACATCAAAGTGTCACATGTTCTACATCAAATTCAGCATTTCTGTACTGCATTCCACGGAAAGCTCAAGAACGTACTTTCAGAATTTAAATTTAATTATTCGGTGAGGTCTGAGCAGATACAATTGGCTTTTGTTTCATTTTCCCCTACTTAGTAGGTGCCAAGATAGGTGAGCAGATTGACAACTTGCACCCTTCATGACTGCCCTTGAGACATAAGTTGTGAGCTGGGGAGAGGCTGCCAAGTAATGCAACAGAAATTTGTTCCAAGAAGAAAGATCTTCTCCTGGCTTTTCTCGCAAGCATATATTTAGCATGAGATTTGCAGTTTAATTTACAGGCTCAAGAGAGTAGATACGTTTTAGATTCATTCAAACTAGAAGTACAATCAGTTGTAGGCATAGAAATGGTTGGGTGTATTTCAGAACAGCTAGTAGTCAGTGTGCTCAGCACCATGAACAGATCTTTCTTTGGGGTAGGAGACTGCATCAAAGCAGAATCCTGAATTTTCATCAACTCACTTTCCCGTTAGGACACGTCCATATGAATTCAATGCGCCCGTTGATGAAGGTTTCTGCCTTGCATTCCAAATACAGAGTTTCTCCAACCAGTAGTTTTTTGGGAGTTGCTTTCAGAGCCAGGTTCTGCACTCTGTCCTCTGAAAGGAAAAGAGCAAAGGAATAACTGCACGGCACTCTATGCATAGATGACATTTAAGATAGTCACCGCACTCTGAATGCCCCTCCAGCATCTGCTCCTTTCAGTTTATAAAGTACTTCACCTTCTTCTGTAATTTCCACGGAAACTTTTGGAAACATCCACACAGTGGAAAAGCAAGGTCAGTTGTATAAATGCCTGAACATCAGCTGATCAAAGTGGTCAGATGTGAACACACTTATTTATGAATTATTTTTCTTGCTTTTGCCATGTTTGGCTCCAGCCCTCAAACCCAAAACATTCTGATACTATTCTTGTACTTCTTTTCTTCGTTCCTAAGAAAAAAAGATTCAGAAGTCACTCAACATTTTCATTTCTCCTGCCCTCTGATGGCCAGTTACCACTCCTTTTTGAATGGGACCACCAAATCTGAGTCTCTTGTATTTACTGATGTCTTAAATGCATCGACTCTGCAACAGCCTGCTTCAAGGCCATGCCTCTTAGTCTGTGGTGTAGCATAGTAGATACAATTCTGACCACTGCACAGCAATACATTACAGAAAAAGGTCTTGCTGGTGTGCTTTGGGGCTAGATAAGGATGTCCTCATGGTTTGTTTTTTTTTAGCTATGCATTCACAATTTTAGTAATAAATAATGACTACTCCAGCAATGAAATTAAAACAGAAAGAGAGAGATTTACAGGATCTTTATTTGGCTGCCACACAAATTCGTTGTTATTTAAAGCTGAGTGCTAATTGCATAGAAGGATGCTATAATCTAATGGGAATGAAGTCACAATCTCTCCTCGTGAAAAATACGATGTATGAAGAAAGAAAGAGAATACATTGAAAAGAAAGGAAAAATAAATTGGAAGTGGATTTTAATTAATTTCCAGCACTCCAAAATTTAATGATTGGTAGCTGCAAATGTGGATATAAATTCTGTGCTGAAGGTCAACTGTAAACACAAGGGAAAGGACATAGTAAATCACCATGAGAAACAGTATAAAAAAGCAAATATATGAATATGTTAATGAGATTTTTATAACATGATCTTGTGTGTTTAATGACCAGAAGCAAAAAGAAATCTAATGTTTGGATTATTCTAAATTGGCATTTGCTTTAGTGTAAATAATGCTCTATTCAAGCAAACAAAGCTTCGGTGAGGTTTGAATAAAATGCTCCTGTTCTGTACCACCTCCACACCTGGCAATTTGAGTGGATCAGGCAAGTTCTATTGAATAGGAAAACAAGGGGAAGAATCAGTTTGCTTTAAGTGTTGCAGTTTGTACATGCTACAGATACATAACAGTTAGATTTATCAAATATTCCTAGGGCTAGTCAATAAATAGCCAGGGGCTTAGCAATGAAGCAGAAATACTATGGTCATTCCTTGGTGCGCAGCAGTCACTCACCTAGTTTCTGTACGAGGTAATAGGATGTGAACACGCTTCCATTGATGCCTGCAGTGCATGTGAGTACTCCAGAATAAGTAAAAGCAGGAGAGGGGATGACAAATCCTCTTTTTGGGTCCCACACCATCTTCTTGAACTTTAGCTTTTCACGATGAGGATACTGAAAGAGAACAGGCAATAGGAGGTGCCTGAGACATTCCCTTTCTCCTCAGGTCATCGAGCCAAGCAGCCAAAGCTGTTCTGCTTTATGGACTAGGGAGGTATTTGACCTTTCAGAGTGGTTGGTGGTCTCATTCCACACACATCTCAGGCAACAGCAACACGTACAAATAGGAAAGTCCTCCCGGAGGTACAACGGTTTGGAATCCAGAACTTGGACATTGTAACTGGTGTTCTTGATTCAGTAGCCCAAAACCTCTCAGACCTTATCCAAGACATTTTAAATCCAGTTTCCCTCATTCCTTTACTGGAAGTAATTCTGCCAATTAAAAAAGTAATTTATGGAAGCTTTGCAGAGTAACCTTTTTGGAAGTGGTTAGGAACAAAATGTTGCTTCATGTACTGCCACATGTATGTACCATGCGTCTTTCTCAAAATACTTTAAAATAAGCATCAAGTTAGACCTCTAAAAATCTATACCATGCTCTGATTCTATGATTAACATAGTCACATAGACATTAGTTGTCCCAGATTCGTAAATATTTGTACTGTTCTGTGATTCTTGAAAAAAAGAACCATAATGTTGCTCTTCATCTTTTTTGTTATGCAACACACAATTTATTCTTCTGCCTCCAAACAAACAGTAGTCTTGCATTAGCAGTGTGGTTTAAATTGGATTCAGTTTAAATAACACTCCTCTTCTGATGAAATTTCAGCTCCAGGCTTTGAGAGCTGGTGCTCATACCTCTCCTGGGAACACACTGCTGATCGGGCTGGCACTGCTTTATGTCCCTTATTATTAAGTACTCGACACAGAACAAAGATTGTGGAAGTAAGAGTTTGGGGCAGAGACTGGTGGCATTGCTTTGGGATGGCAGGCACGGCTTTCTTCTGGAGCAACGGTTCTTTTCTGACAGTCATAGGAAACATGGGTTTTGGGAAAATGCTTTCAAAGTAATTGAGCTGTGCAGAGCCATTAGGAAAATTCAGGAAAAGCTACAGAACGAGATCTGAGACCTGGGGCTTAATTGTGCTTTAACACCCATGAAGGTCAAAGCTGTAAGCGGCAAATGCACACTGAGCCAGATCAGTGACTAAACAGATCTGACAGGACTGAAAATGCTTTTTTGCCCAGAATTAAAATCATGTTAAGCAAAACTAAAAGTTCGAGTCTTGTGTCTTAGCATGTGTTTCTTAATAACAGAGATGATCTGCAGAGTTAGCCAGGATCTGTTCGGTATTAGTGAATGGTACCTTTCCCCATACATATTTAAAGGCCAGAGAGTGCAATGATTTTAAAGTATAATGGTAACATAAGGAACTTAATTTACAGTGGGAAAAGTACATTTTCTACAAGAATAATAAAATGTGATAAAGATGAATTTCATGGTTTGGCAGCTCCGTTCCCTGATGGCGAGAGGAAGGGGAAAGAAAAAATAACCCTACTCAGGAGGCCCTTTTCAACACTACACACATATTAAACATCTCCATAGAATATTCAAAAATATATATTTAAACAACCAAACAAAAAACGTCAGTGCTGCTTGAAGGAAATCACAGCGGCTTTCCTTCCTTTGAAGTTCGCTGTCTATAGGAGATTAAATTTGGAAGCAGAGGATGTTCTAAATTCGTCCGCCCGCCTTGCTCACCTCTTGGTCCCACAGCCGTACCTCCGCCCCTCTCCACCCCGCTTCCCCTGCGCATGGGAAGCCGCCGCCTCGGCTCCACACGGGGCCGTCGGATCCCCAGACGGGTTGTGCTGGAGGTGACTTTCTGGCTGCTGGAGCCACACACGGCTCCCAAGAGCGTTCCCGTGGGAGCAGCGCTCAGCATCCCCATCCCTCCCTGCGCCCTGCTGCTCCCCATTGCAGGGGAAGACTCTTTGGGGGACAATTTTCTCTGCAATTCAACAGGGAGATTTCAGTGGAGATTTCGTTTCTCCAGCAGCTTGCCTCAAGGTAAAGGACTTCAGACTGTGTTTGAAGAAATTACCAGGGGAGAGTTTAGCAGGCACGCAGGAGAGCTGGGTTGCCTATAAATAAGGGGATAAATCAGGAAGCTCCAAGGCCCTGTTTAGGCCCATGTGACTCTATTCCAGCAACGAATTCGGTTGAAGTAGGCTCACATAAGATGGGGATGTTTCATTTTTATAGCCAAGGAAAAGGTGATAACAGTTATCCAGGCTCAAGTGATAAGCTATAAATGGAGAGCAGCCTTATCCCCCCCACTTTTAATCCCTACTGACAGAACTTAAAAACAGAGATCTGCTAAAGCAATAAGGCTTGTGCTGTCCCTGTGCACGTCTGCTGGAAATTTGCCATTGGTTTCTGTGGGAGCTGGAGCTCTGTATCTGGCCTCTGTGTTCCATGCGCTGGCTCTCAGGAGGTGACACCTAATATCTAGGAGAGGCGGAGCCCCTCGGACCCTCTGCCAGGCATCACGTACCTGTGTGCCCTGTTGGCACACCACCTTCAGCAACACAGCCTCACATCTCACAGCCCTTCCAGAACAGACCATGGAAAAGGGGCAGCGGCAGTGGCAGCAGGGCAATGGAGAGGCACATCAGCTACTGGTAAAAGGCAGGATTGGAGCTAGGAGACCCATGTTCTGTTCCTTCTTCTGTGGCAGGCATATCTGAAGTGATTCTGAAGCCCTTTAACTGAGCAATTATGTCCCTATTGACTGAAGAAGTCCAGGACCCTAAATTTCTATCTTTATTCCACGGACCATTCTGCAGCCTTGACATTCAGGTGTGGCTGCTGCTGAAGGAAGCAGTAGCCACTTATTTCTGAGGTCAAAACCTGGTTTTAAGTTCTGAAATCAAGCAGAAATGGGCAACAGTTCTAAGAGGTTCATGATATAAAAGCGATGAGCTTTAATGGAGGAATTTCAAACCATGAGATGTGAAGAACATTTGATAAACTCAGCCTAATCCCACCAACAGTCTTATGCACAGTTCACTACTAATGCACTGTGAGAGCAGTGCTTCCAGATGACTATTACCTTTTCTATTTCCTTCTGAAACTTACCGAGCTTCATCCATTTTATTTTCCACTTTTACCCACCGTGATGGCAGTGCAGACCTCTGAATTGTCTGAATTTCTCCAAACCAGCCACTTACCTGCATAAGTTGAGGTCTGATATCTGGAGAAGTAACTCGGCAGGGGATAACGACTGTTTTCTTAGCCTCTAGAAGGTAGATGATTTGGGGATGTTCCGGGTAGAACTCCACAAATGGATTTCTGTAGTCTGCAGAGAGAAGAACACTGATTTGCAGAAGCGTTCCTTTGCCGATCAGAGCCCACTGTTACACGTGGCAGGACACCAGTGACATCTTGCTTGTTTTCAAATGACAAGGTCATCTGGGGACTATAGCTGATTACCAAGAAACAGAATATCCTATTTTTAGCCTTATTTTGCTAGTTTGTAGCATGATCATATAAAATAAAAATCCTTTTCCTATCCATTCCCCACCCGTAACAATGCAGTTACTGACTGGCTCCACAGGCCTCCGTGGCACATGGGTTAGTTCTTTCCTTGATGCTCTGAATTTCTTTCACAGCCACTATTATACACTGTAGCACATCAGAATGCCGCAGCAATTAAGTGTTACCGTAAGGGTACAGCTTAGCACAGAAGTAACTTCTTGGTGACACCTTTAGGGAGCTATAGGATTTTCTACAGATTTGCCACAGTAAATCAGACAGGACATACATATATCATAGAAATAAGTAAGAATTAGAGGTATTTTAATTTAATTAAGCTTCTGAGTCTTACTGATTTTTCATCCTATGGATACAGTGATGGTCATCAGAAGATTAAAAGAATGTGAGACCCTGAAGCAGTCAAGATTTTTCTAAAAAGTATTCTTTGACTTGATATCCCATGGGATAAAGTTTCAGGTGCCATTCAGCTAATCCAAAACTGACAACAGCAGGCAATGTAGGCAACCAGCCATTTTGCTTTGGATTATGCTGTTGACAAGAGAGTATATGGATGTTGTACAGTAACCTCAACCTGCTTATCCTTGGCCTAGGACCTGCCTCTATATGCTTACTGCGTTCCTGAATGAGCCTCGCATCCTCATGTTGTGTGTCCTCTCTAATTCCTGATGTAATACTGAGGGATGTTTATAGAGAAAAAAAATCAATTACTAATTGCTTGGAGGATCTAGCTACACTCTTGTGGCTCGTGTCCCCTCTCTGTAGGATGCTGGTCTGAGCTGGCTGCATGGAGTGCAGCATCTCCAATAAATGCTGCTCACTGATCAGATGCCTCTTGAACACAAAAAGCAAAGCCACAGTCTGTGTTTAGGAGTCTGAACGGTGTGATTGCCTTGCTCAAGCACCACAGTTCCAGTCCAGCTGACCCCTACCCCTTTGCCTAAGTGCATTCTCTCATTTTGCATCTAGGGCAGTTGTGGCAGCTGTTCTGTCATTAAACAAAACCTTAGTTGAACTGTGTTAGTGTAAGGCTGTCTATGCCTCCCTTTAGTCCCTGCATTACTGTATCAGAGCTCTCTCCCCCCTTCATCTGTTGGAAGAACTGAGAATGTTCTTAAATCTCCAGGAAAAAGATGATAAAATATTTCTCTAACATTTTTAGCTAGTGAGGAAATATCTCTGTAACTGAAATGTTAAAAATTCCAAGTACTCCTTTCTGAGAGTTCTCTGTTTTGGCTGCTCTTCACAAGGGGTTCAAATAGATGGCAAAAGCCTCCCAAATTTCTCCTTTCCAATAACTCATCTGTTGGCAAACAGTGTTTTGCTTCAAATCAAGAAGGATCCATTTTCTGTTTAAAACAAGTGTTCACCCTTTGGGCAGCAGGGAGCAGTTGTATTCTGTTCTGGACTCCCTGTCATTAAGTAGGAGGTGAAGTACATTGCAAGGAACAAATGCACTGCATAGAAGTGCTACAGCTATGTTATAGCTGCCAGTTTACACCATTTCACTTAAGTGCATGAAATTAAGTTTTGATGGTGAGTGACTTTTAGGCTTTGAAAAGTGGACGTCTGTCACTCGCTGGGCAGCACATCCCTCTTCACATCATCTCTCAGCTCTGGGAGTTTTGATCTCCTGCTAGAAATCGGTGCTGCTTATTGGTGACCTGTAGAGTAGTTTGAACGTGGAGTGTGAGGTTTGGATTTGCTCTTCCTTTCCAAAATACAACTCCACTTACAAAGGAAAACAGAAGTTTATCTCACTCACTTTGTCTTTGTTACCCCACGACTGTTAACTTGTCTGGGAATAGGTCATTCATTTGGAGCTATCAGTGTTCATTTCTTTGCTAATGACAACAGTCCTTGCTTAAGGAATGCCATGGAAATGTGTGGGTGCTCTCACTTGGAATCAATCTCACAGAACAAACTGGATGTGGAGCTGGAGTTCATGCTCTCCACAGCCCAGAACAGAAAAGTAAGGACTGAGATGGGGTAGTGGGACTGTAGACTTTTGTACTTTTGATAGCTTAATTTTAGCTGAGAATTGGAAATAGGGTTCTTAGCAGATGAAGGGTACCGTGTGCTTCAGTCATGATGAAATCAAATGGTGGTACAGCTTATCAGAAAGGTCAAAACGTGACAGAGTTGTTTTACAGAAGGACTTGGATCGCTGTGCAGGTACAAGGGCTGCGTGATTAGCGTGGGGAGCTGGGACAAGGGGCCAGCTGGGGCCCTGCAGAGCTCTTGTTGCAGGCTTTCTGATCTGAAGGTGAGGCAATGAAACTGAAGACAAAGGCCAGAAATCGGGATGAAGTCTATCATTTCCAGCAGCGTCTTTTCATGTCAGCTTCCATTCCACGCTATTCATTTTTTTCTGACTGAATCAATCTATTAAAAACACGTACTGTGGAGGAAAGGCACTGTAAGAAACATTGTGAGAGATACTAATTAGAATGAAAAATAGACCTCTCATCTTCCCACGTTTAGGAAGTTTCGGAAACACATCTGAACTTCTTGGCTAGGCAGGCGCTGGATCTAATCGAGCCTCCAGCTGAGAAACCTGATCTCATGTCCACAGCTTTGTAGCTTGTTCCAACCCCTAAAACTAATACGAAATATTTACACTCAATATGGTTTGTCTTCTGCAGTTTCCCAAACAGGTCAACTACATTCTTATATTGAGTTACATTGCAAACATGTGTTTAATGTTTGTGTGTGAACATTAGTGCTGCTTAATGCCTCTGCGGTCTTGCTCTCCAGCTAACCCATACTTGGAATAGATCAAATGTGATGATACATTCACAGGCAAATTTAAATCTTATGCAAATAGTGAGAGGCCCTTCTACTTCCAAGAAGACCCTGTCCTTGGATTACTTGCTATAGGAAAAGGCTGAGAAAGTAGATTTGCATTTCCAGTGAGCAGTGGGAGTGCAAAAAAGTGTTAGGGGAAGCACATTCATATCTATTTCTCCTCTTACGGGTAAAAAGAGAACAACTGCTGTGCCCTGTGACAGAGGGATGAGACAGGAATATAGACCAAGAGGAGACCTGCTGTGAAAAAGGAGCTTTTGGTGTTAAACTATTCACAAATCTGGATCAAATTTTGACTAATTGCTTCAACTGAATTTTGAAGTATTTGTGCCAGTATTTTTAGAAGGAATTTCACTGTTTGTTTAGAAACTGAAAGTTAAAAAGTTTTAAAAACAGCTATTTAAAACAAACAGCAATGTTTGTATAAAAAGCAAAAAATCAAAAGAAGGTAGCTAAGCAATGTGTTAAATAATCCTAAAACACATGAAAACACTGAATTATGCAATAATTGAAGCGCTTCAGTCAAAACATAACACAGTTTCTCTAAAGCATTTCCTCTCCATGGAAAACAAACCATTACTTAACCCCATTCTCCTCCATCGTCTCTCCCCACCTCCAAGACTGACGTCGGCCAAATTCTCAGCATCACAACAGAACTAAAAATAATCCACTTATTTCAATTGTAAATGGAACAGATACACATCGTGGCACTGCTAAATGACTGAAGAACACCTCAGAGGGAAGCATGAATTCACAGCGTATATCACGTAAGCTGTATCTCATTCCTAACTGACTTTTAATGGCCTAACTGACGTATGGCTGAACTGCCATATGGCTAGACAGTTGCTAGAATTACATTATCCCAGAGCATAAGCTACAGTCTGAACTGAAAGGCAAAATATATTCATTCAGCCTTTCACATCACTACTCCAAATATAGATTGTGCTTTACAATCTCTTGGCAAGTAACAACAACAAAAAGCAGCTTCTGGGTTGTAGGGACTACTGAGCCCTGAAGAGGACCAGTGCATAGAGCAGCAGAGCCGTGCATCCTGCAGTTTGCTCGTGCTTCATTCCAGCTGCTCTAACAGCCACGCAAGCAGGAGCGAGCCAGCTCCTCTTGCTTTGGGCAGGAGAGGCTTTGGACAGGAGTGTTTCCCAGGCAGCTGGGCTGCTCATTTAACAGATAAGCAAATATAAAGTGGCTCAGCTTGGGATCTTAACAAAACGACAAAGAATAAATACTGAATAGGGAACGAATCAAGTGCTAGCTGATACTTCTACAGTTTGCTCAGACAAAAAACGGAATCCTTCATGAAACTCTTACACAGGTCAGACTGACTGGCACAGAAAAATGATCTGCTGGACACTGGGAAATCATTGCCAACTTTACGAACACGTTCCCCACCGTCAGTTAATCAGCAGGCAGTTTAATCACTGTAAAAAAAGCCTCACAGAGACAGAACTTCTTGAAACAAAAGGGACAGGGTCACTCTCCTTTAAAAATGATAACCTGGGCCTCAAGGAAGATCTCAGACTCCAGATGGTGGAAATCAATTGCACTCAACTGTCACAACTGGGAGAGCTGTGTCATAGAAAATGCAGGTGCCGTCCTGCAACGCAAGGCTTGGAAGCCCTGCTCTTACCAGCACTGAACTCCAGGAAAAAATTCTTGCAAAGAAACACTTTATGAAAATAGCTTGGCACATCTGTTCCTCCTGAGGTGGGAAGGTAATATGCCCTATGAATCTTACCCATAAGAAAACACCCATAAATTCCCATAGGACACTTAAGAAGAATAATTTACTGCAAGCTGCAAAGCTCATTATATGTGAAGAAAGACAAGAGCTGCAGCACGTGAGTGACTTATCGAGAGGGAGAGGCCCCTTCCTCCGGCCCCAGGATGGCTGGCCGGCCCTGCAGGTCAGTGGAGGTTTGCAGGAAACTGCGGCCAGGCCGGGTGCTGCTGCTCACCCAGCATGGCTTGGGGGGAACACAGCAAAGTGAGGGAAGCCAGGGCAGCAGGGGGAGGGGGCCAGCAGAAAATCCAGCACACTGCGCACAAAGCAACTCAAAGGTCAAGTGCGTATAAGAACGTTGTTTTCCTTCAGGAAGAGAAGCCCTTCATGTTTAAATTCTCTTTCTGCACAGGACACGATTAATTGCTGCTGGAGATGAGTCCCTTCTAACTCAGCCACTTGGGCAATGCACAGCTTGCTCCGCAGGCCCTGCAGGGGCTGCACTGCAGCCCTACACTCAGCGTGCTGTGCACTCAGGCTCCTTCCTTCCCAGCATTACATCACCCGCAGGTTCAGAGCATCCTCCCGAGACATGTGCAGGGACTTTGTACAGGGTGCTGGGTGCTTTTCATTTCTGCTCATGTTTCGTACATCATGAAGACAAATTGTCTCATGATATTTGTATCACACCTAAACCTGTGGAGATAGCATCACCTCTCCCTTCAGCTACCATCCATCAGCTCACAGATGATACACACTACGTGGCCTTTGAGGACAGTCATGCGCCGCTGTTCACTTCTTTCTAATTCCCTAACACTCCCTCAAGTTTCAGCTGGAAGGCACCTACAAACATCACTCAGTCCAGTCCTCAGACCATGCACTTTGCTTCTCACTTTGTTCCTGCTGAAAACATAGTGAAGGCATACGCCCTCCCCATTTCTTTTCTTCCTTCAGTTGTATCTTACAAGAACAGAGTAGCTGGAAAGTCTGAGTGATCAGTTTCTCAGGTCCTTCGGTTCAATTTTTTACATAAACCCCATCAGTTTTTAATTCCTCAAGGCCAAGAACACTCAGGACATTCATAATCGTTATCAGTTAAGTGACACTTTGGGCATGGAATTTTGGAAAGCGTTACAAGAAAACTGCCTGACTTGCTGTATTCCTCCTGGTAGTCTATCAAAGCTTCTAAGTGCAGAGGTAACATCTAGAAAGTCACTTGTTTTGAAACAGGATCTTTGAAAATAAAGGACCTTTGAGTTTGGCAGGAAAATGAAAAGAATTGGTGGTGGAATGTCTAGGTTAAACAGAAAGCAGAATATTTTATCTTTAGGCAAAACAAAAGTGACTGCAAAGCCCCCAGAAGCCATTCTGAGTCAACACGAAGCATTCTGTTTTGGTCAAATGAAGTACATTCTTCCCTTGCAGACTGCCATTAGAAACACAGGAGTATTTGTAGAGACAAATATTATTTTATAAAATGTTACTTCAAAAATTGTGGGAGCAAAATTCCTTTCAATGCTGAGCAGAAAAAACAACAACAAGAAGAAAGTCAGAATGGATTAAAAGAAATGTCTCCATGCATTGGCCAAAACTATGTTTCAAGCGTCAGATGAATGCATAAATTCTGATTACCCATAAGACAAGACTTTCAGCAGACACAGAGTTTGTAGGACATATTCCTCCAGTGAAGTCCCATCACTAAGAACTGGTCTCCTATATTAACTGCTGCCAGCTGCTCAGCTGGGGTAAGGCTCAGCAATTAGTGATTACTGGGTGGAAAACCAATGGGAAGGAAGAAGTGGGGGAAATGTGTTCGTGATTTTGTCTGTCAGGCTTTTGCTTAGGAATTCTGTATCAGTTTAAAGGAGGAGACAGTTACCTCTTGCTGCTAGAAGTCAAGTGCTGTCACTGACAGCATGTCAGAACACGATGCTGCTTGCTCAGCATCATATCTTGCAAGGCTCCTCCACTTGAAAGTGGAGAAGTGTAGTTTAGGATATGGTTTGAGGATACTGAATGTCTTGATTGAGAATTGAATGCAGCTCATTATTTCCCTGTGTCCCGTCCTTCATCCAGAGCTTTATATTTGAGGAACAGCACAGAGAGTCCTGCACACTGACATAGCCTATATTCCCACACCATGTGGCCCTGAATATGAAGTGAGACCCTTCCACCAGTCTGAGACAGCCAGCTTATCTGCTGGGATGCACGCTGAGCAGACGGACACCAAGTGCCTGTCTCAGCTAGCTGAGTGTCTGGCAGCACGTGTGGCTGTCTTGATGCGTCCAGTGTGAAAGGAGGAAGAAACGTGACTCCAGCACTGGTAATATCTTCTGGAGAGCAAGCCAAACACCACGTCAGGGCTGCTTCTCACATTCAAATTATCTCTGTGAACTGTCAAGAGAATTAAGGAGGCAGAAATCAGCTTCAAAGAATGTCGGAACAAAAATATGGCCATGTGAAGGGTGCTTTCATGCATTTCCATCCTCTTTAGGTTCTTCTCAGCGAGGAATGAAGGAGATGGAGCTTCACATCTCTGGGCTGTGGCATTTGATAAAGAAGGGACTGTGGCTGATGTGACACTCAGCCCTGATGCAACACTTGTCCCACCTGCCCTCTTCGTTCTTTGCAGCAGCAGAGAGAGATTGTATCCTTCCCTGCAATGTCTTGCTGCCAGAGCTGACGAGCAGTGAGATGCGTGCTCTGACAAGACAAGCTGCTTGGATCCATCCTTCTTTTTCCTTCAGATTGGCTATGAACCAAAAGGAGCCAATAGGAAAGGCTGCATGACTTTAAGCAGAGATGCAGCAAGAAGTGAAAAGTTTTCCTTCACCTGTGGACTGTGCTCACATGGATCACATAAACAGCCCTTGAGTTTCATGAGGAGCCCTGGCAGGACCTGGGCTCCAATTCCAGTTCTTGTGCTCTGGACCCCTGGCAGCACTGCAGTACAGCTTGGGAGTTCCAGTGCTTCATAGTGTCCTTAGGAACATCAAAAGGAAACAGGCCTCACTTTCTGCACAGCAATATATTCTAGTTACACCATGTGGCTCCATACATCAGTACTGAAAATCAAATGTATGGAAGGAAATTACTCCCTCAGCCCTGCCCTGTGCCTGGCTTGCAGTGTCACTGCCGTGTGAACCACCAGCAGCTGGCTGGGCCTAAGTAGGAAGCCAGTGTTCCAGTGTTCACCAATGAACACATTCAAAGAGTGAACCACACCAGGCATGAGCGGGTTGTTCTGCCCCAGGGTACTCATGCCCTGAGTGGCAGCCAGCACGGATGTACTGGGCTTGTATATACTGCTTGGTGCCAGTGCCAGTGATCAGAAGAGGTGGGACTTGCTGGTTTTGGAGTAGTCTGTTGAGCATCAGCCCTGTCATGGCCCTACTTATTTAAAGAAACAGAGTAGGATCTCTGCCTTGCACAAAAAGTAGTTGAGAATGTCTGCTGCTGACCTCTTGTTCCCATGTCTTGATGTCCCCTACTGTTCTAGCAAAGCAGGACCACTGGTGTGTGTGGACAGGAATCAAAGCACAGCATGGAAACGTGGATGAAGTTCTCTATACAGTATTTTGCAAGATGTGACTGGCTCCAATTACCACTGGAATCAGGATGCACAATTTGCTGATGGAGGGGAGCAAAACAGAACAGAGCCCATTCTCCCTCCTACTCCTCAAGCTGAGCAGTACAGAGAAGTGCAGCAAACCCCATGCTGCTATATGGAGCTGAGGGCTACGAGAAAATCAGCACCAAAGCCAAGGTAGCACTGGGCTGGTGCTACCAGCTGACACTTCCAGCTGACACCCTGGGGATTATCAGCTGTTTGCTGACAGTGTTTCAAATAGGAGAGCTGCAAGTGCTGATTTCTGTCTAGGCTGAGGTGTGGGATGGTGGAGAAAATCTTTTTGTTTCTGTTTTCCTCCATCTCTGAGTCATGTTCAATTTTATACATGCCCTAGGAAGCCCAGCGTAGAAGGCACTCTGTGTTGGAACATGAGATAGGAGCCTGCCCCTTCCTTGGGCTCAGGAATCCCAAAGGTTGAAAGAAATGAGTACATTCCCCAAGAAGACCATTTGCTTTGGAACCGTAATTGCAGAAGGCAGAGCAGATAGCTGGCTGCCTCGCTCCCCAGTCACTGCAGAGCCTTTCCCTGAGAGCTGCACTGAAATTAGATGAGCAGTTAAAAACTTCCTGATTATTTCTACTCCATCCCCAAGCTACGTTGTGTTTTCAGTGAGGAGACGGGTGACAGGAGAAGGGGGTTGTCTGCTTTTTAATTACAATCCTTTGGACTTGCAGCTGCAGCGGGAAGCAGAAAAGGCCTTGAGAACAATGATTCAGGATCAAGGTCCTGAGCACTCCCTCCCTGCAGACTGGCAGTGCAGCTGAGGCACGGTGCTGACCACTGCCTTTGGTCCCCATGGGCTGCCTGGTGTGTGGGGGTCACAGCCTGAGTGCACCGGGGAGAGCTGCTGCATGCCAGATTCTGGCAGAGCTTAGAAGCTCCACCAGGGAGGCTGTAAAAACAGAAGCAAGCACAGGAAATAATAGCCAGTAAGCTGGGCTTCCGATACAATCATGTTCTCATTTTGGTGTCAAGCAGCAGGCCAGGAATGAAGGGAAAAAATACCATTCCTTCCTTTTTTGGCAATGCTGGCTTGTAACCTCAGAGGAATCTCCAGCCTTCAGGGCCTGGCTCTGCATTTTCTCACCCCACCTGGCTCGGTGCTGCAAACAGCCTGCCCAGCCATGCTCCTCCACAAAACATCCCGAGATGGCTCTGGGGCTTCTGCTTCGTCTGCTGCTCAGTGGGAGCCGTGAGTTTCTTCACTTGGAAACAACGGATGGGTTTCTTAGGGATGCCCAGACACTGCGTGTCAAAGTTCCTTAACAAGGCGTGTTTAAATACTGAAGGAAAGCACGGGTACGTTCTGAATGCCCCACGATTCATAGATCCCTTGCTGACGAACAGCTTTCTCACCCCCAGAACGGCCTGCTGGCATTCAGCAAACACACACAGGAATTAGAGGGGAAGAGAAGCACGCCCTGCATCCATGCTGAGGTACAACTTCACTTTCTGGGGCCGAGCAGCTCCCGCAGGCTGGCAGGTCAGAGCCCAGAGGCCGTTGCAGGCTTATGGGCTGCAGTTCTGTAGTGGGGCTGTGTTGGTGGGTAAGCAGCTGGCTTGGTGGGACACGGCACAGGGCGTCTGCTCGCCGGCTCACCTATGCATGGTGCAGACTGACTCACTTTCTGTTATGCTTCCTTTATCAACTTCTAAAATATACTAAATCTCATCTGAGAGGAGAGAATCTCTGAGGGTGATTTAGAGCATGCTGTTTTTAAGGGGAACCTTGGCACAGCACTCTCAGGCTAGCAAGAGGACATCCTGTGATTTTTTCTTTAGATGAACACTGTTCCAAGTGCATCACCAGCAAATATCTCATAACTTGAGATATCTTCTTAAGATAAATACTCAGGCAGTCCCAAAAGATCCGTAAGACTTCCTGCACATGCTCTCACCATAGAGTAATGGAGTCCTGGGTAGCCAGCCAGGGCACTGAATCAGGATAGAGAATTGAGTTTTCAATGCACTGTTTCCTGACATGTAGGCATTGAGTTAGGTTAACAATCTTGGATGTAGGGCATCTGAGTGGTGTGTAATGAGAAAAGGAAACAGCTCAGCACAAGAACTAGGGTGGATAAAGAAACCAGGGCTTAGAGAAACAAGGGGAAAAAAAAGAGAAAGGAAATAGAAAGGCAGAAAAAAAGTGTCTACAGGAACTAACAAGTAACACCAAAAAGCTACTTTCCGATAAGAGGAAGACTTGCTGGGAAAGCAGGATGAGGGCAGAAGGGGACTATTTACAACAGACATAAAGAAATTGGAAAATCTTATCCACCAGCATCACACAGGTGTGTTCACCCAGTACTTCCGAAATTGAATTTAGTCATGTGGGCAGACCACATTAGCCAAACCCATTACATTTGTAGTATTTGCTTCAGCAAGAGGATTCAAAGAGTCACATCTTAGCAGTTCCTGGAAGAATTAAATTCACTCATTTTCTTGCATATTTGTAGAGAACCGCAGAGTAACCCTATTGAGCACCAATGGATCTCACGTGAGTGGATCTCACATGGCACAAAACGTCAGCTCCTTTGTCTGACTACTCACAGTCTCAGCTTGGAAGACCTGAGATGATTTCACAGTTTAGTAAATCAATTGTCAAATTAACTGGAAAAATACATCAACATTTTCTGGGAACGTTCTTTCAACAAAAAGTCGTATTATTGAAATGGTTGTTCAGTGTTACGTGCACTTTATTTCAGAGGAGCAGCCTCTGAAGTTTGTTTCCATTTGCTACTAGACGTGAACCCAGTGATTCTGACACAAATAGAAGAGGCAGCTCAAGGGAACAAAAATGAGAAATAGGCCGTTTTTCACCAAAAAAAACCACCCACCCAATAAAATATGTATAATGCACTCATTCAGCTTAGCTAAGTACGTCCCACAGATGTGAAGGACAAAGCAGTACACAACTGTGTAGGAGAGGCAGGAACCGCAGAGACTGCTGCTGGGGAGTTTCATGCCTGGGGAGGAAGAGGACTTGGGTATTGAAGGCGAATCTCAGGAAAAGCACTGTGGCAGCAAAAGCCTTAAAAGGTCTTAAAAGGTAAAGGAAGGAAAAGATGTTTAGAGAAATCAGTGTTCACTGATTCAGTGTTTGAAACAGAAAAATAGGCAGGACAATCTCGCCTTCGAGTGATGGAATTGAATGAGATAGTTAATTTCTGGCTCTTGTACCTTTGTCCCTGTGAATTAATTCATCTGGCCTGAAAACCCAGGTGTATCCCGGCCTCTGCACAGTGCCACAGCTGTGCGTGCTGGGACTGGGGCAAGCATCGGAATCGAATTGTTTCTTGTAGCACTGATTTTACATTACCGAAAAGGCATAAAACCAAAACAAAAGGAAGCTCTTACCTTCAACGAACACATAAATCTTGGCCGTGAGCTCCTCTCTAGATGGGGCGTCATCATGGACGCAGGTGAGGTACCCGGTGTCGCTGGCCGTGACGTTCCTGAGGAGCAGCGTGCTGCAGCTCTGCCTGCTGTTGTTGCGGCAGCTGCTGATGTCCACGCGGGGGTCCTTCCTCTGTGCCTCCCCCAGCAGCCAGCTCACCGGCCGTGCTCCCCTGCCAACAGCACACCACAGTTACAGCGGGTCACGGTTCAGGCAGAACGTGGGCTTCCTTCTGACCAACGGCAGCCAATGTTCCTAATGTTCCCTGTCTTGTCATTTGGAAATGAATGATATAGGCTGCAGGGTGCTTGGATTAGCAGCCATAAGGAATTAAGGGGGCTCACATCACACTCATGCAATAGAGCAGGGGAAATTCCAGAAACTGTAGCAACTGCGGCAGCTAACTCCTGGAGGAAAGCTTAGTTTTCATTTTAACAGACATCCTGAACTCGAGTTTGTTTTTCTACCTCTGTGTTTAAGCCACTTCAAACATTTGAAAGCACCAGATAAAATTATATGTTTCTTTCAAGTTGAGGAATTTGCATATTTATCTGCTAAATTAACTCATACTTTCCTTTGACTGTAAGGCTGCATGGAGAGAGAACATTTATGTAACTTCTCATCACCTTTCTTGTTTAATCAGCACTGACTCAATCTTGGTTTTGTGAAGGGTCTGGAACTAATCCAATTACAGATCTTAGAATATCTCCTCAACACGGATCTTTTTCTATTCACTCCATCACAGCACTCGGCACATAAAACCAGCAGGGCAGATGATAGACACACCGTGTCACCCATTCATGTCTTAGTTATGATCACAGCTAGAGTCAAATGCAATTCTGGGTAATTCACTGACAAAAAGCAAGGGCACTTTATCACCTGTTGAGGGACTCAGAGAGATCTTCTAGTGTTTCAGGTCAGCAATAGGCCCTGGTTCTGCTGGTTTTGTTCTGGTAAATGCAACAGGCAAACCGTAGCAGCTGCTGCAGCTCCGTCCTGCCTGGGATGCGCTTTGGGGGCTCTAAGGAAGCCTAGCACAGGCTCTACATGCTTATGCAAAGAGGACTGTGGTCTTCCTGTAGCTGATTATTTTCTGCAGGTCAGTGCAGAAAATGGTGGGGGCAGAAGTGGTGGTCTGTGGATCCCGGGGGAGGAAGGGGTTTGGGTTCACAACACAGGAGGCAGTTCTTTGCTTCCATGCCTATAGAAAGGCCATGCTGTTCCAAAGGACAGGAACTCACTCGCTCTTTCTACCGTGGTGAACTCCCATTGATCCAAGGCCATTTGCAGAGCAGAGAAAGGAGCAAGAACCCCTGGATTTTCCCAGCTGAGTGTAGCCAGGAAGAAATCCGGTCTAGACATGTCTGCTCCATAAAGATGCCTGTCCTTAGAGTATCCAACAAGTGTGCTGTGTGGAACTTCCAGTAGCTAAGAACTCTGAACCCCTCCTGTGCCAGTGGCTTTGCAGTGGTACAACTGGTGCACTAAGGGAATGCTATTGCCAGCAAGTCAAATGACACTCAAACAAACATCCTCTTGGCTCTGATTCTGACCGTCCTTCTGTCGCCTTCCTGAATACGGTGAGGACACGGGGCCGAGGTCTGGAGGTTATTCCCAGCACGTAGAAGAGTGAGAGCCCCGGGAAGAGTGTGGATGTTCTTCCTGGTGAGCAGACTCACCCTGCTTCTTGGATGCACCGTGGGCTTGGGCAACCCTGCCTCCCCCATCACACTTCCTGTCCTTCTGAGTTAGGAAATACCTTCTTACAGAGACATCCCTACCCAGTGTTCTTTCCCAGTCTACAAACGTCACCAATGACGTAACAGCCACTTCTGTCAAGAAATGGGACTCCTGGCCCAGGACAGGAACAATGGCACTCCATGTTCATAGAACTGTTAAGGTCAGAACAGACCACTAAGATCATCTAATCCAACCATTGACTCATCATGACCATGCCTGCTAACCATGTCCCTCAGTGCCACATCTACCCTTACTGAGCACTTCCAGGGACAGTGACTCCACCACCTCCCTGAGCAGCCCATTCCAGTGTCTAAAGACTCCTTCTGAGAAGAGTATTTTTCCTAGTATACAACCTGAATCTTCCCTGGCATAACTTGAGGCCATTACTTCTCATCCTATCACAGTTACCCGGAGAAAAGACAACCCCCACCGTAATCTCCTTTCAGATATTTGTAGAAAGCATTAAGTCTCCCCTGTGCCTCCTCTTCTCTAGACTAAACAATTCCAGTTCCCTCAGCTGCTCCTCATGAGCCTTGAGCTCCAGACCCTTCACAGCTTTGTTGCTCTTGTCTGGACACACACACAGGCATCACCAAGCCTGGCGTCTATAGCAGCGGCTCTGCAGAGCAAACGAGGGGGTTCACAACTCTGTGCTTCCTTACACGGGAACACTTTTTCCACCTGCTCATTTTATACAGGTGGAAGATGAAGACTTTGACCACTGCCTTGGTATTTTCACATATTTGGCAGACGGGAGTCACAGCAATAGCTGCAGCTTTGGCCAGGCTGCCAAAAATCAGGAAATTCTGGCCAAGAATCTAAAACGAATGGAGTCTGCAGCAGCTACCTGCCTGTATTGATTCCTTGTGCTGAGCCCTGAACTCTGAAAGCAGGCAGGACTTCAGAGCTCCCTTCGGGGCCAGAATTTCCCCATCTCTTAGGTGGGCTTATTGCTTCGCATCCATAAAGCAATTTCAGATCACAGCCAGCGCTACTGAAGTGCTGATAATTTCTTCATCTCTTCGTTCATCTGGTGATATGAGGAGATAGGGTGTTCCTACTGATCAAAATGGCAGCAGCTGGAGCACTGCTGAGAAGCTTTGATTCAGTTGGCCTGGAGCAGCACACAACTCATGTCCACATATCATGTTTTATGAAGCACTGCACCGAGATTTTAAAGGACTTTATTGCCACGATGCTTGCTGCTTGCTAAGCTAAAAATACCATTGTAAGGTTGTTTTGACCTCATAAGCCACACAGCTAGCTGGAGGTATTTGGAAAAAAAAATGCCTTACACTCCAGAAAACATCACAGATTTACACAAAATGAGTCAATTTACCCTTCTCTATAAACACTGTATTAGTTAGACTAGGAAAAAATCAGAAGAGATGTATTTATCAGCATAACCTACAGCTGAGATCCACCTTCCCACTGTTCTTTCTCACTGCCTTCAGTGGCTGCAAGAAACCAACAGCGTAGTAGCTACACTCACGGGGACTTTGCAAGAAGATGTAAAAAAGTGTGAGCAAAAAAGTGTAAAAGAATTTGTGATAGTTTGGATTACCTTCAGCCTTCTCTACTACAATGCACGCTGAAGGAACTGAAAGACAACTTCTCACAGCAGCTTTGCATTTAAATCACATTCAGAACAAGTGGAACACCTATGTACACCCCAGTCAGAGACCCTCTGTGTGGCCAAGCAAGTTAATTTGTGTCCTGACAGAGCAGGAGGAGCTCGGACTCTTCACACTGATTGCTCGGCTGTGTGTCCCCCAGCTGTGACAAAGCTCTGTTGCCCATTTCCACATAAGTCACTGCTGACATCTTGCTTGTTTCTTGCATGGCTACTTTTTACATATTGTGCCAAGAATTGAATTGCTGCCAGAATTCATGATCTATGGTCTGGTTTTTATGATCCTTGTTTATCTTTGATTTAAAGAATATATATTGAAACAGGTCAGGTCTTCGAATATACACATACTGACTGCTGTTTATTTAATTGTCATCTTCTAGGTTAGGCAGTATTTGAGGTTAGGAAGTTTAAGCTTATATACACATTTTTGTCTTTATACATATGTATAACTATATATATATATACAGCCATTTACTGATGGACAGGGGGAAAAGAGTGATTTTAGCTGCAGAGGAATTGAAGCTGCAACTTTTCAGGCAAAGATTTCCAGCCCTGTCCTTAAGCACACACATCCCCTTCCATAAGCTTTCCTGTGTGCTGACTCAGGGCTTTGCTTTGGTCCCTTTATGATAAAAGGAATAAAGTGGGCTGAATGCTGACCAGAGACTTTTCTCTCTGCTTTGTTTCAGCCCAACAAATTCTCCTGAAATGCACCCGAGGGAAAGCATCGCCAGTAGCAGATCATGGCTGTCCAGCAGTCTTTGCTCCCCCCTGCCCAGAAGCCGTGCTGTGCAAGGTAATCAGTACAACCGAGGGATCCAGCACTGCTGGAACAATCCTTACCTGCATTTTATTTTTAGATCTTCTCCTGGTAAGATGACAATGTGGTCTTTTGCAATGCTCAGCACTGGTTTCTCAAAAAATTCATCCTCAGCAAGACCTGACCCAAATAAAGAAGAAATCATAGTTAGGCAGGCTATTCACTGTGGTTAGAACATGCACAATACTGCCGAGGAAAGCTTTTTGTTTTGTAAATAGTTCCTAATTTGGGGGCCCACACAGGGCTTTAATTTATACTGATGCAATTCAGTTGAGCGTGGAGTTGCACGGTGCCCACTGAGATCCCCTCCATTTGTTTTTCTTCCCCTTATTCACCCCTTTCTTTTCTAACACCGAGCACCTGCATTTCTGCTCATAGTCTTCCTGCTTTTATTTAGAGCTGGCTGTGTTACTGCATTATTACAGTTTCAGGACAACAGATTAATTTCAAAAGAATTTTACACAAATACAGAACTGGAAAGAATCAGTCTGGGAAACAATGTGATGTATCAGGTCATATATTACTTTTCAGTTAATAAGAGAAAACAATAATTCTGGGAAGTAGCTCTTTGACTCGCAACTGTGAAGCATCTGCTGCATTAAATGCAAATTAAAAGCCTACTGTTTTCCAAAGCAACGTTCACACATACTGCATTTGAACTAAATGGCAAGCTGCTTCCTTTGAGGCCATCGGGGCCGTATACTCTGTAAGGCAAATATGCAGAAGTGTCTGAGCCACCATCCCCAGTGCATGTCATGAGATCTGTCAGCTCAAGAATGACAATGGTCTTTATTGACAGTAGTGATAAAGGCTGCTCTCATCACCTCTTGGCACAGGGAAGGCCTTCAGAAGAGCCACCCTTCCAAGGGCAGATACAAGCGCTAAATGTGATGAGATATGCCCAGCCCCTTGCAGATGGCTGCTTGAAGGGGGACAGCTGGTAAGCCTGGACCCATGGCAGCGTCAGCAGCTGAGCCACGCAGGGGAGCCGTGCAGGGGAGCCGTGCAGGGGAGCCTGCTGCTGCTCTGGGGCTGAATCCACAGGCACCACGCTCTGAGTGCTCCTGACAGCTGGCTGCAGAGTGCTGAACGTGGAACTGCCCTAAATGAGACCCCTATCTGAGTGTACATCTAGGGCGATAGCGTTTTCAGAAAGTGAAACTGAGAAGAAACAGAAGTGAGGCTGGCCAGGCTGGTTTCCTTGTCCAAATTCAAAGTAACATAATCAAGGAGAGGAGAGAACAGGCTTAGATAAGTATCTCAATTTCCAAAGCTCTGACATTAAAGCTTTATGTTTTCTTTCCCCTCCTGCTCTTCAAATCTACATCTTCTCCTTTGCCTTGAACTTGATAAGCCAGAAATCTATAGCTGGGTTTATAACAGAGGCATTATACTCAGCAGAATAGTGAAGATAACATATCTAACAAAAAAGAAACATAAGGGTTTAACTTTTCAACTGGATGAAACAGTGATTTTCTTCCCTCCCACCTCCCATCTCCTCTCATCTCTTCTTTGCTGGGTTCAGTTAAATTCTCTTAGCTTGGTATATGCTCTCAGCATGGAGAGTGAATCACTCCCACTTTGGAGAGCCTGGCTTCTTCCAGGAGCCACTCAGACTCCCATCAGAGGCTTAGCGGAGGTCAGCTCATCACATGGTCCCAGATGAGCCTCCCCAGAGGCATTCCGCCCAGCCCACATGTTGGTCAGCTCCTTTCAAGGGCACACTGAGCCTTCCTACAGACCTTCAGCTGAGGATCCGCATCAGTCCTGGCCATTGCAGAGACCTCTCCACCCTCAGTTTTACAAAACTTATGATACTGTAGCTCTTTCTAATGTCCTTTGCAGAGTAAGGAATAAATTGAAGAATAAGAATATAAGAAAGAGTAAGAACATAAGAGATAATAAGAATAGAAGAATAAGAAAAACTTGGAGTCTGGCCAAGAAAAACTCCCCCCAGTGCAGCTGTGCGTAGCATGGTCCTACCTACAAACTGCTGTTTGCTACTACAAACTGCTGTTACATGCATGTGATGCAGTGGATGCTGGACAGTCATAGGGTCCAGCCCTGCTGTTCCCTGGTTGTTTAAGAAGTGCAGTTGCTCCTAAACACCTTCAGGATGACTCATACAAGGTGTAGCATCACAATCAGCAAAGAAGCAACAGGAAGGAAAAAAAAAAGGCAATCTACACAGGAGGAGATCACTCTGGCAAGTACACCTTTGCTCTTGAATCTGAGCCCCCACTGTATTCTAGAAGCACACTGTTTGCATGGAGCATGGGATGAGGTTCAGTATGTATTATACACAAACGATCCCAAAAATGGCCAACGTAGCTTTGAAAATGTTTGGCAAGTGTCATTGAATTAGCCAGCTGAGGGTTCTTCTAGTCTTGTGTAACTTTTGCAGGACACAGCTATAATCCCAATCCACTCTGGGCTGATCACACTGTGATGACTTCAGCCAGTCCTGCTCCAACTTAGAAAATCCAGGTGTTCTGACTAATACTTTCTTTGGCTCCTCTTGTGCCATCAATTGTTCTTAGGGCTCATGGGGGCTAAGCTGGCATTTCAAGCTGGCCTTTGAACAGGCCTGGCTTCTGCCTCTCGGTCTGCAAGTGCTGGAGGGGCCTGGGGCAGCGGGCACTGGACCTGAGCCGCTGTTGTGATGGGAGCTTAACGCAGTCCTTGGGCTCTCATAGCTCTTTAGACTGTTTTTGATAAAAGGAAAAGTATTTTTCAGTTATTCTGTTTATACATCTGAGGTACTTCTTTCCTAAAGTTTATCTTGGCTTCAGGAGCTGAAGAAAAGGATAAGCAAAGTGTAATTTCAGTGCGTTTCTACCCCATGGAGGACAGGAGGAGAAATTCCTCTGCCACACACACACACTGGGTTGCTGCTGCCAGGTGACAGAGGGCTTTTATAAACACAGTGTGTGCCCATTACTGGCATGTCTGAGCCAACGCTGAGTGGACTGAAAGAAAAACATTGCAGGGCAAAACCAAGCAAGCAGTGCAGGAAGAGGCTGTGCTGCGCTGGGTGAGCACGCCAAAGCTGGAGCTGGCAGGGTGAGGCTTCACGAGATGTTCAGCCTCCCTTGCTCCCTTCAGAGCTGGATTTCAACTTTGGAGGCAAAGTTGGGGCTTGGATACAGTGCTTTTCCTTCTCAGTATGTTCCGTGAATGTTCACCATTTTACGGCATTTCATTTTCGTTTTATGGCTTTAATCATTAACTGCCTTCTCAAAAACCAAACGTTTTCACAGCTAGCTACAAAAGCACCAGTGCTGTGCCTGTCCCTGCCATTCTCTTTGTGAAGCTGACACTGAAGCATCCTTCCTTAGACCTTCTAGTGTGGTTTGGGATACGATGCTAGACTGACAATGCTGTGAAATTAGGAAAAGAGACTATTGCATATTGCAAGGCTCTATATAGGTCTTTGCCCAACATCCCCTCTTTAAACCAAGGGACAGGTATGTTCTTCATGGGGACTGATGCGGAGCTATGATATTAGATTCCTGCTCTCGATTCCTGGTTGTCAAAGCAAGCTGGTTAAAGCAAGGCAAGCATAGTGCATCATCTAGGAAGAGCCCTGAGCCTGTGCAGACCCTCCGCCCAGGGTCCCACTTGCAACTTCTGTTTCCAAGATTTTGTTCCTACTGCCAGTTTAACATTCTGCTGTTGTTAAGAGCAGAAAACCCCAAACACAGCAGAACTGCACAAGTCCCTGGGAGGGAAATGTGAAAGGTTGACTGATACACTGTCCAGGGAAGAAAAGTATATTGAAAACTGTTTTTCCTGGGACAATCTGATTTTGTAGCCCAGCCAACATGAAGCCTGGGAGGATCCCCAGGCGGAGGACGACGTGTGACCTCCTTCACCTCTGTCAGATGTCTCCCTCCATCCCACTTGGCTGAGGGACATCCCTCCCACGCTAAGCAAATGTCTGATTGTTCATGCTAGGGCCATCGGTGAGCACGGATAAAAACTATTTGTAATCTCTGCATCTTACTGTAACAGTCTTCCTTCGAGCGTCCTTTAGGCACTGTATGTACCCACTAGCTATGCCAAAAAGAGCACTCACAAATGCTTCTGAGATTGAGTGTATGTAGGTATCACACACAGTGACAGCTAACGTCGATCTGATATCTGATTAAGAAATCCACATGCCCCTTTTGGGCACTGTGGCACACAGAGGAGGGGAAAACTGAAAGAACAGCATCAAAGAGCACCTAACCTCTGCATCAGATGACAAAAAAATGATTGCCAGGCAAAGCGCAGCCCGCTGTGCTGACAGCTAAGTGAAGCAGGTTAGACCAGGGCCCACGAGGACTTGGGCACACAAATAGTTTTTGCACATGACTGAACTCTGGGGACTATTTATGTGTGTAAAGTCACTCTTATGCACAGATCTGGGCCTTAGGACACATCAGGTCTCATTAGGAAGGACTGGAAGTCACAGCTTTAGAGCTGATTTTGGTAGGCAAAGGAGAGAGATATATACACAGTATTTAAAAAGCTTTTTTTTTTTGTTGCTGGCAATAGATTGGGAGCATTTCTGTAAGCCATGCTTATCTTGGAGTGTTTCTGAAAGTTACAGCCTAGATCAGGAGCATCGTCTGTGCTCTGAAAGTGCTCTGTGGGGTCACTGGGGGCTCTAAGAACAGCACGCATGGCCCTGCTCACAATAATAAGGCACTCATCAGTAATGTAGATGATGAGCCGCCTGCCAGGGAAGATGCCAGGGATGATAGCTCAGTCTTCCCATGCGGCCTTGTGTCTGCAGCACTGAACGACACAAAGGAGAGACAGCGCACTTTCCTCAGATACCAGGGTGCCTCATTGCAGGGTGAGCACATCTGGAAAGTGGACAGGTGCCAGTTTTGTATTTTCATGAGCACATCCCCAAGGAAATCCTACTCTCACCAAAATTAGAAAGTTCAAGGATTCAGTGGAGCACTGTGTATTTTTAAACCAAGGGCCTGTAATCATTTTCAGATTTATCTGAAGGTCATTCTCTATGAAAAGAGAGGAAAGGATGGTACTGCTAGCAGTGTGGTACCACTTGCAATATTTGGTGTGTTTACTAGGTCTTCATCCAGAATCAGCATTCACTTGTTATTACTGAGTAATTTTCTTTGCTAAAGTAATTACTTTAAAGACTTAAAGAAGCAGTAGCAAATGACTAAGAAGACATTAGAAGACCTCTCTCCACTTCTGTCGTGATTTTTGGTGGGAGAAGGACATATAAGTTTCGATTCTGCTAGACTCATGCATTCACATCAATGAAATAGCTTATCCTCTGTTCTAAATGCAAGATTCTGTAAATTAAGTATTATTGATGGCATTGACTTTCCCAGCAAAGAAGAAGGGATGCTCTTGAATCCAAGGTTCCGGCTGTAAGTCAGGACGGACCCTCTCCATTTTCAGCTAGTGGATGCTGTCAAGCCACCAGGCGGGTACTGAGCCAGTACAGAGGGCAAAGGCTCGGCATCCTCAGGCAGGAATCTCCCGGAGTAGTCTGGCAGCATAAATACTCTGTGTGGGCACATAACTGTATAACCTGAACAACACTCAGAACTTCCATTCCTAAAGAAGGTGGAGAAGTTAATCCCCAGTGAAATTAGCCATCAGTAGCTCATCAGGAGAGACTGTTAAGATTCTTTCAAAATATTTTAATGCTAGTGTTAACCCACAGTGCAGCAGTTGTCGTGTTTTTGTTGATTATCCAAGGCAGAGGAGCTAGCATTTGTTTGGCTCGCTGAAGAGAAAGGGGAGCAGTTCCCGGCCATTCTCTGTCTGCCACAGATGGAAGCTTGGTGTGGCTCCAGCGGGGGCAGGAGGGTGGGTGTAAGTGTCCTAGTGACAACAACAGAAAATTTGATCATTAGTCTTGAGTGGAGACATCTACCCCAGCACAGTGAGAACAACCACAAAGTAGAGTAAGTGTTTGAAGATAAGATAAGGCATTGGCCCTTCTCTTGGGATTTGTTCCCACAACTTTTCCTCACAACTGGATGCATAAGCATTTCCTGATCAAGTGGCACAGGGTCACTCTGGTTTCCTTCTGTAATCAGCAGAAACGCTTCAGCAAGGCCACCTGATTGCTTTGTGCGCTGACGGTTAGAAACCACGGTGTTAATTAACAGGAACTTGGCTCTGTCAGAAATCAAAGCACAGCCTTTTGAGTTCTGCTACACCTGCTCCAAGGCAACTCTCTGAGCATGCAATGCCACGTGCGTGGCTTTCCATGATATGGATCGCCGTATCAGTTGCAGATTTATGGAAAAAGGCCACGGAAAGCAACTCTAGGTCAAGATTGTTTGGACTTTGGTGGCAGCAGCTCATTAATCAGGGCCATTGTTTTCCCTCTGATTCTACAGAGTATGGAGTCCCAAAGAATGACAGAGATATCACTGCCCTGGGCTTACACTGAGTTATGGAGGGGGCATGTCCTTTCTTTGTAACTGCATGACAAGCCCAGAACTTAGATCTACAGCCCTAAAATAAACATGAGATCTGGGAAAGGAGGTGGCAACATCTGCAGTCATCTGCCATGCACTCAAGCACAATTTAAAGTATTTAGGAAATGCAGTAATCTCGTGTTGATGGAGAAAAGGCTGGGAATGTTGTTATTTCATGATCTAAATTATGGCAATTCCTCTGGGAAAGAGAAGACCTGGCACGTCTCCATGGTTAGCAAGTATGCAGACCCAGTGGGAGAGAGGCACACTCATACAAATGAGACCATACTATGTGCTAAAGACTTCAGGAAAAAAAAAAACAAAACAACAAAATACGTGAGGTATGAAACTGTCTTTGCCTTTCCCCACAACATGGTTTCCTGATAAATGCTTTAGGGTTGCAGATGCAAGTGTTCCCAATGATTCCCAGATTGGATTGCCTCACTGGAGCTACAGACATAGCTTTCATTCTTCCCTGACTTTGCCCATCCTGAGGAGGCGGCACATCCTGCAGGCTGTGAGCGGGAGAAGCCAGCATGGACAGCAGCCCACCACGCTCACCTTCTGCCTGCCCTTCGCCTTCTCCCAGCAGACTCAAGCCGCTACTCTCTCTTCAGATATAAGTTAGCATTTCTCTGGAAGTGATTCTGGACAAGATTTCTCTCCTTTCTCCAGACCACTGGGTAGGAAAATGAGAAAGTAGAAGACTGTCCCGATCTGTCTCCACATTCCCTGTGTCACTGTGACAGCTCAGAACTTTTACTGCAGGTGAGCTCCTGGGAGCATATCTGTGTATGGATGGACAAATCATTTTTATCGCATACCAACTCAACTCTTCTTCATAGCTACAGACAATAAAGCGTGGATCAAGTTATGACTCCAGCTTGTCAAAACCCTACACTCAATTCCCTTCAATCTAGTCAGAATTGCTCTAGAGAGGGTAATTTGTATGCAGCGAGCAGTTACTTAGAAAGTTCACATGTTATAGAAGGAACATTTAAAAACACTTTTAATTAAATTACCTTATTATTTTGAGTAGCTATCAGCAGATTAGCTCATTTATCAAAGGTGACACGTAAAGCTGAAAAGTCAACAGCAGTAATTCACAGACTTCATGTGTGTCACATAGCGCAGCACTGAACGTTGCGTTCACTCACACATCAATGGGATTGAATCTGGCACCTCTATATTTCTTTCAAACTTACTTGTTTTGCACAGCTGCAAATAATGAAAGCAGTTGTTGTGCTGACTCCATTCCAAGAACTATTCCCCAACCTGCTCATGTGTGCAGAAAGAATCAGTCACTATTTAAATCTATCTTGATTTGGGCCAGGACCTCTAATGAAAAACCAAGTAGTAAATCTCTACTGATGCAAGCAGTGACTTCTCTCCTGTTCCTACCCAGTTTTTACACTCATACTAGACTTCTAATTGGCCGTAAAGGTGCTGCCTATATTCAAGATAAGAGTAAAGTCCTTGAAACTAGATATTCTATAAAAGAGAATGGACTTTAAAATTCAGAGCATTGGTAGAAAGTCTTCTCTACTATACAATTTTATAACTTCCTAATATTTTTCTACTGCATTGCCAATAACCATCAGATAAAAAAAATGGCCAGTAATTTATGTGTGGATATGATATGGTCATACATATTTTTTTCACTTGCTGATAGCACCATTATTGCACACCTCTCGGCAGACTGGAGGATGCATACAGTGCTTCCTGTACTATGGTAGCACTTTCTGCATGGGAACATGGTGCACCACAGCAATACTACAGCTGCATGCTGGTCAGTCCATTTGCAAGGCATCAGGCAGGGAGAATGCAGTGTGGTTGATTTCTCTGAAGTCAGTAAATTGCCTTTAGTTCCATGTTTAGAGGGGAATAAAAAACCCACACATGCACCAGCTCATGATTCATCCCGACTGCCAGCAGAGGTCAGGCTCAAGGCTGGCAACACGGAATACTAAGGAGGGATTTCCCTTTGGTCACCTTAAAAGTTGCTAACATCAGAGACCAGCAGTGATGAATTTTTTTGCAAGAAGTCAATAAAGTTATGCTGGTTTCACACATGTTAAAGACCTGTTCTGGTATCTGGTAGTACAGGCACCTAAGCATACTGCTAGAGCCACGAATCAATTAACATGCAACAGTACTTCAAACTACTGAGTAAATTAAAATTTTGTACTGTAAGTCAGCCTACTCCTTTGACAATAAAATCCTAAGTGAAGGAGTCTGGAAAAGTGTAAGATAGACACCCTAGAGAGACGTTACAATGGCCAGAGAGAAAGACAAGTTACGTTAAATTCCAGTTTAGCAAAAAGTTTGTTTCTTTGAATGCATTGTAAGGTCTCTGCCATCAGCTTCTACATCTGCCTTCAGCCAAAATATAAGGAAACTCATCCCTACCTCTATGCTTGTGGCTCATCTCCAACCAAGACAAAATATTTCAGTGCTGCAGAGATGTTTGTTTTCAAGAAAGCCTGGGTTTACTTACTGGTTACAAGTTAATGTGTTAGAATATCATTTTCCATTGATGCTCAGTCAAGGATCAGTAGTCTGAGTCTACAGATGGGAACGGTTAGGATACTAAATATTTGCATTTAAATCTCAGCTTTGTATCGTAAACCAATCTCAGGTGTCAGGGATGATTATTTAACTACCTTTGTCTCAACGCTGTTGAGAACAGTTTGCGTATCTCAAGCAAAAGTTCCGTGTGGTTTAAAGCATGATTTGTTGTTTTTTGGATGTGATTATTTGCCACATTGTCTAAACCTGAAGACCAGGAGTCCCTTCCGTAGATTTGACACTGCTTTCTTGCACACTGTAATGGGGCCTTCAGAAGCTACAGTAATTAAACTCTGGTAAATCAGAGGGCTTAGCAGGAAGGATTGGAATCACAGAAGATCTGATACAAAGGGCAGCTGTTTATCTGCTTTTACTGTTGAAAGCCGTAAGAGTCTGGCAGAGAAAAGAAAATCTTCCGAAGGTTGAGTTATATCAGCCTGTGCAATTCATCTCCCAGAGGAAGCAATGATGCCAGCCCTATCTTTAGGAATTGTTAAAATTGGAGGAGATGAAGTGCTAGGAGATGTCGTTCAGAAAACATTTGCTGGTGACCTACATGAAGCAATCTCTGAGTGCTTTAGCTGTCGCATTTAGGGCAGTATTAGGGCCACTCTCCCCTGCTGAGAACAGAGCAGGTTTCTTCCCTTCACAGATTGCTTTAGTCCTACCTCATCACTGCTGGGACTGAAAGGCAGAGCAGGATTTTTTGGCTTTGGGCTCAACTGTTGATAAACCAAACCTCAGAAGAAGACAACAGCTGTTTTCTAAGAAACGCAAGAGCTGAGAAAGGAGCTTGGAGGAGGATCTGCTGAATGATAAGAGGATGGTTTGCTAAACAACCTCTGACCGTGGTCCATGGCTAAATCCCAATGTTGCCACAAAGCAAACTGTCTGCCTACTGCCACCCAATGTTCCTGGATTAGTTGTTCAGAAAGACTGCCTCACATCTTGGGCCACTTGCCCCAAGGTTTCCAGCTTGAAGCCTTGCCAGTGTGAATGTGGCAGTGAGCCCTGCTCCCTGGGTGCCAGTGGGTCATGCATGCTGCTTCCCACAAACCCTGGTGGGAATAGGGTAATAAGTATTCTCAAGCACTTGTGGGATGGTGAATTCCTCCTCTCCATCACCCAGCCCTCTTTTCTAGGAAAAATATCAATTTGTGTGGAAACTCTTCCTGGTACAGAACATCTGTGCCCTCCTCTGTGATGAATCACTGACCTGCAGAAGGAGCAGGGAGGTC
This sequence comes from Gallus gallus, assembly GCF_016699485.2. Classification (NCBI taxonomy): domain Eukaryota; kingdom Metazoa; phylum Chordata; class Aves; order Galliformes; family Phasianidae; genus Gallus; species Gallus gallus. The sequence continues at coordinate 11,904,219 of NC_052535.1, read as the reverse complement.
AAAAGAGAGAATGAGCTTCAATCAGAATGGGGAAGGTGAATGGCCAGAGTGAAGCAGAACAGAAGCACACACCCAGTTAGTGTTGCCTTATCAGTTTTCCTTGAGCTATAAATCCAGAATTAAATAAGCCAGAACCTCCCAAGATCAACCCAACTGACGCACTGCACTGAACCGCAACAGATTCCATCAAATCGCCAGGCTCACATGTGTCAGAGAAGTACAAGTGCTAAGTGACAGTAAAATCTGCTTGGCAGGTAATTGCTCTGTTTTCTCAGTTTCTTAAGAAATGGGCTGAGACCAACTTTGGACTTGATGCTGGAATCTGTTTTCTATCAGCTCTGCGTTCCACTTCTGTCGGCTTTGTGTGCCTGTCTCAAGACATTCTTGTTTTTTGTTTGTTTGTTTTGAAGGGTGGGAGGTTGCTATTTTGGGAGACGAGATAAAAGCTGTTTGCTTGAGATGGGGAGAGAGAACCTACCCATGTGCTTACGAAGCCTTGCAGTCCCAGTTACAGTTCTGCAGCCCCGGGCAATGTTACGTTATCTCTCGCCTGCAACCGCCCTGTGCAGTTTGGCCTAACTAGGTCTGGAAGCTTGTTTCCTCACTGGTTTGCATTAAGCTGGAAAGTACCAATCAGGCCCAGGGAATTGGCTGCAAAGCATTTCTGAAATCCTTCTTAATGACAAACTCCATCAGGCCGTGGATCGGGGCTTCACTTCCCTGCAGCCGCCACCGCACCGCTACCCTGACGTGACCCCAGCTTCTCCCCTGTTTGCTGGGCTTCTCCACAGCTGTGACATAATGTTTTTGATGGCAGCCTTTGGAGGAATTCTGCTTGTGGCAATGCAGGGATCTGCTTCGAATTAGCACTGCACATATTTACCAAGTCTGCATAGCATGGCTGCCTGTTGACAAAGACCCCTTCTTCTGTCTGCCGCTGCTTTCCAGATCAGCTCACTCACCCTGCGAAGGCTGGGGGGAACTCCAGCCCAGGGAGAGGCAGCCAGTGGGGATCCACAGGGCGGGATGCCCAGAAACAAATCTGCTTTTTTAGTGCCAGATCCTGATTATTGCTTTACTTTAAAGGGCTTTGTAGGGGTCACACACCTCAAGCACTCCATCTTGCTGCCCTGGTGCTGGCTACGTCCCTGCTGCTCAGCCCCTCTGCTCAGCAGTCCCCTCTGGGACAGGTTGGCTGGGTACAGCAGCTCAGAAGGAGCTCTGGCACAGGGGAGATGACTGCACAGCAACCTTAGGTTTGCTTTGCGGGATCCTGCTTTCAAAGGTGCTTCACCACAGCCACTTTGAGGAAAAGAAAACACTGCTGGGTACCCAGGAGCAGACCCGGTTTGCATTAAAGCCACCTACGCCATTCAGCAAAAGCTGGGCAGGAAATTCTTCTCCCTTCATGTCTAAATATTTAAGATCTATTTATTTATTTTAATTCCTGTTGTTCATAAGGATAAAACAAAAATCCCTCAAAGGTTTGTTGTTTTTTCCTTTTTTTTTTTCTTTCTTTTTTTTTTTTCTAATTATGAAAAGCAACAACAGAGGAAGGCTCATCTAAAAATAGCCAGATATTTAGGGCAGGCCCTGGTAGTGGAAGACACAGATTGAAAGGCCTGATTCCACCAAGGAACATGGTGTCTCCTTCATCCTACACATGTATTTCAGGGATGGCCATGGCATGGCTGGGCTGTGACCAAAAGCACCAGCCTGGCTCGAGAGCCCCTCCTGCATTTAGCCCAGACACTTTCTATACCAAATTTTGTCACCAAATTTTGTTTTTCTACTGTAAATCTATTTTCTTATAATACTCCAGAATGGTTCTGTTTTTACTACTGGTCTCAAACAGAGCAGAAATAAGTCCACTACTGTTTTCTTTCAGCCCAAGAGTTCATTGCAGTTCCTATAGACAAAATGTGCAGTTACCCTTTGAAGAATAAAATTAGTTCTTGAGCTGGACAGGTAACAAAATCAACAAATATGACTTTAAGTGCCATTACATGAAGAAAGCAGCTCCTCTTTTTTGGACCTCTCTCCTGCCTACTCTTGTCGAGTAGCGGAAGCCTTGATTAGACATACAGAACTGTATGAAAATGACTGAGAGAAAAGGGAATCATGAAAGCTAAGTGAGCACTGAATGAAAGTGAAACCTTACCACTTGGATTCAGGTAGGGAGGTGTCCCAAGGCTGGAGATGAAGGAATAATGCCAATGCGCGCAGACAATAAGGATCCTTCCCATTCCGAATCCACACACACAGCACGTAGTGCACAGTCAAGTAATGGTGGTTTTTATTTGTATTTTTTCTGAACATGTAATAAATTAATGCAGATGCCTGGATCTGTATGACCAAGCCAGGATGAGACCAGATGCTAATATAGCCAACAACATGCAGTACTTTCATTCAGAGAAACATGCTTGTTTTCCAGCTGGAAAGGGAAGCTGACCATTTTGTTGCACTCTTAAGATATTGAAATGTTTATATCAATTTAAAACAGACTCTTAGGGAAAGTACAAAAACAAAGAATTTTCAGACTGAGACTTCAGATGCCAAGTTGTAAACCCTTGGCTAAAAGGACTTAGGGCAGAAACAACTGCAGAGCATTAACTGCATAGCAGTGGTTCACACAGGAGCCATAAGAGTAAAGACAGTATTTTGGAAGATTGGGAGGCATTTTGTTTGGGCTTTAGTGCAAGGTCACAGGATGTAAGAAGCTTTGGGAATATAAAAAAAAAGTAAAATTGTAAGTTACTTGGGAGTAAAAATAGCCACTATGCCAAGCAGCAATCCTGCAAACCTTATTCACAGGAGCTGATGTGTTGATAAGAACATCTGTCCAGTGGGACATGCACTGGTTGACATATACTGGTTGCCCATGTTGGCACCATCCTCAAGTCCAAAATAAAGAGACTGTGACAGTGGGCAATGGCCTGGTAATTAAGGGGCAGTTTCCACTGCTAGGAGACAGAAACTCCTATGTGCTCACAACACCACTGGGGAGGACAGCAAATAGTTTTTTGCATTCTTTATTTAATTGAGCTATTTTAAAATTACAAATCCCTAAAACAAGTACTAGATCTGTTTAGCTTTTTAAATATCCTTCTAAAAGGCTTCTGTTTGTTTGTTTTCAAAAAGTTATGTTTCTTTGGATTTTGGCCATGAAAACAGAGTTCATCTTAAGAGATCTGACACGATTGCACAAGGATATCAAAAAGCATGATTCTGTAATCTGTTACATGGCTCAGAAAACACGATCCAGCTCATGCAAGTATAATGGTACTCTCCTGATGAGCGCCTGCCATACAACACCATGGCCACATTAGAGGAATGCTAATGTTTGGGTGCAATCCTAAGGCCAGATTCAGATTGCTTTTTCTGCTGCATATGAACTGATTTCCTTCTGGTCTCAAATATACATCAGCAGCAACGCAGACTGTACAGCCTGGCCTGCTGGCAAGTTAACAATGCTAAGCATAACCTGTTTACAGTTTTAAAATGTGTATGTATGAGTAATTCTCTGCATGATTCATTTAACTGTCTTTGTTGTTCCTTAGCCAATCATGCAGTTATTTTAGAGGATCAATTACTTTATCACTGCAATGAACAAAGGGACTTGCTCTTTTCCCCAGTTTTCAGAGAACATGGGATGTTAAGGAGGGGTCTCAGAGAAAGAAGGAAAATTTATTAATTTTCCTCCATAGTCCAGTTTTGTATCTTCCATGTGTCCCATACAGACATGGATTCCCTTTGAGCCAGTCAGCAGCAGTGGGGACTGCATGCAGCTCTGATTTCACCCTCTCTTATCCAGTGGTGGAGCACAATCACTTGCAGTAGATACAGACTGACTGTTGCACTGGCAGCAGCAGTTCTACCCCCTAGAGCTTCCTAATTCCCATGAATCTTAAAGCCCACTATCATGTGCCTCCCTGTTTTGTTGTGAGCTCTCGGCCTAGTTTAAATGGAAAAGAAATTTGCAAGTGTGTAGTCATACGGCAGAAGGCTTATAGTTGTAATTCAGATACGTAGCAACAAAACAGAAGAAGACAATGAGGAGGCTCACAAACGAACCTTCTATTTGCTTTTGTGTTCCACTGATGCTTCCTAAATTGAGCATTCAGTGTAGAAAACCTGGATTCTGAGGATTTGGAGAACAGTAACGTGCAAACCTTCTCTCCCCTTATCATTAAGCCCTGCTTGAACAGTGAGGTTTAGGTTCTGCAGTCTTTGCTGACCCGACAGGAGGTCAAAGAAAAATCATTTTGCATTCATATCCAAACATAAAATCAGCTTGATGTTCTTTTCCTCCTCATCAGGTGACTCATTCCTTCCCAATACTGCAAAATCAGTGCACTTGGTGACTCCTCATTACAAACCCCAACAGAAAAAGTAATCCAAATACAAAGTTGAATATTTTTCTAACTAAAAATGCAAGCAGGATAAAAACTGCAGCTTTACCTCTTCTGTCTTCTTAAAAGAAAAGACTGTATACCCCAGTCCTGTGCTGGATACGGCTGAAGAGAGAAAGGTGATTTCAGTTACCTGAGGCCTCGACCAACTGATTCACATTTCAGCACAGTGAGGCTCCTACTGAGGATCAGGGATGGGGTTTATACCTCCCCACACTCCGTTCCCATAGCAGTCCAAGACCAGCAGTCAGCATCTACAGCTCACAGCCAGAGGCTGGCTTTGAGAAAAGGCAGGGAGCACCAGGAGCTGGTCTACGGGGAACCCACAAGGAGCTGAGACAGCCCTGACATTTTGGCTCCCTCTTAAGAGCTAAACCTCATGCGCTGTGACAGGACCTATTCTTCCCAAAGCCCAGTTCAGCTGTTAGCACCTCCAAACCATGGGGACCACAAGAGGGCAACGTTCTGAGCTGCTGCCTTGGGGGAATTTGCACCCCTCGCCCCCATTCACAGGGGTTCTGTGCCCGTGCACTGCATTCAGCTCTCTTCTCAGAGTGTGCTTTCATCTCTGCCCATTTTAAAGAAAGCACTGACCACCCCACCCTGTCCTACAACAACTGCAGAGCTATTTACCTCTTTGAAAGGAAATCCCATGTCACAACCCCTAGGAGCACAAGGAATAATGTCCGGAATTCCTTTATCTGTGACCAGGCTTGGCGCAGTCTCTTTCCCGTCTCTTAAGTATACACAAATATATTCTTTTCTTTGTTCAAGGCAATGGGCCCAGATTTTAATGATGGCTTATTATTTATTTTTTTCTAAAAAGGCTTTGGCATCACTAAAGAACAAATGTTCTGTCTTTAGGCCCTTTTGTTCTTCAAGGTGAAAAGTGACTATAAAGAATAGGGAAAATGAATCACTGGTCTTTGCCCTCCATAGTAAATTTGACCCCCCGAGCCTAAAATCAGTGGAAAACGATGCGGTGAGTTTCTCTCCATGGCTGCTCTGCACGACGGCTTTGTATAAAGTGATCAGAATGGCTCTTTGGACACCGTGATTTTCAAACCCTCAGCCTGCTGGTGTCCCACTGGGTGCTGCATACAGGCGGCTGCTTCACGCTGCCGTTCGCCTCCTCCGAGGCCAGCAGAACACTGCAGCCCGGAGCATCTGCGCCAGGAGAGGAGGGAAGCCTATGGTAGGAAGCGACTGGGAGCAAGGAAGTTACAACAGCAATGTTGGCACCAGCAGTCTGAGGGAGGCGGGGGAAGCAGGCAGGAGAAGGAATCTTTCCAGGAAAAGAACATTCATAGCAGATACTTCCAAAAATATAGTATCATCATATTGGAGAAATGTTTCAAGCACTGGCAAGGCTGCTGCCTTGGCCTGCCACTCTTTTCGGTGGATACAGTGCTCTTGCAAATCCGTTTGAAAGAAGTGTTTCTGCTCCTTTCCTGTCGAGTCCTCCCGTGCAAAGAGGAAGACACGCCAAGGGGGGACCGCAGCCGCCCCAAGGGACGTGCGGCACCCGCTGCTCGCTGCGTGGTGATGTTAGAAAGCTGACAGCCTGGTTGCAGTACAAATACCTCAGCAGCTGGAGTTTACTGGCTCTTTTATTTATATTCCTCCAGCACACAGGCAACACCAGATGTGCTGTGGCTGATTCATGTGTATTATGTTTGATGTCTCTCATCAGAATCAACCCTGGGCTAAATTCAGAAACTAAACTGTTTTCAGCAGAGATAAATATTTAGGCAAGTCGGTGATTGGCAAGGCTGTCCCTCCTTTTGCCACCCCTTTCAGACCGAAATAAAGGTAGCAGCTCAGAGCATGAGCACATCAAAGCCCTTGTCTGCAGAGTGAAGGAGAGGATTCAGTAAGACAGAGCTGAAAGCAGAGCACTTACACAACACCATGTCTGTGAGCTGGACCACGGCGCCAAATTAGCACCTGCTCTTATCTGTGTGCTGCCAGGCTCTCCCCTGTCTCTGGGGCATGACAGACTGTGCTGCTCATAGATGCTATCACAGCCTCAGACAACAGGGAGGGGGAATAAATTACACAGCTTGCCTCGCCTTTTGTCAGGTATGGATGTGTGCACAGTAAGCTGCCTTTGGGTGCCGGATAGTGATAAGTCTTGATCTTCCATTGCCCTCTTTGTTCTGGTCCTTAAAGTGTCTGTAGAACACAAAGGTTTCAGTTGTAGGACGGTGACTGCAGAGGCTGTATGCATAGGTTTCTCCTCACTTGCTGACAGAATCTCTCACTTCCACTCACGGAGTGACTAACACTAGGTGAGTAACTCCAGCATGCCCCTCTGAGATTTGCTCCAAGGTCTACATGAAAATGGCCTCTTTCCTGCATTGAGGTCATCCACAGTGAGATATTTCTCAGCTCCAGCTTGCCCACAGCACAGGCACTGCTGTGGCGAGAAGCCTTGTCAGTGCAGGAAGGATGGTCTGGCTGCACAAGGTTCAAATGAAGGAGCTGGAGAAGTTCAGTTGGCTCTTCTCTTATCAATCAATTCCCTGAGACGTTATAGAGGTTCTGCATCATCTGCATCATCTTCACAGTTTCAAAGAGATGCGACTGTTGTGTAACAAAACTAGAAGGCAGTTCTCAGTTTCAACAGCCCAGCATTTCAAATTGCATGCATGTCTGTTTTGAGCAATGCTGATTCTGGATGCATGTACTATGGGCAGTAAACAAGCTGACAGTGTTGATACCATTTATAAAGGCTAGCAAACATCAAAAACTTACCACAAAGTACCCAAAGTCCTGGAGAGAGAGGTTCAGAAATACCTCCCTTTTTTGTATCCTGCCCAATATCTGCTTTTGAACGAGGTCAGAAGAGATTGTTATTCCCATCAGAGTGTTGCTGTGTTGAAATGAGGAATTTTTCAGGAATTTTTCATTAATGTTGGCTCTGGCAGATAAAATATTGGCCATGCCAAAGACAACAAGCTTGGGAATATATTGCTCTTGAGCACAAAGATACCATACTCTTAGCACTGCAGTTCACAACAAATGGATTGCCCCAGCTGACAGGTAGATTAATAGCCATGAAAACTGATAATGCCCATGTATTTCATTGTAGATATATATTTTCCTCCTAATTAAAATGACAGAATAGCATATTCCAATAAAAACTCATTTATGCTGTCCCATTTTAAGTAAGATCAAACACTCGGTAAGAAACTAAGCAATTCGAATTTAGCTTGGTGCAAAGATGAACTTTTACCTTTTCAATAATATGGTCTTTTTGAGACGGAGTAACTACGCCCGAGAAGTGCCATATTGTTGGCCATTTGTATGTCTGAAGAAGTGGCTGAGTGAGTGACAGCACTCACACTGTGGCTCAGTGCCATCCCTCTCTCCAGCTCCTAGCCCCGACTCTAACCCTACCCCTACACCACCATTTGCTTTCTCCATGGCTGTGCTCACCCTCCAGGAGTCTCTTGGGTTGAAGGTCCGATATCCTGTGCTCAAAAATGCAAAAGGCTTCTGTGGAAACTGACACTTAAGACCCAGCATTAAGTTTGGGTAGATAAGGATTTAGGAAAACACTCATGCCTGGAAAGGTACATGCCAAAACGACAGTAACAATAACAATCACAGCAGCCTGCATTTCTAAGATTAGTTTTGTGATCACTTATAAAGGGATTTAACCTCGCCACATGTTTGTGAAGTTGGTAATTAATTACTACTATATACTGCTGGAAACTGAAGACAGATAAGTATCTTACTTAAGATCATACAGGAAGCCTGCAGGATGGCAGGAATTAGAACTGAAGTTAATTGACTCCCAGTTCTGTGCTGAGCTGAACACGGGCTGGAAAGAGCTGACACCAGGGAGGATCTGGGGTGCTCTGCAGTGCCCTCCCTGTGGGGGTGACTGGCAGGGCAAGCACATGGGGCAAGGAGAAAAGAGTGTACAACAGTGTATGCTGAACTTTGCTGCGTGCTGCTCATTCTTCCTCCCCCCAAAAACATGCAAACTCTAGAGCAAGTAAACTCCTGGAAAGAGGGATTTCTCCTTTCGCATCCTCAACTTTGATTAATCCCGTATTTGCTCTCAACATCTTGCACAGTCTCATATCTGAGAGCACTCTATTTCTGTTGGGGTGAATGCAGTCATTATAAACGGGCTGCAGGGGTGTGAGGGCTACCTTCCTTCTCTGAGGAGGGGAAACTCCTCCTCAATGTCAGCACAAGCACTCAGCCACACTCCAGGCTCATTAACCAGCTCTCCAAAAAGCACCTCCAACATAGTTATGCACAGGGGAGATGAGAACAAACTCTCAATCTAGAATCCTTTAACTGTAACAGACACTCAGCAGGGGAATCCATTAGACAGGAGCTGAAAATTAGCTTTGCAAATTTCCCCGTGCCAGAAGACACATTCTAAAGAAAACCAAGAGGCTTTTTGGAGAATGGTTGCACTTGCAGCGACACTGCATCCATTTGCATCTATGTGTACGCTTGTTTCATTATTCCTCTGAGGAATCCTACAACGTATATGCGGGCCAAGAGGCTGAGGGAAGCACCACGTTAAAAAACTGTTAGGAGAACCTGTAGCCTTGCAAGCCTGGGGCATCGATGCCATGCACCTGGTGGTAGCAGGTCAGCAGACTGCAGGGAAGCACAAGCAGGGAGAGGTGTGCCTAGGCACACCTTCTGGCTGGGACAGGCAGCATTTCAGAAGCAGGCGTCACACTCCAGACTGTGCAAAGGTGTTTACAGAAGCTAGGTAGCAAAGACTGACCCAGTCTCTAATCTGTTTCATCCGCTTGGCTCTGTTCCCATGCAAAGTACATGAGAACAAAACATGTTTGTGCAATAGAGCAACAGCCAAACCCAAGTTCTGTAGAAGTCTGTCTGGAAGACAGGGAGAGATTCATTTCTGGCTGTTCAGGCAATGCCTAGTGCAGTGTTTCAGTCCTAATCATTACAACCTTAAACGCCTCAGTATCCTTGTAGTTTTAAGTGGCTTTTTCTCTGATGATGGAAATGGAAAATGAAGTAAATTTATGACTCCCACCACTGTGGTACCTGAGCTGCTTTCTCTCTTCTAAATGCTAACTGCCCCCCCTCTCCAGGAAGGAGATTTACAGAAGAGCAGATGCACCAAGCGGCAAGCATCTCTGTATGGCACAGAATGCCCCGCTGCAGCTGCTGTTCTGGAGTTAATGCTGCTACAGCTGTGCCTCCACGTGAGCTCCCCTAAGGTGTTTCTCAAAGGACAGGGAACCAAAGCTGAGTAGCTCTCACAGCATGGCTTACATCCATCCCACCTGGCCACCCTGGGTGGCTTGGAACATAGCACGTGGCCAACAGCCATCCCAGCATCTCCCTCTCAGTTTGGCTAAAACCCCACAGGCCTGGCCTCGTCCCCTCTGCTCCCAGCCCTCCAAGCCCCAAAAACGTCCAGGCACTGCCATGTCCACCCAAAGTGCTTCTGCTCAACCTCTGCTGTGGAGAGGCTGCTGGACGTGCGCTGTGTGTGACAACGCAGCCGTTCAAGGCAGAGGAAGACATCAAAGCAGATTATGCCCAAACCCATGCTCTTAAGAATGTAAAGGAAATGCAGCCAAAAATGAACTATACAGCTACAGAAAGTTAATGTATGCTCGTTTGTATATCAGAGCATTGTCCTGGGGCTCTCAGTTTCCTCTCAGGATCTATAATGAATAGGCCTGTAAGAGAATGTTATGGCAGCAGAAATTTCTCTTTTCCTACTATTTTACTCAGAACAATATAGAATCAAAACAAAATGGGAGCCTTTCAAAGACTAGTAGGACAATGCTCACTAAAGAACATCACTTCAACCTTAAATGAAGGAGTACAAGAGACCTTTGCCCTGTGTATGTTGAGAATCCCTCCCTCTTTACCATATACACTGCATGAAGATTGCTGTAAGAGATACCGTCCTCACATCCACCACGCCCAAATGCCACCACTTTGCTCCCACAGCCAGCAGATGACAAGACCAGAACCAAGATAAGCAGGAAGAATTTAAAACAGGAAAGATGAATAAAGGAGCAAGGTTGCTCTGAGCTCTTCTGATGATGCTCTTTAACCCCTTTTGCTGTATCTTCTTACATTTGGTTAAGTGTAGCTCTAAATTTAGGGAGCCTGTGTATGGTGATGCTAGACATGGCCAAATATATTGGTCAGCTTGAAAACAAAGAAGCAGCAGCCCAAAGCAATGGCTGTGCAAGGTGTTAGCTGCCTCATTCAGCAAAGTGAAGTACTTATCCAGAACTGTACTGCTGATGGCTCTAATTATGGCCTTACTAATTACTAGCTATCGTTGCTGTTCAAAGGATACAGAATAAATGCACAGGAGGAGTTTAACCACTACATCAGAAATGCCAAGAGCCTATAATCGAAATTCCAGGGTCCTAGGATAAGACATTCATTTCTTCCCTTATGTAAATTGTCAAGCACTGGACTATGGATTAAAGATTACATTTGTCCTTTTGTTGAGGAAAAGGGCTTGTTCTCAGCAGTAGTGGTTTCCACTCTATCAGTTGCATAATGTGGTTGCACAAGGCATGACCCAGGAAAGGAGATGCCACGTGAGATGGGGGAGTAATGACAGCATCACTGCAATTTGAATGCACATCCCTCTATCACTGCACAAGGAGAAAAGCTGTAGTGGCTTTTCTGTGCAGCAGACCAGCCCCTAAAGGACATTCTGCAGTACTGCACAGGAACACGAGCACAGAGCGCAGTTCTGTTACGTGCACTCGCAGACACTGCAGCAAGCAGCCGCCCTTACAAAACCATCTGATTTATGCTGATAAGAAGTTCGGCTCCGTGCCTCATATTTCTGGCCTAATTGATCCTATTCAGTCACGTGCATTACAATGATTATTCCTCTTTTCCCAAGCAATAGCTGCCTGTTGCTGAGACACACATTTATCCCTTTAATGTAAGCTATTTTGAAAACAAGATTTTTATACGAAATTTCTGTTACATCAGGAAGGTGTTTAGACTGTAATTCTTAGCTCTAGTGGTCAGACTGACAGACATCCCAGTCAGAGGTGGACAGAAAGGCAGGCTGTGAACGTCTCGTTGGCCAACCATGTATCCGTGTATTTAAAAGCCTATAAGAACGTTTGGTAGTACTGTGATACCATGATACAGTAGAGTGAAAGAGTAAATGGCCCTGAACTGCAGCTATGCAAACTCTTCTCCATGGGAATCAAGTGCAGCTTTTCCACTAATCCCACTCTGAGCACAGCTCCTCTGCCCTGATTTTCTCAAAAGTGCAGGACAACTTTGGCAAATCAAACTGAGATTTATACGCAGACAAAACTGTCTGCTTTCCACTTTGTTTGTCCTTCTGCCAGCAGCTCTCCAGAAAGCTGTAAGATACTGTCGAGAAGAATGTTAAAACAAATTGTGGCACATATTCTCAGGATGGGAAAAGGAGATGCCTTCTCTTGGGAGCATTAGTCTGTGCTCACGTCCTCGTAGGATGTCACAGTGCCTGTTAGTGGTTGCCTGCCCTAGATGATATTGTACATCAGCTCTGACATGCTGGATAGTACATTAGGAAAGAAAGGTTAAAAATATAATGTTAATAACAACCACAGCTATGCACAAACTTCAGTAGAGATCAACTTCGGTAACCACGAGAAGACAAAGTACTTCACGGTTTATCAAATTAGATTAATAATGGCATTTCACCATGTAGATTTCAACATTACATTTCAAATGCGAAGGAGACAATCACAAAGAAGGTAAAGTACATTGCTAATTTATACCTAATGTTTTTATCCTTGCTATAAAGATCACACTTAGATTAATACGCCGTGAAAACAGAAACCTTAGAACTCCCTAAGGGGACCTTTATTGCCTCTTTTTCTAGTCTAGCACAGCTGACCTGTTATAAGCCTTAGGATATGAGTAACCACATCTACTGGTCTTTCTAGCTGAAAAGTGGATAGATTGGACAGTACCCCCAAATAATCCCATGTCTCCATAATGCTAAGAAAACAAAATCAGCCTTCTATACGTCCTTCTTCAAATATAACGACAAAGTTTCCTGATGGGGATTTGCATCTGGAGCCAGATGGGGAGAACCTCTGTCATCCCCTTCAGCATCCTGCTGCTGTCTGAACTCACCCTGCGCAGGCAGTTCCTTCATTCCCCCAGCTGTACCATTCTGGCCCTTTTGTTTTGACCCGCGCCGCTCCTTCATTAGGGCAGCATGATGCTGCCCAAGTGAGGCTGCATTTTGCAAGTGGTGAAATGCACCAAACCACAGTGACCCAGGGAATGGAGCCACGAGTGTTTATATTACTTGGGGAGACAGCTATGAGAAAACAGACCAACTGCGAGCACAGCCGAGAAACCCCAGAGCAATTCCAAACCTATAAACACATCACATGTAAGACTTGCTTTATCTCCCTTCTGGACGAAGTCAGAAGCCAATGTATCAGTGGGCTAAGTCATAAAACTGTTAACGGGTTCATTAGCAGCTTCATGCTCACAACTGGGCCTTGCTTTCCCAGAGACCCTCAGTATCGTTATATTTGGAAAAGTCATCGCTGTGTGGGATTATGAGCTGTGAGAAACACAGGCCCTCTTTCAAAGTGAGATGGGCCAACAGCACTGAGATCACAGCCAAAGGAGGTTCTGCCCCAGGCAATCCCTCCCCATTGCATGCCGTGCTTGGTTCATGCTGACGTAGGATTTTGCAGATTAATTACTCTCTCTGGTAATTCCTATTGGGCCAGCCCCTCGTCTCTTGCCTTATCTGTTGCTCCATCCTTACTCAACAGAAAAATTGCCAAGGTCGAAGAAAAGTTGCTTTAAGCCCAAGAACATCCAGGAGGCCCAGAAGGACCGGATCTTCAGGGCCAAAATAAACATGAAGTGAAAGCATACACTGCTCCGTGAACAGCAGCAGGGGCTGGCAGCCCCGAGGGACCGGCTGGTACTGCAGCCTACGTGTGGGGCCACACCAGCTTTCCTTCATCATCCGAGAGTAAGCAGGGAACCGAGCTTTCTCAGAGTGAATTTTCATTTCCAGAACAAATTGGGATTTTCCAACAAGATCGGTAAAATCTCTACCTTGGAAAGCATGCAGTGAAACAGCAGCTTTTGGTGCGTTCTTTTCTCACTCAGATTCTGCTAAAAAAAAGTATAAGCGACCACAATAAAATAAACGTTCTCAGTCACACGGGGGCAAATTCAAAGACAGGCTACTGTCTGAAGCTAAGCTACGGCTTTAACCCTGTGTAACTGAGAGCAAAGACGGTCCCAAGTGCACGAACATGAAATGAAAATAATCCAGACACCATCCATTTGTAGCAAAAAAAATGTGGCTAGCCAAAAGGTTAGCGATCCTCTCTGCTTTACACCCTGTCATAGCTTAAACTGTGTTCAAAAGGTTCTCAGGGTGACATCATTGTTTGCATGTATTTGAATCACTCTTTAATTGTAATAGTACAAAACCCTTTTAAGTAGCCAAACTTGCTGTTTAGCTCCCTCCTGCTGTGTCATGCAGCAGATATAACTTCCTCGCCTCGTACACATCTACAAAGAGATCTGGGAAAAGCATTTCTCCCCACATCTGGGCGCTGCATTATTAGCTCTTCTGCTATTCCATGTAGGTTAAGGAGAAAAGCAGCGGTGGGCTTTAAGCGGTGGCTGTCTGCAAAATCCTTTCCATTATCTTTGCAAATTAGCACCGATAGCGTTAACTCAGGAGAGATGCAGCAGTGCATTCCATGGGCACCCTTCCCTATGCAGAGAGGCAGGATGGACCTGGCGACCCAGAGCCACTCAGCAATGCACCTGTGGGATTTGTGTTTTCTGCAAAAGATAGGGATCTTGAGGCTTGCAACTGGTAACCCCCAGTGCCTTGCTTCCCTCCTTTCAAACGCAGCCCCATACATCTTCCTGTTAAGTGTTTTGGGCAATCTCTTCCAACAGTCATTTCCTGTATGAAGGCGCACTGTAATTAGGATTGCCCACAAGAAGGTGCTGCTGTGCTACCGTGTGGGCATGAATTACGGCCCCCCGGGGAGGCGGCTTCAGGCAGCTGGAAGAACAAGTGAAGAAGCAGAGGGGAAAAACACTTTTTATAACTCCTGAAGGACACACTGTAGTAGACATCTGCACCTTAAAGGTCTGGAGCAGCAATCCCTGTGCAACCAAACCCAAAAGCTGGGGAAGTCTAGGCTCGGTATCAGCTTCCATGGATGATCCCTGTGGATGCAAAGGGACAAACCGAGCCTTTCTCAGTAGCTACGAGGGAATCTGGAATCAGGAGTGGGGTACTGGGAGGCTCCACTCCCACATCACCAGCTGCAGGCTTCTGGAGACAAGGAGGAAATGGCTTTAATTCCCAAATTATTGTATTCAGCGCTAATTTCAGTTAATGAGATATGAGTTAATGCCAAACAGGATGAATCCCGTAAAGAATAGCCGCTTTTGTGTGCGTATTTGTGGGGTATATCCCCGCGAGTGATACGGGTCATCCCATTTTACTCACAGCTATAGAGGAACATGCAAAGTAGCCCCAAGGAGGTTGGTGTTTTTCCTGCAAATTGACCTCAGCGTATCTATAAGGAAGAATTTAAGGTGTGCAATTTCTGAGCTGTGGGCTCTAAGGAAGCAAACATTTTGGCTGAAGTGTTTTAAATTCGTGGGGATTTAAAAAAAAAATGGAACAGGTAATGACTGGGTCAGGTTTCCTTGACCCTCAAATCAAGAACAATCCCAGCAGGGCTGAAAACTCCCCACTCTACTTCCTTGGCAATCATGTTCCCACAGTTCAGAAAAACACAGGAAGATCTAAGGAAACCTATGTGGAAATGCAAAAGACAAAGGCAAGTGGTCTGAAAATAGAAGGCCGGTCCATATATTTCCTTTACATTCAGGGCCTGATTCTAGTTTTTGGCTGAATTCTGAAATCTCAGGGACCATATGCTTTTGCCATTCTCTGCAGGGCACAAAGGAAAACTGGCTTGTTTGTCCTCGTGGTTGTAAGGGTTAGAGAAGGTTCTTTTCTTCTTGCTTGAGGGAGGACTCTTTCAGTGCTTAAAGCTTTGCAGCTTAGAGCAACAACAAAAACCCTGAACACTGGTTACACACACCAGAAACTAGCTGTGACTCCTTTTGCACTTCTTGATATTTTGAGGAAGGCTTGCAAAAAATTGCTCTTGTAAATGTCTGTACAGCATGAAGACTTCATTTATCTGCTTGCAGCAAATGAGGCACTCAACTGCAGATCTCAGACCCCGGCTTGCCAAATCTCTGCACCAGACACAATTTAAGAGGCAAAAATCATTCTGGTACGGGGAAAAGAAACTGTGCAGACCCCAACGTGGAAGGGTTGAGAAATTCCTTTTGGCTTTTTCTAACGTAAAAATTCAAGGAATTCTGAGCCCTGAGGGGAGTTGAGGAGACATCCAAGAAAGGGGGGTGAGAGAAGAAGGAGGTAGGATGTAGAGAGGACAAGAAGTATGTGTTGTAAAGACAGACTAATCCAACGACTTGGAGATGAGGGTATTGGGCTGCCTTATGAAACAGTTCACAGACTTACTGTCCATCAGAGTGCATAACTGTATTAAACTGTTAACAGCAACTCAGTACAAAGTTAACATCTGCACCGGGCAGTAGCTCAGCTGCCCTCAGTATGTGAATTCATTGCTCGCATTCCCACAGCAGTGGGACACGGTACAGAGCTGAGATCTGTCCCTCTGACACATGCAGTGCAATGCCAGTGCTGGCTCTGAGCACTGCAGCCCTCCCTGCCTCAGCTTCAGCAAAGAAAAGCACCGTTACCCAAAGCTTCAACTCTGTAGGGGGTTGGACTTGGGATTCTTTCCAGTTTCATTATTGGTGAGTGCAGAAGATACGATCAGGTCATAAAAGCAGCCACAAGATCTACCTTGTGCAGTTCTGTATTTATGTTAATACCTGGTTTCAGGTGAGCTGGGGCTCCTCACACAAGTGTGGAATTTGTATGACATGGGCAGCAGTCAGTTTTGTGCATCACAGTCTCATGAGATCAGACTCCCTGCCTTCTCCGAACCTTCCTCCTTCCTCACTTGAAATGAGTGGCTAACGGGCAGGTCTCTAAGATCACAACTCTTAGGTAGCAAGCTTTTCTTCACATGATTTGTTCTAATCTTGCCTTGCTCCTGGTGATTGCAAACTCTCCGCTGCTAAAGTTCTGCTCCCTGGGGCAAGCTTCAAGCATGTGCTTATATTAAATGCCATTTCCAGATAATAAGCTTGGCTGGCTGATTTTGGCAGGTTCTTTTATTTTCTCTGTGGCCTTAAAAAGAAAGACTAAAGAAGTGCCAAACTTAGGAGATCAGTTCTTTATTACACACACTTAATGCCCACTTGTTTATGTAGCCCACTTGTTTTTGCTTGCGTGGCTGAGTGCAGCTGGATGCTCTGCCCAAAGGTGAGAACTAGAATGTCCTGATGGGCACACAGAAGACTTCATGTCCTGTCAGTCATCTGAGCTGCTTTCTAAAGGAAAACACTTGGGACAGATCTGTTTTGCTCCTAGCTGTTGTTTAGATATTCTGGACACCTTTTAATTACTTCCACTCCTAATTCCCATCCCAGTGACATCAGGTTGGTTTAGAGAAAAAAAGGAAAGGTGCAGCACAAGAGATAAGAGGAAACTCGAAGTAATGGTGAACTTCAGTAGGGCTTACTTCAGCGTCCTTCTCAGTCACTGTGAAAGTCAAATGCTGCCTCCTGGAAATTTCCTGTGTAGTTTTAAAGAATGCAGATTGCTGCTGCTGCCCCCAAAACTGCTTTGCAATGTAAGCTGAAGCAGCTCTTCGTTCATCCTGTCCTTTTCTACCCAAGTGACCCTTGCTGCATATATTTGCAAACGTCTTTGGAAGCAAAAGAGGTGTTTCATCTCTGACTGAACACAGCGTATGGCAGATTTTCACCTTCCTTCAAACTGCACTGGCAATTTGGAAGACAAGCTTACAAAAAAGGCAGCTCACCTACCACTGACTGAACCTAATGTGCTTGCTGAAACCTTTTGCCCTTGTGTATCAGCCTACTAGCAACACCAGTATTATATCCACAGACAAACTTGATGTATTACTTCAGACTGAAGCAGATTGTGCAAACAATTCATCATACAGTCAGCAATTTGGAGAAGGTATGAAAGGAACATGTACCCTGCTGCTCCTATTTAGATTCATACGTCCTGGCAGACCAAAGGGGACATGCGTGCAGATAAATGTTATTGAAACTTTAAAAGGAAATATGTGAAGTTCTTGTAACAGAAACCTTCAACAAACAGCCTGGTTTGTATTCCTACTATTCTTTTGGGTCTGATGCTCGTTTTTAAGCTCAGGGAGTACTGAGAAATACTTTGCATTTTTTTTTCCTTCCTTAAATAGACGAATTAAGTGTAAAGAGATTTCCAGTTGGTTTTGAAAGTGGCAGCTTCGGGCAGAGCTGCTCATATATCACAATCTTAAAAAAAGTCTCCTCTGCTTTTTATAACATTTTCCCACAGTAAAGCAAATATTTAGGAATAACACCAATTAAGAGACATACTTTCAGTTTACTGGGACCAATCAGCAGCCCATAGTGTGGGCTCTCCAGTCCTCAGCTTCTCAGAACTGACTGCCTCACAGAGAGGCAGAAGCACAGCCTTAATGCCTCCGTCTTCGCAGTGGTGCACTGCAGTAGAGCCTGCAGTAATGTATGCAGGGAGCATCCTAGCTGGAAAACTTGGGAGGATTCTGAGCTCCCAAAGCCTTTGATTTAGTGCTGATATGTGGCATATTTGAAACGTATCTATTAGTAAGCTAACTCTGGGCAGCCTGGTCTAGTGGTTGGTGACCCTGTCAATGGGAGGGGGGTTGAAACTGGATGATCCCTGAGGTCCTTTTCAACCCAGGCCATCCTATGATTCTATGATTTGTGCGTCTATTAGTAGGAAAGTTGCAAAATGCAACAAAGAAAAATGCTTAATTCCAAATTTAGTTTAGTTTCAAAGGGACCAAGCAGGACCTAAGTGTTATTTTGGAATCTTGCTGGTTTTCCATGATTATAACATTGCAATTACTGTGTTTGTTCCAATACCTGAAAACGTATTTGCATTGCTCATGTATCAGAAACTTTTGGACAGTAACATCAAGGAGTGAAAGTCACGGCATTTTTTCATGCAAGATATGAGGTGTTGTCAGCATCAGTCATTCTTCGCAGGCTTTTTTTAAAGGGCTACCTAAAACTTACATCAACCGTTGGCATCTCCAGTACTATTACTGTGTAAAAAGTACTTGGCAGAATGACCCTAACTGGTACAGTAAGGAGTTCAAAAGAAGCCACGTAATGAAATGAAAATGGGTATTTCCTGATATCTGCAGAACCGTCTTAAGAAATGTAGAGATACATGCAATACTTTGAAGGTGTGTTTTATAACGAGGCAGGACGTGGTTGGGATGAAGTTTGCATGGTCTCTCCCTGTGCTAAACACCGACAAGGACCGAATGAACCAAATTGGATTTATTAGAAGGAGACCATCCACTGATCTGGATGCACTTTATAGCTAGACAACTTCTGACCTCTGGCAGCCATGGCACACACCTCGGTGATCTGCTGAGCAGCCAGGCAGGAGATAATGACACAGCAGCTGCTGTCAGGCACGGGTACAGAAGCAGAGGATACCCCAACTCCTTTGCTAAGGTTTGGTAAGAGCCACAAGAGCTTCCTTTCACTTGGGTGCCTGGAAGTCCTGACCAGGGAGGTACCCCTGGGCAGCTGCACTGCTCTCACGCAGCACCTCGGGTGAATGTCTTTTGCAGTTGCAAAGTCTTCTATCTGCATTGCAGATAAAACTGTTTGGATTTGAATCAGATTCAACTTCTCCAGCATAACTCTGCCTGATTTTCACAAAGATCCCAGAAAAGGTTTAACCTACAGCCTGCAGGATAGTTCTGTGCCTCTTGGGCCTTGGGAGGTCAAACAGTGATTAAACTCCTTGCAGCAGATGAACTCTGAGGGAAAGGTGACCGAGGAGTTAACACCTCACTAACATCAGCGCTATCCAGAACCTTCCCACTTCCTGGCCCTGATTCAGTTTGGCTTCCAGCCTAATTAGGGCACACCGACACTGTGCTAACAGATCATCTTTTCCTAATGATGGACAAAGGTCTGACAGCAATAACGCTGCTTCCAAATCCATCATCAGCCTCTGCCTACAGGGACGGCTAGCAGTGCGCCTGTCTTCCTTTCCTCACCACGGGATGTGGGCATTGCCTTCTCTCTGCCTTCTCCGTGCCTGGCACCGATGGGACAGTGAGCCCAGCCCAAGTTCCAATGCTATTAGCCCCAGAATTATCAGGAAAGTAACGCTGGCGAGCGAGGAGCCGAGGCAGCACTGAAGGGGGGCAGCAGGCCTTTCACCCAGCCACCCCAGCGACGTCGGCAGCGCTCCACTTTGTCCCTGGTACTCAGGACATCTGTGTCAGGACGCGCTTTCTCCCTTCCACAAACACCTGCTGCTCACTCTCTCTGGTCCACGAAGTCCACGGTGACTTACAACTCAGTGACACTCAGGCTGGATCTCTGGCGACATACCCTCTGCAAGCAGCCCCTCCAGCCTGCAGCCCCCAGGCTCCCCAACGCCAGACGAGCCCCGTGGGGCGCACACCCGGCCTCAGCTCTTCGTGTGCAGGGAGCCGAGGGAAGCTCTGGAGAGACACCTCAAGTGCGCTGCGCCGCCTGGGATACACACATCTCTGAGTGGACGCAAAGAAACCAACGACGCTGCCGCAGCAGTACGTCCAGAAGCTATCCTATTGAAACGCAACGACCACAGATGGCAACGTGCTGGAGAAGGAGCCCTTGTGCTGCGACACGCGCTCCCTTGTGCTGCCGGGAGGAGCTCCGGTAACTCACAGCACGACGCGCGGTGCCACCAGCGAAGGGCACGGCGTCCCGAGGCGGACACACCCGCCCCGCAGCCCGCGCTCCCCTCAGCGGCCACGCACCGCCCCTGCGCGCCCCCGCGGAGACCCCGCGCCGCCGCCCCTCGCGCCCCCCAGCGGCCGCCGCCTCGCGCCCGCCCAGGCGGCCCTCCGAACCGAGCGGCTCTTACCGAGCGTCAGCAGCAGCGCCTGCAGGGCGCAGGCGGCCAG
The DNA here is from genome assembly GCF_016699485.2 of Gallus gallus. Lineage (NCBI taxonomy): Eukaryota > Metazoa > Chordata > Aves > Galliformes > Phasianidae > Gallus > Gallus gallus. The sequence continues at coordinate 11,883,656 of NC_052535.1, read as the reverse complement.
CGCGGCGCTCGGCCCGCCGAGCATGGCTGGGGCGGCGCGGGGCGAAGTTTCCTTCGGTCCGTCAGAGCGGGCGGCGGGACGGGAGGAGCGGGATGCGCGCACCGCTCCCACTTGTTGGCTCCGGTTAAACCGTTCTCGCCATTCACCGCTCCGTCCTCGCCGCCCGTCCTTTCTTCTCGAGGCGTTCCGCCCGTTCCCTTGTCAGAGCAACTTTATCCCTGGCTCTCCCCGTGCCTCCTCCTCGCGAGCTGTCCCTGCCGGGCGCCGCGCACCGCGAGGGGTTACAAAGCGGCGCCGGCACCGCCGAACTCGGGGAGAACTCCCTCGGGCTGCGCGGGGGCAGCAGCGGAGCGGCGGCGCGCGGTGCCCGTGCGGGCGGTGCAGGTGCGCCGGGACAGCGCCGCTACCTGCCGGGGGGCGGCCGGCGGCAGGGGGGCATGGCCGGGTGCCGCCCCGTGCTTGGCGCTCCCCCACCCTCCGGGTCCGGATGGCTTTGCTGGGAAGTTTGATGCGAGCCCGGGATTCTTTATAGGGACAGGAAAAAAAAAAAAAAAAAAAAAAGAGGAAGGAGAGACGTCACCAGCCCAAGCCGAGGGACTTCACTCGCTCTCTCCCTCTCCCTGTCATTTCACAGAACTCCTGGATTTCCTGTTGCTGCTGCTCGAGAAGGGGCAAAGAGGCGAGCGGAGCTGTTCCCGCTGCCTGCCGGCGTCGCCCGTCCCCGCACGGCCGGAGCTGCGCGAGCATCAGGTGGCAGCGCCTCGCATCCCGCCGGCCCGCCGCGCTCCCCCGAAGGCAGAGAGCGCCCGGGCCGTAACCCCCCACAGCCGCTCCCGCCCGCCCCGGGGTTCCGCGCGCCTGGGCACGGCGTGGGGAGCGCGGGGCGATGCTGCCCGAGCAGCCGCTCCCTACCGCAGCACCCCGCTGCCTCGGGCTGTTCGGCACGTCGCGTTCTCCCTGCGCTGCGCCCTGTCCAGCCCTGTCCTCTTGTTCTGCTGCCACTGCCGCTCAGCCCTTCCTTTTGGGACACGGTGAAAGTTTCTTGTTCGAATAGAATATTCTGGGCAGCCCTAATGTCACCATTTACATTACTCAGCTGCTTCCATACTCTCTCACGGACTTCTCATAACAGCTGCTTCTGCGTCACCCAAGCATTATCTGCAGGCATTTGGGTGTAGACAGATCCACCCACCATCCAGGCCTCCCGCCTGGCCCCGTGCCTCTGCTCTTGCCATGCCAGACAGGACCGGAGCAGGGCGAGCACTTGTGTGGGGTTTTGGTGGAGGACACGCAGCTGCTCCCCCTTTCACCTCAGCCTCGGGCCAGCTCAGCCTTTTCCTGGCTCAGCACTACTGCTTTAGCCACAGGTGCCTGCTGCCAGGGTCAGAAACTGTGCTTAGGTGCCCCGGGGTTGTCCCTGTGCGGAGGAGGGACACTAGTGGAAATGCAGCCGGCATCCGGGTGACAGGAAGGAGCTCCTCTGTGCCGTCCTTTGGCAGCGCACATACCACTTATATGGCTCTTTAAATACGCAAACCACCGCACTCTACTGATAATGAGAGTGTGGTGGAAGACTCACAGGCTGTCGGTCCTCGTAATGCCGCAAATGAGACACTGGGGTTAAACGGCCGGTCACAGTGAAGCACCGTCAGTCCCTGTGGCTGAATGGCAGGTTTTGTTTGGATTTTTTGTTACCCTGGCGAAGTTCATCCAAAGAGAAGAGATAAATCACAGGTGCATTAGGACCTTATGCTGAACGTCTATCAAGGGTTTTAATGAAACTGAACAGTGACCAGGATATTAGGAAGTTTCCGATGCCTCTTTTTATTATGCTTCTAAATTCTTACTGCATGTACTGGTATATATACTACCTCAAAATACATTGGAGCAAAGTGAGACATGGGTACGGTTCTATGACTTACAAATTCATTAGTTATCCTGCAAGGGAAGTGGGTGCATCAGAGGATCAGAACTGATTCCTGGTGTAGAAACGTTCCACATTCAAACAATGAATTGAACACAGCGTAGCCCCAAATAATTCTAGTTCTATGTACTAGAAGCATCTTCTCTTATTTACAGTATTAAATCAGGAATGCTATTCTCAACATCACGTGATGCCACAGTTAATGCTAACTTTCCTATCCATGCTCAGATCATTCTTAAGATGTTGGTTTTTAGGACATAAAACTTTCCCCGCATCTGTGTTACAGGAATGGACTTTTAAATAGTGATGGAGAGTAATAGTAAAGGCAAATTGTACACTAAGCTTAACTGAAGAATGAAAATTCTAGCTCAATTATGGAACTGAATGGTATTTTTGGCTTGCAGGGAAGCGTTCAAGAATTCATTGGAAGTTACAGAACAGCTGCTAGCAAATTGTGTTGTGTTTATGTCATGCTCCAAAAAATCTTTTATTTGTTGATAAACTTAATTGATCATTTAATTGAGACCAAATGCCCATGGTGTGTAATTTCACAAGGAATTCAGTGTGAGAACCTGGCCAAATGATTCTGGGAACTATTTTGAATTCTTTATTTTCTCCCTTAAAAGATGCCAAGCCAAAAAGAAGATTGTAAGAATGTCATGTTTTGTTCCTCAGCATCCTCACATGCCTATAGCAACCAGTTAGAGCTTTCCCAAAGCACAGAAGACTTCCCTAAATAACAGCATGCTCCATTTGTGCAGATGGAAAAAGCAATTTGCTAACCCAACTTGAACCTCTTCATAGTAGTACAGCTCGTTTTGCTGTGACAGTTATTCCATCTGAGGACCACAAAGCTCCTTGTTGATACCAATGAACATATTCACCATACTTGGGGGAACTGAAGTTGGGCTAGAAAACATCACTTTGCTTCGTTAATGAAATGCTCATGCCTTTTTAGAGACACCTGGCAAGTGTGTCAGTATGGCCATAAATAAGTAACAGTATACAGAAAGCGAAGGTACACCTGGTGGAAATCCTAGACAACAGGGATGGTGGGCAATAACCTCCAAAAATTTGGCCAGAATATCGGGGCTGTGGCCTGGTGTACCATGAAGTACTGGGTGTTTCATAGACCAAGACAGTAGACCTGTGCTAACTGCAGACACTGACCGTGCAACCTGCTTGGCCGTCCCTCGGATGACCTTCAGCCTGCTGATGGCATTGACCCAGTATGGAAAACCACATGCAGCGATCCCTTTTGTTAGCTTGGAAGAAGATGGTACCTGAGCTGGGCAATTCTTCACTTAATCTTGCCCATCCTAAGTAGGTCTATATGTAGGAAGCACAGCAGAGGGGATAGCTGCTGATCAGAGCATCGCCTGGATTTGGCCAGCTTCTGTGACTGCATGCTGTATTTAGCCTTAGCCAAAGGTAAAGCCCATCTGAACTACACGTAGGCATACGAATGTTAGTTGTCTCATCTGGGCTGGTTATCTGGGCTGGTTATCTGGGCTGGCCTGCTTCAGTGACTGCAGAGAGCCTCTTAAAAAGCACGACTTACGCAATGTATGTGATGCATCTGTTTTACAGACCTTCTTTGGCAGGTGCCTGCTTTCTTCCCTCAATAATAGTGCAGTATCAAGGCAAGCTACCCCATAAACCTAAATTTTAGCTTGCTAGTTCTGCCCTACATCTTAGATAGAGACTCTTCAGTGATAAGACAGCCTTTCTTGTCAGCTTGCCACATTTTCCTGTGTTTGTAGTCTATGGTAGGTGAGGAGAAGTCTAATGACTACCTTTAAAGGACTGTGAGTTGGCAGGGCCAGGGATTTTCATTTCAGCGTGCCATATGAAGCAGTTCTATCTCATTTTCCCAAGAGGATCTAGAACCCTATTTGAATAGATAGCTTTCCATGTCCTGTAAATCCAAGCACCCTAAGGAGGTGGTGGAAACAGGCAGGGCATTGCGGGAGGGCCCTGCACTTTGCTGCATTGTTCTGGGATGAAAAAAGTGTAGGAGTTCAGCTACATACTTGACGGGAACATAAGGTACCTTGGAGGCATACACAGACTTTCAGAACAGGCGTGAAGCTGGCTACGTTTGGGTCCTTCAGCTAGTAAACAGGGTACATAGCCCATCCCCAGTCCCAGCTTGTCCCTCACACAGCCAAGAAGCTTTTCCAACAGTAGCTGCCCTAATCCCAAGGAGAGCTGCAGGACTGTCGCTGGGTGTGCCTCTCTCCACGATCTGGTCAGGCTGCCTTTGATTCATGCACATCCTGTAGTCCCCTGGTGATGTAAAGAGAAGTTCACATTGGCAGTCTGTGTGCAAACAGGGTGGGGAACTTTTTGATGAAAATATTTTTCATTGGAAAACGGCATGCTATCAAAACAGAAATTTTCGGAGGGAAGTCTCAGTTTGGAATTACTTCTGCTGGGGATGTAGTTTCTGGGAGGGAAAGCACTGTCCCAGCCTTGCCTGCAAGGCAATGTCTTGCGTGGGCAAGGTCTGATTTTTAACCTATCCTGAATTAGGTTAGAAAACTTCATAGTGATTTCCCATGTCTTGCAGGAGTTCCTCTATTCAACAAATCCATTGACTGTCCTTCAGCTGCTGCTTTCAGCTTCTTGCAGACACGTTGGCTTACTTATTCCTTTGTTTTGCAAAATATAGTAGGAAAGGCTTCATGAAAACCCCATTCAGCTTCTCTAGCTGGGAAAAAACATTTCCTGCTCAGCTTTTGTTCAAATTCACGGTAGTACCGTAGGTGAAGCCTAACAGCAAGAGATGTGGGGCCATGGAGCCAGGGGCATGTTTCTCATGACTTGCTGCTCCTCTGTGGGATGGCAGCTTCAGAGGGGCTGAGCAGGAAGCACATGCAGTTGTTTGTTACAGAGTCTGTATGCACTTTCCTCCCTTAAACGTGAAGGGAAAACAAGCCAGAGGAAGGTTCAGTGAATCACTCCAAATGCAAAAGCTGGAAGAGATCTGTCAGTCACCTCAGCAGCAACAACAAAGCAAAATATAAATAATATACTGCAAGCAACTATATTTTTCGTTTATAAACTGTCAAGTATGAGGTGGGGTTTTTTTGTTTTGCTTTGTTTTTTCCAGTGTGACCTACTATCCATCCCTGCCTAGCATCCTGGCAGGCTCTTTCTGACTGTCCAACTGAGGCTGGTCACTGCCTGCATCTTCTGCCACTCCTGTCCCAGTCACAGCCTGAAAGCTGCTCTCCTGCCAGGCAGTCCTACTGCACTTGCAGTGATGGAGAAATGTGTGGACCTGCCTGAAAACACCTCTCAAACATATGTGTTCAGCTAACAGAGGAGAGCAGAACATCTCATCCTTCTGTTGGAAACTGGAGATTAAAGGATAAAGATTACGCACCTCCCATTATTTGTCGCTTTGAACTGCAGCCTGCTTTGTAAAACTTCAACGTGGGGGAAATGTGTGATGTTCCATCTCTTTGTGTTCCCTCTGTGAGGTTGTTTTTGAGCATCTCCTTGTAGCTGTTTGACTCAAATCCTTTATAACTGAGGCTGCCTGGGGAGATGCTTACAGCTTATAAATATAATCTAGGCCTTGGGCCCGTACGGCTCTCAGGCAGAATTAACTGGTTTGGAGCACAAGGCAGACTTCTGAGCCAAGAGTACAAAACAAGAGAAATGTTAAGGAAAATAAATAGCCATCAACAAAAGCAGACAGATGCTGGGTTTGATCACTGTTTTGTTCTGCTAGATTCTGTGGCAGAAAGTCAAAGCTACCCACCTAATGAGGAAGAAATTAACGAGCCAGGCTTCATCCATACATAGCATTTGAGGTAAGAAAAAGATTCTATCCCTCTGGGTTACCTTGATCCGTATCTTTTCTTTGCAGTGACCTTCTTCATTCGGAGCCCAGATTTCACGTGGAAGGTTTTCCCTCACCAGAATGTGAGCTTCAAAGTGTGAGAAAAATGGGTTTCACCCAGCTGTAGGCCTCAGAGTGAGCCACCGAGAATGCTTGTTTTATTTATTTTTCTTTGGATTTTAATTCCCTCTTACACTTTCTCTCTCTTTGGGGATAAAGTGGGATTTTCTTACCAGTAAGGCTGAGGATGAGACACATGATTCACATCTGAGGTATTCTTCAGACGTTCCCTTAAAACTAAAGATTTCTGCTCACATCCCCAAAGTATGCTCAGCAATTAGAACTGTCTGGTTGAAATCACTGGAGTAGAGGGAGAAAAGCCTGAGAGGAAGAAAAAGCACAGATAGGCCTTGGCAGTGGCAAGACAGAAAAACACCGGCAATCCCAGAGTGCTCACATTAATCAAGGCACTAGACACGTCCATCATGAAAGCGTTAGGGTTAATTCAACCCATAGCGCACGGCTGGAATCCCATCCTGTGAGCTTTTCCTTTTTAACTTGGCACCAGAGGGGCACCGTGCCCCAGTTCATCACTAACGTTTACTAATCCTTAGTCTGAAGATTCTTAAAAGCTGTGTTATGAGCACTGCGCCTCACTCCAGCCTTCCCCCGCAGTGAAGAGTTTGTGATCAGTCTATCCCAGCCTGTTTTCTCACCCCTGTTTGTTACCTGCCAGTGATTGCAGTAACTGTGGAGCAGCATCTGGAGCAATCTGGTGTTCCCTGGAAGCCAGTGGGCAGAGGCCAGGACGGCCCTAGATGTCCCCCTCAGTAGGCAGACCATCCAGCAATGCTGCACAATCCCGTTCTGATGGCCACCAGCTGTAGAGCATGTGATAAGCTTACAGTGGTGTGAGAGCCACTTAGTCATAACACAATTTTTTCTTCTTGCTGCATATGCTAAAAGAATGTGCTCGGCAGTCCTTTCATTGAGCTGCCATCTTCCTGTTAGATTTCACAAGTAAATGCTTCTTGTCTCTGTAGGACAAGCCCTGAGATTATCGCTGGTTACCCTAACTCCAATGTAAACCAGAGCTACATGACTCAGTGCAGCCAAGCCTGTGAGGCAAAAATAGCGAGCTGATGTACTGAGATGGTGGAGAGAATCAAAGAGACACTGTCTACCAAAATTAATATGTCTGCAAATGAGCTTTCAACCAACGCAGAGCCAAAAGAAATGTTTCTTCCATAAGACTTACTTATTTTTGAAATCTGAAAGGAAGCAGTTGCTAAAGACAAATGGACATTGTGCTGAAGGTTTTAGAAATGAGAGATGGTGGCACAAAGACACTGATAGAGAAAATGCCATCACTGATCTTCATTGTCCAAGCTGAGAGGAACTGAATAAAAGCTTGAGCTAGAGCCAATGGAAGTGAATAGAAGTGAATGGGAAGATTCTTGTTGCCTTTAATGAGTTTTGGCTCTCACCCTAGATGGAAAAACATAACTAGCAATGGATAAACGGGACTCTAAATATCCTTTCACCTTTCAGAGAACACAGTGTTATTAGGAAAAATGACAAAGGAAATCTGTTTATGATGCATTTTTTTTTTTAAAAAGGTGGCTGTGTCCAGCCTTGAATAAAACAATCCGAGCATCACGTGTTGCCCTTGCACTAAGTTAGCAGCAGCAGTAGCCAGCCTGGAATCTCAAAACAGAAAACCAAGGCTGCCCTAGATCCCCTAGCAGAAAGCCTGCCTCCCACCAGCCAGCATGACAGCAGCCTTTGTGTCCTCTTGCTAAGCCAACTGCGATGTGAAAGGACAAGGTGCCACTCAGAAAAGGACAGGGTATAAGAGTGAGCAGCTGCAAACAGAAAGTGCTTCAAGAAAGTAAGCACCTGCCTCAAGGCTGCAGCGTGTACTTATGGCAGGAGAATGTGGTGCAGCCCTGGGGCACTGCAAAAACAGGATTCATTGGCATAGTTAATTGTCCAAATTAGGAAGGAGGAGAAGGAGAGATCATAGGAAGACAGTAGGACAGTTCCTGCTTGCCGCAGAGGATGGGTGTTGAAGGAAAGCAGAAGAAATATGTCATATTTTTCATCATCTGCAGTTTGAGTAGAACCTGACCTTAGGAGACGATGGTGCAGCCCACAGACTTTCTCAGCAAGGTCAGCGAGTGAGTCAGCGCAAGGCTGGGAACGGAGCTCAGGACCATCACGGCTGTGCGGAGCTGAGACAACAGGCTCTTCTTTGTCACCAGGGAATCGCCACCCCAGACAGGGAGAAGTGCTCAGGCCATTGGCTCAGCACAGGCCATGCCATGAATTCCAGAGATAAAGTACGTATTTCTTAGATGCTGCTTCCTGTAAAAAAAAGAGGCCAGTGAGACTGTGCCGTTCTCGGCAACCGCATTGTGCAGTTTGTCTGTAAATGAAGTCAAGTGTTCTCTCTGTTGGCTGCTCTTCGTTCTCAAAGTTTCTCCATCAGCAATCTCTTAAACTCAGTGGGATGTCAAACGTTCGATGGGAGGAATGATTCAGTCATCAGGGCATTAAGTCTTTGGTTAAACAGCATGATTCAAGCTACTCCTCTGCCAAAGCCCACCTATATCTTCCTGGAAAAGTCACTTGATCTCTTTCCTTCCCCTCCTTGTGTGAAAAACTTGTTTAAGTTCCTATCCTGAAGACACAGAGGTCTCTTAAAAGTTGTGCTCCAGGCTCTGCACTAACACTGGCTGTTGAATACCAACGTTATTGTGAACAGGGAGTCTCAGCCTGGCAGAATCAAAGACTTAGTGGGAAGGTGACAATGTGCTAAAGGGTTAAATGGGAGGAGGTTTTCACTACAGCTTCCTGTGGTTCCACGGTATAGGGATGAGACTGACTGGTGCTGGGATAGTGAATTGAATCAGTGTTACAGAAAAGCCTGTATGCCACGGCGGGGGAATTCTGCCTGTGTCCGTGCATAATGTTCTAGCAGATGACACTCACAAAAATCATCCACCTTTGAAAGAAAATGCTGCTCCTCCTAGATTAAGTTTTCTAGCAGCTGTGCACCTGCCTTTTCATGGACTCTTAGCTAGAATTTGAAGAACAATTAAAAGCATTACCATTCCTATCAGTGCCACGGGGCTCTTTTGTACACAGACTCTTTGTCTTCTAGACATCAGGAGGAATTAAAAGCACTGCAGAGATTTCACACGCTAAAAGTCAAAGGTAGGAATGGCAAGGATTTTCAGCAGGAAAAACAAGGGTTTGAAAATCAGCAGGGCAGGCTCTGAAGACTGACTTGTGCGTTTCTCATCTCTAATCTCCTCTCCTCTTATCGTGTCTTTGTATGAACGCTTGTCTTAGTCTCTTGGCTGGCGTGTTTGGCAACCAGGGTCGAGATCTCTGATCACAGCATCCCTTTTAGCTGTGCTTAAGGTAGCACTCTCTTCAGATGAGGGTTGAGCTCACAGACTGTTTTAAAAGTGCAACCAGTCTTTCTTCTCTCATCTCTGATCTCCTTGAGGCAGATTTCATAGAATCATAGAATACCCCAAGTTGGAAAGGGCCCACTAGGACTGGCTCCATTTCTTCATGCAGCACAGAGTCCATGTTGACGTTTGGAAAACTTGCCATCTCCAGCTAACTGCAGAATTGCTCTGAAGCTGCGGCTCTTGTTACTTGCAGCTTTTTGGCAACAGTTAGTAGATCACAAAGCTTTCTCTTCTCCAGAGTCCTGGGACATCCTCAAATTTATTGCCCCTTGCTACTGGCTTACTCCAAGTTGGGAGCACATGGTGTGAAGACAGGTCACTCTGCTGCAGCCCTGAGGAGCCCACGTGGGAGGCTTTGGCTGTTCCCTGGGAAGGGACCATGGCAGAACTTCACTGGGACTGCTCAGGGATGGCCTCACTCGAGACTCAGATTTCAGAAAAAGGATTGAATCCCTCAAAAAAAGTTGGGAAAAGAGGGAAGGAATTGCACTTCTCTTTGTCCACACAGTGTGTCACCCTTACTCCATGCCATTGTACTCTCATATAACATTCCTACGGGATCATAAATGACTTTTAAACTTCACTGGCTTATTCCAAGTCTGTAAACTGAAGCTGCATAGGTGAAATGGGGATTTTACCGGTGTCAGCCTTAACAAGCAACTTCTTTTAAAGGAAGAGGCCGCTTGTGAGGAGTCCTTCCAGCACCGTGAGTTGATGGGTGTGTTGCAAGGCCAAGAACTGCCTCTTCCTTCCCTCCATTATCCCAGAGCACTAGGGAAAGCATTTGTTCTTTCAGTCTTTCCTGCAGGATTCACAACCAAGCTGCCTATTTCCACATGCCAAATGCTGCATGCTGGAGCCAATGGGCATCAACACCAGCACTGACAGCTAAGCCTCTTTAGAAACATTTGACTGCTGCTTTCACATCAGCCAAAGGCAAAAACATACTTTCTAACTTTTGTTTCTCCCCAAGTTCCCTGTGGCCCCATCGTGTGTTTTTAAATCTTCCCTTCAACATTCCCAAATCCCATTCACCCTTACCATCTTGCCTTCTTTCATCTCCTGTTGCATGATAAAACTCTTGATGTTCTCCCAGCTCTTTTTGAGTGATGCTGGCCTCCCACAGAGAATCTTCCTCTGCAGCCCCCCACCAGCTGCCCTGCTGCTTCCCTGCTTCCCATGGCCCTGCACACCCAGTCCCACTCCATCAGCCTTTCCTGAGGCATTGCCAGTGTGGCTGCGTTTTCATCCTCTTTAATTGGCTGCACAGTTGTGCTGCACATCCATGCCTAGCTACTGTGCTGTCCTGGCTACATATCATGTCACAGCAGCTCAGTGCTTCTTGGGTCTCATCAGAAGCAAACTCAAGCCATTGCATTACTCCATGCTTGGCTTCTACTGCAACACCTCGCTCCAGGGAGCAACAGGGTTGACTCAGGGGCAAACGAGACATAACAAATTTCTTTTGTCTTTAAAATTATTCCCATTTTCCTTTATGAAGTAGTGATGATAATGCAGAAAGGAGCAAGGTGCAGGACTTGAAAATTGCAATGCATCTACTTTTCAAGGAGGTGTGGATTGAAGGGGGTAAGATTCCGTACATATTTCTGTTTCCCAACTACTTTGGCTCACTTATTGTGTTTCAGTGGCTTTTTGTCACTCTATTACAAATACACTTCAGTGGTCTCAGAAAACCTGACTGTTTCAGTGAAAAGGGACAATTAAAATGCATAAAGGAATCAGAATCTGGCAGAGGGAAGCTGATCCAGAGATGTAGCGAAGAGTGTTTTGGAGGGTATTTTCTGCCAATTTTATGCACTCTATTAAAATTTAATAGGCAGGAAACCACCAAGGTTCTGTAGGAATCTAACGCTGACTTACAGAAATTGTTTAAAAATGCATAAGCTGCGTCTTCTGTTAGTATATATTGGCAAAATCGGTAGAGCTATGCTGATACACACCAGCTGTCCTTCTGAGCTGTATAATTGAATAACAAGTGAGTTGTCTGCATAAACTGTTGGAGTTTGGCCAAGAATTGTATACTGAAATTGTTAATCTGTGTTAAAGATTCTTCTAGAAGACTTTTTCTTTTAGTCCCATGAGCATCAAAATAGTGCTACATTCAGCTTGATGGGTGAGCAGTAGTGTCTTTCAAACCCCTTCGAGCCCCAGAAAGCAAAGCTGAAGTTTGGATGTCCCTTTGACAGGTAATGTCATGACATTCATATAGCTCTGATATTAGCTCAATTCTGTGTGATTTGACTGTTCTTTGTCCTTTTCTTGAGTCAAGAAAGCTGTACCCCTGAATGACAAGGAAAATGTTCCAAGGTCAGCTGCTAATACTTGTTTTTTTGCCATCCTCTCTGGCAGTAGCTTATTACAAGTGGTGGCCTGGACGGCAATAGAGATTTTGCAGTAGTTTGCAGTGTTATGGCGATAAAGAATTATTTACTGCTTCAGTCTTCTAGCAATGTCAGCCCTCCAGCCTCCCCAAACAAACAAAACAAAACAAAACAAAGCATGTAAGGGAAAATAGCCTAAAAAAAGAGAAAAAACATGGATCTCATTTTAATGGTGAATGTCCACTTTGCCTCCCCTTCATAAATATATTGGCTTCCCCTTTTCCATGGGCTGCATCTTTTTGGCAACTATGGTATCTGCTTATACTGAAAAGTCATGTTATTTAGTTACAGTCGTAGCTTCTTTAAATGCAGTTTAAAAGCTGGAAATCAGGAGGAGAGACAGCAAGCATAGGAGCAGCCAGGTCCCTGCATACTTCCCACAGCCAACCGGAGCGCCATAGCATGGAGCTGTACAGTCTATGCAGCTCTGAGCAGAAAAGCAGCAAAGCTTTTCTTTGGCCTCCCAGATTCCTTCTGCTTTTGCATAGGAGGAGGAAGAGAGGCAGGTTTAGGACTCATGGGATACTTGCCTGCAGATACTTGCAGAGAGGTACCTAAGGGTACTCATAAGAAGTTAATCACAGTTGGAATCAGCAAAGGAACAGATGGTAGAGAAGCAGCTTCCTGCAGTGTTCTCCATCTAGCACAAAGCTTTTCAGAACACAAGACCACCAGTAGCACATGGAATCATAGAATCACAGAATGGCCTGGGTTGAAAAGGACCTCAAAGATCACCTAGTTTCAACCTCCCTGCCATGGGCAGTGTCGCCAACCACTAGAGCAGGCTGCCCAGAGCCATATCAAAGATTCATTTACTCCACCAGCTCATCTCTGAAAGTGGCTAAGATTGGAGCTGCTTAGAAGGCAGCAAGGAAACAGTCTTTTGCAGGAGTAGCTTCCCAGCTTCCAACTATCTGGGCATAGCTTCCTAGCCTCCAACTGACTGAGAGATAGTGTCTTTTTGCTTAGTATCTCTTGGTGACTGGCCTTCCCTTTGGCCCCCATAAACCCATTAAGATGTTCCAGGAAAACTGCAGTGTTCCATCTGCCACAAAAGAAGAGATGCAAAGCAGGAAGCCCTCTTCAAACTATTTGGGAAATGTAGGAAGCCTTCCTTAGACAAATTCCCCAAGTGTCTCAGTTTGTTTTTTAGTTCATTTTCACCCCCACCCACACTTTGTGCAGGGTTCTCGCCAGATCGCTGTAAGAAGCCACCTACACTTGGAACCACCAAATGAAGACCATAGAACACCATCTCCTTTAGCCACAGCTCTGCAACATTGCATTTTCCTTCCCCTTTCCCATCTTAAAAGTGACCTGTGTAACTCTCCCCTGTATGTGGCATTGATCTTGGGTTCCTCCATGCAACGTGAGATACCTAAAAGGGGAATTAATTGTTCTCTCTTTCTCATTAATTCTCTCTTTCTCATTCCTTTAAAAAGTCCCAGGCTTGTAGGCTCACACAGGAAAGTTCCAGCTGTGAAGTGGGATGAGCTCACAATTTTGATAGGGAAATCATGTTGGACATCACACAGCGCGCTCTGCATTCACTCTGATTCATCCTGGGCGTACCACTGTTGGCAAGGGCTGTCTTGTCCTATATTCTTGGACACTATGACTGTAAAAAAAAATGCTACAGGTGATCTGATCTTTTCTCCTTTCAGGCAAAAGCTGCCTGTGGTTGCCACGTGTTCTCTCTGACAAAGGCCTTGAGACCCATTATGTGCAAACTCCAGGGAAAATAGGAAAGTTGCTTATTTTTGTTGGCATATGAATGATTGTTCTGGCCTAACTGAGTTCACTTTTGTGTGTGTTTATGTCACACTTTATGATTTGCATGGGTAGTTCTGGTTTGGCTGTCAATGCCTGGTGGTTCGGTAATTTGTACAGCCCTCGGTCTGTCCGCCTTTGCTGTATTCCACTGTCGTGGCAGTTTCTTTTTTCATTGCTACTTCCTCCTGTGGGAGCAGTAATTTATGGCCAGAGGTTAACCCCATTTGCTGAAGCATCCAACTGTTGCACCAATAGATCTATAAAAGCGGAGAACGGGGACCAAGAGATGGGGAATAAATAAAATAGATATTCTTCAAACGACATACAAAGCCATTCTTGTTGAGACACAGAAACAAAGGAATTTCTGTAATGGCTAAGATCGATATCAAATCTGGTGTTCTGCCTCTGACGGTGTATCGTAGCAATACCTTGGAGGAAAAGGACAGCTCCATTAAGTAAAAATTGTGGAGCCATCTGCCTGTAGCGGGCTTTGCTCTCAGCCAATTTGCTTCCTGAGCCAAATGCTAATCGGCGAACACCTTACAACAGGTCTCCTTATCGCTACACGTTGTTACACAGCTCCGTGCAACCACGGGTCCTCCCTTTGTGCATACAGCACTGCTTGTCTCTTGACTCCAATGACATTTTGTGGTAATGAGTTCTGCAGATGAGCTGTGCATAAAGATGTCTCTTTCCATGGCACTGTGATGGCAAGTGGCTGCAGCTTGACCCTTCACACTGGCCTCACTACCTTCGGCTTTAGAAGGAGCTGGAAAAAAAATGCACTGCTTGGCAGAAGCTGCCATGAGTCCACACCAGCATGAGGGAAAGGACAGGGCTGGAAGCATTTGAATCACAAGACCTCAGTAACCTGGACTTCTTTGGGCAGCTCACACCAGTGTGTGAGAGCTGAAGTTCGGAGGCTGCTGACTGTGGTGACTGTGGTGCGTTTCCATTGAAGTCCAAGTGGATATGCCAGGTGGGTGACTTTTGTTGCTTTCAAGGCAAATTTTGGCCTTGGTGTACAGGGACGTGTGTCTGCGTGTGTATGGGGAACATCAGAGTGCAAAACCAGAAGGTAAACAATGAGATTTGGGGAATGTGATTTTTTTTTCTTTCAAAAATATAAGTACAAATTCATCACTGATGTGGGAGGGGGAGAAGGAATAGATGTTTAATTTTTCAGGCTGTCATAGCAGCCATAGACTTTCTGTCCTTCCTTACAATGAGATTTTGGTCTATCTGTTCTACATGATCCTCTGCCTCCTTCAAAGATGCTTCAAAGTGTGCCCTGTCTGTGGTGTTTTTATTACTAAGGGTGGAAAGAAAGACCTTTTAATGCTGTATCAGTCATAGGATTGGTCCTGCAAAACTATGGCACGTTTCTTGAGACTATACACTCTCGCTGTATCTGTTTAGCATTTCTTTACATCTCTATATTTCTGTAATATATGGTATTTATCTATGGTATTTCATTTTTCTGTTTGTATTAGGCAATGAACATTTCTGTAATACCAATTCTCTGTACACATGACTTCCAAGGCTTGTACAAAAAAAGGGCAGGATTGATTTTCACTTATTTGTTTCACTCTTCCCTTCATAACCCACAGTTTTCTTCATGATGTTCCACTGATTAACAGAAACACGCAGTGCTGATGATAAAGCAGTTACCCAGGTAATCATCAAGGGTTGGTTCTAGGGCAGGATCCGAAGATGGACTGACAGCTGTCAGGACTGATCTGTTCTTAAACATCACTCACTTCCTGCCCACCAACTCACTCTGCTGTTCAGCCACACACTGAGAGCTGATTTCTATTCTCCTCCTGCATTCTCCTCCCAGCTAATGTCTTCTGCTCTTTTCCTCAGTAGCCAGTGAAAACAACTGATCTCCATCTCTTTCCTTGGCTGTTGCTTACTGATGAGTTGATCTGTTCCTGGAATTAATGGTGACTCAGATGTGCTCAGCTATTAGAAAGCTGTTCAGGCAGCGTGAGCAGAGCAGTAATAACCCAGCTCCTTGGCAGCACCATGGGATGTGTGCTTCTCACCGAGCCTCCTTCCATTTTCCCATGGATAAGGGTAACAGGACAAGCTCTCTGGTTCACGCCGTGGGTGGGCGTCCTGTATGTCTCAGCCAGCCTCAGGCTTCAGCTCCCCTTGGTGTAATGAAGCTATTTCTGTTTCCTTGGTGTGGTGCTGTCCTAATTTTGGCTTCAGCATGGATGGTTCTGTTAGCACTTGTGGGATGGAGCAGCTTATCATCCTTGGCTGATAGCTGGCTAGCTCCAAGATGCATAAATCAGTTGATATGTTCCTTATTCAGTCCCACAGAAATGGGCTGAATGTGACAAGGGAGTAATTTTAGATTGCAGGAGCCATGTTTGGCTGAGTAGGCAGCTTCCCCGAGACTGAAGGAAAACATTTTGAATACAAGAAAGAGCACCATAAAGCCTAGTTTTAAATAAATAATAGGCTTTGACATGCCAGCTGGAAGAAGCCAAATTTCCAGCTGTTGAAAGGATGCCCACCTCCCAGGAATGTAATCTGAGACTCTTGGCTCACTTTGTTTCAATAATTTCATAGTCATTTGGGCTTAAAAAGCCCCAGAGTGTTGTCCATGAAAGTGATCTTGAGCATAAGTTAAAATGTTTCAGGGAACTCCTTTGATTAGCTGCAACCCTGACATGGGGCCTGTTACCTGCTGCACAGCTTGCACATACCCTCATCCTTACTATTCTTCATCCCACCCCAAATATAGCCCTGTCCTGCCCTGAATAGGTCAGGGAAGCCTTGGAGCGATAACACCAGGCCCACTAACCCCTGTGCTGTGTCCTTTACCTTGGTGGTAAAATTCCCATGAAACGAATATTTTAAGGTTATTTATCTGTTAGGCAATCCGGCCCATTTTCCATCTTTACTGATGGGAACAGGGCGGGGATCACTGTTGCACCGAGCAGTTATAAATACATGCCACATCCTTTCAGCAGTGGATAAAGCAACTCCCCTGGTTTGAACCAAGTGACTCCAGTTCAACTTTCAGAGCACCCACCCTGCGTGATCCACAGTCTGTGAGATTCCCTGGTGGCAGACAGAACATCCTGGAAAAAAAAAAACCACAAAAGATAAACAAAGCAGCCTCCTGTGAGCTAAATAAATACAGGAATACACAGGAAAAGCTTTTCATCTTGGATAGACAGACATAACTGTCTTGTCTTCCTTTCCCCTAAAGATAAAGGGGAATGCATTCAAGTATGTTTTACTGCACAGGACGTTGTCTGATAAAGGAGGATGGGAGAGGGGAGGTGAGAGAAGAGGGAGCACGTTGTGAAAGAATGATATCCTCGGCTTGGGTTGGGGGCACTCATGCAAAACACACATCATATGCTCACATAATGAACAGGCCCAATTTCTTCTGGAAAAATGCAGATGAGTGGCATCAGTGCTGCATTTCAGGTTCCTTTATCTATTCTGGGCAGTTGTTTACCTGGGGACCACTGAACACTTTACCCTCTAGAAATCCCACTTCTGGCAGGAGAACAGCATATTAAAAATGCACATCTCACTCAGCTAAGTGCACCTAGAAGCGCCGGTTCATCTCCATGTAGATCAGAAGGTAAAGATTTCAGAAAGCCCCTTTCCAAGTGGAAGTTGTGCTCGGATTCCAGGTTATCTTTGGGCATGCAAGAGCAAAGGTTTGGGTTCAAACACGTGTCCATAGACAGCATGAAATGGCTCATCCTACCACCACGTCCCCACCTGCCCTCAGGTGTCCTCTGACATCAGGGCCCACAGTTTGCAACACCCCACTTCCTCCCATGTGCTGCTTCGCATCCAGGCTCTCCAGCCCTTGTCCTGAGACTTTCTCTGACCACTTGGTACAAGTCAGCTTATGAAAATAAGTAACACTGTCTTTGTCCTGACCTCAACCATTTAGTTGCACAGCAAATGCTTAAGAAACAAGCAGGAGACTTAGTGAGGAGCATGGAAATATCATAGAATCATTGTGCAGAGAGAGGAGCAGTGGGAAGACAGACCCCAAATACAAGAGTTGATTGAGTCATTCTGCTCTCTGTTACAAAAGAGTATAAACTGCTAAGGGCAGGAGCCTCCCCGCCACCTACTGGGACAGACTGCCATGGAGTCAGGGCTGTTGCAGGGACATGGGCAGGGATGCATCCTGACGTGCATACATCCCTTGGGATGGACACAGGCTTCTTGACAGCTGACCCAGCCCTTTGCTTGTCAGGAACTGCATCAGCTAGTCAGTGGCTAAGTTTGCCAAGCAGGCTGGTTCAAGCTAGGTGCAAGGTGTGGGACTGGGGCTGGAAAGTTCACATGTTAGGTGTAAAGGGTCAACAAAAACTTCCTGTAAACTTCCCCCTGGTTGGCATTCCTCTCCACGCTGATGGTACGTGTTGGACTCTGAGATGCAGGTCTGACCCATGGGCCAGAACTGTCATTCCCCTGTGCACTATCAGTTAAATCCCCACTGGAACAAACACTGTATCTTGGGACCGTTTTTTTCCTCTGTTAAGTGCTTCCAGAGCAGCTTCAAGTTTCTTTGTTTTTAATCTTTTTCCAGGGTCTGAAGTAAACGTGTGTGGCTTCTGGAGATGTTCAAGAAACATTTAGATGTTGTACTGAGGGATGTGGTTTAGTGGGAAATATTGGTGGTAGGTGGACAGTTGGACTGGATGATCTTAGAGGTCTTTTCCAACCTTGGTGATTCTATCATTCTAGGATTCTGATCCTGAATCTGGTCCTGAGTCTTCATTTGAACTCTGGCATTGGGATGGCTTCTCTCAGTGTTCTGCATTTACAAATTCCTACCAACTCAAATGAGAGTGTGTCATGCACACAGGGCACTGGTGTGGTGTCACACCTACAATATGACCTTAGTAGCACTTACATTCCCAATTATTTTCTAGCAGCATCAATACTGCCTTGTTCTAATGTAACTGGAGGCAGATGTGGCTTAACCTGCAGGAGAGCTTTAGGTGCTCCTTTTCTCAGCACGGCAGTGGTGCCCCATGAAGGAAATGCACAAACTCTGCTCTGATGTCCAAAAGCTGAATTACATCCTCTGTTCCTCAAGACTGCTGTCTTGCCACCACCCTTTCCTCTCAAAGTATTACTAGCTTTAAGGTGAAATAGTTTCACTTGTAACAGGAGGAAAAAGAACAAGTAGAAGGATCCGAGCCAGATCCTCACCCAACCTAATGGGAACCAAACCTACAAGTGTCGCAACTTGTGTGCAGGTGTTTCTCACTAAGGCAAAAGCTATTATCAGATTGTTAATACTTCTTCAAGCGAAGAGACAGACAACTTCTTTTTTGTCAGCTCTGTTGTTTCTTTATCCCGAATCCATGTAGCACGTTCAAGACAGTTCTTCCATCTGAACCTGAGGGCAGAGCATTAACCTTTATCAGCTTCAGGAGGGATTTAAGCTTCCCCCTGATTTCATGCTTTGCCTCTTGTTACGTGTTACATAGCAGTGTGGCAGGAACAACGCATTGTCACTGTCCTTTTGTAATGCCTTTTATTTAATGACTTCAAAATGCTTGGAATCTGTTTGACATCTGAAATGAGAACTGGGTCAGTTCTGCCTTCCTCATTTCTGAGATGAGGGCAAACAGGTAGAGAGGTTAAATGAATTGCCCTGCAAAAAAGAAAAAAAAGAAAAAAAAAAAGGAAAAAAAAAGTCTATATAATGCAATCTGGAAGAGTACCTAAAACTTTTGGCTCTGCTACTTCTATACTTACCACTGGAATGAGTTTCCTCCTCCAGTGAAAATTACTTCCTCTTTGATCACTGACAGTGAGACTGCCAGCCAGAAAGTGATAATTAAAGACAGCCTAACGAGTTTATCAGCCCAAATGTGAGGATTCTGTCTCTACCTCACACTGAGAGGTTGATTTACAGGGAGCACATGGAATAGAATGGGGCTATCTTGTGTGTGCTCAGCTGGTGGGTGAAGTGAACAAAGTAAGCATGAGGGTCTCACAGGCCAATGGCTCAGCTACAGCGTGCGAATGTGGGGCAGAACTAGAGAAAGAAGGCAAACTTCAGGGTATTTGACAATCACATGCTTCTTGGAAACTGCGTAGCACCAATGAGTAAGCCTGACTGGCCAACATATGGAGTAAAGATTTCTTCTCTCCATTTCTGTTTGCTTTCATTGCTAACAAAACCCTGGACGTGAAATTCCCAGGGAAGTACATTGCTCTTGTTGCTCTCTTTCACGTAGAACCTTGTGATAGCTTGTGTTTTTCTGGTACTGACAGTTTCTGTAAGGATGAGGTTGTATGTGATTCTTAGTCTTCACTTAACAGCGAAATGAAGTTTCCAGCCATCACAGTTGCACAGAAGAGCTGAGATGACAGCTCAAAGAATATACGAGCTCAAAATGTTGCGTGCCAGGCCATCTATATCTAATCACCTTTGAAGAAAATCATCACGGACTTCAGTTCAAATGTGTTGCTGTATCACCTTGCAGAGGAATTGCAGGCTCGGAAAAGAGAAGCTGCTCTGAAGCATTCTAAGTATGTCAGATTTATTCCCAATTCGTGTGACAAAGCAGTGACAGCAGGTCAAATGGAAATGAACAGCATTTCAATAAAGGCTCAACAAAGTGTCTCGAGAAGCTTGAAAATGCTACAGCGTCTCGGAATTACTAAGAATAAAAGAATAATATGCACTTATGCCCACCTCCTGTCCAAGGCTGATGCAGCCCCATGCACACAGTAATGTTGCTGCACTTTACAACTCCCTATTTTCAGTTGCATTGAGTACCTGAGGATTTCCTGAGTGGAAAAGCTACATGCTAAAAACAACTCCACAACCATTCCTTGCAACCACGCAAAGACCTTCACCTTCAGCTTGAAATGTGCCTGTATTTACTTCCAGTTGTGTCTGTATCACATACATTTTTAATAATCAGGTTTTAAGTTATGAAGGAAAAGGCCTCAATCTGGTGATTCCCATGGGACCATCTCAGTGCTACCATAATCAGCATGAAGAGATGTTTGTGTGCAGTGTGAAATGTACCACGTAGGCCTTTGTGGAGAGTCCTCTGATGGACACAGCACTCTTAGATGAGCAAAACTACCCCTCAAATAGACTGCTTCTGTTCCTGAAGTTTTCTTCCTTGCATGTAGGAGTAAACACTTCCAACGTACCTGGTGTGGTGGCGTGATCTTGTCAAGCAGGTTCTGTGAAATGAGGCATATAAAAACAGTCACAGTTTTGGTAAGCATTGCTGGTCCTGGGGACCCAGAGTTTCTACATCTTGTTCTTGGAGGTGACCTACAGCAAGGGGATGTCCCATGCTCTGATTGCATTGTAGTGCACTCCAGCTGGGTGGCTACGTGCACCTGGTGCTCTGCAAGATGTACCACTATTGGTTTTGTTAGCAAATACATGTGTAACAACACAAATCTTTGCTCTGAAGCATGGCATAAAAACCTCAAGAGTTAGAACTCCAGGCTGGTGGCTGCATTTTAAAGTATAACCCCTACACGAATGAAGCCTGCTTTAATTATCCCATCAACTACTGAAGAAGGAAGAAAATGTCTTCTCCATGGTACCACATCACGGAAAGCACTAGAGCTTGCGAAATCATTCTAGTTTTTTCTTCCTCCTTGGTGGATCCTTGGAGAGGAAGGGAGAAGACAAGGTCTCTGAAGACACGGCAGGATTTCCAGCAGGAAGGGCAGCATGTTCTTAGATCAGACACTTACTGGAAGGGGAAGGATGAGAAATGTTGATTCATAAGCAACTGTTGAGGAACAAATATTTTTAAAATGGCTACATTTGTGTGTTGTTTATAAATAACCGTATTTTTAAAAGCCACGTGAAGACTGGGATTGTGCTGGGAAGAATTGCTGTGATCCTGGCAAAATGCCTGCAAATCAGCACCTTTTCTTAGTTGTCTGCAGCAATAAGGATGGTGGGGGAATCCGTGGAGCCAAACTGATGGGGACATGGGAGTTATTTACAGAAACACACCGGAGCATTCATATCTAAATGGGGGCCAGAGGGGCCTGCATCACCAGTGGAAGGCAGAATCACTCCCAGTGAGGTAAATACTATCTCATTCTCTTGAAATGTGGCACAAGATGATGGCAGATCTTTTCAGATAGAAATTGACTTCCACAATATTGCCTGTAGCAAAAAAAAAAAAAGAATGCATATGCATTCTCAGAGCACATACAAAACCCAGTGCTCATTTTCACCCTCCAAATGATCAAAACATGAAGAATTTTGATGGCAAAGACTCTGGCCTCTGAGAAATAACGTTCAGTAGACCTGCAGGTTCTCTGCCAGCAGGCTGAGGGACAAAAATAAATGTTCCTTCACATGTGATAACTTGCCTACCATTTTGGCCTGTTAGCACAACATGTCTGAGCTGGCACCTAAGACGGTATCAAAAAATAGATTGTACCTTTACCAGTATGGGCCATAATATTGTTGAGTTAGCTCGATGTGTCACTGGGAACACGTCCTTTTCCCATTATCAGTCACACCGGTGGTGGCAGAGGACACTGCCTTTGCTTCTTGAGGAGTAGCATTGCTTTTAAGCTGTTGATGATTTTCATGTTGAAAGCCACCAGACTTCAGGAGTCCAGCAGGGCACCTCAGATGGTTTGGAATTCTGGGTATTGAGAGATTTTCCTGGCTCAAAAGTGTGACGCTGTGGAGGGAGGTAGGAGGAGAGATGCCCAGAGAATAGGAAATATTCTCCCCATCTGTGGAGAGAAGAGAGAGCAGGTGGGGAAGCCGCCAACATTCAGGTTATTAGCAGGGCTGAATATGTGTTATTTTTCTTGCAATAACTGGTGAAGCCAGCTAATAAAGGAAAATCATAATTTTAACACTGATGATGGGTAGTCAAGGAAACCCAATATCTTCCTTTCTATTTTCTCTAGCCTCAGGAAAAACACAATCTGTGATACTGATGTCATCAAGATAAAACCGTATTTTTAAGCTATATCAATACCTGCGCTGCTAGTAGTGCTAGATTATTAAAAGTTGAGAACTGTTCCCATTTGCCTGTCAAGTTCCATCACAGTACCACCATCAACTTGTGCCTTCCTGTCACTCACTAGCAGGAAACCTCCAGGGACAGCCTCGTCCGAGTGACGGGAGTGCTTAAGGACTATGGATGCTTAAGCACTGTTTAACAGATGAGGAAAAAGTTGCCGTAAGAGATGGGAATAAATGGTAGTGTCTGGACTTTGTGAGGAGGGAGGAAGGGGTGAAAGCGCGGCCCTGGTGTGAACGTCCTCTGGCTTTGGTGTCCCTTTGCAGCAGCAGGATGGGCTCCGTCCACACATGATGTGCACCTTTTTGCTTTGCAAGGTTTGTATCTTTCGCTCAGTTTTTACTTCTTAAGGGAGGTTCCCCATTTGGGTGTCTGGCTGACCCAAAATTGCCTTAGAGAAGGAGAGCAAGGCAGTGAGGTCTCGAGCAGCATGGGCTGGGAGCTGACATCAGGTCACGTTTCCTGACAAACCATTTATGTGTCCGGGTTTGATAAAGCTTCATTGTGAGGCTGCCCATTTCCTTCCCAGGTCTGTGAGGATGGCTCCATCGTGGCTCTGAAGGAAATGGGGACAGGGTGAAGACTCGCCCAAAAAGCCCAATAAATATTTTACACATGACCTAAAGAGAAAACGGAGGGAAGCGAGGGCAGGGTGGGAAGGGCAGCCTGCTGGATGCAGACAGCAGGCTGCAGACGTGGCTGAGCTGTGAGGCATTTGGCACTCCAGGGAAGGGTAAACATGGAGATAACTGGGCAGGGATGTGGATGTATACTGCTTAGCTCTGAAAGGGCAAAATTCCTGTAGCTGTTAGTCCCTGCACTGCAGCTCTTAGACTCTTAAATAGGCGTAGGAAGATCATTGCAGCCTTCCTCTGTCTTGACACCACTCTGTGACACTTTGATGCCTACTCTGCCCTAGCTCACCCTGTGCCCTGTTTGGCACTGTCATAGAATCATACAGTCTTAGCACTACAGAATGGCTTGGGTTGGAAGAGATCTTAAAGCCCACCCAGACCCAACCCCTGCCATGGGCTGGCTGCCCCCCACCACCTCAGGCTGCCCAGGCCCCATTGCACCTGGCCTTAAGCACCTCCAGGGATGGGGCACCCACAGCTCTCTGGGCAGCAGTGCCAGGGCCTCACTGCCCTCTGAGTAAAGAATGTCCTCCTTACCTCCAATCGGAATCACCCTTCTTTTAGTTTAGAAGCAGTCCATGTAAGAATTTGGTTTCCCTCCTGGTTATAAGCCCCTTTTCAATAGTGGAAGGCTGCAATGAGATCATCTTCCAAAACAGCACCTCCTACCATAGCCAGAGCAGTCCAAAGGAGCTAAAGAGCACTTTCCTTATCCCATGGAAATCCTGAGGGCTGCAGAATTTGTGATGCTGTGTTTGGTAGGTAGGCCTGGAGGTAGAACCAGAGGCCTCCATGCAGTTTCAGGCTTTTGTACCACAACTTAATAGTGATTTTCTTCTGATCAAAACACAGTGCCAATTTCCACTCACGATGATAATGTGGGAACTCAGAGTAAGATAGCAATAATAAGTAATTATAAGTAATAATCAATTAGTCACAGTGAATGCTCTAGGCAGAATGCTTTCATTCCGAGTATTCACTTACATGCGCTGGCCAAGATTGCCCCATTAATTTGCTGCAGGCTGTAGCACTGCCAGGCAGAAGCAGAATTCATCACTTTACTGTACTTGCATATTGGTTTTACATGGATATTCTGTGCTGTGGAGGACACAGATCATTAGGAAACTGCTTTTAGCTCATCTTTCACTCCTCAGCATCTGCCCTGTGTTCTCCTGCTGGTGCTGGTAATTGATAGTCCATCAAGTTGCCTCAGAAGAGATGCAGACAGTAGGACATGACACCTGGAAAGCACAGCCTGAGCCGCTGCGAGGCCCTGCCCAATTTATTCCTTCTGTTCTACAGTTTTCCCCTCTCTAGGAGTAGAAACCTATGAAATACCCTGGCACAGGACGTGCTGTAGGGAGCTAAGGGTTGCTGATCACTAACTACAGATGTGTTTGCCCACCAGCAGGACGCAGCGCTCTGGAGTGGCCTTCAGCAGCTGGTGAATAACTCCCAGCACCTTCCTCTGCTGTGTGGTTCCTTAAACAAACTGATCCCTCTTCCAAACCAAGCTCTGCTTGAGAAGAGCACGTGGGATGCAAATCAGGCTAGAAATAATTGCTCTTGGAGTGAGCAGTGTGGGAGCGGGCCTCTGCCTGAGCATGTCATGTTAATGGAGGAGAGGAGAGGGAGAAGAAAACTTGCAGAGCAGAAATGAATTGCTGGTGACAGGTCTCTGGCATCTTTCTTCGGTTAATTTTCCAACTTAAATAAACAAGTAAAAAATGAGAAAAATAGGAAAAATAATAACCCTTCTCTGTATTTTTTTTTAAGGTAATTTGAGCATCAATCAAATCAGGCTTTATCGTAAGCCACATGGCACTGAAAGAATGGCACAGAAATTAAACTCCCAGAGACTCCAGGTGAGCAGGTTTTGGCGAGCATTTAGATTTTAACAGGGATTTTGCTAGGGAATGCATACACACATGGAAAGAGAGGTCAGCCATAGGACCACTAGTGCCACCACTGGCCCCGAGGGACAGACAGACCCTGCATTTCTCCAGGGTTCATGGAAACACCAACCTGGCGTGGGGGCCTTGAAACCAGGCTGATATCAACTCATGTAGGAGCAACAGATTCCCATCCTGTGGTAAATCAGGATGTTGCTTATAAGTAATAGAGAAACCCACTTTCATGCTTTGAGTACCGGTTCTATGGTGCCTGCACCCCAAGGATTAAACACCTCTCTACGGTATGTATCTAAGGAAACTGCCAAAAATGATATATAGCTTTTTATTAAGCAATGTTTCCAGGGGATAAATGTTTCAGATGCTGCCACTTGATTGAAGCAAAATCTGAGCAAAAGCTGAGAAACTTCAGGACTGATTTCTGACTACGGTTACAAGAGGCTTAGCGGGATGAACTTTCAGTGTTCCAATAAGATAAAGTGGAATAGAAAACTGATGTGATAAAAGAAGAGATTGGCGAAATAAGCATTTTTGATGTGCCGCCCAGAAGTATACAGTATTCTGTTAAATTATTCTTTCAGCTGAAGGAATAACATTTAAACGCAGTAAGATTAGGAATGTGAAGGACTTCAAGAGAGCTTCATTTCTCACAGAGCACATTCGGGGACGTTCTGACATTTAATTTCTTAGCAAAAAGTGAAGCGAGGCAGGAAAATGGGGCACAATTAGCATTTGCTTAAAACTTGGACACAGTTTTACATCGGTTCAAACAATGCCATCAGGATGGAGTGAATAATTTTCTCTGACTTTGTCTCTTTGTTTCTGCTCACACTCATGTGGACAGCTTGCAGTTTTCCTCAAAGGCACCCATTCTGTTCTGGGAGTTATTCATCAGATAAATCTCATGAGTAATTCTCAGTCTTTCCTCACGGGTTCTATATTTAGATTTTCTGCTGCGGTGGCTAATATCGAGAGGAGGCTTAGGTCACCCATTAACATTTCTGTTCTCTCAGTGAAAATATGTATGGTTCTGAGCACCAGACAACTTGAAACGTCCTCTAATTTCTGCTAATATATTCATCCTCTCCAACACTGGCCAGAAAATAATTTAAGAGGACAATCAGTGTACAAGTATGACTTGACCTCAGTGCCACTCTGCTGTTATGGCAGATATCTGATCTACTGTTTTCCCATTTCTCATTTTAAAAGCACTGAAATCAAATGTCTGATGCAGTATTTAAGGGATGTGGGGGGAAACTGCCTCGCAACTTAAGACTTCTTTTTGCTGTCGCCCTCTGCAGGGAGCAAGCTTAGATTATCAGCCTCAACTGAATATCTCAGTTTGAGACGTCCAAACTTACATTAAATAAATCCTATCTGAAGTAAACAACCAAAATTTCAGCATTTTATTGAAAAAGTTATCAGAAAATTCACTTTAGTAGATGCATTTCAATCACTGGCATCTATTTTGGGATACCTGAAAATGCATGCAGACCCTCTTTATTACATCTCGGCTCAAGTCTACAGTTTTCCTTTGATCTGCTGTCATTTTTCCTCTGTTCAGCACGGGTCAAACTGATGGGCACAAATCTCTGTTTCCATTCTAACGCACCCAACTTAAACCCTCAGTGCACCATTTCCCTCCTGTGGGCTCCTGAAGAGCAGCACTGCTGCACCTCCATGCTGCTGCCCCTGCCATTTATTGCTATTACAGGATGAATGCTGCATCCTTTGAAATGGAGACATGACTGCTCAGGAGGTTTCCAGTTGCTATTCAGAGCTCCATGTGGAATTCCAGCTCATTCACATCACGGAGTGCTGTGCTGGAAACGTCAGGTGCTGCACACACTCACTATTTATCTCCATGGGTTTTGTTTTTTTTTAATATACACTTGCTGTTACCCAATTTAGATGCTGAACATTGAAGTCTTGAGCGTTTGATTCAAAATCCAACAAATAACGAGCACCAAGGGTACACTTCTGCGTTGCCTTGAAAAATAGAATCTCCTTTGAGCTGTGAAAAACAAGGCATTTGATAATGGGACTTTGAATCCTGCACCTGAAGGAAGTTTCTGGATGTGGAGCCAGTGGGTAATCACTTTTAACTGCCACCACCTGAGCTTTCTGGCGACCCTCAGCAGGTGGTCCTCATGGCTTGTAATCAGGCGTGCTCAGCATGGGGGAGTTTGGGGGAGGAACGTTCTGGTGCCTGGCTGAGTAACAAAAAGGTCTGGTCAGTTTTGGAAGGGTCTGAGGAGAGGTCCAGAATGCCGGCACTGGAGGCGCAGGGAAGGAGGTATGTGGTTTGGTGGGTGCTGGCCTGGGGTTTGGAGGTCTATGAGGGCATCTGTGGCTGTTATGGGGGCCCTCAGGGTTTTCTTCTGGGGCTTCTTCTTCGTTTCTGGAGCACTGCTGGCCATCCCTTTGGCTGTGCCCTGAAGCATATTGGAAGGAAAGCAGTAGGTGCTGTGTACCTTGACTTCATCACAGGAATGTTACAGGAGACAGCATCAAATGCCTTGATGAAGTGTGGGATTGATGGGCAGAAACTGGAATGCAGGAAGTTCCATACAAACACAAAGAAGAGCATCTTTACCATGAGACTGATAGAGCATGGGGGCTGGCTGCCCAGAGAGGTGGTGGAATCTCCTTCTTGGGAGATATTTAGGACTGTCTGGACCCCTCCTGTGTGACCTGCTGAAGATGAACCTGCTCTGACAGTGAGTTGGACTTGATGTCTGGAGGTCCCTTCTGACCCCTGCAGTTCTGTGATTCTGTGGAGATGGGTGTGGGTGAGTAACTGTGCTGGGCTGAATTCAGAGCTAGCTCTGTGGTTAGTAGCTGTCTGTCTGCTGCAGCAGGCCAAGCTGCGTAATAATGATGTAATTTCTGCAGAAATGACTTGCATGACCTTTGGCCATTTGTTCTGCAAGGTGGTTGTGAGCAGGTATCTATTTTTAACTGTTCTTGGCAGCTGGTGGATTCACAAAGGTCTGGCTTCCTCCTACTGAAGTTCACATACTGAAGTGAGCAGTGGGGAGATGCTCCCTGGCAAGGGGAGTCAGCATGAGCGTGTAGGGTCCCCATACTCATGACTTAGATGGCTGTTCTGGGGGGCTCGGGGTGTGTTGTTTTCCCTGTGGCATTCACCAGCCTTTTCTGAGCACCTGTGATGGCTGAGACTCCCCTGTGTTAAGGCGCTGTGCTCAAATCCCAAGCAGAGGCTGTTTGCAGCTCACTGGAGAGCTATTTGTCCATGCTGTGCTCTCAGTGACATCTCTTTGTGAGATTGTTAATCTCTTTGTGTAACTTGTTAATGCTTTTGCTTAGCTTCCTCTGGTAGGTCAAACTAGAGATTTATGCAGATGCTGTTTAAAGATGTCTGTTTGGCTGTGTCAGAAAACCTGTATGGGTGTTCCTGCAGAAGTATGTTTTTGGTGTCCTGGGTTGCCTGGCTGCTGCCATTGTCACTGGTTTGATCATTTTTGTCAAAGGCTCTGCTTGACTCCCTGCTGCAAAGAGATGTGGAAATTGGAGCAAATACTAGGGTGTGTAACAAAGTCTGTTACCAATGGGTAGATTGATCCGGTCTGGACCATCTCTTCATACCATGCTTGTATGCTCAACGCCTCTAGGACAGACCAGGGTCACATGCGTAGGCCTCTCCTTTAGCAAAAGGAAGGGGAAATGAATTCAGAAAGAAAGCTAACTCTGAGAGTAACAGATGGGTTTAAAGAAATAATAGAATTAGTAGCCGTGACTCACTGGCCAGCCCTGCTGTGAACACTTGTAAATCCAAGTTATGCAAGATCAGGAAATATAAAAACCAGAGTTGATTTCTGAGCCATGTTGTTATATGTGGAAACACAGAATCCCCATGAGGATCTTGCAGATACTCCTGATCTCAGCGGGAGAACCAAACAGCACAGCTGCTTTCAGGAGCTTCAGCTCAATTCATGTTCAAATCCAGAGCTTGGTCCATCTTTGTTTTCCAAAATGAGAAGAGAACAGTTGATAATGAAAAAGATGCAGAGGCACAGGGCACAATGCTGTTGGCCAGTAGTGGATCGCAGCAAAAGCTAAAGGCAAGGAGGGAATTCTGTTTGCTGTGTGTTTCAGCTTAGAGGAGCAGATGAAATGGGAAAACTGATGATTTGGAGGAAGGGGAATTGCAGTTAACAGTTGTAACCTGACATGACCATTATGCCATATAATAATAACCCCAGTTAGCCCTGTTTGAAAAGTGCATGGAGATCTGTAAAACTATCTTGATTAATGACATACTGAAGGGCTGTCCTGTCCACCCGAAGCAAGACAAGGCATCTGTTAAGATGGTTTTCTGTGAAGCTCTGTTCCTAGTGGGTTTTGTTGAGAAGATGGAAGAGAGAAGGAGAGGGCACAGTAGAAATGAAAAGACCTGACGTGATTCTAAGGTGCAACGTAGGTTAATCCACAAAATAGAAACATATGTCAAGAAAACAATGCAGCCAACAGTAAAAGAAAATAAAACATTTTCTATATCATAGACGAGCTATATATGAACACATGTAGGCAGACTGTGGCAAGAATTTAATAGATTGCTTGACAGGTCACCTAGGTGTTCTTAGAAGTGGTAACGCTGCATTCTTCTAAATCAAACAGTTCCTGCTAACCATTAAACCACTGTGACAAAACAACCTTTCATGGTAGCTGCTCTTCGTGTGGTCAGCTCAGCACAGCTTCTTGCAGGAATCAGCAGGAACACAACTTCTGTTCCTGCAGAGTGACCAGCCTCTAAGGAGAGTTTCTTCCATCTAGCTACAGGTTTGGGGTTAGAATTAAGTTGTTTTTCCTGCGTTGGTCAAAAGGCAGCAGATGGGTTGTTTATCAGTCACCCTTGTGAAAATGAAAAGAAAACCCATGTATTTACCGGTCTGAGTTTGAAAATCCTGGTGCCTCGCTTTGGAGACCAAAGTGTGCTGGGTGCTCAAGAATTCCCAAGGCAATAGGAGATGCACGCTCATAGAAAGAGACTACAACAAAACACTAAACCATTGTAAGCTTCAAATAGATATGGATAGAAAACCAAGGTGAAAAGAAGGGGTTTTGTCAGGAGCACGATGGAATTAGTTTGTGTGATGTCCTTAAGGAGCTGCAGGGCAAGTGAAACTTCATGTTTTTCAGAGGCCATGTGTTTTAAGAGCTTTCCCCCCTGCTTCGGAGTCTTGCATTTTTTACAGGGGTTTTGTGTCAGTGACTGATCTGTGTAATCTGCTTGTTAGAGTATTCAACCAAGGATGAAGAAAATAGTGACTGTTATTTTAATAGAGTGGCAGACTTGTGATGTGTCAGGACGCTGAGGTTTTTAACAGCATTTGTTTATTAATGAAGTACTGTCCACCTCAAACATTACCAGACCAGCGTATGCTGCCTGTACCACTCCCCAAGTCGTTATACTGGCTTGGAACTAAGAGGGGAAACTTTCCTAAAAGGGAAATGCGTTCTGTATGTGATGTATGGGGAGGGGGGGGAAGCTGCCTGCCTCAGATGTGTGTGAATAGCTGAGACCAAAGCCTGTGAAAATGTATTCCCTGCGAGGGCAGGTGGGGATGGGCTGCTTTGTCTTGGGTTCCATTGCTCTCTGCTGCAGACCAATAATGTCCGGGTGGACTCATACCTGCAAATGGACCTCTTGAGTTGCCCTTTGCAGGCATTTATGTGGCTTTTTATATATCTTTGTGCTTTGTATTTTTGTGCTCTGGGCCTCTGAATTGGCATTTGGTCGTCCCCAAGTCCAGCTTGCTGTGACATGTCTTACCAGCTTCTGTGTGACCACTCGAGCAGTCTGTGTACCTCTGTCCTTCCTGTTTTTCAGAAGTCAGAACAGCTTTGAGCAGAAGCTCTCCTTCTCTAGGTAAGGTTCAGCCTCTTAGTGTAGCTCAATACTGGCTTCTTTTCTGCCTTTTCCTTTCCTTCCCCATGCAAGTGGTTGAGTCATGGCTATGGCAGGTAGGTGAGAACCAATCTGCACCATCAAATTGAATCCCTCTTCAGTCTTTTCCTTTGCTATGTGGACTTCTCAGTAGTGACACAAGTCATCACAAGCTTCTCATCTGTTGCTCTGGGCTGTTTTCTTGTCGCTTTTCTTGCAATCCACATTGTTTACAGTAGCACAAACTGTATAATGCTGTTCTCCTTTCAAGGCTCTGAAACTTGTCTGGAAACGTAGGAAGGATTGGGGTTCCCTACCTTTCCAGGTTGGGTATTAGGAACATGTTCTTCAGAGGATGGTGGGCATAGAGCAGGCTGCCTGGGACAGTGGTCACAGCCCCGAGTTCAAGACATAGGGTTTGGATTTTAGGTGGTAACAGAATCCATTTGAAATGCAACCTTCCCCCTGCTTCATGTGCTCCTCTGCTTCCTTTTGGGAGGCACAGAGGCTAGTAAATGTTTATTCCTCTCTGCTGGAGAAGAGGTTGCTCTCTGCTCACAGCCCCCAGAGCTCAGTGAGGGTGTTCTGTGCAATCCCAGCCTCCTGGGGGGCTTCAGCTGCAGCTGGGCAGCTCTGCTCATTCTGAGGCCTGGTTGGGGCTGATGTGGTGTTCAGCTTCCAGATGTGCTGTAGAAGTGGTTACTGGAAACAGCTTGGCCTGTCTATGGTTTCAACCCCATTTTTAGTGATTTTCTGTGCTGGAAGAAAAGTAAATGCTCAATAATGTGACAGTGCATTAACTTCTACCCTGTTAATATGTATCACATCAGCTTTTACTGAATCTTAGTAAACAATGCTATCAGACTATACATTTAACTGTCTTTTGTTTTTACAATCGGGTCTTTTCCTTCTGTTGTGTTCCACTTATTTTCTCTAAGAGATGAATTATCACTTCTTGTGGTCTTCTCAGTAGTTGACCACGAAGAAAATAATGAAGATCATCCTTCAGAGAAGTTATACTAGGAATGCTCCTACGATCCGTACTGCCTGCTGTCCTGTATGTGTCATCTGCTGTGAGTAATAGAGGAAATTCTTCTGCACCAATGACAGTAAATATTGGTGTCCGTTTTCTTCCAAAGAAAAGATTTCGGCACTTATTCCAGAAACTGAAATGACTCTTGTTCCTTTGGAAAGAATTATTTTAAATCGTTGATGTATTTCCACTACGGTTGTTGTCAGGATCCCATTCAAGGACAAGAGATGATTATTATTACTTTTTTAGCAATTCAAAAACATGGAATTGCTGTGCAGCACACTTGATAACAACAAGTAAGATGGCTTGGGGGAAACTAAACAGTCTTAGCAAATCCAGTTCACTTGCAGCCACTCGTAATCCTTCTCCCAGAGATTCCTGGTTCACTGCTTCCAGCACGTGGTTGCACCGTGGTGTTGCTGCTGTAGTATGGGTTGGAGGGGACTGGAATGCTTCATCTGCTCCACCAGGGCCTGGCTGTGGCGGCTGTGTCACTTGCTGGCTCTGGGACACCCACTGAGAACATCTGATGGACAGGGATGCATCACTTCAGCTCTCTGATGGCGGAGATACCTCCCACAGGTGGAAGGATAGGTAGGTAGAATGCTTGGAAAGAATATGCTAGCCTTCCTGGTGTTACTGCTAAGGGAGAGAAGAAATGGGAGACAGGGTGAGCACAACATCTCTGAGACAGCAAAACACCCAGTCTCCAGTAGCCTTGCCAGATCTCTCTGGGTCTTGCTAGGTTGGAAGAGACCACTGAAGCTTGTCTTGCCTATCTTCTGTTCAAAGCAGAGCCACCGTCAGCCATCATTAGGGTTGCCCTGGGACATGAAGGCTCTGTGTGGTTTTGTCTCCCTCTGACCACTAATCCAGGTACATGCAAGGTGGTGGGGGATTCTGACTGTAGAAGGACATATCAGAATGGACTTGCATTTATTTATTTCACAAATGCCCCTGAGTTGGATACTTTGAGGAGATGCTTTTTATGTGCAGGTGTCTTAAAGTGACAGATGCTGTTCTGACTGGTGTTAATCTGTGCTTTGTGCTATGTCTTTATATTTTGCTTTCCGTTTGCTGTAGTAAAAAATATAGGACTGTCATGTCTTGGTTCAACTTCTGGTTTGTATTTCACTTCTCCATTTTTCTCCACACCAAGTGTAAGAACCATAAGCTTTTCCTGCCTGCTTACATGTGCTTAGTTGGTTTTAGTGTATCCACCCAAAATATGCAGAGTTAGTGACACCTGGTGTGTTGCTATGATCCTTCAGTGGAAAGATGAGTGTAAGTCTTTGGCCAAATCTTAAATAACCTTCGTGCAGAATACCTTCTGCATGGCAGCTCTCTGCTTTGAGGATTATAGTAAATGAGAGGACTGAAGATTCCCATTAGGGATGTCTTTGGTTTTCCAAGAGATGAGTGCTTGGTGGATAAGGGTGAACTCTACAGCAAGGAGGTGCCTGTGCCAGCCATACACTACCCGCCTCTGCTGAGTACAAGGCATAGAAAGAAATGCTTTTCCTGAGACAGCGTGAGCTTCAGCTTATCCTTGGTGCATCTACAGGGATGCACGGGAGCTCTGCATTGCAGGAGAAGATGGAAAACCAAGTTTCTAAGGAGAGAGTCAAAAGCAATGGGAGTAAGGCTTCATCTCTGGTGTGGGGAGTTGGGTGAGGGCCTGGAAACGCTGGGTGTCCCTGCTGCACTGCATGGCTTGATCTTGCCAAAGTCTGTGCAGAGCTACTGGGTGCTCCACAGCACGGCAGATTCTCAAGAGAAGTATGTGCCAACTGAAACAGCCTCAACTCTGTGTTGCTCGCTCTGCCCTCTAGATTTCAGCTATCTTGTAAATGTTAAGGGGCATGTTGCAGGAGATGCTCAGCAGATGTAAAAGGTCACCAGTGTCCAGGCTTTCAATAAAACAAAGGCCAGCTATTTTTAACTTAATTTCCAGTGGGAAGCCTAAAGCCATAAGCTGGCCTGATTGCAGGAGGCCTAGACTTAGCTGATAATCAGAACTGTATGCATAATGCGAGTCTGTGACCGCATACGTGTTCACAAGCTGCATCTGAAATCTCTTCTGACCTCTGCTAATGCAGTGATGGTTGTGGTCATAGAAAGGGCCTGACCCTGTGAAGTCCTACAGTAACAAGCAGTTCCGGCTCAGAATTACTAGAAGAGATTCTGTTAACTCCCACCTTCAGTTTGTGAACTCAGAAATACATGTGCCTTTGTTAATAATGCACCCACCTTCAGCTATCTACTGCAAACAAGTGAAAAGGTAAGCTTGCACTGGTGACCAGGCAATTAGGACAGGTGCCAGAAGATGTGTAGCAGAATGATCTTGTTTTCTATTTGGGTAATCCAGATTCCTTAGGTGTGTCCTGTACAGAACATCAAGTTTCAGTGACAAGGCTATTAAAATATGGTCTATTTTTAAGGCAGATCTTTAGGTATCATATTAATGTATGTGCTGTCTGGGCTGTATTGACAGGAGAAAGTCTGCATTTGCTTTGTATGGCTTTCTTCACTGTGATATTAGAGCCAAGGGAAGCCATATTCCAGACCCAGATAATCTCCCAACACTTCTTAATGCTTCTATGGAAAAGAAGAAAAGCTCCTGTGACTTGGAGCACTTTCAGAATCCTGCAGAGCTGAACATAGTCTTGGGTTGGTAAACAGCACCGGAGTTGTGCCAGCCTTCCTGAGAGTTTGCTGTGCTGTCATCCTGGTGTGACAAAGCTATGATGAGGAGACTGGGGTTGGGGAGAGAGCTTAGGCCAGCCTCGTTTCTCCTGAAATAGGATTTGCAGCAGGGCTTCTCTCAAATTCATGGAGGGCACGTGGAATCTGTTTTGCTTTCCCAACAGTCCGCCAGTGCAGGTGTAATGCTCAGTGAGATGCTTTTCCATAGCAGTGATAGTCATGAGCTCAGCTGCGTTCCTGTGCAGCTACAAAACTGGATCACTTCTGACTTCTCCACTTGAGAGGATGTGTGGAATGGGAAGACGTTTGAGTAGAAGAGCTACATGTCTTGTTGACAGCCATTGAGGGCTCAGTGCAGAGGGATGCACTTGAGCACATAATTTCATGTAGACTAAGTTTGCAAATGAAGCTGATCCGTGCTGTTGGGTGGCTGCCAAGTATGCCATGATATCACTGCCTGCAGTAGTGATGTCAGTGATGCTGAAGATGTTTGTATCTGTAATAATAAATGTAATGCAGCCTGGGCCTGTTCTTGGTTACCTTTTGATGAGCTCCAGGGGGAAGCATGCCTGACAGCCTTGTCAGCAGCTTGCAGGATGCTGTAGATGCTGTGGGCAGTGTGAATGATACCAGCTATGCAAATTGATGGCCCTACAGTTAGTGTCACTGTTTGATCCTCTGGTTCCCCTTTCTTGGCTCCTAATGAGACCCCTGTCTGCCTTCAGGCTAGCACAAGGGATGCAGCTCAACTCCTGAGTTAAACATTGTGGTTTTGGTCAAAACTGTGCTGTTGCTATGGTAGCTATTTTCAATGACTGGGCTTATCCCCTGAGCACATGTAGAGAGCATGCATGGCTACTGCTGCTTCCAGAGGTCATGGCATTGCCAGCCTGCTCACTTTGTTCAAGCTGCACTAAATGGTTTTCTGCGGAACTGTGGGAGCCTTAGAGCAACAACAACACTGATAACACAAATACACACTGTCATCTTATTTGTTGGACTCCTGTCCTCCCAGCTATCCCATGTACTGCAGAGATCAGAGTTTTCATGCTTGCCCAGAAGTTCCAGTTGAAAAACATTGATGCTTTGGGAATCTTGGTGCAGGACCAGCTATTGGGGATCCCAAAGCACACTGAATCATTGAGTTATTGCCCCCATTTTTCTTTCTAGGCTCAGAGTTTTAAGCTCTGATAGGTGGTACAGGACATTTCTCTGAGAGCTGCTTGGTCTTATTCTTTCAGAGGGAGGCTTAAATCCACAGGAGTGTACTTAAAAGGCTCTCCCTCAAACTGCTGAGAGCAAGAACTCAATATTTTCCAAGGATGAGATATTTTTTTCCCTTCCCTTAAATCATCACCTTCTAAGAAAGTACTTGTTTTATGTGTGCACATATAGGCCCTGATGCAGCTGGAGCTGTACTTGAGGTTGCCTTGTAGAGAAGACCACACTTTTCCCATATTCAACACAGAAGTTCTTCCTTTTTTCTTTAATATTTCTGAGCTCAGCTGTTAAAGCAATCAACCACATTTTCTCAGGAGCTGTGTTTCAGTGCAGATCAGCCTCACCCCAGTAGCAGCAGTGTAGTTGCTTTTCTCACCAAGCCTATAAGAAGTGACAGACCAGAGACTTTCCACCAGCTCTGCCAGGACCAAAAGCTGTACACGTTTATACCTTTGAGTCACAAACTGCTGTTTTTCCCATGTCTATCTTACAGCACTATGCTTGTGTTTGTACCTACTAGCCTCTCTGGTTCTTCAGCAGAACAGTCTCACAAACCAAAACCAAATTGCATTCCCCTGGTGTCCTGCAAAGCATCCTCACTGTGTGCTTTCCAGGGTTACCCACTGCTGTTGGTAATTAAAAGCTGTGCAAAACAGTGAGGGGCCTATCTCAGTTAGTTTCAAAGCTGTTGCTGATTGCATACTCCAAATCACAGAAGGGAGCTGATGCTGATGCCACAGGTGAGGAGTAATGGTTAAAAAAAAAGCCCTGGCTACTTCCCAGAGAGCTGAAGTACTAATTAGGGCTGTGGATGGTCAGCTGATTCAGACCTTAATGAGCCTCAAGAGACTGTGAGATAATAAAAGCTCAGATGGGTACACCACTGCACAGCCTTGAAGTGGTGGTGTTTTATTAAGGGCCTTGACAATAAAAGTAGCATTGTCCATGTAGCTGGGAGGAAACTATGGAAAAAGAGCATATGAAATCTGGATGGTGAATGCAGATCCAGCCTTTTCTAGAGGCAGATTTCACCCCTAAAAAGCCATGCTTACACCACTAAGATTGGAGGTATCTGTAGTGAAAGCCCAGAGAATGGGGAAGTTGGGCTGTTGGTCCATGGGTTGCAAAGAGGAATTAAACCTGTATAAAGGCAAGATTACAGAATCACAGAATGGCCTGGGTTGGAAGGGACCTCAAGGATCGTGAATCTCCAATCCCCCTGCCGGGCAGGGCCACCAACCTCCCCATTTACTACACCAGGGTGCCCAGGGCCCCATCCAACCTGGCCATGAACACCTCCGGGGACGGAGCATCCCCAGTCTCTCTGGGCAGCCCGTTCCAGCACCTCACCACTCTCCTTGTAAAGAACTTCCCCCTAACATCCAACCTAAATCTACCCTCATTCAACTTAAAACCGTTCCCCCTTGTTCTGCTGTTATCTGCCCTTTCAAAGAGTTTACTCCCTTCCTGTTTATAGACTCAAGATTCTTTGTTTTGTTTTGAGATGTTAGGATGGTTTTTTGAATTTCTTCTTTTGGTGGTTACTTCTTGGTTTTACTTTCAAAAGAAGCCATGCTGCCTTTCCTCTGCTTCTTTTTCTTGAGAAGCATCTTCTGTACAGCTGGAGCAGGGACCTTTGTACACACACAAGTGGCTCGGTGGTCTGCCCTCACCCCCTTCCCACATGGAAGCAGAGCTAGCATTCAGCACAACATAATTCCATACCTATAGGATGCAAATTGTATGTGATGCAAAGAATAAAAGCAAAAATCCTCAGAAGTGTCCTTGCAACCTGTTCCCAGGGAACCCCATGTACCACCCTTGGTTGGTTCTACCTACTGCACTGTGGATGCTTTGTGTTCACATCTGGCTCTTTCCAGCAGAACCTTCCTATCTTGTATTTTTGCTCTTTTGAAGCACAACTAAATCATTGTGAATGTAAACAATGAGAGATTTCCTTTCCAGGGGCACCCAGATGAATGTGGGGCTGCTGGTGCACGCCTACCAGTGTGCTCAGCCAAAGCAGCTATTACCACATCTGTGTCTGCAAAGGCCTTTCTATCCTGGTGTTCCTTCTGGGCAGCGATGGGCTGGTGAGCATAATGTTAAGCTAGATCTCAAAGGGAGTAATGGAGGGATTCTGTGTACATGCATTGGGCCCTCCCTGCCAAAGGAGCATGAGGTCTCACCCAAACTCCTTCTGTCCTTGTTGATCCTGGTTTTATGTATGTATACTCCCATGTATGTATGTGGGAATCATCCTGGAGTTGTTCAAATTCTTTGTGGAAATAGCAACAGCTGCAACCCCAGCCTTGCTGGGAGCCCCTTCCCTGCTGCCTGGCTGCTGCTGGGCCACTGTGGTGCTGAATCCACTGTGTCTAATCCATCAAAGGACTGTCCACAATTTTGTTCTTATTTTCCGTAATATTTAGCAAGGCAGGCCAGTGCTAAACCCCTGAGTACCAAGCTCCTGTAAGACACGGTGAGCAGTTAGGTGTGAGCTTGCCTGGAAAGGTCAGTCTGGTGAGTGGTAAGAAAGGTCAGTTCCATTTCTCTGCTAAAATAAAGGACCGTGCCTCGCTCCTTCCCCTTGTTTACCCAGCTCAGGAGCGGCTCCCTGCTTTGTAAGGCAGGCTCCCACCCTTCCTCCTATTGCTCAGCTGCACTTCCTTAGAAAGTACAACCTGTGTCCTCCATCTGCACCATGATCCAAATAGCTGGGGGAGCTCCCCCCTCCCCAGGCAGGGACTGTCACACAAGGAGCCCGTCGGGCAGAGGGACCTCCAACCTCCTCTCCCCTTGGCTACTGACTGCGTGGGTGCTTTGGCACTCTGCTTCTGGCAGAACTGCAAGTGGCAATGGCTGTAGTGCAGACAGGGAAGCTTCCTGCTGGTTCCCAGTGATCTTTTGTATCACAAAATAAGGAGATGATACTGAAAATTGTGACCTTTTCATTCTTTATTTTCGGCGTGAAATATTGGAGTTCTTTTTTGGTAATACTCTTGATATGTAAACTGTAGAAATTCCACTTTGCAGCCTGAGATCCTAAGAATAACATAGGATTGTACATGGCTAGTGGGAGCTGAGAACCTGCAAGTCAAATCCTAGCTCTTTTCCCTCTCATCTCCTGGGCTTTTGCTTTAGGAAGTGTTTTCAGACCAGGCATGTGCTTGCTGCAATAATGTAAGGGCATTTGCTGCTTTTTTTTTCTTGTTATTTAGACTGAAACCTGGTATGTCATGCAGTGACAGTTCTTCTGAATCAGTCTTCTAGGAAGTAGCAATTGGAAGTAGCTTCCTCCCCAGCTTCCAAACCTCTTAAAAGAACCGTGACAGAAATTAGATGTGTCTTAATCAGAGATGAAGAAATGAAGCACTGCTCAGTACCACTCTCAGCAGCCTCTTCCCCATCTCTGCTCTTCCTCTTTCCCACAGCAGCTCCTGGCTCCCTCTGAGCATAGAGCTGAGATGATGGGGGAGCAAGGGGAAGCCTGGATGAAGGGAGTTGCTATGCCTCTAGGGGTGTACTCTGATCCCCGACTCTGTGATGGGTGAAGGTATCCTGTTACTACTATGAGTGTTGTGTGCTCATTGTCAAGGTCAACATGATGCTGCCCTCCAGCATCAAAATGTTACATATTTATTTTATGTCTGAAATATCAAGAGTCAAAAAAAAAAAAAACCCAAAAAAACAAAACCAAAGCCCTTGAACCCCAAATGTGTAAGAATCACAAAGCAGCATCCTTCTGTCACCGTCTCTTTTCCTGGCAGTGCCACTCACCTCTAGCAGTGAAATGCATGGGGGAAGCTGTAGAGTCAAGTGGAAAGTGAAGGGAAATATGATTCACTAAATACTTGGCAGCCTTGTCATTAGAAAACTGAGTAGGCGAACGAGCTGGATTTGGAGCAGGAATTCCTCATTCCTTGCTGTGCTTTGCTCGCTCCTTTTTCACCTCTGACTTAGTGTAGAATTCAGCAATTTGACCATGATACATCAGGAGAGTATCAGCTGTCCTCTTCTCTGCCTCTTCTCCTAAGCCAGCGCTTCCCTCCCCCGCTGCTCCTCAGCTCCTCCTTTTCCCAGAAAGGCTTTGGTACATTGGTTCCCATCTGGAACCCCCTCTCCCCGGGCTGTTCCAAGTATCTCACACACCAGGTGAACATGCCCTTTGTCCCTCCTCACCACTGCTTAACGGCCATTTCCTGGGATAACAACATAAAAACCATCAGCAAACCTCACAGCAATAACGACACGAATCTCCTTTTTCTCCAGCTCAACTGTTTGTCATTATCAAGAAGAGCTGTGAAATGGGAGGTCTGTAATTCATTGACGTATTAATTGATTTCACAAAATGTGTGTGCAGCCGCTTAAAGCCGTCTCTCTTTGCTCGCTGTGAAATGCAGGTACAAAACATAAATATTGCAGATAAGGCTGCACAAAGAAATGAAAATATCGATGTAGCATAAGTTGCCTGAAAGCAAGAATCAAATATTTTCCTCTTCTGCTGAACTTGGTGTGCGTCAAAAACACAATCTTTGTGTACTTCCAGTGCTCCGTGAAGAAGAAAAAGGCAATCTTTTTTCCTATTAATGACAAACACCTAAGGAGCAATCAGAACACAATAACAGAGAGCAGGCAGACGTGGAGGATTTATTTTTGTTGTCAAAATAACCTCATCTATCTGTTGTCATAGATGAATGCTAGGGAGAGAACTGGGACTTAGAAATCAAATGGAGTTGTTGTCATACAAACTGTCTCCTTTCAAAAACACTTCCAACAGTATTTATTTTTTTGTATTGATTTCAAGGAGCTCTGGCTACAATACGGGTGCACTTCTGGCAGGAATGTGTCTCTTGAGAAAATTTTCCAGGTGTTTTTTTGGACACAGGGTGTATAGTTGGGAAGCAGTGAAGCAAACAGGCATGGTTAACCCATTGTAATGGTTTGGCACTGTTTTCTTGGCTTTGTTGCCTGGACATCATAAGCCAAAGATGCTGTCACTTTAGGGAGAGAAGAACCCTTCTTCCCCCCCCTATCTGAAATTGAAACCAAACATGGGCAAGTAGAATGATGCTCAGGGAGGGGGAGGAGGGGGGAATGCAAATTGCTCAATATGAAAGAAAACCATTCTTTCTCTCATTTAATTGTAAGTGAAGGCTTAAATTAAGGCTTGAATTAAAAAAAAAAAGAATGTTACTATGTGGGATGTGATACGTCCTCCCTTCCTTCTGATGGAAATAAGGCTGGATGAGTAGGCACAGCACTGACAGCCAATGAGCGTTTCCACTATCTAAATGAAATCCATGGAGGAGAGTTGGCTTAGAGTTCTTTTTTAACAATAGAAATATTAATTTGTATTCCGAATTGGCCTTAAAAATATTTATACAAACATAGAAACATGACTTAACTTCTTTACTGTGAGGGTGAAGGAGTGCTGGGACAGCCTGCCCAGGGAGGTGGTGGAGTCTCCTTCTGTGGAGGTACTCAAGACCCATCTGGATGCCTTGCTGTGTGACATGCTGTAGGGAACCTGCTCCAGCAGCAGGCTTGGGCTCTGTGATCTTCAGTAGTGCCTTCTGACTCTGAATGGTGCTGGGGAACAACCTGCGTTGAGGTAGGCAGGTAGGGCTGTGCACTACTGACTGGTCGTTGCTGCTGCTGCAAAGCCTCCAAATATTTGGCATTTAGGAAGAGTTCAGACATCTGAAAATGTGTTATCTTTGGCAAGACAAGGGTCTGGAGGAGAGACAACTAAAAACTTGCTTTTCATTAACACAAGCTAATTAAATCGTTTAGCTAGCACTTGCTGTAACGAGAGGATGCAGACTCATACTATCTGGGGGTTTCACTTGTTCTTCTGTGAAATTCTAGTCTCCAAAACAGCTTTAGTTTTGAGTGGGAGCTGAAGAATTTTGGCCAGTGTTAAGCATCATCCATTGAATCCATGAATTTGTGGCTAGATTGTGCAACCTTAACCCAGCCAATGTGACTAATTTTAGACATGCCTTGCAGGGCGGTGCAGGATGGCTTTGCTGCAGTGTAAGCTGGAGGAACAGCCCCATACACTGGGACTCGTGGTGTAAGTATTTAGTACAGTCATAAAAAAGGCTTGTATGATGCAGCCATTTCTTTTAATTGGGTTGGTAAATGTGAACTCTGCTGTACTCTAGGGTTTCCTAAGAATGTTATTTATAGTGCACTCCGCTTCTGAAAACCCAGTGTTTCTCAGCAGCTGAGTTTCATCCCTTCTGTGTTTCCAGCATACAGTCTGGGAAAATGGGCTCTCTTCTGCTGTCGGTTCATTACTTTGCCATTATCTTCCTCATGTCTATATTGGATGTAGACTTTGTTTCCCTTTAATAAACTTATTTTTAGCTCAATAAAGCACATTTGAGATACCAGCCTTCCCAGGCAGCCGTGCTGCTGCCTAAGCAACCGTATTCTTTCTGCAGCATTTCATGCAGGGTAGTTTTCTTTCAACAAGTAGTAAAGCTGTCCAGGAATACATGTGGTGCCTGGACTGGAGTTTTCTTTCCCCCAAAAAGGCTGAAATCCTGACAGCCAACAGGAAAATCCCGACTGACTCCAGTGAAGCAAGGATGGCAGCAGCAGGTACGCAATCCCAATAGAAGTGCTGAGATGTGGCACATGGCATGCAGAGCACAGCCCTGCCCCAGCTGTTCATCTGCACAAGCCCAGTGCGATTGTTCCCTGCTCACTCCTCACTTTGCAGGCTCAGTGACAAGAGGTGATGCTGGATCTGTCCCTCCGTATCTCAGTGTGGCTTACCAGGGCTGGTAGAGGCTTGCACTTGGGAAGGGTTTGCTGAGCAGGGCTGCTGAGAGCCTGGTGGAAGGAAAGAGAGAAATCTGCAACAAGACCAGAGAGGAGACTCAGTACTGAGGTGGTTTGTGCAGAAGAGTCAAACAGACGAAAGCAGAGGTTATAATGTGCACAAAACTGCAGAGATCGTGTCTTGCTGTTTGCTTGCCTAATTCAGGGGAGAATTAGGGTGTGTGGGATTTGGCCTTTCCTTTGCTGCCGCTGCCAGGTTTACTTCAGTTCAACTTCAGCAGAGCTCTGCCTGGTGAGAATGCTCCTCCAGGACCTTTCCCAAGGGCAGTGCAGTGCATGCAGGTACCAGAGAGGCATGTGGTGTTACGCACAGTGCTTCCCTCTGACCTGGCTCCCCAGGGCTGGCTGTGCACTGCTGCTAGCAGTTAACTTTCCCCAATGGGGATTTTTCCGCATTCATTGCATAGGAGAAACGTGGGGAAGAAGGATGCT
The DNA here is from genome assembly GCF_016699485.2 of Gallus gallus. Classification (NCBI taxonomy): domain Eukaryota; kingdom Metazoa; phylum Chordata; class Aves; order Galliformes; family Phasianidae; genus Gallus; species Gallus gallus. The sequence continues at coordinate 11,840,472 of NC_052535.1, read as the reverse complement.
GAACCCATTGCTGTAGCCTGGAGAATGAGGGGAGATGGGCTGGGGCCTGGGGCTTGTTCCTGGCTGCTCATGCAAGGTTTGTTTGCTCAGGCTCATTCCTTCCATTAAACGGTTGCCCTGAGGGACATCCCACTTGCTATCTCGTTTCTGTAATAGTTTTCTCTGTGTTATTTTGTTGGTTTTCTTATCCCCGCTGCTGTCATTTCTATTATCCAAGCTCCTAACTGACTGCCCAGTGCTGGTCACGCACAGCACCAGGGCTCAGTTTTTATTCTTATGCTCAGGAGCTTACACGTGTCTTTTGCAAAGTGCCACGTGTGTCAGCGCCTCCGTACCACTGGGACTGCTGCACTCATTGCTCCTGGAAATGGTGCCTCGTCCCATGATTGGCAATAGCAGATTTCACCTCTTATTTACAGCACTCATAACACAACTGTGCCTGCCTGGAACCGCGTGATGGAAACGGCTGCAGTGAGAGATGGGCAGGAGAGAAAATGTGCAGGAGGACAAGCAGGTGTGCTAGCAGCCTCTGCACCACAGCAAGAGGGAATGTTAAGGACAGAGCTTTACAGATGTGTATGGCAGTTTGCCTCAGGTTTGGAAGCAGGTGCACAACTTAAGAACTGAATACAGAGAGGCACTGTGGTCCAGCTGAAAATGGAGGATGGCAAGGAAGAGGAGAGTCCAGGAGGGTGCACCCCTGAAGTGATACAGGCAGACTAGTAACAGCAGACAAGGAGAATCATGAAGTACTCAACAACTTTTTTGCTTCAGTCTTCACTAGTAACTGCTCTACATGCAGCTCTCCAGGAGACCTGAGAGCGGCCTGCCAGTGCCTGAAGGGGGGCTGTAAGAAAGGAGGGGACTGACTCTTTTAGCAGGGTCTTCTGTGACGGGACAAGAAGAAAAGGTTTCACATTAAAAGAGGGGAGATTTAGATTGGACATAAGGGAGAAGTTTTTTTATAATCAGGGTGGTGAGGCACTGGCACAGGTTGCCCAGAGGGGTGGTGGTGTCCCATCCCTGGGGACACTCAAGGTTAGGCTGGATGAGGCTCTGAGCACCTGATGGAGCTGTAGGTGTCCCTGCTCGTTGCAGGGGGGTTGGACTGATGGCCTTTAGGGCTCCCTTCTAACTCCAAACCGCCAGCATCTGTGTAATCCATGCTTCAGGTCCAGTCTTGACAGCTTGGATATTAGATAGTGGTAGGTGGACCATTGGACTTGATGATCTTAGAGGTCTTTTCCAACCTTAATGATTTTATGATGTAGGCAGGGGGTTGGGGAGGGGTCTGAGGGACAGGATGTAGGCCATATGGGGAAATAAGAGATGGAGTAATAAGACCAATGCCCCTCCTGTGCTAGGGGGCATCAGGACACCCTGCATATCATACTGTGCAGGTGTTTCTGGTTATTTAAATGAATGGTGTGCAGGTGTGGATCTGCACAGTGCCCAGGTACAACACGTTCCTGGTGGTGGGCTTCCAGGCACTACTACTTAAATAACAAGAAATATTGTCACTGGAAGGAATGCTGCTGTCCAAATGGCTTGCTTGCAGCTTTTTTTTAACCATTACAACACTGCAGAACTAATGGGCAGTCACTCATGTTACAGCAGTGTCTTTATCACAAATGAATGCACATGCTGAGCTTTATTTTTTGTAGTGTTGCTGGGCTGGCAGATAATGAGAAAGGCGAAAATTCTTTGGCAAATTGCAATATAGAAGAAAACAAAGCGAGTAGGAATTGGAGGAGCTTGTGAATCACCTCGCTGATCAAGGGCTCACAGCTCTCAGTGCTGGTCAGAGCCAGTGAAACATGGGGAGATGACTCAAGCCTGGCTCTTGTGAAGAAGCTATACTAACAGTGTGTGGCTTGGAAATGAGAAGGCAATGAGTTAAACACAAAAAGAGGAAAGGAAAGCAAGGGCGAGGAAGGGGAGGAAGAAAGGGAGAAATATTGATATGTAAATCTGAAGCTGCTCGGATGGGTGGGAGCAGGAGGGGCTGACTGGCCAGCGTTGGTGCTGTGCCCACTGCCCTGGGCAGCCTGTTCCATGCCTACCACCCTCTGGTGGAAAACCTTTTCCTAACACCCCCAGCTGTGCTCCATGCTGTTCCCTCGGGCACTGTTGTTGAGGTGCATGGCAGAGCTGGGTGCCTCGGGTGCTGCTTGGGGCCAGCTTTGTGCCAGGCTCGTTGGGCCCGTTGGGCTGGAAGTGCTGACAGCTCTTTCAGAGAGGGACAGTGGTGTTGCAAACATTCAGCAGGGCTATTCACTGTGGTCCTAAGGAGCATCCAGCAAGGTGGTAGGAGGCAAGAGCAAAATAGGCATAAAGAGAGGGCTCTGCCTGTGCAGGTCACTGGGCATATGCAGTTGCTACAGCAGACACTGCTCTGCACAGGATTCCCTTTGATCAGTACCAGCTTTGTTTGTTCTGTAAGCCCTCCACCTTCCCTTTAAAATCGTGCTGAAATGGCTCCCATTGACTTGTGTGCAAAAGTGTGTCCTCTGATACCCCCCACCCATCGCAGTCTGCTGGTCATTCATTCACCAGTGTCAGAGCTGAGCTCTGTTTCCAGGAGCTAAATAAAAACGCTTAAAGAGCAGCTTTGAGTTGATAGGAGCTGTAAGTCACAGATTGCAATTTAAAAAATATATATATACTTTTTTACTTTTAAGCATTTCTATGATGTCATTAATGCCACCTTCATTTGCTGAAGTCTTTTTACAGTCCGCTCAGCCTCAATCTGCCCACTTTGCTTTCAGTGCTCTGCTGGGCCGAACCAGGACAGCACCTGAGATCAGCTCTGCGGACTGCTTTTTGTGCTCAGTTTCACTTGGAGGGTCTCTGCCATGATGCTTGGGTAGAAACAGTGCAGAGACGTGGTTATTTATTTAAACCATCTGTTTCCATTGGCACGAAGATAGCCCATTGCAGTATTTCTCTTGGTCTTCAGACTCTTTGCACACCTGGCAGTGGCTGCACTAGTTAGCAGATCCAAGTAACAGATCCTGCTGTTCCCAACAGCTCGTGCTTGTTTTGTGCAGGTGTAAATGACTGTTGTTGAAGGCAATGCCCTTTTTCTGTTCTCCACTCTGAATTTTTCTGCTCCCAGCCTGGGAATAGCAGAGGAATTATTACCCAGGGGAGCTGACTTCAAACTGGCATTTCTACAGCAGTTTGTATCAGCCTTTCTCTTCCAGCGAAAGCTTTTTGTGTTTGGTGCAAGATAAATATGGCCTCTAACTGTCTACATGTCAGAGTGGTACTGACTTCTCCCCCAAAAGCCAAAAGAATTACAGAGTCAGGGCAAAACCCAGCACTGAGCAGCTGTCACGTCGTTCCCTGCTGGGGCTGCCTGGCTCTTCAGGACCTGTTATTCCCTAACCAAAGCGTCCCCATTAGTCCTGCTTCCCATCTCCGGCTGAAACTGGGTTTGTTTGGGGATCACTTGAATGGTGACCACGGGCTTTGGTGGGTGCTGCCTCTTAAATATGTATTCTGCTTGCTTTTCCACCCCACAGGAGATGACGTGAACACAGTCTCTGCTACCAAAGCTTGTGCAGTCTGGTTCCCCACGTGTTGGTAAATCAGAGGGGTTGTTGTGCTCGAGGTGCAAGAAGTGGATGGAAAAAAAGGCAACGAGCTCTAACAACGCTGTAATGTGTTTCCCTTGCCAGCCAGGTAAGCGTTGGTACCACTCACTGCCATTAAACTTCAGTGTATTCGCAGACAACAAACAGCTCGCTTCTCCCTGTCCAGAGATGCCATGAGTGGAGCCCCTGGTTAGCACTAAATGATGTGTGAGGCTGAAACCATTCATCTGCAATCAGGCAACAAAATCAAACTTGTTTAATGGTACATCCAGACAGTAAGAATAAAGCCAGTGTGACTGCGCTAGCAACACGGATAACAACAGCATGACACATCCTTGAGCGATTTGGCTGCGCGCTCGCCTCCCCAGCCGGCTGGCAGCACGCACAGCCAGCACTGCCTGCAGCGGGCAGCCACATGCTGTTACTCAGCCCCTTCTCTGCAGCTATAAAAAACCCTTGGTTTCCTCCATTCGTTTCCTCTGGCCCTCCCCCACGGCGATCCCGCCCACACCTGATGCGCAGGCTGTGAGCACCACAGCCTGGATCAAGGCTGGGGCGGGTGCTGCAGGTGGGATACATACCTGGCGTGCCAAAGTCCCTTTAGTGTCACCTTTGCAGTCACCTTTACCACCACTGGCGGACAGCGAAGCCTCCAAGCAGCAATTCAGCGAGACCGGGTGGCTTTGCAGGGAGCCCGTGCCTGTGCCCTCGCGGTCCTTAGAGAACAGGCACAAACCATCCTGGGAGCCCAGCTGGAGACTGCATCTCCCATCTCGGCTCTCACCACCAGCTACGAGTAATGATCGTATTTGCTCCTATTTTCTTTTCCTGGTCCCAACATTCTGGACTTCTTTTGTACAGCATGAAACCACCGCAGCAGCAGGGCTGGCCAGGGGCTCCTCTCTTTTCGCCCTGTATCTGTGGGGGAGTGAAACTTTGAGGAAATCAGTGCATTGGTCACATCTTCCCTCAGAAAAACAGCTTGTTGTTAAGGGCTCTGTTAAGGTAGGGGCTGCTCCCCTCCGTCAAACAAGAGAGTGACACCTCCCCCTGTGACCCCCTGGTCAGCACCCCCCCATCAGAGCTTCTGCCCTTGGAGTAGTGCCCTCGCTGGTTGCCAGAGGCTTTTGTGTCTCTTGGGCATCCCCAGGGAGCTCAGGGGCTCTCTGCCGCTGGCCATGGGCACTGGCACAGCAGCCCTTGGCTCCAGCCAAACCGAAACATAAACTGCAAAATACAAATGGTGTGTGTTAGGTGGGGAAAGGCAGCAAGTGACAGCAGTGTTTGCAATTGTACTGTTAAGGCAGTTAGCCTGTCTGGTCCTTGGCTGTGAGTCTGTGTAAAAGTGCACGCCTTCATCTCAGCTGAGAACTGGATGGGGACCAGGGTGTGCCATCAGGCTGCTCGTCTTTTTGACACAGCAAAAGCACTGGTCTGGGTGCTGGGGATTAATATTGAGCAAATAGTACCCTTTTGCATTAGTCCAGCTTGCAAACAGAAAACAAGAGTTAGCATCATTGCACAAATACGTGGAACGCAATTCTACTTGAAGATGCGCCAAAATATCCTTGACTCAAAAAAAACCTGCACAGGAGTGACTGATGGTGGGAAAACTATCAAATGCCCAGGCCTGCCAGCATCGAGCTGATAGTAAATGACCAGGGCACTGCAGCTCAGCAAGGGTCTGCTCAGCCCATTCATCCAGAAAGGACAGCTCTCTCCTGGGATAAAGAAATAGCCAGTGACAAAGGACTTCCTGAGCTGACAGCATCGACTTGCACTTTGGTAAATGACTTATTTATTCAAACCTGAAGCTCACTGCAGAATTCTGCAGTGTTTTGCAGTGAATATGTTACAGCATCAACCCAACCTCTGTAAAACCTGCATTAAAAACTGATGCCTTTAAGTGGAAGAGGTAGTCGTAAGTGGCTGAGCTAGGCAATTTCTAAGTGTTTCCAGTCTGGACCAATCCAGCTGCTAAGCTCTTGGATCAAGCACTGCTTTCTGTTAACATCTGTGAGACACCTGTGGTTGGTCACCAGCACTATTCCAATTTGTACCAGGTGAGAAAACAGTCATGAATGAGGGCTTTTGTTGCTGTTGTTTGACTCAGTTATACAGTTGGAGGGGAGATCGCACTGATTCAGAAGCTCCTGTGGATGATACACGTGTGCGGAGTGCAGGCCCTGTTGGCATAGGTCAGTGCTGTTAATTGTCTGGCATCATCACCCAGCACAAGCTGTGTTGTGGATACAAGCTCACCTGCTTTGTTTCCCATGAACCCTCGAAGGCCCAAATTAGCATACACACATACAGAGAGTATTCATGGAGGAAATCTCCACAGCGAGATTAAAATCAGAAGCAAATATGCAGATATGTTGTCTTATTGCTTCTCCAGGTGATAGGAAGAGAACAGCAGTCCTCTCCTCACGTTCACTCCCAGCATGTCCCTGTGCTGCCTCCGTGGCTGGAAGCAGGTTCAGATAGGATGTGGCGGAGCCTCTTGGAGCCTGAATTCATGTTATTTATAAAAAACCATTTCGTCCCATGGTTTATTCTTAAAAAACCAACCAACCAACCAACCAAACAAAAAAACACTAGTAAAAAATGTGCATCTTGTCCCCTCCATCTGTGCAGTGGGTATAAAAGCCAGACGGTTGCTATCTGCTGTTATAGCAACAGGGCAAGGAAGAGCACAGGTATGAAGACCTGCATGTATGCAGCCCACATCTCTGCACTAAATCTGTTACCAGCTCTTCCTGGCTGGTGGGCAGGGGCAGCTGAGGTAGCTGCTGGTGACAGCTACAGTTCAGAGTGCTTCTTCAGGCTGTAATGTTTTCTTTATGAGGCAATCATTTCTGCAAGGGATTAGCTTTTATATGTAGCACCATAATGAAAATTTAAAAATACACACAGTGTTCCTGCACATCTTTTTCCTGTTGCTGTTGTGCCCAGCCCTGAAAGAAGGGGAAAGTGATCAGTGATGTCCCTCAAACACCGTGCCTGCACCTAGATGGGCTTTGGCTGCTGCACCGACAGCACAGGCACTGCAGGGAGCAAGTGGAAATGGCCCTCGGGGCTCTTGGACCAGGAGAGCATTTCTGAGCTATTGCTACTGCACGGCTCAGCCCGTGGGAAGTGCTGACCAAAGAGACCCTGCCAGATCCACCAGAGGTAACAAACTGCCGTAGCTCTGAAACAAGAAACTGCACATCTTCCCCAGGATGCATTTTGCCTTGAGAGCTGGAAAGAAAAGGTCGTGAACATTAAAAGCATTTAAGAAATACCATGGATCGCTTTTCCGTAGCAAAGGTAAGAGATCTGGGCAAATACTGTTGGTACCTGCAGTTTGGGGGAGACTGTATTGGTGGTTAGCAGCTAAGGCCTTCCTCACTGGTGAGGTGTTGCACAGCCCTCAGTGGGCAGTGCTTGGAAACGCACTTGAAAATGCCAGTTATTCCCCCTGCACCCACAGCAACATGCAAGTCCAGTGTGTTCCTTAATAACCCGGCACACATGGTGCATTACATGCTTTGGAGGACTCTGACCCGCTTCTCCACTTAGTGCCAAACCTGCTGTTGATTCTCAGAGACAAGAAAACAAGAGCATGTCCTGTTTGGGCTAGATTGGGGTCTGTAATCCTGGTGCCATCAGTCAGATTGAAAGGCCGGTTCCTTAAAAAGGGAAAAACTGAGCTGTAATACCATGGATATATACACATGGATAAAGGAGATAAAGCTTTGACGTTCAGAGCTCTTTGTGCAACATTCGTGACATGTCACAAACGCATCAGCCTGGCTGCTTTACTCATTGTGTTACACTCCAAAGCAGTTGGGGCCTGACGCTGCCCACGAAGCACACAGAGCTGCCACGTGCTTGCAAAACTTGGCCTCAACCGTGCAGCCTGGTAACGATGTTTATAATACCTTCAGAACAGCGAGAATCAATGCAGACTTTCATTTTAAGGTCATTTCCCTACTGAGCGCCATTCATCCTGAGGATCAAATCTGTACTGTGACATATCCGTAATAAAAACTTCGGTGCAGAGTGGTGACCGTAGGCACGTACAGGAATTTCTGAATCAAGGAGCCTGTGTGTCCCTATCACTACCTTAAAGGATCCGTTTGGGGCGTTATCCGGAAATACAGCCCAACAAACATAGCAGCCCTTAAGACAAACAAGCTTTAAACTGTGTTTCTTTGTTTGTATCATTAGATTTTATGCAGCCAAAGTTCATAGTCGCGAGGCTGAATGCCGGCTGACTGGAGAAAGCTGTAACAAATGGATGGTGTCACCAAATGAAATGTATGTTGGCTAACAGCTATGGGCTACAGTGGCAGTCAGAGCCATGGAGTGTGTGTCTCTCTGGCCACCACCAGGACGGGGGCATGCAGATGGTTTGTGGCTGCTGAGAGAGCTTTGGTAGTGCTCCTGCTCCCAGCATGTGCAATGGGCAATTAGGTTTCTTCCCCATTGCTCCCTTTTTTGGGACATTACACATATTGGGCAATGCATACGGGCTCCCCGACCCTTCCACCTCCTCTTCTTCCCCTCAACTCACATTCGAAAACTTGGAGAGGGGTGCGGAGTAACAACATTTTGGCCTCGATATATAGAAACATATTTTGCAAAGATGGTTGGGTGGGTAGAAGGGATGCTCTTCAAAGACAGGTTTTATATACGAAATTGCATTTTGGGTCTGCTCTCTCCAGCGGCATGCTTTGGGAACAGCGCTGTGCCACCTGTGTGACTCTGGTGATACGCTGCAAGAGAAGCGGTTTCATTTGGACAAGGGAACGCCAGCATGGCACCCGTAGCATCTTCACTGCAAGCAGAAATGTAAGCAAGAGCAAAAAGCTTGGTTTGGGGTATTGCTGAAGCAGTAGGCAAATACGCAGCTGTGATGTTGAGGTCAGAGTGCCCCTGCTCCTGAACCCGCTCACAGTCTGGACTGGCAGAAACCTTTGTGCTTGCAGCTTTGTGTCATATCCTCTCTCTCTCTCCCTCTCTCTCCCAGAGCAATGCTGTGTGGCTTTTGCATTTTTTTTATTCCCTCGTCTGCCTGTTTTTCTCGTATGTGTGGGCTGAAGATTTGGTCACACTGTGTGCCTGCAAACTCACCCATGCAGGCACCTGCAGGACAGATAGAGCAGGAAGGCAGTGCTGTTCCTGGAAACGTAGCTCTTGGGCTGCAGTTACGCATTGATGCGTGTGCTGGCGCATTTCTGCATACGACAGGAGGCATCACTCCCAGTCACTACCAGGTCTGGATGCCACGGTGCAATAAACCCGTTCTCTTGCTTACAACCACACTTGTGTGCTACCTAGAAATACATCGCTCAGCTGCCTTACCTGTGAAACGCCAGTGGGCTGCTGGAGAGAGTGCTCTGCTTTGCAGGGGGAAAGCACCGGGCTCCTTCTCCCTGGGCATGCTTTCTCCCTCCACGCCAAGTGAAAGCCGGGGCAGGAACCTGCTCATCTCCTCGGATCTGCCTTCTGCAGTGGGCAGCACGGGGCTGGGGCTCCCTCCCCTTGGAACCCACCCTCTGCGCTACCTCCACGTGCTCTGAAACGCTTCTTACGGCGCTGACAGCGTGTTTGTGAGGCCTGCTGGGACAGTCAGGCTGGCTTTAAGTCGGGCCTGGAGCAGAGCGAAGCTCAGGGACAGAAAGCATTTTAAAACCATGTTTCACAGAAGACTTGATCCGAGCTCCATTTGCAGCACTTTGCAAGGCAGCATTTTGTCAGCACTGAACCTCCAGCTGCTCAGTAGTCATTTCGCTCAGCTCAGACGGAGGACACAGAGCAAGGGGGAGGTGGGATATTTCCCAAACGTGCCTCTTTTTGGTTACACACCAACGTCGTGGTGCTTTGCTGACAAGCTGGAGCCCCACCCCAGCGATTCACGCTCAGCCTTTGGGAGAAGAGTGAGACCGCTCTGAGGAAAATGATTTAAAATGCCTTCAGATGCCTTTTCACTTCTTTTTATTTAATTCCATAAATATTTTCATAAGGCTCAGTGTCTTTACAACACTTTTTTAAACACTTTTTTTTTGTTGTTTGTTTGTTTTATACACACAACTTTGACACTTGTTTGACAGGGTCAAACAGTCCAATATAAACAAAAGAATAAAACTGGCAAGTGCGGATCAGCCGGGTTACCAAAATCCTTTTTTTTTTTCTTTTTTTTTTTCTCTTACTGTTAAAACCCCAAAAGCACTAAAATATCAGTATTTGGCTTCAAACTAGAATTTTAAAAACCTTTTTTTTTTTTTTCTTGTTTTGTTTTTTGTTTTTTTTTTTTTTTAAATTCTCTGCTACAAGTCCCTGTCATCATAGTGCCTTTAGACTCCTATGGACTCTTCTTTTCTTCTCAAGGAAAAATAAGCTCGGTGATGCCATGCAGAACTTACAATAGCTACTAAATATACATGTTCCCTGAAATGTAGCTGCGATGAAAAGATGACAGAGCATAAAGAGAACAAAACCAGAAACCCAAAGCACCACAGTGTACTATCAATAACATTGCAATGGACGGCCAGTGACCATCCAGAAACTGAAACAGATTTCAAATATATTTCTCTATGTATTATTTTCTATTTACAACTGTTAGATGCACCTAGGTTGATCCTTGTTTGATTGTTTTGGAGAGGGTGGGGAGGCGGAAGTCTTGAATTTAGATCCTCTGTTCTAGTGTCTAGGTCAAGGGGTAATGCATGTCATTTACCTAGGGAAGAGGGTATTTTTGTTGTTCTTTTTTTCTATATATATATATAGTTTCAGCCAGAGAAATACCGTAAACATGTAAGTTTGTTACAACTCTCTCGTTTCTGCGTATGGAATGGTAAGTGGGTTCCTCCTGTCTGGCATTGAAATGAAAGTCTCTATCAGACGCTCAGTCAAAATCACCCCGATCTGACAGCATCTGTGCTGCTTCCAGCACTTTCAGACACAACGAGGCAGCCCAACCCTGCTCCCTATTGGGAAAGCCACGGTAGGTAGTAAAAGTGGGACCCAGTGCTGGTTCTTCTTTGCGATAACGCTCCATCTCTTGCAGCACCTTGGCAATTTGTGGAAGGGAAGGGAAGGGCCTTCTTGAGCGCCATGCCTGAGAGCCAAGCCCCTCTTCCCTCTGGAACAAGCGGCTGCGGCTGCTCTGCCTGCCGCCCGGCTTCAGCGAGCGCTAGCGGCGCTCGTTTGTTTTGGCTTTCCACTTAGGAAGGAAGCTGCGAGTCCAACAAGTGGCCTTGTCAGATCGAGCGAGTCTTGATTTATGATGCAAATAATGGTGTGGCGGTGGAGTTTCTTTTTTCCTAGCGCTGAATATTTAGGAAGCATCTTCTCATAAAAATTATGGATGTCTCATTCTCACTCTCTGAGGCACAAAACAGTAAATGAATAGGCTTAACTAATGTGCTTGTTACTTTTTTTTTTTTCCCCTAAGCAATTAAAAAGGAAAAGGAATAAGTGAAATTTCCATCACGCTGACAACAGATTGTAATCTCTCTCTCTTTCTCTCTCTCTCTGCATCTCTCTCCAGCCATTCAGAAACAGTGAAACATTTCAGTTAACTCCTGCAAACCGATTCCATTCACTTCTCTAAATAACCCATTCTCTTAAGCAAACATCGTAACTGCTACATGTTCAGTATGAAAATCCGAGCATAAAAATGCAGAGATACAAAAGAGCATAGAAATTAGCTGTGATACAAAATTTGCGTCCTATGTGGGATTCCCAGTGTTTTTCTGCTGCCTGCCACAGAGGGGCCACTCCTCCTCTCCAAAATGCCAACCTGGCGTTGTTGCACTGATAGGTTTATAGGTGACTGTAAGGTGCTGAGATTATTTTTGTACTTAAATAAAAAATACAGCTGCTGCCTTCTAACATGCCCTGAAATAACCCAAGCTCCATGGAAAGACTAAAATTGCACTCTCTGCTTTTGCCATTTTCTGAAGTGATAAAAAAAACATTTGTCCTTGCTACTGGCCTGAGGTGCTTACGTGGGGTATCAAATTGGAAAGAAAAATATAAATATCATGATCTATTATTTCGACTCACGTTTTTAAAGGAGGTTGCAGAATAGCCCTGCAAAGTTTAAATTCATCTTCTAAACCTGGTTAAATAATCCCAATTGTCCTAGTGCACAATGGTTTGTTTTATGAGCTTAAACAGAAGCTTTTGTGCTCACAAACAAATGTACTTAAGGCTAAAATTGTAGGAAGCGTCTTTGAAATTACAGCTATGAATCTCCAGAGGGAGAAAAAGAGAGAGAAAGAGATCCGGAGAATTCAGCTAATTGCTCCAGAGCCCGCTGACACCTGGTGTCATTGCTGCAGTTCAGATCTAACTGGTTGGTTGATTTGGATTAGGTCATGGGCGTATGGCTGAACTGCTCAGGTCACATCCGTACCTTTCCTGAAAGGCAGTCCTCAACTCCTCTGCAGCTTGGGTGCATTAAATACCGGGTAAATACTCCCAATTATCCTTCTGCTAATGGGTGCCTGCCACTCTTTGCCTGGGAGGTCAGTGCCGACGTGAAGCCGGCCATCTGAAGTGCTATAGAGTCGAGCAGGCAGTGAGCGCAGGCACAGCCCTCGCTTCTGGGATCACTGCTCCTGCACACAGCAATCAGTGGTTCGTTAATGCAGTACTGTGCGGGCCTGAGTGCGGCCAATGGGATGGGACCTTAGTTCCTGAAGAAGGAAAAGTGGCCATTTGTTGGAGCCTAATAGCCAATTTTCTCTAGCTGGAATGGAGGGCATGAAGCCATCAGTTTTTAAGCTTTTATCTTTGCATGGAAAACAAAGATAGGAGTGGGCTTTTCAGAGAGTCGAGTCTCAGCTTAAAAAGAGAATGAATCCAAATCAAAGATAACCCCACAGAAACAAAATTAAATGCAAAAGAAATAAAAGCCCCCGATATTCTTTTCTCAGTCTTACTCCGAGCGTGATCACATCACACTGCATTGAGAAAAAGACAGTGCTTAAAAAAATGCAATAAGTTAACTGAGGAAAACCCATCTCTCACTTCCTAAATAGCTGCTACCCCTTCTGCTTGTTTTCACCTGCCCGCAACAAAACAGTTAAAGCCAGAGAAATACTGCGCAGCAGAGCATGGTGCACAAGGGAGCACATCCAGACAGGCACGAGTCAGACCAGAGAATGCAGGACAGGGACGGGAAAGGATCGATGCTCTTCATTGAAATGATAACTCCGGGACAGCCAAGGAAGGGATGGAGAGGGAGGGAGTGGGAGCAGAGATCTCCCAGCACCCCAACAAACAAACAACCCCCCCATAAATAAAATAAAATAAAATATACACCAACGTAGTCCATGAGGAACTTCGATGAAGAATTCACACAAGCAAGAAAGCATTCTGGGATGCCAATGACGACTTCAATGAAAATGAAGACAAAAAGCAAAAAGAAAAAAAAACAATGTCCGACCAATGGAATAAAATAAAATAGGTCACATGATTGGAAATCATTGGTGCTTCCTAGTATCTAGTAGCAGACTGCTTCCCAAAAACAACAAAAAAAGTTTTTGGTCCTTCTATATATATACATATATGTATATATATATATATATTATTTTTTAAATGTGTATATATATATATGTATATATATTTAGTTGCAACAGTGCTTCTCCGAAAAAAGGTCCATCTATAAATATAATTTTATTTATTTTTATTTTTAAATTTAAGTTCTTTTAAGTTAAAATTCTCCATCTCTCTAAGTATTATTTTTTGAATGGTGTTAACCTGCTGAAGTTTTGCCAGAATGGTGCCTGGCTGCGTCTGGGTTCGGTGAACTCGAAGACCTGGGACTGGGATATGCCATCTGTCACCATGTATTGTCCCTGATTTAATGGATCCTGGGGTGGTGGGTAGGCTGGAGGAACCGACTTGGAGTAGCTCACACCTGCATCGATGATTGGGGGGAAAAAGAAACAGATCAGTCAAAGTGCAATTGGGTCAATAGTCTTTCTCCGTCATGCTATCGTTTATCACTTTATAACCAGGGTCCCAAACAACAGGGAGACATGCTAGAGACAGCAAATCTATGGAGAAATGCAGCAGCTGCCTGAACTCCCAGCGCAGAGGCTACAACTAGACCACAAGCTGAAGGTTTGGAAAGGATCCATTACTTTTTTGTATTGGCAGAGTTTCGCCTTCCCTCATGGAAAAGTCCTGCGTGACCTAGCGAGACACAAACACGTGGCCAAGCCATACACACTCAGTCACTCAGACAAAGGCAGAGAACCACAGCAGTTGATCCCGCTCTCAAATCTAGCACCTGCAGTTTCCAAGCTGGGTTTCTCCCTCCCTCCCAGCTACTCTCAGCAGGCAGCTGTGCCCCAATGCGTCCCCATGACCGGCCCCGAGCAGCGCAACCCCGGGGACCACTCGGCACCAGCTCCTGTGCCGGAACGGGACAGAGCATGGCAGCTTGGGAGGGATCTCCTGCAGGGACCTGTGTTGCTTCAGTGCTGTTCAGCCGATACAAAGGGCAGCTCATTATTTCAGAAGGTTTGTAGGACTTTTCCATAGGGTGTTTTTTATTTGTTTGTTTGTTCTTAATTTACTGGTCTTGTTTCAGCCAAAAATGGCTACAGGCAATGCAGAAAAGGCTGCTTCTGCTCAATCCAAATCGGTAGCAATGGAGAGACTGGCAAGGCTACATTGCCAGGGTCTGTCTGTGGCTTGGGGAACAATTCCCATGTCTGTGAGTCACAAGTTGTGTGCAGGAAAGGGGTAAGGGGACACTGCTCTGACAGCTTTCCCACTAGAAAGGTGAGCTTCAGCAAGCTGGGACCTACGCAGCCCGTTGTAAAGGATGACGCACAGATTGCAATTCTGGGAGTGTAACAGGAAGGAGGCACGGAGCCCCCGAAGCACAGACTACGGGGAAAAGTCACAGAGCTACTTCTGCATTTCCTCTCCGCAATGCCATTGACGAGGGATAATCCCTCCTTCAGCCTCGGGGTGCTGTGATCAGCTGGAAACCACAACTCCAGAAAAGGGCAGGAGCCGGGAGGAGCGGGGCTCTGAAGCAGGTTGCTGTAAGCTCTGGCCATCTCTGGATCCCCTCTGCTGCATGCAGAACTGCTCTTCCTTCTGTGGGGAGGGCAGCCCCGGCCGCGTGACGGGTGGTAAGCTTCGCAAGGGCCATCTCGAGGCCATTGCCTCCCTGGTTTTAACCGCAGGAGCGAGGTGACTCTACCAAGTAGATCAGTGTCCTCATCTGGAAAGCGGGATGGCATGACCCACCTACCTCACACGAGGGTTGTGAAGCTAAATTAATTAATGTTTGTAAAACACTTTGAGATCCTCGGCTGGGAAGGTGCTAGAGAAGGCAAAATACGGTGATTAGCACCCAGGTACCACAGCAGTGTGCGTCAAAGAAATGTGACTGCATTCAGTTAGCGGTTCCTACCCACATACAAACACATGCTTTGTGGGACCAGCACCGGCTGGCCCGGGAACAGGAGGGCTGCACACAGTTGGGTACTTACAGACAAAGGAAAAAGCCTCACAAAGTGCACTCATGGAGCTCACCTGACAATTTCTGTATGTTGCCATACTACAATCCAGGGCTTCTTTTAGATACGAGGCTATGGCTTTAGGATGGCTTTAGGAGAGAGAATTAATTTGCTTCCCCTTGCTTCAGAATTTACCAATCCTGAATTGTTAAAAACTTTTAAAAGGTTCGGACCAAAAGAGATACCAGCTTGACTATATCTAACTGATTTCTCCTCCTTTGCAGCCAATACCATCAAACCATGCCTCTCTCTGTTCCCTATAGGGAGCAACCAAGGCCTTTCCTTATGGTGGATAAAAACTGCTCTGTGGTTCATTACTCGTTAACCTTTAACAAATTCAACACAGTTAATATTTCAAACTCAGTTTAAAAGAGCAGTCTGGAATTGTTCTGCAGCTGCATCTGTTACTCTCATCAATGAGTTTCCTGCTCTGTCTTTCCCAAGCACCTCTGTAGCACATCTGCAGAGCAGAGCAGGGTCAGTGCTGGGATACCTGAGTCAATTTCTATACCATCCTTCTTGGTGGGACCCAACGCTCAGTTTGCACTTGCCACACAGTGACTTAAGCCAGTGATGTTGCACAAGAGCAAAGCATGGACTTGAGCTCATATCTACCCCACCTCTTCCCTCCCTTCTGCCACTGTCCTGCTCCAAGTTGCCTTTCTGGAAGGCAATTCAGCGTGTGAACAGAGCCTGGAGAGAAAACTTCTGAAGCCACACACATGTGAAGACATTCCCATGGAGACCCCCAGCCATTGGTGCTTAGCCACTTCACCACACATGAGGAGAGGCTGCTAAGGACTTTTAGGATCTGTGGCAAGATGAGGATATGGTTGTCCCTTACATGGCTGTTGTTGGGAAATAAATCTTCTATTGGTACATAGTCTGGATCTTCAACCCAAAGGACTACTTCAAAGGGAAGTAGTCCTACTGCCACGGGGATAATTAAATAATGCTTCACAACACAAAACAGCTGTGAATCTAAAGCTGCTACCAAAGGACACACAGCAGTTGTTTCTAGCTTTGGAAGACCTCAGCACCACAGTGCTTCAATGATGCAGCCCTGTGCGTTTTGCACCCTGTGGCTGCAGAATTGCAGCTAGCCTTGTGATGCATCTGGTCTGCCATGCTGAGCCAGGCCGAGCTCTTTATTGTTTTTAAACCAGTTTGTAGAGGGTAAACTGCTATTCTTTAATCACAATACAGAAGTGCTAAGAAATCTCCTGGATCAGCAAAGTGTTACACACTTGGAAGGCTGGAGAAGTACAGAAAAGACAGTCTGGCTGAAGTCCACTGGCACTGATGGAATTACACTGCAAAGAATGTAATCCATAGTCTGTCTTCTCCAAAAGAGAAAAAGGCAGACTCCCCTGGCCAGATCACTAGCAAACCCCCTTCGGTTCTTCCCCAAGAGAACCCTTTTGGTCCAAACTCCTGGAAAAGCTCTATCCCCATCTGGAGCATACCCATGCAAACACACACTGCCACATCCCTCAGTAAGGAAGCTCAGACCAATATTCTTCAAAGTTTTTTGTCTGTCCCTTCTCAAGGACGCAGGGGTTGGTATCATTAGCATCTAAGTTGGATGAGCTTCAAAAGCTGGTTGGTTCTATTTGAATAAGCAGCCAAAGGTTTGAATATTTATCATATTTATCAAATGACGTCCATGGCCTAAATGATCAAAACTGTGCATCTCAACGGCATGCATAATCACTATCTGTTTGTGGGCATGCAAATAAAAACAATTGTGCTCTGGCAAGTCAGGCTGATAATTCCCTGAGAATACATTTTCTTGTGAAGCGGTGATACAGCACTTTGCAAAAGCTAGAGGTGCCCCAAGAATGGCTTTGTTTTTGACATACCCGTGTTCTTGACAACGCGGAACACAGGAATTATGTGCGGGGGAAGCAGTGAAATTCACCTAATCTGAACATCTTCAAAAGCCAAAAAAGAGCAGTTCTGGGAAAAAGTATGACAGGTTGCTGTTTTTCTGTTCCACTCTGAAGTGGTTTGTTCTCTCGTCAGAACTCGGGGCTGTTGTGCAAAATTGTCTCTTGAGGGATTTTATATATGCAAAGCCATCACTTCACTGCAATTCAACAGAAAGAAACGAGCACAGCTCTTTTCCAATGCAATTTTGGGCTGCTTGGCGAACAGAATTCAAAGCACAAAGGGAAAGAATCGATAGATAAGTAATGATTTCTACACACAGCTGCTGCACTGCCTTTCCGAGGCATAAGAAAGCAGCCATACACCAATGACCAGACTTGGAGCTCCTTCTGCTGGTTCATGCATAATTCTACACTGTAGCAGAATAGAAAGGCTGCAGCTGCATAGCAAGATTGTCTAGCAGGGTGGAGGTATGGAAATCCGTTCGGAACGAGCACAAAGAAAACTCCAGGGTTTATGCTTTGGCTAGACAAAACTGGTAAAGAGAGATGCTGCTCTGTCAGTTGAAGTCATGTCTTTTTTTAGTGCTGGGATACGTCACTTGGAATCTTCTGAATGTCTCGACTCAGAAGAAAAACAAAAAGATTTATCATGGTCTCTTTTTTTCCTTCTAATTCTTTTTTCTTCCCTCTATCTGAGGTTACAACAGGGCTTGACCAGCACGAGAAGATCTAGGAGCATGCTGTTAACTCACAGGCAATCCACACGGACACGTGCAGAGAGATCCAGTTATAACCTAGTGGGATGGCTCCATTAGCACTGCGCCTCGCCAGTGTAAATAGAAAACATACACAGAATACACTCAGATTTGCCTATATAATAACCATGGAACTTTTCTTATGAGATGGTTATTCCACCCTCAGCCTTTAGGTTTTTATCTTAAGACTTTAATCAGGAGCTATTTCATAGGCTTTTCTTCTACCTATCCAACTAGATTTTGTGCTGCTCGTTAGCCAGAGCTGCGTGGGAGACAATGAAATGTCACCACCTCATTTCCCTGCCGGCCGAGGGACGGCTGCTGGCTGGGAGGGATGCGGTGCTGTGCTGCAGAGCCTTCATTCCCTGGGATCTCAACAGCAGCTCCTGCATCTCAGAAATTCATGAATATTGTAACCCATACTCAACATGGGTAGCAGGGAACATACCTCAAGAACACTAATTGCTGTGTGGTTAATTATTCCTGCAATAGCGACAAGTATAGTTTAAAGAAGCAAGAAGAAGCCATGGCTCAATGGGTACAGCCCTTTGCCCTTCTTCAGCACGTTTCAACAGAGGATCTCAAAGCACCTCACCACTGTTCACTCCATCACTGTTGTATTTAAAGTTAGCAAACTGTTCTGTATCTGACACCAGTTCTGCTGGCTGCAGGCTCTGTTGTTACAGCCAGAGGTGAGGATGGGGGCAGGAAATGTCTGCCTCCAGCAGCAGTCCTGAGCAGCCATGGACTGCACTGCTTTTCACCTCCATGCTAAACTGTCTGACTCAAGTTTTGTCATGCTCACCCAATTCAAGGGCATTAAGTGGTGCATTAGCCATGGCTCTTTACAGCGCAGGGGACTGTACTCAATGGTTTGACAGAGGTAGATATTACCAGGAGTGGTGCTGGTGAGGAGAACATGCCTTAGCTCCCTTTTCTAGGCATTA
The DNA here is from genome assembly GCF_016699485.2 of Gallus gallus. Lineage (NCBI taxonomy): Eukaryota > Metazoa > Chordata > Aves > Galliformes > Phasianidae > Gallus > Gallus gallus. Next base: position 11,821,739 of record NC_052535.1, on the reverse strand, counting down.
GCCTAACTTCTCTTTCTTGGAGGAAAAGTGCTCACTGCTGCCTTGGGAGGGACTCTGCAGCCTTGAGAAATGCAACAGAGGAAAACATATGTCAGGGCTGTTCCACAGCCAGCCCCAATATCTGCAACTACTGAGGTAACTTTACCTCCCTGAATCTATCAAGTCCGTTACTGCTACCTGGTGTCGTTAGACTAGACATTAAGATAATGATTCCTTGTGTGATAAGCAAAAGCTAAGTGAGGCAAGATGGAATAAATGATACTAGGGTTTTATCCGTCAAAGCCAGCTGAAAACGAATTTATCCTGTCTCGTATGTATATAGCCTCCCTCTCCTCCAGCAATCTCTGCAGTGATAGCAAAGAATACTCTGTCTGTTTCATTGATAGGAAGAGATATCTTCATCTATCACTGCCCTGAAATGCAGCCTCTTCTGGGTTAAAGAAATGCACCCAGCAGCACTCACCCAAAATACCTCACTGAACTGAAAGTACAGCAGTGTCTGGGCTGACAGCCTTACTGCAGTTGGAATCTCAACATGACATTGATGGCCACATGTTGGCTCTTCACATGAGGGCTTGGTATTGCTGGAAAACCCAAGAGGTCTGTTTCACAGCTCGCCAAAAATTCCCCTGGGGAACTTGCTCAGAAGCATGTGCCCACTGCTGAGTAACCAAAAACATAATCAGAGGTCTCCTAGCCAAAATATTGATGGTTTTGTTCAGTATCACATCAGTTCTCAGATGAAAGTCCTTACTCCAGTTGGGTTCGTAATACGTTGAGTGAGAAGGCACCTGTCCCAGCGATCATCACAGAGACTACTGTATGTGGATCAAAGCACTATGAAGTGCTGGGGCAAACTGCAGAGGTTTGGGTGAAGTCTCTATATTGCAGGCAATGGGATAAGCACGGTGATTTGTCTGAATCTGTGGGGAAATGTCACCAAGAACACAATTAGCTCCATTATTTCTCCTGTGCAGTGGGAAGCTCTGTGAAAAAGGGAAATGACCCTGATTATCTACAATGCCCCTCTTTGTTTCTAAGCTTAGTCTGTGTTGCTCAGTGTTTTTCATTCCTCCTAAGGCTGCGTCTCCCCAGGCATGAATAGGATGGGGAAACACCAGGGTCAATCTAGTTAGAAATGATGATGCAATAAACTAGGTACAGACACTCAGGAAAACTACAGGAGGTTCCTACAGACTCTGTTACCTGGTAAGACCTGTCCTTGCTGGCAAGATAAAGCCAGCATAAGTGCAGTCATCTTGTTTTGCTATGCAGGCTTGCTGGGGGAGAGTTTAAAGTGCAGGAGCTTGAGATGTCAAAGAAAAGCTGTTAAGAGTTTGGGTCAGGATTTTATGAGCTAGTTAGCTGTGAGCTCAAGTAATCAGAAGAGAAGAAGTTAGCAGAATTCAGTGACTCAGAGGGAATTTTACTGCAGGCCAAAGCAGCTCATGCTGGCTGATGATTTAACCCCTGCTGGGGTTTGCATAGCTGGGCTTTTATGGGCAGATTTAATGACAACATCCTTCTACACTCAAGGCTAGGGATGATGGTGATTGAATTTATGTTTTCCTCCTTTCACACATCCCAGACCACCAGGCTAAAGACTTATCTTTGGTGAAGCTATTGCACAGTACAGAGGAGAATGCACAAGACAGAGAGAATGACAAGAAAGAGCTGTCCCATAGCGTGGCCCTGCAGAGCTCCTGGCACTGGGAAACCCTCTCACCCAGCTCCAAGGTCATTGTTCATTTGTACAGACATTTCATTTTCCAAAATGGAAATATGATTGGGAAACAGAGCTTTGAGAATGGAATCTCTTTACTGGGCAGTGGAGCCTCTAATCACCCTGAAAACCCTGGCTAACAGCTTCTAGGAACATAGGCAAAATTCCTACTGTGCCTGAGGAAAGGAGACAGCCCGTGTGCTGTCCTGCATGGGAACAGATGTGGACAGAGCTGAGGATCTGATAAGTAATGGAATGTTTCTGAATGCTGCAAACACTAATGTTGGGAGGGGAGATTAAAAGTGGCCATCAGAACAAAGCCCATGATGGATAGAGGCAGTAAAGGGGCCTTCTGTTTTCAGACACTCAGAAATCGAAAAAGTAAGCTGGATAATCCTGTGTCTGTGTTAAGAATGGACTGGAGATCCACAAGGGATCCATTTTCATTGGAGGTTTAGCCTTGTTTCTACGGCTGTCGTCAATCACAAACGCAATTCTGGAAGTGCAGCTCGATGCTATCTTAATGTCATGCTTGCCAGTGCAGGCAGCAAAAGTCTTCAGTGGCACCTGGACTGATCTGCAGAGAAACTGCACACTTGCTCGACTGTAGCATAAAAAATGTTGTTTTTGTAAGTCAAGCCAAATAAATTTCTCAATTATTTTACCATTTCTAGGAAACACTACACTGAATTCCATTCCCAGTTACAAGGCTGACATTGAGAGAGGCTAAAGGGCTGTAACCAAGAGGCAAAACCTGCAAGGATCAATGCAAAAAGACAAAGCAACAAACAGCCCCTTTCCCTATCTGTTGGTAAGCTGCACAACCAACGCTACCCATTTACTTTATGTCTAATGGACTTAAAGAAGGCTGAAAATTGGTTTAATGCTGTCTTAAGGCACCTGGTTTAATATCATTATGCTTTGCCCAGTCCAATAAGTAGTGCAAATCCCAGTATATTGCTGAAATCTGACCTTATGCATCATTAAGTTGATTTGGAAGGAAGCCCGGCACTGCATGCATGCACACATTTCTGCGTGAGTACAAGCATTAGGAGGCAGCTGCTTCCAAACGGGCTGGTTTGTGCTCCACAGAGGACCCTTGTTTTGGGATTGAAAATCTCTCACAACACAGAGCTGTGCTCTCAGTAAGTCCACCAAAAGAAGCTTCCATTCGTTTAGAAAACTGAATTTTAGGGTTTTGCCTCCCACTGTTGGTGACCGCCTAGTGTCTCCCAGTGTGCTGCAGCAAGCTGTGGTTTAAATGCTTCCTTTCAGATCGAGCACCAGCCGGCTCCCAAGGAATACCTCTGGGAGGTGTGGTACAAGAGCACATGAAGTAAGCTGCAGTTTATACTATTTGAAAAATGCTTTTCTGCTTCACCTCTAACAAAGTTGATTGCATTTTCCATTTCACCTCCTTCACAGCTTTCCTCTCTTCCTTAAGTATTCTGTGACAGGGAAATTACCATGGTTTCCCATTTAAGAGGTGGAGGGAACAACCGAGATGATCTAGAAACAAGCCTGTAATAGGCATCCACTGACACGGGAGCAGAGCCGTCACCACATCAGCTCAGATGCTGAGCCATGAGCCAAGCAGGAGCCATGGGGAACTGTCCAGCAAAGTCCTTAACTGGAAACAAATAAATAGTCCTGATGAATGCAGTGGAAGTATTCCTATTCCCAAGGGGCCTCACCACTTTCCTGGTAGAACTGATGCCCCTGAAACACCCTAGTCCTCTTCCAATGCTCCTGGCTTGCTGAAGGAGGCTGCGTTGGAAGGACACAGGCAGCCCCTATCAGCACCTTGACAAATTCATGGACAGTCATGTAAAAGGCATGTGGAAAGGTTCAACCAGCAGTCACAGAAAGCCATCTCCCAGGAATGCCCTCCTACCTCTCTCTTACTGAGCAATTTCGCCAGCTCCCTGCTGCAGCAGCCCCATGCCTCTTTGGGTCTTGGGCAAAACAGGGTTAGAAAACCAAGAGTTTTCAGTCAAGCATTCAGTGCAGGTAAAGAAGTTATGTAATTTGAGGCTGAACTATGATTGTCACAACGTAGGACAAAAGAAACAGAGCCTACTAATTTAATGGTCCTATTGGTTGTTATTTCAGATTTCAGTAAAAGAACCAGACTTTGCCTAACTGGGCGCTTGAGGTCTGACTTCGTTTCTGTCCATCTCAAGGACTTCATCTCATGAAAAGAACTCCCTGTGTTATAGCATAAGCTTGTCCTGCGCAAAAGAAATGCTGACTAGTGTTTTACAAGCTCATTAATTTTACCAGAGAATCCTAGGTTAGTACCCCCCCACTTTTCATCTGAGAGAAAGAGAGAGAAAGAGAAAGAGAGGAAACGAGAGCAATTGCTGAATAAGAAATCAGTACAGTACAGTTAGGCTTATTATGATTGTGACGGTGCAAGTACAGGGATTTAATTGGGAGTACTGGTAGGCATGCTCAGGCACCTTTGAACCATGTCACGTACTTAATGACTAAACAGTAAAATTATTAATTAATAGTTAATTAATAATTTAATTGAACAGTGAATAATTAAGACTGTTTTTGCCATGGCCATCATGCAAGTCAGATTCTCCAGTTTTCCAGTTGCCTTAATTTCTATGGCTGCTTCCTGGTGGGGGGTGGATGTGCAAACCCGCGCTTGTGCTGGTGTCTGCTGCTGCTAGAACCACTTGGACACTGTCACGTGCATGTCCCCGACTGTGGGTGTGTGCATATTTGGAGCTTAGGAAATCTGGCCAGGAGAGCTTTTAGAGAACAACTCAGCAGACAACATAGGAAGTTAGTAGAGAAGAGAAGACTAATGACAATGGAGAGACACAGCAAACCATGGCGGTTACACTTGGCCTAGCCAACCACTACTGGACCAGCAAAGCCAGTAGACAACAAACAGGTGAGGCAGAAAGCAAAGAGCTTCTTCAACTTCTGCAAAAAAAAAAAAACCAAAAAAAAAAAACCCAAAGAACAACAACAAAATAAAAACCCCACACCAAAAACAAACAAACAAACAAACAAAAAAACAACCCGAAACCTGTAGAGAATGGGGAAGAATCTGGGACTCACTATAGCCAAGAAACTATGAATGCTCTCAAAACCCTTTTATAGTCCTGGTTGTGTTGAGGTACTTTGGTAACTAATCAACATGCCTATGACTTTATGAAGCCTTGGAAAACTTGAAAAATTACATCTCTGACTTTCCCTCTGTATTTACTACTTCAAAACCTGTAGCTGCAAGAGTTATTGCAAGAGATAATTAACACCAGCTGTTTCACCAGTTGAGACTCCGTTTAGTGTATAGCATGGCATTTATTAGTTGGCTGTAGTCTGCCTGGGTTGGGAAATGAACCTGACATTAGAGATATATAACATCTTTACCAAGATACATTCCTTCCGAGAGCTGATGCTACTGTGTCATCCTTTAAAAGTTACAGGCAGCCCCAGGAATCTTGAGCATCCCCATCCCGAAAGCAGGGAAGGGGAAGGTCTCCTACCGTGTCCAATATTTTAGCCATCTTTCTTTCCTAATGGGACACACACTTTGGGAATTAGCAAAACACCTACACAACTTCGCACTCACTCCCATCTCAGCCTGAGATAAACAACCAAGAAAGATTTCTGCCCCCAGGGACAGCTTCTGGACATCAGACTGGAGATAACGAGATCAAATTCATCTCTGGTGAAATTCCACTGGCTTCTGCCACATGGGACCAGAGATTAATTTGGCCCACAGATACATTAAGAAAGGATACAAAGCACAAACGGTATTTTATAAAAAAGAGAAAGGGGAGAGGGAAATTCAGGGGAGACACTGGATCCTAGCCCAGCAGGATTCAGCCCAGCCCGCTCCACCCTCACATCACCAGGCACAGTGCGTGTTGCCGGTTACCTTTTTGCTTACTGACTTTCTTTACTGTCATTGCCGCTTGCCGCTTTTGATTTTCAGAAATTTCAAAGCCTGAAAAAGGGAACACGGCAAATACAATTCAGAAGTTGCTTACAAAGCCTCTCTTTCTTTTGGGGAGGGGGGGATTTTCTGCACTTTTTGGCAAACGCAGAGCTCCCTAGGTGGCAAAGCATCACCCAGCAGGCCGTGTGTACAGTAAGGTGTTTCAATGAAAGGCAAATCTGCCTTGAAGGGACAGGCCTGCTTACAATCTCCCTTGTGCAGGGTCTGTATGGAAAGTAAGATTAGATCCATTATTATTATTATTATTACTATAAACAGGATCGTAAATACGCCCAGTAGTTTACAGCTGAGCAACACAAACTGAGCCTGAACTGACACTTGCTGCAGTCAGTTTCTGGGCTGATGCTGAGGGAAGGGCATGGCTTATCAGTCACCAACTTGCCCCCTCCCTACCCCGCACAGAATGTGCACAGCCAGGGCAGAAAGGAGGCAGCCAGGAGACTCTGGGTCAGGAGGCCCAAGAGTTCTGTTTCACATGTACCCCTGGAGGTCCAGGCTTGAAGCTATGGGCAGAATTTGCTCACTGAGGGCCAAAAATACCACTAACTGAACTGGAAAGAGATCTACTTCATGGCAACGAGAGCAGCCAAGGACATCTGAACAAGGTTTAACTGTAATGCTACAATTAAAAAAAATGTGGGCTTCTCCAACAATTGGGGCTACATTAAGCATTACCAACAACCTCCTTTCAGATCCATTTCATATTCCTCACCTATCTTTTCATCTTCTTTTACCATCTTCCTTTCTTCTCTGAAAGCTCTGAGCCATCGCAACTTCTCCTCCAGTTTCTTGGCAAAGAATAAGTGCATTTCCTCAGTCTCCTTGTTATGGAGTTTGAAGGCATTCTTCATGCTGACATTGAAGTCATCGTCTCTCCCATCTTCTATATCTACCACTTCGTATTTATCCATGTCTATGCGACCTTTGTAATACAGAATATCTCTTCGTATCAGGTCCTGTGGAGACAAAAGGAGAGATGGGCTGATCGTAAGGTACTTACGGAGCCTGAGCTCAGCAGGGAATTCACAGGAGGGCTGAGGAAAAGAAAGAAGCAATGGTGAAACTGTCAGAGTCTTCCAACCTCGTCTGCTGTGAATATATTTGTTGCTGACTGAATGAATAGGGGAAACTCGGAAAAAATAGAACAAAATACAAATCCTCATGCTGCGAAATTTTGCTTACAGGAACGAAAAACCACCTTTGAGCAAACAGAGCCCTTCCGTCATCTCCCATGGGTTTAGTGCCTTCTTACTGAGCATAAGGTATTACTCCTGCTCCACATGACAGGAGCCTGATGGGATTCCTGTGCTGCAAAAAAGGCTGTATGGAGAGAGAAAACTTGTGAAATCAGCTTGTGCCCACTTGGCACTGCAGAGCTGGGTCTCCCTTTTCCAGACCTGCTCTTGGTTGTCAGGGGAGATGGGTCTGTGCTGCTTCTCCCTGGCACCGATTTCCCAATCTTACACAATTCATCGGTGAGAAAATCCCCTCAGATCTCTACATTCAAAGAACTCTTAAATTCTATCCCACTATAACCTGGGTTTAACCTCTTGAGCCAGCTTAAATTTTTGCTTTTCTCCTCCTTGATGTTTATAACAATCTTTATGACCAAACCTCCTCATCTTCACCGGCTTTCTACACTGATCACTCCCATCCCCTTGTTTTTCAGCAATAGCTCACTTCTCTCCATCAGGAAGGAAGAAAACAGAAGTAACCTTCTGCCACTGCACTGGCACGGCTGTGTGGTCCCAGCAGCAGGGAAACAGTAGATGCAGCAGACGTGGCACTAAAAGCAATGCTTTGAGAGTAATGTGTCAACTGCTCAATCACAGATGTGAAATTGTGCTGATTAAGCACAGTAAAAGACTGACACCTGCCTATTTTGCCCCCTTCCCTCTTTGTACTTCTTTTGGTCCTGCCCTTCACATTTGGTACTGCCTTTCATGGAACGATTCCTGATTTACACTGGTGTTACAGGGGAATTGGTCTCTTTCACAGAACAGATAACAAAAAAATGACTATCAGAAAGCAGAGTATTAATTACATAAAGACATGACCAGAGAGGGTGTTTCAATTTATAACACATACATATATCTAAAAACACAAATTCAGAAACATACCATCAAGATTGTCTTCCTCTACCCACTGTAAAAACCCAGTATTTAGGTGTATTAAATTAATGCATTTAAATATTTTTTGTTGGTTTTTGAAAGTGCCTAAAGATAAATGTTATGTCAAAAGATTCATTTGAGAGGAAGAAAATCAATATACAGCACTTATTTACTCAAGTAAGCTTTAGGAGCGAGGGCTTTTTTTATGAAGGTAAGCAGTAGGTATTGTTTTCAACGAATCATTCATCTCAAAAAGTAAGTTGTATATCACAGTTTTTCAACAAACATGTTCATGGACGTGCCAGACAGGGTTGGCTATCATGAGACAGGACACTGCCCAGGCGATTGGAGTCTTTAAAGTCTGGAATGCTCTATAGGGTAAAAAAAATACTTGTTGACTACCATAATGCACAAATACCTTCCTCCTAGATGAAGGCTTTGAGCAACGATGCTGTCCAAAACATAAGGGTATTTCAGGCTGAACATGCAACCCGTAAAACTTTTCTACATTGCCCTAATTTGACAAATTGCTTCTTTCTTCTTCCTCTGTCCCCACCTAAACGCTGAGAAAAGGCTGTGAAGCATCACGAAACTTGTTCAATTAAATCAATACTGTGCACTGGTTTACGTTTTAGCCTTGGACTAGTTCTTAGAAATAGCATTCATCCTCACATTCTCGAAGAACTCGGTAACAAACCTCCCTGCAAAAAAAAGATGTGCTCTTTAAATTAGTGATACCCACAAATATTCTTCTTCACAGAGGAGCGGCCGACCCACTGCTGTAGAAAACTTCCAGAAGAAGGCAGGCTGTCCTTGTGAAGCAGGTGAAGTAGGATCAAACACGCTTTCTGTGCAATATTCATGACTAAGTAGAGATTTGCTCATAAAAGTATTATGAAAATAAATAATAACCACAAGCCTCCTTTTCGCCTGGCGCTGAAAATCCCACCCTGTGCATTACCTTTTCGCAGGCACATACGTACTGAATGTGGTGGGTTTTTCCCCCTCTCATTTTTTGTTTAGCAAACATGATGAGCTCCCTTTAATAGCTAAGTGAGTGCTCTAACAGCATTATGCAGGTTGCTACGCTTCCATGGGGTGCCTGGCTGAGTGGCTCCGTGCCTTCCCCTTCCCAGGCTGCAGCCGAACAGTCGCTGCTGCGGCGCTCCGGGAGCTGCAGGTGCTGCTGAGCGTTGGGTGCGAAGGTAACGGTGTTGCCTAGGAGTTACTGGAGGAGCAATAAGGAGATAATGGAATCTCACAAGTGCTTTCAGAAGATTATTGTTGGGGAAAATGCAATAGCAGGAAAGAACAAGCTCAGCTATCAAGAGCGTTTGTGGAAAACACACAAAGAAGGAACGCTGCAGCTTTGTCCTTGAGCACTAAATAAGCGCATGGGGAATCAGGAGAAGACAACAAGCACAGAGCTACTGCCTGCTGCTTTTACTTTCATTTTGAGAAGAAGCTTTTCAGTAACAAGAAGAAATGAATCATCTTCCATCGGCCTCCCCAGAGCTCAGCCTGGCACCAATCTGCTGCTGGAGAAAGGGCCCCGGGGGGAGGCCCTGAGGAGAGGATGCACAGAGAGGACGAAGCCATGCAAAGGTCCAGGAAGGAGCTCAGAGCTTGCCCTGCGAAGCAATCACCGCTCTGTGCTGATGGAGCACTCCTTTCCTGCTGCCATAAAGGAAGCACCATTCCCCACCCACTGAATACAGCCTCCAGCACGTGTACCCCAGGATTCCCAGGGACCTTTTTACTTCTCACTGTGGTAGAGCCCACAAACATCCCAGTGAGTAGCACTTGTGTACATATGGGCTCGTTACACCTGGCATTGGGAAAGCTCAGTCCAAAGAGCAGATCAATACCTGTACTTGGGTACCATCATTTGGGATGGCTTAGCTATCTGCTACTACTTCTCCTTTCTTCCCCTCTCTGTGCCTACACTCAATAAACAGATATTATTTACTAATTGACTAAATTTTAACATCCACAGTATCAGGACAATAATAATTACTTGAGCCACAGAAATTCCATCATATATGTTGCCATAGCTCTTAAAGAAGAACAGGTATTACTTAACTCCTTGCCAAGCACGGGCGTCTTCAAATGCACTTAGATGACCATGCAATTGGTTCCAACAAAATTTAGGAGTTCGTCTGGGCTACATAATTGGCAAATGAGGCCAAAGCCCTGTTTTAAGCAACTTCTTCTGCATGTGGACAAGAAAACAGAAATTTGGGACAAGAGCAGGAAATGAGAGCAGCACTGCTTTGTGTGGTTTGTGGCAGAAGCAGGCAGGAGGGCCATGGCAGGACAGAGAAATGAGCCCTGTTACTCTGCACGCTGTGTCTGTCATGCACAGGACTGTCTTTCCTTTCTTCAAGCACATAAGCTGAACCAAACAAGCACACACAAGATAAAGGAAAACAGATGTGTGGTGGAAGATGAAAATAGATGGCTTAAATGGTAAGTACTACATGTCAGAGGGACAAAGCAAATAGGTGCACACAGATAGAGATTTATCAGCGATGGAGGTAGCTGCACTGCTGAAAGGAGCTCAGGCTTAGGGAATGGCAGAAACTGCAGCTGGGACAGTGCTACTCCTGATCACCCCATGGATACCATTTGAGATAGTCAAGAAGGAAATTACTGAACTACAGACATTGGTTTTGTTTACATGCTGCTGTATCAGTGTAGCGTTGTCTTACATCCTGGCTATAGCTGAGCCAGCATGAAGACCAGTTGCTTTACACTGCCCTATTTTTAATGTCACACTGAAAAAAGACCCGAAGAGTTAAAGAAGTGCAAGAAACTGAGAAAAAAAAAAAAGATTTGGAAATCTTGATCATTGGGAAAGGCTGAAGAAATAGAGCTGTTAGTCTAGAAAGAACATAAATGAAAAGGAATGTGCTATCACTGTTCCAAAAACATGAAAACTTCTTGGAAAAGATCAATTATTCTCCATTTTGATTGTGGCTTGGCTTAATTTACTATAAAGGGGAATAGGATTAGATACGTGGAAAAAGATCTTTCCAGCTATAGGAGTAGCTAAGCACTAAAACAGACAAAATAGAGAAGTCTTGAGACAGCATTCCTTGGAGATTTTCAAAAATAGGGTTAGATAAACATCCGTCAGAGAAGATCTGAGTGCTCTTAATCCTACAAGGGAATAGCTAATCTCCTGGGGTCCTCCCAGCTCTGCTTTTTGATGTGTCTAAGAGAAAGGCGACAGATGGAGAAGAAAAGGGATGAGAGCAGGTAGGATTATTATGGACTTGAGGGGCAGCGTGAGGGAAGCCCCAAGGCACCGACCGGGCCGATGAACACAAGGAGCAGCGACATAAACCCGCAGTCTATGCAGACTGCATCCAGATTGCGTTGCATGGCTCTTAAGAAAATTGATGCATTTAGGTCATTTGCACTTATTTGTCTAAATACGATCTTTTTTTACCCTACAGCTTCTGTACATTCTTTTTCTTTTCTCTAGCTGAGGTTAATTAAACTCTTCTGAATAAAATGCTCTGCAGTCTGTTCACATCATACATACTAAGAATCTACAAGGAAAAGATGAAGCAAAAAATATATATATATTTGATGGGAGCATAAAACAAAGTTGTGACACATTACATAAACCTTCCACGGCTCTGCTCTCTGTGTTTGTGTTCTCAGAGCTTTGCAGTGCCTGTGCTGCAGCAGTGCTCTGAGGGAGGACCTGCCTGGGCCCCGTCCTCCTGCTCTCACCTGGACTGAAACCCACCCTGCTTGCTGTTCTCCCTCCAAGGCTGGGGAGAGGCAACTTTCTCTAGCTGGGCATGAAGGAAAATATCTGACTCGTGTCTGTCATCAGGAAACCAAGGCTAGTCTTTAACTACAAAACTGGCTTCCACAAGAAATTACGCGCCTACTCCCAAGTTATTACACCAGATACAGCCATCTGGATAAAGAACTGCACCTGTAAATCCGACTGCTCGATAACTCTTACTGCAGTGCTGCCTTCTCCTGCTCACTAGCTCTAATCCATCACGTTTTCCTGCCGCGAGGACCCGCAGCCACGCGGGCAGGCGCTGCCTTTGCGTGCAGGAGTTGTGCAGTGCCCTGCAGGAGCCCCCTGCTGCTGCAGAGCAAAGAGAATATTAATCACAGGGAGGGCAATCTGCCTGCAAAATGGCTTCAGAATTAGAAGCTATTTAAGAGATTAAGCAGGAAGAAATTTCCTTCTCCATCACGGGGCACAGCTGAGCGCTGTTCGCATCGGATGCCTGCATTCCCTTGCTTAGGGCTGTTGTCTCCGGCAGGAAAGGGCACACTGTATCTTTCACATGCATGGAAGGCAAGGTCTGGGGTGAGTTCTGCCTGGAAAGAACTCAGAAAGGGCTCAGGAATGAGTGACTTCCTTTCTGGTGTAAAGATCCTGTGCTGCCTCCCCTAACGGTCCCAGTGTGGGGCTTGGGATTGGATAAGGTCTAACGGGAGCTGGAGGGACACAGAGGAGTGGTCCTTTTGGGATTTACTGCAGTAGGCAGGCTGTCAGCAACTCCAATTCTTCCTGCAACAACGGACAGCACAGACTGACCTGTAGGTGCTGGAGAACAGAACGGATCCCTGGCTGCTCCCCAGGCAGCCTCTGGAGAGGACCCAGCCCGGTACGTGTCCGGGCAGTGGGTTCCTGCACCTCAGCAGGTAGCCACTTCTGTGCCTTTCAGAAACTCCTCGTATACGAGCATACAGGAAATACATAGAGATAGATGGATAATGGTGGGTGGCACACCAGGAGGGACTGCAAGGTCCTAAGACACATTAGGATTTGAGGATGGCCCATTTTTTCAAGTCTACTCTATGCTAGGTCACACTCTACTTCTCATGCGTAAAACAAATCGTCTGTAGAGCAAGAGCCATTTCCAGCCATGAGTCATTAGATCCCTTTATGAACTGGCAACATAAAAGATGCCAAGCCCAGAATAATCTGCTACGAGTTTCTCATTGCACTTGCAGGTCGTTGGTCCCTGGTTACCAACCCCTGCATGTTCTGATGGCACTCTGGGTGCCTGGGGCTCACTGCGGATTTTCCCCCTAACCCTCTAATGGGATAATGCTATCTTCGTATTTTACAGCACAACTGGGAGCTGCAAATAAGTAATCTTTGAAAGACACACACTGAAAACCCTTGATGGCATTTCTTTACCAACCCAAAGCCCTTGATGGCATTTCCCTACCAACTCAGCAGCAGTCACACAGACTGTCCTTGCCCAGAAGCTGATGGGATCTTCAGGAATCACAGGGGAACGGGGATAGAGGGATGAGGCTGAAGGAAGAGGTCCTGCTGAGCACGAAACTTTGCAGCTTGGTGAAGAGCTGGGGTTGACAAAGTCGATAAATAGTGAAGAGTTGATACTGAAATTGATAACAGACTAAAACGGGGTCCGTTATAATGACACCCAGACACCAGCCCCCCAGGCTGGAAAAGACTGAGCTGTGTTTTCAGCTTGGCTGTGGGTCTGAGCCTCCTGTGCAATGAGCTCTCGTTGGCCTGGGCAGGGGGTGCAGAGCAGAACAGCATCTGCAGAGGGAGGGAGCAGGGTTTTTCCATTGCCTCCTGAAATTCGCCCTGGTTTTCCTGCCTGCCTGCTCTCCATCTCCGCTCTGCCCAGCCTGCCGTGAGCAACGAGCGCATGGCATGCTGCCACTTTGCCATGTCTTTGGGTATCTTTAGTCATAAGGGCTTTCAACGTTCTTTGGCTTTTTAAAAAAAGACTCAGTGCCTACATTTTTAAAATCTAATTTACCTTAAAGCGACCCTTTGAACAAAGCAGCACGGCCTGCTTGTCAAGAACACTAAGGATACAGCTTTCGCTTGCATTCATTCCTTTAACCCAGCCCCACTGCGGGCTGCTTTTTAGGCTGGGACAGTCACGCACCATTTTCACCGCACCGCACAGTCTGCTGCAGAGCTGCACCTCTGCTCTGCCCAAACTCAGCGAGCCCTTTTCTAGGTTTTTGCCCTAAACAGTCTTGATAGCAGGAAATAAATCAAAGCCCTGCTGAGCGGTTGGATGCCAGCAGCTGTGAACGCTGCTATCACCCCATCGGGCACTGTGGTTTGGGCTGAACCAGAAGGGGCTCAGAGGGATGGAGGGTGACGTTACAGCCCTGTATGCTGCCTGGGATGGGCCAACTCGTAGTTGCCCCAGGGGCCTCCATGCGAAGATGGGAGCCCGCAACCTCTTGAGTTTGGGTTTATGTAACTCCTCCTGCACAAAGACAGCTGTGCTGGGGAGGTCAGCAGATTCCTGCCAAATTATTCAGCAATGTCTGTCTCCTGAGTTTGGTTATAGATGCTTGATTCATCTGTGCCAGCTCCATGAAGCTGCAGTGTGGGCTCCGAGTGGGGGAGGACTGGAGCCGAAAGCATTTATGTGGAGATGCTATTTTTGCTCAGTGTGTTTAGTGGAACATCAGTGGCATTTTCATGCCTTGCTCCAGCTCGAGCCCAGTCACGCTGGATGCGAAGCAGCAAGGCAAGTGCCTTTCCAAAGCACTCATAGCAGGAAGGGAATGGGAAGCCCTTCTGCAGATGCATCCCTGGCTTGTCTGCTTTGTTCCCAGGGCTGTAAAGCCGTGCTGCCAACAGGACACTGCAGCAGCAGGGTTGCATTTTCAGCTTTTGAGGTTTTGTTCATGGGCCACCCACTACAATTCCAAATGAGGCACAGAGAATGCTGTGCAGCAACTTGCATTTCTATATAGTTACATGAGTAGGCTAAACCCGTTCCCTGTTGAGAATAGAAATCTCAGGCAGTGAAAGAGCCTCTAAACTCAGCCCTTTCTGGATTTCACCATTACATTGGCAACAACAACCTGAAGCCTTCTCCTGCCCCTGGCGGAGGTGTCTGCTCCTGGCTGACCTGCTGCTCTCTGCCCATCCCGTGCATCCCAGCAGCCCCCCAACCCTGCATTGCAGTGCCAGAGCAGCAGCACCGGCCTTCGTGCTCATCCTGTGCAACGTCGTTACCTCAGATTGCAGAATGCCTGTGAGTGCAACACACTGCCACATCCCTCCCCACTGCTCAGCACAGGGCAACACACCTGACCCTGCTGCAGGCAGACCCAGGCCCAGTGTGTGTCATTCTGTGGGATCTGTGCTGCTGGGAGGGACAGAGCAAGGGTGGGAGGTGCTGCAAAACTCAAACTGTGCCCTGTGGGTGAAAAACCACTTGAAGGAAAGAGAATCATCCCCATGCTGCACCGTGTTTGCAAACAAGGCTTTCAGATAGCCCTGTGAGCACTATTTGGCTGCAATAGAAGCCAGGCCGTGGTGGTGGTGTGAAGATTACCTCTGTGTCTTAGCAGAACTGATACAGAACTAGGCCTCCTTCCACTAACAGCGCTCAGAAATGTCTCTTTTATCTTCCTATTTGGGAACTTGAACTGCAATGGGGTTTGACAGGATTATTTTATTTACTCCATTTCCTACAGCAGAGCTATTTCTGGCTGGCTATTGCTACTGCTATTAAGCCGCTCTCATTTTGCTTCCCATCCAATGTGCTTTGCTGCGGGAGCTCAAGGGAAGGCAGCAATAGCAATAAGCCACAAGCTGGAGTTTACATTGCATCTTGATTGCAAGAGACACATAAAAAGTGCAAGTGAAAGCTCAATGTGTTTCATGCAGTCACTGATCTTTTAGTGCTGTCAGAAAACACACAACACGGTGCCCCATCGTGGGGGAACGGAAAGCATCATTTGGTGCAGGAGCACTGTGAACCCTTCCCACTTCCCACTGTCCTTCCAGCCTAATGCCACAGCACTCGGGAGCCTGGGGGATATCCAAACTGTCACCCCAAACAGAAAAAAGGAATGCTTATCTATTGCATGATGAGAACCTCGAGCAGCAAGATACGATTGTAATTAATAGTGTGAAGCACCTCTATGTCAAACTGATAAGAAAAGTAGAACCCATGCCTTTATGGTACCATCTTTTAGCGCTAACATCATCAAGGATTGACTTCATTTGTTAGTAACTACAGTTAACACACTGGAATATGTATTCTTCTTTCCTGATCACAGACATGTGGTTAAGTCAAATAAAAGCCAGCGCTCACTTCCTACACACAGTTTATTCCCTGCTTCCTTTCCAAAAGGCATTTTTTGCCTAAGGGTAACCTCCTGAAGACAGCACCGCTTTGTCCTCATGGACACTGCAAAGCCCCAAACTCTGGTCTGGAAAACAACATCAGAAAATGCATTTGGAGAGTTTGATGCTAATCCAATACCCAGCTTTGCAAAGACAGCCTAGACCCTGGGCTCTCCCAGAGACTCTCAGTCACGAGCTGCAGGCAGTACAGCTCAGCACACCACTGTCACCACCGCTTCTGGAGATGCCCTGCAGCCTGTGCGGCAGGTCAGCAGCCTGCTGAACGCAGGCATGTGTGACACAGTCATCGCATCTGACTGAAATCTCAATTCCTTAGGACCACTAAATGATTTCCTGGTGATATTGGGAAGTGACCAACGCTGTCTCTGATGGCTCAGTCTGAGCCAGAGAAATTAATCTGTAAAGCTCAGAAACCAATTTGATTTGCGAACGTTTCCCCACACAAGTTGCTTTGCAAGACGGTTGCCAAATCTGGGAGCTGGCTGCCACAACACCAGCATCTCCACCTGCTACTGCTGCTCTAACTCATGCAGCCCTTGTAAGGCAGACTTAAATACATTCACAGTGGTGGAGATAACATCTGTTGGATGCACCTGAACGCAGCCTTTCACAGTGACTCATTCTGACAAACCAGGTCTCTGCCTAAGGTCCCCCCAAGGATGCATTTGGGACCTGTTGCCCTGGGGGCAGCAGAGCTCATGCTGGCATCCAGGGATGGGTCCAAGCTCTGCCCCTAGATGTGACCGATGCCATCACTGCAGTTGTATAAATCTAGTTCGTATAGTTCAGTATGGTCCTGGTAATGACTGTACCAATGGCCATTCCTTTACATGCAAAGCGTTGGCCCAGTAATCCTCCAGTAGTCGTGTGCACATTTGCCCCAGCTTCCCTTACACAAGCCCTGGGACAAATCCCAGAGATGGGGGTGTGAGGAAGGAGGAGCATGCTCAGGGGCAATTCCCAGCCCTTCTCACTGCTGCAACAACAGGCAGTGAGGGGAATCCCGACTTGCAGAGAGCTGTGGGTGCCCACAGATCCAAAAGCCCAGACAGATGCTGAAACTTTGTTTGAAATGTTTGGGACAGATTGCTGAGTACAGTGAGTGCCAATCAGTGAGCTCCTGCCTGTCGGACGGCTGCTACGGTACTGCTGATCCTCTGCAGGCGCATCAAACAGGGCAGTGATTGCCAGGAGCTTGGGAAGAACCACCCTGAGAGTTAAGCCTTCCTCCTAGGAACGTCCCAGCCAGATGCTCAAAACAACGCCGCAACCTCACATTTTCAGCTAACAACAGAAAGCAGGGGATTGCAAAGCCTCCAGAAAGCAGGTCATGTTCAAAGCAGAGGGGAGTTTATATGGAAGTACTTAACTGCTGCTGAAAGCGGATAGCTGGATACTGGAGATCCTGCCATAGCCAACAGTGGATTGCTCAGGCACAGGCAACGCCAGACTGGAGCAGCAGAAACATGGCAATTCTTGGTAGCGTAGGACAGAGTCCTGCTGAAACCCTCCCAGGCCATCTGCCTGCATGGCTGGCGGAACAACCCCAATCCAGGACGAGCAGCAGAAATAAGGATGGCTTTTGAGATTGTGCCTTGTCCTTAGGAAACACACACGGCAGCCAAAATGAAGCAGAGCTCCCCGGCACTGACACCAACAGTGCCACTAACCCCTCTGCCTAGAGGGTAAGTACATCTCGGGCAGTTTCTGCCACACAGAAATGATCTCATCATCTGCCAACATGCAGAAGATTTTCTGAAGAGGGAGACTCCTTGGGATTCTCCACAAAGTTTTGATCAGACCTGGTGACAACACAAACCTCAGCAAACACAGATCGGGTTGGCTGTGAATTTTCTCACCACTCATACCTGGAAGACCAGGAGCGCTGTTCCATCAGCTGCTTTGGAAGCCTACAAGGACTCCATTGCCCTGCATACAGGGCAGAGGAGCCAGCAGCTTTGGGCTAGTCCAGACTCTGAGACCTTCCAGAAACCTGCAACTTGAGTTTTCTTGCCGTACCCTTCTGGACTCAAGCAATGTCAGTTCCCTGAGGGCTTGTGCAAGTGGAACACAAAAGCACATCACGAGCCACGTGCCAATCTCACACACTTCTGCTGTGCCTGGCGCCAGGCTGCGCTGCAGATGGCCCAGAACTGTGGTACTTTGCCCACTCCAGATGAAGGACCAGCACCACACAGCCCCTGGGCTGCCTGCACCTTGCTGTAGGTGCTGCTTTGCTAAGGAGGCCCCAGGATCTCACCTATGGGCACCGGCGTGGAGGGCACACTGCCAGATGGCTGTGATCCATAACAGCAGAGCTCGACACAGGGTCAGGACGACATGGACTATAAATCAGTCCCATTTACTTTATGTAGAATACGTGGCCCCAAAATGTGAGCTAACACTCCCCTGAATTCTGTCCTTGAGCAATGCTTCTTAACAACATTCAGGGAAAGCTCCATCAGGATGGGGAAGTCCAGCTGTCAGCCCTGCTGCCCTCCTACCCCATCACTCTGGAAAACAGAACCTGCAGCTTGGCATTGGAAGAGCCAACAGGAGGACATGGCACAGCCTGGAGTGGTCCTTGTGCCCTTGAGGTTGGGCTCATGGATAAGTCTGCAGCCTCTGCCCTTCTGCCTGAACTTGCCATGGAGTTGAGAACCCCCAAAGCCACCTCTGCTGGCTCCAACCTGCAAGCTGCTTTCCTGCAGAGGCATCACTTGTATGACGCTGCCACATGCACAACACAAAGCAACTTTGGCACACGTAAGGGAAGAGGACAGTGACACGGGGACGCTGTTTGCATACTGATCCCACCCCTGAGCTCCCCCAGCCTGCTGAGAAATGCTGAGCACTCTCTGCTCACTCTGCAGAGATCCCAGCTCTGGTGTTCCTGGGAGCAGAGGAAGGCCCGACACCCCTCCAGAGCACAGCCTGGATGCTGCCTTAGGAATCGGAAATTCAGGGTCACAATCAAAGTTTAGGAGGTCAAGGTTAAAAAATTAAGCCCCGCTGCCTATTTGCAGACTCATGTTGACAGCTCTCTGAGTTTGTTATTGTTGCTGTTCTGCTTTTCTTTTTTTTTTTTTTTTTCTGTGTAACAGAGATGGGAGAGATGTACAAGGCACAACAACAGTGGGTGGAGGGAAGTGCACACGTTCCAGAAGGCAAAATCTCAGTCAACTATGACTCAGGAGAAGAAAGTGCCACCCACCAAAGGCACAGGGCAGAGCTGCATGGCAGCGGGCAGCGGTGCGCTGAGTCAGGAGCCACCCACACCATCCCTGGCTTCCTGCAGCCACGGGTGGGTTTGTGGTGGGTTTCACGGCAGAGATGTCCTCTATAAACCAGCACAGCAGCTACGTGAAGATGAGGCTTGAAATGTATTTCTCTGAGTGACACACGCACACCCTGTTACGCACCGAGCTGCTGCCTGACAGTTCTTCAACAGGCAGCAAGCATCATTTTAATGTAGTAATTGAGCTGCCTGCCCACATGCCAGGCTTCATAGTTCGTACAGAAATTCTAGGGCTATCTAATCCCAGATCATATGCTGCAGCCAGAACCCAAAAGCAGGAGTGAGGCAATGAGCCAAAACGAGGGGCACATGAGAAAAAGGCATGAAATGAACAAGGGGAGGCTGAATTTGCTACTAGCATAAAAATCCCTCCGTCATGTTATACTTACCACCCTGTAATTCAGCAGCACGTAGCACTACCCATATCCTGCTCTGCACAGACAGCAAACAGCCACCTTGTCCTAAAAACCACTTTGGATCAGAAAGCCCATTCCCAGCACGTCCTTAGCAGCGCTGCTCACAGCCTGGACGTCCTTACCTTCTTGCAGAGAACCATCTGGTGATCAAAGAGGAAGAAAACACGCTGCTGGTTCCGTCCGTAGGGCTGGTAAATCCAGGACATCTCTCCCGTGTAGATCAGCTCTGAGCTGCGGTCCAAGATATCGTCTCCCTGGAGGGCACAGAGAATGAGGCCATGTGAACCACCGCTCCCAGGAGGGCATGCCTCTCTTTGTAGGATGCGGAGAAACAGTAATTAAATAAGATTTTGGTCTTTCTGCAGCTCTCAAGGCTGTCATGCCTGACTTCAGGCCAGGAACTGGAGGTGGGGGATCATCCTGGAGGAAAGGAAATCAAGTAAGTGTGGACACTCAACGCGCAGTCATTGTGGCTCAGAGCACAGTGAGCAAAGCAGCAGCAGAATGGCTCCAGGACAGCCCTGTCCCCATGCTGCACCCCCAGACGCAGCTCTCACTGCAGTGCCCATCCCATGGGCACCCCCAGCTACAACCCCAAGCCCGCAGCTCCCCTGGGCTCCACAGCCAGCTCAGGAGGATCTCTCTTTGTAAAAGCATCCCAACACACTTGAGATGTCCCTTTGAGTCCCTTCAAGATGCCAGGCCAGCTCCTTGCATCACCTGCCCCGGAGCTACCAACACTCCCCCCACGCACGCTACCACCTCCATCCCCACACTTTCAGGTGATGACCACCCCTCTCCCACAGCATTCTCATTAAGAGTTCCCCAGCCCCAAAACCCTGTCAGGCCGGCCAGCTGCCAGCATTCCCCCACCCTGTCTCAGCCTCTGGCTAACACTTGTTTTCCTCTCCCACTTTTTTTTTTAAGGATTTGTGAGCAGATGGTCTTGAAAACACAGCGCATTCTCTCCCACTCTCTGAGAGAACAAATGCAGTCACCCTCCACTAATTAGGATGAGCTGGACTTTTTAAAAAGTTAATTAAAATCTATTTATTAAAAATGGGTGAATTCACCACCACCTGCCCCGTGGGCATCCCAGCACCTCGCTCCAGACACCACAGAAGGGAGCAGGATGACTTCAGCGCAAAGGTAAGGAGTGGGATGGGGGAGAAAGTGGGAGAGAAGCATTCCTTTCTTTTTTTTTCTTTGGCTCTGAAACCAGTGCAGTTCTGGCTCTGATGCCAAACTGGAGCCAATTCTATGACAAGAGCATCCCAAAATCTCAGCTAACAGCTTGTAAGGGCTCTGGGTGCACCCAGGCCACTTACAATGCGGGTGCCAGAGCAACCAGGAGCCCTCCCCAGCCCTCACTTTTCAGTGAGGATTTCAGGCTGCAGGTAAATGTGTAATTAACCTCCCAGCATTGATTGGAAGCAACTGTCTGAGTCCCTGGGCCCTGTGACAACAGCAGCTTCATTAAGTCGCTGCGGCATCATGCAGCAGCAGGGACTTTTGGGTGGCCCGGTGAGTTGCTCATCCCCCTCTCCATCTCACTCTGTGCCTGTGCTGTCTGAGGGCCCCATCGGGGCAGCCTGCCCAGCACATGGGGTCACTTAGAGTGACCCCAGCAGTGGGACCTCCTGGGTAGGCAACAAGGCCCACGGATATGCCAGTCCTTCCTCTGAAGGAAACGCACTGGCTCCACAAACTGTGGGCTTCTTTGGCTAAACAGGAGCTTATCTGAAGCAGATTCACAAAGCCCACGGATGGGAGCTTTTCTGAGAGGGGGCAAGCCTAGGAGATGCTGTCTGCTAAAAATAGAAGAGCAGCTTTGTCTTTTACTCCTGTGGTAGCATCTCAAGCCTGAGGACACACAGAGGGCTCTGTAAACACTTCTACTTGATTAGCTGGATCCAAACTGTGTAGTCCCTGCAAGCCATATAAAACAAAAAAAATCAGATCTGAAATGATAGGATTTGTATTGCATTTTCTATGCTGTGAAAACAATTTTTACATACAGTCTATAGGCTGGAAGCGGATGATTTCCAGTGCTGGGTTAGCACATTTGGAAATGTCATAGTGCAGACAGTTTGGGACCAGCCTTACAGCCCCAAGCAGCAGCCCCAGCCGGTAACAAAAAGCCTCAGGCCAGCCTGGTTGGCACTGAGCATCCAGCTGCAAAGAGATGGCATGAAAGGAAGCGGGGTCCTCTGTTCTGCATGCAGTCATCAGCGCTCCTGCATGTGCGGGGAGCAGATGTGGGCTGGATGCATGCCCCGTGCTCTCTTGAGTGCTGCAGAGTGATGCATATGTCCTGGGGCTCATCCTGCCTCCCGAGCAGAGGTCAGTGCTTCTGCTGCTATGGGAAGGCGGCAATCCCCAGCTCGCCAGCTGTGCTATAGACCACCCTGCTACAGGTAACCACTCTGCTATAGGCAATCACCCTGCTATAGGTGACCACCCTGCTACAGGTGAGTGCACTGCTGCAGGGGACCGCACTGCTGCAGGGGACCACCCTGCTATAGGCAACCGCTCTGCAACAAGGAGCTGGGAGGAACCGAGGGGTTTTACTGATGTCACAGAAGCAGTGCTGCTGGATGAACGCTCCTCGCTGTTACTGCCGGGCACTAAATCCCCTCTCCTAGTTAACATTCAGCGAGCAGGGCTCTCTTCTGCCTGACACTGCTGTTCTTTAATTAGAGATTGACAGGCTGATTAGCACTCTGGGCTACAGAAAGATCAAAAAAAAAAAAAAAAAGGAAAGCGAGAGAAATGTTGTCTTTTTCATCAGGCTCCTTTTTTGATACCTTCTGTTGCTGGGAAAAAAAAATAAAGGAGGAAAATAAAAAAGGAGAAGGATCTGTTTCAGTCCCTGTTGTGATTCTTCCCTGGGAGGATTTCTCATCAGGCTGTCCTCACTTTGAAAATAGCACGTTGGTTGCATGCATCTTTTTTTTCCCCGTGTCATTCTTGGATTCAATAACGTAATATTAGGCCGAAGCCAACTATTATGTATTACATAATTAAGGGCACCGAGTCTTGATTTAAAGGACCAGTAAATAATGAGGATGGGAAGAGATTTAAAAGGACAGTTTTCATTATATTTCGCAATTACACATCCTTTACCCTTCATGTAAATTTAATACTCTTGCAATCTGCCAAAGTGGCAACCCACGGGAATCTCGGGTAGCAATATCTAGAAATCTGCATAAACCAAAGTAATCTGCTTAAATAGCAGGCTCAGGCTAATCGAGGCTGTGAGCGAGGCTCTGCTCCGTGCCAAACACCCCATTGCTGCCTTGGGATGGCTGATCCCTCCTGGGGATGGCAGCCATGGGACGAGCAGCCCAGCCACAGCTCCCTGCTCCAAGTGGAGCCGGGTTGAAGGGAGCAGCACCGCGGTCTGCCAAAGCACACATCTGCTTCCCATCAGCATGGCAGCTGCGGCGGGCACTCAGTGAGCGAGGGTGCAGTCAGGGCTGCAGCGGGCACTGCAGGCGCTGCCCAAGCAAATGGCAAGGCTGTAAATCATAGAATCACTGAATGGTTGGGTCGGAAGGGACCTCAAAGCCCATCCAGTCTCAACCCCTGCCATGGGCTGGCTGCCCCCCACCGACTCAGGCTGCCCAGGGTCCCATCCAATGTGGCCTTGGGCACCTCTAGGGCTGGGGCACCCACAGCTGCTTTGGGCAGCACTACCACGACCTCACCACCCTCTGAGTAAAGAATTTCCTCCTCACATCTAAGCTGCATCTCTCCTCTTAGTTTTAAACCATTCCTCCTTGTCCTATCATGGTTTGACAATGTAAAACATAGCTATCCACCTTTTCTTTAAGCTCCCTCTGGAGCAGCCCCGCACCGTGCTGTCACCATAGCAGCTCTGCAGCATGTGGTGGGGTGGCATGGGCTGGAGGAGGGCAGAGGCTGGCAGTGTGTGCTCCCTGCAGGCTGTGCGGGCCCAAGCAGAGCAGGCAGAGGAAGGCAGGGCCATACCACTCCTGCCACCTCCCTCCTGCTTCTTAGGCACCTGTATAAGCAGCACTGCCCACACTGGGGCTGCAAGGACGTAGAAACGACGATGGGCTTTGAGGAACTCTTCTCTTTACAGTGCCATTGTACATACATTGCTGGCTAACCTTTGAGAGCTGTAGCCCAGGACAGGCTCTGTCCGGCACATTTCACACTGACCCAGAGCAGACCTGGCACGCTGCTCCGAGCCCACCGCAGCTAACTGCGTGCCAGCACTGCCTGCTGCCTTCACACGTCCCTGCTCTGATCTGAGGGCACTGAACCACCGGTGGGGGGATGGCACCAAGCAAAGGGAAACAGAGGCTGAGCATCAGGAAGCACTTCATAACCACAAGAGCTCTCAGGCACTGAAAGGTCTTGGCAAGAGGTGGTAGAAGCCCCATATTTCACACCATTAACAACCAAAGGAAGAAAGGGCACCGGAGTGTCCCAATGCAGGCAGGGCAGCACCTCTCTGAGTCGGTCGATGCATCGGAAATCCAAAACAAAAAAGTGAGTCACACACGGCAACAGTCCAATGCGGGCCTGCTGGTCAAAACCACGCTCCTACAAATTACACAGGAACACATTTCAAAGTGACTGGGGATTGTTTCTAATTTACAGCAGTCAGTGAGATCAGAATCTTCCTTCCCGATTTTGCTCTGTCACTCCATGTACGAAGCCAGCAGCGATTCCTCAGGCTTGGAGCCCCGGTGCTGCAGCACCCGCCAGCTGCCCTGCAGTAGGGCTGCCCTTCTTGGTGCCATCTGCAATGCACATCAGCAGCCCCCACTCGAGTGGCAGCCTGAAAACAAGCCCCGGCTTTGGCAGCTGAAGGAATTCCGCATTTTTCTATTGCTGACCCTGAAATTCACCTTCACGGGGCCATGCAGAAAATCTTGAGGGATTAAAAATGACTCCTGAACAGGCACAACTCCATGGGATGCAATAAAACCCCTCCTGCTCAGATTAGCCACGACAATCCCCCTGCTTTTTTTATTTGCTTTAGGATCAGCAACACGTACGCACTCCCAACAACACTCTCTCCTTGTGACAATATGAGTACAAACACTCTGTAAACAAGAACAGTTCAAATATTCACCCGCTAAATATTTGCTTGGTTTGGCTATCTTTCTTCTCTTTTAAAAATCCTTTTCCAACATCTTATCACAAAACATGGGCAGATTCAGAAATTAAAAAGCAAATTAGAATCAGAGCGTCAACACTGTTGGTACAGAGATGTTAGGGAAAAACAGAGACATTTTTCCAAAGGAGAGAATTCAACATTCAAACCACTTTACTCTTAGTTACTGCTGAAATAATTCACTGAGTGCAAAATACAGTGGAGTAATTAGGGATTATCTCTGTCTTGTGCACGGGATAGATTTCTGGTGGGGGAGAGAAAAGAAATGCCAGAGCTGCCTGTTAATTAGTCTCCTTGTTCCTACTTCTTTGTACTTGGGGTTTGGTTTCTTTCTGTTTGTCCCAAGCAAGACTGAGCTGTCCCCACATCTGTGCTCCACTGCTCACTTGCATGGCTGCGCCAGCTGGAGAGATCAGGAAGCCACCAGGACACACAAGGGGGTGGGAAGGGAGTGCTTCTGAGGGTAATTAGAGGAGAATTAGGGCCATGGGAAGATGGAAGGGTAACTGCTGTGGGTTCCTGCCTCTGTTTCAGTGAGAGTTTAACTGGATAAGCACTTCCAGAAGCTCGAAGTTGACATCGGGTCATCAGGCTGGATACCCTGCAAGCTGGCAAGGAAATCCAGCCCTGACAGCCTGGGAGAGGTGCCCTACAGGCTGAGATCAGTGCAGGGGTTTTGGAGGTCAGCAGCCCAGGTACAGAGCAACTGCACAGATCAAGGATGTATTGAAGCACCTGGCACTGCTTTGGATTTCTCCTGCTCTCTTCCTGAATTACGCTGTAGTTCACTTCTGTGTATTTTGGGTTTGTTTTTGTGCATCCTCCTGGCCATTATGTGGGCATCTGTGCAGTGGGGTCTGATGGTTCAGAGGTTACTTCAGAGGAAAGAATCAAGCAAAGTCCTCTGCTGCATTTAGATCTCATCCTCTAGTGTTCCCATCCAAAACACAATATAAGAATGGCAAGAATGGTGTTTCTCTTTGAACAAGGGCAGTAGCTGTATTCCTGCTGGATCCCTGAGTGGCAGCAACAGCAGGTTCTCTTGTATTAGGAGAAGCTGAAGGATGGTGCTGCAATATTGTGCTTAAAATTTGGAAGAGTAGCCAAAAAGTCCTTGGAAAAATGATTTGGCAAGTTCCTGAGGATAGGATGGAGATAAAGAATAGGTACGGCTAAGCAGGAGTGAATTATCAAGGATATAGCTAAATAAAAATGAATTATCAACTGAGCCAATGGAAGAGAAGAAGAAACTGCTGTTTCACAGATCCTATGCGGAGGTCACCTTGGCTTTCCACTTGCATATGAATATTCACTGACTTGGAATTGATCCGTCCTTAATCTAGATTTATTTACAGTGAGGGTCGTGGCATTTCTTACAGACAACACACATTAGCTCATCGCACAGAATATACTGCAGGCTGAAGATACATCTGATGGTCCTGTGCCTCCCTGAGAGCAATTTCCTAATGCTGAAAATGAGTCTGGGTGTCAGTATCAGGGAACTTTCTGCACAGCAAACAACAATAAAACAATCAAGCAAATCATCTGTATTCCCTGCTCTCACCGCCCGTCAAAATGTAAGAACCAGCTATGATTGCTGCACCTACATGTTTTATCAAGAGATCCAGGGCTGAATCTAACCTTTATTATAGCAACAAAACTAATTCAGTCAAGGAAGATACACAATCACAAGGTGATGCATCTGCATTTCTCCTCCTCTGTTCCCTGCCTTCCTAAATCATTTCCCAACAAACAAACTCTGCGACTTCCCCATATACTGTAATTGAGACGGTGCGATCCCAATGATTTGAATGTGAAGTTATTCCAAACCTTTGTGACTGTAAGGAAGAAGGGAGGCCATTCCATCACTTGCTGAATACACGGATCAATGACTTAAAACAGAGGGTGGTTTACAAACATGCTCATCTTTGCTCTGCTTAGAAACCCAACTCGCAGGTTACATTTATACAAGGATTCAAAAAAATTAAGGATGAGAAAAAAAGGAGAACAAACGCTTAGTTTGGATTTGCCTTTTCAAGCACATGGCAGAATGTAGCAGAGCTGGTGAGGAATCCCTCTGCTGACTGCCTTGCTCGTACTTTGCAGCTCGTTCATTATACTGCAACTACTCATTGACTTGGCTCAGAAATATCTTTAAGAGGATACTCATTTTAAATGTGCAGACAGCATCCATAACTTCAGCTTAATGTCTTGGCTTCTAATCATAAGACCAGCTTTTGCCATTTTTTTTAACCTGTCACAACTTCCAGCGCTTTTTGATACTGCTTTCCCTACTTCTTCCCTGGTCACAAAGCACAGAGTCAGAACGCACCAAGTTTGATCCTAATCTTCCTTACTGCCAGGACTGCACTGCAATCACAAAAGTTACTCCAGATTTGTGTCTATGAAATAGGAACCAGACCCTAGATTTTCTTCAAAATACCATCAATGTTGTATATGTTAAGTCCCATCTCCAAAGCCTGCGAATACGTTTCCTCTGCCCCCACTTTAACCCCAGTTCTGATGTCCTCTCCAACACATACCCAGATGAAGCTGTGTGAAATGAGCTATACAAGGTATAGCATAATCCCAACAGCTGCACGGAACGGCCTTCATCCAGGCTGATAGCCCCTAACATGGGTTCCATACCTCCCAGTCCAGAACAGATGCCTGCCACTGAGCTATCTTGTCTATGTTCTCCAGTCTCCGCTTCCGCTCGTTGATCTGCAGAGTCACGTTCCTCATGACGGCGAGAGCAGCAGCCACATACCTGTAGTCACTGTGGAACACAAAAGAGAAGCCCATGAAATGGAGCTCAATGTGCAGTGGAAACATATAGCAGTCTTAGTGTCAGCAGCATAATCTCGTCATCCTTTTAGCAAGAAAGGGAGGTAGGATTTGCCACTCATTACTATGATGCTGTGTTTTTGCATTGGCAATGTCTTTCTGGATCACTGAAAAAGGGCAGCTAGGTTGCAAACAAAACAGCGTGTGTTCGGGACATGAAGGCAGCAGCTTCTCAATGGCCTGCATCTGGAAGCCCACTGGAAGCAGTCTGGCCTGTGCCAACCCCATCTGCAACAGCTGTGGATGTCACTCTTTAAAGTCTGAAGGTGCCTGCTAAAGAGCATCCAAAGAGAAAGTCTGACCGTTTTGATCAGCTTGGGCTTGGATTCTTATGTTTTTAGGATGAACATCTGAAAATGTTTCACTCAGACAAGTTGGAGCCCCTTCCAGGCCAGAAGGTAACTCCAGGAGAGCCCCAGAGCACTATCCAGTGGCATTCACTCACACTGCAGGCTTCAGGTGAGCAAATCAAAACCATTCTCTCTTTTTCCCAGACGTGCCTGTGGGTGTAATAACACAGAGTGCAAATAGCTTCCCACCAGGGCCAGCAAAGATGATGATCAGTCTTTTCAAAAAGTGATGCTGAAATCAATGCTATTGATTTCCACCCTGTGTCTTCTTTTCCATTCCAGGGAACCTTAATGTTCATTTCAATCGGAAAGACAGACAAGGCCAGCTGCCGTAATGCCACCATCATTTATTATTAACTTAAGGGCTGATATTGACTGCTGACTAATGAGAAAAACTGTGATCTTAGGCAGCTGCGGGGGGAATGGCTTTATTGATTATTGCTAAAGAATTGCACTGGTGACAGCTAAAATAGGGGTGAGTGCTGTGAATTAGAGAAAAGCTTTAGATTCATTTCCTTATTTGATCCAAACAGGATAAATACTAAGAAACAAGCACAATACACTACACCATGGAATATTATCTGCTATTTTTGACACCCTTTCCTGGATGAAATCTTGAGATCAATTTCAATTTTTATTCAATTCTTATGTCAGAATTCCAGCTGGGGTTAAAAGAATCCTACAACATCCCAAAGTGTCGGGGCTGATCCTTCAGCAAAGCGAAGGAGGGCAGAGGATGGGCTGCCTGACGTACACAGCCCGATGTACAACGAAGGATCTGTTGCACCTTCCCTTCTGTGGCCATCTCTAAGAAGCAAAAGCCCATCTGCACAAGGGAGAAACTGAGCTATGGCAATGAGACATGCTACTCTGGTCTTCAAAATATCCATGAGCTCTTGCAGGGAAAAAGGTCAGTCAGTGGGGACAGAAAGGATCCATAGAGATAGGGAAAGGTGCGGGGTATGGAGCTGATTAATCAGCAATTAATGATCTCTGTACAAAAAAGGGAGGTTGGTTTTAGTGCACCCATTTAGCAGAGTGTCCATCACGCATTGTGTTCACAGGAGCGCTCAGGACACCAGCAAGCTGCACTTAGGATCTTCATGCATTTACTTCATATTAAGCTGGTGCAAACCTTTAGGAGGTGAACAGATGTGGCTTTGTGAAAAATTCAAATGAACCAGGCTCGAAACAATGAGCAATTGAAGGGAGCCGGGCTTTGAAAACACCCCCATGCCTGCCTCTGTGCCCAGTGGCCAGTGCCAATCAAGCTGGGTTTTCTCTCGGTAATGCTAATTCACTAATTCTAATGCTCCATCTGAGGAGAGAACTCCGTGCACGCTCTTTCACTCAGTAGTGAAGAAAGAGTCGTGCCTGAACTTTTTGGGCTCCGAGCCCACATCTGTGGCAGAGCTGGCAAAACTTAGAAGAAAAAATAACAGAAGCAAAGCATTTGGACAGTGAATTAATAATAGGGCAGCACTGACTATAACGTTAAGGAAAATACATGGTTCGTTGATTGCTTTGGGAATGCAGTGACCTCTTTCCAGGGGTCAACCAGGGTGCAATTCCAGGCTCATGCTATTTGAGGGAGAGCACTCAGGCTACTGATTGCTGCTCTGCTGCCCTGTGCTGGCACAGGGAAAACACACAGCTCTACAAGCACCATGCTAGTGAATAGGAGGCAGCAAAGAAAAAGAATGAAATCTCCCACTCTCATATGAACCTAAGATCTGTTTTCATAGGGACTCCCAGTCCTTTCTCAGTTTTGCCTTATTCTGCAAATTGCTCAATAGATTTAAACAGTGTTTCCTACATAGCAAAATTCCAATCAGAGTGCCTAAGAGGTTCCCAGCCCAGCCAGAGATGAGCCCAATTTTACTGTATTAGTCCACTGTAATTCTCTAGCTTCTGCTTCAGACTCACAATCTAATTGTGAGCACTGTCAGACAGCACATGCATGAGGGCAGCTCAGCACCTGGTTAGTGAGCCCAGCTGAAGCTCCCAGTCAGCTTCTCAGTTTCTATTGCTCTTAGCTGATGCTGACAGCATCCCAGCCTGCAGGTACCTGGCTTTTCCCCGTGTCACGTGGGAGAGTGATGCTCCCCCAGAATTACTGCTTTGCCATTCTCAGACTCTGCTCTTCTCATCCCCAATCCCAAAGTCAGAGATTATGGCAGCAGAAAACATTCTCATTTCAAGCAGGCAGTTGGGGCTGCCTGGTTTCTGTTGAGGCCCAATGCAGAGGCACCTGGTGCTGATGGAGACACGATCTGCGCCTCCCTTTCTCCATCCATGGCATAACGGAGGTCTGGGACATGAGCTGGGCTGCCAGGAGAACTGGTTGCTCCCAGGCTGTTTGAACGCCTGAATCAGAGGACTGAGACCACAAGGGAGTGTGGGGTAACCCACCGTATTTCTGTGTCATAAAGCCATCCACCGTGAGTGGGGCATGCCCACGCTAACCAGTGCACAGCATGGTGCTGATGCAGGGCTGGTCTGAATGAACCAACTGTTGCTTAACCACAGGGAAGGTTTGAGTCTCACCACAATGTGACTGTAGCTGATAGCTTAGCAACATGCTGATTTTAAATCATCCCAAAGGAAAGTACTCAAAATAGTTCACCCTTGTGTATCCACCCTGTCCACATCCTCTTTGGTATCACCACCAAATAACTCAGATAGAGTCATTTTAAACACAGACCTCTCCTCTCTGGGGCTGCTTATGTCTCCCAGCTGTGAAGCCACACATCTAAGTTCACACTGCAAGTACTGTGGGGACATCACATGACTGGTGAGCAAAACAAGCCACAACATCTGGGATCCTTGAGCTGGTTTCTGATACCCTAACATTCCCATGAGTCCACTCCAAGTTTGACTTGGTCTGGTAAGGAGAGGAAAAAGAGAAATTGGATCTGGAGCCAAATGCACTTCCAAATAGGTGGTTATCAGCCAAGGGTTCAGCAAGTAGGAAGCGATGCAACTACTGAACCTGGTCAGAGCAAATCAGTGTGTCCCCCTTTGCTCGTGTCACTTCTCTGTGCACTTCCAAGGGTGATTTTGGGGAAAAACAAAAAATCAAACCCTTGCAGAAGTTTCTGAAACCTCTGTGGTCTTTTTTTTTCTCTCAAACTACTTCCCTTTAAACAGGTTTCGGATAGAAAGAATACTTGCAAGGCAGGAGAAAATCTGTTCCCAGAGAGCCTTATTCTTCTTTCACCTATCACAAATGATATCATAGGTACTACTCTTGATTCACGCTAGGCCAGGTAGTCAGGTTGATGGCCCTCATAGCAAACAAAAGAGAGCCTTAAAATTTGGAGGAAGAAACCAGACTGCCAGGTGCTTATCTGATCCTAAAAACCCAATTACAAAACCAGAGATGGAAGCAGGCTGAAAGGCAAAACAGGTTCTGAATTCTCCCAAAATCTGAGCATACTCAGGTTGGAGTTGTGGATCCCAGCCCTCCACCTGCTATGCGCTGGGGTCCTCTCTAGGACAAAGAAATGAGCCTTTCTGACCACTGAATGCTAATTAAGTAATTTATCTAGTGTAACTGGTAGCATCATAAAGTACCTCCAAGGGTAATTAGTTCACATGTCTGATTACAAGAGAGATGAGCTCGGCTCCACTGAGAATCAGTGCTTGAGAAGCTTTTTAACTATCTGCTGAACCTTTGCCCTGCTTCAATTTATACAAGAAGTCATGAAGAGAAGAGCTGGACAGAAAAAAAACCCAACCCGTGTGTGTGTGCAGATGCCATGTAAAGAAGCACTGAGCAAAACCCCTCTGTAAGAGGAGCACCCCCATACCTGTGATCCTGTGCGGTGTACTTGAGAAGCTCTGCGAGCTGCAGGGGGTATTTGCAGATCTTCTGCACTGGTGTCAGTAGGAATCCATCTATGGCAATGTCAATCATCTGCTGCAACAGACGACACGCTTCGAAGAAATGCTGGTACCTGCTATCTTTCATCAGCTTGGAAAGCTCCATGCACGCATCCAAATGATTATTACAGTACTCCGAATAGATCCAGAAGCCATCTTGCTGTGAAAGGCAGGAGGGAAGGGATCACACGTCAGTCAATCACCAGCATTACGACTAAAGAAAAAGTGATACCCCTGTAGGAGGAGGAAGGGCTGATCCTGAATTCCTTCCCTGATCGGAGAAGGTTGCTCTGGGGTGGAAGGGAGGAGAGAGGGCCCTTTGTGCTGACACACTGCTAAGGTCTCTGCAAGCAGCAGGTGTGTTAAAGTGAACCCCTGTGCAGTGCTGGGGGTGTTCTCAATTTCAAACTGAGTGGAGTAATTTTCTCCGTAAAAAGTGAAGGTAGAACCAAGCCACAGCTCTGGCCTGCAGTAGTACAAGGCAGTCTTTCTTTTTCTAGAGCTCTTTACCTGAAGGATCATGAAGCACCTGCCAAGTGCTTGGGATCTGGGTAGTTCTGAACACCTCTCTACCAACAGGGAACACTGTGAACCAACCACTGTGTGGAGTTCCCTGTGGTCAGAGGTTCAGAAAACACCAAAGACTGAAAAAGCAAACGAACAAACAAGAAACCCACTTGCACACTCACATGCTTGCCCAGCCACCCTTTGCAGGCTTCCAGCCTCCATGGAAATGAAGACAAGAAGTGTCAGATATCGCTCTGAATAGCGGCAGTAGCTTTTACTATTGTTACTATAAACGAATTGACAGCACAGCCTTAGGACATGAAGCTTTAGCTACTGATTCTCACCAAGATTTCCCCCATCTTTTTAGCACAAAGGTGCAATATGCTGCTGCTGTGGAAGCAAACAGCAGAGATTGCAGGCTCTGATAAAAGCGACCAACGTTAATGTTACAGTGCAATTTCTCAAAAATAAGCTTGCCTTTTAATTAGAAGGGCAGTGATCCATAAGAGATACCACAAGTCTTTTCAGGGACGCCCTGCCCGAGTTTCATGAATTCCTATTGGAAATGTCCCTAATATGTGAACAGTCACTAGTTCAGCCCTGATGTAAGTAACACAGTGCAGGACACGCACCCTGGGTCATAGCACCTCAACTGTACGCTCTGATACAGCTTTTCAGACTCCCTAAAAGAAAGCCTAAAGCTGCAGGACTGTAATTTCCTTGACATTTCCTGACATATTTACAACACTGGCCAATCTAACAGCTCCTGCAGCACGTGGCTTATATAACAGCATGACGGCCAGGGCCAAACCTCCAGGACTGCAACATCAGCTAAAATGTCCTCTTCGGTGCACACTTAGTGTGAGCTGCCACCTCACTCCTGGCCCAGCCACCCTGCCGAGGAACACATCGAAGCTTCACAGGCTTTTCAGCCCTTGTAAATGCATCTCAGTGCCACGAGTGAGCATCCTGGCCATTTGTACTCCTCTACTTTTCAATGTAATGCACAACTAAGGCTTCTTGCTACTCCTCTGGTCTTCCTTACCTATTCCAACCTCCTGATCTGACTGGGATGGCTTGTGAAGGGTTTTAAATCATATTTTGAAGAGAAAAAGAGGGTGAAGATGATGTGAGGGACACTGCGCTTACATAATATGCGAGTGGATATGGAAGCATGCTGGGATTCAAATGCATTGGGGTGTTACCCAACTATGTGCTTTGCTTGGAGTCTTCCCTGAATCTGTACCTCACAAAGTGGATACAGTGGCTGTGGAGTAGCCTGTGTTGTACCACTACTATCACTGGAACAGAGGAGAACTGATGGATGGCAGTTAGATGCTGCGTGGTTCCTGCCCTCTGAAGTTTTCTGCACCCCCCAAAAAACAACCCCCATCTCCCCAAACAAAATTACCAAATGAACTTACGTGTTCAAGGAAACACGGTCCGATCTCACTGAGATGGGGATCCTCGTTGTTGTACTGTTTCTCCAAGTCCCGGACAAAACCCATCTGAAATCTATAGATATCTTCAATGTTCCCAAAGATGATCTTCAGCTGTTCATCACTGAACATATCCCTTCTCTTCCGGCACTGCTTCAAGTAGCCCTGTAAGGAGTGGGACAGAGCAATCCATAAAATAATCCAACCACTGAGGCTGCTTCCAGATT
This sequence comes from Gallus gallus, assembly GCF_016699485.2. NCBI lineage: Eukaryota > Metazoa > Chordata > Aves > Galliformes > Phasianidae > Gallus > Gallus gallus. The sequence goes on along the minus strand of NC_052535.1, from coordinate 11,787,650 downwards.
TTTCTTGAGTGTTGATCAATTGCTCTCTACATTAAAGAACACAATAGGCAAAACATGCCTGGAAATGCTACGAGCCCTTTTCCGACAGACATAATCTCCTTTGCAACATTTGGCACTTGCAGCCATGGTTCTCACAACAACGCAGAGCACACCTCAGCACCATCCTTGCTCAGGACATGCCAGTGTGTACCAGGCTTCCCAGCCTGCATCAGAGGATGCTGGCATGGCATGTACATAGCAAAGCACAGAGGAGAAGCAGTGCTGGCTTCTGCCTCAACATCCCTCAGCATTTTGCATAAATCAGTTTTGCAAACGGAAAGCTCCCCAGAGATCTCAGCCAGCACAGCCTGAAACTGCTCTGTCCCTACCTGTGCTGCAAAAAAACAGTAAAATACAGCTGATGGCTCCACAGAGGTGTGTTACCCATCCCTTCAAAACCCACTGCTTTGCAATACCCGCTGTCACAGGCTGTTCTCACACACTGCTGTTCTCACATCCTCTTCAGCAGCACGTGGCGGTACACACGAAGCCATGAGGGGCTGTCAGTCCCTCTGATTTCTCTTTTTGGCCACCGTAATCAGGGCAAGGAAGTTGCCAGTGGTGCTGAGAAATGCTCTGTCAACGTGTGGCAGCATGCCCTTGCTCTGGGAGGAGGCTATGGACAGTGCATCCATCCAGAGGTACTTCAGCACCAAGCAAAATGCTGAAGGGAAACGGCCTTCCCTCACTTGGCAGGAAACGTGGTTCCCCTTCCCTGAGACAAAAGCAGGAGGGCTGCAGTGCTGCGAGCACCACACAGCACCGAGGCAATGCAGGGGCTGGGGTGGACGATCCAGCTGGCCCTGGCCCCGAGCAGTGAGAGCCACTGATCAATGCCATCTAGAGGAAAGCAGCATTGTTTTAATTTTTGTTTCTTCTGTCCTTCATGAGATTATCCCAAATATGTTATTCCATACGGCACAAAACAGGCAGAAATTCTGCCCTGTTTTCTCAGCTGTCACTTTTTATTGTTTTTCTTGCTTTGTGTCCTGAACTGTACAAACATCAGACTCTCCCACTGAGTCTACAGCTGTGCAAGATAAATGGAGAAGGAGAGAGGAACAACTGGGATGCAGAGAGTTTAAGGAAATTCTCCAAAATAACAGGGAATCTGCAGTAGAGCTGGCAACAGCTCAGATCTCCTGCATCCTGGTCCAGTGCAAGAACAAAATGCTCCTTATTACTTGGTCTTCATTTGTCCATGATGCTCAGTGGTGCTGAGCCCAACTTTAGCTGGGCATCATGCATTGCTCTAAAGACCTCCCGATCTACAAAGATGGAGTGGATCAATATTCTAGCAAAAACTGTAACACACTGAGCTCTGCCTGCCTCCCTGCTTTGCTGAGCCTGCCTTGCCCACGAACTCGCCATCCTGGTTTCAGCTGAATCATGATGACTTCAAACACGCTTGCCTGAAGCATATGTGGTCCAGGGGATGCAGTGACACACAGAGGCTTGGGATGCCTGGGCTGAATTTCTGACCCTGAACTGATCCATGTGACATTGAGCAAATCACTTCACCCCCCCGCACTTTGCCTGTCTGCATGATTTAGACTAGAAACCTTGCTAGGCCAAATAGCAAATGCTACGCTGGCCTTTTCGGGACTGTGGCCTCTTGGTTGAAAAGAGAATAATACAGGGGTCATCATGTGATGACTTTCCCTATGTTTATTATATAGGGAGAGAAAAAAAAAAATGAAGGGGAAAAAATGCCAACAGCTCCAGTTGGATGGTTATATTTGGGAGCTCTAGATGCTTAGTCACACAGACCAAGTGCCAGCTGGTGACACGCAGCTGCTGGTCCATAATGCAAGCCTCTGGAACGCTATAATAAAGTGTCCTTCAGCCTCACCATGTGGTTCTGGGAGGGAGAACTTCAAACTGCAGAATGATAAATGCAACTTCGGCCAAGCTGGCAAAGAACCAGCCTCTGCAATGTCCAGCTCAGCTAGAAGGATGCCGTTACCCTGAACGTGCCTGCTTTTACAGCCGGGAAGCTTGGGTTATGGAATACCTTCCCCATTTACTAAATCTAGGTCTCTCTTCTTCCAGCAGCATCTCGATGACTCATTTCCCTGGGTTTCCCTGTCTCATTTTTCAAGGCCAGGAGGGATGAGAGCACGCTGGTTCCCATGCTGCAGGACAGCTGAATGGCAAACGACATTTCAAACTATCAAACAATAATGCAGAATATTTTCCGTGCTCCTTTTCACGTTTACCTGCTTATCCCAGAACAGCTACAAAAACAACAATAACACATGGACCTGCCCATGAAGCCAGGGTATTCCTTTTGGCCCTGGCTGCAGTGCTAGCAGTGCTGAACAGCTGCTGCAAGGCATTTGTGTCAGCACCTTTGCCCTGCTGCATGCTGCGGGCTGCCTTCAAGCCAGGCTCCCCTATGCACACACTGCTTTGTGCAATCAGTCCATGGATGATTTATATGAACATCTTTCAGCCCTGGGGTTGCTATTGGCTGCAGCTTCTGCCTTGAAAATCCCCTCTCCTCTTGCTGCTGGTTCATCTCTTTGCCAAGTCACGTGCTCCAGAGAAGCTGAAGCAGCACATTTCTGCACAGGCACCTATAAAACCATGGGGAGAATAAGTGAATGCACACAGCTCCCAGCCTTATCCTCTACCCAGCTTGTGCATGTGATGTTTGGTTTCCAGCAAAGGGGAGGCTGAAGACTCAGATATAACAAGCAGCAAGCACCAGCTAGAAGGATGCTGTATATTTTTTCCAGTAAATTTACTTCTGTTACATAAAACAATGTCATCTTCCTCCTGCTCATTCCATCAGGTTTGCTCAGAAGAGGGATAGCTGACTGATGAGCAGATGTTGGAGTGTGTTTTGCTCAATGAATGCCTAAAAATAGCTGTCAAACTGTCTGCCTTTAAAGTACATTTCCATGTAGTCCCTGAGGTATAGGCCAAAGTTAGAAAGTATTTGCAGGAGGTTAAGTGCTAAGTTTTCTTCACCCCAAAGTGAGTTTAGAGACAGTCAGGAGAGGTGGACAATCCATCTGTCCTTCCTGTCCCTGTCCTGCTGAGAGCGAGGGGAGCACTTGCAGCAAGAATGAGGAGGAGACGGCATCTGCTGCAGGCTGTGAGTTAAAAGGCAGCTATGGCAATATTCTGCTTTTCCTCCAGCTCTGAGCCAATCTGGGGGAGATCGTGTCCTGCAGACTGCCCTCACTTTGGACAAGCACCATCTGAACTATCAAAATACCACTCAGTGAGCAGTGCTCACACATCCAGGTGAGCATCACACCCGTACATGCAAACCCAAGAGTAACCCAAAAACAAAGCAGAGGCTGTTTGAATGAAAAAGGCACACTGGAGCTGTGCCTGCTCCCAGGTGGTCAGGACTCCGAAGCAGTAGGCAACAGAAGTACTGCACGTCAGGCACAGACCGTGCACCAGTCCGGCTGCACTCCTTCCCACTGACACCATGGATTGCCCTGGGAACCACCTACAGTGTACAACAAAATCCATCAGGAACACAAGCTGGTTCCTCAGAAGGACACAGAAGGAGCCAGCTCCAAAGGAGAAAAACAAGGTGTGCACAAGCAAGCAGCAAAAGGCAGCTGCAAGCCACATACTGGGGAACACATGTATGCGTGTATGTCCTAATGAATCTAAATAACCTTCTACAGAACCAACCTCCACTCTGCTAGCCACAGATGAGAAACTCATCTATGCCAGCAGTCCTCCAGACGTGGTCCTCTGGAGGTGCACCACACCACTGCCAGGAGGGTTTTATGCTGCTCGTGTCCGAGGCAGCACAGAAAAGCAGTTGTTCTACACCTCTGAGAATGAGTCAGGCTAATGCCACCCGGACCATGTGAAAGTTTGTCCCATCAGCTCTGCACAACAGACTTGGCGCCACGTGCTGAGATGCACTGCCATTCAGCACTCAGAGCTGCCCTGGCACCAAAGCAAATCTTACACGGGATCCAGCCAGCATTATTAAAAAATAAATTCAGAGCAATACGACTTGGGCAAGAGCAAAAATGCAGCAATGGAAGTCGGCTGGTATTTCCCCCCTCCCGTCCCTTGGGGCTCACTGCTCCCATCGAGCTGCCTGCTGTCCCAACACCTCGGCTGCTCTGCTGGTGTCACCCCCAGTAGGGACATACCCTGTGCCTTCCCAGGCTCAGAGCCCCAGTGCAGCAGCTGGCTGCTGCTACCCATTATAAAAGCCTAGTTTTCAGTAGCTGATTATTTTTCTAAGCTCTAACTGCTAAGCCTGAAATTCCTATTGCTGGATATTTCCCTAAGGCTAGATTCTTTTTCCTTCTTTTCCCCTTGGTGATATTAAAGAATAACAATCCATCTGCACCAGATAATGCAGCCCGGAGAAAGCTCGGCATTTTGCCCCTCATAAAAATCTTCAAAACTTGTTTCACCACGCAGCAACCAGACCTTCACACTGAGCAAGGGCACAGCAGCAGCAATTCTCGGTGCTGCGTGGTTTTGCTGAGAGGGGGATTCCCCTCCAAGCCAGCTGCTTTGTGAAGCACAGGTAATTTTCATTCTGGTGCTGGCTAGCTTGTGAGCTCCTGACTTAGCAGGGCTGGTGCCATGGGTATTATGAATAATAACACGGTCTATAATAACAGAGTAGCAGGTTCTGGGAACACATCCTACAGCAGAAAAGAGCAATTGGAGGGCTCTTAATCACCTCATGGGGGCTACAATCCTCTGACAGCAACCTCATATCTTAAGGTGTCTCATCGGCCTTAGGACTTCTTATTGTAATTCAGCAATGGGAGTATGACTACATGGCTGAGCTCAGTGCTAGATCAGGCTCAGCCTTTGCCACCCAGCCAGCGCTCCTCTGCATTCCACCAGTATGTCATATGGCTGCCATTTGTCCTTGTGCCTTCAAATAAAAGAGCAGAGGGGGAAATGGGAGCTTGCCACTGCCACCAGTACTTCTGCATCTCATCAGCAGGTATCTGGTATCTCCTCATTCCCTGGTAAAACATCACCTCTGTGCAAACCCATTTGGAGGAGCTCACGGTATCTCCAACCCGCTTTTGGGCACAAACAGGAACGCCCATGTCATGCTGTGCCAAAACGCCTGCCACGGCTGAGCTGGCCCCGAGCCTTCTCCAGGCAAACTGATGGCTCTGATTGCATTGAGCAAGGGACAGCCCATCACTCTGCAGACAAGAATGCCCGCTTCAGTCCTCCTTTTCTAAGTGAGGCAGCTGAGTCACTTCCTGGTGCTCTACCTGGCAGTCAGATTTATCCCCCAACACCATTTTGTATCACACATCTCTTTCACACATTGTGTGTGTCGTTACGTGCTGCAAATCAGTGTTACTCCACAGATGTCACAAAAACTGTATCTATCTGCTCCTTCTGAGAATCTTATTTGGCAAAAGCATGGTGACATGGCCAGGAAATGCAAGTTCAGATCTATTCAGTTTTTCAATGGAAAAGTGCAAATGCAGGAAAAGAAGCATGATGCGAAAAAGTTCCTGCAGCTTTTCCCTTCTTTAATGCAAAGCCCTCTGACTGAAATAGCACACTGAAATTAAGCTCATTTGTTTCCAAATTGAAATCCCAAGACTCTTCCATATTTGAAAAGCATCGCAGTTGCTTTTTTGGTTGGCTGCTTTGCCTTGTCAAAAGAAAAGTGGCAAGTATGAAGGGAGGAGGAAGACATTTTCTAAGTAGAATTTGCAAAGGGCTTCACCACATTGACTCTGGAAAAACTGGACAAGGGCTCATGGAATCATAAACCTTGACAGGGATGAGCAGAAAGCCCCAGACTGTGATTTTTGTGCCAACAAACTTCTCCCTCTATGACAGTGCCCAGGCTGTCCTGCAGCGCACTGAGGCACATCTGTGCATTGCCCTTCCCAAGCACCCAGCACCACAGGCACTACACTTCACGTGGTACTAGGGCTCCAGGACACTAAGGAGTTGTGGGAGTTAATTGTGCATAATGAAGAACCATGCTGAGGATGTGAGGGTGCAGTCATCAGTGTTCGCTTGCTTGCAGTTTCCCTTATGCTATGTAAATGTAATGTATTTCATTTCCCATGCTGAAAACATTTTGCTCTCAATCCCACTGTAAGAGAAGTCATTCTGAGCAAGGGGAAGCTGCAAACCCAACGTGAAAGACACAGATGAAATGGTTAACTAATAGATGTAATTACAACCTAATTTCCTTGGTCAACAGTTCAAAAGTAGATGGCAATGGGCTTTAATTAAGAGAAACGCTTGAATGATCTCAACCTCATCATTTTTCAGTCAAAAATGTACGGAGAGAAGATCAGAAAATTGTTCTTTTGGTTAATACAAACCAAAGCTAATTAGCAGATCCAGCAGAAAATACTCAGAAGTATCAATACTTATTGACAGATGCTGCTCCTCTATTGCACACACTACTCATAAGCACACTGCAACATCTTCTCCCATCAGCCAGGGACAAACTCGGCCCTCAGCTCTCCACAGCCCATCGCATGTGCTGCTGCATCCCCCATGTCACAACCCCACGTACCTCACAAATGTCCTTGAGGTGCTTGATGTAGTGGCGCTCCGTGCTCATGATCTCATTGATGACATTGGCTCTCATCTGATCTCGGTTCTGGACGGTTCTGCCAAGACAGAGGCAGTCGGCGCTTGGATCCAAGTGGCCATTCTGCACTTCGCTGGTTCCCTCCTCCACTCCATCTTCTTGGTTCACCCATAGCTGTGAGGAGAAGAGGGGAGAACAACAAGGTTATTTGCAAGCACATCTGGAGGTCAGTGAATGAAGCTTGGGCTGTGGTCCGCACAGCATTGGGTGATACTGGAGCTAGTCCCTCTTTACGGCAATGCTGATGCCAGAACTGCATCCATGGCAGCCCAGAGAGCCCATTTTTATAACAGCATAATTGCAGCCTCAAGTGGTTCCCTGCACACCACTTGGTTCTTCTTGTAAGCAAAGGGGCTGTGGGTTTCGATAGTTTTGATTCCAAGTGTAGAATCATCATATGAAGGCAACCAGACTGCTGGATGCTGCCAAGAGCTCTCAACTACAGCGTGTTCATTTGTACAGGAGAGCAACCTGCAGAACTTAGCAGCATAAAGCATTGCTTTCCCCAGCCCTCATCAGCTGGGGGCTGCTGTGACAGGAGGAAACCTCTGGCAGGAGGGAGGAGACTCTTACAGATGTCTGCTTTATGAAGGTGGAGATACGTCTTCTTCAGGAATCTGAGTGGGTCTGACCATCCACTCAAGCTAATCGGGTTATGGCTCTCAGGTTTCCTCAGCTTTCCCAGGCCAGCATTTGTGCATGAGCATTGATTTTCATTTCACAGCAGCTTTCCCCCATCATTTCACATGAGCCATTCTCATTCAGGCAAAAGCCCTTTCTCAGCATCCTGAGGTTACAATCCCTAAACTGCGCTGGGATGAGGTGGGGCCATTCCTTGACAGAACAAATTTCCTGCCACATGGAGATCAGAGGGTGGATAGCAAACACTCCCCTGGCACTGGACATTTCAGACTGCAAGGAATTGCTGAAAGCAATGATAAAGGATCTCTGCACCTTCAGCACGCTCCAGTTCCATCATCAAATAAAAGCATGCATTGAACTTGTACACATAAAGCTACCGTTAACTCCACACCTCTGGCTTTGAGCACAACATATGGACCAAGTACCTCCTTTCGTTCCCTGTTCCCCAAAACAAAATCTGCTTAAAATAACCCTTAAAAATTCAAATTGGGCTCAGTGTGGTTTGTAAATGAACATTACATAAAGGTTAAAACACAGAAGCAGTGCTGTCTTACAAATATAATCTCAGATGTTACATAAACGAAGCAACTGCTCAGCATTTTAAGCTGAAAATACCAGAGACCTTGAAATGGAATACCATGAAGCTGTCCACACAGAGACAGAAGGGAAACAAGCTGCGTAGCCAGCCTCATCTTTTATTCTTCTTTTTGCTGTTAGTAGTTTTTAGTAATTTCCCATTATTCAGCTTAACTTCTGTTTTAAATGCCTTGACTGTACGAGGCCATGTTCCTGCAGATTAGTGAAGTGAAAAAAACGAAAGCTTCCCACGCTCCTTCCCTGTTTTCCTATCCAATTATTATGTTTTGCTAAAACCACGTCTCCTCTTATTACAGCTCCCACATTTTGCCTTCCTACAATGAGTCGCACAGGCCAAGCAGCCCAAGTGTTGGAAGAAAAACCACCTCTTCTCTGGCAGAATGTTCACAGTGCTGCAAACTTGGGTTTAAAAGAAAAAAAGAGCCATAAAAAGCCTGACTTTTCACCCTGCAAACATCTGTGCCATGCCTGGGAGCTCTCGGGGACTTTACACGAGGGCGCATGGAGCTGTGATGCCCATTTAAATGATGGGATGCCCTCTCTGAAGGATCCATGGGGCACTAGACCTCTACAGAGCATCTGGGGGCACTTTCTGGGAGGGAAAGCCAGGTGATACAACCTTCCTGTCGGTCACACCTCAGCACCGCTCCCGCTGCTGTTCCAAAAGCATGAAGGCTTTGTACCTTTCCCCAGGACAGCACAGCCAAGAGTCAATTTGATGTCCTGTGTGACAGAGCAGAAGTGAAGCGCAGTGAGTGTGGCTGTCAGCTCTCGTTTCCATGCCTCGAGGCCCAGGGAAGGGCTGTGTCAGGACACCGGGTGCAGCAGCACCCAACACAGCATGGCCATGGTTGCAGCAGGGCAGATCTCCTGAGAGCAAGCAGCCCTGATGAGCAGGAAGGCTCATCAGTGAGTGCACCACTGGGGGGCAACGCCTGCCTTCCCCAGGACCTTCCCAAGCGACGGGGCTCTCCGCCACAGTGCCTTCTGCAAAGATGAACCGGGGCACGCTTCTGGGTCACCACCGTGCCAACATCGACTTCCAAAGCTATCAGAGGCAACTGATTTATACTGTACGCCGATTTGGGGAGGTGTGAGTTTGATGTAAAATCCTTAGGACAATCATCAGCAGGTATCCTCAGGGCAGCGCTATTGGTATTCCACACCATATGTACGTTGAAGTGTATCCAAGGGATGGAACTATGAGGATAGGCTGTCAGAGCTGGGGCTGTGCAAACTGGAGAAGGGAAGGCTCCAGGAAACCTGAGCATGGCCTGTCAGTATGTAAAGTGGGATACAGGAAAGGAGGGGACAGACTCTCTAGCAGGTTCTGTTGTGATAGGACAAGAAGAAATGGTTTCAGACTAAAAGAGGAGAAATTTAGATTGGACATAGTGGAGAAGCTTTTTTCAGTCAGGGTGGTGAGGCACTGGCACAGGTTGCCCAGAGAGGTGGTGGTGCCCCATCCCTGAGGACACTCAAGGTCAAGTTGGACCGGGCTCTGAGCACCTGATGGAGCTGTAGGTGTCCCTGCTCATTACAGGGGAGTTGGACCAGATGGCCTTTCGGGCTCCCTTCCAACTCAAACAGTTCTATGACTATGATTCTAAGGAAATCAAGAACCAATGTAGGTATTAAACCCTCAACTACTTTCAGCTGAAGATGAATATACCTTCCTGCTGCTATGAAAAGGTATCTGCAGCTGTCCCAAGCCCAACCAGAACAGCTTGTTGCCAAGCCTCAAGACATTCCTGCTAGTTTGGCAACCGAGTACATTTTTACAGCTCTACTTCCTGGAGCCAGGCAGTCATGAGAAAAACCTCATTTTCATTTAAAAAGAAAATAAATGTCGTAATAGTAAGGAGAAAAAAGCTTGAAAGCACGAATCCTAAAGGTTTTAATTCTCTAACGCAAACAGCAAGCTTGTAAATGTTTATGATTTCTGAAAGCCTCAGAATTTGGCACACGTCTTGTGTACTGTAGCAGCATTCCCAGCTTCCACATCACGAAACTCAGGAGTCCTGCTTTCTTCCTTAATGAATTTTTTTTCCTTTCCAGCTAGGATTCATGTTTCCAAAAGGAAAAAATTACAGTTGTAGTCTAGAGGGCTCCTGCTTTAGATTAAAACAAATGCAACAACTTTATTGGTAAGAGAGAAAGCCTTCCCCCTGCGCCCTCAAACATTCCAGCTTTGTATCTCCACATCCAAAGTTCTCTGCAGTTCAAGCACTTAACACTTTTTAGGGGATCATCTGAAGTCCAGAGCATCACTCAGGGAAGAAGAGGAACACTCTCAGCAATGCTGCTGAATTTGGGCCAACCCCTTCAACTGGTCTAGGCTTTTCCCATCTATAAGAGGGGATAAGCACCCATACCAGTGATACATTTCATGAGTATTTTTGAGGTTTGCAGGCTTTATGTTAAAGGAGGAACATAGAAAAGCTTTTGCATCATTTGAATTATGGCCTTAAATGCATCACCGTAGGCTTGCCACGCTCTTGTTCTCATCCACAAGCAACGACATGGCTAGCTGAGCTCTTGGCCTTACATAGCATTGCTGATTTTTTACTGCTTCAGCTTTGATGCTTGTACAGCTCTCAAATCCTCCAGCGCTTGTGCTAAGCAGTAGCTGTGCTATGCTTGGGCAAGGGGAAGTCACACTCAGAGTGTTGTGCCCACCATCTCCAGAGGGCAGATCCTCTCTGCTTCACCGTCCTCGCTTGAACCTCAATGATGCTGCACTGCAGGCAACAGTCAGGTAGAAGAGGCAAACTGGGGGTGACACTATTCCTTCCCAGCACCTTACTGAATGTCATCTTTAGCTGATCTAGACAATGCTGCTAAGGTTCCTACTTTAGCCCATTCCATAGTCACCTGTGGGCAGGGGAGCCCTGTTCAGTGGGATCTAGCCATGCGCAACTCTCCCAGCAATGCTCTCCTGCCCAAAATGCTTGGCTCCCCCACTGATGCAGTAATGGCTGAGATACCATTAGTGGAAAAATATCCCTCCCCTTCCTTAGGTATTTTCCAATGTGCACTGAACAGCAGTGCACAGATTTACCTCCTTGCCTGTAAAATTATGTCTATTTTACAAAAGAAACTTCAGACCTCTGTTTTCCTCTCAGCCTCACCTTACCTGCCCAGTCCTCCCCACTCCAGCTGGGTGGCTGCCACCCCTGCTAAGCTCCTGGGGGGCTTTCCACAGGAGGAGATGGGAATTCAACTTGGCACCTCTCACTTGGCTTCCAAGAAGTCTCTCTGGGCTTCTGCCCTGCCCTCAGCAATTAGGGGCTGTGGCTTGGAGCAGAAGTTTTGGGATACCAGATTTAATCACTGCAGCCAACACCTTCTATTTTTCAGGAGAAGAAAAAAAAGCAAAAAGTAACAGCTGTTCCTGAAATCATCAACAACCCTACAATAACAAATTAGCCTTCAGTGCCTTTTTAACACCACAGCAGTGCAAAAAAGCATGGACTCTGAAATAATACAGTGCAATAACAGCCTCCCTCACACCACTGAAAAAGTCCAAGATGGCAAAAAGGAAAGAAAGAAAGGAATGCTGCCATTAGAACCATTTCAAACTTCTAAATTAGGAATTAATTAAAAGGAACCAACAAAACGTACAGAAAAAAAATCAAGTTACATAACACTAGCTCTAAGTGGTATTTCACTTGGAAAGGCCACTCCACATGTGCAGAAGAACAGGCTTATCACAGGGCTCATGGTCCCATTTGGAAACTCAACCCTGACTACGAAGCCGTGACCAGTAGCAATTGGCAGAGGCAGATAAAATAGGCAAGAAAAGTCCCTTTTGCCTAAGGACCCAGTTCCAGGAGTCAGGGAGAGTTAATCACTTCATTGCACTAGTTAATATTATATGTGATTTATATAAAACCTGTAGAAATGTGATTTATCAATTTGCAGCTGTACCTAAATGGTGCATAAAATCACCAAATGGCACCATTCCAACATTAGCTGACCTGTAATTATTATATATTTAGACAGCTGAAAGCACACACTGCATATAGGGACACGTTACTTGAATGGGCACTGAGGGCTGATAGTCTCATCATAATCAGAAAGCATGATAAAACAAACATTTTACCAGCCATCAAGATAATTCATCTCTTTCCACTAGAGATTCACAAGGACAAAACTAGCAGATAATGTGCCATCCTGGATCCTAGCTCACAATTAAGTAATGTGGCAGATTAACACAGGCAAATCCTTCCAGAGAGCTGCTGCCATTCTGCTCACCAGTGGCTTTTGTAACAAATACCAGGGCAGAGCTTTGCATAGGTACAATAGTCAACATTGGTCTCAGAATGTCACTCCAGCACCTGGGCACCACGGACAGGGAATGTGCAGGCGGCGCTGGGCTCCCTGAGCCCCATGGCTGATGGCATGGTACTTGATGGCAAATGTTGCTTGGACACACAGTACACCAGGTGTACTATACTTTACCCTCGCAGTACTACGTTTCAGCCCTCCTCACTTCCTAAAATCCTAAAGCATCAGTGCATGGAGGAGCTCTGGCAGTTCTTTGCATCAATCCAGCTTGCAAGGAAGCTACCACTGCACCCAGTAGAGGCTGGGTCTTCCTTCACCACCAGCTTGGCAGAAAACAGGGAAGGGGCTGTGAAGATTTGTGCCCAATTCAAAGAACAGCCTCAAAACAGTATATTTGCACCCAGAAACCAGCTTGTAGGAGGAAGGGCCCAAGTGCCTGCATTTGAACCTCTGGGGATCTGACAGATGCTGAGCTGAGTGGCATTCCCTGTCACGTTAATGACAGTTGCAATTAGCACAGGCAGTGTTTGGATGCTAAAATGCTGCTTGACTTAAAAAAACCCCACAATTTGTCTGCAGTGCATCCTGTCACTGTAGAGTACTGCTCACGCTGTGCGCGGTACCTCCACCAGGAGCTATTTTTGTGCTGGATTTGCCACAGGAGAATAAAATCTCCTTTAAAAGGCACTGATGCTGCAGCAGACACTGCAGCACACAACGTTTTATTTGTCCAACAGGTGAAGGCCATTCAGTGCCATCCTCTTCTCCCTGGGAAACCACGGCAGTTGGTGCTAAGGAGATGCTAATGCAACAACTGCAGAGGACTGCACAGCAGGAGGACATGCTGCTGTATGGAGATAGCTACACAGACAGCAGGACTCTGGTTTCAAGAGGGGAGAAAGGTGACAGGGCAGCAAGATGTGGTAGAAGCTTGGAACAACACCTGCAACAGTGAGAAGAGCCCCAACCCCTAGGAATAAAAGCCAAGCCCATCCACCAAATACAGTGTATGGGCTGCTAAGCACTATGAGAAGACTTGGGTGCAGTCTCCTAAAAAGTGCCTTAAAAGCTTCCACAAATTGATCTAACACTTCTTCATCAGACAAAAGTAAAGTGGGTCAAAGGGAGCTTTTCAGCAGGAAAACCAACCTAGAATTACAACACCTGGGAGACCTAAGCAATGATGAGTGAGAGGAAGGAGCACTGCTGCACCAATCCATCCCTGTGTGTTCTGCCCCTGGAAGGGGCACTGGCCAAGGGGTATGTGAGCCATTATCATTATCACGTGAACCATGAGGACCATTACCTTTCAGTTCTCCAGAACATCCCAGCAGTCACTGGTTGCTACAAGATGTTGCAGCAGAACCTCCCCACCGCTATGCGCTCTTGAGCTTAGCTTGGCAAACAGAGTGAAGAGTACCACTGCTAAGTGAAAGCAAGCACGTTCCAGCAACTCAGTATGCCTTGAGGTAACCAACAAAAGGAATCCCTTTCTCTGTCCATGCTGGATGCATTCTGCTGTGCCTGTCTCTAGGGAAAGACTTCACAGCAATAAGCATCAACAAGGGTTTGGTTTTACATTTTATTTCCAGTGGAAATGCATCAGAGCCTGAGCAGGATGCCATCTAGCTGGCTGTGCTCACTCCAGCCATTTTGGAGGTACAGTGCTGGGGTCTGCAACGAAAGCCTTGTTTTGAGACTTTGTTTTATGAAGGAGACCCTGAGGCATGGTAACTGATGGATCCATGTGCAGTACTTGAGTATTATTGTGCTGTAAATTCCTCTCTACAAATACTGAGCTTATTTTTTTAAGCTCACATGTGGATGCTGGATGTGCTGATATACAAAAACTCATTTGCACCACATTATGTAAAGACAATACCATCCATAAAGGAGAGAAGAGAAACAAATAATATGGCCACTACAAAATCCTGTTTAAAAATCCTCTATTCTTCTTGGTGTACCTCCCCCCACTCTCAGACCCTTACGGAGGACAGGACATTGAGAAACACTACCAGCAAATCACAGAACTGACTTGTGCCCCATGTCATCCATCGGCTGGTAACGTACACTAAAGTACAAGGTAGTTCTGTCCAAAACCCAGATACTTCTTTGGTCTTAAAGCTAGTTCTAGAGTCCTCATCTGCCTTTCTTGTGATGTAAGGTTATCGTAACTTTCTCCCTGAATGTAAGAAACCACTCACCATTGCTTACTAAGTTCCATACCTTCTCCTATGCTTTGATTTTTCTCTTCCCTGAAAAGCATTGCTTTATCATCCAGTTTACCTTTCAAAATTCCTACGCTCCCAAAGCCTTATGGCTTCCCTCCATCTTCCTTCCTTCTAGCCAAGTCTCAAGCTGCTAAGAGGATAACTGCAGGCCTTCTGCACAGAGACGATTCCCATGCATTCCTCAAATGCAGTACTTGGTTGCAACCCCCTGCCTCCAAAGCAGGCGTGTTAGAGAGGCCAAGGTAATCGGCAGGCTACTGTTTTTCTCTGCACTTATAAATGAGAATTTTTCCTGCTATGAGGTTTTATGAGTGCCAGATCCTCTGCCAAAGCCTTTCATGTGATCTGGCTGAAAAGCAAGAAGCGTCAGACGTTTCACTGCAAACCATGTTTTCCAGCCCAGGTTTGTATGCAGAAGCGATCCAAACAACTTCAAGATAAATCTGACTTTGCAGTGATCTTTTGGTGCACCCTCTGTTAGCATCTATGGGAGGCCTGCAGTCCAAAACATACTGGAATTAATCCTGTTTGGTTTTACACACATTTGGTCTGTCCTGTCACCCCTTACTCTTAACTGCCTTTGATCCTCTGCTATGCCACATGTTGTTCCCTTTTCCTTCTCTAATTGCATAAATGAAATATAGAAAAAAGAAAATGTTTTTTCTTATGCATGTAAAACTGGAGCCATCCAGCCTAAATCGGGTAGCTTTCTGGTACCTTGTCAAAAAAGCAGAACTCAAAGTACAACAAAGAAAAGATCCAGCTTCCTCATTATAAGAGTGTGATCAGTTCCATAAGAAATACACAAGAAGGAAAAAGGCGATGAAAACAAAATAAAAATGTTTTGGGTTAAATGGTCCTTAACAGGATCCTAAAGGAGCACAAGCTGCAATGATCCTGCAAGAAGAGGGGTTCCAGTTACCTATCCAAAGCCCCAACGGCTTTCCAGGTATCTGGTCCAAGTCACTCTCTTTTGGCAAGTAAAGTGGGAGGGGAGAAAAAGGAATCCACAAGAACAGAAATGAATCATATCATAGAATCATAGAATGGCCTGGGTTGAAAAGGACCACAATGATCATCGAGTTTCAACCCCTCTGCTATGTGCAGGATCGCCAACCAGCAGACCAGGCTGCCCAGAGCCACATCCAGCCTGGCCTTGAACGCCTCCAGGGATGGGGCATCCACAGCCTCCTTGGGCAACCTGTTCCAGTGCGTCACCACCCTCTGGGTGAAAAACTTCCTCCTAATATCTAACCTAAACCTCCCCTGTCTTAGTTTAAAACCATTTCCCCTTGTCCTATCACTAACCACCCTCATAAACAGCTGTTCCCCCTCCTGTATATATGCTCCCTTCAAGTACTGGAAGGCTGCAATGAGGTCTCCCTGGAGCCTTCTCTTCCCCAAGTGAAGAAGCAAGGAAACGACCTCTGCCAGCAGGAGAGCAGAACATGGCAACCCAAACGGCATCTGCTTGCTCAGTGCAGGACACCCAGAAAGTGGGCTGCCTTGTGGCTGCAACCTGACAAGCACTGAGGGGAGCAGCCAGCCCAGGATCAGAAAGCCAAGTGGTGAATTATCTCCCCCAGCCTTCCTTCACAGAGCTGTGGACAAACTGTGACAGAACTCTACCTGTGTATTATTTGAAATGTTAATTATCATTCATGCCAGCAAACCAGCACAGCTCCCAGCTTTGAGGGCAAGGGGTTCGGTCACAGGGCAGGTGTCTGGTCTCAGGCTGTGTTGAACGAGTGACTCACAATTGGGTAACTGATCTGCTTCTTGTGGAGTCGAAGGGTTGATTTCATTGGAGTGACAAAACAGGCAAGAAATTTGCCTGGAAAGGCCATCATGATCTTAGCTAAGCCCCAAGGTTCATCCCAGGCTGTTTTTCAGACATTTTGCTCTGTGTATCACAGTCTGAGATAGACGGACTCCTCTCCTTTGTTTTTACCAACTTCTAAAAACAGTCCCAGTGTCTGAAAAGCATGGGGCGAGATGGAAAGTTCAGCCAGGTCAGATGATCCACAGGCCTCAGAGTAAATGGGCTTGTTTGGTTAAGTTGTTCCTCTGGTGTTTTTTTTGGAAAAGAGTGGAGTGCAAAACAAGGCTGTTATTAAATCTAGCATGAGCACTACGCTTACAACATTACACAAAAATGGGTATTAAATCTTTTCCCCTGAATCACAAACAAAACGTCACTGGCAAATGCACTGAGAAGTTAAACTGGCCCAGAATACTTCAGTCCCTGAATCAAGCAAAAATAATGAGACAGATTTGTCTAAGGCAGCCTTCCCAGCCAGCAACACAGATGAAGTGTGCTTGTGACACCAGTGAGAATATTTTCCCCAATGAGATTATTGTCTTGATCGCACCTCATGCAAACCCATTTACCAAGCTTGTTATTTCCACTGGGCGCAGGGTCAGCCTCGCAGTGCCCTGTTCAACAGAACACCAAACGCTATTTTTCATTCTGGGATTTGTGCTAACATTTCCCACCCAGGGAGCTTAGTTCCTCTTGCTCTCAGCACTGGCCAGACTCAGGAGAGACATCATAGCAGAGTAACAAGCACCAGAGGGGAAAACAAAATTGTGCGCTGAGGATCAGAAGGATGCAGTAGCACACAAAGGTCTGGGTTCCTTCATCGGTGGTCATTATACACCACTAGGAAGCACAAGGTCATGATTTTTAAATGCCATTTTCCTAATCCTAACGGCTGCTTTCTGTATGATGTGGTATAATTAAATAGGGATCTTGACGATGCAGGATTTCCCAAAAGAGGAAGGATTCAGACGAGGGGTAATGCAGGCAGAAAACCAAAGGTACCATGGTGTCTTTTTAAGATGCAGCATTGTCTTCACTGTGTGTTACAGAAAGAAGTCTTCCCCTTGACCGCTGCAGAGTTGTCAAATTGCCCAGGAGGCTCAAAGCAGAGGGTCATCTTTCAGACAATTTCACATGGCAAAAGAAATCTTCATTTCTGAGCCAGATACCCTAAGCTTCTAAAGGAATTAAATCTCTGATTCTGCTTTTCAAACCCTTGGCAGAAGGGAGAGGAGAAGGAAGCACACGAGGTCAACGCCGATGTCTTGACTCCCCAAGGAGGGCTCCAGAGGGCCCTAATAACGTGGCAGAAGCGATGATAGCAAGAAGGGCATCTCCCTGTGCTTTCACTTTCTTAAGATGTACAGAGTAAAAAAAATAATATAAAAATAAATTAAGTGCTTGAATCCTTTTTATTTGGGAAAGGCCGGGTTGCCACTGGAGACAGCCAGGTACAACAAAACCTGCTTCAGCAAAAAAGTGACAACGAGCCAAATTGTTTCTGGCCCTCCTAAAAGAATAAACAGAGCTGGTCGCTCTCCCGAGTGCTGGCTGCCTGTAGACCCCAATCCTTTACTTACAGTCTGCACAACACAATTGGTTTTCCAAAAAACAAATGCTTCAGGAGAGAGGCAACGGCAGGTGAAGAGACTCAGCGAAGACATTCCACATCCCAAGAGCACGAAGCAATGCCTCAATCCTCTCCCTCCCTCACTCCCATATCTCTCAAAATCATTTTTCTTTCCTGTTTTTCACAAGGAAAACATGCACAGTGGAAATAAGCACCAACGACAACAAACGCAGTAAGTAGAACAGTTCATCAACCAACCCGAGCAGCAACGGCAGCGATTCACTGAAGCAGAAAAAACAAGAAGGTCACTCACCCTCACGAAGCTGGCGGGAAACCATCCTTCTTCGTCATCAATCTGACCCCACCACCAGTCCTTGTTGGAAGCATCCAGCACCTTGATAACGTCTCCTGCTTTAAACGCCAACTCCCGGTTGGCCATGGTGACGTGATCCCATACTGCCTCAGCACTTACAATAGAACCACCACTGATCAGCTTTGGAAACAGAAAACCAAGAGTCAGTATGAGCTTGTTTCCCTGACCACAAGCACATGCACAGCAGCAGCAGCAGCACAGAAAGAAAGCGCTCAGCCAGAAGAAAACACTTTTCCCCCATTCCAATCCATAACCATTTTGCCTTCACATGAAGTAATAACAAGATACAAATCAGCCTGCAGACATTTCTCAGACCGCTGTTCTGCCCCTAACCATGTCCCACATGCAAGTGGGTGTGTGGAGGTTCAGCATCTCCAGCCCTATGCATGGAGAAAGCAACACTCCCCTCACCGCCATGCTAACTGTGGGCATGGGCATGCACATCTGTTTGGGCCCAAGCCAGCCAGCACAAGGCATAGCTGGTAGGTCCCAAAAGGGTCAGAAAATGGCATCCTGCAAAGGAATTTTAGTTTCAGTGCAAGTTTGCTGGGTTAAAGACAGTCGCAGCTCAAGGCTCAGAAGGCAATCCATGCAAAGTCAAGCAAAGCTTTCAAACATATTCAGAAGAATGGTTTCTGTATAACTGTAAGCTTAGTACTCCTCTAATGCTAATGACATACTGACTGTTTTGAAATGTTCCCAGCAGACGAGCAGGGTACGAGGGCACCTGCTGACCTGTCACAGGCCCATGCCTAAGAACTGCACCAAGGCCAGCCCAGTGCCCTGGGACCTTCTGAGCATGGTCACTTCAGAGCTGGCCAGCAGCATGGCAATGACCTCTGTGAGCCTCACTTTCATTTCAAGCCACCCAGTTTTATACAAATTCCTACCTAACACCTGCAAGAAGGACTCATGCAAACACTGGCACTCATGCAACATCACACAAACCAGGTGCCCAGGACACCTGCTGCTCCTCACAACGAGTCATTTAGTTTTTAACAGAGTAATAAATGTTTATGCCCCATCCACTGCAAAAATTCAGCATAGAACAGTCAGAGTGCCTGAGCACATCTAGATGATACCCATGTACTTACTGGCTCAGCAGAGCCATCCCGAGCCATGTTCTTTAATTCTGGTGCCTGAGATGCACTCGGTGAGCACTAGGGCTCGCCTCCAGAGTGAAATTTCAACCCACAAAGTGTGAGCTCAGCTTTGCAACCATTACAGCTCTTCCAAGACATTAACAGCCACAGATATCTCTCAATTTAAGCAAGCAATACAAATCGTAAAGGCAATAACCCGTCGCTGCAGTGAGGTAAGGGGAGAAGCACTGGGAATGGTTAGAGAACATTTAACAGCTCTGCTAGAAGTTTGGCTTATAAAAATGCCCATTAACAACTACCTGCACAGTAAGGACTTGCAGTAAACCTTCTGGCACTGCTGCAGGGTTCCCAGTATAAATGTGTAAGAGCATTTAAGTCCCTATGGGCAATTCCATCAACAGATTAAAGGACCTAATGTACAGTTTCTCTTGAACCGACTTTCCTTTAAGAAATCGAGCTTCTTAGATTTGTGACAACTGCAGTTACAGCTTCAGCTCTTCAGTTATTAGGGCCAGTTTACATAACAAAAGCAGCATCTAAGAAAAGAAACGAGGCTTCACCATATATTCTATTAAGGCCTTACTAAGTACAAACCTCACAAGATCTCTGGATAAGAGGACGGAAAATAAAAGCACGGGTTAATAATAAGCTCCCACTAAGAGTCAAGCAGTGGGCACAATGTGTTGAACTTACAGCAGAGGGCACCTAACAGATTGGTGTGGCTTTATCTTATACTCGGGTATTTGATACAGGGGTGGCTGCAGTCAGGCGGCGTAGGACCCTCAGCTCACCCCAGCCCTGGGCAGCTCCCTTCCCCTGGTGTTTCAGCAGCCCTCCTGTCACTCCAGCATTTTGGCTACAACGTTCTTGAATGCAGATGATCAGAACTGTAAATACTATTCCTTAAGAGACCTTACGAGGGATGTGTGAAGCAGCATGAAATATTTCCCTTACAGCATCTCAGTGAGACACTGCACCTCCACTTCCCCCCCATGGTTGCCGCCCATCAGCAGCTCACTGCGATCTGGCACTCATCTAGAGAGAAGGCCTTCTCTTTATCTCGAAAATCAGGTGTCTTATCAAAAAATAAATCAGGTTGGCCTGACATTCATTCCCTTTGTTAACACCATTGGGTATTTCAGTCAGTTTTTTACTGATGATGAACCAGGAGCAGAGCTATTACACAGAAGCGGCGTTTCTGCTTTTTCTGCTTTAACTGACATAGACTTTGCTGCTACTTCATATGCAGGCAGATCTGAGTATGAGCTGCCACAAAAACGTTACTGAAACCAAGCTTCAGAGGGACTGTGCTTTGGAGCCTCCTAGCCCACGTTGTAGAAGCAAGTTTCCAAGCCTAAAGCTCCAAAGCCCAGCTTCAAGGAGCACAGTAGGGCTGGTGGAGGGTGCAGAAAAGCAGGGCTGTGTGCTCAGCCGTGTGCTTCCCAGTGTTGCCAGAGGGACATTCAGCCGGTCCTTTCCTCAGCCCAGGAAAAGGATCCACTCGCCAGGAAGCTGGCAGCAAGCCTCCCTCTTCCAAAGTACAAAAACAGCTCAGCCTGCAGTAACAGGACAGTGGTGGGATGGCAGAATTTGAGCGCTGGGTCCACTGAGAAAATGTCAGAGCCTGACATTGAAAGGTCCAGCTTTTATTTTGGAAGGCATCTTGCTGCATCTGTGCAGCCGTCCGACTCATTCAGGGCAGGGTTACAAAGACAGAACCCGACATCTGCAGCAGCAAGGGATGAGAACAAGAGAAAGGTCAGGATAAAATACTGTGTCTTTCCTGAGAAAATGCAACACAGGAGCTCTTCAATCCAGAAAGTTCACACCCCTTGGTTTCAAATCTGAGTCTAAACACTGTGGTCAGACATCGTCACCCAAAGACTTCGAATGCTTTTAGATGTCTACCATACAGCATCTGAACCAGCCATCAGAACTCCTTTATAATCAGCGAAGAGAAAGAGACACATCTGGAGTGTGATTCATCTCTGCTATTTCAGTTACCCACCTCCAAGTGAGGCGCATCATGCCCTAGAAATGACTATTTCTGTTTAATTGGGTGATGCAGAAGTTTACATTTCTGACATCTTAACATTCATGCTATAATCTGGCCATGGCCACAAAGGGGTAAGCAAAGATTGGATTAAATAATGATCATCACCATAGTAATGGCCAAACAGTTAAATCACACTATCCCAGACACCAATTTCCTGGCATACAAGGGCTTTGTAAGTAACATTGTGTTCTCTGGGCCCACTGGGAGAATCTCAGCCTTGTGAATTTATAATAACGAAGATCTGAATATCTGGGGGAAATATACTGCTTAGAAGCAGCCAGAAGAAACGCATTAGCTGATAACATGCTTATGGGTTTGACAGACCCTACATACAGCATGTTATCCAGGTGAAAGCCCTACATCCTGTGACAGTTGCCTTGCAGCAATCCCCCCAGTTCAATTTTCACTACAGGTTTCCAAAGTGCTCAGCAAACCTCCAATAAGGAATTCAGGCACAAATCCCCGAGCTCACCTGCTGCGTCTCCCATCACCTTGCTTGCTTTCAAGAGCCAAGACATGCATTTCTGGCCAATGTCTGCCTGCAGTGAGGCAGCTGACTCTGAAACAGGTTGTAGAGAAACCACCTAATTCTACCAAGTATTCTCAACTAGTAGGCGCTTACTGGCTTCTTAATGGCCAACCTGGAAAAAGAAATCAGGGATTTACTGGTCCCTGTAGACTGAAATGGGCACAAAATAGCAGAAATTCTTTTAGTGGATGATTCAGTTGGAGGCTGGGGAACACAAACCTCTATCCCTAACTCTTTGAGGGATAAATAATGGCCTTCAGCTCCCTAGACTCCGCACTGGCTTTTAAGCACAGAGTTTCTCAAGATCCAGAATTCACCCAAGGAACAGCCACCCCCAAAGACATCCAGAGAATTCTACCATCAGTCATCACCTCCTTAGAAAATTTTAAATAAGTGCAAAGTTTCCAAGGCTGTGACCTCTGGGTGATACCCAGAGGTAATGAATAATCCTAGGGTAGGTATTTCTCCATCGGATCCTTTCCTAATGCGTTTAATTGAGTTATAAAAGTTAAAGAACGAAAACAAATATCAATCAAAACCCACAACTCTGTGTAGTTCCCATTCCAAACAGAGTCAGGTGAACTACGTACACCACTACAGGATCAGGATGGCAGTCTGTGGAGGGGAGATGGAGAAAAGCAGTGACACAACGCCATTTGTTTCAACTGTCCTTGTACAGACACATCCTGTGTACAAATAGCATAAAGGCACTCTAAAATAACGACAGCATTTCCTACTGGATTCAACAGGCTCCTTCCATAACGGCAGCAGACAAAATACCTTTGAGCAAAAATACACAGAGAGATGGAGTTCAGGGTGAAGAAATGGATCCTTGGGTAAGCCCAGCAGAATAGGAGGCACTTCGCTTCCTGTTCCAGCAGAAAGGCACTGCACGCTGCTTTACCCACTCATGCTTTAATTGCATTGCTCCCTCACGTGCAGTAATGCTTACAGCACAGATTGTAGGGCTGTTTCTCATGGGGCTATTTACTGTAATAGCAATGCCATCATCTTAAAGATGTCCCAAGGAACATGTGCGTGGCTGCTCTGCAATCCCCTTGTCCATCTCCATGTTTAAACAACAAACACCATGCGTCCACGTGTCACTGGTTTCTGGGCTGGTTTGGCCCAGTTCTGTGGCTATTGGGGTGGGGGGACAAAGGGGATGGGAAAAGGCAGGAAGATGGGCCTACAAACACAACAATGGCGAGCTAAGGGAGAAAACTAACTTACTAAATATGACAGTGGAATGCGAGATACAATATAATATGATATAATTGGAATTGAAGCTAATAAATCAAATGAAATGAGAGAGAGAGCATCCAAAACCAAAGGCCTTACTCTAATGCTGAAGGTGAGATGGCTAAGGAGCACACATCGCAGAGATGAGCAGTAAAAGAAGGGGCAACCTCGTGACTCCTGACCAGTTTGATCTTTCCTTCTGAATGGAAAATGGAAACAGAACAGCGAAAGCCTACTGGGATACGTAGTTCTTCTCTTCTGAGAACCAGGTACCCAGAAGTATTGACAGTTCACAAAACTGGAGCATTAACTCTTTAATTCTCAGTGCTCAACAAGATGTTATGATGTGGAATACCGGTAACAAAAACCATAAAATCATTACACCGTGGAATTGCTTTGCTGGGCACCCACCTGAGCCAAGCAGACCACAGAAACCACAGAGGGTGGTTCAGTCCCAAAGCTCTGCTTTTCACAACCATGGCAGCTTTGCTGTCACAGAGCAGACAGAAGGGAAGCACTCAGAAAATGTCGCCCCAACCCACCAGGTTGTGCTTTTATGCTATTCCTTCTTTATAATCTCCCCAAAGTCCCTTTGATCGTGTGTTTATTTTCAACCCCTCATCAGAAATTACACAAACTGAATAACGCTGAATCGCTGTGGATGAGCCTCGTGGCTCACACACCAAACAACAGGAGGGAATCTCCACTTGGTTTGCATATTCTCTAAAGAGGTGCAATCACATGAAGGTTAGGCACGAGGCAAAGAACTTTCCTTCCTCTTTCAAGCCCTTTGATGAACTTGATGAATGGCTGGACTGCAGCTGAGAAGTGCTGATTGGAGTGAGAGAGCCTCCGCTACCCCCCTGTTGGTTGGAAGCTTTATGTGTATATACCGGTGGAGCATCAGTGCAAACCGAAAGGCTTATTAGGGCTGGGTTATTACATTCTTCATTGATTCAAATTTTCTTGAAGACAGAACGTCTGGCACAAGTGAAATCACCTGCTCTCATCTGAGGCACAGTAGCAGACTCCAGGCTACGTTATTCTCCATGCCATTCCTACTAATTGTAACAGCCGCAACATAGAGCCGCACACCACATCTGGAGAGCTGAGATTGCCTCTAAGATCAAGGCAGGAATGAAGAAAAAGGCTATGAAGGAGCTGGAGTTACCCCAGTAAAACTCTGCCCTTGTGGTTTTTAATTGGCTCCGGAGCAGCAGCAAGCCTGTGCTCTGGTGGTGCCTGTCGCCATAATTACTTTCCAATCCTTTCTGTATATGGGGCACATGAAGCTTCCCCTTGCCTGATGACATATCTTCTGTGTACAGTAATCACAAATAGCCACTAACCACAATCTTTTAAATCACATGAATTATGGGATTGGTTCTGGCGCTCAAAGTTTACATTGCCCAGGCAAGCAAAACCTCTCATCCAATGAAACAGCTCCCAGCACAGGCTGTCAGCACGTATGCCACACTATGGCATGTGGAAAACAAAGGTCTGGATGCATATGGAGGTTTAAAGCTGCAGAAATCCCAGTCTTCTGACCACAGAACAGGACTCCTCACATTTCTAAATGAGAGCAGGAATGACCTTAAAGACCTACAGACATATTGAAAATCCTTCCTGCGAGCAGAGGGCCACAGCCGTGCTATGATTTATGCCCCATTTCATCTTACCCAGCTGACCCTGCACAGCACAACGTGGTGAGGGAAGCAGGCAGGGTCTGCTACCAATGTTTGTAGTGTTAATAAACCCAGCCCGGCCCCACTGCTCACTGCTGCAGCAGGCGTGGTGCCGGCTAACATCGCCGCATTGGGTACAGGCTGCTGCAGGACTCAGGGAAGATTGATACAGCTCTTTCTCACTTATCCGGGGTGTAAAATAATGCAGATAAGTAAAACCACAGATATTACAAAACACATATAAATTAGGCTCTGGGAATGTACAGCGAAGAGCAGAGCTGATGCAATTGAGGATGCACAGCACCAAGCACTCAGCTGCATGCAGATTGTTCTGTGCTGTGGCACAGCTGATCCACAGCCTCAAGAGCCATTTGGGGATAACCAAGACTTGCCTGGAAGTGCCAGGAATGTCACACCTAGATTCATTCTGCCCCCAAACCCAGGCCTTCCTCAAAAAGGAAAGTAGAAAGACTTCCTCCCATGGAGCAGACTGGCTGGCTGCAGGAAGACAGAGTTCATCTGAGCAGCTGAATGGTTTTGCAGGGAGGGAAGGCGAAACTGTAACTGCTCTGAGGAAGGCAAAAGCACTTGATGATTTAGAGATTATTTCAAGACGCACATCACCTGTTACTCCAGGGCACAGAAGTTTCCAAAGCGAAAAGGAATTAAAGAGCAAATTACACAAATTACTCCCAGTGGATTTCATTATTCCACACAACACAGCTCTGCACAACGGCACTCGGGGCTGCTCGTCCCAGATGCAGGGTCTGCACCCCCAGAGCAGCTGCAGAATTGCAGCAGGTACCCGCAGCGCAGAGCAGGCGACAAACACCTAAATCATCCCGGACCTACCCAACAGCACACAGCCACCAGCACACGATGCACACGGGCACGTACACCACGAGCACCAAGTGCAGCAATTTCACTTATCTGGAATCAAATATCCATGGTAAAATGAATGAAGTGACAGGAATAGAACAGATGAAAGCAGAAGTAGATACATGGTTCTCTAAAAGCTGACACCGTTGGTCAAGGTCTAAAGATCAGGAAAGGAAATTAACTCAAATTTAAGTCTGTTAATACAAAGCAGAAACGTCACTCCTGGATGGCCAAGCATGGGGAGAAGGCAGCAAGGGTCCCTCTGTGATATCAGTCACTGCAATGTGTTTTAAATTACGTCACGTTATCCATACATCACATGACATATGCATTCTGCCATGTTATACCACAATGAATTAAAACACATCATCCGTTAATACACAATTCCCATATATCGTTACTGTAGAACGAGGTCAAAATAATAGCATTAAAGAAGAAGATAATAAATAAATAAATAAATATACATTTAGTGAAGTGATGAGAACCCAGTACTTAAGGAATAGAGGTTGCTAGTATTGCAAATCAGTGCTTGGGACAGACTTAAGTCCAGCTGCATGTGTTACTCTGATAACAGTGCTGCTCAGGCTCCTCATGTGCTGCTCTGATCTCCTGATTTCCCGGTGTAGGGCACTGCAGCTTACATCTAATAAAACCAAGGAGTGGCTCATTTGCAGATACAGCACAAAGAGGAGAATGCCATCTTCAAAAAGTTTTGCAGACCCTGGCTTATGGCAAATCTTAATGAAGAGAAAGGACAAAGTGAGGGGTGGATGGAGAAGTGACACGCAACCCCAGAAAGCCCCCCTGGCTTCAGGTGGCCTTGCAGAAGCAGCATCAGCCCTGGCTGCATGAGGTGCTGCCCCACTCCTGGGCTCCAAAAGCATTCAGCTTGTCCCAGTGTAAGCCTCACGGTAAGCATCACTGTTGGAGAACTGACACACAGGGTGAGGAAGAGAAGGAGTCAGCCCTGCAGGTGTACATCACAGCACATGCTTTTGCTCCCTTGGTTTCAACAGGTGGATGTCAGGCATTGGGCCTGACATTCTTATTTCCATCTAATTCACTCTGTATTACTGTCCATTTTCTTAGTAAAAAGCTCAATGGTCAATCCCGGATGTAAGAGGTTATCTCACCAGTAAGGTAATAAAATAAACGTATGCAACTCCCCTGCAGATTGTCATCAAGCCCTGTAAGCCTATTACAAGGATTGGCCAGATCAGCAATGGGATATGCAGCTTCCTCCCCTAAGCTGCTTTTCTCAATTCAGCTCAGGTTAGCAATGAACAGAAGTTACTGTCTGGTGGCTCCTGTGCAAGCCGGCCCTTCCCATCCCTGCAGTTCTGCTGTGCAGGACATGTGCCAGTCTACCCTCTGCATCCCAGCCCTCCAACTCGCAGGGGCCACGCTTGCTGCCTGGGGTGACAAAGCCGTACCTGGATGGCGCTGAAGAAAGCAGCTACGTAGCAAGATAATTCCATTCAAAGTCTAGAGGGCAAAATTGTCACAGATGAAATATCATTGTCTATTATCTGTTGGCAAACGCAGCACATAATGGCAGCCACTCAACTTAATGGCTCACATTCCAGTTCCTTCAAACGAGCCCATCACCGCCGTATGTAATCACAGTATATATTTAAAAGTATAATTTCCATCCAAAAAGGCCGTAGCTGGAGCATTATGACTCACACGGCTCCCCGTGCATCAGGAAGCGTGTCACGCAGACCAGGAACTTGTGAGCCAACTTGTGTGCCCAAGCAGGCCGCAAACACGATCCCTGGCAGCAGTGCATGGCAACCACGCACCGACACAGCTGGCAGCCCCCGGCTGCTGGGAGCCCCTCGTTGTGTGCCCAGGGAACAGACACAGCTCCTGAAGTGCATGTTGGTGAGGGATGCAGACATTGGGCAGAAGCACAACGGAATTAAAAGGCCTCTCTCCCCACATACCGGTTCCCTTAGCGTCTGAATAGCTAGAGTTGCAAATTTGGTTTTATTTCTGCCATAATAAAATCAGCTCCACAGCATAACTAGTGTTTTCATGTTAAAATGGGGCCAAACGCACGGGAAAGAAGCATACAAATGTGATTTGTTTTTTTCCAGGCAACACGATATTTTCCCTGGCTAATAGATTCAATTCATTAAGGAACAACAAGAGCCAAGCAAACTACTTGCAGCAAACATTTGCTGATTTTAGCAGTCTTTCCTCCTTGGTGAATTATCCATGAACAGATTGGCTTTCACATAATTATTTTTACCTGCTATGATTTGACAACCTTTTTCAGTCTAACTTCGTTATGTACAAACTACCATGTTCTGTAACTACTGCTTAAAACAGTGATAATTCCTAATTTCCTTAATGAAATCTATTAAGTCTCCCGGCACTATTCTTGCTCCTGGACTCCATGACGGCCACATTCACATACAATTTTCAAGATGGTCAGGATGAACATTCAGGTGAGCAGATATTTGCACTAGGATTTGCAACACTATCTTAAGGCAAACATCTGAGTTGTCTGAAGGGGTTTGGAACGAATAAATTTGTGCATTATTCACCTACCTCCAGAAATAATGCTCCATCTGTTCACAGAACAGCTTTTTTTGTAAACTTAGATAAATGAAGGTCATGCAAGCAAAAGAGGAATTTGCACATCCCCAACCATGCACACTGAGAAAACGCGTGTGTACCTGGTCAAGGTCATTAACTAGTCAGGGAAAGAAATACAGCTGTCAGGTTAAGGGGAGTGAGTAATCACCTAGTGTATCATTGCTGCGACAAGCACCCCGGGACACAGGCTGGAGTTGGAACATGTCCTTTGCAATTAATCATTAATCAGGACGCGTTACGACAAAGAAGTCAAATGGCAACTCTAAGGGTGAACCAAAACGTAACTTTCAAAAGACCTATGCTTAAAAAATGTCAACTCCCAGATCAGAGGGGAAAGGTAAATGGAGCATGATAAAACCCATCCCAGCCCCTGGGTGGAAAACATTCAGCTCATCCTGGGACGTGATTCAGCCCAGCAGGACAGGCAGCACAGTTCATGTGAAGCTGAGCTCTGGCTGTGTGGGCTCTGCACCAAAGATCCTTCCTTTCCATGGCCTGTCCCAGGGCACTGCCCTACTGATGTCCCAAATGAGCCCTGGTTGTGTTGTAGGAAAACAATGGGACAGGGCCACGGGCAGCTCAGAAATGGTATTCAGAAGATCAGGATGATGGGCATCCAGGCTCAGACTCTGCAGAAAGGCAAACAGCTGAATGCAAAGCTCCAAAGCTTTTCTTATTTCCCCGTAACACCATTCTTCCTCACTATGTGCAGAGCACAGAAAGCGGCTTGTGCTGTAGGCTCTGTCCTTACTCATGTGAATAGTGGAACCAAAGTCAATGGGAACATCTGTAAGCCCACGCTCATCGAACGCATCAGATTCTTGCTTCGAGGAGTATCTAACCCTAGTGTCTGATGTCTCAGCCAATAGATTTCAATGCTGCCTGCAGTTTTTAGCACAATTTTTTAGAGCAAAACTAGCACCAACTACAAATGAGAGTCTGGGGAGGTTGCTACACATGGGTAGAGCTGAGGGTGCCTGATGACGGCCCAACTTGAATTTGGACTGAAACTTGCCCAAGCTGTCATGGTTGAACTCATTTGAGTATGTTATCCCCATTAAAGGATCTGCTCAGGACCAGCTTCAGCTATCATGTATTATTTGCCTGGTAAGCAATCTACATGCAGTTATAGCGTACAAACCGTGTGCTGGGCAGCTCATGGCAATCATACCCGTGGGTCAGGCAGACATGGCAGAGTGAAAACAGTGCTGGACAGCCATGACTACCTACAGGAAAGATGGCTACAACTGTGCCAACTGCAATTACGCTGCTCCTGGAGAGGTGGTGAGCAATCAGAGGCAACACAATTGTAAGTGCACATTAACTGATAGCGAAATAAGCCCAACACTCAGAAATAAAAACTTTTGCTACAGCTGTTTTGACTAGTTGCTGAAAACAAGAGCATGTACACGTGCCTGCAATGCAGCCTGTTCCATCACGGATATTTCCAGGGCTTTATAAATGCTATGGCAAACTCTGGCAGCACTAGTTATTTCTAGGTATCATTAAAAATTGATACTGTTTGTCGAAAGCTTTCAAGATGCTCTCTTTGGGCAAGTGCTTGGCAAGTACCCTCTTGTAGACATCTCGTAATGAATTTTTACTACTGGCCTAGATATGTACTCCACCTGGAAGAACTAAGTGGCTCTAGTAAGCTTTCAGTCTAAGTAAATCCTCATTTAAACAAGCCCAGTGAAAATGGGGTAGGAGCTCAGATTGCCTCTTATTTTTGTTTCATGGTTCACCCAAAGAGAAGGAGACAGGCAGGATATAACCTCATCTCTCACACAGGTTTCCACTGTGGCTGCATACCTCTCACTGCTTTTCCTTCCTGCAGCTCTGGCACAGGGAGAATACATTATCCTACCCTCACAAATTTTCCCATTAGTTTTTATGGCCAGCATTTCTCATGATGACAGCTGCCTTCTTTCCAAACTGCACAGCTGGACCAGCCAGGAAAATTTATCCAAACAGAAGGAGGGCAGAGAAGAGGAGCAGAACATCTGCAGTGGTCAAGAACATTGTTACAAAACCCTCCCTCTGTGCTACTGCATCCATAACAGCTGGAATCAGAGAAAACCTGGACATCTCAAAACCACGGGGAGACATTATTGGACAAGGAGAGATTTTGGGACCCCACTCAGGTCCAGCCATGAGGAGCCTGGCTTTGAGGATGTGGCTCAGCTGAGGCTCTCATGGGAGTGCTGGATGGTTTGACAGAGCAGGCCTTGCTTTTTCAGATCAAATAGCTGACAAAAGAAGTTGTCCAAAGCGTGCTACTGCCTCATAGGAGAGTGTGTGATTTCTACAGCAACTTGATGGAAAAAAAGATAATTTCCCCTCCAGTTCAGTCACAGTCTTTGATAACCTGGACCACAGGTTGAGTTTGCTGTCACATAGATTTAGGGATCCTGCGATGCAGCACACAGCAAGAAAGAACAGCACAAGAAACTAGAAACAGGACCCAACAACGACTGTTTGTTGTAGTCCTCACTACCTTTACATCTTTATTGCAATATGGAACAGGTAATATTCAATTACCTTGAATTACCTCCCCAGTGGCATCAAATAGGGAAACCTTACAAATATCTCTGAGTACTGAGAAATAAAGCTAATAAATGGGAGGCCAGCTCATTCCAGACCCATATTCAATGGGGGAGATGCTCACAGGGCAAGGAAGCAGGGCAGTAACAGCAGGAGGAAATTGGAGAGGAGTCTGAAAAGCACTGCATTGAGAGCAAGAGCTGTAAGAAGCTGTAACAATCCCTCCTCCTCTGGCTTGTTCTGCACAAGGCAACTCATTTCAGACAGATATTGATAGCGTGGGAGGGATTCAGAGAAAAGCAACAAATTTTATCAGAGGTTCTGGGGGGATTAATATCCAGAAAGAGATTAAACCTGTTAAAAGCTCAGCTAAACCACCATTACAGAGACTGCACTAACACAGCTTAAATAGCTCCAAGAAAGGTATTATTTATGTACAAGGGCTGCTCCAAAAGTAATGCCTCCCGGTGGGGACTATATTGAAAAATAGTTTTGTAGCTGACAATTTCCTCTACCAAATAGCATTACTGTGCTCTTGGTTGTCATTTCCATGGAAATAAATAGGAGGCATTACTTTTGGAGCAAGCCATGTATAACGGGGAGAGCTAGGAGTGCATCACCTGAAATGGAAAGAAGCTCCATTTTAACTACTTAAAATCAAAACGCCACCAACAATACATTTCCTACCTCCAAGGTGAAGAAGTCTTTGAATGAAAAACAGATGAAACAACTTGGCCGATATCTGTCTAGAAGAAGCTTCTCAAAAGCAAGATTAGCAGAGGCAGACTGTGGTCGTACCATAATGGTGCCAGCAGCTATGCCCAAGCAGGAGCTACTGCATGAGGGGCTGGGCAGGTAAACGGGCTTTCTCCCAAATGTACCTGATTTTAGTGAGAACATTAAGCTCAATGTTCTCTCCCAAACTGCAGCGCCCATAGCAAGGCAGGGGGTGTCTCTCCTCTGGTCCCCAAGACAGACGTGGCTGTGGATGCATCACCTTGCTGAGAGCCGCAGCTCTCCCAGGCAGTCCCATCTCTGTGCTGGAAGCAGCACAGTGCTGCTGAAGGCTGTAGGCAAGGGGCCGCAGTGCCTCCCTCCAATTCTTCCACCTCGCTGTGCTGAGAGGCCTGGGGCTTTCTGGGTGTGCAGCCTCACCTCTCCCGCCCTCCTGAGAATTTACTCGTCCCGAAATGTACGTATCTGGACAAATGGCCTTTTTCTCCTTAAAAAGGCAAAAGTCATCTCGCTCCCAGCATTACTGGCACTCCTTGCAAACATAGATCATCAAACAACTTTTAACAACTCAAGTCAGCAGCCAATTAAGCCCAGAGGAGGTTTGTGATGGCTGCAGAGCAGGTTATTTCAGTGCCCCAAACAGCCTTAAATAAATAAAAATGTACAGACATTCTACAGAACTCCTCCATAAAGGTGCCTGCACTACCACTGATGGCAACCTCCAGCGCTGTTTACACGGCTATAAAGCCCACAGCCACTCCATCTTTGGGTCACTCAGAGCCAGAGGGGAGCTGTGAGTATTTTTTGTACTTAGATTGATCTGGGGAAATTAAAGCACAGATTGTGTGCTGGTAACAGGCTTTGGCACGTTTGTGTCCAGACAGGGCCGGCTACCAAGGGAGAAAGGAAAGTGCTCCTTGGTGCAAGGTGTCTGTTTCCCAAGGGCAATTGTGTAAAGAGAAAACAACCATGCTTCCTTCACTGTGAGCTTTGGGCAATGAAAACACCTCTTCTGGAAGTTCATGCATTCATGCAAAGCCATCAGAATAGCACCCATGGGTGCCAAACAGAGCCCTGTGTGCATCATCCTCCGTGCAAATGAGCAGGAGGTTGTTTTTCCCAGGGTAGCACAGATGTGTCACCAAGAAAGGCACAACCCCGCAGTGCTCAGACCCCGACAAAGATCAGCATCTCATGAGAATCTCATGAGAAATTCTCTGCCTGTCCTGCAGAATGAGGGGGAAGGCAGATGCCTTCATCCTGCTTGACGCGTCAGGACCCCATGTTGCTCAGTCTGCTGGCCCTGATCCATCAAACAGGGCATGCTGCACAGCAGCCCAAGCTGTAACTTCCGCACTAATGCTCCCATTGATAACCCCAGAAAGCCAAGTGGCAACCCCAGTGCTTCATCAGACAGCTGCTCTGCCCTGAAGCCATGCACTCCAGGAAACCCTGGCTGCTTACGTGGTGCTTTAGAAGCTGCAGGAGGCAATGAGCAGAGACCCCAGAACCTCTCCAGGAGAAAGGCATGGATGCTAACATGATGCCAGGTCATCCCACAGCTCCCCTTTAGCTGGTGGTCCACAGAATGCAGAAGTTTGTGATGCACAGCTCTGTCTAACTAAAACTGTGGGAGGGGATGATTCCAGAGGGCTGAGCACAACGATCCAGAGGAGAATTTAGCCAGGACGCTGTGGCTTAACTCAATGCCTTTTGCACAAAGTGCTGCCAGGGCTGTCCCCACTGATGGCACCTATGCTTGCAAGTCAGCCCTAAAACACGTTGGGAAGTTGCTGTTTTTCTCACTCCTGATACACTGCTGATGTGCTCCAAAGGCCACAGCATCAGCAGTCAGGGCCACGCTGTGAAGTGGCAGTAGGTTCTCTTCCAAACTTCCAAACAATGAAATCAATCTGTGGTCTCATTTGGGCCCATCTCCTGGGAGCCACTGGGGACGTCCCATGGGTGCTGCAAGAAAGAGTAGAGCAGACTGAAATACGGGAGCAGTCTATGAGGAAGTGTGGGGTTTTTTGGACATAGAATAGTGTAAATTTTCCAATTCCTTCATGCACTCATATCTCCTAAATTCGCTTAATTTTTACTTAATCTTTTAAACACCAAAATGTGACTCAAAACGCCTTACCAAAAAAGGACCAAACAAGCACAGCAATTAGAGTTATGTTCTGAGGTACCTTCCTCATATACAGCTTTTGTACACTTCTCAGGATAATTAGTTCCCTTTCCAAATGCTAACCCTTTCCCAGTTGCTAGGAGGATTGCTGTTTGGATGCTGCAAGGACAGAACCACACCGACATGTTTTTCTTTCTCCCCATTATTCTCCTTAGAAGCAACAAACGTGCTCATATCCCTGCTCTACACCTTCAGAGTGCCTATTCAGAACTCTTCTTACCATAACGGTCTTGTCAAATTGATTTATCATTAAGGACAGATTTTTTTTCCCTTGCCACTGCGCGTTAATTAGCGAAAGGGTTGCCATGGGAACCCAGCAACACTTGTTAACACCACATAATTTACCATCTTGGCACAATGTGGGCTAGAGCTCTGCAACAGGTGAAACAGCAGGCACTGTGCCTGGGGCACACACCAGAGCCAGGTTTGCTCCTTGGGTGAAGGCTTTGGCATCTCTTTAGTCAAAAAAAAAAGAAAAAAAAGGGTTGTGAAAACTTGAAGACTTGGCCATGAGGACTGGCATTAGGACTAGTTAGCTATTCCATGCACGAGCCTGCAGGCACGCTCCCGTTCTGCAGAGGTTTTTGCAAATTCAGTTTGAGGACCCAGCTAGGAGCCCAATGGAGGCTGCTCCAAACCTGTCTGATGCTCAGAAAGCATCTCCTGGCCGGCAGCCCACATTTTCAGTGAGCGCCCAGTACCTACTCATCCTTCCATCTTTTGGCTGAAGAAGTTCTCCCTGAGGGTGTCTGTCCTGAGAGCTCTTGTCAGCTTCCCGTCACAGGCAGCTCCTCCATTCCCCTGATTGCCCTTGTCCCTCTTCCAGTTTGAATTCATTTTGCTGAATATTTGCAATCAAACGGGCTACTCTATTCCAAGTGAGGTTGCACCACTGTCTGGCACGGCAGCATTAATCTCTACTAGAAATTCATCTCCTAATACACCCTTGGATCATACCTTGCGTTTTTATGGCCATCTCACACTGTTAGCTCATTGTCAGTCTTTGATCGCCCTGATACAGCTCAGGCTTCCTCCCACCAGCACAACACAAGGCTGCAGCAGGAGCTGCTCTCCCTGTGAGCCACACACCGCTGTCTGCTGGTACGTGCAGCTGCAACCCTCAGATCTCTTCTCTGGTTATGTGGTTACCCTGGTAATGCTCGGCATCGTCCTCTGCTGATGCAAGAAACAGAAAAACTCAGAGCCTAAATAGCTTAAAGTAGTCAGAATTCATTATCTGGGTAAAGCGGCCCAGATCGCAGCACCAAACTAATAAAAGCGTTTTTTCAAAAGAGGAAGAAAAATCACAGCATCCTCCAGCAAAGAAAACCTGAAATAAAAGCAAAAGGGATTTGTCTGCACCTCGCTAAGCCAGCTCCTAATGCAAGAGCAGACACCTAGCAGCAGGTCACCTCTGTGCGTCAGACCAAGGCCATTCTCCCCTCCTGTGCTCACTGGGAGAGAAGTGATTTTGGCTGTTACAACCTCTAAAACACCAGAGGCCAAATGCTCTGAGCTGTCGCACTGAATGCACCGCGCAGAGCGCAGCCGCACCCACCACACACACAGGTGTTTTGCAGGGAAGGAGTAGCCAGGTAGGGGTTGTTTGGTTTTGGTTTGGTTGGTTGTTTTTCCTTTTCACCATCTTTCACTGTGAAGCTGCACATCAATCCTACCTCCACACACCTCCTCCTGCTCCAGGCCAGGACTTGGTCCAAAGCAATCCATGCACAGATCGTCCTTCCCATCTTGAATGAGCAGTTACTTTTGCACTTAGGGAAAGATGGAAACATTTTCCATACTTAAAAACGTTGTCTACCGTTCCCACCAAGCCCAAATAACTCTGGAACGTACTCTCTAAATAAACATTTGTGGCTCATATTGAAGGCATCAGAAATATTTTCCCAGGCTGATGTTTCTGCACTGATTTGCTTTCCTGTTAAATAGCTCAGTAGCTCTGAAAGGCATAAACATGGCAAGGAACAGAAATGTTGAACCAAGGTTGGTCTCCAAAGCCCCTGGCAGCCTGAAGTGAGATGGACTTAGGATCTGGAAATACAACCTCTTGTCAGAAGAGACAGTCCATGGGATATCCCAATCCCCACTGCTGGCACACATCGGTCTGTCTCAGGTCACAGGAACGTTGTGTGGTTAAAGCAGAGAGCCTTCCCCTAGCGGAGGACACTGAGCTGATTTTATATTAATGAAGGCTCAAGGTCAATACAACCCCATTAAGCTCAAACCGAAGCAGGTCAAAAGCTGCTTCCTGAATTAATGGTTATTGGTCCAGTTTCAAGCAGACAGGAATCCAGAAGTCACCAGCAGAGTTAGGAAATCAATGCCAAAATGTTAGATTTCCCAATTTCCAGGAGGTTTATTTTTGGCTTATCCGAGTGTGAATGAGACCAGGACTGAGTCCTCTAATCTCAGGGTAGGGTTGGGTTACTTATTCCTACAGGATTTTTGCTAAGGGGAATGATATCGAGGGGAAACCAAGAATTAAGGGAAAAGAAAGCAGCAATCAAGCCATCCAAATCTGAGAAATGGCACACTCATACCTAGCTAATTCCCAGACATCTCTGTGGCATCCAAGCCAAATTTGATTCTTCTTTTATCCACAATAAAATAGAAGCCATGTGCAGTATTCCACACTGAAAAAGATACTAGCAATAAATGAAAAACATGCACACACCCCAGTGTTCAGA
The DNA here is from genome assembly GCF_016699485.2 of Gallus gallus. Lineage (NCBI taxonomy): Eukaryota > Metazoa > Chordata > Aves > Galliformes > Phasianidae > Gallus > Gallus gallus. The sequence continues at coordinate 11,751,221 of NC_052535.1, read as the reverse complement.
GTTGCACTGCAAACCTTACACGTTGCCGTGCAAACAGACAAAGGTTAAAGCAGAGGAACAGAATTTGAAAGGCAAAGCAGAAGCCAGAGGGTCCTTCAATTGCAACTCATTCAGATCAAGTGATGTGACACAGACACAGCTTTTTAGCTTCTTGACCAGGATTTGAGGATCTGCGTCCAAAGAGAAATCCTCTCTCCCTGTGTAACCCAGCAAGGAGCTGTTATTGGATGAGCATTCCTGCTTTCAGATCAGTCTGGGCTATTGCAGACCTGGAATACGTTTAAATGGGGGAAAAACATGCTGCTTTCATTCTCTTCTAGAGGAATGGTTTTGCCTGTGTGGCTAAATTGAAAACACTCAGTACCACTGATCCAACCAGCACATGGAGGTGAGGAACACACCAGGGGAGAGCGCACCAACACAGGTGAAGGTAACAGCACAGCAAAACCAGCCACAAGCCCCAGATAACGTTACTTCAGCCCTTCCCAGCATCATTTTAAGGACTACTTCTGCCTTTTGTAGATTTATGCCTCTATCAACCTTCAGATGCATGCACTGCACATCTCCTGGATAAGAGAGACAACACCCCCTGATCCTTCCACCAGGATTTCATCCCTCTTTTCTCTGGCCAGACTATGTGCTGTGCCTCTCTGTTCTGCCCCCAGCCTGCAGAGGCAGAAGGAAAGCATAGATGAGATGCCCCCTAAACTCAGAGCCGCACATCAGCTGCGTGCCAACAGCTCCACAGCTCAGACATCTCCTTATCTCTTCTCCCTGCTCAGCGCTCTTCCTACGAGCCTTCTCTCTAGCAGCTTTAATTTAAGTGCTGCCTTGCATGCAGAAGATGCAGAACTCTTATTGACAGAGCTTTATTGGGAAGCACAGATTTATACTTGCATGCAAATTGTTCAAGCACACAGAAACTTTGTTCAGAGGCAGCTGAGAGCTTGCCGTGTAATGCTGCTCTGGAAATGTCTTTGCAAAGGATCTAAATCAACTAGCCCCAACCCCTCCACACTACTGGCATCAAGGTCTGTGCTATGCCAGTTTCACCTTGGTGAAAACACTCACAAAATAGCGTATCTACCCCAAAATCATACAGTCCAAAAGCACAGGTGGGTTACGGGGCCATGTTGACTCATGCTTCCCTCCCTTCGGCCCTGATGACTTTCTGTTCTACTTGTTCAGAGCACAGAGGCTAGAAAAGGGCTGGAGAACACTCAGATGTCCTGCTGGGTGAACACTTCAAAGCTCTTAACAGCATCTCATCCTAAATTCCCTGCTTTGACCAGAATTCCTTTCCTTAATTTAACAGCATGGACCTATCTGCAGAAATTAAACTTGTCACAGCGCAGCTTCCCCCAGCCCAAGATGCTGTATTCATACTGCAGATCCAGTACAGCAGGGCTTAGGAGCACAGGATGAGCCTAAGAAGGCTAAGGAAAACTAAAGGAATCAAAGAAAAAACTGAAGATAAATGAAAAGAGGATTGCCTGAGCTGGGCAAAGAGGAAAGCAGCTACTGCCCATGGAGACAACTCCTGTGCACATGCAAATCCTTCCACTGCAGCGCCCGAGGCAGTATTAATAACAGGGGTTTTAAAATTACTGTTATCTCAGCCATCTCCTTTTTATTTTGTGCCTTGTATGATGGAGATTTCTTTGTCATTTTTCAATTCTGCCGCTTGATATCTTCAAGATGACAACCTGTGCAGACGAGGAGGCAGTCCCACCAGCTGCAGGGCCGCTGTGCTGAGTTAACCTCCGCTTCCCAACCCCAGCGCTGGAAAGAAGAGCAGACTGAGCAGGGCCCAGGAGAGATTCTGCAGAGAAAACCGTGGGCAGCCAATACCTCAGGGTAATTCTTCAACTGAAACCTGAAGGGAGCTTCCTCCTTCATCGCTTGGATTTGGGGTTGGGTTTTTTGGTGGGTTTTCTTTTATTTTTTTTTTCTTTTTTGCTGTCCTGCATGAAATTCTCTTCCAATCAGTGGTACCTCTGGGAAATCAGGAGCTGAGCTTTCTCTGCAGATTTCAGCTTCTTTTGCTTTCATTTCCAAACATGGGTAGTAAGGATTTCCTTTTTTACCTGTGTGTGCATACAGAGGCACGTGTGTGTGTGCGTCGATTCTGAAAGTCCTCAGGTGCAATAAAAGCTTATGTGCATACCACGACTGTAATTACTTGGTAACAATCCATTTGCTATTGAAGAGTTTTATGTAGAAGATTAAAAAAAAGCCCCAAAGAATGGGTGCACACACATCCAGACATCCCACCCTGTCATCAAGCTCCAACACCTCAGCTGCTTTCTCTCACTGCATTGAGGGCACCACACGGCAGTGAGCTCCTTCTCTGCAGCAACCACAGACACCAGTCACAGGCCAGAAGTGCAGGCACTGGTGCAGCCTGCTAACTGCATCAGCATGTTAATGAACCCCCAGCAAACCAAGCTCCAATGGAGGAGGAAGGACAAGGGCAGGAGATGTGGTGGCAGTCGGTTTGGTTGCCTGCCAAAGACGTCAGTATCGCCGTGCCTCTGCCATGAGCATGCACCCGCCGTGAAAGAGGAACAGAGAGCATCTTCATTAAGGCTAATTGCAGTTTAGGTTCAGTCTTTCCCACTCTCCATCGCCCATGCGATGTCAGTGTGCTTTGCCACACTCCAAGGGGAAAAGCAACTCTCCTTCCTGCTTAACCTCCTTTGCCCCAGAGCGATACAATGAGGTTTTGCTTGGTAGTGCTTTGCTTTCCAACAGATAACCTCAGGTGCGTAGGAGCAGCCCACAGGGACAATCCAACATCATGGGGTTGTGCTGCTCCCTCTGGAGCACAAGAATAAATCCCAAGGCCAGTGTGGGTGAGTTGAACCCTTGGAATAGAAAGACAGTGGGTTTTCAATAGCGTCAGCATCCCCTTTAGCCTGACAGCTCCTGCTCTCTCAAGAAAGCATTTCTGCCCTAAACAAGCTTCAGAAAATCACTTATTTTGACTCCTATCTTCCCAACACCTTGACAAAAGGATCCCAGCTGTCAGGAGAGGATATTATCTTAACTTAGAGGTAATGTGAGCAGTGCAGCTGTTTTTCCTAGCCATGCTCCCCGTGCAGGCAGCCTCACAGTGTTACTGAGATCACTGCTGCCCAGCCAAGAAGCTGTGACTATGGGATAACCATGTGCTAGATGTGAGCTGGATATCGCTCTCCCTTCTTACATGCATCAGATATCTTAGGAGTTTCCCAAGCAGTCAGTGCTAGAGGTTGAAGGCTGCCTTTCCCCTGGCTTTGCAAGGGACTGGCCTCAGGGGTAGAGGATCTGGGGGTAGAAAGCAGTGCAGTAACTAATTTGTAGTCAGCTGACAGGCCTAACTCATCAATAAGAAAAGATTAAAAACAGGGAAGTGCTGCGTGCCCCCTAAAGAAACTCACCATCTGCACTCAATTATTCATCAGTAAGATAAATAAAAGACTGCAAACTCCCATAACACACTGTTCTCTAGTCCCTCTAAAACCTAGGGCCCCAGATGAGGAAAAACTGCAATGCTACAGAATTCTGATGGGCGCAATTTCTTATCTTATCTTAACTGGAAGGACACACTGGTCCTTCCAATTTCAAAAACACAGCATTCAAAAATCCAGCTACACAGACGCATCTCTGCTGCTGGCTTTCAGGTTTGCAGCTGAGACGCTGTGGGTTTGCATCTCCTCTCCGGGTCAAGCCCAAGCACACTGGTACCCCTGCACTGTCAGACACCACCACCTGGAGGGATCCTATTGAACATTATGGAGGTCACGCCCCTACGCTGCTAAGAAAATGGAATAAGGCTCTGAAACTTGTAGAGCTTAATATGGAATGCTATATTCCCAAATTGCCTCAAATGCTTTACCAGAGTATTACGAGTTTCAGTTTTATAGGTCCAAACCACTAACCAAATAAAAAGCCTGTTTCTTCCAGATTTTCAAGTCACAGTTTGAGGAAGGCCAAAACACAACAGCTCCTGTGAAGCAGCAAAGCCCTGCCGCCAGCTTTGGTCCCAGCCCCACCACCAAGCACGCTGCCAGCTGCCAGCTTTGTGCTTCCCATGAGCAGCATTTCACTCTTTCCTGTATTAACTCCACGCCATCTACTCTTTTCTGCTTTCCTAAGCTATTCTTGAGGCACAACTCTTACAAAAAGCAAAAACAGCCCATCAGAAGGCTCTTCAGACTTGGTGGTGCCAGAGGACAAGCCTTACCGTGACACATGATCACACCGTCCCCTTCCCCCTTCCTATATATTTTCCATAGATCCCCCATGCACATGTAGGTTTGTACCTCCCACGGAGCACGCCCTGAATGGATTGAAGAGGCTCATCCCTCCATGTTTCCCCTGCTTTCTGCCCGTACAGATATGCTGTTGTTTCACTGACAGATTTAAGCCCTGTAGCACACACTGAAGTACCAGAGCAGCAGAAGCACAAGGTTATACCACACTGATTCACCAAGAGATGCAATGGGCGATCTCTTGGGCTCAATACAGCTCAGTCCTTGGCCTTGACAACAGCACTTCCAATAGGGATGTGAGTTATGGCACTGTGCTGGAGGTGTGGGCTCTGACAGGTGGATGCAGTAGCAGCATTACTTGGGGTCAAACAGCAGCACTTTCCAGACACCAGCACCAGGACTGGATTTACACTCTTCATCCGCTGTATATTAGGGCTGTAAAATTTCCTCTTTTCTTTCCCTGCTGTCCTTCCCTTACAGATTAATTTTATTAACAACTCTTTTTACTGATGCTATAAAATCACATTCCACATTTGGGCCCCTTTTAAGAGGGCAAATTTCAATGTAGATCTTGTTACCCCAGGGCGGCTCTCCAAGCACACCGAGCTCCCTTACAAGCATGTCACTAGGCACGCTGCCTCTCTTCGTCCCCCCAAAGGCAGGTGAGCCAAAAACAGAACCAGCCAAGCCATGAAGCATCACAGCTGCCTTCTATAAGGTGCGTGTATTGCACATTAGTACTCCTAAAATGTACTCAAGGATGTTGAAGGCCCAGAGCTGCCGGGTCCCATGGGTTAGCCCACATCAGCCACGGACAGAACTAACCGCATGCTGGCTTGTTTTCTATGATTTACACTTCACTTTTCCCACTCATGTTTCCGCAAATAAAAATCAATGTCTTATTTTGCTCTGAACGACAGTGCTCCCATTCAGCGAATTAACAAAATCTCTCACTGGCTCTGTATGTTGATTACTCCCTCTCTTTTCTATGAAAGAAAATATCAAGCCCTCAGACCTTTGATTTGTACCTCTCCGAAGCAGTCAGACAGTTTAGGAGCACTTTCTCCCTACGAACCAGGCAGCTTTATACCCGACCCTGATCTCATTTCCTATTCCATCATAGCTGCAAACCAAACTGCCAGGCTGTCTCCCAGCACAGCCTAGATTTCAAGCAGCGAGGCCAAATCTCTGCTGCCCAGGATTGAAACTGCTCAGCAGAGTGCTATCAGATCCCCTGGGCCTGATCTTTATCGATGCTGAACCACAACGGCGTGCTGAGGCTAAGCCTGGGCAGTGAGCCCTGAGCTCACTCGGTGCTACCAAGCGCCCGGCTAAGGGGCTTAGGAGGTATGAGCCACTGCAGTGTCACACACTGCATTCATTCGAGATAAACGTGGTTGCACAGGCCAGCTGTGAGCCCCAGCACCGCTACCTGCACACTCTTCTGTGACTATTTCTCCACCAACAGTAAAGGCATCATGTATTTTTGCTTCCTTTGATCGTCTGGTCTATTCCAGCCCTCTTCTTCATGCTTGCTAGCAGGCTGCACACAGCTGTATGTCTCTTAACGGGACACATTAATGACTTTAATGGAGCCTTTGAAGGCTGCCAAGGCCAAGAGGATGCTTTACAGCACACAAGCGAGACCGTGCGGGTGGCACGGGGCTGTGCGGCACAGTCCTGGTATGCAGGCAGCCCTGCTGCAGCCATGCCAAGGAACGGGAGCCAGCAGCAGTCCTAACACCACTGCCTCCCCCCATGCCATAGCTCTGCCTGAGAAGTCCATCCCCTAGAGGTCATTTTCCATGAATAAAATGCTTCTCTTCACGCTATCCCAGTGCTCTGCTTGGCCAAGGCGGGCACGTTTTCTCCAAACTGCATACGTGCACACTGCTATATGTTTAGCATCTTACCCCCTCCTCCTCTCCCTCTGAGTTTTTCCTACCTTGCCTCAGCCAATCATGCAGGGGGAAATTTTAGTCTGAGCCTCATTAGTACAGGGTATAAAAATAGAAGTACATTATCTCCTGTATTCCTCTCCGTTGATTCATCAGCTGCATGAAGGTAAAATAATTAAATGTTTGGCGAGTGAAAAAAAACCACACACAGGAGGGACCGTTTTTGTTCTTTTCTTGAACCTGAGCAGAGATTGAGGGGCTCCTGTGATACACAGTCTGTGCCCTCCCCACTCTGCACGGCTATAAAAATGCCTGCCGATGATACCTCCCTCTTTCCCTCCTCCTCAGTTCAAAAATAAACACATGATGGAGACTTCAATTCAGGAGAAGCTGGCAAAATGTCTCTGCTGCAAAGCGCACACACACTCAGCAAACCCCCTTCAAAACCTTTCCCCAGATCTCCCTGAATCCCGCCTGGCACAGCTGCCAGCACCTCCAAAAACTCTGCCAGAGTCGGGAGAGGCGGCTGAGCCGGCGTGCGTCTGCACAGACCAAGGTCAGCATGGGAGATGCTCACAAAATATCAGCGAGTTGACTTGATCCTTCATCAAAATACTTCTTGCTTTTCCTTCCTAACACTTCACTGCCCACGACATGGCAGGCTGAGCCGATGTGACAAACTGTCGAAACACATCTTTTTTTAAAAGAAAAAATTAAACCTAGACTTTAAAGGTAAAAGTGGCCCCTCTGAGTCTCCCTCTATCACACGTGACACTCCCGCTGGAAAAACCACGGGCTCCGAGAGCAGCTTGCTGGGAAAAGACTCTCGAACCGGTTAGAGCCGCAGTCTGCAGCAATAGGATTTGGCTGGCTTGGCTTTGTCTCCTTTTAGCTCACGTTAGCTACAAGAAGTAGCCGCGGAGGTACCAATGGACCTGGCCATTTTGCAATGCCCAGACACAAGACTGTACTAAAATGGTGTTCTTTGACTCATGAAGTAATGAGCAAACCATACCTCAATCATTCTGCTGCACTGCCAACGGAAAAGGACCTCAACCACCACCATTCCCACGTCTCCGCATTCATGCCTCGTACTTTATTACTGCTGTTGTATTAGTAATGACCTATTTACCACCAGGCGATTGAGGGTGTCAAATCCAAAGTGCCTTTGTGCTCCCTGGAGGAGTGTGAGATTGCTATTGATGAGTTTAGTGGTTTGATGTAACGGAAATGAGTTTAATGCTATTGGCGCCCCTCTTGGATAAAGGCCGGGATTTTTTATAGAGTCTTCAAAGCAACAATAAAATAACACCGGTCTGAGTCAGAGCAGGCAAGCATCTCCCTGTAAACCTGTAAGCAGCAGAGGTCTCTGTACATGCAACAACCATAGGCATGAGAAACTACACAAGACGATGTGTCCAAACGCCAAGGCAGCAATGTATTTAATACCTGACTCTCTGGAGCTGCACAGATTCCTGGTACAGAGAAAGGGTCACCCATACACTGCTCTGCGTGTGCCATTACATATCCACACAACCGTGATATTTTGTGCAGAAGACTGCATATGACTGCTGATGTGTGGGGCTGTAAATCAAAGTCCTGTTGCACATTAGGTGCGTTTGGGAGCATGCAACAGCCAATAACTATTCTGTATTATCTGCTCTTGACTACATCAGGTGGTAAAAAATAGGCTTTTCTTAGAGCTGAACAGGTAATGAGTCCATTTTACAAATGCCTTGGGAGTAGGCAAATGTCCAGCTGCATTCATTAATGCAAACTCTCAAGAGAACACACCTTCATCTTCTCCTCCAGAGACTGGTTGCACACTTACTTCAAAATGATTATCCCGAAAGTGGATAGGTTTAAGCTATTGATATCTGATTTCGATAGCTGATGTCTGAGATGAAAACTTAAAATCTGTGATTGCAACAAGAATCTTGAACCTAGAAGATAGGAAAGCTCAAAAGCTAAACCTTAGTCGACTGAGAATCTGGTTCATGGTTTCCATGGTCTTGGGCTCATTTCCAAGCTCCCAGAATCCCTCCCCAGTGTTCTCCCCCCATTAAGTCCATCAGCATTAGCAAGAATCCTGGGGTTTCAGCTCACAGTTTAACATGTTGCTATATGTTCAAGTGTTACTGTATGTAAAGAAAATGGGAGAAAGTCTGTCCAGTATTTGTGGCAGGGAGAGTTTATGAACCAGTAGCACCAGATGGGACAGAAATATCTAAGAATTAGGGTGGTTATATAATATATATATATAATATATGTGTGTGTGTGTGTGCGTGTGGTAGAAGAACCTGATGAATACAGGAGCCTTTTTTAAAACAAGAATCCGAGGCTGCTGGACACAGATAAGCCTCCATAGCCCTGCCTCTCCAACACAGGTCAGCTAACCAAACACAGCTTGTGCTTTCTAAGGTCATCCATAAATCCAGGGGACTTCTGACTACACTGAAGAGATCAGGAAGGTTTGGAACAGGCTGTTGAGCTGCCAAGAGAAATCCTTTTCTTACAGCCAAATCAACCTCTATGAATCTTCCACAAGCAGTAATCAAAACACGGACTCCAGCCTATGAAATGTCTCACTTGTTTCTTGCCTTACGTCTGGTGCCAAAACCAAGACCTATTCATGGCATTATCTCCTAACACCTATATCCACAGCCTACATTGGCTGAACCACCGATCCAAAGCTTGGATTCTTCCTTAACCAGTCATTTTGGGCTCACACAGCACTAGCGGACACAGGACCCCATAGTCAGCAATGGATGGGACTGACAGGCGCACACAAGCCCCCAGTGCTCAGCTTTCTAGCACTAACTGGCAAATCCTACCGCCTGCTGGAGCTTGAATCCACTCCAGGTAATAATAATAAAACATTCCCTTCATCTCTGCTCCAGTGTTACCAACAGCCCATTTCCAGAGTCCTTCTCCTCATGAATCCATCTGTCTTTGGGAGCTCTGTTGCTCCTCTCTGCAGTTATCATTAGAATAAACTTCATTTTGTGCAGATCCTGCTGGTGCTGCCCATTCATTAAGCTGTGCTGCCCAGAGCTGCCTGTATGCAATTCAGGGGGCTGTGTGGTCAGAAAACCATATTTCAATCGTCTGTTCTGCTTCAGGCCAACAGAAGACAGTCCCCTTGAGTACCTGTTCTCAGTATTTTCTCCAGCCTAATCACCCCTGTCCCGTGTGAAACACATCAGTTATTTTCCAGAAACATAAACCCATGCCATAATGGATTCTCTTTTCTGCATATCCTAAATTCCCATTTCCAGCCCCAGCATTCGCTTTATAACACCACTCTTCTGTAATCGGTTTTACCCCCTGCATCATATCCTTCTCCTTCTTTTATCTGCACGTTCTCTCTTTGCAAAAGCCTACACATCTTCTCTTGCCTCGCCTCCTCCTCAGCTTGTGGGTGCTTTCTCTGTGCTGCCATCTCTCCAGATTTGCAGTGAAGCTACTGCAAACCTTCTCCCCATTTCACTCCATTGCTCTGAGACGGTACTTAAAACACAAATGCATTTATTACCCTGTCAGGAGAAACAAGGGCTAGACACTGCATCCATCGCTAATATGAAAAGACTCTTAGGCTGAACTGTGCTGGGCTGTCCCATAAGGGAAATTTGCTCCATGCCCAAGTGGGGAGGTCAGCACAACTCCTGGTAAGTAACAGCATGAAGCACCATCATCCCCCAGATAGGGCAGAATGGGGACAGACACATTTCTGGTAAGGCCTGCCCTGGAGAGATGAGACAAAGGGAGCACACTTGGAGTGAGGACAGAGGAAATATCGCATATCTGGAGTCAATTGCTTGTGTTCTGTGCCATCCTTCTGAGAAATCTAACATCTGGCTGTCATATCTACTCTCAAGACAGCAACAGAGGCAGGAGCAGACCGCAGTGCAAGGGACGTTCTGGGAGCGATGGACACTCTGAGGTTGGCAATTTGTACAAGGCAGAACCAAAAGGGGAGTTTGGGAAGGAAGGCAGCAGTTCCATGAGAAACAGGGTGCCCAGGCTGGCTTCAGGGGAGCAGGATGTTCGTCCTGCACAGCCGAGCTCTGCCCCAACACATCACTGCCTTGACGTCTGCACAGCACTTGCCAAGAGCTGGATTCAATGCCCATCACCAAGGGCAGTCTGAGCACTCAAAATGGATGAGGAACAAGGTAAAACCTCCTTAGGAATGCCATCATGCACAAGAGAAATGTCAGGTGCGCTGCACTGGCCTTTCAGGGGACCGCTGGGAATGACACTGCTGACATCTATTAAATTCACGACTTAATAATGCCAAGACAAATGCACCACATCCTGCCAGACACCAGAAGCCTCTAACGCTGAGACTTCTACCAACACATCTTAAGTAGGTTGAGAATATATACGGTGAACAATAAATACCAGCTGTTTGTGCAGCCATAATACCTCCATTGCACGACATGCCCCAGTGTATTTCAAAGAGGCCATCGGAATGAACAGCACTCGACGCCCCAGCTCCATCACTCACACACATATTTTCTCAGGCAAACAAGAGCCTAGCCTGGCAGACACAACATAGTCCTCTCCAATATGGGATTATCCCATGCAAAGCTGAGGGCTTCCACCTTCTAAAGCCACTGTGCTCACCAGTACAGCCCCCTCACAATGTTCCCTGAGACCACACAAGAGGAAAAGCTCATGGGAGAAAGCCTCAGGACACTGCACTTTCTAGCCCACCTGCAACAAGGAGAAGCCTTTCTAAGCCTGCTGCAAGAAGGGATTCAAATCATCTGCAAGGAAGCTGAACATAGCAATCCAGGAAGCCATAAACATCTGCAAGTCCAACGCTTTCCTCTACAATTCTGAATTGACTTCTTGCCTCCAATAGATTGCTAGGTGGATTGCAATTAAATTGAGTAATAAAACGCTGTAAAAACATTATTTGTTTCCATTACAGATTTTATTTCTGCATCTCTCCTTTCTAGATCCTTTCACAATTCATCAGCCACTCTCTGGATTTTAGCTATCTCTTTCCTTTTTCAAACTGCTCCACATCCAACCATTTCTATGTTTTACTACTGGAAGGATGGTGCTGTTGGTAGCTTAGACAGCCTCACAGCATTCCCCTGTGAGTAGCTGGTCAGGGGTGCAAGTACCCACTGTGGGCACTGACTACAGATGCAGAGAAAACCCACAAACATCTGAGCATTGAAGCAACTGCTTTGTGAGCTGCCCCAGACTCTCAGGATGCCTTAGTCCTGTGCCTCCAGGACACAAACCTCCATGTATTGTCCTAATTCCTGCTAATAAATCATAGAAGAGGAGGAAAACCATGAGGATGGACAATGTGAAAACAACTTTGTTCTTCTCAAGAGCTTGAAAGGGAGCCCAGTTGCCACTAAAAAGGGCAGGGCTGCTGGTACCCCACCCCAACCACTTGCTGGCCATCGCTGCCTAGAGATGGACGTACAAATAAGATGATAATTCAAGGGATTTCCAGCTAGGGCAGCAGCAGGAGTGTCAGACACCAGGCACAGCTCTCAAAAGCATTGGGATTCACTTTTACAGATGCACATGGCCCTTACCAGTCCCTTTGCATTTATCCTACACAACCTTGAGCCTATATCACTCCCGTGGATAATACAGAAAACTGCTGGTAGCCCCAAGGCTTTGATCTTTAGCTGACTTCTGAAGGTTTTCAGGCATCGATTTTCATTATAAAATAGAAAAAGTACTCAAGTATTTGTTTTGCACAAAGGCTTCCAAGTAACGCAACCTCAGAAACCATTCTGAAGATTCTGGAATGAAGAATGTCAAGTATTATTACTTGAATTTCAACATCAGCAGGAAAAAAAAAAAAAACATGAAGGTAAAATTGTCTGCAATGGAAACAGGAAGGAAAAAAGAGGGAAAGAAAAGGAAAGCCAAAACCACTGCTAGTGGCAGTGAGGTGTTTTCAGCTGTGGGTGAACTGTTCAAAGCACCAAGGGGAAGTCTTTCACGACCATCTGAGACTAACCACTACAGACGTCTCCTGCCAGGTTTGACAAAACAGGAGGGAACATGCCCCAGGGAACAGCCTTCCTTTTGGGGAGAGGGTGGTCAGGCACAGAAGCTCTAAAAGGAAAGACTGGGGAAGAAAGCCATGAGTGTGTCACTCAGGCAGAGAGATGGTCTGCCTGCAGCAGGCAGCACTGGCGGAGGGATCCCGCTATGCAGAGCAAGGCTGGGCAGCCTTGGGTGGCTTTTGTGCCATTCATTCGTGCACCGTGAGCCTTTCCTGTACCTTATTGCTGGCTCTGAGGAGAGGGTCATTGGTTACTGTGAATGGTTCTGCCCTGGAGTTCATGCCACAAAAGGCTGGGAAGCTACAACTGCAAAGCCACTGATTTTACTTTGGTATTCCTTCTCAATGTAGCTTAATTTCCTCGCTGTACAGAAATACAGAGGAACAGAAAAGCCTAATTTGGATCAATTAAAAACAGGGAGGAATTGTGTTACTAATAAGTAATGATTGGAGGCTTTAAAGAGGTATCAAGACCTTATCTAACCGAATGCTGGTCAAAAACAGTGGAAATAATAAGAACGCAGCCTGATGTTGCGTATGCAAAATATCTAAGCCCAAATTAATGTTTGGTGGAACCCTCTGGCAGTGGCACCGCTGCTCCAGCCCTTCATTGGACACTGCTGTTAGGATCTCAGGTGGAACTCATGAGGTTGCTTTTAACTACCGATAACCAAAGGAAGGAGCACAGCCTGGGCAGGACGCTGGGCTGCATAGGCTCCCGAGGAACCCACCTCCTTTTTGGCTCTTTTGGCAAAGAGCAGAGCAAGCTGACCTAGCAGTATTTTTCGGCAGTCCTCGCTCTGCTATAATCACATCTACCTTGGAAGCAGTGCTTTCCAGCCTTGGCTGTCAAATCATTTAACAAGAAAGGGCAATTTCCTTCCGCACGTTTTACAGAAGGAGAAACAAAGAACAAAACGCAGAGCCCTAATGGAGGGGAACTGATGAGCGCATCACCTCTGCTGAGCTCATGAGAGTCTCCTGGTTAGAGCGGAGGCTTTTGTGGTTTTAAAAATACAAAACATTCAAATTCTCATGTCTCAGAGCACCAGAAACCCCCCAAGCTAATAGGGGTGAAGACAGAGGGCTCCGGATAAACAGGTTATTCCATCATCATCAATTATTGTGTCTCTCGCAATTTTCTGTGCAGCCTGTCTCTCAGACACTATCCCAGACAGGGCACGGAGCTCCATGCACTCCTGGTTTCAGCCAGCGTGGCAATTTACTGCCTCCTTGGGAAGGCTTTGCTATTTTAAAACCACAACAGAGCGTTCCCTTGGCTTGAAAGGAGACTACCAGCTTAGCCACAGCGGAACCGTTGCAGCACCCCGGGAGATGAAAGCGGTTCAAAACTCTTGGTTTAATTGGACAAATTAAAAATAACCAAACAAATTCTTTCCTTTACTTCCTTTAACTCTGCCACTGCCTATTCCCCTCCTAGGCTTTTCAACTGCCTTCGGAAATGCAAGAATTCGACTGGGCAGCCTGGAACAAAGCCCTGCACGAGAGATGGAGGAACAGCGGTACGGCACTGCCAGTGGGCAGGAGCACCCAACACCCCGCTCCTCTCAGGCACCTGGCCAGCATAGGGCACGGGGCTGAAGCCCCCATGGTCACTGCCCTCCGACTCAAGCTGGATCCACTTGGTTTTCATTTGTGCCATCCCTTTGCATCATGGTGTACCACAACTGATGGGGCTCCTACAGCTGCAGGAGCCGCTGCCATGGGGCTCGTCTGTCTCCATTCCAGCCAGCACGCTCTGTGTGGCATTGGGAGGGAGCTTGCAGGGAGCTACGAGAGCAGGAGAGAGAGGCTAAAAGTGGATGTTGACTTCATCCCGTTGGTGTAGGCAGTGGAGGTGGGCAGCCACGAGCAGAGGGGAGGCGGAGTGGGGCAACGTTTATTTCCAGCTGCACTCTTGTGCAATTTCTCTCAGCACTGAGATTTTAGAGGAAACAGCAGGAGGTGGGGAGCAGGGGGGACCAGAAAGGAAAACCAGAGAGTCCTTGCAGAAAAACAGGCTAAGGAAGAGAAGTCATCCTCAACCCAGAGCTGAGATTCTGCTTGTTGCTGCAGAATACAACAAAAGCCAAGATGCTGGAACTCCATTTCTGAATCGGACACAGCTGCGTCCGATGGAAATAAGGCCACTTGACAGAGAGCCACACCCTGACGTGGGCTAACAAAATGATGCTAAGAAGTGCTGCTCACAGCAAGCCTGCCTCCTAATAACTGCAAGGTTTTCTTCACTCCCAGAGATTATATAATATGTTCCTGCCTGCTGCTGACTCATATTTTTCAAAATATATCTGGGAAGGAAAACATATGCACATGTGTTTTAATATATTTGTTTCCCTGCATGCGTAGAGATAAATATACACAAATATTCACAAATGCATGCAGCAGCCTGCACATGTATGCTTATTGCTGCATGTGCCGTGTGTGCGTGAGGATGAGAGGGGACAGCCCGGCATCCACACCGACAACACGTGCTGGAGATGGATTGAACCAGCACCATTTTCTGGGGCAAAACACACCAACTGCTTAACACGGGGAGCGTGGGAGGAAAACCAGAAACCAGGAAGCTATGGGGGGGGGGGAGGGGGAGGTGGCAAAATAAGAAGCACTGGGAACGCATTGCCTGCTACAACCTTCCACCAAATCTGGGCTCTGGGGGCTGGATACTGAGCTTAACATTGAGTGGGAAAAATGGATGTGGGGCCACTGTGCCAATTTGCAAGTGGCAGCAGGTTGAGAACGTCACGTCATCTCAGAGGGGATCAGTACCTGCATCAGTACCTGAGTGCAGTGCAGGGAGCCAGCCAGCAGCTCCTGCAGTCTGTAGGTGGAGGGTCCCGGTCCTGTTAGAGCAGGCGGACACTCAGCTCTCCCCTATGCATAAGCCAGAGGGATCGGACTCCCCCAGCCAAGGGCTCTCAAGGCAGTGGTTAGCCCTCTGCGGGTCTGGGGCCAGCCTGCAGCCCTGTGAGACTGCATTTCTCTTCTCCGCGCTTCTGTGTACTGTCAATTCTTTAGGAGAGACTCGTGCAAAACCCTTGGTGTCCAGGAGATGGGATCGATCTGCTGCTGGGCATCAGATGAGAGATCCATCTACCCTGGGCCAGAGGAGACTGAAAATCCATCCAGGTGTCAGCTGCTGCCCACAGAGCCGTGGCAGACGCTCTCTGCGGATGGCAGCCAGCTCTCTGCCCTGCTCTCCTGGGATGGAGGAGTGGGTGGAGGCACTGAGCAGACACAGCACCTCCTCATCCTGCCCTGTATATGGGCAGCATCAGCACTCCCTGCTTTATGCATCCAGCTTTGTGTGCGCCATACTACAATAATAGAATTCTCATTTCATACCCCCATCTACATCACAACCAGCTGTCATTTGAAGGGCACTCGTTCCTATTTTAATGTATTTTATCTGGATTCAAAACCTGTTCTATAATTGCTGCTTTTTAACATTAATTCTTAGAGAACTTCACAAAACACCAAACGTGCCACACGCCTCAAAGTCTCTGCAATAAACCTTAAAAACAAACATTAAAGATTGATCGTACTTTTCCAAGTTTACAATAAGACTGACTGAAGCTCAACTAGATAAGGAAAGAGAGTTGTATAAAATTAATCAGCACCTTATCAAGCTGAGGAGAAGGAATCTCAGATAGCAAGTCTGTACCAAATTTGGTATCAGAACAGAAACTTCAATGTAAAACCTATTAAGAAAATCTTGTCAGATATATTAAATATAATACAGGAGAGTGAAAGCATCAAAAACAGCAAGGGGAATATGAAATTCCTTGGGAAAAAAAAAAACCCTGTCTTCTGATAACACTAACAAGATCTTGTTTTTTAAAGAAAATTTGTCTCATTTGGAAGAAAACAACTTTTCTACAGATATGCCCAGCAAATCAGCCCACTGCTTATCAGGGTGAAAGATTGGTCTTTAGGGTATTTCTCTACATTCGTATGTATCTCTGTGCAGCTGAGGCCACACTGTATTTTTTCAGTTCCAAGAAGCATTCCCCCCCACACAAAGAGGATCTCTGCTGTGCTCAGAGCCCTCAGAACCGGCTGGTCGCTCCCCAGCACCTCTGCACCCAGAGCTGCCATCACGCACTGAGCCACCGATCTCACCAGCATCAGCTCCAGCCCCAAAAAGTGGTGACAGGAGAAACTGATCCGTTTAGAAGCAGACACTCTCAGGCAACTACCTTTGTGTTGAAAGGGGACTGATACCAGGAAAACAATAAGCAACAGTAAGAGAATTCTACTTGGGCGCTGCTGAGGGTGAGGCAGCTCTTTGGGGCACGTTTTGAGCACGTCAGTACATCCCTGTCCATGTCCCAGATCCCAAACCTGTTGACAATTACTGTCATCCTGGTGCAGGCAGGACATGCCCCACAAACATGACCACGGGAAGCAGCAGGAGAGCAGGATGCTGCTTTCCCCACACACACAGCCCTACAGCCCGTGACATGGCAGCATCGCACTGCAGCAGTCAAGCTCGAGCACTCAGTATGTGTAGGGCACGGAGAGAAGCTAACAATGTAATCATCTAAAAATTAACTATGCCTGTTATCCCACCCACCAAAATAATAAGGGCTGGGATGCCTTACCCCGTGCTGCTGCAAACGGGGCCAATGCCACTTGCTGAGACCACATTACAGCTGTGGTCACGGTGCCATCACCCCTGGGCTATAACTGCCACCCTGCGAGTCCTGCTCTCATCCTAGAGGACAGCAATTGGGAAGTGGAAAGAGTTAATCACTCAGAGAGATAGAGAAGATTGCAGAGAAAAGCAGCTTGCAGCGTACCCCCTGCTTTACTTAGCCAGAAATGCTGCCTAAAATAGCAACGCAATCCTTGCCAGTAGTCTATATGTTATGTTACATGTGGCTCAGCTGATGCAAAAGAAGGGGCAGGCACTAACTCATGGGCCCTTCCATAGGGGCACTGGCAGGTGCTTCTGTTCCTGGCGCCCGCTGTGCCCACAGCCCTGGAAAGGATGCTCCACTGGAGCGAACCGCTCCCGCACAGCCTGCAGGCCGGGACTGTCCCTGGGGCACTCTCAGGTGGCAGCAGCCAGGAGCCACGGCCACCTGCCCTGCGCCACTGAGGATGAAGAGGAAGAAGCAGACACATGGCTGGCTCTGGGAGCAGCCCTGCCTCAGTTTAGCCAGCTCCACCATGGGAACGGCGGCAGCTCCCCAAGGGTAGCACAGCCCTACAGAGCCTTCTGTAGAACAACCCAGCCTAACTGTGAGCATGCTCCTTCCTCACAGCCCTGCTGCGAGCCCCAGGCCTGCCCAGCATCCCTCACAGCACAGCATGGCACGGGGCTTCTTGCCCTCAGCCCAGGTGTGCGCTGTGCACGCTGTCAGCGTGGTGCTTCCCACAACACAAGGGCAATGCTCCACAAAAAATGCCTTCAGTTGAAAATCAGCAGCCGAGGCTGCAGGGTGCTTTGCTGCTGAGGACGATGGCACAGTCAGAGGCAGCCCGGGTCCCTCATATGAAGGCTTGCTTCCAACCAGGGTCACAAGACATTCAACTATCACCAATTAGAAAAGAAATAAATCACGGTTCCTCCAGCAGCCCTTCCTCCAGGAGCCCCTATTTTTAGGCAGAATTATAAATCACTCCGGCTTGCCACCCCCCTCCACTCAAACACACAGAGTCCCACTGCCCTGCTGCCGCCCCAGCGACGCCGTGCAGCACGGGGACAGCACGGAGCAGGGACACAATGGGTGTGCTCAGTCCTGCCTCTGCCCGGGCATGGAGCTGTGTTCCTTTGGGAAAGGGGATCACAAGGATGTGCAGGAACATGCCTGGGGCCGCACAGTGAACCAATGGCCCAACCGGAGTCCTGACAGCAGCTCCTGTGCCACCACTGCGACCACCTAACAGACCTGTCCTCATCATTGCTAATAGCGTAGTACATAACCGCGGTTATTACGTGATCACCAGGCAGTTTTCCTCACGCCTCCCAACATGTGCTCATTGAAAATTCTTCAGTTAAAACTGGAGTCATTGCGCTCGGTCGCAGCAGCAGCGGTAGCACTCCGGTACCGCGGACGCACCGAGCACAGCTGTCACAGCCCCTTCAGGAAGGCACACACGGTATGAGCAGAGCCGCCCCGCAACAGATGCACGGAACCCCGCAGCACAGACAGCACAGGCAGGACGTGGACATGCAGCAGGCACTGCACACAGAGCGCCGCGGCTCCCACCACCACCACCAGCACAGACAGAGACCGGCAACACCACCAAACGAAACGGACAGCGCACAAAAAGGGGGGGTTAGGCACAAACCAGAGCAAGCCAAACAAAACTTACATGGAATTTTGGCAATTTTCCTTCAGACATTATACACAGCGGTTGGGCTGTGTACTGAATACCTGATCCAAAAAGAAATATAACCACATTATGCAAACAGACGGGGGCAGGAATCGGGTGAACATGCAGCGCTAACGACATTCATCTACAGGACGAGCAAGCACCTCCGCATCCCCACCGCAGGGCTCCGCCGGGGCCAATCCTCACTCACTACGAAGCGTAAGCAAGTGCCGTGCCGCTGCCATGGCGGGGGTCCGAATGGCAGGGCAGGGAAGGGCCATCGCGTCAGAGCCCTCCGAGCTGTCCCGTCCCCCTCTAACTTGTCATGTGAGGTTTAACACAAAGCTGGGAAATAGCCAGGGAGGGAGGGGGGGAGCCTTTAAGCGAAATGAACGGAAGCTCTCTCGGAGCATTAACATCACAGTGATGGTGGGGCCAGCGCGAGCCACCCCAGCGCGGAGCATCCCAACACGGATGCTTTGTTCTGAAGCATCCAAAGAGGGAGAAACGCTCCCTTCCCCGTGCTGAGAAGGGTGCCCGAATCCTGACGGCGGCGGATTGCCGCACAGGCGATGGACTTTTTATGGACTGTGGGAAGCAGGGTTGCTATGATACAGTCAGAGGCATTTTCATGAATCCTGTGGCAAATAACACTGAATCCTGCTTAAGCAGACAAACAGCAACTCAGCTCTCCCATCACCCGGCCTCGGAAACAACAGGAGCGATCGCTGAAAGAGATTTTATGTGTTATAATTATCCCATCTGCATACAAATGCACCATTTTCTTTGGGGCTGTGTTTTCTAGAGGGTCAGTTGGTTTCTTTACAGGGATGACCACCCTTCCCTCGGCTCTGTGCTTGAGCATTCCTGTGAACAGGAGGAGCTCGATGCTGACAAATGGGGGTGAGCTATAGGGCCAGGACCGACCCCAGCGGCCCCACTCACAGCCCATGTCCTCCCACAGAGCTCAGGGGGGAGGAAAGCTGTCCCCCACCTCCGTCTGTTACAGCACGCAGATTGCACCACGCACTGTGCAAAGCACGGCTGCTTAGGAGCAGAGGGGTCTACTGCAAGGAATCAGGAACGTGGTCACCCCAAAAAGCTGCCGAAGCAGTCTGGCCTGGGTTGAGCTGCTTCTGAGGACTATGGCAAGACAGAGCGGCTCACCTCACTAACTGTTCTGCTCACGGGGCTGTCTGAGGCTCAGCTGCAGGCTCGGGGAATGCCGAAATGCAGGCGCAAAGCTACCAAAATGGGGATGGAGCAGATGGCCGAAGGTCCATTGGAAAAGGTGGACCCTGAGGAATGCAGGTGGGAGAAAGACCTAACTAAACACAGCAAAAACCCCGGCCCTTGCTCACTTTCCATGCTCGTTTCCTCTCTTTCTTCCTAGAGCCCAACGGGATGCCCAACACAGCATTGCTAAAACAACACTCGAAGTTTTTTCCTGCACTGAACTTTCAAGGTGCTCTGCACAAACCTTACTTTCTTTGATCCCACCGACCTCTGGGAGAGCAAAAACCCAGAAGTATTACTAAATTTACACCAATCCCCTTTAAGCACATTGCCTTACGGAAAAAATACACAAGTTTGCCGAAACCCCTATCCCGTGCCTGACATCTCTGTCCCTCCCCATGCACCCGAAGCCCCACGGTCCCCCAGTCCCACACCATGTCCCCACAGGGACCACGAGGTCCATCACGCCGGCACATGCCAGCCAACACTCACATCGAGGAATGCACCGGCACAGGCTGGAACACCCCAGCATTCCTCGTAGAAATCGTATTGAAAGGTAAACCTTGATGCCAAGGCTCCAGCAGCAAGGAAAATCAACATTCAGACACGGTTGCCTCTTATTTTTTAACTCGCTGGGTTTTTTTTGCTTTTCATTTTTTTTTCACCCTTGCTCCCCCAAATTGTTTAAAGCTGTTTCGCCACGGGGGTTATTTTGGCTGCCATCCGATTGATTCCCTCTCCTTGGTGATCTTTGCTCCTTCATGATATTTCCAAGAGGTTCTGCAACCTGTAAAACTAATGGCATCGCAGAGCTAACAGGAAAATGAAGCTGATTGGAGCTGTTTAACGACCCAAACCACGCTCAGCATCCAAATGGCTTTTCCTAGGGATGGTCACTCAGTCTACTGGGGACTGAAGCCGATCCCTCTCCCCCAGGTAGCTCCCAGGGTGAGGACGCAGAGCCATAAGGCACCGAGTGGCTGTGCTGTGCCACGGGGTTTGGCATCGCTGGCCATTACACGGGGCTGCTGCCATCACACTCCTCTGTCAGCTCAGCCAGCCAAATGTTACCACCCTGAGATCAGGGCGTTTTTTTTTCCCTCTCTTATTTACAGCTAAAGACTGTTTCAGAGCCGCAGACCTACAGCATTTCACTCAATGTCTGACCGTGCCACCAGCCAAAAACAACTCTGCTCCCAACTCAGACTATCTCTGCATTCAACTCGCAGCACCACTCGCATGGGAATGGCTGGGAGCCCCCATCTCTAAGCCCCATCCGTGCCTTTATTAATCAGTTACTTCATCATTTTTCCCCCCTGGATCGCTAGAGGACATCACGTAAATAATATAGCTGGAGGGTTAATTATCAAAGCAGAATAATTCCAGTGAAGGCTATCGAGAGATCTAAACATTTGCAAACTGTGATTTCTTAATTTTTGGAGCAATTCTGATTTTAGAAAGGGGAAAATACATTTAAAATAAAACTCCATCGGATTTCTAACAGAACAGTACTGAAATATGGAGACATATTTCCAAGAGGAGAACACATTGCTCTTTTCAGCCATCCCCTTCATACCCTTGCTGACTTGGTGCACTGGAACTGGAGCCCGCAGCTGCTTGCAGGCTGTAAACATTGCAATTTGGGACCAGACATCTCCCAGCAGACAGACCTCTCACTGGTGGACACCTATTCAGCAAGCCTATAATATGCAGCTCCGCACTTCATTTTCAAGAGAATCAATGTAAATAAAGTCACACAAAACAGCCCATCTCGAAATCTCGTTACCCTTAAGGTGGGCAAAGATTTTCCCTACGTATATTACCAAAAACCATCCATATATACACACAGACATTAAAGAAAGCTAAATAAGATTTCAAGAGAAACCAAAGCCAACCCATCCCCTCCGTGTCTGTTGCTTTAGCAAAGGAAAACAAAGCATGCATCCCTGGATATCTTTGATTCCTCCTTCTCAATCTGCAAGATATAAAGCACACACAGACAGAAAAAGCCCAGCAGGTTACATTCAGTCCCCCTCGCATCTCTTTAGAAAGGCACCAGGCTGAATTGGTGTGGACATAGAATTTGGAGGCTTTTGGGTTGAATATTGAGAAATCAAGTCAGATCATCAAGGCAACACAGATAAATAAAGACATTTGGGTTTTTCTCCCCCTTTTGTGGCTGAATGTTATTTTAGCAAAGATTTAATCCTTTAATAGGATTTCTCATCCCCCCCCCCTTAAAAATGTCCAGAGCTCAATCCAATGGCAGGCAGCACCTCTCACCTGGCAGCTACATGGTTACTCTCACAGACATTCACATTAACTGCTTGCTGGAAATTTCGAACAAAACATCTCGTTATTAACTCGAGTCAGTCTTTCAAAGGAAGCACAATAACACAGCCCGTGCTGACCACAGACAGATATTTTCCCTCTGCTTCTAAGTACATAACGTACAGCTCTATCTCTCTAGCACAGAACGACACAGGAATGGCTGATCGCTATTATTTATCACATTTAAAACCCAGGCAAAAAGCAGCTACACTTACAGGCATACTTAAAGACAAGACATGACAAAAGATTTAGGGAGAGATAATATACCAACGTCATACATATCACAGCGAGGCCATGTTGAAGCTCAACGCGTTCCCCCCTCAGTAAGAATCTCTCTTTCTCTCTCTCTCTCTCTCCTTTCTCTCTCTCTCCCGCTCTTGCTCTCTTGTTGAATTGCTAGTGGTAGTAGTAGCCCCCAACAGCTCAGGAGAAAAAATCCATTTAACGAGTGCCCAGGAAGAACATGAGTATGACATTCACAAGCAATAGCACCACAATCACTGCAAAA
The DNA here is from genome assembly GCF_016699485.2 of Gallus gallus. NCBI lineage: Eukaryota > Metazoa > Chordata > Aves > Galliformes > Phasianidae > Gallus > Gallus gallus. The sequence continues at coordinate 11,728,601 of NC_052535.1, read as the reverse complement.
ACGACCACCGTTTGAACATCCAAGGTCATGGTGCAATGCAGAACACTGTAGTGTTCGAGATGTGGGGCTGGCAGATTTGGAGAAGTCAACCTCTGCTCTGTAAGACTGTCCATACATCCACCATGCTAGAATAAAGGAGAAAACTGTTCCCGGGTTGGTTTGCTCGGAACGGTTTGTGGTCTGCTTTCAGTTTATCCCCCTAGCTGCTGTCTCTAGCTCATTCTGGAGCCCGCTAAGTGAAGCATCATCACAACCGGGGAGCACTAGAGACGCAAAATCCTTCCTTTAGGAAAGCAAGCGAGCGCTGTCTGCAAGCTTCTCTCTCTCTTCCCCCCTCTCTCTCCCGGTCTCTCTCTCTCGCTGGCTGGCTTGCTTTTTAATTCGTCAAGCCAGTGCAGATAAGAAGCCTGTGTGAGTGTGACAGCTCTGCAAGCTGCTGTGGCTGCATCTCGGTGCGAGGCGGACCCTTGCGCATACAAATCAGCGCCGGTGACCAGGCAGCGAAGGGATCCTGGCTGTCAGTCAAACGCAAAAGGAAGCGCTGGCTCCATAAATACGCGCATCTTCCGCCCGCCGCGGCAGCGAGCGCCGTGCCGGCACGTCTGTCTCTCCGCCCGTCTGTCCGGCTGTGCGTCCGTCCGGCGCCTGGGGAAGCAGAGATGCGGCGGGATGGCAGCGCTGGGCTCCACGAAGGCGGCTCCGGGCACTCTGCGCAGCGCAGATGCCGTTCCCCACCGTCGCGGTACGCGGGGACACCGCTGCCCGGCTGCAACGCCCGCGCCGTGCTTCGGGGGAAGCGAGAGAAGAGCGGCGCAGAGAGGCAGCGCTGCCGGGAGCGCCCCGGGTACGGGAGCGGGAGGGGAACGGGGGAGCCAAGCAGCCGCAATAACAACACGGCAGCCCCTCAGAACGTGGAAATTCACGGAGAGCCTTGGAGGTGGGAATGGAGAGAATCACGTTCGAGCTCTGGACAATCCTATCATAAACACATTGTTTACCCTCTCCCATCAGCACTCTGCTGTTTTCTCCATGCTAAACACTATCATCGCATTCTGCAGATAGAGATGTGTAAAAAGAGAAGCAGACCGGGGGGGGGGGGGGGGGGGGGAGGGGTTGGGATCTTTATTCCTCCTACAGCAGCCAGAAATGCCAATTCCTACATCAGCGTTTATGGCCCAGATGCCGGTTGCTATCCCAGAGCTCAGATCCCAGACCCAACAGTCACCTCAGAGCAGCATCACACGTGCACGCACGAGGAGAAGTGCTCAGCTGGAAAAAGCAAATGATTTTACAGGCAAAGACAAATATAGAACCGTTGCCAATGCATATGCATTACACGCTGAGCTGCACGGAGGCCGAGCAGCAGTGCGTTCCAGGAAAGCAGCTCCGCACAGCACACCCGGGGCGTGCAGGCGGGCGCCAGGCCAAGGCACACCGAGTGAGCCCTCATTTCGTGCTCCAGCAGCACGAGTGGAGGAGGACTTGGATGTTATAAACCTGAGCAGCCATTGCTTTGGAGTTGGCGTACCGCAGTGCCGGGCAGCATTTCTTCCCATCACAGCACCCCTGGATTAACCAGGGGGTTTCATCTCTCCCCTCCCCTTCTTTTTGTGAGACTTGAAAGCCAAAGGCTGTCCCACAGAGACTGAAGCATCCTGCTGTGTTCGAATAGAGCATCTTCCATTCGTGAGAACAGTTAAAGATTTTTCACTCACATATTTACAAGCAACAGCTTTAGAACCAGCCCGGGCAGGCAGCTGGCCCATCAACAAGTGCTGGGCTGAGCCCAGGTGAGGGCTGTGCTGCAGCACTGAGCTCCATCCTGCATCCCCTAACACGTCTGCATTTTTAGGAGAGTCTGCCTAATGCAACGTTAGACTAATTGGAACAGCAACCCTATCGCAGATGCGGTGCATTTGTTGTAGCCACAATCCCTTCCCAAACCAATACAGGCAGTTTTCCAAAGCCCAGGTCTGAATTCCCACGAACACAGAAAATCCCATCCCCTGCCTCGCCCTGTGCCATTTACATCTGCTCAACCCCGAGAAGAGAGAGCGGCCGGTGGGGCTTCCAGACAGACCCCTCTGTGCCTCTGCATGCAGCCGGGGGGTGAGGAGGCAAAAAACGGGGCAGGTAAAAGCAGCCGGGGCCTAGGAACCATCCAGAAAAACGGCGCAGCAGCCACCACACATGCTCAATAGCTACTTCCGTAACCGAAAAAGAGGATTTCATGAGGAGCGATGTGCCCGGCAGGTCTCAGGCAGTCATTCCGCAAGAGCTGAGCCACTCACAGCAGAGGGGAGGGCAAACGGAGGCTGCGAGGCCAGCCCCTGCCTGCAGCAAGCAGGGGGGTCCCCTCCATCCCGCGCCCCACGGCCGCTCGTGCGTCACCGCAGCTGCGGAGCGCGGCGGTGGCCGCGGAGCTCCCACCGGTGCTGCCTGAAATGCGGCGCAGGGATGCGCCGGGTACCCCGCGGTATGCAGGGTAAAATCTCTCGGGAAAATCGGCTATGTAACAGCAAGCAAGGTTGATCGGCACAAAGAGATGTAGTGCACACAGGCTCCCGTTTAAATTATTCACAGTATTCCCAGTAGGTACTTGCTGCCTTATGTAATTTGCCATGCCTTCCGCGTGCACTAAATGTTAATTTTAATAGGGAAATGGGTGATACTTTCTCTTGGAAGCCTTACTGAAAATAACACCTACACATCAGGGGTTTATATAAAACCACCCCAAAGTTTAACTTCACATAATGCTTTCTGGAAAGTTTGGTCTAATCTTCTGTATAGAATTAAACTGAGGAACAAGTCGACAAGACGTGGAGCAGTTACATAAAACACTGCCTTCCCTCGCAGCACAGCACATGCCCTGACATCACAGCAGCTCTCAAGGAGCACAGTTTGTAATGCAAGACCAGCAACGGCTTCTTCTGTATAAGAAAGCAGTTCTGAACTTCAGCAGCCCCCAGCAGGCGCATCCAGGAGGAAGGAATCAGGGCTTCCTCTAATACATCACACATATAGAGATGCATACATAAATCTGCATATACACATAGACAGGGATAGCGTATTCTGGGCTCCCACATAACAGCCAAACCAGAAGGGCCGTCCTCACAACGTTAATTACAGTAACAGTAATTTTGAGGCATGCCTCTGAAGCAGGTGATGCCAAATCTTCATCCCTTATGTGCGTAATACTTGACTCAGCCATGTGACCACGACTCCCTCCAATGGATGTCTCCAGCAATTAGCACAACCCACTATCAGCTAACCAAATGCAGCTGTAAATCAGGAGCAAGGATTTATTATCTGAATGCTTAAAGGTCCTGTATTCACCTCCCACTGACAGGTACACTGTCTCCCCATGAGATAGCAGGATGGTCCAGGGGTGGGTAGCAGGAGTGCAGCGTTTCAGCTTCAGTTCCCTGCTCTGCCATAGATCCTCTACGCAGATTAACAGCCTACACTGCAGTCTTGGATGCGCAGAGGCACCTGTGCTTTGCTAACACATCAGCTCCATCTTCCACTAATTGCATAAACAGAGCACTTACACCCACAACCCGAGCACAAATACGGTGAATTACACCGATGCAGCTGTAGGGAGGCAGTGGGGCTGAGAACCCCAGTTCTGCCAGGCAAGGAGAACACACTCAGCAGTCAGCCCAAAGGAGATGATCCTTTCGGAGAACCCAGGAAAGTGTCAGGCAGATCCCAGAGTGGGCACGTAACTGTCTGGAAAACAGCTGCCAGCGATCTCAGAGCAGCTTCAGGTGTCCCTTCATGTTCCTTTTTGTGCACAAACCCCATCTCAGACCTACATGGCACAACGAAAGAAGTTTAAACCCAGCGTTTGCGTTACTAATACTGCCCGTGAAGAGGAACAAGCAGCAGTGGCACCAAGGGATGAGTGGGCAGGGGAGGTGCAGCTACTCCTCTGCTCTTCAGCCTCATCTGCTGGCACTTACCAGCTGCTGCCTACTGCATCCAGCACTGAGGTGGGGCCAGAGCCCTCAGCTCTATTAGAGATTATAAGAGGACCACCACAGTCTTTTTTTTTTTTTTTTTTTTTTTTCCAAAATCTAGTCAGGAATTAAGTTTAGAGTTTCCAGGATTAAAGGCTACTGGTATCATGATTTGCTAAATTTCCAAAAAACGGAGGCATTTCTTAAACTGGAAGCTGCCTCTTTTTCCTCTCTTCACTGCAAGCAACAGGCATGGCTGAGGCAGAGCGCTCTGCTCCATCCTTCAGTCAGAGGGGAGGAGAGGGCTACACCAAAGGGAAACATCCCTCAAGAGACCCCATCATTTTATATTTTTATGGACTGACCTCACTGGAAATCCCCGAGAACTTAACGTTCCTTACCCAAAGTGAGTTGCACACAAAATGGATGAATGACTGTAAAGTCAGGGCACAGGTTTTGGGAGTCAAATTTACCTTTTTCTACCCACTCAGGGTCCCTTGCCTTTCCACTCCAACTTGTGAATGCCAGGGCTCCCCACTGTCCACATGAACTTGGGACTGTCTTCCAGTAGCTTTCTCTCTACTTCTTTCTTTTGCCGTTCTTCCTTTTCCTTGCTTTACACATCTCCCTTAAAAGTTTCCACTTCACCTTGTCCTCTGATCCAGTCCTCCCTCCCTCAGCAGCCTGTGTCCTCAACCAGAGAGAAACAACAAAGCAAAGCAGCAGGTGACAGTGACAAGCTCAGCCTCCTCCAGCATCTTCCCTGCTAACTGCATAACATGCTTTAGCAAATTCATAGCATAGCTAGACAAGCAAATGATTCATATACTGAACCAATATAAAATACAATTACAGAAAGACAAAGGAGAAAGGAGGAGAGGTGGGCAAGGATGAGTTGATGATCCCAAAAGCTGCAGGGCATAAAATAGACTTCAGAAGAATTTCTGAAGAGGAGAAGGCTGAGATGAGAGCCTGCAAAGCAGAGAAAGGGGAGAGAAGACAGATAGGGAACATGGCAGAGCACAACCCATGAAACAAGCAGCTCTCACAGCACGGCTAAGAGTGCTGGAAAAGAGAGTAAGTTAAGTTTCTAAGCCCACTTTTGCAGTGTTTAGAGAACGTAGTGCAGTTCTGGAGGCTGAGTTGGCTGTGCTGCATAACCTGCTTGACCAACTGGCCAAGAGCATTACACAAAGCTCAGAGGCTGCAGGGATAGACCTGAGCATCTCTGGGTCACTGCTCTAAGTATTCCATGAAAACAAAACCCAAGAATTTCACCAAAGGATGGGAAGCACCATGCCGACCTACAATGCTTGACCCTTGGTAGATGTATTACATACACAAACATACTGAGCTCAGGCAAGCTGCAGTAGATGAACTCTGTCCCATTCTTCACCATCTAGCTCCATCACAGAAAACAAGAAATGCTATACAACACAATCACATCCACAGTGTAGAGGTCAATTCATTTCCAGCCATTTCAATTAATACTAAGAGACAGACAGCAATCCAAGGTAGGCCACGGTGGGTGTGAGGTACTTGTGCACCAGCCCTGGGTAAGTGTTCCCTTGAAAGCTAACTGTGTTCCAGATGAACAAGACTCAATTCTGTGAGCAAAGGGCAAAAGTGACATGTCAGGTACCAACCAAGGTTAGCTTTGGACCACATCTGGAGACATCAGTGGATGATGGCTCCTTCTGCACATTGATCCAGCATCTTAGCAGGTTGTGCTCTTTTCTCTGTTGAAGAATTAAAGCACTTGCATCACGCTGGGAAGGAGAGAGAGTGCCAAAGCCATGTTTGTCACTGTGGTCTTGAAAGGGGCCCAGAGGTACACGTGTACAACTGCAAGGCTCTGCCCCAGCAGTGGCTGTGCCACCACAGGGGCTGATGTGCTGATATCATCAGGTTTCAGAGCTTTTGTAATGCCATGCAAATCAAAGCTCAGATGGCATCGGGAGAGAGCCTGTCAGGGAAGCTGATCCCATTGGACTTGTCTGGATTCCAGTGAGAAAGAGAGAACTATTTTTAAGATTATTTGAAGTTAAAGCATTAAGAAAGACTGAAATCTCATGCCTCTGGCAATCATATGGCAAGTGCTTTCACTTCTATATACATCTGCTCCATATCCCAGCCTGTACTTTACAAGCATCTTCAGACTCACCATTTTAGGAAAAGCAAAAAAAAGAAAAAACCTTTAAATCCAACAGAAATCAGGCAAGGTAATATCAGTTACCCTGGTCACAGAAATAGGCTTCAGGGACTGAGAAAGCTCAGTTTAGAAGATGACCTGTCACATTCAGACATTCGCTTTAACCTTACGTAAGCTCTCTTTTCTCTGAGAAACTGACCCAGAAAAATGCATACACATTTACTGCTACAGTTTACCTCTCAGGCTTATGGGCTTGCAGTTGAACTCGGAAATGAGACTAACAGGACCAAACTACAGAAAAACACAGGACAAGCTCCCTCCTTCCACATCCTCAGTGTGGGTCCCTGAGAGACACAGAAGTAGAGAAAAGAAATCTCTTGCCCATGAAAATCAAAGGGTGCATTTCAGCTTTGACGCAACACAGGAAGATCCTTTGAAACCCAACACACCACATGTCCCGTGCAGCTACAAAGCAACTCTGATGGATTATTCTCACCTGCCCGAGTCTGCAGAGATCCAGCAATTAGCAGTGCAAGAGGGAGATGCTTGGCAGCATGGAAGCAGCATGATCCATGATGCACATACCAAACAGCCACATCAGAAACTACACAGAGGATAGGGTAGAAAAGTTTTCAGTTCTGCTTTGTGCCTTTACTGACTAGCCTTAACAAAAGAATGGGTTTAACGAGGACTCTCCTGTATGAGGACTCCCCATTCTCTACCAGTCATACCATAATCAGCACTACTAATGGGCATAGCCAAGTCAGACCCCGCCCCAGCGCACCATAGGGAATACAAGGCTCATAAACTTGAGCGTCCTGACACAGTACACTCCTTAGGACTTACTGTTCAGCTTTTTACTGCTGCAAGTTATCCATGAGGTATGTATTAGGAAAGCAGAGCCCAGTCCCATGGCTTTCTGAGCATCACAACTCAACGCTGTGGCAGCTGGGAGCAGAAGCCACAGCCCTGCTTCATGCAAGAAGGATGGGGACAGAAAGGAGTCACACTTCCAGCTCCTTGCAGCCCTCCTCATCTCCATTCTGCAACACTGTCAGCTTTATCTGCCTCGGATAGCTCCTTGTCAAGATATTGAGGAAACTAAAAAACACATCTGATTAAGAGGCTGACCCATGGGTCTCATGTTCTTCACACAAATTAACCCAGAGCTTTAAAGGTATTGCATATAAAACATTTTCTCCCCCTCACTCTGCCTCCCAGACAGAAAAGAGAGGGAACAGCCTACTGATTCTGGCACTCCTGTGATGAAGAAAACAACACAGAGCAGCCAAATGAAGTCAGAATTCCAGCTGGGGATCAGTAGATGTACGAATAGAATATGAAATGCTCATTTTTATCTGCCGTAATATTAGCATCAAATTAAAAAAAAAAAAAAAAAGTGTACAGCTTTTTTTAATTATTATTATTTTTAATTTTTCCAAGTCAGATAGATGAACGGCAATGGGCTTTCAGTTCCTCTTCCAGCCCAGCTCAGCAGGATCGCTTGCAGTGAGAGCCTGCAGGCTGCAGCCCTGTGGTGCTGCACAAAGCCCTCCAGGAGCGACCAGCCCTGCCTCGCTGCCCACTGCTCCTGACAACGCATGACTGGGGCGAGCCAAAGGGATGCTTGCTGGGCAGGATCACACGGACAAACCTGCCTGCAGAGGACATGGGGTTAGCACAACAGGCACAGAAAGGAACCCGGCGTTGCCTTGGCTTCTTCAACAAGCACAAATTGCACTCCTGACTCACAGTGCCAACACTGAGGTGTAACAGGAAAGTGACGAGGTTCCCTGTGCTACTCTAACGTAGTGTTGCAGGGGTTTTGAGTGCTTAAGTCTACAACCTGAAAATAATTACAGTAGAGAAGGTGCAGTTTAATTGTTGGAACAACATGACCTTGGGTTAAATCCAAGGAAACCCGTAGCATGGCAGATCTGGGAGAAAGAAGGTGAGATCCCATCTGAACAGATTTGCATACAAAAACAATGCTCTGGGTGCAGTGAGAGCTAACTGGCACTGCAGAATAACAACTGGACTTCTCACCCGCTTACTGGAACAGACATCAGGGACTTCGCAGCCTGAAACTGCTCCCGGATACGGCACTCCTGCAGTTCTCTAACAACTCCTTCCCACATTACATAATAGGAAGAGTTATTTATTTTTTGATAAGATGCCTTTTCATAACAATAGAAACTATTGGAGACTGAGATAACTTGATGAATTTTTCCTATTATCTAAGAGCTTAGTCACTCAGGGAATTAGTCATGTTCAAAATAACAGCCAGGCTCAAAGAGATTCAGAGCAACCGTTCTGGAGCAGAAGCAGCTAATGTCATAAATACATTAAGATGTTAGCTTGAAGCATTTCAGAGATTTTTCAAGAAGTCTTTAAAAAAGAAAAAAAGGAAAACTCTCCGTTGTATATGAGGAAATCAGGTTCTCAGCAGTTCAAAACCCACCGCAGCTTACAAAGCCTGCTGTGCTCAAACACTGCAGTCCACAGGAGGGACAGATGGACACAGTGCCCGCATGGCGCGTGTGGCTTTGCAGCCAGTGCGTCCCGTTAGGTGCTCTATGAAATACTGCTCAGTATTTCCACGGCACTCCCAAGCAATGGCCTCACAGCGTTTTCCAGACATCCCCAATGAGTCCCTGAGGTACCTCAGGAGGCAGAGAAGTTGGCGTCACACCTCCTGTCCAGTTGGTAGCAAGCAGGGCACAGAGCCAGGGTGTGCACATGGGACCAGGCCTCCTCCTCGCCTTGGGACTGACACAAAGGCCAGCATGCACAGGGTGTTCTACAAATGGTTTTATTTAGTGAAGCATCCACTCCTTCCTAACTAGGATGTTCATCATGCGCTCTTATGGTAGCGCCAGTGGAGGGCTACAACTGGAAGATTAAAGAAGCCCCAAACAGGGAGTGAAATGGAAAACAGAAACTGTGTAGGTGAGAAAAGATCACCCAGAGAGATGCATTTGCTCGTACTCACTTAAGCCTTCGGGAACTAAATGACATTGCAGTACATTCAAACTTCCACAGTGTGTGTGGATGGAGCTCCTTCAACCCAAACATCAACCTTCAGTGACAACAGATCCCAGGAGGAATAGGAACAAACTTGCAAAAAAAAAAACCATTTTGTGGAAAAAGGCCCTCCTTGCTTAGGCTGCAAAGCACCAGCCTCTGCACAACACCCAACCTGCCTGGCAGTTTCCCTGGGCGTATCTCTGCAGAGTGCATGGCAGCTGCAGGCCGTGTGCCCACCGTTCCCTCCCATCTCTGTGGGAGCTCAGGGTGCCTCTGCAGTCCTGTTCTTCCTGAATGCCTGCAGACCGTAAGACCCCTTTTCCGTCTTACCCCTGCCTGCCTTCCATAGCTGCAGTTGTTTATCCTAGGCTTAGACTGCTTTCTCCTCCTTTTTTCCTGAGTTCACACTGAGCTTTCCAGGATTAAGCAGAAAGACTCTGCTCTACATAAAATATCCCTTGATCTGCACACTGACAAGCAGAGAAGAATTGGTGAGGAGAAGCATATGAAAGTTTCCTGGCTGCTGGACTGCCCCATTCACAAACATCTTCACAGCTTCCAGTATTTGGCACTTTTATGCACGGAATTCTTTCCCAACGTATTTCAAGTTGTGGGGGATTTACAATAGCTTACATTTTGTTTATGACAGTGATGTAAAACGTCAACAACAGATGGATTTTAAATGTTTGAATGACAACACACTGTAAAAATACAGCTGTAAAAAAAATAGAAGACTCTCTACCTATTGAAGCTGATGGCTGCACTCACCTTGGCTTTCCCATGCACAACATTTAGGTATAGACTTAGGCCCTATGTGAAGAAATAAGGAGAAAGAAGCAAGTTCACATTTCCTTTTAAAAATACATACAAAGGCTTGAGGAAAAAACTCTGCCCTTTTCACATAAAAATCCATTCCAGAAAAGACTTACGGCATGACTTAAACCAACTCATTTGATTACCACACTGAATCAATACCCTCTGTGAAGAAGGCCCAGCCAGAAAGAGAATCATTGTACCAACAACGCTGATCAGATATGTAGATTTATTCTCCTCACTACCAATGACAATTAGTTTCATCTTTCAGGGTTAAAAACAGATACTAGCAGAGTTGAGCAACTTAGTACCAATGAAGCATGTAAAATACCCTCATGGGACTCTAGCATAATTGGCAAAAGATTAATTGTTTAAAAAATGGAAAGCAGCACACGCAAAGGAGAAGAAAACAGCTCCAACAGAGCAACATTATGGAATAATAGTTACGTTTCAGGCTAATTTAGAAATAAAGAGCCACCTGCCATGAGAACAAAAGGTACCATCACTTATAAAGTACAGAGACATGCTTCTTAGAGATGACTAACTCTGAAAGGAGCGGGGCTGATTCTTTAACCCCATCCAGCAATGAGAATGATAGAAAACAGCACTTCAATAAATCAGTGCAGAGCGGAACTTCTGATAAATCAGTCTAAAATCTATCTTTAGACCAATGAGCCTGAGCAGAACAAACTCCAGGGGTGCTATCCAAAAGACATTTCTATTGGTGCTCTTTCATAGATACACATAAAATAATAAAGGGGGAAAAAAAAAGCCCAGAAAACAACGGGAGGCTCGGTGCTCATGGAAATTGGCCCAGTGTTGCTCTCGATGGAAGGGCAAGGTCCTCCTCCAGATGGCAGGCAGCCTAGTGTGCGAACAGACCAGCCAGCCGTCGCCCGGGAGTAACTGCCATAAACCACACTCCATTTCTGTGGCCCATTCTAGCCACTAGACTGAGATGATAACAACCACGCTGACTCGGTGAGCGCAGCTACTTCTATTGTGGAGTAACTCCTTTGTTTAGCACAGCGCGCCAATACGATCCAACAAAAAAATTACAAATCTGAGGAACTTACCACTGGGAAAATCGAGTAAAATCACAATTTGATGAACTATAACTATCTGCATTGGCATCCAGCCAGGACATCTGGACCAACAATCCTTGCCTTGCAAAAAAGAGAGCAGAATTTGTACGTAACAGCACAGCCGCAGGAGCATTCCCAGCAGCCTGGATGGGCTCTTTGCCCATCACAGCCCTCAGACCACAGCAACCCATGCACCAGGCTCCTCACCACAAGCCGTTGCAGTGATGCCTGCCAGATTAATCTTATCAGGCTTGCTTTTGTTTCACAATCATTTCTTTTTACCTTATTCTCAGATGAAAATATGCAGGGATACACAAAGAATCTTCAAATACTGCTGAGGTACTCATGCTGAAAACACAGACATCACAACCGTCCCTTTTATTTCTCTGTTATTAGATTGAGCAATGTTGGGAAATACTTGGGTAGAATCTGCTTCAAAATCAATCACCAGCATTTTACTTCCCTCAAAATAATAAATTGTAGGCTATTCAGCAACCACTATAATTTCTGTCTAAGAGAAGGCAAAGATTAGTCTAATCAGAAAAAAATAACAAAGCCTTCCTCGTTGCCAACAGCAAGAAAGGGAGCTGGAAAGATAAGAGGGCAAGGAAGTGTCAAGCCTTGCGCTGCGTCAATTAGAACCAGTTTGCCCTGCACCATGTCCCCCCCCGTTCCTGGAGCTCATCAGTCATCCAAGGAGGAAATGGAAAGGGATGATAGATCCCCATCCCGCTTTCTTTCCATCATTACTTTTATTTCAGCATGGTAATCTCTGAAAATGTAAATCAGTGAGCGGGTGAAAGGCGATTTGTGTTGCTTAGACACCAGAGAAGAGGGGAAAAGTGCTACGCTAGCATGCATGTGGGGAAGTGCAGAGAGAGAGTGGCAGCACGGAACAAAAAGCCTGACTATGCTTGGAGGGAGCAGCAAAGCCCCCGAACTACTGCTAGGTGGTAGACGAGCCTTAAATAGGACCCTAACAAATTTGCTGTCTGCTGCAGGCTGCTGTCATCACACACCAACCTGACACTCCCAGAGCTAGTGTCTTTGGGAAGCACAAGCCATTAAGCTCCTGTTTGTGCAAATACCTTCCCACTGGGGAGCCACCAGTTCCCAAATAGCGGTCTGTGGGCTGCCTCCACCACCGTCCCCGCTGCCAGAACATGTGCCGGGTGCCCCTGGCATTGCTAAGCACAGGAGGGGCTGAGCCGGGTGACGCCAACCGCCCGCACGGCTGATGCCATGGCACAGCACGCAGGGCACTGAGCGCCCAGGGAAGGGCGAAACAATCAGATAACCCAGCAAACCCAGCCCGGTGCGGAGAGGGGAAAGCAGAGGGAACTGCCATTGCAAAGCTGGGCTGCGTGAGCAGGGGGAGCTGGCGGGGAGGAGGAAGATCTCAATAACAACTGCATCTCTGCGCGGGGAAGTTTCTCAATGAGAAACGGAGACCCTTGCCAAGACGGAGGAATCTCCCCGCATTCCCTCCTGGCAGAGCCAGCCCTTCAGAGCTGCACTCGAGGCACAGCGAGGACATCTGCAAATCGGCGACAAATATATGTATTTTTAATAATCAAATCTGCCACTGCTTAAACTGCTTTCCTAGAGCCGCTGCTCTCCGGAGGAGCGCTGTGCAGCCCGACGAAGCGGAGGCAGGGATGCTCCCACTCGGCACACAGCCCGCCCCGCCGCAGCTCCCCATCCCCAGCAGGGCAGCCCTGATAGATCCCGGCGGCCGCCGGCAGCCCCCTGCCCTTCTCTCCCCAGCCAATACAGCGGCACCTGCAGAGCCCCCTATATCCCCCCCAGCCACCGCTCACATCCTGCCAAACCCACCCCCGGCCCCTGTCAAGCGCCTCTCCCCCCACCACGCCCCAGCGCGGGCACCCCCTCCTCCCTTCCCTTCCATTCCTCCTGCTCGGCACTTTGATAACGCGGGGTCCATAAAATGGCTACAGAGTGATCAATGGTTTCAAGGACAGGGAGTAAAGGAGGAGTCGGAAGATAGGACGGAGGCTTATTTCCCCTTCAAAGTACTGCAATAAGAGGAAAAGAGAAAGACATAGCTACCTGAACTCACCATTCCTGATCCATCCCTTAGCCACTGCATCTTGCTTCTGATGATGTCCTTATTATCAGGGAGGGGAAAAAAAATCCCTACTGCCTGGCGAGAGCTGACAGAGAAAAAAGAAGCCCCCCGCCCCCACCCTGAAGCTCTCAGTCAGGCATCCTCAGCCTGGCAATCCCGTGCCTGTCAGGAGCACGCTGCGAGCAGCCTCCTCGCTACCTGGGCTCCCGTTCTTTACTTCAGCCACAGACCGAGGGATTTGAGGGGAGGGGGCCGTCCTTCTCCTGCCTCTCAGTGCTTTGAGAACTCTGCGGGAGGGGAAGGAGGGGAGAGCAGGGAAGGGCACCTATGGGACTTCGGGAGGGTTCCCGCAGCCCTGCCGTCCCCCCGGGGCTCCCGACTCGCAGAGCTGAGGCTGGGCTTTGGTGGCACCTACGGGGCAGCAGCTCTCAGCCCGCTCTCCGTGTGCAGGGTGAGTCCCCTTCCCACCGAAGCACCTTGCAGCCTGGAGAAGTGCTGCACCTGCCCACAGTTGTCCTCTCCCAGCACCTGTGCTCCGCTCGCCTTTAGTTTTAGTCCTCTTTGCTCTTTCCTGGCTCTCCGGTCAGAGCCCCCTGCCCCGTTAGCAGGATGCTCATTAAGCACTCATCCCCAGTATAGCTGTGATTGGTGAGATCAGCTTGGCACTGGCTAGAAGAGGCGGCAGTAGCACATGGGACCAAATCCTCCCAACACTGCGGCCAGGACACGCACACTGACATTGTTCTCCCCATTTTGTTGGGTATGCATGGAGTTGGAAACGAGCTCAACGCTGTCACCACAGCCTTGTGCCCATCGCCTGACAAGGGGCCGCCCGTCATAGTGACTAACATGCATCCGAGTGCCATAAAAACCACCCCAGCAAAATTCCCAAGATCTCTCCAGCAGCCCCTGCCATCTGCCCCAGAGGCAGGAGAGGGCAGATATAAACCAGGGAGATAGTTTGGAGATGGCTGGCTTCCTGTGCTGGGTCCCAGAGCCAGGACACACACATACTGGGCATACTGGGTGTCGCTGGATCCACACACAACACATACTGCAAAACCTGTGAGAAGCTGCAGTTTCCTCTGTTGCATTTGCAAACCTTTGTTTGAAGGCTTTTCTTCCACATCCTCTGGCATGCAGGGCAGAAGGGCATTTGAATCTCCTGTTCCTGACCTCTAGAGGAGTCAATGTTTTTCCTGCAGCTGAAGGTTGAGTCAGGGAACACCAGGCAGCTCCTCGTGACTACCGCTTTCTGCTGGTTCTGCGCCACGCAGCGGGAGGTACGGGAGACCTGAGCGTAGGTGTCTTCATTTGTTTATTTAAATAAGACAGGATACAAGCATCAGGTAGAGCAAAGGGATGCTGCCCAGCATCTCTGCACCACTTCGGCCCCATGCAGCCTGTTCCAGTTACATCAAGCCATATCCCATCATCTTTTGTACAGACACTGACAGCCATCATTATTCCCTGAGACGGCCGACAAAAGAAAGAGTCGGGAGACAAACATTCAAATAAGCCCAAACTCCAGAATTGTGCCTAAGCTTCCTATGTTAAGTGACAATCCACATAACTTATTTACACAAAGGAGGTCTCTGGTCTGAAAAACCCCATCTCTGAAACCCTCCTAAGTGGAACGTGCTGTCAGCCTTGGTCCTTTCCCATTGGGGAGCCACCAGTTCCCAGTTGCCCAGCACAGCAATGCCCACATCGCTGCACAGCCTTGTTTTCACACAACTCAGGGGGCATCTTTTACCTGCAGTGTCAGTCAGGTCCACTGCAGCTTCACCAGCTAATAGAAAAGCTGTAGGGGGTTGGGAAGAGCTGGGATGGAAGAACGGACAGACACCCTGTGTGCATGGGCATTGCTTCCTTTCAAAAGAAAAGCAATGATAGGGTTAAGTGTTCCTCCTACAAGGAAGCACCAAATGAGATGCAGTACTGTCAAGTACATACACACACACAACACAAGACAGACCTCCTAAACACAAGACCACTTAAAAACACACTGAATCGTACCAGTAACTGCACATACTTCAGTCAAAGATACACCCATCCTAACCCTGACAGTGCAAATGGAGGGAGGTGTTGTCTGGCACATCTCACGTTGCTCTAATTGGTGAAATGGATCTGGAGGAGGACAATTTTTGTTAAGGCTTGTTATGCACAAGCAGAAATTACACCGATTTCTCTTCTCCCACTGTCGGCTGTTGATTAGGCTCATCAATAAGGCTAATATTCTGCTGTTTCATTTCCTGTCCCTTGTTTATGCTAAGCAGATTTGAGAAGTAAATCAAAGGTTGCCAGGTTAAGTCCCAATCCCTGCAAAGGTGACAAGGGGAACAAAAACCAGAGCTCAGCCAAATCCCGAGTCAGCACCAGCCTGCTCCCAAATCCAGCCCTGCCCAGATCAGCAGGGCTGCAATCCTCTCTGCCACACAAACATCTCACAAGAACACAGCTGCATTTTCTCCACCAAGAAAGCACACCTGTTGCCTTGTGGTCTACAAAACACACTCTGCAGCCAAACAGCAGCAGGAGACCAAGCCCAGCAACTTTGCCAGAGCAGAGGGTGCAACAGGAAGAGCCACCTGCAAGCTCCTCTGCTGCAGCAAGCTCTCAGAGGAAGGTATCTGCCTTTGGGGAAAGGCCACCACATCTTGGTTCCTCCAGGACTGTGAAGAGGGATGTTGCAACCAAGCACACGTGAATGCACTGTGGGCAGCCCTACCAGCATACACTGGAGATTCCGCATTTCAAATGGGGGTCTGGAGCTGTGAGCTACTATGGGGCAGTGCTACAGACACTGCACTGGTAGAATCCAGATTGCCTAAGGGGAAGCAGAGGCAACCTTCAGCATGTAGTTTAGGCACTGAAAGGCAACGTACACCATAGGGTCCTTCCCTAAGATTTAGCTTACAAAAACATGATTTCTTCTACGAATGACAATACCTAGAAAGGCACAGAAGACACAGGCAACAATAGCAGGCCCAGTTAGCCACCCCTCACCACCACTCTGTGAGAGACAGGGATGTCACAGCTGCATGTCAGCTCTTCCAGGGGTAAGACCAGCTGAAGATGTGCCAGCAATACCCGCGTGCACCTGAGACCACCAGCAGCCCATGCGTCGTGTCTCTGGGCTGACACAGGGCCTGTGTTTGCAGCATCTGGGTACAGGCAAGGGCAGGACACAGGTACCTCCTCCCTCTGACAGCCTAGGCCAGCACGGGTTCTGCTGCTGACTGCCACAGGGCTGATATTCACAGTGTGTAAGTCTCAGGTGAGTAGGGATGTGAAGGTAGAGACAAGTTTTACCTGGAAACTGCTCTGTAGTAGCAGTCGTGGCTGATGTAAGTACTGTATTATAAGTACTGTATTAGATTAATGCCACTTTTCCATTTATTTCTCTTACTTAATTGCTGCTGGAGAGATGGATCCAAAAGCAAAGCAAACAAGTACAAGCAGGAAGATGCTCACTGATCACATCACAGCACTGAAAAAGCAAAAAGAAATCTCCATCCTCGTACCTCAACTAGCATGGTTGGAGCCATGCAGCTGACACACAAACATTAATGCCATCACACCACAGTCTGCTCTCCACTCCCCCTCTCTCCCACCTGCTTATTCACTGCTGTGCTGCATCATCACAGGGCAGCTTGCAGGTACAGACCCCTAGTTTGAGACAGATCCAAAAGACCACCATGGGGATCCTGAACTGCCCAACCATTTCCTTGCAGCCTGCAAGAGCAGCAAAGGGAGGACGGGAGTGTTAAAGGATTTCACCTGCCTCTAATGTTGTTTCTTCACTGTGCTGTACCACGCATCACCTGAAATCTCCGGTAGGTTGTTCAAAGCTGATTCTTTAATCACATCAGAAGAATATTGCTATAAACTGCTCTCTGGATGTGGAAACATCTAACTTCATCTAAGACGCTTCTTCCCTGTTTCTGCCACTCCTGCCCTCACAGGAGCATTTTCCTGCTGGCCTTTCCCTCTCCAGCTGCAATGTTCACTGCCAGGGATGGAGCGCATCCCACAAACGCCTCCCATGGAGATTCCAGTCCTGAATCACCTCGTTCAAATGAAGCCCCAACAGTGCTCTTTGGAGAGCCCTTCCACTCAGCGCTTATTTCATTGCTGCAGCTGGCAGATGTTCTTCATCGCATATTAGAGAGCGCAAATATGTTCTTGTAGCCATTGTCTCTATTGAACTGCAAAGAAAAGGCACCAAATCCTACAGGTTAATTAATGAGCAGGGAGGGGGAATTTGTTTAACCTCTACTAGGAATTAGCCAGCATAGCTTTATAAACCAATCAGCCACGCTACACAACTATGAAGTATCTTCCTTCAGGAAAAAAAACTCAAACACATGGACCCTACGGAATACTTTCAGAATGGACCAGTGCCTCTCAGATTAGCACAGCAATAATGCAGTGCTTCAGGCTCTCGCTAAGTATTATTATTTATGGTACATTACAAGGTAGATTGTTTGTTCTTTAGTAAGAGATGACATATTCAGCAGGCCCTGAAATGCGTCCTCCTGAACCAACTCTGACACAAAGACACTTTTAGTCATAAATTAAAGGATATGACCAAGAGCAAGAAATAATTTGCTATGATGTAATTGATCAGGATCTTGCAGTTTACCAAGAAAAAGGTTATTATCTGCCCACTGCAGCTGCAAATGAGGTGCACGAGATGCTCCCCTGGCTTGTCCAAGGCCACTCACCAAAAGCAGTGCTGGAGAGGGACAGGGGAGCCCAAACTTGTGCTTCTCTGCTATGAAGCCACTCCTCCAGTTCAGACCAGCTACACATATGTACCCTCTATAAACCACCACAATCTATTGTTATTTCTAATTTAATTATGCATATTTGGTGTAATATTACGTATGCTTGATACATTTATATTTAGCAGTCACGGTTCAAATAGATGCTAATGAAGCCCCAGACAGAGAGGCGTATCACACATAGGTGGCTCCTATGGTAATGGAGGTAAATGACCACTATCTGGACACTCTCCTCCCAGTATTTGTTTCATTTCAGCAATAAAAAGATAGCTTCAATTTTTGCAAGGATGGCCAAGGTGTCCCACAAGCCCTGGCACTGCCCCAAAAGCTGCAGGTCCTGAAGCTGCCCCTTCCCTAAGCTCCTGGCCTGCACCCTGCTTACTCTGCCTTTTGCCGAGTCACTGACAAGACGACTCATGCCTCAGCCCATTTGATTTGCTAATGTCTTTCAGCTTTCTCCAACAGTGGCATTTTTAAAACTCCCACACCTGCTTTAATTAAGGCATGGCAGTCTGTTTCCAAGGAACGCACTCTGTTGCTAAGGCCTCTGCTTTGGAGGTGAAAATTAATAACCTGCGCTCAAATTAAAATCAGAGAGTGATGAGGAAAGCACCCCGGTGCAGATCCCCAAGCCCGTTAAAAGTCTCTCCAGCATCCAAGTCTTCTTTATGGCCATCTGCTTCTAGCACTGCCCTAGTTCTGCTTCTTCAGGGAAAATCCTATGGAGATTAAAAAAAGGAAATAAAACTAAATTTGAAAAAGAAAGGGCTTTACAAGTAGCACAATGCACGTATATAAATTCACTTAGCTTGTGTACTTAGAGAAAGATCTGCAGCCCAAAAACGATTTTATCTTTTTTTTTTTAAAGCAAACGAGCTTAATGTTACCACTCACGAGAAGATCTACAGGGAACCACTGCCTCAGCTCCCGTCAGCATATATTTTAAGGTGAGAAGGGTCTGGCAAAGCCACATACCCTGCTCTGTGTTCCTCCCTTGCGCCAGGGCCCAGGGACAGAGCATCCTGCACCCACAGCACAGCCGTGCCTCACAGCCCTGGGGGTCTTGCAGCCCTCCTGGGTCTCAACACAAGAGCTAGATTCACACCGAGCTTCTGTCCACCACCCCCTCTTCCTGACCCAAACCCAGTGGGGATCCCACTGGAGCCAGCTGCCTTCAGGCAACACATCCTGACCTGGTTCTACACCTACAAGTATGTACTGACCCCCAGAATAGAAATGCTTTCCTCCCACTGAGATATCTGCACCGGCAGAACATGCAGTGGTGAGATGGCACAGTGAGACCCAGCCAAGGGAGAGAGCTCTTGTTGATGTCCAGGGCAGTACCACTTGAATATTAATTTTGCAGCATGACTCTCTATAAATAAAGCCACTGCAGAAGGCAAGTAGATTGGTCTTTCAAGTCCTCACATCTCCATTAGGCAGGTGAAGGCTTAATGAGCAGGTCATATTTATAGAGTTATGGCCATAGTTCATCAAAATGCACAGCGTAATGCAGAGAATCCTTTTGTATTCACTTGCTGCTTGTTAGCTCAATTATTTAACGCAAGCTGTGACCTGTGGCCCCGGATGCTGGCTTTGAGCAGCTCAGTTCACGGCAATGGTTTCATGGCTTTGCTTGGCCTGAGCATCAATTGCTTGGTGAGAGACCCTTACCTAAGGGAGGTGCACAGAGAGAGCAACTACTGCAGAAGAGAGGGCTCCTGGAGCAGCCAAACCTCAGCCCTACAAGTATGGGACATCCAGCAGCAGCCAGCCAGGACAAAACAAGGAGAATTTGGAGCTTTATCTGTAGGACTATCTGTATTCAGTCCTTAGATACATCTGTTTCTATGTACCTAGGTCAGGTCAATCTCAAAGTTTCCAGTGCCTTCCCACACATTTCTCTCTCCGTTGTCTCGTGCCTGCCATCAGCTGCGTCAGCCAGGGAGCAGCTGGGCAAAGAAAACACACAGCAAAAGGAGCAGCTGGGACCAGCCCCAGCATCACCAATAGAACTTCTTGTGCTAGAGCATCATCTGCAGCTCCAATCAGCATAAGGAAGCCTTGCTCAGTTTATTAACTATTGACTTTCAGAGTCTGAAAAATGACATAGACAGGTGCTCTCCTTCAGTACTTCACGTTGCTACAGCACCACGAAACTCCCCTTCTGAGAGAGCATTGTCTTGCATCACTCACAGGAGTTAAATAAAAGGGAGGCAGAGAGATCCCCCTCCCCACCTGCCATCTGCAGAGGGATGTAAATTCACCTGCTGGATGGTACTGCAGACCGAAGGCTGCAGCTCTTCGAACTCACTGAGCACACTGCTTTCATCTCAGGCTACTTTCCAAGGCTCCTCATCAGCCTTTCAGTGGTGCAGCTATCCACAGGTCTTCCCCAGCAAGCTCAACCCACAAAGGAGCATTTTAATCTTGTTTCATTTTTGAAAGTATTCAAATTTCACTTTCCGGCACTGCCTTTCTTAAAGCTTCCGTCTCTGTTCCCCTCCCTAAACCTCCTTGCTGGCATCCTTTGAAATTGTTAAAACTCATCTGCCTACAACAATTACTAACGCGCTGGTTTAATTCTAAATGAGATGAGATCCCTCCCGGGCTTGTTTTTATTATTGCAGAGGAAACAGGCCAGAGGCTCAGAGGATCTCTGGCTTGCCAGGGAGAAAGCAGTAGGAAGGGGTATTGCTCTCCCGCTGTTCCCATGTCTTTCATTTCTGCACTGCCACGCTGTACATTATGCAGTATCAGTGCAGCGGGGTGTGCAGTAACGCGAGGAGACAGGCACATCCAGGAGGAGCCAAAGGTTTCCCCATGGAAGTTATTTCACAGCAGGGATGCTCAACAGCAAATACAGGGTGTAAAACATGGACAAGGATCATCTAACATCTTCCAGAGCATTTACAATTCTAGGTCACATACTAACAGAAGTCTACAGAGGTCAAATCTCGGGAGCAGTTATAAGACTGTGGTCAAATAAATAAAGGGGTGAAAACCAGCGACAATACTGCCTGGAAACCCTTTCCGTAGAAAACCAATTCCTTTATTAAATGTACATCCCCATAAATATGTAACATTCTCTCCCTCTAGTGGCTGGAGGCTTGGAAATAAAGAGGATGGAAAATGACCTTGCGATCCCAGGAAAAAAATGGAGTTGTCCCATCATGCCTGTCCGCTGAGCCCCAGGGAGAAAGGCATCATCCCAGCAGGCACAAAGCCTGACACCGAGTCAAGGCATTCCATCCTCTGCAGCAGTCATTCCCCATCAGCACTATGCAGAACAGGATGCATGGAACTGGTACTGAGATTTCAGTTCACCTTCACCAGACACCTACGGGTTATTGTGCTAAAGTCACTTACCTATATGCATTGCCTGCCTGTGTTTGTTTTTCTTCTCCACAGCATCCCACTTTGAGACTAGTACTTGTTAATGCACCACAGCCAAGACCGTGTAAGAGCTGCTCTGTGCTTATTCTCACCACATCAACCAGTTGGTCTGCCAGGTCTACTCACACCTAACAATGTCACTATGCTTGCAGGAAAGCACGAGGCAGAAACAAGCCACCCTGAGATGCTCTGACAGCACGAAGAGCAGTAGTGAAGCAAACCAACTTGAAATGATATAATGCAATAAACACATAAAGCTCTTTCATAAACTGCTTCTGAATGCTTTCACCTTAGTCTTACTCAACAGTTTCAAAGAACACAAAATACTGTGCTTCATCCCACACTTTTGGTCCCGAGATTTGGGTACGGAGCTTTGCTATTTGTGAGTGCTGGGATTTGTTTTCACAGAAGTCTTTTACCCATCCTATAAGGATAACTAGTGAGGTACAACCTCAATTCTAAATGAATGTAGCATTGTTCAAGAGGAAAGAATTCTTGGAAGACAGCATTGCAATACTGGTTGAAGACAGCTCCATTCCTCCAGCTATAATAAAATTCTATCATTCCATTTATTTCAGCTAAAAGAAGTCACACAATAACAGACACTGTTATATCAGCACCAAATATACAAGTGTGGGTATGAATACTGGATGAATATTCTTGACAACAACAGCAAAAATGTTCTTATAAAAGGCTGGGAAAAAAAAAGGGAAGAAAGAGGTGAGGGATGCTGTCCAAAAGAGTTGGTGGTTTTGATTCAAAGATAACACTTGCAAATATTCTTTGCAGTTTTTCCAGCCCTGCATGCCAATCAGAAGCACATCTGAGCCTTTTCAACATCCCTGGGAAAGCAGGGTGCGTTTGCAGTGGGAATGTCTCGAGCTCTGTACAGATTTGCACAGTCAGGAGAAAATATTCAGAAGGAAATCTTGTTTTGAACTGCCCTGGGAAAGGTTAACAGTGGTCCCCCCAACCTCTCTAGCCTCAGTCACTTCTCTCCCGCTCTTGCTAAGAGATGTACGGTGACACTCCCAGCAGGGGCTTTTGTGAGATGAGTCTCGTTGTATGACCACAACCATCTACATGTTGTTATATTAAAGAACTGGAGGCAAAGTGGATTACATACACCCTAGCAGATGCCTGTAACAACCAATGAGGCAGGCAGATGTTAAAAACATTGTTAAGCCAAAATGCCATTCAACCACTCTGTGCTTTTCCTGCACTTCCACCTCAGTTACTCCTGATTCAACAGTCAGGTCCATCCCTTTCTGAACCTGTCCTTTGCCACTTGGTGCTCACACCGGCAGCAAGGCTTACAGCAGGGCCCCAAATGCTCCATGGCATCACTGCTGAGCACACGGGATCGCACAGAGGTAAAGACTTTAGGAGCACATGTGATGTGAAATCAGAACACCATCTACTGCCTTCTGGAGTGCTAAATATACCAACGTTTTACTATGTACCTTCCTACATAGCTATCTCAAGAGCAGTCTGTATCAGTCCCTAAAGGCGGCAGTTTGCTATTTATACTTAACACGCTTTGCAATTTTTGTCACTAAAGCTCCATAAATATCTTATACACGGGGCTTTTTATCCTTATAAACTTCAACATGGGAAAAATCTGCACTATAAACTAATCTTCACAGGTTCTTAGAAAGGAATGTTGTCAGGCGGGATGAGTGTCCTAACACCTCCGAGAGCGTCGTTCTTGTGAACCAGGGATGTTAGCAGTGTTTAGAACATGGCACAAGAAATAAGGTAGACAGGCAGCCACTGAAAATTGTCATATATTCCATCTACAAGAATAGCAAATTTCTGTGTATTAACCCTAGATTTTCACAAAATAAAGATACGTATACAGGTCCCTCAAGAAAGAAGTATATAAGATTACTTGCATGAGCCAAGTAAGATTACAAGATGATCTTTTCCAATTTCTCCCCAAATCTAACACTCCTGGAAACACATCCAGCAGATGCATTGACTCAAGCAGCAAAGGACAATCACTGAGACTCTTCAAAATCTCAGCCATGAAAAACGAGATAGAATCTAAAGGTGCAGTGCTAAAATAAATGCTGGGCACCATGTCCCTTGCTTGCTTAAACTCTCTGCCAGACAGAACCTATGATAGTTCTCTTAAGCATGCTGAGCCAAACAGTCCCTTCGTGATTTACCACTTGGATCTTGGTGGGCTTTTGTTGTTTATTTGCTTTAGATCTGTTGTTTTCTTTTTTTCCTTTTTTGAAAGAGGTGGATTTGAAATATACAGGATTGTTTATAAAATATATTTTCTTAATCAGGCCATGTTGTGGAAACAAAAATAACCTTTAGGAGAATGCACGCTTAGTGCAGAGGCATCCCAAAAATATTCCCGAGGAGAGTGAAAAGGTATGAAATGCACATTCTTGAAAAGAAATGTGTGCCTTATGTTTCACTCTGCTTCCTCTGCGTAGCCATATGTTGGCTGCTGTGTTCTATTAATAAACTCAGAGCCCTGCCATTATCCCACTCAGCATCTGGGCAAGCATGACCCATGCGCAATTTTGGGTACATAAATACTTAATGCAGATATCGTCAGTGGATGGCAATGCTTGGATGCCAGCTTTGCCCCCTGCATTTTGATTAAGCCTCCTGCAAAGCACGCATGTGGATCCCCTGTCATTCACAAACAGGATAAATGGGGAGGGCCTCCCTCTGCACCTCCAAATGACTTCCTAACATTCGTATCTCAGCCTTTTCGTTGCAAGGACACAAAAAAACATACAGAATTTCCTTCAGCTCTGAAATGTAGCCACAGCTTGGGCGGAATACGCCAACTGCAGACCAGAACACGGCAAAACAAGTGAAGAAAGTAACAGCGTGCCTGAGAGATGCTTAACACTGGCAAACGGCCGCAGATGATTCTCATGTTAGGGACCACATAACTGCTCAGCTGATTTCTTTTTCCTAAGCGCCATGCCCGTGCTACACAGTAGCTCATTTCCTGCTTTTCAGGGCAGCTGGGTAACCTTGGTTACAATGGTGGTACGTCACAAACATCAGCCAGAGGAGCAATACTACACACCAAGTCAGAGCAGGCGAATAGGTTTTGCAAGATTTTCCTATCTTCTTTGGGACTAACTGTATTTAAAAGTTGGCTGGGACAGAGACGGCTCAAACTCACCAGCTGGGAAGTGGAGGTGCACCAGTGAGAAGCTGATGTGCAGAAATGCCCATCACACACGTGGCTTAAACACAGCTCACGTGCATGCTGCAGCCCCAGGAAAGGCATTCTCCAAAAGCCTGTGTTGCTGGAGGTACTGTTAGCTAAGGGATGAGAGAGATGTTTGATCTTTTCTCGGACTAAGTACATGGAATGACTCTGATTTTTATTTCTCTCTGCTCCCTTCACAACAACAACACGTTTGTTCTCATAAGGACCAGCAAAGGCAGAACGCCGACATAAAATCTGTTACCCATTCCCCATGACCAAGTGACGTGACTTCAAGCTAGACAAAAAGAAGTTATTTTCCACAAGGATACATATATTTAAATCCAAAGAGGAGAGAGAGAGTTAAGCCTTCCCAATGCAAAATAAAGTAGACAGTTCTTTGGCCATGTTCAGAGTATACCAGCAACTTTAACCAATACCCAAATTTATATGGTTTCATTTCTTCCAAACTATTTCCAGAGTTCTTCAAGCTGGTACAACTTCACGTGAAAACAAATAAAAACTGCTTTTTAGCGAGGGTTCCCCAAGCTGCTGCTCATTAGAGAATCTCCTTGTTAATTATTTTATGTTGAAACCTTCAGTTCTGGATGGAAACCACAGAAGTGTTCTGCTGGGAATTTTGTCAACAGGAAAGCCCCATTTCCAGGAGGGACTCAGCACTGATCATCCATCAGAAGTCTTATCTTTTTACCAAAGTCCCCAGTAGAAATCTAGATTTCCCCCCCCCCAACCTTAAGGTTATAAACAACGGGAAACCTCTTTCAAAAATGAATTCCACAAGAACAAAAACAGGAATAAGCACTTCTTGCCCCATATGTATCACACTCAGAATAGCGAGCCTGGATGTGACACATTCAGGCACTGCAGTATATCTGCTCCGTTTTTCTGCTTCCATTGATAGCTGGCATTCTTTCATTTTTCACTTGATACTCAGGCTCTTTTTTCTGATGCTGCATAAACCTCCCAGTACCATTTTGGCCCTGGTGGATATGGAAACTACATGAAAAGGAAAAATGGATTATTACAGTCTTCTTGGTTTTTTTCTCCCAGAGTTCTTGTGTTTTCTTTTTCTTCTCTAAGTTTCTGGTATTTCAATGCTATTTTTAACACCTAATAACAGTTCTGGTCCCCATCCTGGATGGGGCCAACTTCAGTAACACACCAAGCGCTCCCAGCTCCCATTGACTTCAAGCCTACATTATACAGATCAAGTGAGCTCTAGTGGCTCTTAAATGTTCACTCTTATTGTAACACTCTTAATGCCATATCTTCTAAGACCTCAAATCATTTTACACTCTTTTGCAAGAATTATATACCAGATTTGCTTTCTCTTTCACTGGAACAGAGCTTGTTGTTGGAGGCAGCCATTATTTGGCAGCCCACAGAAACACCGTACAATAGATTAAGCTCCAAAGCAAAGAACACTTAGGTGCACAGTGTACCATAGCCATCATGGAGCAGATCAGAAAATTGTGGCTTCTGCACAAAATGCTCACAGATATTAAAACGGGCTTTGTAGTGCAGGGGTTCTGATTTATTCTTTTTTTTTTTTTTTTTTAAACAAGCCTTCTGAAGAAACTTCAGTTTCAGCTAAAACCTGAAAGCTCTGAGTCGACAAGGATTACAGTTCAGAGTATTCAAACTTTCTGATTTCTTATTGGAGCCTACCTCCTTAGAAAGGAGGAAAAGACCTGCAGATAGACAACGAAATACAAACATTGGTTGTAAATTTAGTTTTCTGACCAAAAACCACAATTTCAGTGGAAAATATTCAGGCAGCCCTTAACCATTCAGCACAGGCCTGGGAGTACGTTGGCCCATCACAGATGTGTTGCAATGATGAATTAGGAGTAGAACACAAACATGAAAACGTCCTATTGGACCACTTGCTACATCATCTTAATTTAAAACCTTGCCCCCATCAGGAGGATGTCAGCACATGAGACTGAGAACAACAAAGTGCAGCAAATTTTACCAGCCCTGCAGTTTTCCTCACCAAGAGGCAGCTCCCTGTGTGAGCTTTGCCTGGAAAGCATACAGGTTTTGGCAATACCTTCAAATCTCTCCAGAACACAACAACAGGACAAGCTGTGTGAGCATGCTGGTGGGAACAACAGAACAATTCATCCTTGAGGAAATACTTACATCTTGTCCACTTGTTTCACTTGTTCCCTCAAGGAGCTTAGTGTTGTCTCAAGCTTAGGAAGACTACTGAACCCTAAAAAGTCAACGTACACAAAGCTTGCTGCAAAGCCATTGCTAATATGTTTGTACAGCCCACTACATTGATTATGTTGCATACAAAGTCTTCCAGTACGTTACATTGCTTCTCCCTGAAAGGTCTTCTATTGGGACTGCTAATTTTTTCTGCTTTCAAAAGGTGAAGTCAGAGTTGGGTATAGACACTCGGTTAATGACCCGTAGGACTCCAAAACAGGCAACAAAAGCCTCACTGTACCACTCATTAAGTGTGACTCCCTAATACATTAGGGAGGAGAGACCACCTCCCTAAAAGGAAGGCATCAGTCTGTTCGCCACCCCCTTGAAATCATCATAGAGTCAGATCAACTTCTGCCCCAAGGTAGGAGCTCACCCAGCTCCTCAGTGACATGAGTACAGTGTTCTTGGCCATGAAGATGGGAACGTCTGAGCCCCCGCAGCTCTTTTAGTAACATCTGCTCACAGATGTCCATACCTGGGCACTCAGACAGAGGACACAAACACTCCCCACCAAGGAAGAGTTGCCAAAAAGATGCAGTGTCTTGCTGGGAAAGGTTTTCCCCTTACCAGCAAGCTGGGCAGGGCAGACAGCAACGAAGAACAAACCTGTTTCTCAGCGTGAGCCCCCTGGGCCATCTGTCCTGCCCCCAACACCCTCACTGCACTTTCCCAGAAATAAATTGCTATTTCTTTACTCTTTCAGAAACATATTTTTCTTTAGCAGAGTATGATCAACAAACCCATTCCCACTCTGCCCAAGCTGCAGCAATCATGCTACGCCAAGCTGGAAGCTGCTGTTTTGCTTTACTTTAGAGGGCACATTGGAAATACCAGGCTCCAACTCCTCACCCAGACCCCTTGCTCTCTCTACGTATCCTTTCAAAGCCTGAACACTCAGTGTCAAGCTTCATTCTTTACAGAAGCACTTTCAGAGTGAAAGTGCATCCCACCACATCACTTCCAGACTGAGCCAAGCTTTGGGAATCCCAAATCATCCCTGGGCTTTCAGTGCTTCTCCCACTCTCATCTGTCTTCTCGAGCTGCTCCTTCAGAAAGAAGAGACGCTGTTCCCTTTAGCAAGGCACATTCTAACAAGCCAACATATACTCCTTCAGCAAGGCTCTCGTTCTTATTCCCAGATGTGCATTCATGTGCATCCCACCTGCATTGGAAACCTCATTTGGAACCACACACCAGAACATTTTTATGGACTGACACTGTGGGAGGAAAAGAAGAACAAATAAAGCTGCCTGAATGCCTCTGAGATGGTGAAATAACAGGACACATGCCCCCAAATGCTAAAATCTCTCCAGTTCAAACAGTAACTGAAAAACATTAAGCATTAACATTAATGAGAGGAGTCCCTTCACACCTGGTGTAACACAGGAAGCATCCCAGGATGGCATTTTTGAAATGCCTTTAAAATCACCTTCCACTCTTTATAGAAGTAATTTCATTTAATAGCAAACACAATATCCTTCTATTCCAGAAAGCCAAATGTAGGCCAAGCTCAGCCTGAAGTGCCATGTCAATATGATGAACACCTATGAAATTTTGAAGCAACAGCAGCCCATGATTTAGTTATCAGGGGAGCACAAGGAGGACAAGAAAGGCTATCTGGCATTTTTCTATGTGTGTCAGACATCCCCTGAAGGAGAATCCCACATTGTAAAACCACCACGTTAACATCAAACCAAAGGGGCTCTAAGAGGTATCACATCTTTCTCTTCCTCAAATCATTTCTTCCAGACGTTGTCAGTGGTTTCTAAATACCTGCACTGCTGAGGGGTGAACCCTGAGCACCCAGAGCAGTGGCAGCAAACAGCAGCTCTCTGAGTAAAATATGTATGCCTGAGGAAGAGGTCTCCAACCAACAAACATCAGCAAATCTCCCACAGCACGCAACAGGAGGCAGAGTGGTTCTCTAAAGTTTGCAGATTCCCCCACTCCTTCAGTGGTTACACACGCATAGGACACCACACTGTTCAGGGTGAAGAAGCAAAGGATGAAGAGTTTACTGCATCAGGCCCCTGGGGGGTAGCGTATGCACGTTTCCTCCATGCATAATGCTAGTAGCCATCTTCTGAAAAATCAAGGCACCAACATATTCTTGCACAAAAAATAGAAGCAGGTAAATGAAGGAACACCTGCAGGCATTTTCCTCTGCTGCTCACTGCTCAGTGTTTGGCTTTTTTTTTTTTCTTTTAATCAAATAATGAATTCAACTGAATTGACCAGAAGTTAAACTGACACACAAAACATGAAAATAACAAAATGCTTTCCATATCCACTTGCATGCCCTCATTTTGCTTTTCACTTAGTCTCTCATGTATTGGTTAGGCTGATCTCCCTTTGTCTGCTATTTAAATTACACTGGCAGACCCCTGGAACAAGAGCACAGACCTCTCCCACACAGCCAAAAGTTGTGTGGCATTTAGCTGGCTGGTGTTGGTATACACAGCATCATGGCCAATCCACTAAAGCAAACTTCAAAGTACTCAGCACCTAAAATCAAACACACACTTTTGAGCATTTGGGGTTTGGGGCCTGTGTAGTTAATGTAACACTAATGCTGACAATACACTTCAATTACTGATATATTGCTAACATCAAGAGAACTGATACCAGCACAACAAGTGCAATACAATAATTAGCGTTTAATATTTCATCAAAATGTTTAATTTTTAAACACTGAATTTGTCTTTTTTTTTTTTTAATGTATTATTGGTTTCAATTATGTAGCTGATTTAACGGCATCTTAGCAGCATCTGCAGTGCCTCAGCCACTCCAACACCAGCTTCTCTCCAAGTGATGCTACACCACAGGTTTTCAAGATGGTTGCCATCAGCAAGCCCCTTAGAAAAGGCTTGTTAATGAAAAACTCTGGTCTTGACTGCCACTCGCATTTCTTTCATGAGAAGCATGTGCTACAAGTGCTTCCTTCCAGGTGTCCCAAGGCAGCAGCATTGGACACCGTTGGAGGGCAGATGGATGTGACCTGGCTGTCACAGACCCTTTGGGGTTGACATATCTCCACAAAATGGTGGCAGTTATTGAAATACTCAATCACTGCTGTCAGCCAAGAAGTAACAGCCCAAAATATCCTCTCCTTACTGACCTTATGCCCAGCCTGGGTGAGGGAACACACCTTGCCTATCTCCATCCCCTCCCTGATGCTTCTCTCTGATCCCTCAACCACTCCTCATAAAATATGCTCTCCAGTCCCCTCACTAGCACTGTTGCTCTTCTCTGAACATGCTCCACAGCCTTTATGTCTTTCTTGTAATGAGGGGCCCCAAACTGAACACAGCACTCACAGCACTTCCCGCACCTGAGCTGAGTACAGGGTGATGATCACCTCCTTGCTCCTGTTGTCTGTACTATTTCTGACATAAGCCAGGATGCCAAGGGTGCCATTGGCCTTCTTGGCCACCTGGGCACATTGGTAGCTCATGTTCAGCTGAGCATCAGTCAACATCTCCAGCTCCTTTTCCTCTGCACAGTCCTCCAGCCATTGCCCCAAGTCTGTAGTATTGCCTGAGGTTGTTGTGGCCAAAGTTCATGACCTGACACTTGGTCTTGTTGAACTTCACCCCATTGGCCTCAGCCCAGCGATTCAGCCTATCCAGATCCCTCTGTAGAGCCTTCCTACCCCCCAGGCAGATTGACACTTCCTCCCAAATTGCTATCATCTGCAAACTGAGTGAGGGTCCACTCAATCTCCTCACCCAGGGCATCAATAAAAATATCTGGGCCCCAATACCAATTCCTGTGGAACACTCCTTGTGATTGATCACCAGCTGGATTTAATTCTATTCACCACCACTCTCTGGACCTGTCCCTCCAGTCAGCTTTTTACCCAGTGAAGAGTGTACGTATTCAAGCCAGAGGCTGCCAGCTTCTGCAGAATACTGTGTAAGGCAGTGTCAAAGGCTTTGTCCAAGTCTAAGCAGACTACATCACCTGCCTTTCCATCATCTACCAGGCTGGTCACCCGGTCACAGAAAGGGATGAGGTCTGTCACACAGGACCTGCCTTTCACGAACCCATGCTGGCTGGGTCTAATCCCCTGGTTGTTCCACACATGCTGTGTGATCTCCCTCAAAATAATCTGTTCCATAACCTTCCCTGGCACTGACATCAGGTCTGCAGTTCTCCAGATCCTCCTTATGACCCTTCTTGTAGATGAGAGTCATGCTGGCAAGCCTCCAGTCCTCTGGGACCTGCCTGGTTGACCAGGAATGCTGATAGATGATGGAAAGGAGCTTGGCAATCACCTCCACCAGCTCTGTCAGGTGGATCCCATCTGGCCCAATGGACTTGTGACAATCTAGATAGAGTAGAAGGTCTCTAACTATCTCCACCTGCATCATGTCACAGCTGTGGGAGTTTACCTTGACCTATGTTGTCTCACTGGTGAAATTACCAGATAAAGGGTTGTGTGGGTTATCTGTTGTCTTTTTTCTCTTCTTCCCTGCCCTCCCCAAACCTGGTGCTGCTAAATGAAGAAGCACGCTGTCTGCCAGGTCCCTGGCAGAGCTTCAGCAGCACTTCGAAGGACTGTGCAGCCATCAGGGCTGCATTGCTGCGCATGTTGCTCAGGGAGTAAACACAAACCTCTGCAATGCATTTGTACACTCATGCCCATCTCTCATCTAGCCTTGAGCATCCTGAACACAACACAGAGACAAAGCATTAGTACAAGACACACTGTTAACCTTGAACAAATATTCTGCTGAAATTCCGTTTTTTAAAATCAAGCATCTGTTGAAACCATTTCAGGACCTGCCTTTTGGCAGAGAAAATCATGCTCCATGACAGTCTGTATCATGCTCAGGTAAAGCATGGAAAATGACTCCAAACAGACTGTTGCTAAGTTTAAATACATTGCTTTGCATGTGTAAACCCTCTCATGCCGTCACTTCCATAACCACCTACCTATTCCCATGCCTCCCTGCACCAAGGGCTGGTGATAGGAGCACACACACTGGGGATTTCAGAGTCAACTGTACAGACCCAGCCATCACCTCACCTGGAAACGGGGACATTCAATTGGATTTTTGTTTTTCCAGCTTCTAAGAAACAGACAGGGGGGAGCTAATATTAGCTCTTCCAGGAATAGTTAGGTGGCTAAAAAGAGAACAAAGGTGATAAAATAGACTGTCGGCAGCAGCCACAGAAGAGGTTTTATTGCTCCAGCCCGTCTGCCGCTATCCTCAATAGCCTCTGCCTTTTCTTGTCGCCTGATAGAAGATGTGGATGAAACCCTTGTGTCACTGCTGACATCCAGCCATCTGAGAGGGGTGGGATTAAATGCCCATCAGCTCCAGGTGGCCACACTGCTAGGCCAGGGCCTTCTGCAATATACTCAATAAGTCAATAATGAAGGAAGAACCCCTGGGCAGCTCAAGCAGTTCTTCCCATCTGCTTTATTAAAGACCATACATCACTGCATGCCCACGGTGAACAGTAACATGATACACTTTGCACTCCCACAAAATCCATCCC
Source organism: Gallus gallus (assembly GCF_016699485.2). NCBI lineage: Eukaryota > Metazoa > Chordata > Aves > Galliformes > Phasianidae > Gallus > Gallus gallus. The sequence continues at coordinate 11,696,351 of NC_052535.1, read as the reverse complement.
TGTAAAAGCCTGCGGTGTCTTAGAGAACTAAACACACAACTTGCTGATGGAAGGACAGTACCCAAAGAGACAAAGGTGGCTCTGGCCTGAATTGCAGCAGCTCACATAGAGCTGGAGGGGGACCCTGAGCCCCAGCATCAGCTCCGTACAAGCAGGGTGTGTTCCCCACGTGTTTGTGCTCCTACCAACCCCCTTTCCTCATTCCCAAGCATGGCTTCCCTGAGACCAAATTAATTCTACCCTTTTTGAGCACTGATATTCCCATTCTCTTTCAAATAAAATACTTGCTTCTGAATAAGTCCCATTTTTTTTTAGATGCTAAGTTACCTGATGGTTAATTGTACACACTTTGGTCACCTTATAACCAAGTGACAAAGACCCCACCCTGCAACAAATGGAAGTGAAAAAATGGGTTCATTTCTGCCTTGCTGAAGCCCTCCTAAAACCAAGTTAGTGCATCAAAAGCCACAAGTCAAAGTTCCTCCGGGACGTCTTGCTTTCTGTGGGTTGGATAGCAGTGGGGAACTGCATAATTTGCTTCCTTTTTCATGACTGCATTCTGCCTTTTTGGGCCACCAACACGCCTGGGTTTAATGGCTTGCAAATTATACACAGTCAAACTGTACTGAAGTACCAAAAGACTTCCCCCCCCCTCCCAGAAACAAAGGCTTGACATGTTGTCGCCTTATTAAGCCTATCGTGAATGTGCGTGCTCGGATGACTATAATTACAGGAATTTAGCAGGGTATTTTGTTTTGTTTTATGTGCTAAAAAAAAAAATAGGGAGCTAGAGGAAATGGAAAAAAGAACAATCACAGCACACAGACACAAAGAAGTTTTCCAGGAACCACATGAGGGTGCGTGAGGAATTGCTGTTTGCAGAAACAGGAGCTCTGGTTGGGGTTAGCGGTGCTAGAAGATCATTAAGCAAGGAACATCCAACAAGTGACAGGGCTATGGACAGCTGACAGGGAACCACTCCATATCCTGTAGCCTTCGCAACAGTCTCACTTGCATTTCACCCAGGGGAAGGTTCTGACAGTCCCCAGATGCAGACACAGACATGTGTGCCCTGGGCTCTAACACACTCAGAGCACGGTCTGGTCAGCAACACCCTCCAGCCCCACCAAGTTGCATCCTCCCAATGCTTCACAAGCCAAGACCCAACCTACCAAATCCAGCATTGCTGGGACGAAAAGCAATCCTCCACAGTGAATGATGGCAAGATGTCTGCACATCTTGGGCCAGGGCACGCTCCATCCTGTCTGCAGAGCAGTAACCCAGCCTGAAGGTGGACACACTCTGTCCTACCTTACACACATGCACACACAGCGTACCACAAGGGGAAGGTCTGCATTCATTCACACACCACAAAAGAAAGGCAGTAAAACAAAAGTGCTGGCAGCACTGCAAGCGAGATGGACTTAGGGATAGCATAGGCTAAATTTCCAAAGGTCCTCAGGGGACCTCAGCTGCTTCTCATTCACCCAAAAGCAACCGAGGAAGGCAACAACCCAGAGCAGAATGAGGATGTCACCTCACAAGAAAATACCAGCAGTCACAGAAGCAGCTTTCAGTGCCTTGGCATTAGATTACTCAGAACTCTCAGCTATGTGATGCAGCCCTGACATCATTAGGAAGAAGAACAGAGAGGTTGTGGCAGACAGACCTTGACATTTGGGGAAGGGCAGATTTGTCACATGAACAGCAGCTTGATTTCGCTCTTTATTTCTGCAAACAGCACAGTTCTGTAAAGGAAGCACGCAGATTTTCCCAGACGAGTCCCAAAACTCAAAAGCTGGTTCCTGCCCCAATTTCTGCATAATCACCACACGAAGACCGGGAACGTCTGCCCCCACAGATATAAAAGCTAATAGCTGTTACAGAAGAAAATGGCTTCTTGAGATTTAATTTTTCCTTACTGATTTGGACAGCTGAGAGAGCAAATACGGCAGTGACAGCCCATTATTTGCCTTGCAATGGGAGGAGGTACAGAAATTCAGCAAGGAACATGTAAATCCGATCCTTTGATGACAGGCTGTTTTGGATCAGCAACCAGCTAGGTACCCTGGTGCCCTGTGCGCACGCTGCTCCTCCAGACAACCCTCTGCATCTATTAGCAGCATCTGCTGCTAATAAACAGGGAGAAGCCAAGCTACCAGCTTGCAGCTATTTTTGGATTAGAAGCCTGTTTTGATGGCAAAGAAAATCTGCAGCTTTCACAAAGGCCTTTAACCTTCTTTATGTGGGAAACTACCTACTGTATATTCCCACCAGGCATATACTCACATACAGATTCTTTAAATTACCTGAGATCCTGAGATATTATTAGCATAATTTCCAAATCAGAAACAAAAGCATGCTGCCAGGACAGAGAAAACAGGTTATAAATTACTATTAGCCACAAATGTTAAAAACCCAATTCTACACTGCTTAGCTGATGAGAGACAGATGTTATCTGAGGGCAGGGCAGAGAAGTGCAGGCAGATCCCTCGCCTGTACCACTGGAGTTCCTCAGAGATGAGCTGTTTGCTCCATGAGACCTGAGCAAGGAGCATTCGCACAGCCCATGCCACTGACGGTCCTTTGGGAGCAGCAAGGTCAGAAAAGAGGTAGTGTTCAGGATCTTTTAAAAATCTGATATCTTACACTTCTACAACCCAATCTGCAAGAAAACAATGGGTTCTCTTTCCAGTGCAAGATATCGTAGTATTACACATAGCCCTGACACATTTCTCTGACTAATAATAAACATAACTGGGCCTCAAGCAAAACCACAGATGCTCAGTAACTCTTTGCCTCAATACTGTGACCTCAGTGTGGTTGCTCAAGCCCTTTGCTGGCACTAGGGGCTCTCAGCAGATGTCTGCCAGCACTCAAAATGAGTGTGGATCTTGTGGTTTTAAGGGCTTTAAAAGCCCATCTCCAGTCACAGATCACCTAGAAGTCACAGATTCATCAACTGCTAACCAGCAGCTGCTTTGTGTCATGCACTGGCAACCAGCACACACCAACGCAAGCAAAACTGGAGGCAGAGGGACAAAGGACTGAGAGACCCAAGCCAAATGCAACCCAACAGCTCCAGCTCAAGGGCCAGTTTACTGAAAAAGAGCCCAAAGCACATACACTCCTTTTATTTCTGTTCAAAGCAAGGATGCAGTTTGTCCCACCAATGTTATAATTTGGGGGTAGGTGGTGAGGACTGGCTCAGTCTGGCAGTGCTGCTGGGATGGGGAAACCACCACTAAATGTCCCTTCTCCGTGACCCTAAAGAACTACTGTAACCAGAGAACCGAGGGGCAGCAAGAGCAGCAAGGGACTGACCTAAAGGGATCCCTCCAGTGACACTGCGCTGCTTTCCCTCAAACACACAAACCCGATTCCTCCTGCCTGCTCCAGCACCCTCCGCTGCTCTCTCCTCCCTGTGCCTTTGCAATGCTGCACGCAAATTGGAGCCCTGAATATTCACACTATTTCAAAACTATCTGAGCTCTCAGGGAACAAAACTTGCGTCACCGTATCTGCACATCAAAGACCTCGCAGCCACAGCATCTGCAGGGGCAGGAGAGGGAACAAGCAGAACAGAGGTGACAGTGGGGAAGACTTTTTTCTTGCACAGAGGGAGCTCCCCATCGAGATTTGTATCACAGTATTTACAGATCCGGGAGACTGCAGTTCTTCTGAGCCTTCATAATTCCTGCTCAGCACCAACCAGGCTTCACCAGCCCTCCTCCCTCCCCTTGCAACCCTTCCCAGTATCCAAACAAAGTGTCAGCTAAACGCTGATGTCAGACTGAGAGCTGCCGGCACAAAGGTGTTGTCTTCGTATTTTTGTTTTGCTCCTCCAGTTTGCATTACCCACAGCAACCTGAATATTCAGATAGGTCAGATAACAGAAACTGATGTTTCCAGTACGTGCTAAAAGACAACTGTCAGAAAAGAGAAGACAGTTCCTTTCAAATGCCTCGAGATGCTCACATCTTTTTTGCTTTCCCTGAACTGCCATGGCCCTTTCTTTCCTCTTCTTCGACACAATTACAAAAAATACTGGTTCAGGTACTAATTCCATACCCATGCCCTCTCATTCGGAACAGCCCCTTGCAGTCACTCTAAGCACTTTATTCACCACCCCCAGAGAAGGTGCTGGAGTTGTCTCTTCCCTGTTCCTGGTGAAATTCTCCCCAAAGCTCAACATTGCCAAAAGAGTGCAGCTGCTCATTTAATTGTGTCCAGATCGTTAGAGCTGATGGAGTGTTCCATAACGGCCACGCCTGAACAGTCAGGTCACTTACAGCACCTAACCTGGTGGTATCCAGCCAAATTGGCTTGTAGAGCACTAACAAATTTCTAGGGAGAACAGCAAGGGGTAATAGATCACTCAGAGATGAATTTAAGCTGTCAGTTATTAGACTCACTTCGCCAGGTTATTCTTTAGAGACTCATTCAGAGCAGCACATGGAGCACAGCTCAGAAACCACTGCCTTAACTAACACATCCCAGACACCTGTTGCTCTGTTGTTTGGGCTCAGCAGTTTTCCACAGCCTGAGGGCTGCCCGGCAATCCCAAAGATCACCAGACAGACAACACCTGGATGGCAGAGAAAGACAAAGTTTTAGGCTCCGATTTCTCTTTAAGATGAGACAAATTCCCAGATCAGCTATCGAGTGGTATTCTGAACATCTAAGTGAAGGACCTTACTTCACTTCAAACGCAAGCAAAAGAGGCTCTTTCTTCTATGCAAGCCAGCACAGAATTTGCAAATTCTAAGATGCTGCAGCTCTGCAATGAGCCATCAATCCCACCTTCTTTATACCTCTGCTGAAAACTTCCAGCCACTGCTCTCAGCAGATCAGAGGGCACAGGGAATTCTGCAGCAGCAGTACAGAAGGTAGGGTGCAGAGGGGTGATGGAATCGCCTCTGCCTTGCCCACGTAGCCCGCAGCAAATCTCCAGCCTCCTAACCCTGTGCCAAAGCCTTCAAACCACGTCGCAAGAGCGTGCTCTCTAATTAGATGACTTACATGACTAACCAACACAGTGCAAATTGTAAATGTCAGCAGTTTAAACTATAGCACAGACTTCCCTTTGGGAGAATCCTCCTGCTTTAGAGATTGATATTTATTTTTTAATGAACACAGGGCTGAGGGTATTCATGTGGATACGGGAATAGATCAAGGAAGGGGTGTGCGCATACCTTAATCATTACTTCAGCCTGGCTTCTGGTATTTTGTAGTTTTTCCTATCCATTATACAGCTCCAACAAAAAATAACCCATTAGCTGAACTGAAAAATAAATCCCAACAGATTCAAGCTGTAAATAATCAAGTCAGATATACTGGATTCTGTAGAACTCCTGTTTTCACCATGCAATGGCAAGAAAAGAGGAAAGGCAAAGAAAAAGGGTATAGTTAGAGTCACCTTTTGTTTTTTCTTGTTACATTGCTGTAACAAGAGACAATATTTATGGACAAATGCTGGGCAGGTTGTCAGAGCATGAGAAAGACACTCATGAACTGCAGGACCGTAAAACACTGACCAAGCCTATTGTTACGTCTCTGACATAACATTGCTATGGGACTGATGAAGGTAAGAACTCGAGGCTTGCATCAGGAAAACCAGAGCACATGTAGAGCAGTTCCCGCATTAGGAAGGCCTCATTTCCTCTGACCACCTTCTTCAGGACTTGAAGAGGTGGGCTGTGAAAGTGCAAAAGTGCTGCGATTGGAGCAGTAGCAGAGAGGGGAGGATAGAGAGGGCATTTTGAAAGAAAATCCCTGCACTGCAACACTGACACGATCGCCTGTCTCCAAAAGCCCCAGAACGAAGTGCCCAACTAAGTTTGATAGGGACATCTGGACAAACACAAGAAGATTACTCCCTCTCCACCTGAACTCTGCCTGTCACTTCTCATAGGCCAGCAAAGCCCATGAATCAGTGACTGCAGCCAGCACACGGCTGCACTGCACCATGCCATGCCCTGGGGAAGAGCTCATGGAAGCCTCTTGTTGACATTTAGGCATCCCCTTCTCAGGGAAAAAATTCCATGACAGCTAAGGCACCCAGACAAAGGGAGTTTCTGGATGCTGGGGATGTCCCAGAGGTTGGTGATGCTCAGCACCTCTGGCCAGGCAGGCTCCAGCTTTCTGTAGTAGTTCTCAGTGTCAAAACAGTCAGAATACCTTAAGGAAAAGCAAAACACAACAAAACACGCTGCACCCTTCTTTCTTTCACTCCACTCTTCCACCTTATCCTTAACAAGAGCTTGCAAAACTTGTTTTTTTTTTTTTTAAACTGATGGTTTTCATCATATTCAGGCACAACTATTTTTATTTAGGAATGTAGCAAAGAAATAGTATAAATTATGCTTAAGAAAACCCGTTGGCATTTTAACAGGCATTGGAAAGAACCAGTTTCAGAACAGTGCCTTATAATGGATGTCTCCATGGATACGTCTTTGTCAGCACCTCATTAGATAAGAGATGTATACGAGTACCTTCCCCTTCTGCATTTCAGAAGGTACCTGAAAAACACTAATTATGCAAATCTCTATCCTCTGACTGATGGATGCTGGTGAGTTCAGGTGACAAAACAGATGAGCTGAGCCACGCTAGGAAGGCAGGACAAGGGATTTCATTTAGACCTTTCCTGCAACTGCTGACACTTCAACAATTACCAGAGACCGGGGAACCCCTTTAGGCGATAAAGGATTTTTCTTCCCCCTTTTCATTTTTAATGGAAAAGAGGAAACAGACGGAAAGGAAGAGAACAGTGCAGAGGCAGAATTCAGAGAGCATTTTAAAGGCAGAAGAGTGTGTGGCAGAACCACAGCAGGTCTAGCCAGGGCCTGGGACCTGGAGACACAGCCCAGAGGAGCTGAGATAACCACTCTTTCTAGATGCTCCACAAACTAGTGACTAATTAGTCTGGTCTAATTAGACAAATAGACCAACTAAAACCAGAGAAACAGCGATTCCTGCCCCTTAACAGGAAAAACCTCCCACCAGCAGCATGCAAGGTGTCTGAGCCCCTTGCTATGGCACCACGACAAGGCTGAGCACTGAGCCCACAGCAACGATCTCCCAGTATAACTAAATCATACTGAATCCTTAGACACACAGCCCAGATGAGAGCTGCCTGTTGGAAGCAGTCCTTAACAGAGACCGTCCTGTGTGGCGTTCCTATTTTGGGCGTGCTACTTTGAAACCTCAGGAGCAAAGTGGAGCTGTGCCACGTTTCTCACATCCAAAGCAAAGATAGCTCACCTGACAAGCTGCAATGCTTCATCCAGAAACCAGGGTCCAGCCCTAGCACTGGGAGGCTTGGATCAGGCAGAAGGGTCAGACTCCGGGAGTGCTGCTCAGACCCAACATAAAACTGTGTTCAGACTAAGAAAGGTGGATGGAAACATCAAGACCAACAAGGGCAAACAAAATGCTGTCTGCAGTTGAGGTTGAGGGATAATGGGAAGAACTGCTAAGTTGAAAAGCATCACCTTGCTGGCTGCTTGCACACAGGCAAGGCTTTCTCACACCCTTCTCTAAAGTCCCTACCAAGTCCAGCTTACATGTCTCAAGCTTAAAAATGAAAGGTCACTTCTGAGTACCCTCAGTGGTGAGGAAATTGGTGCTGCAGCACCCCATGGGAAAGGTGTGGCATCCTGGACCAGGCAGACACCAGAAGACACTGTGTGCACATTATGTCACCGGCTTATCACAGTTTGACCTTTGATGGCTGTTTCATCACAACTCCTGTGCTGCTCATTTGCAAAAGCCTTCTGCAGTCCCTGGGAGATTCAGAGTGCAGGCAGGAGGGATGCACCAAAGCAGGTCAGTCTGCCTGTTTTCTCCAGTCAGACAACATCTAGCTGAAGTCATCCTCAGCTCTTAGTGCACCAGTGCTGGGCAGAGCAATTGCAAGTGTTTCTTTCCCTCTCTGCCACATCATTTTGGAATAAGCAGCAACTATGTAATGACCAAGAAGGCCAAATATTTCTGTTTCATCTGTAACACAACCAGCACTGGATTTGGTTATGTGAGAACCAGCTCCCTTGTGGCCTATCTGCATTATTAGTCCTTTACCTGAGGCTGTGCAAGCAGAAATATTTTGCAGTACTTCTGATGACAATTACTTGTACTCATATAGCACCTGTCATCCCAAAAAACCCCACAGCACTGTAAATGAGAGCAAGCACTTATCCCTGAACCACAACAACCTCGGCAATGCCATGTGGCAGCTCTTTAACAGACACAACGAAAGGAAGATGCTCCCACCTTTGACAAAGCAAATAAAATAAAATAAAATAAACCTTTACACAGTGAACTTCTCAGCACTGAGAGCTGTAGCAAAGTCCTACCAAACCCAGCAGTCCCAATGGGGCTCTGCCACATGGACACAGGGGTAGCTCTTCAGATAGACACAGAGTACAGAAACTTTTGTGCTCTGAACCTGTTGAAAACAGATTTTTTTTTGTTAGACTCTCAGGCCAGAGAGTACTGTGGGACACAGAATGTCACGAGTCAGGTACCATAAAGTGAACACCTGCAGCCTGCGCTGAGCTCAGGGGAGGTTCAGGCACTCTTCAGACACAGGAAGGAAATGGTGTAATGTATATACTGTGCACGAGAGCACTTCAAAGTCTCAAATTTCACTCATTTTTAAAGGGCAGACTAATGTAAACCAGAATTTTCCTCGCTTTTCTTTCCCTCCAAATATTTTCTTTAGGAATCCCTTTCATGGAAGAAAGCCTTGCTGTGCGTGGAAAAAAGATACATCCATTCCCAACAAAAAATCTTCCCCATGTGAGCAAAATTCACTACAAACATCCCAACTCCCACTTTCACTCCACACTCCCAAGAGTGGCAAACCAGGGCTCCCAGCTACCAATCAAGCGCCCTTAAAGTAGGATTTCCTGAAGACTTAATTGGAGTAATTACTGCGTTCGTGACAGATGTGGTAGCAATTTTAATCTTAAATATCTTCTTTGCAGTAGATGTGATAAAAGCAAGTAGCTACGATTAACCAAAGCTCGGTTCTTGATATTGAATACAACAGTGAGAAGCGAAGAAAAAGGACTGTAACATAGGCAGAGGCCAGGAAGCCAAGAGCAGTTAGTCCAGTTTCACCACAGCTGTCCTCCAGCACCTGTAGGACATCATCACATGCCTTTCTCAGTTTCATTTGCCTATTCAGCCACACAGGAATGAGAGCTCAGAGCTGCTGTGGTGCACTAGGAAAAGCACTAGGACAGCAGATGTGCCTGCTACTTTCCATGTGTACTTCTGGGATGTGACATTCTTTTTGTCAGAGAACAACTTCTTTTTATTCCTCATGAATTTCCTCAATAACTACAGCTTTCAGAATACGTTTTAAGACAAAGGCTTGATTGAATATTAATGCTATCAAAAAATAATGGGAGTATGTCCTTGATCATGTCTAGACAGAACCAGATATAATGGATTTCCAGTATCTAGGTAGTGGATATAAATAGATTAACATTACTCATACAGACCTGGAACAGCTTTTTTCTATGCATTATCCACAGGAGCGATCATGCAGCACAAGCTCTTCCAGAAGATCTGTTGTCTAACAAGGATGTGCTGCTCATGACTGCTATTGATGACTTGCTATTGGCGAAGGATCTGGAGAAAGATGGTCAGGGGGTGCTGAGGAATTGCTCAGTTAACACTGTGGTAGCTAACAGGGATCCTCACACAGAGCTGGTTGTGGAGGAGCAGAAGCACGCTTGTCCGTATTTCAGGCAAGCCCTACTCCTATTATGTCCACAAATTTGTCTCCCCAAAGGCAGCACAGAAATGCTCACTTGGACCCACAGCTCGCTTAGCAAAAGCAGCAGAGTGCTGGAATAAGACGACCCACACTCAGCCAAGAGTTCATCAGCAGAAAGACCTTTGTCGGGGAAAGGGAGGAAAAAACAAGAAGAAAAAGAAGAAAAAAAGATCAGGAATGGGTTCATCTATGAGTTAAGGCTCTTTTAGGTGTAAGCCTGGGGGAATTAACTTTAACACTCCATTTCAGCTTTCTTTTTTTTCCTCTTTTCTCTTTTGCACAAACTTGCATCTCTCTGCTGTCAGACTTTGATGGTTTTATGTAACTGTTTAAAAATTGAACAGGCTTCTTAACTTAGGTTTAGCAGAACACACTTTTTTGCCTTTCTCTTTCTCGAATGCGCATTAAGAATAAAGATTTCCGGAGAAAACAAGACCTTTCCATCCTCTGACATCAGCCACGGTAGTACACAAAGTCACGTCCTTGAGGACTCTATTTTTTGTACATTCTGTTCCAGCAGAAGCCGACGCATCTGCAACCCCCGTGGGCTTTACAACTGGTAGCTGGAAAGAAAGATTCATCCCAGAGAAAATACACGAGTTAACCGCAGCAACAGCACCCACAGGGCAACTCTTCGACAGAGGGCAGTGACAACGCAACCCAAACACCTTGGCAATAAAGTACAGCAGCAAAAGCCCCAGAGTGGCAGGCAGGGGTTTGCTCTGCATTATGGCCTGAGAAACAGTGCATGACCTGCTGCTGTCATGAGAATTGCTTTCCTTTTTTTCTAATACAAGCTTCTGCTCAGGGTAACCAGATGAAGAAGCTCAAGAAGAGGCTCCCTCAAGGCTCAAAAAACAGAGGCAAATAGCCTCCACCCTTTTCTGTGTGTTTACATTTCTTAATTACATTTGTTTCTAAGTCAGAGTTGTATTTGTTGAAGCTTCGGGTTGGCAGTGCTGGTGGTAGAGACGTTCAGGAAACCTGGTAAAAATATTCAACAGCAAAATCTGTAATTAAAGCCCTTCTCTGCTCCCACTTTGTCTATTCAAAAGTGTCTGCCTGTGTTTGCATTGGGAACTCTTCAGGGCAAACACTGCATCTTACTGTTTGCACAAGCTCAGAACAGGCCTGGTCCCAGCCAAGGGCCACAAGGTATATTCAGCAACAAACACAGCACGGGCATCTCTTGCTCCAGCTGCTTTGCTCCCAGCTTGGAGCTAATCCATCATGCTTGCAGCGGTCAGCTAGAGCTGCAAAAGGTACCAGCTGCAGGCTCTGCCCAGCTCAGGTTCTGGGAGACCATGAGAGAAGCACACCGGGATCTGCACTGGCGCGAGGTGTTCATACACCCCTCCCAGGCAGCCCATCCTGTGGCTGCCTCTTCCTGCTCATCTCCAAGCACAGCAATCCCAGCTGCACACATCATCACCTTCCCAATGCCACAGTGCCATACTCCTCATGAATCACAACAGTTCCCAAGAGGGAACAAAACCACACCAAGGACTGCAATCCCAGCAGTGTAAAAACAAATTAAACATTTGATACCCACAGCGCCCTACACCTGAAGAACCAACATGGTCTCCCATTGCTGCACACATGCTGCTATGCTGAGCTGTGGAGGGAGGGAACGCTGGAGGACAACAAACCTAGGAGTCTTCCAGCATCATACTGAGTCAGAGAGATGATATGCAAAAATAGCACAGTTGACCATGATTATTTGCTAATTATCTCACGGCTATATCGTTTGCTCTGGGGACTCTCCAGGCACAGAACAGAAAGTCCAACCAATGTACAGACCCAAAGCTCACACTGCAAGCTTGATCTGTGAGTCTAAAAACTCAACAGATGAGCCACCAGATCGGGGTCCAGGAAACAGAGCAGCGACCCAAGGAAATTCTGCACATTTTTAGAGCCCTGACAAAATGACTGCAGCTTGATAAGGTTTTTGAATGCGGCCTGCTTACGCATTTGCATTGTACCTCCAGAGTTCAGCATAGAAGGCATGCAGATCCAACCAGACAGCAAAAGCATCAGCAAAAGGAGCTCCTAATGCAGATTTGCAGAACAGTGCCATGCATTTGCATCAAGCAAAAAAAAGCAAATAATGAAATAACAGGAAGACCCTGAATGTACCTGAGAGGCTGCAGAGGCATTGCTGCCTCACACAAGAGCTGTGCCTTCATAGCACAAGCGAAGGGGTTGACGGGGTGTGAAGGGAGCACGCATTCCCCGTGCAGCCTGGGGCTCTCACCCTTGCCAGGATGCCTGCACACCACAGGCAGCTGCAAAATGGAGCGTGATGTCTGCCTTCCTGACCAGATCCTAAAACTGCACAAATCCTGCCTCAAATCCAGGCTGTGCTGCTCACGGACACCCCCGTTTCCTTACCCATTTTGTGCAAAGCTGCAGGGGATCGCTGCCTGCCCTTGCAACTCCCACAGAGCAGCTGCACCATGCTCCAAGCCACAGAAGCAGCCCGGACCCACACCAGCCTACATGCAGCACATTATGTAAGCTACATGGCAGGCAGCTCCTCTCACACCACTACCAATTACTCACTTAACCCCAGATCTGCAGCAGGACCGTGGCTGCCTACAACAGCACCGCTCCGCTCGATTGCTCAGTGTCAAGCAAGAGTTATCCACCGCCAAACTTCTGACCTACTTTTGTGTTGTGTTTCTCCCCCTCCCCGCTCCTGCCCTCAGTCCCCAATTAAATCTGTGCGAGATTTCCTCAATTATCCTCTTCCTGCTAATAGATGTGGAAAGAGGATGCCATAACAATGTATTCCCCTGGCAATGGTTCCAAATAAATCTCCGAATTAATGTTGAAGAGTGCAGGATGTATGAATATTTTAATTAAACATAAATGTATAGGATAGAGCAGTTACATTCAAGAAGCTGATATTTTGCTGTCACCGCTATAGTTAACCTCTCAGACACGCACTGAGAATCCTAGTGCTCTCGTTTAATTGACAAGCCAATAAATCAGCGCTAACATCCCCCTTCTGTGTGTTCGTGCCAGTTTTCACCTGGGATGTACTACTTCGGGGCACCACAACATTCACCTGGCACAGCCTGAATGGCAACACACACAGGCATCCTGATTGAAGAACACTCAGGTCTGGATGAGGCAAATTATCTTAACACCTGAAAGATTCGTTTTGTGACCAGAGCCCTCCTTTCTGAGACACATGCATAAAATGTGACAAAATTGGAGGTGGGGGAACCCAAACAATAAAAATCTCCATTTGGGAATATCTTCAGGAGAAAGCATTTATACACGGCTTTGGAAAGAACCAGAACAGAAATACAGAGCTCCTATTTGATCACATTAAATGAGATATTCTGGTAAGCACTCACCATTCTGGATGACTACAGAAATAATTTCCATTTGAGACCAAAAAGAAGTCTGTGAGGAATAGGTAGTAAAGAGTGCTGGGGAGTTGCCTCACTCATTACAGGAGCTGGCAAGCATTTGCTCAGCTTTATAGGCCCCTTTTCACTCATCCAGAGAAGTATTGCAAGATAAGAAATTGCAAGTCTTCATTAAAAAAAAAAAAAAAAAAAAGACTTCAATCCAATGGAAACTACATCTATGCACTGACAGGCAGGAGATTGTTCCATACTGGAGTTACTATTTTATCTCCTTTATTTACTCAAAACTGTATCTTTATTTGGCAAGAAACGCTATGTGATTTCCTAACAGCCAGATACAGCAATAGAACACATCAGCGCAAAGGGAGAGCAGTGTAGTGATACTACCGGATAAAGAAATAAGGTGATTTTAAGCCTGGTGAAAGGTACCATGCAGCATATAAAAGGATGCCAGACCGTATCCCTGCTGCAAATGCTCAGTTAAACTGAAAGACAGTGAGTTCGCACAGCTAATAGCTAGTAGGGTGGTCTCAAAATTGTTTGGGGAATTGCACTGACGAGGCTGAAATGGAAACAGACTTAAGTAGCAAAGGAAGGCTCCACTATGAGATGTGAGTGCCTCCAATAGCGAGAAGCAGACAGGCATGATTTTGAACTCTCCTCCAGTATTTCTACGTGCTCTATGTGGATATTAAGAATGATTAACACCTCTGGGAACAAAGTGTCATCTCTCAAAACCTGAGCTCTCTTTCTGTGTAAGAAAGGCAGTTACTGCCATCCCACTGAAACTGTGAGCAGTAATACTCCGCTCCTCTCTGGAAAACACACTTTCTCTAAACGTCTCCTGAGAGGCTCTAAACAAAAAGCTGCAGCTTCCCCTCTCGCCTCCCTCCCGTCACTGTTTGCTCTATGTACACCAAGGGCCTTCGTTTCCACCTTACTGCACATGTACTGAAGCTATTTTTGGCCAGGAGTGACGTGGCCACTTTGTTTGCATAACTAGGTTCCCACCTCATGATCTGCCGCTCTAATAGTTTGCAAAATAATAGCTGGGAAACGTCTGACTCCCAAGAAGTGCTTGTAAAGTTCAGTTTGCCTTCATTCTGAGGCCAAAAAGAAGGAAGAAAATGGTAGGAATGAAAATCTTTCTGCAGAAGGGTTTGTAAAATGCTTCGGTAAAACAAACCAAATTCTTTAGTAATGGCCGTCTGGGATGTGGGGGGTTTAATTCTGCTCTGTTTTGTCTGAAAGAGTATCAAAACAGGAAAAAAAAAACCCAAACTCACAAAGGCAGACAACCATTTTACGCAATGCAATCTTCAGCACGGCCCGATCTACTGCAGACCTGATTTGTAACAACCCACATCAATCCCAAGTCCCATCCACAGGAAATGCAAACTTACCGCTGGCCATTGAGAACAACAGCAGAGCTCAAAATAGCAGCGTTTCAGATTGTCAGTTGGACGGCTCTCAGCTGTCAAAACTGAGCTGTAATCACAGACCTCTCTGGGGGAATATCTGGTATTTGTCGAGTGTTAGAAATCAAAGTAAGGTACCTTAGAAGAGAAGATGATGGTGCTAATAAGGAACACAAGGAACTAAAGCGGGTGTACAAAGTGATCTGATGGTGGGCAGTTCTTATAGCCATTCTGCAAATACTGGGGAAAGCAGTACTTCAGTGCATCCCCAGAACAACTCTGTCTCTGCAGAGCACTGTGCAGGTGGGGCTGAACAGCTTCCTGACCTGCACAGCTGATTTTCATGATGTAAAGCACTGCCCGTTTGGGGTCTTAACACTCAGCCAAAGCCTTGCCCTGCTCCTGTGTTGCCTGAGCGCGAGCTTCACGTTTGGGCAGGATCGTTGCGCTCTTTGGTTGGACACTTCACTTGTTCTCCCTCCTCCATCCCTGTGCCCAGCACTAACAGGGTTTGAGGCATGTCACTTTACATACCCACTGGCTCTAGTGGAGTCACACGGATAAACCCATAAGACAAGAAGACAGACGGCTCGATCCCTGATGAAACCCTACTGCAGCAAAGAGAAGAGACGGAGATCACAGTGGGGGCTCTTCGTCCCCATCTCCAGGAGGGAATTTCTCACCCCACATCACTGAGCCAGAGGTGGGAGAAGATTAAGGAAACATCACCCTTACGCTGCACCATAATACTGCATCCAGGCAGCTTTGCTTTTGGTGGTGGCTGCCCAGTTGTGCTGTATTTCAGCACAGTTCAGCACAGGGAATTACACAGCAAGCACCACACAGTGGAAAACACCTGACAGTATACTGTTCAGTGGGCTTGAGAGAGGCCAAAAATACCATATGCATTTGCAAAAGACTGCATATGAGCTTCTTCACAATTTCATGGAGTTGCTGTGGAGCTGGAAATCTCACCGTGATGAGCCCAGCCCTATCTGCAGCCAGCAGTGGCCCACATCTGAGCAGCTGTGAGGCATCACCAACAAGAGAAAGAAAGCCCACAGAACAGCTTCCGTCATCCTGTGCAATTCCAAAAATGCAGACAGCATTGCCATGAGACCTGAATGCATCACAGCTACAGTAAAGTCTTGAGAAAAAGGTACATGAAAGCTTTTCCCTTGCTTTCCCACTTTCTAGGGCCAGTAGAGGCTATCATCCAGCTTCAGTCCACACAAAGGGCATCTGCAGCAAGGCAGCACTGTCACTGCCTGGCAACAAGCAGCTCGCAGCTCAGCTCAATCCCTTCACCAGCATTGTGCTGACACTGATTGGATGATAGGTCAAAATCTCCCACATCTAGACATCAGAGCAACACCAAGAACCCTACAGCATAGCAAACCTCCTCTAAAAGACAGTTAACAATTTCTGCCTGGCTCCGGGGACACTTACTTGTTTCTCCAGGCAAGGTTGAACTCACCTAAAAATTTGGAAGCATGTCAAGAGACAGAACTGAGGAGCACCCATCATACAAAGAACAATGGTGGAGGCACTTCTGCTTTTGGATATGTTAAGTTCTTGCGTGAGGAGGAGTGCAAAGGGGAATCATTCAGTACTGACTCATCTCTCCTGGAGCAATCTGCTTCTCAAGCATCCCACTCCAGCTGTGCTTGGCATCAGGTCTTTTCTGGCTTGCAGCAATTATTTTTTGTTTCCCTCACTTTCATTTACCAAATCACATGTAACATCACTGTGGAGACACCCTAAATTTGACACCACCACACAAAGCAATAGCAGACAAACAGAACGGCAAAAGACCACGCTTCATTAGCATTTAGATTTACACAACAGAACTCCTTATCTGGGAAGCAACCGGGGCTGCAGCAGCTCTCTGCATTCAGCACCAGTTACATCCCCTGCTGAGGACAAGAGTTGTCCAAGGCTGTGCCAAAAGACCCCTCCAAAGGCAGGCTCTGAGAACCATAGGCTGTGGAATATTTCCCTGATAAGGCAGTGCTCTCACTGCTGTATCTCTCTTCCTGCTGGCTCTCACATTCTGGGCTCTGCAGCTTCCCATGCCCTTCAAAGGACACTGCAACGCACCCTGCTCTTGAAGGTATCTTGGTGTTGTGACAGCGAACAGTGACTACTGACAAAAGCCACTGTGCAACCAGCTATGATTCCATCCAGTTGCACTGGAGTGCAACCACTGACCCCATCACACCAGGTGGAGCTAATGTTAAATTCTTGTTCAGATAAGACTGATTTCTCAAGGTTTTGAGACAACAGGATGTTTCCTTACATATTACACATAGAAAGAGATTTTATTAGGTGGATTAATACCTATATTCTGCATAGTCCATTAACAGATGACGTTTTCCCTGATTCATTGAGGAGCTCACTGCAGGCCATGTGATTTCACTGGGATAACACCCATGTTCCTATGCAGCTTCTCACCCTATGAACGTTATACTCCTCATTCCCCAAGTACTAGCACAGTGCCGATGCATCTCCACCAAAATACACAATTATGATCTGATTGGAAAAGATGAAAGAAATAAGCTGCAGGGATAGTCCCACATCACCCTGCCGAAGTGTCAACAGAAGCAAATCAACAGCTGAGGACACAGCACTGTGTCGCACACAGCTTACAACAGCACAAGAGCAGGATAGCCTTGCCACCTCCATGATGTAGATCTCCACAGAAGCTGAAGGGGAATAGCCCAGAAAGGGAACAGCCCTTGGCTGGGTCAGTGACACAGTCAAGTGCTTCACACCTCGTGCCTTACAGGACCGTACGAGGTCTGTAACCATATGGTTACGCACCATAACCATTCCCCCTTCAACTTTCACTGAGTTTCTGGATGTGTTCCCCTAGCCACTGTGCACTTTTGTGTGAATAATGCATCTAAGAGTCATGTCTCAGAAGAGGTTTTGAAGCTATGACTGTGCTTTCACCTCTCCCTCCGAAATTTAGCTCCTTTTCAGCTACATACTGGCAGCACTGCAGTGGCCTTGAATCACAAATGCAGCCAGAGCTTAGGAAGCACTACAGAAGCACTTATTCCAATATTTACTCAGAGATTTTTTATGCTACACCTACCACAGACTTTGGTTTATTAAGAACATAGTGCACTGGGGAAGGGCAAACCACACAGAGCTGCCAAGCAAAATGTTATTAAGGTTTTAGCAATGCAACGCAAATTGAGTTTATATTAAAGCCTCTTTTGTATAAACCATATCCTAAAGTGAAACACGGTGACAGAGCTGAGTAATGAGTTGAAGCAGAGAAATCAAGGTAGAACTATGGAGCAATGGGGAAAAGAATCCATTCCAAGCTGGTATTTAAGAGGAGAGCTTAATCTGCACTATAGAAGAGGTGATTATGTACAGTCACCATTCCACTCGCATTTAATACCACGTAGGATGCAGCACCTACCATCTGCAGTTGCATAGAAAACTTCCCAAGGTTTAATTATGCTATTAAGACCATCATGAACTGGAAGATTCTTAATATAGGCTTACACATAACCTCGAAACAGCTGAGAACCTCTTCTAAGTCTGGAACTTCAAATCTCATGCTATCTAGAAGAGAAACTCACCTCTCCAAGCTCAGTGTTTCTTCACATCAAGCTTCTCCTTCCTCCAAGGATTCCTACTCGCTAAAAACCTTTTTGTCTCCGGATGTGGTAGAGCAACTGCTAGTGTAAGACCCAACTAACCAAGGCTTATGCTCCCCCACCACTGCTCTGTACAGAACACAGCACCATTAAATGCTATTTCTAAAGAGTGACAAAATAACCAAAGCTCTGTTCAGTTCTGCTACTAGGAATCCCAAAGTGTGTTTTGCACTGCTATTCCATCACAGTCACCAGGGAGTGAGTTCAAAGTATGGACCACTCATGCAAAATGGATGCAGATGGGTTTAGGGATGACCTAGAGTTCACCGCAGACTATACACATGCATTCAATGTTCTCTGTGCTCTGATCAGTTCATAAACAAAATCGGATTAGACACATCAGACCTCAGGTGCTTAAAAGGCTCCGACTGCTGCAAATCCCACTCACCAGAGATCCTCGCTGAGCGCTCTTCACACTGACATACAGGAAGCATTTGCCAGCACTGCAGTCACAAGGCTCAATGACAGGTCATTGGGATCAGTCAACTTGGACTGAACTGCTGTTTCCACAATGAATGACCAGGTCTTTTTTGCCCCTTTTCTATTTTCTTTCCCTTTTTTTTTTTTTTTTAAACAATAGGGCACACAAGCATTTACAAATGCCTAGGAGTGACTTCGAAAAGGAAAGCAATGGAAAAAAACTATACAAAGATTTCAGAGCACTAGTAAGAATAGCAGTATAATAGGTTTATCAAGATATAAAAGAAACCCCAGAAGACACACAGATGAGACGCACTCAGGCAGCAGAAGTTCTAAATGTTCAGAATGAAGGAAGAGAGATTAAAAGAAGATGCATTTTTCTGGCAGCCCTCTTCGCGTGCATATAAGACTCTCATCAATGTTAATTTAAATATTGGTGATATTTAAATTAATTAGCACCCGGAAAGCCACAGGACAACACTTTTCTATCAGCTTATTCATGTGGATAGAAGAGCTAAAAAATGACTGTGATTACATACAGCTCACGTATCAGAATGCAACAGTCTACAATCCCTTCCACATCCCCTTCCTCCCCGAAGTAGCAAGCCAAGAGAAACACGGTGCAGGACACGTTTCAAACAGGAAAAAAATAACCCCACTAAACAAAATGCAAACTCAGCATTATGCTAGGTGATAAAAATAGCAAGCAGAAGAGCTGGTACAGAATACCAACCAGCATTCCCTATTCATCTCAGCACAGCATGAGTGAGGGAACCCAAATCAACTTTCCCTTCACTTCTCTTTCTTGCAGGCTGCAGTTTGCTTGAAAATCCTATTCATTACAAACGTGCCAGTGGAAAACTAGCTTTGGGTAGCAAAGGCAGCTCAAAGCAGCTTCTGAACATAGCTCGTGATTTGGGAAGAAGAGCAAGGACAGGCTGGGTTGGTGGGGTTTTGCAAACATTCAACACCTCTGCACAGCAGGCCTACTGATCATTAATATAGAGTACGTTGAAGATGCTAGCATTAATGCAAAGTTTCCATTCTAAGTAATTCAGCTGTGGCCTTCATCCAGCACATAAAGTGACGCTTTAGTCCTTTGTACAAGAGCACACAACACAAATGGGGAAAGTAGCAGAGAACAACAATGTTTGCCATCATCATTGCTAAGTTAAAGACTAAAAATTAAAGCTGTCCTACATTCATTAAGTGGATGGTTCTGATTCCAGAATGGGTTGAATCTCCTTCTGGAGTATTACCCATCAGCCATTCTGACCAATAAAACGTCTCCCAGAATAGCTCTGGGGTTGGAGAAAATAACTCACTCCTTCCTTTGTCCATTGTCCAAAGGGCTCAGCCACATACCAGCTGGCAGGACATACCTGAGAGTAAATCACAAAGGCAAAACAGATGCCAAGGGCCCTGTCAGAGCTAGTGCAGCCTTCTGGAAGTTCCTTTTGGCATTTCAGTTTCTTGCTGCAGCATAGCCTGCAGATTTGGGCACCTGGAGGTCCCATGCAAGTTTGTCTTAATTGCACCAAATTGCTCCCATCCAAGCAACCATAGTGCCAAAATGAAATGCTCTGCATGTGAAGTGTTTCAGTACAGAGTTTTCTCCAGGCTGAGAAGTGCACTTAAAATACTGAAAACTGAAGACAACTCAGTTTGACACCATTTCCTTTTTTTCCTTCATGAAATTAAGAGAGAAATGAAAAATTATTGCATGGCTCTCCACATACCACCCTGTGGTACTTCAGTTTCCTCATTCCCATCCACTAAGTGTGGATAATAAACCTTATCTATCCCATATTTCTAAGGCTTGTGACCAGACTTGTTGGCACTGACTCATTAAAACAGCTTGGGTATGACTGATAGAAGAAAGCTGTGACTAGTAAGAAAAAAAACCAAAACACACAGGTGTATGCATGCTGAGCACATGGGTGAGGTGGAGAACAGGATAACACACACACCTTTCTCTCATGTCCTGCTACCACCACTTGCTTTTCCAACTGCATTTTGCTCTTCTTTCCAGCTCCCAGGAGTAAAAGAAAACCACCAAGCAGGGAGATGGCGTGCGTGCTACCAGCAGCTGTCCCCAATATCTGGACAGATGCACTAAGATACAGCCCGCTGCAAAGTGATGGACACGGTAAATCAGATGTGACAAACAACATTCTTTCATAAGATGATCAACAGCTCTACATTTTTGCATAACGTAGCAATGCCAATACTCTTTTTGCACTAACAGCCTGCATCTCTCCAAGGACCAAGATGGCACTGATGCCTCCAAGACAAGCCTAATGCTCTATCAGTTTCCTTTTGCTCTCTCTCCACCTCAGGCATTTCCATTCAAGACAGAAATGAAGCAGTTTCTTCGGAAGCCTGGCATCTGGTTTAGAAGTATAAATCACTCCTTTCTGTACTCGTTCTGCACCTGTCAATGAACACACCTGACAAGAGATACCCAAGTTCACAAATCTTATCTCAAATTTGTAAATCTTGCCAATGAAGAAATTTCTTTCTGGCAAACAGATGATTTACGGTCCCCATACATCTTCACTCAACTTGGGCAGAGGCAGCAGATGAATTTTCCAGCGCTGCTATTGTGAGCCACATTTATATATCTGCTCTGGTGGTGTTCACCACAGTAACTCTGATTTATAGACTCCAGCACAGGTTTCACACCTGCTTGTTCACTGTAACTCAGGCTGAGCAACAAGCTGCCTAAAGGCAGTGCCAAACAAGTCTCCGAGATCAGCTTGTTCAGCCCCCCAAACCAATCCTGGGGCCCAGTGACACACAGGTCTTTGGCACATCTGTGTCTGAGACGAGCATCACCTACAGGTCTCTGTGCTCACAAGGAGCTCGTTTCCCTTTTCAGTTTCACATCCTCCTTATATTTCTCCACTGGAGAAAGAAAATTCCCTACCTAGCATTTCCCAAACTTCAGCAGTATTTCTGTTTTGCTGGAGCTTTAATTCTCAGCTGCCTTTGTAAGGGTACTCTCATGTCAGGCTCTATTCTCAATCAGAAACAAGCTTGGCTTTTTGAGATGATTCGGGACACAAACCATTCTGTTTTTCGTGTGTTTGCTAGCAATATTATGCCAGAACAGAATAATGTGTTGGCTTCTGAGCAGAGCTGGAAGGATATCTACAAAGGCTGCAAAACATACATCTCCTACTAACAGATTAAGAAAGTGTTAGATTTGCTAAGTAGACCAAACATACCTATGCAGTATTTAACACTAGATTCCAAATGCAGAAACATTTGTGACACACCTGATGAGATTCTTTGATAGGGCTTGCAGCGTGTCTCATTGCTGTAACATTGCTGTAACAATCCTTGCTGTATCCTCTATAGGGATATTACTGTTGCATTTCTTTATTCTGTCCCAGAAAGCAAACAGCTGTACAGAATTTTGATCATTTTATCTTCCTGAAGCTTAGATGTTCAGCATCCCTGTAACTACAACAGCTGTTTCAAGGTGAAAACAGCACTTATTTTTGAGAAACAGGGTAGGATCCAAATGGAGGTGAGAGAAAAGGAAAGGCTGAACTGCTTGTTCACTGCTCTCTCTCTTATATCCCAGCTTACTAAAATCAGGAGAGAAAACTGGAGGCAGTCCAGAAAGCCACAAATGACTGAGATAGCTGTGGTCTATCCCTGCATGTATCTCTTGGAAGCCAAGAAACACCCAACGCAAGCATGCCAGAGAAGACTGCCTCACCACCTACTTACTACTTCTACAGTGGAAAAACATGCACAAAGGTTGAGTCCTGCTTGGAAGTCACATTTCGGGAAGGCAGCTCATCAGATATCAAAGGGAAAAGATATACAATAAAGGACTGGCAAGAAAGGGCAGTAATGGAGAGAAGAACCGCAGAGACACAACCACGGGAGGTCAGCTTCCTCCTGTCAATTCCAGCAGGGAAATTCCTGGCTCCCAGATCATCCTTTGTTTGTTTGCCCTAGAGGAACAACAAAGGCTAAACCTCTTCTGGCCCAGTCACTAGAAAACTTTCCTTGCATCATGGTAGACACCAGCTAGCAAATCTATTGTGTTTTGTACTATTCAGGTTTATACGTCGGCTACCAGTGAAGCCAGACTCACAAACGATACAAATGCCAAACAAGATCACAGAACAGCCAAGGTCTCCAGACTTCAAACGCACAGCATGGCACAGACGAAAAGCGATCCCACACAAAAACAAGGAAGCACATCAGACAGATGTAACAACTATATGCTATCTTTCCTGATTGTTTTTTTTTCAACTTACAGAGAAAGACAGGGAAATCCCAAGGCCCACAACAGCTTTTTCTTCCCCAGCTAGTAGCAACATTCACAAAAAAGAACAAAATAGATTGTGTCTATATTTGCCAAACTCTTCTGGAAAGAATCAGTCATGTGAATCTGTCACAGAGATGGCGCTGATAGCACTAACAAACCCAACGGACACGTGGTAAAAAAGGGATGGGGGGGGGGAGGAGGGGTGGAAGTGCATCATCAAAACCACTGAGCAAATCTATAGGCTATTTGCAACGTCACAGTTCCTCCACTTGCAAGGATCACTCAGCCAAAGGAATGGGAGGTCCAGTGCCTCCATTAGACCACAAAGCCTCCGCTACGTATCGGAGAGAAACTAATCCAATGGGAAAGGTTAGCACATCTATTACCACTATAAAACAATTCTAATAACTAAAGAATAACTCCCATCTGTGGCTGAAGGAACCGCAGATCCAGGAAGCCGTTAGTAAAGCAGGTTGTTAGTTTCCAAGGCTAAACATGTGGTAGGTAAACAATAACCCTGAAGCAGGCAGAGGCATATTTCAAACAACACCTTACCCTACTGATTTGCAGCTTCTCAGCTCCAGGCTTGAGGAGGTTCCATCTACGTCCGCCGTTCCTGCGCACCTTCAGAGTCTTTGAAGCCAGTTCGTTCTCAGCTGCCAGTTTAAAATCCACCGGAGAAATAAAGAAGGAGGGAAAAAAAAAAAAAGAAGGAATGACAAAAGATAAATGCTGTGCTTTAGCTCAGGCTGGGGGCGGAGGCTGTTCTTTTAAATGAAAGAAACAAAATTGTTTGCAAGAGACTCATTCAACCCCTTCTTTAGGAAAAGAGAGCAGAGAGTATATTTAGGTGCTTTATTTGGTGCTCTTGGGATACAAGTAAAACAGTGCAGCTTGGAAACTACAAAAGGGCAGGCACAAACGAGGAGTCGAGAGCCAAATTAAGAGGTGGTGTGAGCAGGTGGGGTCAGATGGGCTGGGTGTGAAGCCAGAGTGCTCCCCCATGAGCACCGGGTAGCAGAAGCACCTCATCTGCATGCACCGATATTAAAAGTGCAATACCTCCTTGGGTCATAACTGCTAATGGTACCTCTGCAGAAACCCCAGCCTTATAACTGTTGCAGTTCATATGATGCAATTCCTTGAAAAAGAAACAGCTTCTCAAATTTATGCAGAAAACAGCAACAGGAAAACCCACAAAAGCTGTTTTCCAAGCAGCGGCTATTTCTCATCGCAAGCATTTCAGGCCAATGCAATTCTGATCTGGCTTTAAGTTATTCCATTCACACCAGCTCTCAGCTTGGCTTTACAGCCTGTACACACCCAAGCATGTGATTGTAAAGAAGAGGCAAATGGTGGGGAAGGGATGGTAAACCACCTTTCAAAATTAAGCTCTGTTTTCCTCATCACCCCAAATGTTAAGTTCCTTATTACTATCCCTCTCTTTTAGGGGGGTAAAGCTGTCATTTTGTGCAAGACTGGGTTTTCCCCTCCCCCATCTAATGAAGTCAGATGTTAACCCCTTCCCCTAGCCTGGGCTCCTTTCAGAAGGCACATGTGGCCCAGGCAGCACGTGGAACTGATGTCTGTGCCTGTGTGTGTATACACACCTAGGGGCATTCACAGCCCGTGGAGCTTTGTCACCCCATTCATGGAGAAAGGCACCTACAGAAAACAAATACATTCCAGAACTCTTGTCCTATAGAAAACTGTAATGCTATAATGCAGTGGAAAGCACAGTAATAACAACAGGGTAGCAAAGTCCTCGGCTGCAGCAAGTAAGGATAAGCCCAAATGCAGCAGCTGTGCAAGCAGAAACAAAGGAAAAAAAACTGCTGACCCTCGGAAGGCCCCAGGTAGGCAGGGATCTCCAACAAGATACCCTCACCTCCACTGCCAACCCTTAAATGAGGTCTGGGAAGGGGTGGCTTCACTGCTGGCTTCACCTCTTCCGGTCACTCAGGTACATTGCATGCACCTGAGCTCCCCTGGGTTGGCCCTGCCTTCCTACTGGGTGCTCAATCACTGCTTCCAGCCATGATTTGGCATTTCCACTACAAAGACCAACCCTAACTTTCTTCTTCCAGGTACACCTCTAACCCCACTTTGGGCTTCAGACTCTGTCAGTCTCAAGGGCTTTGAAACCAGACAACAAAGGATGAAAGGTCTGAAGCTTTGGGAGACAGGGACACACACTCTAGGATCTGTGTTCCTGGCGTTTAGGTCACCTGTACTTACATAGCCAAAATACACGTCCCTGCCTGCTTACTGCAAGCTCCCTGCTCCCAAATCAAATAGCTGGGGACTCCCTGCTGCCCAGGACAACAGCACAGAGCACAGCAGAGCTGGGACCCTGCCCCAGCCCTGGCATAGCTGAGTGGGCAGCAATCCTGATTTTCTTCCAGCGTTGCTGGGAGAGAGAGATTGCACTGAGACCCATTTCCTAAACGCATTGCTGACGTAGGCACCCTGCTGTTATTTTTAGCAACATGCATTTCACTTTCTAGACTCGTAGAAAATCAAGCTGCAGTGCAAGTGCCGATTATAGCAAGAGGCTGCTACCAGGCTCCAGAGGAAATGTGCCAATATAGTAGCACTCAGGAGCAATGTGCAAACGCAGTAATGCTCACATTTTGAGAGATGCCTGTGCTAAAAGCGTGTACACCCCTACCATCAATTAAAGCCGTCAGTTCAAGAGGCAGCCGCTATGCCTTTTCCCTTCCGATTCTTCTTAATCCTTAACGTGCTGCTGCCATCCATTAACTGCTCAGATCCCCAGTGTGCTCCCAAGCAATGCCAATGCAGTCTGGCAACATTCCCATACTCGCCCATTGCTAAATCAAGGCATTCTTAGTGCTAGTACTACCCCTTCACGAAATGATTTTCTTACAGTAATTATCAATCTTTTTAATTAGAGGTTCACAAAATCATGTCACCCATTCAAGCATCTGCTCATTTACCTGCCAACACAAGACCCTTCCAGCAAATACATTCTGTTGTGCTTTCTCCAGCAGGACAAATTACATTAATCAAGCGCTGCAGAAGATAGCTCACCACAGTCTTTGACTCACAGAGTTCTCTGTCTGTTCAGGAAGAGCACCCAGAAAAAAAAACAACTCACATTTGCTCTTTCCCAAACAAACATTACAGCTGAGTTATGATCTCAGAATCCGTCACTCAACACCTCCAAATGCCAAGTGCTCACAACAAAAACAGGTAGGAAGACAGAAAGCCAAGAGGAAACTACCAAATTACGACTCCCACAGACGTTGCTGAACAGCTTTTACTCTTTGTGCACCTATCTGTTCATCTTCTCACAACCAAATTACAGGGATTGCATTCAGAGACGTTAAAGTTGCAAGGAAAAAAGAAACTTTTTAGCATATGGCTATCAAAGCTTCCTCACCTGGCTCCAGGGTTATAACAAGAGTGGATACAAGACGCATTTGTGATATTTTAGCCCACGTTAGCAAGACCAAAAGACAAAGATTTCGGGGGAAAAACCACTGCAAAGCTACTCACCGCGTCTTCTGAGCAGGTGCTGCATGCGCCCACCCACTTGGTCCAGCCCCATCGGGGTGCTCTGGGAGAGCGGCTCGGAGCGACATCTCTCCACAAGCACTTTGAAGGGAGGTGTTCGTGGGGATGGTTGAGAAGGATGAGACATTGTCTGGAAAGAAAAGGGTCAGAGAAAAGATTTAGCAATGCATGTTAAAAGTGGGACAGAGAACACTTCCCCCCCCTTCCCCCAAGAAGGTACAGCACACCTTATAGCTCTTCACTGCGATCTGCACCCTCTTCTTTTTACTTTTTGCTGAAAGACTAAGTTTTGCTGACTCTGTTCCTGGCATGCTCTCATTCTCCCTGTACAGGGCTCCCTACCATGAGCACCGCTCGTGGTGCTCGAGTCCCAGCAACTTCTGGTGGCATTGAGTCTCTGTGGCACTTTCGAGGGTGACATGTGGTGAAGACATTTGTGTTCTGCACAGCATTTTGTCCACACCATTGTCACCATGCCCCAGCAGGAGCACAAGCAGGGAGTGAATTAGCTGGTGCTGAGGGCCCAAAGTCCACACAAACCTCAGTCTTGAGGAACTGAGCACCCAGGGCTGAACTGAAATGAACTTTTGGGGTAATGAGTGTAGGCCCCCACTTAAGGGTGCTCATGGTCATCAAGGCCAATTAGTGCATCCAAAGCATATTGTGGACAGACAGCTGAAAGATCTACTTTAACAGGCACTCCCGAACTGAATTAGCAGATGCACCCTTTGGTGGCCTAAGGTAAACAAGAGACTGTTCCTGTCTGGATTTTTAGCCAACAGCTAATTACACCCCGTCAGCTATCACACGTCCACAAGCGTGGCCGTGCTCAAGAGACATTTAAGAGGTGGTAGAAATATCTCCAGCACTTGAAGCACACAGGAGTAGAACAGTTTAAAAGTGAGGTTTAGGAGAACGATCTGCTCATCTCTGTGCCTATCCAGCAGAACAACAATAGGATCTGTCCATCCTACTATAGAAAGAAACATTTCAAGTTTTCAGAATAAAGCCAAGATACCCAGCAAGAACAATTCCTGCAAAACTCAAGAGTCTTGCTGATAATAAGATCTATGTAAGAGTGAATTAAATTAGTAACAGGATGTCATTCTCTTAATTCCCAAAAATCTTAACAAGACACTCCCTTCCAGGCAATTCCAAAGGTCACATAAGGTCTTTTTCCAATCCCATGAACAGATGCCCACAGATGGTCTACGAGAAGGACAGGAGGTGAATAAACCTAACAGCAGTGATGTTATTGCTGTGCTGTTGGAGTCATCGGGAGGGTACAAGGAGCCTTCTGGAGAGAGAAAGGGCTTCACACAGAGATGGAATTGAATGGCTTTGGTAGTAACAGTAGTTTCTCTGGAAGGTGATTGATAACAACCGTGAACAAGACAAGTCCTCTATATCAATAGCCTAGGAATTATTGCTTGAAACACTGAGACACTGGCAATTGATTGAAGCACCTATAAAGCAGTCAAATATCCCCAGGTATACTCTAAGATAACATTAACCCCAAAGAGAAACTAGCATTTATAGCTAAGTGGAGAAAAATGTCGGTGATTCCCTTGCTCCTGAGTAAAGCCAACTTTTATCCTCCTCTTTCGGGAGGAAATGATCCTGATGGAGACAACAGCAAGAATTGTCTCTTTGGAGAGATAAATCCAATGGAATGGATTTATCTGTCTGAAAATCATGGTTCAAAATCCTGCATTTCGTTTTCTTCTCTGTGACACGTGACGATGTGGAAGCCTTGTGTGTAATCCTGGAGCTAAGGCATCAGCAGAAAATTCGGCTTGGAAAGGTCAGGAGAAGAAAAGAGGAGAGCTCCTCACTGGGAGGCTTTTAGCCTCAATTTGAGACAGATTTGTTGCACTTCCATGGCCCTGCTAATAACTGAGTGCCTCTGATGGTTTAAGTCCTCAAGCACCCTCAGCTTTCACTGATGCACTATTATCTTTATTTACAAATGAAGAACAAAGCAGACAGGCTATAATTACCCCAAAGGCACAGTGGGAGGCTGTGGATGACGTAAGGCTCCATGTCCCACTCTCTGTACCATGTCCAGCGCTCCAGCGCACTCCCCTTAACTGGGGAACAAATGGGAGGAGGAAAAAGCCAAAGCAAACCTCCCAGGCAGAGAAGTTCTAGACACGTAGTTCTCTAGCACAGAGGCCAGAAGAACCTACAAGTCCCTGTTCATATCACTGCTCTGATGGCACTAAGGGAGGTAGGAGAAGTCAAGGCTGGGAACCAAAGAAAGGCAAGGCTCAACAAGTATTTCAGGAAAATGTGGAAATCTGAAATCCCCAGGTGTTTGGTGGCTGGGTATACGCACACAGAAAGCCTGCCAGCCTAGCAGATGCAACCTGCCTTTCCCTTACAACGATAAAAATGTTTCCAAGGGAAAAAAAAGAAAGCTACCCCAGTATAGATAGCACTAAATATAGGATTTAATTCAAGTTTTTGATAACACTTCACGGTTATTAAGAAAATCTGAACAGCTTAGAGGTTTTGTTTCTCCTAAAAATAAGATGATTGTCAGACAGAACCGTATTAAATGCATAAATATACAGGATCTTCATTCTGTAACTAAATCATACCTCACTACAGACAGAAATACAGTGCTCCTTTGGCAGCAGGAGGACTTAAAAGCAAAGCAGTATTTCTTCACTTGTGCTTCCTTCATAAGCGCAATAGGCGGAGACAGCCCAGCCAACTGGCAACAACCAGGAGATAAAGCTCTGAAGATCAGCTCTCAGAAATGCACGTTTCCTGGTTAGTGCCACTGAACAGAGCAAGGAGGGGGAAGCCAGCTCGGCAGTCACACTCCTGCAGCAGCTCCCAACATGTGCCGCAGCAGGGAGACAATCAAACGATCTCAAGCTAAAGGTCACCACGGGATTCTGTTGCAAACTGCTTGCAGTTTCTCATCAAACAGAGAGAAAGAAAGTTGTTCCATCTTCCTCTTGTGAAAAGACATCTGCAGCAGCTGCTCTAAAGCAGAACTCCAAACCTGTGGGAGGATCTGAGATCTCCTGGGTTTGCCTCCAGTGCCCCAGCTATCAGGAGGCGTATCTGCCAGCGCATCTTCTGGCACGTGCACACACAGGTAGATCAGCAATCCGGTGCTTCCAGTCAGACCCACCACACAGGATGAGCCTCCGATTTTCCCACGTATGCAGCACAGTGTGCACAGAAGTCACAAACCCCAGTAATGCTGTAAAAGCTCTGATTGCCATCGGTATGGGGCACCATCAGCATCTGTGTGCTCTGAGCAGTGAGCACCTGAAGGGCACCAAGAACAGTTAGCCCCATAAGTATGGGGCGCAGAGCCCCAAACACACAGCTGCCCTAAGGAAACACTCCCCCTCGCATGCTGTGAGGCTGAAAAGTGTGGATGATCTGAGAGAGAAACAGCAGACTTGCTGGGAGACCTGCAGGATCCATCGGCCAGCCTGGCACCTTATCCTGCAGGGCAGGCACTTTCTGTCCAGGCGCACAAGACTGGAGACAACTCATTTTCATGCTTCTGGCAACTGTAAATCCCCCAGAAAATGGCATCACAGAACCAACTGCTTTCTATGTGTGGGGAAAAAAAAAAAAACTAGACAGCAGGAAGATGCAGATTATAAAGCACTTACAGATAAATTCAAAATCCTATAGACAAAGCATTCTCTGCCTTAAAACAAATCCTTATTTCACAAATAGCCAGCAGAGGGCAGAGCAAGACCGCAGTGAAAAGATTTTGCACCTTAACTGCTTTTTAACTGCAGAAGCCAAAATGCAATAGAGCTGCTCTGCAGAGCTCGGTCCCTGCTGAACACCTGTGCGAGCCCCGACGTGACCCAGAAGGACCTCGGGCAGCCATAAGCCTACATCAGGTTTCTGGAAAAACATGAGTTTCTACAAACTGGAAACTGAAGTCTGAGATAGTCTGTCAGAGGTGTATTTTGCAACTCTTTCTCATGCCACGCTCAAAGTAAGCACCAAACCCCCCCACAAACTCTGTCCAAGGACACGCAGGTTTGAAACCCTGATGGCAATGCCTAGCTGCAGGGTAGCCAGTGTGGTTTTACAGCTTCCTCCCAGTGTAGCATCAGCTCGAGCGCCTGGAAGTGGCCAAATTCAGCTTCAGGAGCTGTGCCTCATTCCATGGGAAGGAGAAACTTTTATGGTTTGCAAGCGAAGGCCATAAGTTGACCAAAAACTCAGAGAAACTTTACATCATTTTTGAGCTCTTTTCTCATATCTCTGTGAAAATAAGGAAGGCCTTTCAATTCCCAACTTGCAGCAGTGTGAATCGGTAATTCATTCGCCACTGACAACTCATTCGGATTGCTTCTGTTCTTTCAATCCATCAAAACATTTTTATCTGTGCTGATCATTAGTTCCCTGAACAACTGGGAATTCGGGATGGGACCCAAAAGCAGCTGGGCAGGGGAACAGTTCAAGAAGTAAGCGGTTTTCTACCCGCTGCTCTTCTAACTAAACGTTGTTGCAGTGCTGTTTTCTGTACAGCAGTAAGATCAAACACCGTTGAGCTGTTACTTGCCCACACTGTCAGTAAGCTGCTGCTGGAAAACATGAAATTTTAAAAGGCCAGGTAAGGAGAACAAGAAAAGGAGGTGTTAGTTTTAGAAGAGCACAGCTAAGCAGAAGATCTGCTGTCTAACTAGGACCAATGCTCAGGTCCCCCACATCTCACTCCACCACCTCTCTGCACTACATCGCCCTTGATCTCTTACCATCTCCTAGCAGGCTGGGGCAGGGAGCCTCAGTGAGAACTGCTTTTTTTCTGCTTTTTGTGGGAAACGTGGGTTGTTTTGAAAACAGTTGCTGAAGCTATTTCTGTTTCATGCAGCTAACGCACTTCAAAGGCTGCAGGAGTACTTGCTTACAGCGCCCCGTCCTGGAAGCACCCTCTCCCTAATTTTGGTGGAGCATTTCACTTGAAATCCAAATCCCTCAGTTACTGCAGAGCAGCCTGGAGCAGAAGCACGAGGGCCAACAACTGTCCCAAGGAACAGGTGCCAGCAAGGAGGTGAATTCAGACCTAAAACAATAAGAGGCCTGAGTTTGCTGCTAGTGTCGTGCTCAGGCTGGAGTTATTCCTCTTACGTGTTTATTTTTGGTCAACTGTTTCCGAGTGCCACTCCCTGATGAGAGATAGGCAAGTAAATCCCTTGGGTATCTCAGGACATTTGTTACCGGAGCTGCTGATGGACTCTCTAAGTCCATTCCCATCCAGAAGTTTCCTTCCTTTGCACAGGACTTGGTGCTGCCCTTAGGCCACTGGGCATCTCTGGATCTAGTTTCTGGGATCCAGAGGTGTTTACCAACCAGGGTGGGCTGTGTGCTTCCACCTTGCCATTGCTTCTGCCCAGTGAGGTGGCAGGCGTGGACCTGTGAGGCTGGAAGCCACCATAGTCCAGAGGTCATATCGCTATCACCACCCTCAACAGGAACTCAGGGGAGGTTTCCTGTCCAGTTATCTTAAGTACTATTTTTAACTTTCTCTGTAAAGTCTGTAGGCTGCAACAGCTGAGATGGGACTCATCCCACCTCTGTTCACACAGCTGACCTGGGAAATTGCTCACATTTTGCCCTCAAAGAATGAGAGAATGGCTTAGGTTGAAAGGGACCTTAAAGATCATCTAGTTTCAGCTCCTCCGCCATGGGCAGGGTTGCAAGAACTCGGAGATTAGACACACAGGCATAGCCCTCAGCTACCAAAAATGCAGCTGATCTGGGAAAAGATTGCCAAAACTTCCCTTGCTCCACTCAGTCCTTTCATGCCTCTGTTATCTTGCTCCTGCTCAGCATGCTTACAGCTTAGTCCCCGCAGAAGTACATCAAACCACAGTCTGCTCGTTCATGCCACTCCTAAAAACATTTTGTCCCGGAGACCACAAGTGACTAACCACTGCTTGTCCCACTTCACAAGTCCCTGGAGTTACACAGTGAACTGTCTTCATATTTTTGAATAACAAAAAATGGAGGGGGGAAAAAAAAAAGCAGGAATAACTAACAACAGTTCTGCCCGTTTCGACTGGGAGTCACAAGTTTGGACTTTTTTCTTCTCAGTATTTCTCACCTGCTGCCAATTTTCAAACACTTCCCCTCTTGGCTCAGAAGTCAATGACCCCTTTTCCAGTAGGGAACAATGTCATCACCCCGTAATATGTCGTCTCTCAAAGCCCAAAAAGACAGGCAAAAGTTTCTCCATGAGTTGACCCCATTTCCCTAACGGGCACCTTAAAAATAAAAGTCATCATTTCAGCTTTAGCCAACAGGAACCCAAAAGAAAACAGCTGGGCTTCATGCTGGGCAATACAGATTTGTAATTCTCAGAACCACCATTTCCCATCTTCCATTATGGGCTAGGACTGTGTGCCAGGAATCTTCCTGGTGTTACAGATGCTGTGGTGTAACAAGCATCACCTAATAAAAATCAACTGCCACTGCCACTGCTACTAAATGCAGAGAGGAAGAAAAATAAAGCTAGTGCCTAGAAATACATGAATCTCTGTTACAGCCCTCTTCCAAAGGCACTGATAATGACATAGCCAAAGGGTCGTACGAGAAGCACTGTGGAAATCTGCACTAACAGCCCGGGGATACACCAGTCAACTGGTTCCTTATAGTCTGATATAACAGCTACATCTCTGGCCGTTATTTGCATGATTAAGTAAAAATTCCGAAGAGGAATATATAAAAATGATTTCAAGTGCAAGCCGTCCTTAAAAGAGCTATCACAACAATACAGTCTGATTGGAAGTTGTACAGCAAAGCTTACTCGTACCTTTCCGTTGTTAAGTAGTCCAGAGGAGACAATTCTAGAGATGGTCACGTGGAACGGACGGCACTCCTCATCACAGTCAAAGCGCACTCCTCTGCCAAGTAACTCCACAGGGTTCTGTTCCACAGGTGAACTTGCTCTGTGCTTTTTGAAGCACCCGTCAGCCTGCTCAAACACCACTCCTTCAACTGCTGCACATTTTAAAGGAGTTGCTGCAGAAGAGTCCCCGTTAGCAGCTGGAGAACTGTTCAGCTCTGTAGTATCCAGATTTTTCTCTGGAAAACGTTGAGAACGTGGCAGGTCTACGACCTGTGCCTTCTCTGGAGTACTGCTTGAGTCCTGCAACTCCTGGTCATCTCGAGATAAGTCTTGTAAAGGCAACTCAGGATTTCTCAGGTCCTTCATGTCCAGCTCAGTCTTTGAAAGCTCCAGAGCTGCTGCTAGAGACACACTCATGTCGTTAGTAACTACTGAAGCACAAGCCACATCCTGAGGTTCCAGTTCACGCAGAGTCATCTTTAGTGGATGGTGGATCAGAGCCACAGTCACTACAGGAAAGTCACCGTTAGCAGCTGGAGGACTGCCCAGCTCAGAAGCACCCAGATTTTTCCCAGGACGATCTTCCGAATGCGGCAGGTCTCTGCCCTCAGCCCGTGCCTTCTCTGGAGTGCTGTCCACGCTCTGAATCTGTTGGGTCAGAGCTGTCTGTGCAAAGTGGACTGCAGTCTCAGAGGGTTCTTCAGAATTTATCACAGTGACAGAGTCATCTGGGAGCTCTGGCCCAGAGGGAGAAAGTGGTGTTTCGTTTAAGCTATCGCTCTTGCTGCTCAGGGCAGAGAAGCCGATGTCTTGTGACACCTCTGTAGTTTTAAAGCCCTGTGTGGTCTCCTTCCCCACTGAACTCTCAAAGCTTGGATTATCCCACACGCCTGAATCTGGTGACTGCAGACATGCCCCCACCGTGCAGAAAGCATTGGCAGTCTCATTCTCAATAACCAGGCTCACTTTGCGGGAGATGACATCCTGCCTCCAGCTCCGGGAACTCCGCGGAGGCCTTTTCTCATCAGGTGAAAATGCCTTTGAGGAGCCTCGCAGCCGCCGAGCCGCCTCGGCCACACTGGTGAAGAACCGCACGAAACCCGCAAAGTGAGTGGCTTTGGTTGCGCCGTTTGATTTTTTCTGCTGGCTAAGATTCTCCTCACATCTCATATCGAAGTCCAAATAAGAAGTGGAATGATCAGTGATATTTTCTAAGTTCTGGAAATTGGTTTCAGCCCTTTCATCTAGAAGCTTTGAATTATCTTTGCTAGTTAATGAAATTCCTTTCAGATAGCTCCAGACATCAGAGCTTCTTCCTCTTTTGCCCTCCTGTGGGAGCACAGTACACTTCTTTTGATTGTCCCCTTCCGTAATTGCAGGACTCTTAAAGTTTTCAAAATTCAAAGGCTCACTCTTTCTAGCTGGTATTTTCTGGCAGTTACTGTCATTATCTTCACTGTGTAGTCTGATACTAATATCCCTGAGACATTTACTTTCATTGGCGTCAATTTCAGGAATGCTGATATTCAGCTCAATGTCTTCAAAAGAGGAATCTAAATCTTCAATGTGCCCCCCATATGAATGGCGGTAGGGCCTCTGGCTGTCACCCAGTTTCTTAACCCTGTAGACTGCTCCTTGCCCACCAGCAGGATGGTCTTCCTCAGGGACACAAGTAACCTGCACTGCAGATCCTCTGAAATCTACATCCTTAGGCAACTTAGAGGTTCTTAGCTTTTTTAAGGGCATTACTCTGTTCATGAAGGATGGCTTTTTTTCATCGGAGGCATCATAGGTATCTCCCAGTACGATCATTGACCGGGGTCTTCTTTTGTTCATAGAGGATCCTTTCCTTCGCCAAACAAAATTCCAGATCCGGTTGCCCTTGGTCAACTTTTTATACCTGGGTGCTTCTTCCTGTTCATTCGGGACGGCATCACTGGAGGTGCCATGCTCAGCACAGCAGACCTCCGATGCGTCAGCACTCCTATCCTCCATGTTTGCTTGGAAAATCCTGTTTGCATATCCATTTGAAACTATCACAGGGTCAGTACGCCGGCAGCCATCTATAACTTCCATTGCTCCGGCTCAAAAGCTGGTACCAGGGGTCAAAGACACATTGTCTTCAGATTGTTTTCTTCACAAGACTTGAGGAAAAAATTGCAAAGGAACAAAATTAGAAGAGCATTTTTTCAAAAGACACATTTGCTAATTCAACACAAGTCAAATACTATTCCAGTGACAGTAATGCCACTGATTGAGACCAAGATTTTGCTCTTAAACCATACAAAGTTCAAAGCAACTTAAGTCTGATTTAAGTGACCGAAGATTTAATGATTATATATAAGCATTTTGCATCAATAAAGTTGTCCCAAAGTACACACAGAATACCATAAATCATATATTGGTCTTGCAGATCGCTAGGACTCTCAATATGTCAGCATACATGACAGAGAGGAAAAGAAGGAATTGTAATAGAGTGTCCCTGTACATGTCACTGTCATCCTCACCAGTTTCATCTGCCAGGAACTAAGAATGCAATCCCAATGAGTTCCGTCTCTTCGGGCAGGCATTCAAAGAAAAGCTAGGATGGGCCTTTTCCTGGAAACAATGCAATTCTGAAATAACTTCAATACCAAAAACCTCACAGAATATTCAAGCCACGTTTTTCCTACAACAGCTATGGCACCAGCACAGGAATCTCTCACTGGAACTGAACTGCTAAATGAAAGATGCTTGGCTGCCACTCAGTGCTACACAAGAACACATGTTCCCCTCAAGTAAGTTTCAGCCTAAGTGAACAGGATTAAAACTACGGATACTCCCCACACAAAAGCAATGGAATCCACTGCCAAACCTTTGTAAGAATTTGAATGTCTACACAAGCAGATCCTAAGCCTTCCCTTCCACCGGTGTATACCTGCCCTGCCCTGACTCACTGCTACAGCTTCATCATGTGGTCCTGGGTTTGCTGTCTGTCTGTGCAGCATACAGAACTGCCAGCCAGGCCCCACTCCCAGCCCTCCTCACAGGACAAAGAAGAGAGGAAAAGTAGGGACAAGAAAGGGCACAGCCTCAGCAACACAGGTTTGCCAACACAAAAACCCACCGTTTTCCTCCAAGCAGAGAGAGAGCAGGCAGTCTCACTGTGGCACTCCAACAAAATCCAATACACTTCATGTTTCTATTAAATCCAAAGTTGCTGATGTAACAGCCATTGCTGGGCACAGAAGGCTAACCTTATGGCCAACCAAACCAGTCACTGTTTCTATCATGTCACCACAACAGTGACAGCACGTGGGAGCCCGCTCCCATGCAGGTGCTGCACAGGTCATGGCTCCTGCTCAGGCTCCTGTCAGGAGCTCCCACCACAGGTCCTGGCAGGGAAGAGGTCCTCATCCAACACCCCTTCCTCCTTCACTCACCTCAAGGTTCATAGTGCTGTTCCTCACCCCTTGTCCCAGAACTAAGCCGAACCAGGCTGAACCATGACACTTTTTTTTTAACTCCTCCTACAATCCTCTCCAGCATTTTTGCCCTAAAACACATTTTCACAGAGGGGCTGCCAGCATCACTGACAGACTCCACTGCAGCCTGCACTGCAGCCAATCCATGCCAGCCCCGTCTTCTCCCAGCAGCTGCCTTGCAGCACCCCAGTACCGATGACTTGACAAATGCATCCCATAGAGCAGCACAGCCTAATTTCATTGCTATTTTTTTTCCACACACCTCTGCTTTGGCGCTGTGTTTACTCAGCTCATTGCCTTCTGTGCTCTACATGATGGAGATCTTGCAAGGAACTCTCCTTCCTCATACAAAAGTCGCTGTTCTAGGGCCGGGGCAGGGATCACCATTACTCAAACCCTATAGCACAAACTCACATGAGACCAGTGTACCACAGAAAGCTGCTGTTAAACAAAATTTTAAAAAGACACCACATCTGGTGCTTGAGGATAAATGAGAAGGGAGAAGTGGCAGCAACAGAACAACAGACATGGAGAAGGGTGAGGTATTCAAGTTCTCAGGCTTCCCACATCTCTCATGGCCCTGAACCTCTAGGCAGGGGTAGGGGGAGCAAAATCCCTCCCATTGTAGCAGTGAGACCCCCTCATGAGGCTGAATGTGTACAAGCCTATAGGGCCCAAAGACAAGTATCCCAGGGTCCTGAGGGAACTGGGAACTGGCTGATGTGGTTGCCAAGCCACTTTCCACCATATTTGAAAAGTCATGTGTGTCAGGTAAAGTCCCCGGTGACTGAAGAAAGGGAAACATCACTCCCATTTTTAAGAAAAAGGACCTAGGGAACTACAGACCAGTGAGACTGATGCCTGTGCCTGGGAAGATCACAGAGCAGATGCTCCTGGAAACTACGTCAACATACACATGAGATGAGGAGGTGATTGGAGACAGCCGGCACGGCAGGGGGTTGGAACTAGATGATCTTAAAGTCCCTCCCAACCCATGCCATTCTGTGATTCTATGAGAAAAGCATCTTATCCAGAGTTGTCACAATGGTCCGTGGGTTATCCTCTGCTGCAATTTAAAGAATAACGTATTCAAATGGATTTTATGGAGGGGAAAAAGCGCATTTGAGGAGTTTCAAGTTGTGCAGCCAACAGACATATGGCAGCAAAAGACCAAAATCACAGAAGTTCCCTATTTTTTCTCTTTCCAGTTTTATATTTTATTTTTTTGGGCTGGGTGGGTCCTGCATGGGGAAAGAAGATTCAAAGGAAACAGACTTCCCTACAAAGTCTTTGGAGGGATGCTAGCAAAGAAGAGACATAATCTGTTTCTCATGTAAGAGTCTTTAACAGGAGACAGACCCTGCATGGCCCCTCCCTAAAAAGGCAGCACAACACAGAAAGACAGGGCACAAGGGTGGCTTCAAATTTAAATAGACATATATATATATAATTTTTAAATTTTAAAAAAGCAGCTTTAAACCAGTTGTAAACCACAGCTGCCACAATAAAGTCAGACCCACACATGCTAGGCAGATACAGCACCAGAGCTTGGGTAGCTCCTCTCCACTTCCCCCTCTGCAGCCTCACCTGGGGCTCTCACAAGCTTTGAAGCTGTCACTGAAAGGTCTCATGGTTTCAATGGATGAACAGAATAGTAGACCACATGTCCAGCATTCAAAAGGCCTTTTGACCAGTTATTGACAAAGAAAAGCACCATATTTTTGTCTTATTTGCACACTAAGTAAGCCTGCAGGACACTGCATATGCCAAAATCACAGGCTGACCAGATGGCAAGAGCCAACTCACAGCAGCACAGCTTTGTTAGTGCCTGTGGTCATCATTACAGTGGCTGCAGGGCCACGCCAGGCCCACCAGCTGTACTGGACCAGGCTCGAGCCTCAGCATGGCCTCAACCAAAGCCTCACCGCACCCAGGCACACCACATTTGAACAACTGGCAGTCAGCTTTGCTCAGGCTTCCCTGACTGGGTGCCACAATCTGCTATGCTCTCTCATCTGATACAGCCACCAAAATCAGTATCTGCCGCTGTGCAAATGCACAACAGCAGCAGGCTCATGGGAAACCAATGCTTTAAATATGCCAAGTAGAGAAAAGGTGGCCTTATCAACCAAACCATGCAGGCCTGGGGGCATTATCGCCCTTAACAACAACAAAATTTGAGTCTGGAGAACGGCTGCAGGAGTACTCAATTAATTAACCATTACCCATCTTGCTGGGGCACAGGAAAAGAAGGACCGAAGACAGCACTTATATATTTTTATATATATATTTTAAGGACATCTGCTAGCTGCAAAACTAAAGTGGGAAGTCAGCCTCCACTTTGTTTCCCTCTCCTAGGGCTGCGGGCACAGCTGCAGAGGTCAGGTTGCAGCAGGTTACCACCCAGCAGCAACGCTGCAGCAGCCATCGCCGTGCGAGACTTGAACCACAGCAAGCAGGAGGTAACGCCACGACCTTACGGCACCCGGCGAATTACCTCGAGCTGAACAGGGCGGAACAGCGGGGCGGTTGCGGCTGGCCTACAAAGCACACAAGTCCTCATCCAGCAAGGAATGTGGTTTCTAAAACCACAGCAATCAGACACCAAAAACTGCTCAAACATACAGGAGCTCTGCGGGTTTGTCACAAGCCCTGCCCTCTGCACGAGGCTCTCACCACAAAAACAGCAGCCCTTCATTCCTCCAGTTCTCCTTTCCTTTTGCAAAGTAACCAAGGCTGACAAAGAGGTTAGCACAAAACCTCATGCAAATGGTGCCAGGTGTGTTGCACAAAACATCCGTATCTACGGCCATGACACTCCTCCAAATTCTTCTCATTTTTTTTTTTGTGTGATCCAGATCTCTAAAACTAGGTGCTTTATACCTCATTCACAATTGCGTAATATTTCCTTGGCAACGGGGTTCTTCTTGCCTGATACAGGTGGGAGTAATAGCAGTCTGGCAGGGGGACACAGGAGCTGAAAGGGCCCAGGTAGCATCTACTGAAGCCCACAGTGAGGTCAGGGAGATGCCGTGTCCCCCCTTGTGCTCGCCTGCCCTCGTGCCAACGGGAACATTTCTGGGCATGAGCCGAGCCAAGGGGGGGGGGGGGAACAACCAAACAAGAAACACTGGCTTTGGTTTTCAGCCAAAGAGCCACAGGAACACACAAGCCACGTGACAGGAGGAAGGAGCTGGGGTGGGCAGAACTACCTCCTTCCCCAGCAATTAGATTTTTGCTGGATTAAGTGGCTGGGTAATCACAGACCAATTCTCCAAGCAAGATGTGCTTGCTTTGTTCCATCCCAGCTTTCTGCAGTGAGTTTCTTCACTAGTGGTTTTTACAGTTGTTACAGACCACGAGCATCTCCAATTATATCTTACAATTCCAGTTTTATGCAGCCACTTTTCTTTCTCATACAGCCAGTTATAATCAAGCATCTGACCCAAATGGGTTTGTTTTTTTTCCTTTAGTTAACATCTTGATGCTTGCAGGGCTGCTGAATCTGGGCTCCAAATGGGCACCACCAATAAACCCATCCATCTCTTTTATCTGCTCTTGCCACGGAGTAATGATTCAGAACACCTCTCCGAGGCTCTCAGACCCTCTCTCACCTTCCAGCAATGCTAAGTTTGCTTCAAAACTGATTGGCAACCCCCAGCATCACATGGCACCACTGATTCGCCCTATAGGGCTAGGGACTGCATGGAAGAGGCACGGGCAGCCCAGCAAGGCAGCAGCCAGAGCTGGAATGAGCCGAGGGCCCCTGGGGACACGAGCTTCCACTCGGCTCTTCCTCTACGGGATATAAAATAACAAACAAGAAGGAGCCTTTGGCCATTGTTTGTCGGGGAAGGGGGGTGACGGGGAGAGGGCATGAGGCGCAGGCTGCCAGAAGGCATGGCGGAGCTAAGGAAGTCCTGCCTGGGCTTCAGTGTATCCGCTCCTCTCCAGGAGGGGGGGGTAGGCAGGAAGGAGAGAAAATAGAGAACAAACGATCATATAACCCTTGAGAGAAACCCGTCTGCTCTCGGAGAGCGTACATAGCCACAGCATGCAGCGCCTTTGCTATACAAAAGAAAAAGAGGAAAGAAAACCCCGCCAGTTCTTCCGTTACCATGTTCTACCACCGAAAAAAAAAATCAGAGGAAACAGATGTTAAGCTCTCCAGCATCAGGAAATTATCTCTTTCATGAGAGTACAGTTACTTCAGTGTATTTAGGTCAAAGAAATAGCGAGAGAATCGTGACTTCTCCCCCTTTCTGTTTGTGTCTCCGCTGACATTTCAGCCCCTCGGTGCTGCTCCAAAGGACCGACTGCAAAGCAGTGCTCACGTTCCTGCAGCACGTACCCAGATGCAGGAGCCTGCTGTGCTCCGGGCCCTGCCTGCCCAGCCCCAACTGCAGCCTCAAAGACATTCAGCATCTCCTGCGCATGGGACAAGATACGTGCTGTGCTGCTCTCACATGGATGGGTGCCGTGGTACTACAGCTTGCATTTTTTATTTTTTTTTTTTTAATAGAGGTCAAAGGAGCAAGGAGAAGAGAGCCATCTGCTAAAGGGATGTCCAACCTTCCGGCACTGGTCTCCCCGAGGAGCGCTGAGCGAGTGCCTATAGGAAGTGACCATAGAATTTAACCAGCATTTTACATGCTCTGCAAAACGTATTACGTGGGAAGTTAAACTCCTCATTAGGAGGCAGGAGGTGGGCAGGAGATTGGTTCAAATCCCATTCCAGGCAAGAGGGGACAGCTCCTACTGAAACACCAAGTACCTACTCAGTAGCAGAAGGGAATCTGCAGCAAAGGTCTCGCTCTATCACTGACGATGACCTACCAGACAAGGGAGCGCTAAGCAAACATGCTGCTTTCCCTGTGGCAGCATGCAACTACCCCACGTGGCTTTCACTGGTTTAAGCCAAAGCTTTTAGAGTACTGGAACTGCATTTGTGTTTCTGTTAATTCAGTATTCACCAGGCAGACGGATGGATGCACAGAGAGCTCCATCCCTGTATTCATAAGGACAGAACTCAAAACTTCAGTTCGAGTAAATCAGTTCACTCATGCATAATTTAAACATTACTTCCTTCCTATTTCAGGGAGCTTTAGAGTTTGTGCGATGGCTAAACACAATGAAATTAGAACAGGAGACTCATTTTGCCCGCAGCCAAGGGACAGAGTTGCTCAACTGCATCTGTCAGATAAACTGGACTTGTGCCTGTGCTGCCAGAGGTGGGACCAGTTTGCTCCATGCCAGTTGTGCGGAAGGGATCCATGAGAATTATCAAGTCTACACAGGACTACCTAAAAATTAAACTGCGTGCCTGAAAGCATCGTCCAAATGCTTCTTGAACTCAAGGCAGGCCCAGTGCTGTGCCCACTGCCCTGGAACAAGTCACTGTTGGAAGGAGCTGAACGACATCAAGCCACCAGCTGTGTCCTTCGTGAGGATGCAGGGAGGCAATGACCTCATGATGCTCAGCGCATGACTGGGCATTCCCAATTAGTCCATTTAGTAGAGATCCCTCTGAAACTTCACAGCTGTGACATTTCTCCGAGGTGAACCCCTTAAAAATATTTTCTCTCTCTAAAAATCGACCAAAAAAAAATCATAGCTGTCTAGAGTCTCGAGCTATATAAGAGCAGAAATCAGTAACCAGCACTTAATTGCTTTTATCCTGGGATAAAGATAGTGTCCAAATAATTGTCTATTGTATCTCAAAGACAGTACAGGAAAGCTCTTCCCCTCACAGGGAGCCTACAGGTCACACATGCTTCTGCCATAACGTGTGCTATAAATAACCTTCTGTTGAGCAAAGGTTTGTGCTAGTTACAAAGCAGAGTAAGGCAGGCACTGTGCTCCTATCGGTTTCAGCCATTGGCTCTCCCCAGAGAGCGCATATCCTACCCTATTGTTCCTGCTCAAATGTTTGAAAGAATTATTTTTTCCTTGCTTCTTTTGTTTGGGGAGTTTATTTATATTTCCTCTTTGACATGGAATTGCTATTAGAAAAAAAATAGGTGCCATCGTACAAGGCAGCTCACCGATACCAATATTGAAATTGGGCACGGAGGGTCACGTTTACAGATATATATCCATACTTACTTACCATGCACAAACTGTTTTAACATATGTTCAGTGTATTCAGCTCAGGATTGGAAACAAAGAGCTCAGTGCTGTTTATGGTCCCAAATTCACATGCAGAGATCAGGACTTGTAGCAACTAGTTCTGCTCAAACATTTGAAATAATTATTACAGTGTGTTACTCACTCACTCTTTTACTTTGTCCTGTGATGTCAATGGGCATTAAAATATACTTAATGCCTCGCTCTAAATCCTATGTCTACCTTGGGGCAGCTACCAAGCAAACTATTCAATTTAGGCAGCTTTGGGAGTGGAATTTCCCCTGCCCTTTTGTTCCCTAATGGCCTTTTTCCATACAGCAGCTTGAACAAGAGCCATCCCAACAAGGATGCCTTCCAGATGTGAAGCGATGGGATCAAGACAGCCAAGGCACAGATGAAACTGAACTTGGCAAGGGATGTGAAAAATAACAAGAAGGATTCTATAGGTACATTGGTCAGAAGAGCAAGGCCAAGGAGTGCGTCCCAGCATCCTGAAAGAACTGGCTGATGTGATTGCCAGACGTGGATTTGAAGGGTGGTTTACTTGATAGATAAAGGAAGGGTTGGAAGGTCACTGCCAGAGGGTTATGGTCACCAGCTCTATGTGGAGCTGATGTGGAGCTGCCAGTGGAGGCCAGTCACTAGTGGTGTTCCGCAGGGGGCAGTCTTGGGACTGGTGCTCTTCAACATAGGATTGAGTTGAAAGGGACCTTTAAATGTCATCTAGTCCAACTCCCCTGCAATTAGCAGGGACACCCCCAGCTCCATCAGGTGCTCACAGCCCCTTGAAGTCTGACCTTGAGTATCTCCAGGGATGGGGCACCACCACCTCTCTGTGCAACCTGTGCCAGTGCCTCACCACCCTGACTGTAAAAAAAAAAAAACAATTTCTTCCTTATGTCCAGTCTAAATCTCCCCTCTTTTAGTTTGAAACCATTTCTCCTTGCCCTATCACAACAGACCCCGCTAAAGAGTCTGTCCCCTTCTTTATTAGATACTGAAAGGCCACTCTCAGGTCTCCCAGAGCCTTCCCTTCTCCATGCTGCACACCCCAGCTCTCAGCCTGTCCTCACAGGGAGATGT
This sequence comes from Gallus gallus, assembly GCF_016699485.2. Lineage (NCBI taxonomy): Eukaryota > Metazoa > Chordata > Aves > Galliformes > Phasianidae > Gallus > Gallus gallus. The sequence goes on along the minus strand of NC_052535.1, from coordinate 11,652,324 downwards.
CCCATCCCTCAGATCATTTTTGTGGCCCTCCTCTGGACACGCTCCAACAGCTCCACGTCTCTTCTGTACTGAGGACTCCACATCTGGATGCACCACTTCAGGTGAGGTCTCACAGAGCAGAGGGGCAGGATCCCCAGCCCAGGATACAGTTGGCTCTCTGGGCTGTGAGGGAACATTGCTGGCTTGCGTCCAGCTGCCATCCACCAGCACACCCAGGTCCTTTTTCTCAGCCTGTGCTCTATCCTTATATCCCCCAGCTTGTACTGATAGTGGGGGTTGCCCAAGATCACACGCTTGCGTTCATTGAACCTCATGAGGTTCTTCTAGGTCCACTGCTTGAATCTGTCTAGGTCTGTCTTCATCAATAATCTAGACAGTGGGATCAAGTGCACCTTCAGCAAGTTTGCTGATGGCACCAAGCTGGAGCACCTCTCCTAGGAAGAAAAACTGAGGGAGCTGGGGGAGTTCAGGAGAAGACTCTGGGAAGACTTCACCGCAGCCTACCAGAACTTAAGGGGAGCCTATAAACAGTAGGGAGACCGACTTTTTACATGGTCTGACAGCGATAGGACAAGGGGAATGGCTCTAAGCTAAAAGCAGGGAGATTTAGGTTAGATGTTAGGCAGAAATTCTTTACTCAGAGAGTGGTGGGGCCCAGAGAGCTGCGAGTGCCCCATCCCTGCCGGTGCACAAAGCCAGGTGGGATGGGGCTCTGGGCAGCCTGAGCTGGTGGGGGGCAGTCAGTCCATGGCAGGGGGTTGGACCTAGATAATCTTTAAGGTCCCTTCCAACCCAAGCCATTCTGTTATTTCCATAAGCATTATCCTGCCTATTATCCTCACCAGAGCTGATCCCATACGGCACACCTTACAACCTCAGTCTCAAAAACCTTAGCTTCTCAATGTGAGCTTGCCCTGCTGACCCGATGCTGATGCTAAACCAAACAAGCAGCTTTGAAGCAGGTACCATGAGAGCACCCTGTCTGGACCATTGCACTGTCTCACCCACATGGCTTTTCCCAGCAAAGGGGGCTGTCAGCTCACATTCCTCATGCACTGGGGCCTCGCTCAAGCCAGTTACATTCTGCTGCGAGACGGCAGCAGCAGCCACGTCTGAGCACAGGGAAGCGACATCCGATTCAATTAGCATCATTACCAATGAGCTTTTTCATCTCAGCGGTGCCCCTGCCACTGGGGTGGGGCCGTACACGCACCAGCAGCCACGCAGAGCAGAGCTGCTCAGGGCACCCAGCAGGGAAAGCACAGCAAGAAGCAGCTGTCCCCCCTCGGCCTTCCTGCCCTGACCTCATCAAGGACACCCTAATCCCATTTTTAGAGTTAAAACACCACAGCCGAGCAGGAGTAACTAAAGGTTCTTTTTTCCACCACTGGTGGAACCAAGCCCGAACCTTTTCTTGCAAGGAGCTGGGGATTGTGGTTCAAGCATTAGGCATCTTTTTATTTCACACTTTTCCATATCCTGCGAGGCCGCAGCCATGCATCTTCCCAGCAGCAAGCCAGAGGCAAGCTGTGCATCACGCTGCCACTACAGCACCTGGAGACAGCAACGTTTCTGCAAGGACACGCACCCGTTGGAGACACAGGACCAGCCTGCAGCGAGCCGAGCTGCACCGACTCCTGTTTTCTCCGTCATTACGTTCAAATCCTGCTCGGCTGGCACAAAAGCTGCCGAAACTCCCACGCTCTGCTTGACGTGCCGGCACACGCAGGGCAGGGCCGGCCCCGGCTCAGCTGCACTGCCAGCACAGTTTGCAAAATGTGCTGAGTTTTCTGGGTGTTATCCCAGCACTGTGCCTTCTCAGCTGGTACCGAAGCAAAACCACCTCGGCTTAGGGACCACGTGCTAGATCTGTGCTATGTGCCGACACCTTCCTTTCTAGAGTAAAATGACTCGCTCTCCCACTTGTGCACCGAATCGCTCCCTTGGCATAAGGATTCCTTGAGGAGCTGATCTTTCCTGTCCATCCCAATTGGGGAGCATCAGCGGAGCGCTCCTTGGGCTGCAGTCACACCTGACTGTGCAGCGCCTGGCCTGCAAAGTGCCTGGGGACACTGGGATAAAGGTGGTAAATATTTTCAAGGATTCCTGTCCCGGCGATTGCACCTTCCCACAACACCCCGTGATTCATCGTCCACGTCAGCAGAGTGGAAAAAGTGACCCCTTCTTCCCCTGGAGGAGAGAAAAAGTGCTTAAGGAAAAGTATTTAAGAACAAGGGCTTGCCCAGCAGGAAGCCTGCACAAAACTCAAAGCTTCCATTGGCTTTGGGAGCTCCTGAGCTTTCCTTGCCTTTCCCCAAAGGCACACACCCCCTCTGCACAGCGGCGCAGGGATGAGATCCATGTCTCCAGCTGATGGCACAGGGGCCATCGCGGGTACCAGCAGACAGCCACTACATCACAACCACCAGCAGCAAGAAAATCCAGAAATGCCACACAGTGTGACAAATGTAATCTTCCAGCAGGACAGCAACGGGGAAGGGCTGCAAAGAGCCCATCCCGGCACAGGGACCTGAAGCATGGGCTGAAGGCGTGGATGCAACGGGCAGTACGTGCCCGCCCTGAGCGGGTGATGAAAATAGGCACAGGGAGCCAAGAACCAGGGAGCCAAGGCAACACATACCCAATTAAAGACAATCCTTGCGTCAAAGGCACACGCCCGTGTTTGACTTGGTTTTATCAAAACGAGGCTGTGCTGAACTTCCCTGCTCACCCCACAGGGAGGAGTGGGACGGGCTCCCAGGTTCCCCGATATCAAAGCAGTTGGATAAGGGGCAAAGATAGGACGCATGAGTGAAGCAGCTGGCCTGGGAGCTGGGTTATGCGCTGACATTCTGGTCTATCTCTATGGATGCACAGCCTCAGCATCAAACCGGGCTGGGACTGATCCAGCCCAGAGCGAGGTCTCATCATACCCAATGGTGAGAAGTAACCACACCAAGATGAGCCCCAGTGCATTACCAGCAGCAGGAAGAAACACCAGATTAACAACGGGCTCTTTGCAGAACTTGGCCCACATCGCTCCTCCTCTGGAAATCCTCCTGCACGTCCCAGGCAGCACCCAGCCCACCCACAGTGCACACCCCACCCCACCCCACCTCCTGCACAGGTGCCAGAGAGCGCCTCATGCTCAGACATGCACTTAGGATAAACTCAGACTGGTGATCTCAACACTCATCCTGGTTATGTGTCTGCTCTCACAGCAGAGGGGATATAAAGACATGGGGAAGTGCAGCAGAGGGGGGTTTCTCCAACACCCCTGTTCATACAAACCAGGCCTCCAACCCCAGCAGCTCAACCAGATCCTTCCATTCCCAAACTCCCACCTGCACTCAGGAGTGCATTGGGACTGAGATGAGGGCAGTTTTGCTTCTCCAAGGAGAACAGAGCGGTTGGGTTGGTGCACCCTGCACATCCACACAGCCCTAAAGCTGCTGCCCACAAAACCTCTCTTCTCAGCTCTGTCTCTTAAGCACGTTTTTGCTGTAGCCGTAAATAAAAGCAGAGCTTTCCAAGAATCGAAGCGAGGTGCCTGGAAAGATTGTAGACTAATTATCACCTTGAAACTTCAAGCCTAAAACCATAAGGACAGACTCCTAAGATTTATTACAGACAGGTTTACATGGCACTGCCCCAGTTCTTCCTAGGTGCAGAACCCACTGATTGCAGTCAGGGGAGTACAGACTTGCTGGTCTGCATCACACAAGGCTCCCATACAACCCAGCACTTCCTCCGTGCTCCGGACAAAGGTAAATGCTCCAGAGAAAGGGTCAAGAACTCATTAACAAGAGATCATCGAATAATCTGTGCCTCGGAGAAAACTGCTTCTAGCTGTCAGACATGGCTCTGCTTTGCCATGAAACGCATATCCATCTTACACAAACATTTCTATCTGCTGCAGCTTATTACCATCAGGGAAGTGTATTACAACCTTGGCTTTGGCGTATGACGGCAAGAAGTGACATCACCTTGCCCTAGCAACTGACTGGCTTTTTTCCTGTTTCTCCTTCCTCTTCCAGCCCACTCCTAGGGATGGGAGCAGAGCGGCATGGCCTCATTGCTACTCATAAGCAAGAGCCCTACAGCACCTGTGCTGTATTGGTGGGCAGGAAGACCTGCACCACTTCTTTACTGTCTGCAATCACAGCTGCCCCAGAGCCATTCCCACTACAGCGTGCATCCAAGGAAAGCCCAGCACTTCCTGAGCTCCTCAGCAAAATACTTGTCTTCAAGGTCTTTGCCATCCCATAGCCATCTCCTGTTGCAAATGAATAGACCATTCATGAGAAACGCAGTCTAATGTGACCCTGATCCATTCGGTTGCAGAGGGACCCTGCACAGATTTCACTCAGATGTTCCTTTTATCATTCCTACTGCTGCCAACCCAACCCATGGCATACCCCTGGTTTCACGCTGCAGAGTAAATTCAGGCCGAGCCGCAGCTATGGGAAAGCACTTGTTCTGTGCCCACCAGACACTGCTCTCAGGGCCAGGAGATGACCCCACGCAGCAGCAGCCCCATCTGCCTGAATGCAGAGCATCTTCCCTGGCACCCCTAGTACTGCACAGCTCACGTTGGGCATTTGCACTTAAGGCGCTGCTTGTACAAAAAGCCACTAGCCCTGCTTGCTTACTGGGTGAGCTCATTCCCTGGTCCAGCTGAAAGCTGTGGAGCACAACAATAACAGGAAGAAACTGTTTGTGCAGGACTCACACCGTGCCACGTAAACTCCCTGGCTGCTGTGGGACAGAACCTTACTGGTGAGCACAGCCGCACCGCAGGGCTGCGGCACTCAGGGCCCAGCAGCATCCCGTGTTGTGTCACACACGATGGGCGTTTTTAATGAGAATGACTGAAATGAGGCAGCTTTAAACTCATTAATGGCTCTCCTTGGCTCTACTTGGCCCCAGTGCAGCATCCTGAGACATGAGCCATGTTTCCCAGCTTGCACCCAGCACCAGCACTGCTCCTCTCCACTGCCTTATGGTTGGACAGTGGATCTTAATTACTTTAATGACTCTATGATTCCACTCATCACTGCACAAAGCACTTTGGAGAAGCCTGACCAAGCACCACACTCATGCCACAAGCGGGAGAAAATCCAGCAATGGGGAGGTGAGGGCCAGAGGAATTGGCAGGATGAGCATCCCCACTGCAGAGCTCCCCAGCCCTCCTGCTGCCATGGCACGTGAGTGGTACCCAAACATCAGATGTCGGCTGCAGCGCACAGGGTGAGGAAAAAGGGTTTTGCAACCCGGGTGCTGTGGGTATCACTGCCAGCAGCTAAGCCACGGGGTTTTGTTTGGGGGAAAAAAAAAACAAAAACAGGGAACGCACAGATTTCTGTACTGCTTGGATGGGGAACAGAGGCACCGAGGGGTTTAGGTGTCTGTCCTCAGTACTACAGTGCAGGCAGACACGGGGCCGCACTCGCCTGGTGCCATTCCAAGCGTTGTGCTTTGGCATCCCAGCAGCAGGGCTGGGTGCGTCCCTGTGCACCCCCACACGGCACCACCCCGGAGCAGCACTGCGCCCCAACTCTGCCTTCGCTCCGAGTTCCTTCACCCTGAGGATTCCCATGAACAGTCCAAGCAGTGACACAGGGGTCACGGCTCAAAGCACTGCCGGCAGCAAACCCTGAGCGCCCCACAACATCCTTTTCAAGCTCGTTTTAGGATGTGAGCAACGCTGAGCCCTTCTCTTGCCCCAAACAATAGCTCTGCAGTAATGGTGCAACCAGAATTTCCTGTGCCACGGTGCGCGCCAGCTCCGGGCAGCAAACACCATGGGAAGAGCCGCCACAAGAAAGGCACTCTGCAGCACCAGGCGACGTCCCCGCAGCTCCCGGGGATGCTTTTTGCTACAACAGATCCCAGAGCAGCATCGCAGCCGGGCCGGAAAGCAGACAGACTGCAGCGAGGGCTGGCGGCCTGGGAACGGCTGTGGCTAATGAATTACTGCACAGAGCCCTTTGCGACACGTGGACGTGGCTTTCTCTCACGGGTATTTTGCTACCCTGCTCAGCCCTTGTGAAAACATCCCCCCAGAATGGGCTGGGTTTACCCGCGGGGCTTTGCTGTCGGCTCAGCGGGCACAAACCCAGCGTGGGATGTAGCGGGGGATCCAAGTGGATCACAATCCCAAGCAAAAAAGGAATCACACAGGTCTGCCGGCTTCCAGGATTTGAGAAGAAGCAAAGAGCACTATCAGCCAAACAGCGATGGACCAAACCAGCATCTCCAACACAGGTGCAGCCAGACCCTGCTCCAGGTGTGGGAGCCTCCCATCCATCCATCCCGCAGCACCACACATGCAGGTCTCACCCAGGGCACATTTGCAGCACAGGCACCCGGCACTGCCCTGCCACGTGTGCCCCCCCAGCCCCACCTATAGTACTTTTCAATCAACCAGTGGCATCCTTTCTTCCTCTATACGTGAGGGGGCAAAAAACATTTCTTTCACACTTGAGGCCCCAAAGTTACTTCTACAGCTGAAACTACCCAAAGCAAACACACAAAACACAGATGTCACCTTCTGTGCCAGCAGCACCGCCCTCGCACTGCGCATTGGTGCCCTCCCAGCCAACGCAGTTGGGCAACTCCTATTCCAGTGACAGCTCCTCGAGCTGAGGGCTGTGCTAAGAGGAGCAGACAGCAGCCCTCCATAACTCGTGCCACGGGTGCACAGGGTCCTGTGGCTGCAGCACGCGTGCAGCCAGCAGTGGGATGGGGCTCTGTCCGCACCTCTGCTGCAAGGGGCCATTTCACAGCGCTCATCCCACGTGCGGCCAAAATTCCTCACCGTGTCCTCAAAGCGCCCCATCTGGAGACTGCAGCTGAGGTTGGTGCTGTAACGCACAGATACAGCCCTCATAACTCTGTCACTTTATGGAAAATTAACACTGTCAGCACCAAGCAAGTAAGCAAGCCTCTGCTCTGCAGACAGCTACAGTGGGTTTGACTGAAGAAGGCCAAATACAACAAATACGAAAACACCCCACGCAAGTGGGAGCCGGCAGTGCTGCTGCCCTGTGACAGCACATAACGCCCTGATGCTGTCCCCTCTGCCTGCACATGACCCCCACTGCTGAGGGGGCCCTTCTTCAAGCAGGGCACAGCATCACCCCTTACAGCAGCCCGCTGGGATGCGCCCTGAGCTGGCAGCAGACCCAAACCCAGGTCAGAGCCCTCCAGGAGTCTCCCACCGACACCCCCCAAAACACAGCCCTACCACACACTGCTGCTCCCCCTGCCCAGCAGCAGCATCTCCCATCCACCCTCAGTTCCACAGCACAGAAGGGCCCACGAATGGGGCAGCTTCGCCCCCAGCCTCACGTTCCCACTACGGGCAGTCCCCTTGCAGCAGAAATTGGGCATCTACAGGGCTCAGACCATCGCCACTGGGCTCCCCAGCTCAGCTGAGCACTTTTTATGGAGTCATAGATCCGTTTGAAGTGAAAGGGACCCTTAAGGGCCATTCCTTCAGCCTGCAGTGAGCAGGGACACCTACAGCTCCATCAGGTGCTCAGAGCCCCGTCCAGCCTGACCTTGAGTGTCTCCACGGACGGAGCACCACGATCTCTCTGTGCAACCTGTGCCAGTGCCTCACCACCCCGATAGTAAAAACCTTCCTTCTTACATCCAAATTTAAATCTCCCTCTTTCAGTTCGAAACCATTTCCCCTCATCCTATCACAACAGACTCCGCTGAAGAGTCTGTCCCCTCCTTTCTTACGGCCCCCTCCAGTACCCCCAGCGCTCCGGAGCCGGGGCAGCGAGCAGTTCCGGAGCTGTTGGGTTGGGGGCGGTACGGGCATTGGGCGCAGCTCTGGGCAGCACCGGGAGGGGCGCAGCGCTGACCCCGGGCTTTGAGCAGCCGGGAGCGGTGGGCACAGCCCTGTGCCCCAACACACCTGGGACGGGTGGCGGTGAATCATGACCCAGTTCCCACGCAGCTCCCCGCAGGAATACACCCAAGGCTGAGCTCCACCAAACACGAGCACGGGATGACCGTAGGGTCCCTTCGCGGCACCTCCGCTTAGAGTCCGTCGCTCAGAACCGCCTCGGCATCATGGCGAGAAAGAGAACGCTCACGCTTCATACCCCCCGCCCCCGCCACAAAGGACCACCGCGTTACGAACTCCCCCGCCCTCGCTTACCTCAGCGCACGGCCCCGCCGCGGCACGGTGCCGGCCCGCGACCCGCCGGAGCCGGGAACTGAAACGGTTGAAAGCGAAATTAAAATGAAAGAGAAAAAAAAAAAAGAAAGAAAAAAGAATGGGGGAAAAAAGAAAAAGAAAAGAAAAAAGAAAAAAGAGCCGGCGGGGCTGCTCAGTCCAAACAAAAATAAAAGTTACCAAAAAAAAGAAGTCGGACGAAGGGGGGTGCCCGTGCCATGCACGCGGGCCGCCCCCCCCCGGACCGCCTCCCGCCGCCGTTGCCCGGCGCTCCCCGCAGCGCTCCGGGACCGGCCCGGGACCCCCCGGCCCCAGCACCGGCCCCGGCCCCGCGGGCGGAGCGCTCAGGGAGCGGCGCGGTGCGGCCCGGAGGGGCCGAGGGCGGCCCCGGGGGGCGGCGGGCGCCCGCGGGCAGCGGGGCGCGGGGGACGCCCGGCGGGGCCCAGAGAGGGCCGCGGAGCTCCGCCGCCTCCGCGCATCCCCCGCTGCCCCGTCCCGTCGGGGCCCGCCCGGCGCCGGCCGCTGCCGCTCGCGGGGAGAAAAAGAAAATAAAAATTAAAAGCAAATAAACGATAATAGCAATAATAAGTTAAAAGCAAATTAAAGAAATTGAGTTGTTTCAAAAATCCCGAGCTGGATGCCAACGGGAGCCCAGACGGAAACTTCCCGCGGCGGTGCGGTGCAGCGCGGCCACCCGTCTCCTCCTCCTCCTCCTCCTCCTCCTCTCCGCGGCTCGCAGTGTGCGCGGCGCCGCCCGGCCCGGGGGAGGCTCCGCTCCGCACCGCCCCGCGCCCGCGGCTCTGCCGTCGGGGCCCGGCCGGGACAATCGGAGGAAGCGCGGCCGCCCCCGGGCCGCTGGGGCGCTTCCCACGTGCGGGAGCGAGCGGTTCCACCGCGCCCAGCACCGGGCCGCGAGCGCCGTCGGGTTTGGCCGGGATCCTCCGCGGGGCTGCCCTCACCGACGGCTCTCTTTCATCTCTTCCCCCGCACCCTCCCTGCACGCCCTCTGTGCGGCTCCGAGCACACCTGGGCTAAGCGCAGTCCCTGGGTTTGGCCGCGTGCACGGAGCTGCTCGTTAGGAACGCACCTGTGGCAGCCCGATGTGGCAGCCCGCCGTCCCAGCCCCGTCCCAGCCCCGCCGGGCTCCCGCTTCCAACCCCGGAGAGCCCCCGGGCAGCGCGGGCCGAGCACGCCGGGCACTCGGTGAGGTCACAGCTCTGAGCCCCATGGGCACAGCTCTGCCCTCGGTCAGTGCCCAGACAGGGGGGTGCGCCTGCATGGATGAGCACAACTGCTCTATCAGCCCGTGCGCCTCACGGAGCAGCCCTCAGACCAGGTGCTCCCCCCTCTCTGCTGAGCCAACCCCTGCCAACAGCTGCATTAAATGAGCCGCAGGTGCAGCTCACTCAGCAATTCATTTGCTGCCCCTCCTTCCCCGTATCTGGCTGCAGGGGGTGCTGGGGTCGGGGTTGTTGATGGTTGGAGTAGGAGCAGAAGGACCTCGGGAACCTCTGTGCTGCAGTTGGAGTATTCAGGGTTTCTATGGGCCGTTGGGGATTCAGGCCCAGCTGCCCCAGTTGTGTGATTTTGTGTGGGTTCAGAGGGGTGCAGCTCTGTCCCCTTCTCAGGATGAGTACTGAATGAGTGGCGTTGCTCACAGTAGGGGCTGTGCCTGCAGCTCTGGGCGCACACAGCGCTGTGGAGCCAGGGGGAGAAATCAGTGGTGGAGTTGAATGAATTTTGCTTCGAACATCACCCAGCAGTCACCACCGACTGCTCCAGCAGTGCCTGAACGTGACTCCCCCGGCATCCCCGCAGGGAGAAAACAAACACCAGGCAGATGTGGAGCAAAGCTGACGGCCTTTGGGGACTGTGACTCCACCACCTCCCTGGGCAGCCTCTGCCGGCGCTTTACCTCTCTTTGTGTAAATAAATCAGTCCTAATATCCAACCTGAACCACTCGGGAGGTTCCCTTCTTGCACGACGCGTGCACCGACATCAGTGAAATTGTGCCGTTCTCTTTCAGTCCCGCTGTTTCAGGCTCCTTCGGGGACTTCCCCGCCCGCTGTCCCCGAAGGGGAGCGCACCTCCCCGCTCCTCGTTGATTTGGCTCGCGAGGACTCAGCGCAGCAGGCTTTGCCGTCTCCCTCCGTGATGCTACAACGTGGGGACCGGCTGGGAAGCAGCTCAGACCTCAGCAGCCCTTTGCTCTCCATTTGCCACTCCTGGAAATCCCCTCTGCTCTGCAGCACCGCGGGAAGGGAGCAGGGCAGGGCAGAGCCCCGCCGCACGGAGCGGGGACACGGGGACACACTTCCACCTATTGGCTCCATTTCCTCCGCTTACCTCCGGCCCCGGGCGTTATTAATAACTCCTCGCAGAACGCACCCGACAGCACCGCGAGCATCTCGGGGGGCTTTGGTTTGGTGGATAGAAGAGATTAGCTCAGGAAAACCTCCCCGAGTGAGGCTGGTGCCGACACAAGTCGCGGGTCCCCTCCCACTGGGGGTGCAGCCTCCTCCCTCCTGGGCACGGGGCTCCCACTGGCCCCAATGCCCCCAGACTGGGGCTGATGGCTGGGAGCTCTTTTTTTGTCTTGGTTCCCTGTTGTTCTTTCTTAAAGGAACAATAGAGGCAGCGGCACCCCTCCCTCCCTGCCTTGGTGCAGCTCCAGATTTCACTTTTTTTTCAAGCTTCACACCATGAAGCACTTCACTATTGGAAACAAACAATTAACCCAAGAAGAAATAGGAGCAAGTAGAGCATCACCACACCCCTCGACACCCGCACGTAGCACAGCCCCGCAGCGGGAGGGGTTGCTCTGGGCCCATTCTAATGCCCACCTTTGGGGCTCCGGCCGCTCTCCGTGCCTGGAAACCTTCCTGCACACTTCCTGAGCCAGGGAGCCTTCATCAGACAGCTCTTGGAGCAAGAACAAAAGCCACCGGCCTTGTGTGGTTCTATAAAGGATGGTTTTATTTCTATATAGGGCATCCTGTATAGAACGTTCCTTCCCCAGACACGAGGCTCTGCCTGGTCCCCCAGCACCCATCAGTTTTTTGCATGGGAACCAGAATCCCAGCTGGAATTGAATGGGCTCCTGGGCCCACAGGGGTGGGTGAGGGACACGGGTGGGGCTGCTCAGGGCCATTAAGGGCCATCAGTGCCTTGGGGCTGTGACAACCTGATTTCAGTGCTGTCCGTCTGGAAAGCAGGAGGAGGTGGGGTGGGGCACAGCACGGGTAAAAGCAATAGGGTGGGATTTGATGGCCTCAAATTGCACCAGGGGAAGCTCAGGCTGGATAACAGGAAAACTTTCTTCTGAGAGTGGTGAGGCAGTGGCACAGACTGCCCAGGGAGGTGGGGGAGTCACCGTCCCTGGGGGTGTTCCAGAAAAGGGTCAATGTGGCACTGAGGGATGTGGTTAGTAGGCACATGGGGATGGGTTGATGGTTGGACTTGGTGATCTTAGAGGTCTTTTCCAACCTTAACGATTCTGCACCAGGGGAGCACAAACTCTGCTCTGCTCTCAGAGGCCAAATCCACGCACAGTGCCCATGGAGCAGTGAGTGAAGCCCAAGCGTGGGGAGAAAAAAAAGATTTAGAGAAAAAAGGACTGCAGGGATCCAAGTTTGCCCCGTCCCACACGAGTGGTGATGGCAGAGAAGCCTGGCCCCAGGCTGCAGAACTGACCTGCTGGGACCAGGGGCGCTCAGGCTCCAGCACAGTGGTTTGCTGCAGGCTCCATTCATTGCAGTAATAAAACATACCCCCCAAAAAACCCGCAAATTCATAAACAACATCTGTGAGGTTCAGGCTCCATCAGTTTCAGTCTCTGTTACTTTCCTTCTTGTACACCACACCAATCAAGCAAGGAAATCCCCCTGTTTATCTCTCCTAAGATTTGTTTCTCCAAGTCCTGTTTTTCAAAGTCATCCTTAATCACTTTTTAATCATATCTGATCCCTCTTTGCCTTTGGCACTCCATAACCATAGAATCATAGAATCACTCAGGTTGGAAGAGACCTAAAAGGTCATCGAGTCCAACCATGACCCAACCATACTACCCAAACTACCAACCCTCTGCTAAATCATGTCCCCGAGCACCACATCCAAACAGTTTTTAAACACATCCAGGGGTGGTGACTCAACCACCTCCCTGGGGAGCCTATTCCAGTGCTTAACAATCCTGGAGATGCCCCCCATAGCACAGCCAGGTCTGCCACCCCCAGCCCCAGGGCCCATTAAACCAACACATCCTTCATGCTGGTGGTTTCCTGCCTTAGAAGGCAGCAGAGAAACCCAGTGCTGTGGCTGCTGCTCAAAAGCCAAAGCAGTGCTCAGAGGAGGGCAAAGTGGGGCTTCCCCCACTCAGTCATCCTTCCCGTTGCAGAGTGGTAGCCAATGCAGTTTCTCGAGGAACCCAGACTTACATTCATCAGATCTCTTTCGACAAAATTCTGCCTAAAACTGTTCCTTATTTAATGGATGGCAACACGTAGGCATCCAATCACCCTTCTTTCATCTTCCACCCAGGAAACCACACCTCACAATCCCATACCTATTATTTCTTATGTGCAGTCCCAACACTGTGTTGTGGTTCCTTGGCTTTTGCTGTCCCATTGCCACATCTCTGCAGGCAGCCGAGTGATTTGGTGCTGCTCTGCCATGGAAGAGCCATGGAGGTGTGGGGGCTCCTTGGGACACGTGCTAAGGGGAGTTTTGATCTCCTCCATCTCTCTGGTCTGCATCCAGGGGACAGGGCGACACTGGAAAGAATGGAGCATCCCATCCCATCCCATCCCATCCCATCCCATGCCTCTTGCTTTGGAATATTTTTACTATTGTTGTTATTATTGTTATCCCTGGCAGGCTGCAACCTCTGTCCTCCTCCTGCTCCTGTGTCAGCTGCAGTACATTGTCACCTGCACCCCAGGGTGACCGGACCCCGCGCTGTTCATCCCTGAGCCCACCCCACAGGGACGCACTGGGGCTCCTAAGGGGAATACTGGGGAAAGCTGCTTGTTTTTCCCCCTTTAGGAGCTTCCTAGCATGATCCTGAAGGCTTATTCTGATGGTCTCTGGGAACTCTTTCCCATACTTACCCCAGAGAGCACATTGCAGGGAGTGACATGGGCAGGGGGTGCCTGACCCCTCGGTTGGAGCCAAGGGGACATTGTTCTGAAGCCCTGGACCCGGAGCTCTGGGTAAGTGCTGTGAGCAGTCCTGCTGGGAGCACAAAATAAAGGATGCCTTCTGCTTCAAGCCTCTGCAAAACAAAACTGAAGCCAAATGTTACATGGGATGGACGTCTGAAGTAACAATATTGTGCGCGTGGTGCTGCTGCGTGGATGGCTTTGGGAAACGGGGCACGTTTTCAGGTTGCAGAGAAGGGAGGACCCAAAGCCCTCAGTGCCCCGGGGCACAGCGGGTCCCGAGGGTGGCACTGGGCTGAGCGGGTCCCCGGTGCCCTCTGGTGCCGGAGCACAACGCAGCGTGGGCATCACGGGATGGCATGGGAGGTTATCCTCCCCAAAACAGACCTTCGCTCCAACTGCAGAGATCTGAGCGCCTTATGCACGCAAACCGTGCCGGTTTGGTTCCTTGCACACCCGGGTGTGCCTACGCAGGGGCACGGCTCTGAGCCCCGTCTATAGGGCCCCGTCTATAGGGCCACACGCACACCGCGCTTCGGGTCGCGATGCGGAGCGACGCTCGTCGGGAAGCGCTGGGAGCACCGCTGAGCGCAGCAGTGCAATAACGGAGCTCTCCCTTAGAGGTCAGCCCAGCACCGAAACCGCTCCAAAAATCCACGAGGACGGGAGCGATTCGTGCAAAGGGATGAACGGGGAGGGAAAGGGGTGCTCCCGGAGCCCTCGCTGCCTGCAGAAGGGCGCTGCCAGCAGCCGGGCTCCGGTGTGTGCCGACAGCTCCTTCCTGCCGGGGGAAGTGTGGGGGGCCGGTCCGCTCCCAGCCGTGCTGAAGCAGGAGGCACCAGAAGGCACCGGGAGGCACCAGGAGGGATGGCGGCTCTGCAGCCCGGTGGGATTTATTTTCCAGCACAAAACAGAGCTCAGCTTCGTACTAAAAATAGAGAGATTAAAAAAAAACTAACAAATCTCCGTGGCTTTTTGGGTGCCCTGCTGTGCCAGATTTAATTCACGGCCACGAAGCCCTGAGGTTGGATACGAAGGATAATTTATTCTCCCCAAGAGTGGTGAGGTGCCGACACAGACTGCCCAGAGAGGTGGGGAGTCACTGTCCCCGGAGGTGCTCTAGAAATGTGTGGATGTGGCAGTGGGTGACAGGGGTTAGTGGGCAGTATTGGTGGTAGGTGGATGGCTGGACTGGGTGATCTCAGAGGTCTATTCCAACCTTAACGATTCTAGGAGAACTGCCTTGATTAATGGGCTGGTGCTAATTGGGAGCCCCAGCCCTCTTAAGAAGTAGCCCTTCCCCTGGGCTCCCAGCAGCAGTGGGACAGGAGCACTGGGTGGTGCTCCCAAACCGCTCAGTGTTGTGCCCTTGGGAAACCACCGTGAGGAAGAGAAATGAGACCAAAAGCAACACTTTAAGCATGGAACACATCCACACGAGGACAGGCGGCTCTGAGCATGTTTGCTCAGCACCCAGACTCAGCTGCGGTGAGGGAGCTGTGTTTAGCAGCGGGTGATCAGCACAGACCTGAGAGCTCCCCGCTGGGAGGGACACCCCGGGCTCCATCCCCGCAGGCCGAGGTCATGCTCACGTATCCCGTGTGGTTTGCTGTCACCATTTGTTCTCTCCCAGGCTCCTGCCCACGGTTAAGATGCAGCGAAGCATTGGGGCTCATCCATCAGTGACACCGGCGCCTGCCCTGCTCTGTCTCCCCTTCACGCTGCCCAGGCAGTTTTTCCCTCCCTAAATTCAATTAGATGCCATAAGGGGTCAACCTCATTATAGCCACGGCTCCTCTGGGATGGGCAGGGGGCTGTAGCCTCTCCCTCCCATAGGATCAGAACACAGCCCTATAAATAGTAATTCAATGTTAAAAGGAGCAGCTTTGAAGGACACGATCACACCAGTCGGTCCCAGCTGCCTCCCATTAGAGGCAGCAGTGTGAATACAGCCCCCTGGGGCAGCTTGGGCCCCAGAGCACTCAATGGGCTGGGGGCACTGCTGGACAGGCACACAGAGCAGCTGTGGGACCACAGAATTCGTCACCAACAGCACTGCATCGGGTGTACATCAGTGACAGCTTAGGCCAACACACAGCTTGGTTGGCTCTAAACGAAAATGCTGAAGGTTTGGGGCCTGGAAAGGGAAAGCTCTCCGAAGCAGGGCAGGGTGAAGCACAAGCAGTGCAGGAGGATGTGATGCTTCTCCACAGCCTGGGGACCACAGGGGGGATCAGAGCCGCCCACTCTCCTCTCCCCGCCATGCACTTCCACTGCTTTCGGAGCACACCAGCACAAAGCAGGGCTGGAGTTGGTTAATTAAAACAGCTGGGGAGCAGAGGAAGATGCAGCTTCCATCAGCAGAGGGGAAAAGGGCAGCGCCAAGCCCAGGGAACCCGGCAGGAACCCACACCAGAGGGCAATGCTGTGCAGAACCATCGGTGGGAGCCTGGAAATGCTCCCTGTGAGGACAAACGCCCGCCTGTCTGCACTCAGCAACAGCAGAGATAGAGGGGAAAGCTCAGCTCAGGGCAGAGCCTCAAGGAGGGTCGTGCTGCAGAGTGCACTCGGTATCACAGCTTGGACAAGGAGTGCACATGGCAGAGCAGCAGCTCACTGTGCTCTCTGAAGCACATCTCTGCAACCTGCTGTCAGTGGAAGGGGAGAAGGGAAAAGGGAAAGATGGACTCAAGCGCAAGTGAGCCTGATACACAAAGCAGGAGTGAAATCAGGTGTTCTCTAAAAATCTGAAGTTTATTCATTAGAATTCAGTGAAAGGAACATTCAGTTTTAAACACAGTCAGTACATTAAAAAGTCGAGAGGATGAGTAGCAATGAGACCAGAACAAAACAGAACAGCCCCGAACCTGGCACATGGCAGGGCACAGGGCAGCACACAGCCGGGCCAGACGGGGCTCCCTGCACAGCCGCAATGGGGACAGAGGGGCAGAGCTGGGGCAGCGCTGCTTCCTTAGAACCCTGGGGCTCCCCTCAGTTCCCACGTGCTGCCTGCACTGCGGGCCCCGGGATCAGCTGCCAGGAGAACCCCGACAGCGTCCCTGTTTGTTAAGAGCTGCTGAATTAAAAGACACAAAAACCCGTGCAGAGCCAAACGTCTCAGCCTGGAGCTGCCACCTCTGCTGGTGTTGGTTCGGGGGGGGGAAGAAGGGACGAATCTGCTTTCAGCTTTTCAGCATTTCATTTTCTTTTTGCACGTGAGAGATGGGCATTGTTCTCTGCTCAGCTAATCGTCACGACCTTCTGCAGAGTTATGTCAGCCCTTACACCCCACACAGGGCTGCAAACTCTGCAGGGGCACCGAGTCAGGCAAACAAAGCAGCATATTCATTCCATTAAAAACAAAAAGATCCACATTAACTAGCGTTGGGTCTGAGCACACCCAGAGCTCTCCTTTTGGTTGTGACCCCGAAATTCAAGGCAGTGTTGTTCCAGATGTTTCCACATCACCCCACAGCAGCCAACAGCACCTCCTGCCCTGCAACGGCTGAAGGGGACTGAGGAGAGCCCGGTTTGGGACAACGTAATTGAAGCACACAGAAGGGAAAGCCCCAACTGAAATCCACACGGTTTGGGTGTTTGTTTAAAGACAACCAACAATACTTGCAGGGAAAAATCACCACGGTGCACAAATTCAGATTCAAAACAAAGCTAAGAAACAGCTGACAAGAGTGACAAACCAGGATCAGAAGAGACGTCCTGGCGGTGTCCACACAGAGCGCGCAGTGGCAGTGGATTGGCTTCTCATATCCAGAGCTGCTCCTTCAGATGACGCCAAACAGCGCTCTGCGTGGGGGTGTGGGGAGCATCGTGGGTCTCTTGCATTGCACAGGCAGTGGCAGCAGCAGTGACAGCAGTAAATTGCTGTTTCTCCATCAGAACTGTAAACCGCACCGTTTCGAAACACATAACGTACGTAAGGAAAAGAACAGTCCGTACAGTTTCCCCATGGATATAAAATGCAAAACTATACAAAAATAGATAAAATTGACCGTTTTCTTATGTGTATATAAAAAACAAACAAACAAAGTCCCCAAAACGCAATACAGAGCTACTTGGTAGGCTGACCTGGTCAGGGGTTGATGGGCAGCAAACAGCCACGACCCACCTCTCCAAGGCTTTCCCTGGATGCACTGAGCTCTGTGAGGTTTGGGGGGGTTCCTCCATACCTCAGCCAGACAAAGCTGCTCACCCCGAGCTGTACGCCTCATTTCTGTCTCCGTAGACCTCTTTTGCACAGGAATTACTGCTCTCAAGCTCAGGTTCCTTGGGAAAGTCCCTATTTTACCAGGTTAGAAGACAACGGCTTGAGCCAGAAACGAGAAGCTGCAGCCCTCAGCGAGCGGTCTGACTGCTTCCGGCTCCAACGTGGTCTCAGGACTCAGGTGGGAAATTCCTCCATCACATTTTTAGGAAAATCATGCTCATTATGAGGTCAGCATTGGTCAAAGAGCTCCAAGAGCTCAGAACCCATGAGGGTGTCCTCCCAGGCCCCTGCCCCGTACCGCAGAGCAGCCCTGGGATCCCACTCAGTGGGACAAAAACTTCCTCTAAGCACTCCCTGTGACACCAAATCCTCTCCTGTTTGGCTTCTACAAAGGCTGGCCACTAAGCATTCCCAGTCATCAATAAACAGCCTGGTAGGTCAAAGAAAGGATGAAGGACCCCCCTTAAAGCTTATCCTTTCATTCCAAGATGCACTGCTTCTGAAAATAGGTTAACACCACACAAGAATGAGTATTTTCCCCCTCTAGTGATGTGTTAATTTGGACGATGCAGCTGTGAGAAATCTCTCCCAAAGCCATACCGGGACAAGACCAAGACCCAGGAGCTTGTATTTGGCACTAGAACTGTAGTCCCTTTGTAACTCCCTACTAGAAAAAGCATTGTGGGAAGATCAGGTCCTACCTATTCCATAGCAGACAGGTATTATAGAAGCAGGAATACATTAGGTACTGAAATCCAACCTATGGCAGTGACAATTTAAAGACTGGGTTAGTATATTGAAAATTCTTATTTCTTTGGGTTAGTGGGGCAGAATACTCCAATAATCCAATAAATTATTTTTAAAATGCTTTTAGGTACCTCATTTTAAAATCAACAGATACTTGATTCCTTTAGTTCAACTCAAATTAACAGGAGAAACCTTTGGTATAAAGTCAGATTATCAAGTCTTGGCTGTATTGCTTTCACACGTCAGAGTCTAGGAACTGTTGTCCAATAAGTCTTCCCACTACGTACCTACAACCAAAATAATTATTACTACAGACATGCATTTGCAACTGAACATTCATTTTAGCACTGAGACACTTTCATCCTTCACCAGAACTTTGGCAAAGGCTGCATCGTATACAAACAAAGCACTGCGCAAAACCCCTTTGAGCCACAAGATGCCTTTGGTGACACGCTAAAATGAGATAACTGTTAAAAATTCCTTTAAGAGGCCACTGCGGAGGCCAAGTGATTCCAGTGAGCACCTGTTTGTGCTGTGACATCTCTGGTGTTGCTAATGGTAACTACGGGATCCTTTCTTAGGGATCGGCACTGAGTTGCAGAAGAGCTCGGCTGGGATGCTGGGATCCAAAGCTGAGCTCACTCTGAGCAAGAGGGAGTTAGGAGCATTTGTAAGGGGATACTCGTGGCATAAACACTGAAAAATGAAGGTTTAATCCCAAGGACACACAGATGGGTCTGCTCAAGCCTCAGAAATCCGTTCAGAAAACAAGTAAACAAACAACAACATACATGTAAAGTGGAGCTGCCAATAAGGAATTCTGGCTTTGCCTTTCCCTGTTCCTCCATGGACATACAAGGATGGGATGGTAAGAAGCCTCATCTCAAGAAGAAATAGTAGGACCCGTTTTGCTCAGGAAAACAAAACAGAAAAGCTCTTCATGCCTTGGTACCCTACAACTAGAGCAATACCAGGGAGCTGCCCACGTTTCCAACTGCAGCCACATGTGTACCTGGGCTGCAGGTGTGGGCAGCAGGCAGTGAGCTGCCCTGGGGCAGGACTCAGCTCCAAACCAGCGCTGAGTAGAGAAGGGCATCACTGCACCACTTCCAGTAATTTATTTAATGTTACAACCTCTGCTGCAAAGAGAAGCAGCAAACAGGCAACTCGGGAAAAAGAACACCTAATTCCTCAGTAACTGAATTACAATCAGTTGGACAGAAGTAGGAAGAAGTTTTGTAAGCCACAGAAAGGGACTCAGAATATCCCAAGTTGGAAGGGGTCCCTACAGATCATCAAGTCAGACTCCTGGCTCCACAGAGGACCACCCAAAAATCAGACCTGTGTCTGAGAGCACTGCCCAGACACTTGCTGAACTCCTGTAGCTCTCAACCATGCCAACCGCCTTCTTGGTGCTCTGCCTCTCTTCTGAAGAGCCTGTAACCGCCCATCACAGCACACCAGCCACAGGACTCTTCCCTCTGGGTTTTGCTTACACCAATGATGTAGTAGCTCTGGGACTGAGCCAAGGCTTCTAACTCTCCTTGCTTGTTCCTTACACGATGTGTGTTGGTGTAGATGCATTTCAGATGCGCTTCATCATACCCAGCACCTCATGGAGCAGAATGAAGGATGACAGTAGCATGCAACCCCTCCGACTGTGGCGTGCCACCCCACGGTTCATCACGAGTGATGTGGGTGCACTTGAGCTGTGCTATTGGGCTTCTCCCCTCAACTTCAACACTGCCAGCCTGCACTACCAGAAGCAGGTAATAACCGGAGGGCTGTACCAGACCAGGGAGCTTCCTGGTGATGTCCATGACCCAGGCCCCAGGCTGGCAGCAGACTTCCTTGTGGGAGAGGGTCTGGTCAGCATATTGGGTCCTCAGTTTCCCTCAGAACAGAGTCCCCTATGACAATCACCCTTATTCTGTTCCTGGCAAAGGCAGTTTTGGGGTTTCTGGGTGACTGACTCACTCTACAGAACCTCCTGGATAGGTGCTCACCAACATCCTCATCTGCCTCTCAAGTTCCAGAGCTATGTACCTATTGTGCAACAGCACCTGGGAAGGCAAGGTAGGCTGGGGGGCGGGTTTGCCAGCCACCCTGTGCAGGGACCTGTTTCCATTCCTCCCTGTCTCTTAGGTCCTCTCCTTCTGCCCGATGGCGAGAGGCTATGACATTGCGAAAGGTCCCCTGGCACAAGCCTCTGCTCGGAAGCTGATCAGCTCGAGGGAAGGTTTGGTTTAGAGACTAACGTGCTTCAGATCAACAAGGACACCGAGAACTTCTTCAGGAAAGATGTCAGCTCTGCTCTGCTATCCTCAAACAGGTGTTTCCAAGAGCTCCGATAACCTTCTCAGAACGTCGGTCTCCTACGCTTGTGTTCCTTCTCCACATTTGTTCAAAAGAGGAATTAAAAACAAGAGAATCAAAAGCCTGCAGCAATCTTCAGCATTTTTGTTCCCTCCAGTTAGTAGGAAGAAGTTGTGAAGCCTAATTTAGGCTGTGCTACATCCTGTATTCCAAGTAATAGAATACTTTCCTCATATGAGTTTATGTAAAGAAAATAAACACAAAATGTAAAACAAAAAACAACACAGCAACTTTACAGCTACAGGCCCAATGCTAATTTAGCTTATTTCACAGGAGTCGTACGCGTGCCCTTGGCCTGGGAGAGGCTGGGGATGAGGCACAAAGCATTGGAAAGGCTTCAGCTGAAAATTACACACCACGAAGACAGACCATGACAGAGAAAAGGGACTGATACTTTGTTCTTGAAAGGGAATCCATCAATAGAACATCTCTCTGCACGCTGTATTCTTGAGCAAATTAAAGCTTGAACTGGAAAACGTTATCAGCATGCACACAAAAACTCCTACTTTCCTTTTGGGCAGGAAAAAAACGTTACAGTGAAGTTCCCCTTGCAGCTGAATTGCCTCCTGTCCTTGCTCTCAAAATAACCCATGTCCTTCCTGTGCAGCTCCCCAGATCAAGATGGAAGACGTTAAAAGTTTGTCCAAAAAAAAACCAACCAAACAAGCATTTCACAGAGAGGAAGAAACCCAAATCCTTTTGAAAGCTTCCTCAGGACGTGCTCCCCTGGCTGCAGCCCTGCAGTGGAGACTCCAGGAACGTTCCCCACAGAACCCACTGCAGCCCGGCCCTGTGGTGAGAAACCCCAATGTGGGAGAAGCGACCGCTCACAACCAACTGGCACAGCGAGCGAGGTCACAGCGCAGCAATGCTCCTCACTCCTTCACAACTGCCAATTGCTCAGCTCCTTTTTTTTTTTTTTTTTTTTTTATGGGTGATGGTGCCCTTCATCTGCAGAGAACAAACCTGCCATACTAGAAATGGGTCCATTTCCAGATTTTATTCTAGCAGCAATGGGATTATGCACTGGGGCTGCTACCACATTTTGCATCGTGAATTGTGTTCGAGAGTGGTGGATCGCACTGGAAAAAAAACAAAAGTGCCTCAGTGTTAATCTATGAATCTAGGAGGTTGCTCTGCACCAAACCAGAGTACCCACAGCAGTGCAGAACGGTAGCAGCATGGAGACTATGTACTGCAGCTGCAAGAGGAGTTCATCTTTGTTGGCCCGGTTTGACATAAGTCACTCATTAGTGTTCACTTTCTTCCTCCCCCTCCCCTCCCTTCCCACCCCTTTCCCCACCTCCCAGCCACCCAGGAGAAGCTATTTGGCTCCCATTACATTCACTGCAGTGTTCAGGCAGCCGCTGGGCAGCACATTCCCCGGCGCAGCTCTTGCTTTCAGCAGCTCTTTGCTGGCACTCCCGTAGCGCTCTGCAAAGCAGGCTGAGCTTTTTAAGGTTTCGGTGTCATCGCTGTCGTGGCACTGCGGCATTCCTTGCGTGACGCCGACAGGTTTGCACTTGGCTGGTTTCTCTGGGGACTGGGCAAAGCTGATGCTCTGCGGTGGCTCTGGTTCCCCCAGTGGGAGCACACGTGCGAGCTTTTTGGCCGGGGCTTCTCCGTGATACCTGTATGACCCAGACGCCTCCTGGGGCTGCCTCGTGTCAGGCTGCAGAGGTAAGTTGGATGGCCTGACCAGGAGCCTGTTTGGCTCCGGATCTTGAGGCTGCCTCTCCAGAGTTTCTCTGGCACAGCTCCTTGACAGGGGAAAAAATGGGGGGTCTGCATCTGACCGCTCAGATGGCTCCCAGCTGCTCGGCATCCCAGCAGCTGGAGCAAAACCCCAGTGTTTGATCCCCCCAGGAGCCAGCTCGGCATCGTACTGAAGGTGCTGCAAGCCCGGCCAGCTCAGCACACCATTGGTCTCCCCACCTTCAGGAGCTGACAGTTCTGCCTCCTCTTTGCTCCTGCTCCTTCTCGCTCCATCTGAGTACTTTTTGTCCCATTTTGACCACAGCTGGCAAGGCTTAAGGCCGTTCTTGGAAACCTGCAAGTCCGCAAGTTCAAACTCCAGGCTCTCCGTGTCAAGTGACCTGCTCCTCCTGTTAAGGGAGAGCGGTGCTGGCATGGCAGGGCTGAGCCCGTGCAGATGCAGGTGCCGGGGCAGGCTGGCAACCCCCCAGTTACAGCTCTGGAAGGAGCCCTGGGGGTACCCCAGGAACATTCTCTCGTCACATTCAGCAAATGACTCCTTCTGCACGTAGCTCTCATCGAAGGCCTCGAAGGAGGCAGCCATGTCCTCATCCGCATTCATCTCGAGGTGCTGTTCGCACTCCCCTTCCCCTTCCTGCTCCACATCGACAATGTCAAACGTGACCATGGTGGGAAGGACGGGGAGGTTCTGAGTGAAGGAAGAGCCAGAGTCGGAGCTGCCCAGGCTTTCCGACAGGCTGGAGAAGAGGGTCCCACTGCTGGTGAACTCCACCAGAGCTTGTGAGAAGCTCATGGCGTGCTCAGGTTCACACTCACTGTCAGCCTGAGGCTCTCTGCCGGCAGCCTCCACCCCACTGTGGTGCTCGCTCTGCAAGCAGCCCTCATGCTCCAGGGGTCTGCGGCTGGGGAACATCCCCGGTTTGGCCAAGGCTGCACTGCCATGGAGGGACCCCCCAAACAATGCACAGTCTGGGTCAGAATCGAACCCTGGGTTGTTCTTCATGAGCTGAATAAGGCAACTTCCTTGGGCTTTTTGGCTGTTGTAACAGTTCTCTGGACATAAAGGCCCTGGAAAATCACTCCACTCTGGATTTTCAGCTCTAGCCACCAAAATCCCACCATTCACACTCCTGTTTAGAGCTTGAGAGGCAATCTGCTCACTACCAAGGCAACTCTGACTTTTGCCAATCAAGTTGGCTGCTCTAGTATTACATTCAACGTGCTGCTTTTCCCTGGGACACTTCTCTTTGCTGGGAACATCAAGTCGTTTCAAGCCTGGTTCCCTCTGCAGCTCCCAAAACAGCAGCTCTTTCTGAATGGCAGCTAGCCGCTCTTCTTCCGTTTCCATAACCCCCCTCTTCTGATCCATCATCTGGATCAAGCTCTTCTCAGGAGGGAGGCAGAAGTCCAAGAAGTAGCTGAAGATCTCTGGATGAGAGACTTTGCTCTCAAACAGGGATTGCTCCCCATGAGAGGGGCTCATGAGTGTATCATCGGGCTCGTAAAACTCATAAAGTGCATCGCCACTGTAGCTGTCTCTGGGAAGACGGTCCTTCTTGATCTCACAAAGTCCATCCCCAGTCTCATCCTCTGGTCCTGGTGTGGTGGAGTCATAATATCCCTCATCACTATTAGGTGCGGACTCTTGCTGGTCACTCTGTGGTGTCAGGATTTCGACCCCATCCACTGCCCCACTAGCATAGGGGTGGACCTCCCCCTCATGCAAACCACATGTCTCCAACTTGCTACTCACTGCCTGCAGTTCGGGACTGCTCACAACTGGAGGCAGCGGGGCTTCGTAGCTCCTGCCCTCTTCAGCGGTGCTGTCCCATATCTGCTGGAGGTACTCCTCCTCAGACATGGCCATTTCCTCCCCACCTCCCTGGTAGGTGACGAGGCATGGGCTCCGTTTAGCAGTGTCTCGGCTGCGCTCCACAGAGATCGTGCTCTCAGCAATGCTGAGGATGTCAGGCTCGGCAATGATGTCTCCGCACCCTGTGAGGGAATCAAAGCTCTTCAGGGATGTGACGTCTCCAAAGAGGAGACTCAGCTGGTCCCCAGAATGTAATGAGGGAGGGTCATTGTCTGCTAAGTCTGGATGAAGGGCCACAGGGAGGTGGCTGTAGTTGGACTCTGTGTAGACAACAGCATCGACCTCTGATTTTGCATCCAGATCATCCTTGCCCCCAGGCACTGCTACCACATCGCCTTCACAGCTGCCCTTATCAGCCTGGAGCCAGTCTGGCTCAGCAGCCTCCCCAAAGTCAGCTACTGTGCGCACCAAGCAGTTATCCTCTGAGCTCCCTGGGCAGGCTGCAGCAAGAGGGACAGATCCAGGTCCTCCTTCCTCCACAGCTCCAGGGGTTTCCGCTTTTGTGCCCTGAGCTTTGCTGGTCTCCTCTGAATCCCCAGGCCACTCAGAGAGCTCTGTTTTCTCACACTCAGCAACCTTGCTCTTACGGTGACGCCGGATGCTGTTCAGAAGCCCCTTAAGGCCTTTTTTCGGTCTGGGGAAGGATGACTTGTCTCCATTGGGCTTCTTCTCATAGCCCTCAATACTCCCTGGAGGAGAGCCATCCTGCCTGCCAAAATCAAACTTGACGCTGGTGTCTATGGCCACGTGAACACTTTGGGAACTTGGCAGCAGGCAAGGATGAGAATCCCTGCTCCCATCTGAAGGGCTTTCCAACTGCACTCCACTACCCTCATCATATGCAGTGCCGCTGATCCCATCGTGGGTCTTACTTTTACTGAGCCCCTTTTTAGAAGCTCCTTTCCCCTGGCCTTTGTTTCTGCTGCTGAAGAAACTTGGCAGTGTACATATACTCCTCTTCCCTCCAAATAGCTTGAAAGCAGTTTTCTTCAGCTTGCCAGAGGGTGCCTGGGGCTGCTGCTGCTCTGCAGCCGTGGCTGAGGCATCACTCCGCTGGGACAGCCGCTCAACGTTCTCCTCTGGCTGCTGCTCACCGCCCTTGCACTGCCTGCATGCTGCAGACTGCGACTGGGTCCTGGCAGCCTCCTCCGTGCAGCCTGTTTCCATGGCAGCTGCTCGATTCGCGTGTTTCTAGCTGGAAACAATGGTGGCAGAGTCTCCTTTCAGGCATAGGAACCGAAGCATCGTGGCTGATCTAAAGCAAAAAGAAAGGAGAGAGAGATAAGGAGACAGCAGTGGGTGTCCCATAGGTGTAACAAGGCAAAGTGCTGTATCACCACCTGCAACTACAGCCACAAAAACCTCCAACCTGTTAGAACTCTGCATGAAGACATCACGGTACGGAATTCTCTGGAACCCACCTGTAGCCATGTGGCAACGGCACCACATCACAGGGACAGGCAGACCTGAGCCCCGAGTTACCTCATTCAGCCTCTGACCTTTGTCAAAGGCACAATGAGGTTCTGCTCTGTTAACAACTGCCCTTCAGCACAGAAAACACGGGCACCCCCAAACGGTAGAGGGACTGAGACACTCCAAACTCTGCTTCCAGCCCTCACAAACATAGCACCAAACAACGGGAAGCATCTGGACAGTCAAGCCGGGGAGCAGCCCTTATGGCAACTGTGCATCCAGCAAAAGCAGCCATTTACCATATTTTGTTTCCATCACTAGATTTCAATTGTTTGCAGAATCATCTGTCAAGCAAGATAAAACTGCATTAAAAATACTTATTATAAACCACCCTGATCAGATTATCTCAGAAGCAGAGAGAGGTAGGTTTTCAGTTTCATCCTGGATTGATGTTAATAGCAGGAGAAATAAAAGAGTAATATTTCTTTTCCAGAATTGAGATTGGAGAAAATAAATCCAGTGAGAATTGTAATGCACTGCTGAGCTGCAATACCTGAGGCTTAGCTCTGATCAGCCCAAGGCCAGGAAAGCTTCCCACAGAGCTTGCCCAGAGATCTCAATGAAAAACACACCCAAATGATGGCCTTCAGCTCCTATAACTCAACAGCCAACCCATGATGTGAGGTTTGCTCTCCAGCTTTGGGAACCTGTGCAAGAGTAGCACAGCATTTATTTGCCTCTATAATTAATGATAAACCTGGTGTTCACCCGCCTCGCTAAAACAAGCAGCTTGGGAAAACAGATGGAGGACGCAACCATGCTCCGAACGCTGCACGCAGACCTGTCCTCCTGCCTGCAGTGGGGGCACAGAGCCCCAGCACAGCTGGATCCCCAGCTCACTGCTCCCAGGGGCTGTGCCCGTGCCTGACGTTTCTGTTGGCTGCTCGAGCCCTGCGGGTACAGAGCCAGCTGGAGGTAAGAGAGAGCAAGGCGTAAGTGGAATTCAGGCCTGCTGAATATAACCGTGCCGTGGATGAGTGTCTGACACAATTCCCTGACAGCAGCCAGCAGGATGCTCAGCTGGGACCTTGCTGCATGAACCCGAGCCTTGGAACAGCTCTGGCTCTCACCTGGGAGGCTGGAGACAAGGGGATGTATTTACAGCCATTGCTGATAGAGGTGGATTCAACCACGTTACACATCCCTGACAGCACAGTCTGCCCTTTTTCTGAGGCTTCCAGAGCCTCCCCAGAGCATCCCAGGGGCCAAACAGTGCTTATCTAGCTCTGACAAATAGCACTTCTGCACTCTCGGGCAGATCCAAAGCCTTTCTGGGGTGACTCCAGGATTCTTCTGGAACCCCCCCAAAAGCCTCTCTAGAGAGACCTGTTTAGATAGGATCAATAGAAAACAGTATGTAAACATCTGAGTACGTGAATTGCTAAAGTAGTAGAAAAATGAAATAGGAGCAAGACTTCAATTTGAAAATAAGCTCTCTCTGGCTCCACATCAGCACTGGCATCAGTAGATGCTCACTGCTGTGACCACACAGCTATTTATGGATGCCAGAACAATAAAGTCACCAAGGGCAAACACCACTATTGATGGAATGCAAAAACGGGGTCAGAAACAAACCTACAAATCACAACAGTAAAAGACAGCACTTCACCTGTGCCCAGCTCCCTGAGGCAGCCAGGGGGGATGAGGTAGATCTGCTTACACTTGGGGTGACGCAGCTTTCCGCTCTAGCCATAGGTAGAAGCAGGGCACGACCAAGACCGCCATTGGAGCAGACAGCTGCTGCCAACAGGCTGACCTGGGCCAGAGCTTGGGGCTCTGTTAGTGTGCAACTGTGACAAAGCACCTCTGCCAACAAGCTGTCCTTCTCCAGCAGCGAGTGCTGAGCACCACATCCCCTCCTCCAGCACATCCAGGGCGCTGAGGATGTGTTCAAGGAGTGTTACA
Organism: Gallus gallus; assembly: GCF_016699485.2. Classification (NCBI taxonomy): domain Eukaryota; kingdom Metazoa; phylum Chordata; class Aves; order Galliformes; family Phasianidae; genus Gallus; species Gallus gallus. The sequence goes on along the minus strand of NC_052535.1, from coordinate 11,624,658 downwards.
ACAAATCTCTCAGAAACAGTTTGAATTTTGAGTGGTCCTGTGTGGAGCCAGGAGTTGAACTCGATAGCAACTATTGATTTCTGCCTACTTGGATCCTACTGTGCTGCTATGTTCTATACTAGGGACAACTTCCATCCTCCCCAGCACCAGCTAAAGCAGAGGCCTGCTTTGTCCTCAGCTGGGATCTCGAGACTTTCAAGAGCATCCATGAAAAGGCACAACCATCTCAGCATTCAACAAAAATAGAAATGAGGTGGAGGACGAGAGTCTCACAGCCCACACCTAAAAGACCTGGGAAAAGGTCCCTGTTTTATCCCATAAAGCCACCACGGGCCTTAGGCAGCTCATCAAGCCTTTCTCCTTCATGCAGACTGACACTGCCTACAGTAAGCAGACTGCTAAATCCCTTCTTTGTGCTGCACCAGAGATTAGCTGGTATGAGTGACCAATGGCCATCAATGGACTCACCCAACTCTTCCCTGGCTGCGTGACTTTCAGCAGGGCCAGAGCCTCCCGGAATCCCCTGGTGACCCCTAATGCAGAGCACAGCACATCACTACTCTCATCCATGCTGCGGACGGCCCTACACCACACACCCATTCCCTGCTCTGCAGAAGGGCTGCACAGCTGGGCTCACAAATCCGCTCAGACCCTGACAACTGCCATGAAAATGTCTGACTGCAAAGAAACACCACGACATTATCCAGCTGCTGCTTTCTATTCCTCCACATCAGAACAGAGACCTTCCAGAAGAGCAAGAAGCACCGAACCCAAGCGTAACAGAACAGTACCCTCTCCTGCAGCTCTCATGTGGGCAGGTGGGAGCACACGGGCAGTACAGCTGTCAGAATGAGAGGCGGACACTCGAGCGTGATCAATTAATTCTCACAGGCATCAGCAAAGACAAGCTACGATCAATTAATTCTCAGCAAGGAACCAGGCATGTCATCCTGATGCTACAAATGGGAGACTGGGCATTAAATTAAGGGACTTACCCAACTCACAGGGGAGCTTCTGTCTTGTCGCCTGGATTAGGATGCAGAAGCAGTCACAGCAAGAGCACGGATTTCTGTAATCCGGGATAACCGCCCAAATGCTGGTTGGAGGGCTGGTGTCAGATGAAGCATCCCCTCTCCCTAACTCACAGGTTGCTCTTGTCTTTAAACCAGTCTGGGAAGTGCTGGGAGTGTGCGCTCCTGACAGCAGCCTCCTCCAGCAGGCCACATGTCATACACCATGACACCCGGGTTCTTTCGCCCTCCTCTCTGAGGAATGGCATGGTTACCCCACGCTGGAAATGCAACAATGTGCAGAGCAAAGCTGGCTGCAGTGCCACAAGGGCTGCGTCCCACAGGACACCCAGCAGGGCTGCACGCCTCACCAACAGCAGGCCACACCGGCCGGGTCCCAGTTCTGAATGGGAACGAGCCCCATCTGTCTCACTGCCCGTACAATGGTGCAGAGTGATGGAGACAAAGGCACAGAGAAGCACACGAAGCCCCGCACGGCAGGAGGTGTCTGGCACCAGTCAGGGCAGTGGGTGGGAGAACCAGAGGGAGCCACGGCTGACACAGCGCAGCAGCATGGCAGGATGCACACATGCTCCCGACATCTTCAGGTAGCGTGGAGCGTTTAAGCAGCAGTTCATCACACTCTGAACACACATACAGACAAAAGAGATCCTTCCACCATCCTCAGAAGGGTCTCAGCTGAGGTGCAGGGAACTCACGGTGACACTGCAGTGGGATAGGTACATCCCCAGGGACAGTCTCCCTCCCGCTGCAGCTGTGCAATCCCTCCCCACTGACCCCACGCTCCTCCACAGCCCACACGGGAGCATCTCCTCAGAGCACCCTGAGCCTGCCCCAGAAGTCAAGAGCCCTGAGAATCGGAAACCATCTTCCATTTTCCAATGTAGTTTTATCCGTGGCCATTTTACACATCCTTTATCTTACACATTACGTGTTGCTTTTTCCTTCTACAGCATTCAACCCACAGCATCCTCATCCCTACCCGCAGTTCTCATTCCCTGGGCCAAGCGAACCCTCCAAGCTCTCCCCACACAACACGCTCTGAGCTCCCTGAGCCATCCCACGGCCTTCCCCCACGCAACAACAGAAATCAAAGCCTCTGCAAACAGAGGCAGCAAAAAAATGCACGCGGTGCCCTGAAGCCCCGAGCACACAGAGCACAGCCCTGCACCACCAGAACAGCACGGCTCAACTCCTTCTGTGAGCCACCCCAGGAAACTTCGCTCCACCTCATTTCTCCAAGCATTGCTTACAAACAAGCAGCAGTCCCTTCCAGGACACTCCTGCATATTCATGCCATTAATTCCTCAGTTTACAGAGGGATGTTATTGCAGCTGTCAATACCAACAGGCACGGAACTGCTAAAACGCGCTGCCGCTATCCTCAAATAAACTGTTGCACTAACGATTTCTGTTACAGTACAAACAGCATGCGACAGAGACCGTTTAGTTGGAAAGCCGCACGTTAATGTCATTCTGTCTCAGAAACAAAGACAACTCGAGCACTTCAAAGTTTCAATCCCGAGGCCCGATTTAGCAGAAGCTTTATAGTTGTAAAACTCCTTCACTGAGAGCTGTGATTTTCTTCAGTTGTTTCTCGCTGCAATAATTACACCGACGCGCAGCACCACGTGGGCAGATGTGTGTGTGCCTGGAGCAGTGCTGCTTGTCCCCGGCCGTTCCTCCTGGTGTGACCACATCCATACTTACAGAATAGAATCATAGAACCACTCAGGTTGGAAAAGACCTTAAAGATCATCGAGTCCAACCACGACCTAACCATGCTACCCTAAATAACAACCCTCCGCTAAATCACGTCCCTGAGCACCACATCCAAATGAGACAAGCTGGGTCCTCTGGTGAGCAAACAGCTCCAGCTTAAGTGGACACAACGCACTTACATGTGTGGCAGGGGCCTGTTTTTAAGGGGAGAGATGGGCAGCGTGCCATTCACCACCAACTTCGGCTTTCCCCCCACTCAGAGTTTCCATCTCCCCTTTTGTAAAAGAAAATCATTTTGCGTTTCGTTATGTTCTGCCACCAGGCCAATGGGTTTGGAGCACACTGACAGGTACAGAGAGAGACATGCTAGTGGGCAAACGTTGCTGAGCACACCTCTGCTCCAGCCCCAAGCTGCCACGGACTACACTCAGCAGCAGAGCAAGAAGACAACGGCTGAGCAGCACTCAAACCACACAGAACACACCAGAGACGCTACCAAATCAGCAGCCCCCTCAGTTCACTACGACCTCACCTTGCTGCAGGACTTCAGCCCCACCAAAGCTGACCCACACTACCACAGCGACGGAGGCTCAGCAGAGCTGGGGATGAGCCGGGAGCACGGTGCCTTTCCCTCGCACAGCCTCCACCGAGATCACAGCCGCCACAACTGCGAGTAGTAACCACATGAAAAAAAACACACGAGTGAACGCTTTTACAAGATGAGTGTAAGTTTAACAGCTCCGCCTAAGGAGCTCACAACGCCTCCATTAAGGCTGCTATTGAATTAGAAGGCAGAGCCCTCCCACGGAGGCATTCCTGCGCCTCTCCCGCTCCAGCCCGGCTGTCTGGGAGCCTCGCTCTGCACACACTCCATCCCTGCTGCTCTCCGTCACCTCATGGCGCCCAGCGTTCAGCTTCTGGGTGTGAAAGACAGAAGCCTGGTGAGAAAGATGCCAATAAACTGAAGGAAAGGAGGTGCTTCCAACAAAAACACAAAGCCACCCGGTTTCTGGAGGAAGGCCCTTTGGCTTCGGCGGTTTGTCATTAACGGAACACCAGCACTGCTCAGCAGCTCCAACACAAACCAAACCTAAGATGCAATTATTTCAACCTTACAAAAAGCCACGTGACAGGTCAGTTTCCTATCCGTGGCTCATGGATACCTGTTTTTCCCAAGACAGGGCACCGGCACTGCATCCACAGGGACACACTGGATGGGGAGGAGAAAGACAGCCAAGAATGCAGGTCCACATCTGACAACACAGCGCACCCCGCTGCAAAGCCCTCATCCAAACTCTTTCTGAGGACCTCAGAAAACCCACGGGGTCGTCCACCCCTCTCAGCAGGGAATCCCACAGCCATTCCTCGATGTGCCACCGCCTCTGGGAGCCCTTCAGCAGGCTCGGCTCTGCAGGAGGATGGAAAGATGGAAGGACGGGGGCACGCAGCGCCCTGGAAAAGCCGGGCCTGTTGTGCCGTGTTCTCCATGAGCTGCCCGTGGAAGCGGAAAGGCGAGGATAGGAGCGCGGCAGCTCCCGGCGGGGCTCGCCGAGCCCAGCAGCAGCACCGCCCGGTCCAGCCCTGCTCAGCAGCGGACCCCGGTGCAGCCCCACCTCAGCCCCCCTCCCACGGGCACGCCGTCCCCGCGCACCCGGGACGCTACTGCCCGCCCCGCAGCCCCAGGCCGAGCAGCTCTGGGTCCCGCCGCCACGCCGGGCTGCAGCCAGGCCCCGGGCGCCGCGCTGCGGGAAGCACTGTGGAGCGACCGGCGGGGCAGAACGCCGAGCGCGGGCGGGGGTGGGGGGGGTCGAAGCGGCTCCGCTCGCCGTTGGAGCCCGGGGCCGCGCCGAGGCCCGCCCGCCGCCACAAAGGCCGCCACGCCGCGCTCCGGCCGCACTTACCGGCGCGCTGGGCCGCGGTCAGAGCTCGGCGGAGGCACGGCGCGGTGCGGTACGGCCCTGCCCGCCGCCGGGAGGGACGGGGCGGCGCCAGCGAGAGCGGCGGGGCCGGGCGTGGCGGCGGGGCCGGGCCGTGACGGGGCGGGCGGGCTCCTGTGACACGGCGGGGGCGGGGAGAAAGGCCGCTCCCCCTCAGAGCCGAGGCTCCGTGGCGGCCCGGCCGCGGCAGCGCCTCGCCCTCGGCTGAGCCACCGCGAACCAGAAACGTAAGGAGATGCCTCAGAAAGTGAGAAAGGCAGAAGGGGCGGGCGGAGCAGCTGGTGCAGCGCCTGCTGCTCGCAGCACCGCAGGCTCCAGCACCGCTCCTGATCACAAAAGGTCCGGTAATTAATAAAGATGTGCAGCTGGCATGAGGGCCACCAGCTGGTACTTGTTCGGTGTGATTACTGTGAAAATGACGTTTTTCGCCCATTCAAATATTCAATTTCATTCCGGGTGAGCGGGGCGCTCATTATGACACTCATTATCTGCCCGTGCCTGGCCAAGGAGTGGGGGGAAGGGAGGGGGCATCCCCCATCTTCCCAGCCCCACACAGACTGCAGGCACAGCTCAGCCGCTATGGAAACCCCACAGCAAAGGCTCGGCTGTGCTCCCCTTCCTACAGCCCCAAAACGAAGAGAGCTTTCTTACCCCACCACGCACGCACAAGTGGTTGGGTGGAGGACAAAGTGACACCTGTATGAGTCCAGCCCCTTTCAGGATGGTTTGGGGATCCAACATCAGGATCTAAGCCCTCAATTTAAAATCCTGGATGGAAATAAGGACTAGAACAAGAGTAGTACAAGAGTTACCTGCACGTGCTCAGCTGCAGAGCCAGCGGGTGCTCCTGGATAGAGCTTGAAGATCATGCAGCCGTATCAGCCTTTGCAAAGGAAACAAACTTTGCTCTTCTACTCATAACACTGGAGATGAATTAGTGCTGGACAAGCCCTTGGAGGGTTCCCACACGCTGCAAGCTAACCTCAGGCCCTTGAGAGGAAGGCCTGGTGCTGCTCAGGGCAGCCTACAGAGTGGAAGAATCACCCCCGTGAAGTCCCCATGACATTACACTTCCCAGGATGTCAGGGCATTTCAGAGTGAAATAATAAAGTTCACAACACCAGCTGGGTGCCCAACACAGTACATGCAGCAGAACAGAGAGCTACAGAACTATTGCCTTGGCGGTGGAGGGCATCTGCCATGGGGATCTGTTGCTGCTGGGGCTCCCACGGGTGAGCAGGCTGGTAGAGCAATGACTTCTTGTGGTGTTTAATCCTCCCTTGAGAAGAGGCTGCTTTACGTTGACTGGAGGAGAGCAAGACCCATCACATCAGGCAGCTCCATTCCACCACCAACATGCAATCACTCCCCACACCACAGAGTGATTTCCAAAGCACCGTTCAGCTAATTTGAAAAACGCCAAGCTTTAGGGACCTGGATGCTTCCCCTGAGAGACTTCCTGCAGCCTAATGGACATTTACAAATAGACTTCACAACCTTTGAAATGCAGAATGTACCTGTGCAGAGCTGATGCCACACTGACATTTTGCAGGAGCTTAATAGTGACCAGGAGTCTGAACCAAAGCGAATGGCCCACTCTGCCAAGGGTGTTTGGAAACACACACTCTTCCCTTTGCCTCCATTTTGACTGCAATGCTGGAGGGAAAGAACTAGCAGTTAGCAGAGTATATCCCCGAGGAAGGCAGCCCAGGCTTAACAGTCACTTCCAGATGACATGGGCTGGGCTTCTAGTCTCTTCCACGATCAGTTTAACAATACTTTACCAAACAGATCACAATAGTTTAATAAAAATATTAGCGTACATTTTTAATTAAAAAAAATCCTGCACAGTCATAGGCACTCAGCCAAGAGAGATGCTTCAGCCCTCAGCAGTAACATGAATCACTTTTAGTAAAAGTAAAATGATATTTAATGATACTCCTTGAGCAGAGAAGTGGGATTTGAGACTTCAGGGATTTTTGCCTGGGAACACAAACTGCAGCCTCTGCCTGAGTCACCTACAAGCATTGCCACTGGGCAACAGCACTTGTGTTTACCCGACGTCAGGGCATGGCATGGGTGCAGGGGAAGTGACAGCCACATCTAGGTAGCATTAGGGCACGTGAATGCGGCTGAAACAGCCTCCTGCGGCTCTCACCAGGCTGCACAACCAAGGAAGTACCTTAGAAGTACCTCTCTGGGAAATGGGTCTTATACACAGCTGAGGCGATGCTGTGAGGAACAACCTGCAGCTTTGCTCAGATCCTGCTCTGCCATCACTCTGATATGCCTGATGCACAGCAGGAGCTGAAGGCTCCTGGTTTTCTCTCCTGCTTCTCTTACCATCTTTCCATACAGGTTTCAGAGACACTTTGCAAGCAAAAAGACTTCTTAACCACAAATTCACATCTGTTTTGTGTTGTGCAACAGCAACGTCAGAGGAGCTTTTAATTCAGGCACTGGGCATATTTCTGGGTGTCTTCCATAGTGTGTCCCCGCTAAGGCTGATGTTGGAGGTAGCTCACCAGCACTGGTGGAATGTCCAGCTCTCTGAGGGCATGTGCACAGCCAGCCTGCTTCAGGATGTGCCTCACCACCAGCCTAGATTGAGACATCAGGGATTTGGGATGAGCTGTGGAAAGAAAAGGAAGGAAAAACAAAACCATCACTGCAGACCTTCGGGACACACAACCCCACTTCTCCTCCAGCTTGTGCAGTGTCAGCAAAGGGAGAACTGATGCACCTAAACCAAGTGTCTTTGCTGGGGCTCACAGTTGGCCACAGGGTATTTTCATGGGAGTGGGATATAAAAAAAGAAATTTTGCTGATTTATACTGAAATAAGTGGAGTTTTCCTGGACTTAGCCAGCACAGGAAAGATGATGGTAAGCAGCAGAAAGGAGAAGAATGGAGAAAAGCAGTATTTAACCCCACAGATTTATGTTAAACAGGTATACCAGCCTGTGGAAATACCCATGTGCTCCAGATCAGCACCAGTGGCAGTGAGAACACTCATTTAAAGTAGCTTCATGAAATTGCTATAAACAGCAGACATTGAGTGAGGTGAATCCAACTGGGAGGACAACCACATAAACGTAACCAGCCGCTGCACCAACTCACTCCAGAGACCTTCAGTAAGGCAGCCTGTCTCCAACAACAGCCAGCAGTAGAAACTGCTGATCTTTGGCGGATATTACAAACAAGTCCTTCCATGATGCTCCCTCCTAAATTTCAGCAATTTCTTTTGGGAGTTCTGTGAGGCACCGTGTATCTGAGCTATCATGTTTCATGACCAGTGCTGGACCTGTTCTCTGCAAATTTGTTACTCCTCATCCTTAGCATGCTCCGTATTGAAGCCTTTTATTGCTACAACTGTGAAAACCACTGTCACTGGGGGAAGGTAGGAATAAGTGTTCAGAGTAAAAGAATGATAATATTCAAGAGTTTAAAGACCAGAGAGACTCATTCTCTCACATGAAGCTGCAAAGAGGGTCAAAGCTTGCAAGAAAACCTTGCTTAGGCTGAGCTCTCCCCTCTCTAAGGGGAAGCAGAAATAAAGTGAAGGGTGATCTGAAGCAACTTGCCCCCAAATAAGCCCTGGGGCCGCGCACACAGATTACCTCTTGCCTGCAACAGCAGCTCTAGGCCCTCGCTACCAGGTGCTATCTTCTTGATGTTTGGCAAATACACATTGGCTCCAAAGTCAAGAAGCAGCTTGATGAACTCACGCCGGCAGCTGTGCCTCAGGCAGATCTCCAGCAGAGTCTTGGGCTCCTTGATGCGCGCAATCATCCTCTCATCAGTGCAGTTGTAGTTGGGATCGGCACCATAGAGCAGCAGCAACCTAAAGCATTCCAGGTGCCCATAGACAGCCGCGAGGTAAAGCGGACCGGAACAAGCAGTGGAGTTGGCAGCCCACTCAGGCACCCTTGCTTGGACATTGGTCTCGGCACCATGTTCCAGGAGCTGCTGCAGAATCTCAACGTTCCCATCCCTAGCTGCCGTCAGCAGTGGTGAGCAATTGTTGTAGATGCTGCCAGAGGGACCAGCTCCTGCCTCCAGCAGCGCTTTCACGCACTCCAATCGGCCATTACTGACTGCTGTGAAGAGAGGGGTTTGTGCCTTCACGTCCAGGCTGTCCACCTCCGCCCCATGAGACAGGAGGACCTCCAGGCTCCTGAGGTGGCCCTTGGAGGCGGCCAGGTGCAGTGGGGTGCTGGGAACACCCCAGCCACTCCTGCTGTTGATGACTCTCTTGTACCTGTCTTGGTGCAAGAGCTTGTCAAGAGTTTGGTAATCATCCTCAGACACCGCTTGGTTCAGCTCCTCACTTTCTCCATTATCTTCATCTTCTCTGGGTTGGAGCATGGAGAAAATCTTATTGATGTCCATTAAGCTCATTTTTTTTGTCTGTCTTCTGAGTACCACTTTCATTGTAAGCAGCAAAACCTGATGTCTATGAGACAACAACAAGGGTGAGAACCAGTTCCCTCTGACACCACCCTCCCCTTTTCATTACTATCTGTTACACATTTAAGGAAGATTCTGAAAAAAAAAACACATCTATTACACTTCTGACATGCATACCCTGCTGGCTGCATGGGTGAAAAAATCCATGCTGGTGAAGCATCAGTGAAAAAAGGCTGAAGACATCTCTGTAGCACTCAGGTGGGCCACCTCCCCTTAGAATGCTGCAATCAGCAATGTGCCAAAACAGATGAATTTGGTGTTGAAGATCAAAGGCTGCATGGGTGAACTCGGAGATCTTCTCATTTAAACCACTTAGCGCATTAGTTTACAGCTTTACTGCTGCCCCCAGAGGTGATAAAGGGTATGGGACCACTCATGGGGTACTCAAACCCAGATCTCAGGAAGGCTTCTGTATGGCCAGACTTTTGTGAGCATTCTGCACCCAGCTGGTGAATAAAACTCCCCCCTTTCCTACAACCCTCAGAAACCTCCCCATCCAGCTGAGCCTCGTAAGTACCTGAGGAAAGACCACATGGAGAAACAGAATTTATTCCGCTTCATATTGAGCAGCACTCTGCAAATAGCTTCACCTGTGGCTGCATTTCTGAATATACTGAAACGTATGGAATACTGAGATGATCCAGGAGATGACAGCATTACTGGATTTTGCTCAAGAGCACACACAAACAAGCACTCAATTTTTACACACAGTTGAGTTTTAAAGGGATTGAATTTCAAAATAGGATTCCAGAATAGCAGATGAAGTTAATGTGAATATGGCTGTGTTAAGGATTTTTAGTATTGCACTTCCTTAAACTGTCAACGTTCCAGTTCAGCACAGTGAACGCTCTCCTGCCTGCTCCAGCACAAGGAGCAGGGCTGCAGGATGGACTGAGGATTTTCCATCAGCCATGCAAGGAGAAAGGAGAGGGGCACCTGAGGGTGTTACACCCAAGCCAGGCCCAAAGCCTGGGGATTTGCAGGGCCCATCCCTATGGCAGGGTGGCACCAGCACAGAAGGATGCAATGGAAATGCTGCCCGCCAAGGACAGAAGAGTTTTTCATGGCATTGCAGCCCTGCAGTAGCTCAGGTTTCCTACAGGAGAGGCTCCATCTCCCCCACCTTGACACAGCAGAGAGCTGCACTGAGCAATTAGCCTTGTTCTGCAAAAGTGCATCTGCTGGTAGCAAGGAAAAGCCACAGGAGATGTGTCCCACATCAGCCTTTGATGGAGAGGAGCGGTGAGCTCAGAGAGCTCCCTGGTGCCAAGTCACCTCAGCAGCTCTATTTTTGGGTTAAGTAGAGCAAGTTTGATAGCAGCTGATGAAGGCAAAGCTCTGTTGAACTACCACCTGTTAAATTAATCCAATTCATTTCTGTGGAAATAAGTGGAAGTATACATTACTGTTATTCATTAGACACACTAATACCAAGCTTTGAAGTCACCCGACCAACACTGCTAATAGTGTGTGGGGAGGGGTAGTTTGAGGACCTGGGGCATTAGGATTATTAGTCCTGATCCAAAGAGACAAAACCAGAGCTGTCACTTCTTGAGCTAAAGGAAATCATTCACCACCTGTGGACCCAGAAAAGAGGTTGCGGCTAAAGTGGAAAGAGACAAAAAGAACAGAGTTCATACTCACACTTTTCAAGTTCTGGCTATCAAATTACCTCCAATTAGCCCAAGCTGCCCATGCATTGTTATGCTATTGCCTTACCTCTGCGAGGCAAGTGATGCTCACAACCAAGACAGGCAAAGCAGACGTGGTCCCATGAAGAATTCTTCCTTGGTTTAAATAAAAAAAAGGGAGGGGGAAGAGAAAGAGAGGCTCTTGCTCTGTCAGGGATGGACATCCACTCTGTGCAACTGGAAGGGCGCAGGCTGTCAAGCTCACAGCTGAAATGCCACCACAGGGAGCAGGGCCAGGGAGCCTGGGCTAAATTTAGCCCCCACAAGCATTTATCTTCCCACTTCCATTCTTGGAAAGTTCCCACTGGGTAAATATAGAGAGGGGCAGCAAGGGGGGAGATTCAGACAGGTGCAGGAGGTTGCTTGAGCGGGGGTATTTGCTCCAACCAGACACAAACTTAATTTGCTTCACTTTGCTTCACTTTGCTTCATTTGTTTCCTTGCTGAAATTGCAGGGAACTACTCAGTTTTGAGTTCCTGCTGTGACCCAGCCCAGCAGGCAGTACCTTGCCAGGACAGCCCATTGTAGCACTGCCTTCCACAGTATGCCGGTTGCTGCCCATTGTCCAAATGCACTCTCCTCTTCACACCATGAGTGCCTTTTCCACTTTCAGAGCAATAAGATGACCAAGCTCCCCTCTCATCTAAAATCTGCAAAAAGAAGTCACTTATTTGGTTCTATAAAATTATGCGGTATAAGTGCATAGAAAGGCAGAAAACTTTGCAGGGACAAACAAAACAAGGGGGAAGGAGCGTGTGGGCTGTCTTATCAAAAGCTGTCAGCTGGTGAGTGTAATCTTATTTTACCCAGTTCCCCCTCAACCTTTTCCAAACTTCTCAGCAGTGGAGCAGGAGTGGTCTGATGGTTTGAAGCAGCACTATCAGTAGTACAAGATAAGAAAGAAACCAAATTACCCAGCGGAGAAATCTCCACTACTGCAAGGACTAAAATCAGAGGACTCGGGAAAGTATTTTTCAATTCCCCTCCACCACTCTCTGGTGAGTTTGTAGCTGCACTGTGAGAAGTGTGAAGAGCAAGAAAATGTTAAATAAAAATAGACTTTAAACTTTTGGCTTACTTGTAGTTTTCCTCTCTCCAAATACACTTAATATATACTGTTACTTCAAAAAGGTCCTTCTCCTGAAGTCAAGACTGTGAATGAAATTGAGAAGAAATGGGATAAACATCATGACAAAAGCTGGGAGTTAAGGGTTTGTTCAATATCAAGAAGCTGCAATCACAGCTAGGATTCTGCGGTCAGAGAAGGCAGCCCTGACTCTAAAGCCATTCAACAGAACACGGAAATAGAAGCAGAAGTTAAAAAGGCAGAGACTATAAAGGAGGAAAAAAAAGATACAGATAACAAAATCAATATACCTTGAAAAATATGAAACGTGGGAAATTGTAAGGGAATTTAGACATGAAAGGAAAACCCTTGAATGGAAAAATTTAATGATAAATTGCATATTCTTTTGTTGCTGCTGCTTGCAACCAAGAAATCTTAGAAACAAGACCAACTTTTTCAGCAAGGAGCAGTGATAAATAAACCCCATACTAACAAAGCAAATAGTCTGAAGTACTTGCTGAATAAATCCACCATTCAACTGGACAAGAGCAAATTGAAATATTCATTATGCTCCCTTAACAGCTGAAGAGCCACGTTAAATAGAATCTCGCATGAATATTTCAACCAGTAGCTTCAGATAAGCACCAAACGGGAGCTTGAGAGGTGACTGATAAGTCAGACCTGTTCCTGTTAAGCTTCCTAATGCTTCAAACTCTGGGGAAGGCTGAGAAGTCAGGTCATGAAGGACCCTCCTATCTGAACACCAAGGGGGCTCCCCACCAGGCTGTGCCACCTGACACATGCTCCAGGAAAAGACATTCCTGTGTCAGCTGTCCATTAATTGGGGAAGAATTAAAGGACAGGTGTGCATTTAACGTTAATCAAGGAGGTGGTTTGGAAGATCAATCCTGTTCAATGAAATTGTTCTCAGAAAGATTATAGTTATTAACACAGCTGAAAAAAAGTTAATGAGCTTTCTGACTTAACACTGCAAAGCATTCAGATTTAATATTTTAGCACTAAATCGTACCGAATAAATAACTTTACAGGGATTAGGGATTTACGGGCAGCCCTCAAGGTCTGAAACGAGCATTTATTGCGTGGGGATATTTCTGACTCCTCTCTTGCACTGTAAATCACTGCAAAACAGAACACAAGAGCCAATTCAAACATGGGTTTAGTCCCGCGCCCATTAAAATACCTGCTTGCAGCTTCCTGGCACTTACAGCTGTCTGCTCTGCGGGTCACTCCCTTAGAAGTGGCTCTGGTGACAGTCCCCAGCAGCACTGAGATTCAGGTTTTAGCCACGAGAGGGCACGAACACCTGCACACACCCTGCACTGCTCCCACATGCACGACAGCTGCCAGGGCGAGCTTCGGCATTTACAGTCTAAAGGATGCATTAACATACAAAATGTGTAGTTACAACCTCAGTGAGCTCAGATGAGCTCACTGAACCGAAGGAGGAACCATGAAACTCGTTATTCCTCCTCCATGAGCTATAATTCCTTAAAGAACTTGAGCCACGGAAGTCTGGTGGCGCTGACAGCTGCTCCCTGCGTTCCCTTCCTTTCCATGCTTTTTTCCCTTCCAGGCACCCTGTCCTTTTTAAATCCACTGAAGCCAGCAGCTATTAACTGATGCCAGAATATGAACCTTAAGGACCTGGAATACAGAGCCCAAACTCAGCATGTACCCACGCTTAAGCAAGCTGATCTGTGTAACACCAATCTTCCACATAAATCTGCTCATCTCAGAATTGTCCATTCAATGTGCTTCAGGCTGGTAATGTTTAGAAGTTATCCATGAGAGAAGCGGAAGGCATCTATTTTTGTTTTGCAGTACTAAAATACACTGGGTTTAACTCCAAAGCCTTGGGACAAAGTAAAACCCTTGTAAACTCTGAGCCATGCCATCCCCCAAACCATCTCAGCCCTGAGGTCACAAACCATATACTCACTAGAACTGCAGAGTTCTGTGACTATTCAGAAAAAGCACAGCAGATAGCAGCAGTCACCTCTCAGCTGTGCACCACTTCTCTGACCTGCAGGAACTGCCACGTTTACTACCAACAGCTTTTAAAAACAAAACCAATAATAAAAAAGCCACAAACAGCAAGAGGAAGTGCTCAGTTCTGAAGTGACATGTGAAAGGAACACAGGCACTCCCTGCTTCTCCACCTCCTCCCCTTTGTCAGGTAAGCTCTATCAATGTCTTGTCTGTTGAGCTGCTCTAAGTAGTGAGGATGACTGAGACAAGAGCAGCACCTGCAAGCTTTGGATAGACATAGTGGACTTCTCCCCCTTCCCAAATTAGTGTTACCTATATAATTTTTAAAATCAATTCCTACTCACACTGTATTTGTTGCTCCTCTCTCCCATGGCTGAACAAGCTCCCAAATCTATTTTATTCCTGGGGGGGGGGGGAAGGAAAGGGGTATGTTTTAGTAAATAGCATCTACTTTTCCCCAAAACCACTGCCAACAGAGACAAAAGAAACAAGGTTCTGATCTGACTTACTCCTACAGTTTCTTATTTATTACTCCTGAGGCTACTTTGTTTTTTTCTCTCCCTCACATCTCCTTCGCCATCCCCAGGAGGAAGAAAACACAAATTAGAGGAGAATACTTGAACTGAAAGAAGATTGCATGCGATAGAAATTGTAATCAATACACCTTCCACTTGTCATTAAAGAAACATTTAGAACAGAACAGAACTTCAGAAAGATGAACTTATTTCCAGCACCTTCACATTAACTGCTCAGTGCAGACCCACACAAGGCATCGCATGCATTTCCCAACACCAGTGAACAACTAAGGTGAAGATTCAGTCCTGTTACTGTACTTTGTTATCAGACAAGTTTGTCCTTTTACACATATGCATGAAGCTTTAACACCAGCAAGTGACTGTCAGCACTGTTAACTGCAAGGCAGCTGAAATGGAGGGAAAAAGAGTACAAAGTTAAATTGCTATCAAAGAAACAGAGTGCTACTGCTCCAATGCAGAACTGAAATGAGTCAAACATTAAGATCTTTGGTATGTAGGAACCTGAACCTCACCAAGACAGCATGCTGAATGCTTTTTCTATCTTAATAGCACACTTGTCTTCAGGACGTAGCTCCAGTTAAGTTTACTGATCAGTATTTTCATTGTGTGAAACGTATTCCCAGTGTATTAAAACCACAAGCCTTTAGCAATACTGCTACAATGACTCTACATGGAATCCACCCCTTCAAAGCTTAAGTTAGCTTAAAAAGGGAAGTTTGAAATCATTCTCAGCAAAGGCACTCACAGACAGTAAGTTCCCCCAAAATGCAAATTACATCTTTATCTCTTTCATTCATGCTATATTCAGTCCATGTTCACAACCCAATTAGACTTCTCTAGCATCTAATTGAACAAAATTTCACTGACAGCATTAGGGATATTTAACGTTAGCCAAAGTTTAAAAACTTCAGACATCTGAGGAATGAATACAACCAACTGTTAGGTATATTTTTGGCATTAATTCACAGAAAGTAAATATCCACTTCTAGGATGCACGGTGCAGTGGAAAGCACTCACCAGCTGGGTAACAGGTGTTGGTTTTGGCCCATTCCTGGTGTTCAGGGGCTTACCGCCCTCTTCCTGACTGGTGATGAAGAGCAGGCAGCTATTGCTATGTAAGCCTGAGTGTTTTGGTGCTAAACTGACCCAGTTCCTCTATCTCTGCTGCAGAAGAACACACAGAAGGTCAGCAAGTCACAGCCCTGTGACTTCGTGTGCTCCCCCACTCCCTCTCCCGCATCTCTCATACAGTATAAGTCTCCAAACATGGCTTTTAAAATTAATTACTAGAACAGCCTACACTGCTCTGCCAGGCAGATTCAAACTGTTTAGTCTTACCCGTGAGCGACGGATAGTCTTCCAGGTAAAGAACACTGGAAAAAATATTAGTTTTTAATAGAAAAAGTGATCTAAGTGCAACAAAATGTATAGAAATATATTAAGATTCAATACCTCCTTCATTAGCATCATTAAAGAAAAAGACACCAAGCAGTACTGTACCCAACAGGCCCTCCTAGAACCAGGGGTGTCACCTACTTTCTAGGTGGAAGGGAAATGACACTCAGATTGAGATAAACTCACTACTTAAGATGAATCACTTCTTCAGATGAATTTACATTTCAAGATATGAAGTTCCATGTCGAGTTTAATTAACAAACAGACCAATCACCACCTGTAAAAAGGCAAGGTATTGATATTTTCTTTTTAAGAAGTAAAAATAAACTGTAATACAAATGTAACTCCATGAGACAAATACATTTAGAGAAAGGGCACAGTGCTCCTCTTAACATGGTACAATGTTTTTAAGCAGTGCATTAACTAAAATGACTTTCATGTGCACAGCCATTGCAGCACATTCCAGAATGTGGGATTTAATCATACGCAATTTTATACAACTGTCCCTCAACAATTACAGTAAGGACAAAATTAGCAACTCACAGAAACAGCAAAAACATTTAACATTTTCAGCTGAGTACTATACACAAGCTTAGGCAAGTTCCTACAAAGATCACTTTGTGATGATGAGAAAAGTACATATTTGTGCTCCAATACATATGATTAGATCCAGTGCTACAAGTTACTCCAGTAGTATGCTGCTACATTAAATACAGAGGCATATACACACAGGTCAATGTTATGAGAAGAAATTAGGTCAATCATTTTACCTACTCCTCCTTCTGCATTGCTTCTGTAGTCCAGGAGATGTCAAAAGGACACAGCGCTGCATGTTTAAATACTTACACTAACAAATTACAGACTGCAACTGGCACCAACCTGGCTGATTTTAGTACTGAAGATACTTACAAGAACATGCACTTTAATAGGACCTGCTGCATGTTAATTAAAACAAAACTATTACATTCAGAACAGATCATTTCCTCCCAGTCTGGATTTCAGGCATGGGAAATGCTTTTACGTGCAAGACGGACAGCATGTAAACAAGGAATTGCCCCAGCTTCTAATAATAGCTAGACTCACACACACAGCAAGAAAATAAAAGATCCCAGCTCTCAATGCAAGGTGGTGGTGAAGGGGAAAAGAGAAACAACAGTCAAATTTTTGGTCACTCACTAATAGCCATCACTAAGTAGTGCCAAGAAAGCTCCCTCTGGGGACTACACGTCAGGCACCAGTTAAAAATGCCAGCTTTACCAGGAAAGAATACGAAGCAGCACCTGGCAGAAGAGCTTATAAATACTTCCCCTCACATTACAGGTTTGCCAGTTGCAAGGGTACTTTGCATACACTGATCGTGATCTCTAAATACAAAGAAAACAACAGACCTTTACCAATTGGCCCTTTACCAATTTGGTTATTTCAAGCTGCAGCCCACCAAGACCTAACTCAAGGCAGTAATCCCACAAACCTCTGCACACCTTTAGCTGCCAGCAATCCCTCTCACTAGGGCCCGAAGACTACATAGAGGAATTTAACCATGATACCACAGAGAATCTCAAAGCAAGAAGCGCTCCAAAAAAGGAAAAGTTTTGCATAAGCAGAAACCACCCACAGCAAAAAGGATCCCTCTTTCATCCCTGGCAGAGGGATCCAAACAGAAAGCAGCAAGTTCCACTGTTCAGTTCACAGCTCCAAATAAAAAGTACTCATTGACTTTGCAACACGCAGACAGATGGTCCACTAGGAATAAATAAGTTACAGTAACTTCTCACCTATACAGTGCTCAAAAAAGGAGATTCCTATCTAACAGCTTTTAAGTTTCCCTTTAACACTTCCAGGGAGCATATACTGAAGTGCCTCGCTACAGTCAGCAGGGCACTGGGATGTAGAACACAGGCGTTGTGCAAGACTCTAGGAAGCCAACCTAGCTGGCCAGGGACCTGAGGACACACTGCAGTGCTTTGAACAGCTGTTCATTTTTTGGTCTTAAAACAAAGTCATCTTCAAAACAACAACAATAACAAACCCTGTAGCTAAGCTAATGAGTTTTCAAACAAATAATCTTATGGAATTCCATGAAACCCTGAAACATATTTCAGCTCCCTTAATTTACAGCACCAGCATGAATGATTTTTAGCACGTTGTAGACTTTGGCCAAGTTCATATATATATGAACTCCAAAAGCTGTAAGACTATACAGCTCATTACCATCCTTTCAGCCAGGTTTTGCATTTCCAAGTATAGAGTTATGCATTGATTTCTAACAGCTTGTAAGTACTTTCAGTGCATCATGTCATCTTTTCAGGGTTGTATGCTCCTAAATATCATCTTCCAGAAAGATGTGTGGAGATGCCAGTGTCCTATTTTAGGGATAAGCAAACATTATTATAGTTGGGGAAAAAAGATAATCTATGTTAATTCAAAGGACAAGGCAGTGTGTAAACATAGAAACCTTCTGCAAAATATTTGTTTTTATAGAAAGATTAACGAGTGGCATATCTAAATTCCTCAGTAGTCAAAATTCATCTACAATGATCCCGTATTCATTACAAAAAGCATAGAACCTGTTGACATCTAGAATAACTGGTGCTAAGAACTGCCTACCTTGGTCTCATTCACCATTTATTTATGAGTTATCTATTTCAGAAGCTATGCATACCATTCACTACTGCTCTACTACCTAGAGAGAGGAGTGAATCTATTGGGTTGTTTGAACAAAGCTCCAAACTGCTAAGCACACACATGAAATGAGCTTTTAGACTACGAGGAGACAAAAGTTACTTTCCAGTGAAAGTCTATGGCAGAATTTCAAATCCTGTGCATTTAGAGCAGTAAGAGTAAGACATAGGTTTAATCTCTCTGCTTGACGAATGTGTGGGTAGTGCAAACAAGGGCTGGCAGACTATCTAGCTTAATGCTGAGAGTGATTAGATTAACGTTAATCAGATCTTTTTAATAGCAAAGAGACAAAACAACAGATAATCTTGAGATTAAAAACAAAAAGGATGCATTTGGAAGCGAGCATCATTCAAAACAAATATGGCTGTTTGCATGAGGCAGTACGTGGATGAGACTCTCAAAATTTGCTGTGTGGGTACATTTGCTTAAGTGTATCTGGGTTCAGTACTTAACGTACTTAGTTTCTAAATCAAGCATACACTCATACCTTAAAAACAGTTGCTTTTTAAAACAGACTTAAACATTACTTAAGATTTTAAAACCTGTAACACTAGAAAAAGTAGAAAAGAGTTTTTCCTTGCCACTGTAGACACTAAGGAAAGTCTCCTCAGGCATTACCCTGTTACTTGGGTCTTTGGGTATGCTTAATAAAGCACCTTCTTACCCAAAGGGATACACACAGAGGAGGATTTTTTTCTTTTTCTTTTTTTTCTTCTCTTGTTGAAAGTGTTTGAAAGTGTTCATTGTGAACACTGGAACCAACCCAGTCACCTCACCACATGCTGTATGCACACCAACAATGGCTATGACAATGTTGGTATGGAGTAATTGAACGTTTCTACTTTTTATTGTAGATTGGGAGGGTTAATTTTGAAAGAAAATATTTTTAAGTTTTATCATAGAGATTCTGATTTAAACACCTGATGGCAACATCTGATTTAAACAACACAGTCCAGACAACAGTAAAAAAAAAAAAAAAAGCATACTGAATTAAGCTGCATCAAAGGGAGTCTTTGTGCAATTTAAACACATCCATAGGCTAAATCTGCCCAGAGTAAGTATTGTGGAATAGCTTTTCTGGGCCATCCATTTCCCTAGGGAGATGAACTTTCGGAATTGAATAAACGGAATACATTTCTCCTTTAAACCTTTGACTTCAACCAGCATCTCCACTGCAGATTAAAGGAACCAAGTAGCACAAGCACTGAAGTTCCAAGATGGAGCCACAATATTGAGTCAAGATGTTCACTTCTTGATCCAATAGTGGGTCACATCCCGATTTATAAATTTATGTTTTGTCACCAGCTCCACAAAATTATAAAGTTCAATGCTGAGAGAAACTGTTCCTTCCCTCAGGTCTTGACAATGCAGATAAGTCACACCTTAATTTCACATAATTTTAACATTCACTATAATCACTCAATGGGTGACTGGAAGTAATCATTTTACGTCTCATTCCTACAACAGAATATGCCTCATCTATAATTGTTGCCTTACTGAAGGATCTGAAGAAAGCACACCAATCCCAACACAGAACGAGTTACTCTCTTGCTTCAGTTTAACCAACACCAATTAAGAGAAGAGGAAGATTCCACGTGAATTTGAGTATTTCTCTTACATTGCCTTATTCCTAATCCTCCTGTCAAAAATTCACATGCTACAGGCTCTGTGGCTTGCTGCACTCTCACAGATAAGTAAATGAAGTCCATAAAAGCTTACTTTTTCAAAGATCAGCTCAGAAAGAAGCTGCTCAACTTGGGACCAGCATAGATCTGGGGGAATGTGGCAGCAGATATAAAACTTTGTTTAAAAATACTGACTATAAAGACGACCAAATACTACACTCTACACTAAAATAATACTACTACATTGCACAGCTAGATACAAAAACGGTCTCCATAAAAAGGCACAGTTTTTTGTTTAACAAATGTGCATAGGAAACAAAAAATGGATCAGTTCTTCCATAAGGTGAGGGTCCATGCAGAGATTCATTTACAGCCAAGAGATTTTTTTTTTTCCACTTTTAGATGAACTGAAAGGGCATTTACAACCCTGCACCACTGAGAATAAAAGCATTGTATCTCCTCCTCCTATCATGAATACTGCATCAATTCCTAAACCCCATGCTAATTGTCCATGATGCCCTCCAGCTTAAAACAGCAGTACTGCCAGACAATTCTAAGCCTTAAAACAAACATCACGCCTCCACTTAAAAATAAAGTTTATACTGTAACTCAGGATAGCCTTCTCAGCAGCTCTGTATGTATCTTCATCATTTTAGCCCCAAAATGATGCAAACCAAACCAAACATGGACTGCGCTCGCTACAGCGAGAGCACAGCTCCCCGCAAACATACACAGTAATGCATAGCAGGAACTGGCTGGGTGGTCTACACCTGGGCAGGGTCACAGATCCTTTATGCCTCACAAGCACCTGCTTCATTGAACACAATTCTCAAAGCCGATCAATGGTGCTGAGGCTTTCCATCCTTAGCTTCAGAGTTTAAAACATCAACGCTGTCATTAAGATGGAGGTCTCGGTGATTAGCCAGGTTCTCTTTGTTTCTCTGGTCCACATCTGACGTAACATTTATATCTCCAACTGAGATACCGTTGGTCAACACAGGAGGTGCTTCCCCTTCATAATCCTGGGGAGTGTTCAGCATCGGTGTTTTTGAAGCAGCACATCCTACTTTAGATAAGAAGCAAGCTTCATTGGGTAACGGACCATCAAGGAAAGGAAGTTTCTACAAAAATAGAAATGCATGATAAAAAATAATGAAAGCTGATATTCTCAGATGTCAGGGGTATACAACACACGCAATGGTCCCGTGTCATTGCCTCTTTTTCAGCTCTCTAATTCGGAATTCAAATAACACATGCAAGAATTTACTTTGGGTTTTTACATATAAAGATTAGAAATTTGTGTAATTAACTAAGTAGTAAAACTACAGGTTTAAGCCTTCACATTAAGCTAGCAAAGGATATTAACAGATCTTCTCACTGACATTTTTAGATGACTATCTAAATATTTTTTATTTTTAAGCACACGAATATTGCAAGTAGCCTTAAACAGAGAAAAGATATACTTTTTTCAGGCAACTATTCATAGAAACTACAGGGAAAAAAAATCCATAGCACATTAAAGGCTCACAATATCTACACTTTTTGCTCTCCCTCCTCTCACGTTCCCTCTTGCTGTGCCAAGACAGTTATCTTTATCTTCATATAAAGACAGATCTCTAGGGAATCTGATCAGTGCTGACCAAGCTTCTGTGCAGTGCATTGCTGTTTACTTAATTTTGTGGTTTAAAGGAGAGAAGCTGGTTACTCTGGACACAATTTGTGCCCTCCAACAACAACAAGGAAATGGTAAATGCACAAGCTTCCCCTGCATTAACAGGGCACTTCAGCTCCAAGATTGCCACTTCCAGAAGACAATTTAGCATACACGACGCAGTTACATTCCAGCCACTACACAAAAGCCAACTTTCATTTCAATTTCACTGTTCTAATAACTGACTGAAATCAGTTTTTCCAGCACCTTGTAAATGAGAAGACAAAGGAAAACTGGGAAGACAAGCTGTAAATATGTTTATATTTTCATGGGTGGTGGTGGGGTAATGAGTCCATTCTTTTTCTCCCTAGCAAATCCTTGAAGTTTGCTGCAAATCAACCTAGACTTATTTTAATACCTGTTTTTGTTTAGAGAACTTCGTTAGAAAATTAAAAGAACTCCTTGAGAGTAGCCCTGCTGAGAAGGACTTAGGGATCCTGGTTGATGAAAAACTTAACAGGAGCCAGCAAAGTTTGCTTCTAGCCTGGAAGGTCAACAGTATCCCAGGTTCCATCAGAGGAAGGGTGACAGTAGGGCGAAGGAGGTGACTGTCCCCCTTTATTCTGCCCTTGTGAGCCCCAGCTGGAGTACTGCATCCTGGTCTGGGGCCCTCAACGCAGGAAAGCTTCTGGAGAGAGTCCAGAGAGCCACAAAGATGATCCAAGGGCTGGAGCATTTCTGTGAAGATATGCTGAAGGAACTGGGCTTGTCTGCCCTGGAAAAGGCTGAGGGGAGACCTCATAGCAGCCTTCCAGTATTTAAAGGGTGTTTATAGACATGTGGGAAATCAACTTTTTAAATGGGTGGATAGCGACAGGACAAAGGGGAAGGGCTTTAAACTGAAGGAAGGAAGATTTAGATTAGATATCAGAGGAAGCTTTTTTTTTTTTACTGAGAGAGCAGTGAAGTGCTTCAACAGGCTGTCCAGACAGGCTGTGGAAGCCCCATCCCTGGAGGTGTTTAAAGCCAGGCCGGATGGGGCCCTGGGCAGCCTGATCTAGTAGCTACAACCCCAGTGCTGCAGACAGTGTTGCTAACTTGATGATCCTTGAGGTCCTTTTCAATCTAAGCCATTCTATGAATTAGACCATCATGGAGCCTGCGCCACCACTTGACCAAACAACTTGAGCAGATGAGGGTTCTGAGCGAAAGAAGCTATTTATTACAGTAACATAATTTAACTTCTCATTTTGTCCTGCTCTGAACAAAACATTGAAGCAATTTTTCTCATGTCAATGTTTAATCCCAATTATATTTGCCAAAGCCATCACATGACAAAGTACTACTGACACTCCGGACTCACATTTTCCAATTCAGATGCATTGTCCTCTAGTTTTATCTTCTGGTTCATGCAGCTCAGTAGATGATCCAGTACACACTGTTTTGGATGCATTCCTTTGTCGAAGCGATTGTACATCCCACACCAAAACCTTAAGAACAGGGCAAGAAAGGAGAATTAGGCAGCAGATTTTAAACTCCTGGTCATAACAACAACAACAAAAAAAAATAGATGGTGCTTAAGGAAGAAAGTGTTTCAACAAACAGATCAGTAATTGATTTTAAACAAAAGCCATAGTCTTTGACTCCAAACTTCAACATCAATAGACAAATTTTCTTAAAGCTTTAATAAAGTTCAAGAAAAACTTTTGAGGGGTTAAGTACTTCTTCCCTATGATACAAATGAGTGGTAGTAGGCATTAAAATAAGACAAAAATACACTCTGTTCTGCAGTAGACTCACTCAAGGGCTGAGCAGTTCACCTTCAAGTCCTCAGTTTGTCCTACTTCCCTAATTCAGTGAAAATTCTGTCTTCCACATTTGCATCCCTCTCTCAACAGGGAACAGAAGTGAACAAGAAACACAGCAAAATTACCCACTCCAGCTGTGGGACCCAGGGAGGCAAATACACATTGCAACAAGAAATCCCTTCTTGTGAAAGCCATCCTCACTGCATAAGTCTGGGTGTGATTGGATACTGAAATTAATATTCAAAAGACTTCTTTAGCATATGTTAAAAAGGAGAAAAGGAAACTTTAACAACTGTTTACCCTCTCAAGTAAACTTGTCAGAGCAAGAAGTCAGAAGTGGGAATGGGTGCGTAGAGTAATCTACAGATCTGAAATTCGTCTTCTTTCCTTTCCTCACCCTCTTTATTAACACCAAAGAAATTAAATTGCTGTACCTGCATTATTCAGAAAAATTGCCTAAATACTACTACTCCCACTTTATGGATGAGAAATGGAGTGGAAAGAAACAAGCCACTCTAACCAGTGAAAAAGTGTTCTAGTAAACTTGAATTACCAATCTCTGTTAAAATTAAACAACTGCCCCCGTTCCTCCCTTCTTGAATAAGCAACTTACTGAAAACTAAAAGGTAGCGTGTTGGGTTGAAGCTCTTTGTAAGCTGTAAATCCTCTGTACAAAGGATTTCTCAATTCCTGCTTCTTCTGTAAGAGGAAAGGCCACAGAGAGTGGGTCTTCTCAAAGATTCTGCCAATTAGAAATAAGATTTTTTTTTTAGTTATTAGATCAAGTTAAGTAAAGTAATAATGTTGACTGTTCTGAGTAGAATTAGACTGAGGAAGTTAAGAACTACTTTTATACAGTAACTGATCAATGTCTTTAACACAAAATACATCACTGAGGAGCACATATAAGCATTTTAAATGGACAATATCCAGTCCTAAAGCTGTATCTGCAAGTTATTACTGTATTCCAGAATACAACACCTGACCACAGCAGAGATAATTCATCTACAATTCTTTCTCACACTGAAGAAGTTATCTGTGCAGACATTACCCTTTACAGATTTACAGTACAATAAAAACAAGCACACAACGTGCCCTTTTTCCTGACATTTGAAGTGACTTTTAGACTGCTGGCTTCATAAAATGCCAACTCACTTCAGATCTTCACGCTCCTTATGGCAGGTCCCAAGGAAGTTTCCAAACTGGCAGGAATAGACATGATCATGGATTTCCAGAAGGAAATGTTCATTAAACTCAAACGTACAAGGGAACTGCTGCATGAGCTGCCAGACGCACTCAATGAACTGAGTGAAGACAGGGGACACTTCCTTTGGGTCACCATCCAAATGGCCACACCTAGACAGATGCAAACAAAACAGGGTTAAATCCTGTGTCACCCACAAAAAAAGAGAGACCACCTTAGCCACTAAACAACTGAGAAATATTCTAGTAGTGAAGAACAAGAAAATGTTATGCACAGCCAAAAAAACACATTTTATCCTACAACTGCCCATTAAGGTGAGCCCCCCTCCCCCCCCCATAGGATTAAGCTCCTAAAACTAAGCCTTTGCACACACAGAAGGGTTCTGATCAACAGCAAAATCTCACAGTCCTTCTAGACTTCACGTTTTGTGCACAGGGATTAATAAATCCTAGCAACTCTCCAGTCCTTTCATCAACACAAACTCCAAAGACTGGAGAGAGTCCATAGCAGCAGGGAAAAAGACTGATATCAAAGGTAGTGATACTGAGCAGCCTGCCTGCCTTGCTTTAGTGCTAACCCATGTATTAATAGGATACCACAGACACACACCCTGGGCTGCACAGCACCCTCTGGACCACAGAAACAGAGGGGTCAATTGAACCTCAGCTCACCAAGGCAATAACTATATTCCAAAACCAATCAATACAGAGCCAGCATTCTCATAAACTATTATAAACCACCAGAAAAGAAAAATACAACCAGAAAAAAAAAATCTACAGTACTTCTGGGAGGTAACCAACCCTCTATTGTACCATACTGCCTGTTCTTTCTTAACAGGAAGAACTTGGGTATATTATCTGGAAATCCAGGGAAATAAACAAGGCCCAGATAGCTGTTTATCTTGAAATAGCTTATTCTGAAGAAGAATAAAGGGTACACACTCGTTTTTTCCTATTAAGGAAACAGATTTGTCATACTACTAAATGGAAGACTCAGTTTCACCTTTAAAACAAAGTCTCTGTTCTTAGCAATTTAGTATCACTTAACAGACCATTCCCAGCATTCATTTGGATCCTCTCAATTTCTAGTGGCAAAGGGAACAGTAAGTATCCCAAGGCAATATTCCTTCCAGAAGGCAGCTAACAATTACAGGAATGTAATTCCTCAATCTGCCTAGAAAATGCAAGTCACAATTGATTTTTAGCACTATAATGGGATGAAGTTTCTGTACTAAATATGGGGGAAGTCCCCAAAAAAACATTAGCTGCAATTTTCTTGCAGAAAATGATTGCAGAAGAGCATGCCTTGCCAGAACATTAGCACTTCTCACGTAATATGGATGCTATTTTACAGGCAGGAAAATATTCAATATTCAAACAGCTTATTCAAAACCTTGTATTTCAAAGTAATGAAAAAAGACCACTCTCAAATAGCACTGGTGAAATAACCCCAGTAGATACTGGCTGTAAGTCAGCAACTCCAGCAGTATCCAAGTCTTTCCATTTCTGTTTTTAGAGGGAGCACACAAGCCTGAGAACACTGATTAAGTTTCACCATCTAGCCTTCACCCCAGCCATTACACCCAATGTAACATGCTCTTACCTGTGTGAAAACTTATGGCCCATTGCAATCCACTCCTTTTCTATAAGGACCTTCATTTTCAAAGCAGAGGTTGGGGGAAAAAAAAAATAGAAGTATTACTTAGAAAAAGCAAGATGAAGCCTTTGATGGTAATTCCATACAGCTCCAAACCAGTGCTACCTGCTGACAGTACTATTTCAAGCACATCCACAGAAGTCAATGAAAACTAATAGCAATTTACGCATTAGTTATCCACTACTATGTAATCTATCCAGTATTACTAATCCATTACTACGTGTCTTGCTACATCATACAAATATCAATTCCTGGTATCGTCAGCCAGAGACTTAAAGGAAGGCAGAAACTCACAAGAGCTTTCTTTCCAAATTAAGTTATACTCATTTTTTCCCAAACTTTTTGCTCTCTTGACAGTTCTGTTGCATTCATCCAGGAATAACAGCTGCCTTAGGATCTGTGCATACAAGCTACTTTGTCAAAGTGTTTGCCCCTTTCAGTCACAGCTCCTCATCCTAATCAAAGTTATGTTCACCACACAGAACTGTCCAGAGCACTACTGAAGCCCACATACATGTTGCATTGGTATAATTTTACTTGTTAAAACGCTGCAGTGTAATCAAGAAGCAAAAGATAGTAACTAAAAAACAGCATGTAATGAAAGGAGCAGGTCTAGCAGTGCAGTGCAGCGAGGGAGGCAAAAATCTGCATTGTTCTGATCTCAGGGTTTCTTTTAAGGAAGTCTGAGAAAGAGCAGCAAATTGTCTTCTGGGTAATTAACAAAATGAGATGACTGGAAAGATCATAGATCTGTCTATTTATGCAGTGATAGCTTCATATAAGAAGAACCTTACTGCAGAAGCAAAAGGCCAACTTCTTGTGTAATGGCTTTAAAATAGATCTTGAACAATGCACAGACTTGACGTGATATACAGGTTATGCATTTCCCTGTGCACTTGAGAGTTCAAAATCCTAGAAGAGATCCTCACTGTAACAGTCTTAAATGACAAACTTCTCCACCAGTTTTTCCTGTGGATTGCTGCCAGAGTCGCATCCTTTACTCACTGGTATCTTACTGAAATGCCTCATTAAAGGCTCGCATGGACTTTTAAGGCAACAAAGATTTGGGAATTGTAAATCAACTACCACTGTTTTGTGCCTATAGCGTTCAGAGCAATTAAAGCTTGTTGAAAGAATCAAAGCTGTTTTTATATAGGTCATCTACTGCTTGTTCCAGGAAATGGCCTGAAACATTCAATTAGGCCTTGTTTACATTTCAAATCCAAAGAGTATTTTTTATGTTTGAAATTCCAACATCTGTGTTCTTACCATGAAGCCTTTAAAAGTCCTATAAAACGGATCTAAAAGGAGGCTAGCCAGGGAGCAGACCTGTGCTGTGCGGTCCCACCCATCAGAGCAGTGCACCAACACACTGGCCTTTTCATCTTTCACAGCCTGTGAAGGAGAGCAGACAACAGTTTAGCAGCTTTCTAGTTTGGTTACTGTAATTAAATGCTATCCCTTCATCTGCATTTATCAGATTGTTCTCAAACCCAAGGGAAAAATTTGTCATTTCTAATCTCAACCATAGAAAAAAACCACCATTTCTGGGCGTATAGCCATCAGTCCCAACTAGAATAAAATGCTTTAGCATGCCTTGTCAGCAACAGAGATTGACAAGAAACAAAGATCCTCTGACATGAAAACACTTCATCTTCTGAAATGCCATGAATTTTCAGTCCTTTCCTTTGAGGGAGGATTTGGTAGATGAGTAAAGAATAACTGGAAGCTTCAAGAAAAAAAATAGAAGAGCTCAATCTAACTTCCTCTCCTATGGATCACCTTCTTCTCATTTCTGCACTGCTGGCAGAAAATAACTTCTTGCACAGAAAAGTTTTAAGAGAAAAGACAACATTTACAGAAGTGACCACTCTTGCCACTTGTTGTCTGCGTTCCATTTACTATTACTGAAGAGCAATGTGCTTTATAGACTTTTCTCCTTCCTGTCCTGCAAACTCACACTCTTCAAAAAAAATCTGCAGAAATGAGGACTGAACTGAAAAATACAGATCTGTGATTGCTGCCTCTCAGCAGGAAGCAGGACGGTCGAGACAATCCCTCAATTAAAGCACAACAGTCCAACAATTAGTGAGCATGCTGCATTAGGAGCACAAGGTTACAAATTGTTTGCACTACTAAACACGCTATGGGGTACAGAGGCATTTATAAATGTCATTTATCCACATGCTGTGATTCTACTCATTTCAGCGAGTTTTAAGGAAGTC
Source organism: Gallus gallus (assembly GCF_016699485.2). Taxonomy (NCBI): domain Eukaryota; kingdom Metazoa; phylum Chordata; class Aves; order Galliformes; family Phasianidae; genus Gallus; species Gallus gallus. Next base: position 11,595,950 of record NC_052535.1, on the reverse strand, counting down.
ACAGAATCACAGAATGGCTTGGGTTGAGAAGGACCTCAAAGATCATCTAGTTTCAAACCCCCTATCATGGGCAGGGTTGCCAAAAAGTCCAGATAGTCCTACTGATTGCATTAGAACAAATGATTCTCTCTCAATCCCAGTGGCATTTCCTCTAGTGCCATGAGGAAACCGGGAGGGAGTGAGCTGGGCTACTGACTTGATGTGCTCTAACCACAGGTTTTTCAGCTGAAGCTTGGTATACAAATTTACCTTTGCGAGAAAGACACTTGCATCCATGACAGCCTTTATGTGCCGCAACCAACCTGAGTTCTCCAGCCCAGTAAGGAAATCACTCATTGATGGAGACTTTGTTTCGCAGACTAAGAACACAAACAAAATAATTAGCTGAGACTCAAACAACATTCTTTCCTTTCCTCATCACCTCTTCACAGCAGCAGAGCTTGGGAGATTCTAAAAGCTAATGCTCTCCGACTTAAGTGTCTGCCTAAAGAAAACAACTGGTTGCATATCTAAACACACAATGCAGAGATATTTCTTATCTACAAGAGAACTTGAGGATATAAAAGTACCTTCCTCCTCCTCCTTTTAAAACTAACTCAGTAATACTATCTTTTCAGCTGAGCTTTCTCCATTAAAATCTAGCATTCAGTGGCACTCAACACCAATGACCCTCACACAAACACCTAACAACCACTACAAGGCTGTCACTCTCAAACGTTCAAAGAAAGGAGAGTTCTAACTTTGTAACATATAACCTTCAAGGCATCTCAGATGTTATGTGCATGTTGAAAACCAGCAAAGAAAAAACAGTAATGCAGATCAGCAGTCCCTCAGCATCACTGAGAGGTTTTTACCACTGTTAAAGTTTGGTGGTTAGGAACATGAAGGTAAAAAAGTATTTATTCTGCCTCCCCCACCAGCACAAAATAAATCTGAAGGCTACAGGCAATGGAGGGCTTACACTTGTGTTAAGGCCAATCTCATCGTTGTATGAATAGCCTCATTTTTCTCCAAGTTCACTACAGATCCTGCAGAGCTACCTGGCCAGGCAATTGGCAGCATCAATTATTCAGCTACTTGAGGCTAGATGACCATTATGCTGACTACCAATACATTAAACTCGTATTTTGAATGACAGCATTTGTATTATAACTAAAACTAAACACATGGACCAAAGAGAATGATTTACAGCACCTTTTCTGATGTGTTTTCCATCTTCGTCAGCACAAGGAGGTTAACAGTGCTGGAAACAAACTAGCAGAGTATGCTTGTTTGATCCAACGTACTCTTATCACCTTCAGTATAACTTCTCTAAAATTACACCAATGCAAATATAGGCGCCATCCACCTCTCAGCTTCCAATGGCTCAGGAAAGTAGAATCATAGAATCGATAAGGTTGGAAAAGACCCACAGGATCACCCGGTCCAACCATTCGCCCTTCACCAATGGTTCTCACTAAACCATGTCCCTCAGCACAACATCCAAACGCTCCTTGAACACCACCAGGCTCGGTGACTCCACCACCTTCCTGGGCAGCCCATTCCAGTGCCTGACCACCCTTTCAGAGAAGTATTTCCTAATGTCCAGCCTGAATCTTCCCTGGCGCAGCCTGAAGCCATTCCCTCTAGTCCTAAGTACTCCTACCCTCCTTCAATTTTCCCCCTAAGATCACAATCTCAAGGAGTACCTTCTAACCTGAGCATTCACGTACCAAAAGCAAAACAAGTTCACTAAATCAGAAATTAATCTCATATATAGCTTTCATCTCCAAGTCTTCAGAAAAATCAAGAAAGAATTTATTTTTCAATTAGACATTCTGTTTCACACCAAAATAGCATAAACTAAGCAATAGAAATCTCAGAAAAGTATCTCAACATCCAATGACAGCTTCATGGTTCCATTAAGCTACTGAAATAAAACTATCTGAACAGTACAGTAAGTTTTTCTAGTCTTCTAATTTGGAATGTTTAAGAAATTCACATTTTAACTAACTAATAAAAGTAAGGAACATCGTTAATGTTACTTGCTAACTTTGATTCCCTATAAAACTAAGCACAGCAGTGTATGAAATAGCTAGCAGGAAAACATTAACACTGGTATCTTCAGCCACTTCAAAAAAGCAGACAAAGTAAAGTACTGACTAATTAACTTCTGACTGGCTAATTTACTTCCACCACAACACCCAAGTCCACACCTATTTGTACACATAGGGCATATCACATATTGGTCAAAATTAGGTAGAGGCAATAGAGAGACCACTCGAATGCACAATACTTACCTTCCAGGAGTTTCTGCAAGCTGCTCCGCATCACATGGATGTTTTCAATGCCAATAAATTTAAAGCGAATGTTATCATAATTGTCTTCGTTCTCATAACCCTTCCCAGCAGCTCGGTTGGCCATGGCATTTAACTGTCAAATTCAAAGGAAGAGGATGGAAAGGAGAGAAAACGACAACAAACAATACACAAAATAAGTGAGTCTGCTTCCCAAGTCTGTCTGTTTGTTTGATGTTAATCTCCCAGAACACACACTCAACAAAAGCTGCTACTCAGGTGTCCTTCCCCACCTCCCCACGTTACTTTCAGACATTTTACTTAGTGTGTGTCAGCATCTCCAGTTCATTAGTCATATGCAGAGATTCAATAAGACCTCGGCTAGCACTTCTTAGGCCTGGCAGAATCAAAGCCTGACCCAGCAGCAAAAGACTGCTGTCACCAGGGAAGGTAAAGAGACTGTCTGTCTTTATTGTGAAGCCACATAAAAAAGATTCGGACAGAAGTAAATGAAGTAAAACTAGGAATGCCACTTTATGAATAACATACATACATGGTAGCATAGAAATAGTTAGAGAATTCCAAAGCTTTTCACAGACATACATGCACAGATGAAATAAAGCCACCTGAGGGAAACACAGAAACATCAAAATTGAGCAAAAAGAATACAGCAATTGAGTGGAACCGCAGAAAAGAAGTTGAAGAAGTTGAAAAGCTGCCAGTTGTGTTAATAATCACCCCAAATTGCTCAACAGCTACCCTAACAATCTTCAGTGGTGACAAGAAAAAGAGTACCTCAACCTCCCACACAATGATTTGCTAACATAGAAAAGAGAGAAGGGAAAAAAAAAAATCAAGACAGTGATATCTGAACATCTTAGGAGTAACTGAGTAATTCTGGTGCTTCAGTTCTATCCATCCAGGGCACAACGTGTTGCTTTAGAAGTGAGGCTAATCACAAATGTTCCTTTTCACCAAATCTATCAAAATTACCATCAAGGACAGATGTCTGTAGAACATCTCTGATACCAGAAGCTGTGCGTACCAAAAAAACATGCACTGATTGCTACAAACAGACTGTTCTGTAATTAAACGGAGATCTCTTAGAGAACATCATTCTATAAAAAAGACAAAATGCATCTTAAAACAACGGGTGAAGCATTCCCTGCTTTCCCCAAAGGACTTTTCCCTTCAGGCCCTCTCCACAGTTTAACAATATCTGTAGTTTCTCTAAAGTAACTCTAAAATCCAAACATGCAGTGAGTTCTCACCAGAGCAAAATCAGAGCACTGTTAGATTTTTATATTTAATCATGTGCTATGCAAATGCTTATGTCCTAATTTGCTTATACCTACATTCCCAATCAGTACAACTACAAGGCAATAATTTGATTTAGTTTCTAAATTCAGTTCTTCAAGATCAGGATAGCATTTTGCCCGTTTCTTCAACAACCTCTTACATGAAGACCACAACAAAGTTCTAGTTCCAGAGAGTGGCTACCAACCAGATAGCTGACTGTATTAAATTCCAAGCTGCACATCAAGAGATTATTAGTGTTACTTTCTTTTTTTACTGAGGCAAAAATTGCCTCAATAGTTATCAGATTCCATACAGACCCATTTCTGCCGCCCAGGCAGGCAGACAAAAGCACACCAGTGTTGCGCAACCGATTCTGAAAGCTTCTCTCCAACCCAGTGTTTCAAGAGCACATCTTGAGAATGGCTCACTGTCTCAGCCAGCTTCCAGACTGCTGGTCACTTCAGGTCATCCCTAACACAAATCTCAACCTAGAGCACTCCAGGAGTGCAAGCATTCTTAACAACACTTAACATTATGGTTCTGTTATTCACAAGCATTCGCCATATCAAGAGACAGAACAAGGAGCCTGACTCTGAATTCACCACTTCAGATTGATACAATTTAACCTGAAGCTACATGAGAAAGCATTAGCGGAGTTGTGAAAATTAATTGGAAACAGCCTTGCTAGAACAGATGCAAGTAATCACAAACCACATGAAGATACCTTTGGCCTTGTGTCTACAACATACATGAAGGGACTCCCAGGGTTGGCTTCTCTGATTGCCTGCAACATTTGTTCATCCTCCAAACAACGAGCACTGAACCCAGAGAGGGGCTGGCTACAACGACATATGGCAGCCTGCAATACACAACAGCTCACACTTTAGGGCAATGCAGCAGAAACAATCTGAAAGCAGGAAAGAATATCAGATCATTGGTTTTATATCTCACATACTCAGTTTCCCTGAAAAACAGCTTCTTAGATGGACACGCAGAATTGCCATTGGAATATTCCACAAAACTAGGATTTTGAGACTCTTAAGAAACAGATTAAGGAGCCCTTTACTGCCCCGCTATGCTTCGATTAATACGCACTATCCCATGCTATATTTCAGTTTGGCTCAGTAGTTGTTGTTACCATTCCACACAGAACTGTGCTGGGCACGCTGCAGAAGTTCAGCTGTTGCCAGCATAACCCCACAGGCGCCCACGTCAAGGCATGCTTCCTCAGGAAAACAACAACTTGACTGTGACAGCATTTTCCTAACATCTGCATCTAAAACACTGCTGAAACAGCAAAGTTAAAAATTTACATTGTGGTCTTCAGTGAAGGAAAAAAAAACACAACAAAACTGAAACCTTCACTTATTCTGAGTTAAGAAGAGTTATTTCAGGGTGGCTCTTCCTCTTCCTGAGTAAGAAAATGTAGCTGAGTTAACATGTATCTTGTTAAACACGCACCTTGTTAAACATTATTCAATATAGCTACACAGTACATTAAAATAACCACACAGAAAAAAAGCACAAAAGACATTCCTGAAAGCTGATAAGAAATTTCCAGACAGGAAACTGGAAGAGCTTTTGTGCTTTTTACACAGCACTGGTATGCCTTTGGTATCTGGCTTATTCTGCAACTCAAACCAGTTCTAGAGCCCTTATGAGAAGAACAGTTAAACAAGAAGTTAAAGCACTCCAATAATTATCTCATCCTTTCCTTTCACTGGAAGGGGACTGTAAAAGAAGGGGGACCCTTGCTTTCCAGCCCCACCCCACCCAAGACAGCAGACAGTTGAACTACTAACATTGTTTTCTTTATATAAGTAAGAAAGCACTGGGATCCGCCCCCTGCTTCTGAACCTTGAGCTTCCAATCACTGTTGCCTTACTAGCAGCTCGAGGCACCACGATTTCTGGAGGATATGTGTTGCAAACCTGAAGTGAAAAGAAAGAATTTAGATATTACTATTTATCAATTCCAGATAAAGGCCAAATTCATTTTTAGTATATGATCTCAAGTTTATAATCAACACAACACATCATTAACCACAGTGTATCAAAACAAACCACATCTGAAGCATCAAGTCATTAGAATGCATCCAGGAAAAAACAAGGGAATGGGTAAAAGTAATAAAACAATATGGTAACAAACTATTTTGCAATGGAGCCCCAAAACTGGACTGCACAGTATGCCATACGTTTTTGAAAGGAAGTTCTTTAGAGCCATACATTTTATGACAGCTACTAATTTGTCACAAAAAAATATGAACAATTGTATTTTAAAATTTCCCTCTAAATCTCCAACTAGAAATGAGCTTGTAGCCTTCAGGTGCCATCCTCACAAAACAGCTTCATCCACTTTCCTCAAAAAACCAGTCTTTTCAGCATATACTTTACAGATGAGACGTCCTCCAAGTCTTTACTTGAGGCTTGGCAAGTTTAAAATGCAAACTGGAAACCCTGAGGAAATTGCAAAGCATTGGCAATTGAAAGTTACATACTAGCAATTAAAGCTTCAAAACCATCAACATTTTAGATGCCCAAATTCTGATGCCTTGACGGGAAAAGCACTTCCCACGCCATCTCAATTCAGGCATCCAGAGATGGCCATTTAAAACTCCAGTCACTTCTGACAGCAAGGCATACACTACCTCAACAATGAAAAAAAACAACTGGTAGGGAGAGAATGAAGAGCACAGAGGAAGGATTCGGGGCAGCATACTGGTACCTTCCTCACTCAAGAGCTGTTCAGTGTCTTTTAGATAGAAAGTCTGTGCATAATACCAGAGGAAACAGAAAGGGAAATTGTACAAAGCTGGAGTTTGAGTAAACTTGTTGAGTAATGTTTCCATTTAATGTTGTTTAGACCTAACCTCACCTTAAAGAGAGGGAAATAGCAGAAGCCAGTTAGAACTGAAACAACTAAGTTTTTCCTTAGCATAAAGAAAGCATCTTCAGTTTCTGTTTTTTCCTTCCTTACTCTAGTCCCACTCTGCCTTGTTCCTCATCAAGCCAAACCACTCCCATGTATTTCTCCTGTAAATATCTCTCATCAGACCGGAGGAACACAGTTTGGAAATACCTAAAGAACCAAAGGGTACATCAAGTTTTCGTAGCAGATGGTTTGACATTTCTCTAGAAAAATAAGTAGCTGGTATTTTGCCAGAGGAATCAAAGCAAACCAAGGTGACTCTGCAGCTCTGTTCCTTCTTAGCATCATTATCCACAACCTCACATTAAGAAGCTGCTGCTTCGATTAAAACCAACTGAGCTCATTTTTCCCCAGAGGCAACACTTATGCAGCAGCAGGATGGCTGAATGTCATTAACACAGACAAAGAGCTATTGCACCAACTGGCTACTCTGGACAAGAATTACCTCGTAGTCTTTGTTAAGATCTGTTATTTCCCAATAGTCATTCGGGATTCCCATACGCTGGTAATCTACTTTCAAATCAATCAGCTTCCATCCAATCTCCCGGTTATCTTTAGACATTTTAGGATTGTAAGAGAAAGCATAAAGTTCTTCGGGTTTCACTAGGAAGAAGAAAAAAATTAATTAGTTATAATATAATATAGAAAGGTCAAAATTTCTTGCTGAAGGCTGTTGTTCTGGCTAACACTGTGCAAGCCACTGAATTACAGGCGTACAACAGCTGATACAAGGATCAAAAAATTATTCAGCTGAGAACAATCAAAACTCAAATGTTGTTTTTTGCACAAAAGCCAAGGGCTGTGTGACTGCTGTGCTTCATAGCTGGCTATATTGCAGTAACAGCTATTTGATTTACGCTCCTGCATCAAAGATCACTCTAAATTTCACACATCTAAGCAAAATATTCAGACTGGTTTTGATGCCTTAGAAAAATACCGAGTGCTATAACAGAACAGTAAGGATATTTGGAATTTCTCAGCAGTTCATCAAAAACTTTCCTAACTTTATTGAGCCAAACAGGACTCTCAGATGAAAGAATTACAAGAAGCATGCAGGTTTCTCAGCCATAATGCAATGTTCCTCATGTTTACAAGGTTTCACTCTGGATAACACCAAGTGCCAACAATTCATATTCAGATCCTCAGGAATTTTCAGTGCTCCTTTCTCCACAGGCAGGGAGATGTGGTACAGTATTTTGTTACAATTAAAACTTCAAAACTTTCTGAAAAAAAAAACCCTACTGAATTTTCTACAATACGTGTGCTCTAAGAGACTGATATTGCAAGAATTAATGCAGAAATAAAAACATTGACACAGACTTCTCTGCGAAGAGTTCATAAAAAAGCTCTTGCAAACCTTCGAGTTCATTCCTCAACAGTGAATTCTGAGCTGCATGGAAAGCATGATAGATGTACTGAATATTAGTGGTGGCCCAACAAAAGCTTCAGGCTGTACCTGACAAATGGTAATTTCCTCCTTCCTCCATCTCTACCTTTCCAATTTCCTTCAGTCTCCTCAGGAAATGCAAATCCCACCCATAACTCACTCGGTTGATTCCCAAGGCAGCAAGCTCCTCAGAGAGCACAACTGCCAGTGTGTGATAACACAGCCAGGTTACCAGACAGGTAACCCATAACTGTCAGTCATTCATGTGCAAACCATACATAATTAGCTGCTCTGACAAATAATATGAAGGAAGAACACATACAAAAAATTTAAACCAAATGAGTACAAAAATCCATAAATAGAACAAAACAAAGAGCTACAAAACGTTACACCAAAGAACACAAAAGAAACTGACAGATGTGATCTCCTGCAGTGACAGCTCCCACACTTCAAGATGCTACGTAAGTGTCTCATTTTCTAAACTGAAAGAACAGTGACACCTTCTAAACACAACAGCAGAATTCTGACAGAAACTGCACTAAAAATAGAGCTTCATAACTAAGAAAACTCCATAGCTCGGGATACAAGGAAAATAATGGGAACTGACAAAGAGCTCTAACTTCCACAGCTGGCTCAAAGCCAAACTCAGCAAAACATTTCTATTACAGTAGTTCTAATTAATTCCTATGCGATGACCAGCATGAAGCAGACTGATGCTATCAACTCTCTTCCTTTAAACTAGTGCTAAAATTACAAAATGCAACACCAAGCAGGATCTTTATAATAATGCAAGACCTCAAACACCGGTTCAGTAAAGGAAACATAAGCTGCTGAAGATGGAAGCCAGGTAGAAAACCCTGTGGAATGCTGTCCTGCAAGGAGAACAAACAGCCTGAAGATTCATCCTTAAACTAAACAGCTGTGGCCTGAAGAGACCACAGGCTTCTGAGGATGTTTTGCATCTACTCAGAGACTGATTCCAAGACAGGACACCAAGGTGAAGCATTAGGGTTTCATATCCAAAAGAAGATAAACACTAAAGAGTTACCTAAATGCATTACTGAGAAACAACGATAAGATTTGCTCTGTGGGATGTGGAATTTTATGGACATCTGGCTCAACTGGCAAGAGCAGACCTATGCACAGCCATGAGCTAAGTCACAGAAATGACTGGCAACAACCAGGACTGAAGTGACACTCAGCACATGTGCTACACTCCGGCCAATCAACTCTGCACAGGTCTTCAGAAGGTTCCTCATTTCCACTGCCAGAAGATGTGTGCTTACTTTACAAGCAAATGGTTCTGTGCACAGGGTAGCAATCCACTGTGCCAACCCACACAGATCAACTTCGACAGTGTGAGCACATTCTGATTTCACACCCTCCTCTCCTGCACGGATACAATAAAAACAGTAGTGTGACAGGCAAAGCTTTCATTAGTGCTCAGATGAACCTTTGAGCTTACTGCATTTCAACAGTCTGAGAAACTGACTGCCCCAAATACCTGGTTGTGAAAGTTTGAGCAAGGAGGTATACACTTCGTGACAATCACGTTCCTGCCCAATAACAAAGTGAGCCACGTGGAAGTTCTTGCAGTGAATAAGGAGTGGGCATCCAGCTGTGGTCAGAGGCAATTTTTCTACAGTTGCAATATGGTGATGCAGAATCTAAAAAACAGGAGATAACCAAAATCTTTCAGATATCACTAATAAGGCCATAAGCTGTACAAGCAGACTGAAAAGCTTTACAACACACTATCAGCAGAAAATGAGTTGATTTATGATATTTATCAAGCAAACATAATAAACATCCAGACTGCATACCCAAAGGCTATATAGCAATGAGCCAGACAAAGAACACAGACCTACAATAAAGTATTTTTAGAGACTGATATGTAATTGGGTTTACCTGGTTCTACAAGAAGCAAGATTATCTTCCTCTTGCTTCTTTTCTACCCACAAACGCAATGTACTAATTATAAAATAGGAGTGACGAAATAACAAAGGTTGCTAATTTCAGTGCTAGTTTTACACTTCTAAGTCCTGTAAAATCAAGTTTGATGGCTTCATACATCAAGCTTGAGGTCAGAAATGAGATGAGTTCATTTTGCTCCTGGAACTATTGGGTCGCTTAACCATTGCGTCCATTCCCTCCCAAAAAGGCAATTTCTGTTAAACATTTGGTATCCAAACACTATAAAAAACTACAACAACTTCGGAATTCGTGGAACTATTCACATTCAATATGAGATATTTAACATTTTAAAACTTGTATTCAGACAAGCTCCAAGCATCACACATACCCATGTTTCTTTTCTGACTTCAGCAGAAGCATCCACATAGATGAGATGGGTGGCTGTCAGGTATAACGTCCCGCTTGCTGCCTTCCTATTTGTATAGCGATCTAGTAATTTCACGTTTTCCACCTGCAGCAAGAGCAAGGGGTTATAAAGGACATTTAGCTCTGATCAAAGACATTCCAGATATTTGCTGAACCACAATCACATCACGGCTAAAACAGAATTCAGGGAACAAGAAAACCTATGAACCACGTGTCTCCCGCAGCACCAAACCAGCTTTACAGTATACATTAATAGCTGGGAAAACAATCTGAAAGTCAAAAAGGTTAAATGAACTGTTGCGACCTAGCAGCAACATGAAGAAAAGGATCGCTCTGTAGCCGAGATGATCACAGTTTATTGTAGTGCCAGCTGCAGAAATAAGGAGACAACAAGGAATTACCACAGACAGGGCTGCCCGTGTTCAGTACCATCACAGTACTGCTGGGAAAGAAACAACTCCCGAGTCTGACCGCGTCCCAGCCGGCCCTCACAGAAGGCACTGGTACCTACCTGCACTTACATATTAAGTACACCACAACGTCTCATAAACTAAGCTAACCAAAACCAGCTTTTAAGAGACACGGGCACAGACAAAAATATATACTTGCGTGTGTGTTTTTTTTTTTTTTCCTGGCCTATTTGTTAGTCAGTTATAGAATTTCTCTTCCGTTCTAAAGCAATAACCAAAAATTCTGGGGAAAATAAACGGAAGGACATGCACACCTTCAGAGCCTTATCTGCCCTCAAGGAAAGTTTGCTGGTTTATGACCACAGAGTACACAGACAGTCCATTTACAAGCGCTCGTTGTAACGCCGCCCGGTCCCCAGAACAAACGAGGGCACTTCGCTTACCTCTGACACATCGGCTCCTCACGGGCAGCGACAACGCAGCGCCCGGCCTGCGGCTCCGCCAGCACGGCCCTCCGCACAGGGCAGAGGCGGGGGCCACCAGCCTGTCCGCTCACCCACCCCCAGCCCCAAAATATAGCATTCTATACGGAGCGGAGCCGAGCCGGGAGAGGAAGGGGTGCGACCCGCGGATCGCAGCGCGACGGCCGCTTACCTTCGGCGTGGTGATGTGCTCCATGATGGCACCGCCCGCACCTCAGCTCACCCGCGCGGCCAGGCCTCCGCCCCGCCATTTGCAGCGGGCAGCTCCCGCCCCGCCGCAAGTCTCGCGAGATGCTGGCGGGGCGGAGCGGAGCGGCGCCGCGGCCGCCATTTTGAGCGAGGGCAAGTGCGTCGCGGGGGTTGGCTGTGGGGAGCGGCGGCTCCTAGCGAGGTCCCTTCGTCCCGGCGCATTGAGGCTCGCTGGGGAGAGGGCGTGTGACGGCAGATTTGTCCCGCGTTAATACATGAGGTGAAACAAAAGTAGTCATGCTTGCTTTTCGTTCAGAACATAAGATCTCTCGTGGATAGCCGAGCTCCATCCTGAGCAACTGCTGTAACTGCAGCTAACCTTCTTCACAAACCTGCAGCGGCCCCCACAGTGAGCATTCACATTTTGCAAAGCCCAGAACAGCACTTTGCCCTGGTGCTCACACCAGCCTAACCCCGAATTTGCTCAGGAATTGAGGATAACCTTCCATCCACTGGTAATTTACACTATTTAATTGTTGCCAACAGGCAGTACTGGTGTGACGAGCAGGGCTGTCTCTGTTGCACACCCCCATAAGAGAGGTGTTACCACCTGAGCTTAGGTGAGAAGGAAGAAGGACACAACGCCAGTATTCTTGCATGAGTAAGAAAAAATTACTGATGGAAACCCAGCATCCAAGAAAGCACACGATAAAATTGGAAAGGGACTGTATTTCTCAACGTCCTCATTGTTTTCCAAAGCACAAATCTAAGGAAGCTCATTCAGACATGACTTGAGGAACGGCAGCATCAGTACTTGCATTAGAACTCCCTGTGATACCTATGGAAATCCCAACAGATTTATCTTTCTCTGTCCCCTGCTCACAATGGAAATAAGAGGAGGAAAAAGGGAAGGACATTGAAGTTTGAAGGAAAATATCAAATTCATCTGTGATACAATTTTAGCTGCTTGAATGGTTGAATGCTTGAATGGTGGTTGTTCATTTCTGGTCACCTCTTTTCTGTTAGGCCTTTGCATCTGTGCTGTGCATTATTCCCAGATCATTTTTTCCCCTGTATCTTCTTATAAGGTTTGAAAAAGATTATGGTAATTTGCAATATTAATAATAAACCGGGTGAGGATCATTGAAAGGAACTCTGCAGTGCTGCACAGTGTACATTTATAGTAGCCATGCATCCCCTTCCTCTTTTAAAAACCAAGAACATACACAGAAGGCAAAAAGTAACAGAAGAGGGAAGAAATAAGCACGTTCAGCTGAGGAATGGAAAACATGGGAGTCACAGATGCACTTCTTAGCCAGCGACTATCACACTCACAACCTACTCCCAATGATTATTATTCCACAGAGGTCAGTTCTGAGCAAGAATAAAAGGTGCTGACTTCTACCTGGGAGATTTTCTCAAGTAATAGATGGAGCTCTGGAAAAAGTGCAGAACAGAACTGAGCTCCCGAGGTTGGTGACCCATCAGTTGAGACACATACTGCTGAGATCCTGGAACATGACTGTTGACAAAGGCAGCCTCATTTACAAGTGTTAAAAGGAGAATGGTGCCAAAAATAAAATGAGATGACAGGTTCAGATATGATTAAATAACCCATTCCAGAGTCTGTGCACACAGTCCTACCGAGATGTTGGATTTTGTCACTTTGAAAAGAGATAGCATAATGTACATGCTGGGGACAAGTCCATGGGGTGCTGATGCTAATGGTCAGTTACATGGCACCAGACATGAATCTGGCCTTCAGTGTTCTTTTTTTTTCCTCTTTAATGATTCTCAGAAAATAACTGTCACAAGATATAACTTCAGGGAATACAGATTTTTCCCCTATTATAGAATTTTGACTGTCACAAATTGTTTCTGAAGTATCTTCCTGGGAAAAAAGAACTTAGAAGTAGCTTATTTCTGGGAATATAAGCTGCCGAGAAGGAAGAAAGCATAACTTGGTACAGATTCTTACAAACCTCCCTGAAACCTTTGGAACTACCTTTTATTCTAATGGGCTCTTCAATGGAATTTTTTGAGTTTTGATGCCACGAGGGTCTTTATGTGATGAGCTGCAGCATTATTATAACGATTACAGCCTGCACTAGGAGACGCAAGAGTGTGCAATCAATGGGTTTCCCCTGACTGTCTGGGAAATACCCCATGGAAAAGATCTGTGCCATATCTTACAGCTTTTCCTGGTGACATTCCCTGACAGTGATAACCTCCACAGTGCCATCTGAGTGGGTGTAATGCAGCGGTCCCTAATACGTAGGCGCAGGTGCTGTAGTACAGTTATGTCTTCGATGCCATAGAACATCAAGAGATACATTTGCAAAAGCACAACCAGCTCATCTCTTGTTACTACCAAAGGAGTCACAAGACTAAGATGTTATATCACTAAAGTAATTCAAAAATCCAGCCTAGCCCCTAACAGCCCTTTCAAAAGGTTTTACACCTCCGAATAAGTTGCAGCTACAGACACCAACAGTCTGCATGCAGGGACCATCCCTCTCTGTCAAAAGCAGCGCAATCAAACATGGCAGCTCAGGTATCCCCAGTTGTGTTATTTTGCTCTAGACTAATAATCTGCTACCCATGCTGTGATGGGGCTGTGGGAAAGCACCTCCACCCTGCTTCAAGTCAGGAGGGTTTGTGTTATTTTTTTTTTTTTTAGTTAATTGAAGCATAACTTGCAGGGGTGGAAAATCACCGCTGAATGTGAGGTAAGGAAACGTTGAGTGGGTGTTTTTTTTTCCCCTGACAGTTGCTGCGGCTGGGTGCTTTTAATGGAAAGAAAACAGTACGTCATCATAACAACTCTTGATGAAACTGCCCGACACTTATGCCCACTTCCCGCAGAGTTAAGGAAGCTAGCTGGAAGAACATGTATTTCTGATCTGGCTTGTGTTGAACTGCATGATTTTGTACCAAGCAGATCACACAGCAAAGTTTTTTCCCTTTTCTATTGAATAGCTCGGAGCAGGCTGATTTTTCTGCTGTGCATTGTTTCTACAAAATTATTTTATGAGATTCTCCCCGCTTATTGCCTCGCCATTTGAGTTGCCCTTCTTGTTTTCGAATGGTCTCATCACTAAATGGCGTTGTTTCTGCTTCCTGAGTACAATCATCCCTCTCGGAGAGAACAAAACATGTTCATATAAAGTTTTCTTCCTGCACAAACTTGACGATGCGAATATAAATCTAGCTTTTGCCAAGAACTCCCTTGAATGAACATTCATGGAATGGGACCATGAGAGAACTCCGAGCACAGCCAAAGCAGATGTGTTTTTACAGTTTCAAACAAATCTGTAGATACTGTTTTGCAATACGTCTATCACTGTCTGTGAAGAATAAAGCCCCTCAGGCCCTCAGATCCCGGGCTTCTCTAAGAACACAGAGCTCTTCTCCCTGCTGTCAAGTAGAAAAGAGAGAACAGAGATTCCAGTGCACGTTGGGCTCCTATTTGTAACAAGGATCTCCACGAACACATTGGCTGAGGGCTGGGAATGGCTGCCTTCCCCCTGGCATTTCGCTAAGGCTGAATGTGGCTGTCTGCTTTGCTACAGCTGGAAACGTACAGGGGAAAAAAAGCACCAAGTCCTCTTACATAGTAGAAATGGAGGATGTTGAGTTAAAACCAAAGCAGGGCAAGTACTTTAGAGGTAACTGGAAGGCACTTTTCCTCTGGTAATTGACATGGTCTAGGAAAATAAATGATCCTGTGTATTAAAGTATGCGTAGCAGAGAAGCTGAGTAGAATACTCCTCACAGCACTAACCTGTTTCAGGGTCTTAAAGCCTCTGTTCCAATACACAAAGCTGTGACCCAGTCAAGCTTGTTAGCAGTGGCAAATTTATTCCTGTTTTTCTCTGATGAAATGGAGTTGTTCTTTTTTCGAGACAGGACTCAATCCATAGTGACAAAGGGTGGATTATCTGCCTCTCAGCAAGCTATTGAAACCTATCAAAGTGAGTTTGGAAGTGGCTTTAGAAAAGCTATTGAAAACATGCCAAGAACTGTATAATACATGGAAGGAGGGTAGGGACGGTACTTAAATGCAGTATGATATTAGGATGTTGGCAGCATCTGGAGAACGGAGATGGTGTTTGGCAAATGTTAGAAACGGATATAATTCAGGACTGGAGCCAAACTCGAGCTTTACTTGACTGCTGACAGAATCTCCTCCGGGGTTTCACCCTGTCATACTTAGAAAACTGTTTTCTCCTATTTGTAATGAAGCTCAAACTTCAGCATCTCTGTATGCGCTATGGATGGAATATCTTCCTAGGTGGAAAAATTAGCCAGATCTTTTCCTCTGGCCCAGCTTTTAAGTGTAAACAGAGGGGCTTTTGGAGATATCTTCTTGTTGAAGACAAATGAAGGAGGGTTGTTCCTTGGGCTTACAGAGGAAAAAGCACTTTAGAATCGTTCTGCACTGTTTCCCTGACAGCTCCTTCTTCGTTTTGTGCCTATCTGTGGATCTGATTCTGTTGTTTAATTACAGTTCTAATCATTTTACTCATGCTTCATTCCCCACTGTAAATAAAAGGAATTTCAGGCAGCACTTTGCTCTTTTCTTCCAAGTGGCTGCATAAATTTGCACTTTTGGAAAAAAAAAAAGTGACTGATTATTTTATTGTGAAATCATGTGTTAAGCCAGTCAACATTACTGAGTTGAGTCATCCCATTGTCAGAGAAAGCGCCCTGGGGAACAAAGATGAACAATTGCAGGTTATTTGTCATCAACAGTGTGTGGAGTGCTTAAGCACACTGAGTGACAGCAAGATGACTTTATACTTACGCATATTAAGCGTAATATAGTCTGCTGAACTCTTTGGTGGTTTAACTATGGGAAGACAAATGAATATAAGGTCTTTAAACTACCAGACAGTAGACTTAGATTCGATATTTAGAATAAATCATTCACTCAGAGGATGGTGAGGCACTGGCATGTGCTGCCCAGAGAAGTTGTGGATGCCCCAACCCTGGAGGTGTTCAAAGTCAGGTCCTGGCTTTGCAGCCTGACCTAGCGAGGGCATCCCTGCCCATGGCAGAGAAGTTGGAAATTGGCAAGCTTTACTCTTGTGCACCCCACACCCTTAAGGCCTACCATACTTTGTATTTGGGCAGGTGCACTGTCTCCAGTGTTGCCTAGTTATTCAAGAAAGCAATCTTGATTTAAGAACTGTTGCAGTGAACTGAGTCTCTCGATCTTTTTAACTCAGGTGTTGTAAGATTGCTTTAGCCAAAAAGCAGTGGAAGAGAAGCAGTAAAGAATGGTGTACCCCATTTCATCTCTTCATTGGCCTGTTGGATAATATTGGCCAGTGATGAAATCCTGCCTAGCGCTGACTGACTATTAGAGCTGGTGTGTAGGCAAATGATGCATGAATGTTTCTCTAAAATGAACTGGGGTGGGGCAAAAGGAAAGCAATAGCAGTGCCTTCTACTGGGATATAAGAACTATGGAGCAATAGAAAACAACAAAGAAAAATTAGCTCAACCCTTTCTGACAACCACTGCCAGCTCAAGAGGAGTGCAGTCTCTAGAGAGCTGCAATTCCCATGCAACTGGAAAAATAACATGTGGCTGTCTACTAAAGTACTTCAAGGACACTCTAAAAGCAAACTTCACAGAAGACTATTTGTCCAGAAACATTTGGTGCTCTTAACTACCAACAAGTAGAAATAAAGTCCATCACGTAAAGAAGCACAGACATCATTTGTGCCCATCGATAAAACTGCATGCATGGTGAAGAAGACAATGGCCAGATGGCTTTATTGTCACTGGAAACTGTAGAATAAGAAGTGTTTATCAAATATGGGTCAGCACTGTTACGTGTGAACCTGTCACATTTACTCATCCACTGCTGGTCTGGTGCCATCATCCTCAGCTTAAGACAGCAAATTAGCATGAAAAGCCTACTGCATCACTTACCCACAAGCAGAACCTTGTGGCCCTTGGATAAGGCCATCCCAGTTCATAAGAACTGGTTTATATTTACACTCCCAGAAAACTTAGTAACATTCTCACTTTCCCCACAGTTTCTCTTTAATAATAAATAGCCCTGATGAAAATTCAGAATGGAAACACAATAGATACCCAGATGGTTTCACTTAGGGAACTTTGGCATATGTATTCTGCTATTTACTATTTCCTTACTGAGCTAATCTTTTGAGCAGGCAGGAGTGCTGGTAACTTCCCATGGTAAAAACATGAGAAGGTAGGTGTGTGCTCACAGCAGCAACCGCTACGTTAGTGGTGGGATGAATGTGTTAGACACCTTCCTGGGGAAACAGAATGTGCAGAATAAGTTAGAAAACTGAGTCCCTACTTTCTTACTTTAACTACATACCTACCATAATATTTAGCCTTGATACTTACAGGTAGAATTCTTCCTTTTTAGACTTCATATAATTTGTGCAACTGCTATTTCGTTGTGCTAACGACACCATATGCCTTCTAGAAGATGGTGGCAGCTATCATGTAATAATGTATATTATATGTATATTATACATATATATATATATACATATTATACATGTATTATTATATGTATATATATACATATATATACATATATATACATATAGGTATATGTGTATAAATATGTATATTATAAACAAAGTATGGCTAGTTCAGTTCTTGACAGACCAGCAGAACAAAGCTGACTCAACGCTGCAAACCCAGTTCTTTACAGTTTGATTCCAGCAGAAATGTCACCTCTTTCCTTTTACTCTCTTACTGAATCTTTGCTAGATCCTGTGAAGACCACAGCAATTCAATTGCTCATCGGCAGAGCAAGCTTAGGACTACAACACTTATTTCATGTTCTTGGACCCAATATTAAATCAAAAGTGAAAGGATACAGCAAAGCAGAGAAAAATGGCCTTTTAGCCACTGGAGAACAAAGCCACAGTGGGAAAAATACAATGAAGTTCCTTTTTACAGTGATTAATAGCAGTTTTTAATTTTGTTCATATTTCAGGTTCTGCACAATAAAGCCAGTCCATAACACCTGTTTCTCTTAACATTTCTGCAGCGAAGGGCTTCCACTGAGTCAGTCTGTTGGTAATTTCTTATTAGCGCACAATAGGTCCCACACATCTTTAGTGAATGAAGCTCGGGAGCATCATAGAAAAGTTACATGGCCATTTCAGAAACAAAACTAAATCTGTCCCAAGTAGGAAAAAAATCATAAATTTTAAATCCTTATACTAAGATACTCAAAGTGGTGTGACTATGACATTGCTGTTCCTTCTTTCTTTGTTCATTAATCCCTGCCTTTCACAAAATCATACATGCACAAGACAGAGAACCAATCAGTTTGTATATTAGCTGCCAATGGCACATCTTCCCACATTTTATAGCTGCCCCCTAAATATCTCAAAGCTCAGTATACCTCAGATGTGGGACAGAATCTACCTCTCTGTGGCTTTGAGAGCTATTTTTGGCCCTACTTGTTCCTATGAATTCCTCTTGAAGAGAAAACTTAAAGTTTCTCATTGCAGCAATAAATTCACTCCAATGAGAAACACTTTGCTTAACATTTAGAATTTGCTACGTATCACTCTGTATTTTTTAACATTAAACAATTTTACTGAGCAAGTTTTGGTCTGCCTGGCTATCTGTGTACAACATTGCAGAATTGATTGTAAACAATCTTCCTTCCCATTTCTCCAGCAGTGCTTGTGCAATCTGATGGAAGCATCCCAGCACAGCAGTAACTGAGTCTACAAATATATATATACAAATATATTTATACGAATATATATAATACAAATACCTACAGTTACGTTATCATTAAACTGTAGGCATTTGCATAGTCAAGATCTTATTCCATGCCATTCCTTTCCAAATGGAAAACTGAAGTTGTTCTTTTGCCTACATAAATGCTGCCCTCATATCATCACAAAAACAGTCAATTATCGATACATTTCAGATGTCATTGTTTTCATTGAGAGTCCCCAGATGAAGCTGTGTATACATCACTTAGAACTCTTATTACCATTTCTCCTGATGGAATTACACATCTGGGAATTCTGAAGTCCTTTCTCCCTTCTTAAGGTTTTCTTTACTCTAAAAAAATGTTTATGTAGTGAGCTGCGTTGCTTTTTTTCTAGTCAGCTTTCTGAGTCATTTAAGTCCTCTTAAGGAAATCGAAGAATTTAGTAACCAAAGTAACCAGTTACCTGAATTTTTCCCATTAAATTGGTTAGTCATGTCTGTATCTCCAGTTCTGCCACAGTTCAGGTATATTGCTTAGCAATATGCAGGCAGACTTCTTTCTCCAGACATCAGCCGCTCACATTCACTCATCCATGTAAAATGAATGAGAACCCAATTTTGTGTTTCTTCTTTGTGGTCACAAATGGAGCACATTCCCTTTGGTGGTTCAACCATTTCCTTTAATGTGAATAATTCCTTACCCTCCTTGCACTCTCCAATTACATCATTATTTTCTAATAAGCATGCTGGTGGATTTTATCTCTTGATTGCTTTTGGCTGGAAGACCTCAAAGCAGAGTTATTTTAAGACCAAGAGGAAAAACATCATCTTAAAAAGCTGGTACAGCAATCCATCAGTGTGCTACACTGACAATTTAATATGCACGATCAGTACGCTGAGCCGCCACCCTTTCTATAAAGCCATTAGCTACGTTTTCACAGAGAGCATCAGGTTGGACAACGCAAAGTTTACCAGTAACTAAGATTACATTGCCATTTGGAAGTCAATAAACATCGCTGTTGTATCGGCTGCTGATATTCTGACAACCAGCAATTTTTCTCAGTCACTGTGCATGTCATACTTCATCTGTCACACTTAGGATTACTAGCAGAGCACAAAGCAACATGCCACAGGAAACATCAGTGTGCTGGAAAGAAAGACGTTCTACCAGATGGCTTTTGTTTGTAGTTAGCTGGATTTAATACAGTTCTGTTTTCTCTTCTTGAACCCTCTCTCTTCCAGTATGGCCAAGGAAGGATGCGCTCAGAGGATCCTGATCCTGTGCTACCCACATCCCCAGCAACTGCTGGAGTTTGTTCAGGCTGCCAATCATTGCTGAAGGTATTGCAGTTACCTGCAGGAGTGCCGCCCCCCCCAGAGAAACGCACACATCCCCAACAGGACCACTACGTCAGCTCTGAAATGGATGGATGCTTTCCTGCTTTGGGCTCCTCTGACTTCAGGGACAGTATATAAAGGAAATCACTAAGGTCCACTCTGAGTTTCCACTGCGAAACAAATAATCAATTATATGTTTCAATTAATGAAACTAAAAGCCTTGAGTTCAGTTTAACCACCTAAATTGAAGGAAAAATTGACAAAATCGAAGATCTATACACCAACTATTTGTGTCAGAAATGACATCAACATTTTTTAGTAATGCATTCAGGACGTGCTCTGTGTCAGAAGCAGAAGACAAACTGCCTTCACACCGTTCTGCAAACTGAACCCTGAGTTGCACCAGCCCTTATTTCAGTCTCAGAGCTCAAACCTGCAGTGCAGTCCTGACCTAACTTACTGGCAACCTGCTCTTCTGGGGAGAGTGCCAATCACAACAGCCCTTCAGTGTGGTGACACTTCTGCATCGGGGAAAATGTCACCCAGCTGAGTCTAAAATATTAATTCATGTATGACATCCCTCACCTGAGCAGCTGAAGACCGGTTCTTTAGTCCTACAGTCCCACTTGTCCCTGCCATGCCTTCCAATTCCATGTCTCACCAGACCGGTTATTTCTGACTAATACAGTAGATCTCATGACTTTGTTACCATACCAAAGTGGAATTAGACTCTGAAAAGTGCCTTTGGAAAATAAACAAATAAAATCTCATAGAGTATTACATTCACTAAGGGTCAGTGAGAGCACATGACCCTTGCTTAGGTAACAAGGGATGAACTCAGCCCACACTGCATGGCTCATTCTGCACACTCAGCCCAGCTAAATGGAATGAAGATAAGCAAATAGTCTGTTTGTTACACGTGGAACCTTGTCACACTGAGTGACTCTAAGGACGGGATTGATGGCCTGATCTGAATACAAGGGGATTGTCCTGCTGGTTTTGCAATTCATTCAAATTCATGCAATACACATGTAGATATCATGCAAGACAAAACAAGCTGCAACATAGTGTTGCCTAGCTTTGTTCCTTCTGGGTGACTCATAGGAAAAAAAGTAGTAAAATTTGCCCCTGCTGTTAATGGGAGAGGTAAATACACATGGCAAATGGGAAGAAAAGGGCTATTTTTGTCTCCTCTCACAATCTGTCCTTCTAGACCAAACCTTCAGCTGCTGATTGATGAAGCTGAAAATTTTCATT
Organism: Gallus gallus; assembly: GCF_016699485.2. Lineage (NCBI taxonomy): Eukaryota > Metazoa > Chordata > Aves > Galliformes > Phasianidae > Gallus > Gallus gallus. The sequence continues at coordinate 11,574,310 of NC_052535.1, read as the reverse complement.
TCAGGTGAGGAAGTGACCCCTCGAATTGTCCCTCGGTTTGAACCGGGGATCTTGAAAAGGCCTTAGTTGTAATGTTAAGGCTGGTGAGGAATGCAATGAGATACTTTAGCTCAACCAACAGCTACAAGGAGCTGTGAGCTCTGAAAAGCTGCGGTGCCCGCTGCTCATTGCCTCACAGCGCGGTGCAGCTGATTGCTGGAAGAGCAATGGGGCAGGACCTGCCTGTTTGTCATGAGTACCTCCGTGCCTGCACTGCAGCTTCGTGGTCAGCAGCACTGAACTCCACCAACATGCAGTACTTCTCCTTCCAGTGAGGGAACTGGAAATAAAAGGAAATTTACCGGCTGTGTGTATCCCACTCTTTCACTGGGATAAGCTGGCAGCACGGATCGCTGGGATCTCCCAAGCAGCCAAGGCCGGTGGTTTGTCAGTCGCTGGCACCCTCTGGTGGAAGAGAACGCAGACAAGGTTTTATTGTTTAGGACACATCATCGGGATTATCTTCTCCAAGAGAAACAAGGCATTTTTTTCAGGCTTCTGCCACATCGTTGCTCTCTGTCCATAAGAACCACAAGGAGCCTCTGCTTGTAGCTGTTTAGGTTGAAATTCTGCTGGAAGTTAACGGCAGAAGGCAGTGAAGGGATATTCAGCCAAGCATGTCCATGGCTCAAGCAAAATATGCTCAGGATCGGGACAGCTCAGCCTCAGCGAGCTCTGCAGCCAGAAGCATTTTGCTGTGTGTGGCAGTGGCTAAAAACAGCAAGGTCAGGCCTGTGTTACAAACCTTTGCTGATGTGGCCACACTTGCTGTAACTGAAGTGCAATACGGGGTTGCAACTGCTACGCAGCAAAGTGAACAAACTCATCTTGGTATTAATTAGGGCAAAAGGATCAGCAATGAGCTATTTTGGCAAAGGTACAGTTTTGTAATCCACAACCATTTCCTTGCACACCCTAAGAGTATTCCCTAATGCAATATACAAGCTGCTGCAGATCTGGCCTGAGTTAACCCTCCAGGACAGCCGTCTCTCTGGTGGCTGGAAAAGAGAAGGGCAGCCGCCCAGAACACGGGCTGAACTTCAAAGCCACACTTTAAATTGTTCCCTTTTTCTTCTCGCTGATTATTTTGCATTGTATCTGAGATCAGTTGGGGAGAAGAAAAAGACTTTGAGCAACAGACTAAAGTAATGTATGACAGAACTGCTCAGCGTTTTATGTCTGGGGGATTTAGTCCCTTATCTCAGATGCCAGCTGAGGGGAATGAAAGACTTTCCTTGGAATGATGAAAATTAAAACATCACTTACAAGAAGTAATGTTCAGACTGAAAGAGGTTTAGAGATTCACCTTGAGGTTTGGCTTTGATTAAGAACCCAGAAATACCAGCACCTCTTTAAATGATCTAAATCTCTTGGTAATGAGTGGGTGGGAGGGTACTCTGTTTCTCCTGCATTTTCTGCCATCTGCTGGGCATGGGAACAGCTCAAAGCAGCCATTTATCCTTAGTTTGTACTCAGAAATCTTTCAGAGAGGCTCTTATTTTAGTGGTCATGGGGCATTAAGGTAAAAGAGTAGAAACACTGAGCGAGCTGAACTTACCTAAGTGTCTAGAATGGTTTGGGTTCTGTGATGGGAACAGTTTGGTGTACTGTTTCTCTTCTTTAAACATTTCCTCTTACCTAAATTCCAAGTGATGGTTGTACTGCACACAGCACTGCTTGTGGCTCAGTGTGCTTCCCAGCTGCTTTCTCTCCTCAATCCAGCTGCGTTCTTCCCTTCGCTGTGCAGAGCCAACAGGTCTGTGTTCCCTCAGGGGTTGTCAAGACATCTTAGACTTCAAGGGCCAAATTAATCCCTTGTCATTAAAAGAAATAAAGAGAATGGCATCAGAAAGAGATTTGACCCCTCTTGTACCACGTTTTTGTACCCTACTGAGTTCTGCTATATTGCAGTCCTCGTGGCAGAGCTGTAATCTGAAACAACAAATACCATTCAGCTTCACGGTGTTTACATACATATAATTCTGAGATATATCTCAACAAATAGTCCAGGGTTAGGAGTTCTGCAGCCCATGCTCGTGGCCACCATCCCTGGTGTCTTCTGTGCTCTCAGTTTATCTGAGACATTCACACCAGTTACTGCGGGCTCCCCCAGTCCTGTGATGCAATGAGTGGTGCCAGCTCAATCGTGAAAAAAGAGGATTAAAAAGAGAGATTGTGACAGGTGGTCCCCAGACCACAGGCTGGTGAAGATTAAGGCAATTCCGCAGTGGTTGTATGAGTGGCACATGGTCTGCCTGCAAATTCAAAGCAGAGATAAGTGAGTGATGGCATATAAGGTTTCTCTCGAGTGTCAGAGCAATTGCAAAACTGCCAAGCAGATCACAACTTGTGTCTGCAGAATGCAAGACAGTGTCAGGAGAGATGACCACAAGAGACATCAAAGCAATTTCAAGAAAGAAACAAGCAGTAACCAGAAAGCACTATGAAGAGACAGAAAGGATGAGTCTTGCAATGGACAACTAAATCACTGCTTAATTTAATCCCCCAGTAAGAGTATCTAACAGTCTAAGTGCAGCACTGGGGCTGACCTGGTTAAGGTCGGTCAACAAGCACCTTAATTCCCTTCTGAAAACTCCTAGGTGATGTGACATTTCTCATAGGGTGGTCTCTGTGCTATCTTGCATGTTTGCTGTTTATCTGTCTGCCTTTCTGTGGGATGGAATGAAATCTGGAAACTACAGTTATTGGGTCCCAAACCTCCATTCTCTACATCACCCTTCTCCTATAGAAAAAAAGGCACCTACCTTTTCCCATCTTCTTTTCTCAGTGTAACTATGAAGGTTGAGCTCCTGCACGAAATTATCTAATAATTTGCTTGTCTTTATTTTCAGTGCTTAAAGTAGTCTTAGGAGAAACATTGCCGGACTTACAGCATATTGTTATGGTTACCACCTTGATAAATATAACCCTGTTCTGTCTGCTCGCTCTTCTCTTCAAGTATTCCCTGCTGACTCCTTATTGACTTTCCTTTCAGATATAAGTTTCTTTTCTTTATTTTCTGTATTTCACAGCTTTTCCCTCCACAGGTCTCCAAAACCTTCATGACCAGTCTTCACTTCTACCATCTCTCTATCACTATGAAAATGCTCATTCCTATTCCAGTTCCCCATCAGTCCATGGAAAGCTTCCATGTTGTTAAAACAAGTGAAACTCCTATGGTTTGGGTTTTTTGTTTTTTTTTTGCTCTTTCTATTTTCCTGTTTGGTAGGAGGCCCCGGTAACCAACAACTCAAAGCCAGCTTCACTTCAAAGGCACTCTCTGCAATAAATCCACAGCTGTATATCCAAAGGGAGCTGAACTCACTGGTGGTTGGTAGGCACACTCTCTCACCGTGCTTCCCTCAATCAGAACCCCGAACACTGAACCTATTAACAAATCAGGACAGAAACTATTTATGTATTATTCTATAACCTAGCATGTTCCCTGACTTTCAGTTAGGTAATGCACACAGAAATACAAATGCAAGCGCTATACCACAACCTAACAGACACCCTGTCAGGATGCATTCCTGACCATGCTCTGGTGAAGCAGACACCCGTGAAGACCTTCAGTTAAGCTCACGAAGCATGATTCAAGCTGTCATGGTACTTCTCAGTGCCTTCAGTACAGATAGAAGCGCCAAGCCTCTGCCAGCAGTCTGTTAGACTTAGCTGGAAAAATCCTGCTGCAGAAACGTTCAACAGAAAGTAATAAGAGCTCAAGAGGTCAGATATTCATCCAATTCAGAGCAGGAGATTTTAAGAGCAAATCTTCCTGTGAGATTCACAGCATTTCAGGTTTCTAATCCCTTTGTGAACACTGAAGCAGCTGGATCCGAAACAGAAGGAAAAACTTATAACAAACTGCATGAAAAATCCAGACCTGTTTGAACTCCAGACACATTGTGATTTGAGTTGGCACTGAAAGCTTGGCTAAAGCCTTCCTGTGTTTACTCCACAGTCTCAGCACCGCCTGGGCCTGATCTTTACACAGATGGAGCTCCTGCAGCTCCTGCTGGCTTCCAGTGAATCATGAGGACTGGTCCCCACTTGAAAATCAGCTCTATTGTACAGGAACAATCAGCAGCATTCAGGCTGAACAGCAGATCAAAAAGCACACCTCCACAAATCACCACCTCCATTAGTTCTGCCACGCTCTCTTCTAGTAACTGCCTCTAATAGGTGCCTTGTGTTTTAAGGCGGTGAGGGCCATTGGACTGCCTGGCCTTTTTTGGGGGGGTGGGACTCAGACAAGAGGGCACAGCCCAGCAGGGAATACATACGTGAACACCAAATTTCCTCCCTCAAAAGATTTCTTTTGTGGTAGAAAAGTGCAGAATTTAGGCTGGCCCTTCTGGAAGGAGAAAACAGATGTGTCATCAGAAGAGGGAAAGAAGGAAAATCACCAGGAGCAGAAGGGCTCACGGTGTCTAACACAAGGAAAATGTAGGACCTGGATAGGTGCTGAAGTCTGCTCAAAATGGGTGGTACTGGCAAAAACTAATAGCCCTCAAAAGACTAACGGCGTTGTATCTCCTGATATAAGCCACCTCTGGCCCCATCTCTTTGCTGAGGAGGAAGAACAGCACGAGAATGTTAAAAATAGGCTCCAATTAGCTTGTTGTGGCCAAGCAAGCCATCACATGTGGATCACCAAGTGGCCCACTTGGGACTGTATCAGCTACACAAAACAACTGTTCCTACTGTACATACACATCAAAGACAGGACTGTCTTCTCTTTCAGGCACCTCTGAAAGCAGAATGTTAAGATGTCTGTTGTCTTCTTCTTTATTTAGCTTGTGGTAGCTCTGTGTACATTCCTGAAATTGAAGCTCAATGAAATTTGCAGCTCGCTTTAAAGGGAAAAAACAAACCACCCTAAACTGTGAAAAACAAGTAAATGGGAGAGCCCTGCAGCCCTAAGGAGAAGTTATTCCTACCTGCACCCTTTGCTCCCACTGCCTGCTCTGATTCTCTTCCCTGCACTCACTTTAGGAGGACGCTGCTCACATGGGGTACACAGCACTACAGCCTACCAACAGGCTGCTATATAAAACGTGCAATGATTGTGTGCCCCTTTTTAAACTAATAAATACATCTACAGGTCTGATCCTTTCCTTTGGCAGAGGCAAGATACATTTTTGCAGATCCTAACAGTGTAAATTCACCAGTCTGCTTTCACCTAAAACCTGCCCAAGGAACATACAGAAGAGAGAAAGTCATGCAAGCCCGTAGATTACAGACAGCTATTTTCTTGATGAGAAGCTGTATCTTCAGAAAGCAGCTGATGCTGTGGCTTTCTCCTCATCATTGCGTCAGCTTCTTCTGCAGCTTCCTCATTACAAAGGCAGAGTCCATTTTGCTAAGGGTGTACCCACAGCATGCCCCTATGCTGGGATGACATCTCTCCACTAATCACCCTTCAGTGACTGCAGAGAGATGTGTGCTTACCTATCACATGTGGGCTTCCTGGCTCTATCCTGAATTGATTTTTTCATTTTCCTGCATTCCTCACTTCCTCTAATTACAACATAATAAAGCAATACCACCACCATTACTAATCTGCTGAAGGACAAATCTCCAGGTAGCAAGCAGCTGCTGCAGGGAGGTTCCTGTCTGTTCTACGTGATGCCAGAAATATGAAACTGCTGTATGTGTCAGGAGCAGTTCCACACAGAGTTTCACTGATGTGAAAAGAGAATCGGGGCTCAGCAGCTTGGTGAACACAGAACTGCTCACCAGTGTGGTAGCAGACTGCTTTGCCTTTCAGTCCTCAGAGGCTCAGTTTCAGTCTCTCAGGCCTGGTTCCCTGCCTGCTCTCATCCTGTGCTCACTCCTTGCTGAGACAGGCCTGGTTCTTGTTTCATCACCTTCAAGCCTCCCTCAAGCAGATGTTCCTTGAACTAGCTCCTCCTCTCTAGTATTCATCTTTCTGTGTGCATTAGGGCGATGGGGACAGCAGGCAGAAGGAGGCTGTCATATGGTTAAGCAGCAGCCTTCATTCTCCAAAGCTCTCTGGCCAGCACCTTATATCCTTTCCACACTCCCCTCCCTGTGGGTCAAGACATCCCAGGGAATAACGGGCTGCAGAGCAGGTCCTACCCTGCAGTGAACAGCAGGAAGCAGGTGGCACTGGTTGTGCACATCAAGTGTGGCAATAACAAAGTACACTGAGATGAAGAAACACATCACGCTGTGTTCCAAGCTATTGACCATAGCATAAGTGCATAATTTCTCATTGACTAAAGTGCCACACTTGTGAAATGTATATTACCGCAGAGCATCAAAGACACCTCCCAAGGACCTAGGGCAGGGCACAGGGAGATATTCATCTGCATGGAGGGCTTTCATGGACATGCTGGCTTGCTGTTGTGGGGCAGCTGCCAATAGGGAACGTTCTTAGTGTGCCTCCTGTATTTCACCATACCTTCTTGCCGGACCGGTCCAGGCGGTGCCAGCAGTCGTTGTTAGAGGGAAGTGGCCTTCAGAGCACGAGGACAGGACTGATGGGCACCTCGTAGCATCAAACCGTCACACTGCAGGCTCCTGTGAGCTGGCAGGGATTGCTTTTTCCCTTGTTTCCTGTTCTGGGTGCTCAATCGGCATTAAGAAATGGCAAGAACAGAGCTGAAATCTCGTTGTTGAATTCAACCTTCAGCAAGGAAGCAGATTACAAAACACTTAGGCTGAACAATGGGAGGGCAAAGCAGCTGCAAATTAGGAAGTTTCCAGCATGTACTTTCTGCTTAGAATAACAGGAGTTTTTCATCAGCCGGCTGCCCACATAAAACTCACGGGAGAAATGTACATTTCCCTAAAAAAGAGAAACAACCATCACATGGGAAAAGACAGACTTTTCTCTAAGAGCTATTTCCATGGTAACTTCTAAATTCAAAGCTCAAGCTCTTTTGGCTGCGGGGATACTTAGGAAAGGTAACAAAATTGTTTGCTGCTCTTAATAATGGCAAACCATCATTGCCGGCCTCTCATGCAAATTAAGCTGGAAGTTTTTGTTTAAAGCTTGCCCAAATCCGGCTAAAAACAAGAGGGGAAAATGTCGCCCACAGAGACAACATAAGGAATTAGAATAGGAACACATTGATGCTTTTACCCTTGTATTTTACAACCAGCATCTAATCGTGCTTTTTATCCTGTCAAAATTCAAAGCAGGTCACTTACTACGTTATATAAGCATGTCCACATTTTATACACGAATAAATTAACCTGCTACAGCAGTTCGGTGGGCACCGCAGCACAGAACAGCCTATGACCAACTGAAGGCGAGAGATTTTACATCAGGAAACAAACGCTCCCTGGAATACACACAAACCACAGACCTTGATAGAGCCGGGCATTTCATTTGCAAGAGTTTATCCCTGTTAAGTGAGGTAATATAACCCATGCAGTAGGAAGTAATAGATTGTATATGCAGAGGGGAGATGATGCACTAGCAACTTTCAAGCAAAGGGCTAATGCAAGAGACAAGTTTAGGCATTTCTTAGCATGTGAATACCCGAGTTATCGGCTGTCATTACGCTGTTTTAATGGGGAAGATGGGAGGAAATAACTGCATCCAGTTGTCTTAGTGACATACATCCCATTATGATGAAGTGTTAAGAGTGTGTTCAAAGCCTCCCTGAGGTCATTTTCCCCTGTAACAACCAATAAGAAAGTTAGGAGTTAGTTTTGCTGAGGCCGCATGGGTGAATAAATTAGAATTTGCCTTAAGCCAAACACAGCTTTGGGCTTAAAGTATCACTTCAGTACTTCAAGAGCCCATTTCACAGCAGCACATCACTCACCCCTGGCTGTCTTCATAGGGTGTTGGGGCTGCTTGGTACGGTGATTGTGCCCATGGATTTACAGGATTGGGTCCAATGCGAATCAATACACTTTACACTTGCAGAGCTGAAATGCAGAAGGGTAAAATGCGTATCTCAATTCACCGAGCAGCATTTGGAAAAGTCTCTAGTTCTAAATAGAGACTTCATTAAACATCTCTGAAAACAGGGACCTCTCCAACCATGGCTGCCAAAAAGCCTGTTAGAAAGCACTGCATCGAAGGTAACTCAGTGGCAAAAGTGCTGATATCTTTGGCAGATTAAAACTCAACTGAAACTGTGAAATCACTGATAAAGCACAAATGTGGAAGCTGCTAACATTAAACCACAAATTATCAGAAGGATGATAAATCTGTGCAAGTATGCCTCTTCTACAATACATGGCAAGGCTCCAAAACACTCCAGGAAACAGCTTTTGTGGGCATTCATGGATGTGTTTGGGAGCCTTCAGCAAGTTGCAGGAAGTGCTACAGATTATCAGCATGTTGGCCCAAAAGATGCTGTGCTGACTTGGTACTTTTCAAAGCGGTCAGTTAGCAACCGTTTTCATCCTCACTGCTTCCCTTGCTTCAGACATGGATCCTGTCTGTAGAACAAGTAGTTAGAAAGCAAGCAAGCAAACAAATCACCCAAATCATAGAATCACAGAATGGCTTAGATTGGAAGGGACATGGAAGTTCATCCAGCCTCCTGCCGTGGGCTGGTGGCCACCCACCAGATCAGGCTGCCCAGTGCCATGTCTGACTCGGCTTTGGATGCCTGCAGGCTTGGGGCATCCATCACTTCTCCGGTTCTCAAGTGGTCTCATCTTCTTTCTCGTCTAAAGATGAAGACGTCACCGCCATTCCTGAGCTGCTGTGAAGTCTTTGTAAAGCAGCAGATCTGATCGACCTCCACCAGTGTGCAGCAATTACACTTCAGGGTCCCCTGCAAGTGGTCCCTGTATCTTCTTTCTGCTTCTGCAATTCAATTTCTCACTTGTAATCGTGTATCGTCCCCAGCTCAGTCCCTCTTCTTCCACCTCCAACAGTTCAGCTGCTCCGCAGGAGCGAAGCTTTGGTCGCAGGACAGTCCTGGGCTTTTTATGCCCCGCTCTCCTCGGCCTTGCTGAGCGCTGCTTTCAGTGCAGAATCCTGCCCGTGTGGGGGATGTGCACCTCCGGCAGGAACCAGCGGCTGATCCCCGAAGGAATGAAGGACAGGTGAGGAAGGTGGAGCTGGAGTAGCTGCGAAAGGTTTTCAGTTAGTGGCTCCTTCTTTGTTGCTGTAGGAAGAGGGGATTAGAGGCGGGCCACGGGCCGGGAAATAAAACCTCCTGGGATGGGACGTCGGCTGGTGGGCTGGCTGGGAGCACCGTGCTCCAGCTGCTGGGGTCCGATCCAGAGTGCCTCGCTTTAAAATAAATAAATAAAAGCAAGGCAGAGTGAACCAAGAGGACAGAGCAGGCCCTGAGTTACCCACCATGGCCAGGGGGCTGCTCTGCGTCCTGCTGCTGGCCCTGCGGGGCGACCCCGGCCGGGCGGCCGAGTACTGCCACGGCTGGGCAGGCGGCACGCAGCGCTGGCACCGCGGCTTCCAGTGCCCGGAGCGCTACGACGGCCCCGAGGCCACTCTGTGCTGCGGGACCTGCAGCCTGCGCTACTGCTGCTCGGCCCCGGAGGCGCGCCTGGACCAGAGCCTGTGCCCGGGGGAGCAGCAGCCCAGCCCCAGGCCCCCGGCACCAGGTAAGCAGCTGTGCTTCTGGCAGGAGGGAGGGTGGAGGGGGTCTCCTATTTGAGTCAGTTCTGCCCTTAGAGAGGTTTCCAAAGCTGCTAACAGAGTAAGCTAGTAACACCTCTGCGGTTTTTACAGTAGTGGAGCACGTGTGCTGCTAAAGTGTTTTGACAGTTAATGAGTGCGGGTGCCTCTAATGCATTTGGCTCAAATTCTGTGTTGTAAGAGTGCCCGTAGCCCTCAGACCCAAATTCCATAGGCAACCCAACAGCAGCTTGTTTATATATCAGAAACATGCAGTGATAGGTCTATATTATAACTCAGTTAATCATGCTCAAGTGAACAGTAGCTGTGACATCTGAATATTGACTTGTATGAATGCTGACTATTGAAGCAATTCTTCCATGGGTGTAAATGGCCAATGCTACAGGAATGGTTGGTATATTGATGCAATGCATTTCAGGCTTTTTCCAGGTATCTGCCAGTCCCTATCCATGTTGGGTGTGTGTCTTGAGGAATGAACAGTAGAGTATAACATAGAATACCCCATTAGTGAACAGCTGACTAACACCACTCTTCATCTGCAGTGCCCGTGTACCTGCCGTTCCTTCTCGTCGGGTCTGTGTTTGTGGCATTTGTTGTTGGTGGTGCCTGTGTTGGAATCTGCTGCTGCAAGTGCTTAAAATCCCAGGATGACGAGCAGCGAAGTGGACTTGCACCTGGTCAGACATGGCTACTAGAACCCAATCTTCCTCCTCACCTCTCCAGCTCCGCTGCTAGTTCTGCCACCAGAAGCTCACTGAGAAGTGATCCTCAGCCCAGAAACATCTGCATGGCTCTAGCTCCATCTCTTCCCATCACTGGGTTGCCTGAAGGAGCTCGGTTCTTAAGTTCCTCACCTACCAGGGGCCAACTCCTGCACCCTTTACAGGCCAGCCACAGAATGCCCCCTGATCATATCACACTAATGGCTCCAGCATCTTTCCTTAGAAGACCTTATGGACACAGCACTAATGTATGTCCTGCCAGTGTAATGCAGGACGACCAAATGCTGTACTCAGGAGTTCATATCTGAGAAAATGACACATCAGCTTACAGCCTGGACTGCATTCTGCTTTGCTACAAGGAGCTATTTGGAACTTAAATGAGAATTTGCAAGCATTGGAATGCGTCAGTAAGTGCATCAATCTTTACTTCTCCTATTTCTGAAGATTCTGGCTCTTGGTTCTTGTATTATTTTAACACTATCAAAAAGGGTGAGATTCTGAAGATTTCATACCTGTTCAAGGAGTAACTGAAGCTGTAGAAATGTTTCACCCTTGCCGTGTCCTCTCAAACTGCCATGCCATGCCCTGGGGGACACATCAGAGGACTTGATTTCAATTTCTGTACTTGTGACACTTCTCCTGTGGACAAAGAAAGGCTGTACTTCACATTTCTATCGGCAAGATGATGCAAGGGGGTAAAACACTGCCAGTGGCTCAGCTGCCCCCAGCGAGATAAGAGCAACTTCAGTACAGATATCAGGGAAGGTAATAAAACAGAGTATTTTTTCCAGTGGCTTGCTGGTCTTTTTTTTCTTCACACCATTGGACCCTTCATGTGTACGAAGAATTTCAGGAGAAGGTAAAAATAAAACATGACTTAAAATGTGACTCCCATCGGTCAGGGTTTTCATTTCTCTGTGACCATGCTGGAAAAGCTCTTCCCTGCTTGGCCTCTTTGTTAAGATGCTCTGCCTGACCGCAGCCATCCCCTTCACAGCAGGACATCAATAGGAAAAAGTTGTCAAAATACACTGCTCACTGCTGGAGTGTTTTAACACTTCTCCACAGCATGGAAACTTAAGTGATTACACTGTGAAGGTATGCTAAAAGGCCTCCACAGGTGTCACCAGGAAGAGCAGGGACCAAGGTTTAAAAATCCCATGTGCATAAAAGGTAAACTAACAGCCTTGCCTTCATCAGTACTGCCCATTGGATGGAGGGTCTACAGCAAAGGAACTTGGAGACTTCACTTCTCAATCAACAGAACTGCTCTTTGTAAGCACACAGGTGACCTTAGATTGCTTTATCTATATTTTACTGTGGAATCTTGCTCTAGTGAGAAGTACGCCCTGCCTAATGCTGACACTAAGCATGCACATATCCTGCTTGCCTGAGTTTGTAGGGGCAAACTGACATAGCTGAAGGACTTCCTGACATTTTCCTGGGTGTGAATCAGAGATTTCACATCTTAGCTGGCCCAGGGGTATGACTTAACGCTTGCTTACCCAGTTCCTATTACAGAACAGTGAAAACAAAATATCCTGAAAACAAAAGCTTCCCCAAAACGCTGAGGTCTGAGTGTCACACACCTGGTTTACTTCTAGAAAACAAAAAGAACAACAAACAAAACAAAACAGAACAACAACAACAAAAACAGCAACAAAGTAAGGCTTCTGGAATGATGCTCTTGGACTTGCTTGAACTTAACCAGATACGTTCCCTTTACAGTAAGGGAAATGTTAGTGGGACTCACGGATACCTGTGCCAACAGAGCACTGCAGGAGGACTGCTGGGTTTTAAAGTAAGGTTTCAAACTTTTGTTGTGGAAGCACTTTGAAAATGCTTTCCCTTTTTTTTTTTATTATCAGATACCTTTTGTTTGCCTTTGGCTCAGGACAACCTGTGGTGGAACGGAGTATTTTATCTGGTTAACATCCAATTCTGCTATCACGCTGAAAAAAGCTTCAGTCAGTTCAGAGATAAATGAACAAATGATTCCCTCTGCTATGCTCTGTGCACTGAAATACAGAGGAATTTGTGTAGCATTGATGCTTCTGGAGCACACGTTTTATGCTTGGTAGACTTGAGCATTAGAAATAGAGAATAGATGAGCTTATCAGCCCATCTCTCCTTTCCTTAATCATGGTTGTTCTAGCACTGAACTAGAAAGGTAAAGGAATGTTGAGCTGGCAGTCAGGGCACCTAAACCACAACCTGCAGTGTGCACAGGCCTCCTGCCAACAACGGGAATCTCCAGGAGGCGGCTGGAGAAGGCTTGAAATGAGATAAGGCAGCAGAGAACCTGCTTTCCTGATAGCATAAGACAGAAAAAGGGTCAAGAACCCACACATAGCTCTGAAGAATTAAAGAGAAAGGAAGCTGATAAGAACAGAGGAGCAGAAAAGCTGGACTGCTCTGTGGTCGCTGCCTTGGCTGGGATTAGCAGCAAGCATTTCTCTCCCCCACCTTTCCCTGCACCTGAAGGGCTGAGGCAGAAAGCAAAGGGGTTTAACCCAGCAGAGTGCAGAGGCAGTGCAGGAATGCAGGTTCCTCCGGATCCCCTTCCCAGCATTTTCTGTAACGTTAGGGTTAAAGCTTATTGCAACCACACCAGGTCAAATACAAGAAGGACTCAACTTGCTGCACCCCGAGGGCTGCGGAGGCGTTTTACAATGAGAGGCTGTTTGTTAGTGGGGAGGGGGGCTGCAAGAAAAGCACAGAGTATCTTCTACATAAACGTTCTCCCTTTCCTGATCGGAGGGGCCTCGCTCCTGAGGTCAGCACTTTGGGTGGATGGGATATGTCCATATTAATTCCCTTTTTTCCCTAAGCTAAACCGCTTTTCCTGTTTCAAGCCGAAGCAGTACTTAACAGCGGCTAATAGTCCGCTTAGCACCCATTGTACCGGCGCTCCTCTTGCTTTGCTTAACGATGCCCCAATCCCATTGCCCACGACTTCTAATTAAGAAATGATTTGTTCTCTTTAATCCTTTGTAACGACACAGGTGATCTGCATTGTTCTCACTGTATTCTCTCCGGATTTAGGAAGAAAGAACCTCAGAAGAAGGAATTGAGGAGGTGAGGATTACAGCTTTAGCTCCCGGCGTCGCACAATGGTGTCCAGCTGCTTTCCTTGGGCTTTGTCTGCATTTGTCATTGCCTTTGTTTGAACAGTGATCTTCGTTTTACTTAACTTAATGTGGTCCTCATGGATCTGAGATAAACCAAAATGTATTCTTTCGTTCAGGTATTTGGACAGACTTAACCAAGCTAGTTTAGAGAAGGGCAGATCTGAACGTTGCACTGATTTGTGTCCCCATAATATTCCAGGTGGGTTTTTGTTTTTGCATCGGTTTGCTTGTTTGTTTTTTTTCAGCACTGATTCAATATACAGCGCTGATCAATGCACCCCGTGCTACTAGAAACCAAGAGCAATGCCGTTGAAAGAGCTTTTACTTCGAATGCTGTAAACCCCTGATTTTTCAAGTGCTGAATAAGAATCAGCTCCCCTGTCTGACTTGGTCTGCCAGCGTACCCTGGGGAAAACAAAAGGGTACAGAGGAGCTGTGCGGGGTCTGTCGCTGCTCACCTCTTTCAAGGCCGCGCAGTGTGTTGGCAGAACTCCGAATGCGTTCTGGCAATCACGGTCCTATAGCTTGGATAAGTCTCCTATTGCTGTTTAAAAGCTTGCATTTCTTTGGTTAAGAATAAAGACCGATCCTTGCCTTGCATTAAGTGACAGCTTCGCTTTAACGGTGCGGTTGCAGCTTTTCTAAAAAAGTGTGAAAATGGAGTTAACATTACCGATGCTGTGTCCTTCTCCATGTTTACGCCAAGCACTTTGCAACCAGATCCATTCCTCTGAGCTGGAAAAAGAACCCCCCTCTAACCTTCTAGCAGAGCTACACCGATTCACTGTTCTTCGTTACCAGGAACTCAGGCAAATGGATAGAAAATCGTCAATGTGCAAAAGCACACTGAGCCCATAGACATCTGTGAGGTCGCAAACCAGGGCTGTTTGCAATCCTCTTGTGGGTGTTATACAATTGCCTTACACCTTCCTTTAAATTTAGCTAATTACAGTGCAAGTCTGAAGTGGAAAAAAAATATATATATACTTATAAAACGGAGGAAAGTTGCGTATATGTCTCTTGCTCTGAAACTGTTTGGGTTGTCCTTATATCACCACTCTATCTGTACAGTGCCTAGCTACTAATATGGCAGAATGGACAGTGTCTATCAGAGCCACACATAGTAGGAAGTGCCTGTTAAGAGTTCCAGCAGCTTAATACAAATGTGTGAGGGTGAAGGAGGCTCACAGGACAAAACGACACTGGATGTTCTTAATGCAACAAGCTGGGGCACTGAGGAACACACACAGTCCTCCAAAACTGGGTGCACGTGGCTGCACAGCCACTAGCACAGCATCTGATTGGCAGTGAATGTGGTGCTGCACCAGATCTCACAAACGCAGTGGGGAAGAAAGGCTGCAGTCTCTTTTTCCTACCGAATCTATGCCTGCCTAGAGAAAAAGAAAAATCCTTATGTGCTCCCCCTTCCTTCTGGGGCCTCTGAGATGCAAAGCATATCTGTAAACAGGCAGTCTTGCTGGTGCACTTTGTCCTCTAAATTAAATAAGCTCCCTTGAGCAGGAGCACCGTGGGAGGTTTCAGCTTGCGCAGAATGTGCTGCCAGCTTGCTGCTTTCCCTTGGATGCATGATGGCTCTCACAGCAGCCCAGCTGCTGACTTCAAGCCTTATCCCTGCTTCTGTGACATGAGGCAGAGATTGCTTAGCCAGGGATTGAGAGCAGCTGCCCAGCAGTCCTGAATTCAGATGCAGAATGAATGAAGCTGGAAATGTTCTTCTTTTCCTTGGAAATACAGCACAGAGCTGCACATACTAGCCTGCTCACCTGATGCCTGTCTGTGAGCTTTCATGTTGATCTGCACATGAATTTTGCTGGAATAACTCTTAAGATTTTAATGATCATTATTCTACTGACAAAAGATTTCCAAGTAGTTCTCATGAAATGGGACTGCCGTCTCCTGTTTATGAGGAGTAGGAATGGGTTTTATGGGTGCCAAGGGAAGATCTATCCCTTATCACACTGAGACTCATACTTGTTTCCCAGTGCTGGTCTGTAAATGTCAGAACCCACCTCACAGGTATTCATGGTTATCTTTCTTACGTTTCAACTGCTGATTATTGCAGCCTCCTCTTGTTCAGAGCACCGTGTCTATTACTTTTATAAATGAACTAATGATGTCTCGGTATGAGACTTTTTCATGTATAGATGAAAATACGGTGTTTTAATTTGCCAGGTAACATTCCCAAAGATAAGGCAACAGATTTGGTGAGGATAGTGGAAGCTGAAGTTCAAAATCCTGAAGTTCAATTCATGTTTATTCCATTAGACCCTAAGAAAACTTGATTCGAGATCCAGAACCTCACTATGGTTGGCACAGGACCAAGTTCTTGCCCACAGGTGCTCAGACAGTACCAGAGCCAGCAACATTTTACAGATACAGCCATACTGCTTCTTTGAAGCAGCAAAGTGCTTCTAGTACAGATGCAGTTATGTTGATAGACATACACTTTGTACCAGTAAAATTACTGCCAAGAACAAATCAAGCTCTAGAATAGCTGCGCAGGATGTTTTCTTATTATATCTCCATAAGGGAATAGAATTGCTTGATAGGATGCTCACATACTGCCATGATTTTGACTAACATAGAAATGTCGGAGAGAGTCCTCAATGCAGACGGATAGATGTATGTCACTTCATTACTTTCACGGACTGAGGCTGATTTGCTTGATTGCTCTGGTTTCTCCAGTCAAAGGGATGTGTAATCCAAATGCAGTTTGAGGTTTGGATAAACAGAGATTCCATTCTACACTTAGCAGAATATATGATGCAGACAACTTGAAGCGTAGCCTGCACGCTTCGGATTTCTCTGCACCATGTCTTTGGGTTCTGCTTATTAAAAGCAGTCACAAGGGCCACATAGAGCATCACCCCTCTAATAGAGATCTTATTTTAAATCTTTCTTTGGCTTCTACACACCAGCCTTTAAGGATGCAAGTCTGTGGTCATGAATATGCCGGAGAAACGTAAAGTTTCTACCCTGAATGTAAGAAACCTACTGATAAGTAGTTCTGTCAGCAGCAGAAATTAATGAAGCTTGGCTTCCTGTGGAGTTGTCCGGTGTTTACATGGTCTGATGCTTAATAAGGTGAAAAATGAGTGAAGCTTTTCTAAGGCTCACCTACTCATTACCACTCACTTCCCTGTGGTGTGTTGCACTGGGTGAGTCCTACACATTACCTCTCTCTGTGAGCATTAACAGGGATTTGCCTCTTCCACCAGGCTACCTGCTTTCATTATTACTATTTCTAGTCTTTGAGGTTTCAACTCTTGTATCACATACTTGCAATTTCATCAATGGATTCCAAACATGGGGGAGAAGATTAAAAAGGAAGACTTGCCTAATAAGCAATACGTCAATCTCATCTCTCTCAACATGTGGTGTGCTCAAGTCTTTCCAACAAGAAGTCTCACCAATTTAATTTTATGATAGTTCATTCCTCATCCCTCATTTCCTGAATTTGAATACCACACAGTAAGGATCTTCAGCTAGCTATCATATACAAACTACATATACATTTATTTCCACTAGAAGAATGTGAGGCTTTCCTCTATTAAAGGTAAGGGAAACTGAAGTTGTAAACAGCAATCTTTTACAACTGGTAAGTTGTTCACAGAATTTTTATTACCAGCTTAAGAGATGAGGAGATCCAGCCAGAACTATTAAGGCCTAATTCCCCTAGAGTCATCCACTAATACCCGAGCATTTTGATTATGAGGTGTTCAATTCAAGAAATGGCAGACTGCATTTCATTGGCCTGCAGTGTGGGAGCAGGAAGTGTTCCAATCTTCTCAGACAGCCCATGGCCATCTCAACCCATGTTGCAGAACCTCCTAAATCAGACATTGCCTAAGAAACTTGAACGACCCTTAATTGTAGTTTCAGCAACAGTTCCTCTGTTTAGACAATTTCAAGTAGTCATAGAGGCTGTGGTTTGATTTTAATGTCAGATATATAAAATACCAGGTAAGCTGGCAGTGTAACTTTGAGCGAGGCAGAACAATGTGATCACACATCTCATCAGGCTAGCCAGAGCATACGCTACAGTGTCTATACAGCCTTTGTGGTTTATGTTGGCTTTTGGCCAGCTCTGGAAAGATCAATGATACCCGGGGTGTCAAAATCTGCTGAGACAAAGCTATTACACAACATTTTTAAAACAGACTTGAATCAAGCAGTTTGTATGAGTTCAATGCTTCGTTCCACATGTCATCGGGGCTTTTGATCTGGTACAACAAGCCAAAAAACAGATTTTCCACTTGGCAGAATTACACGCTTAAGCTTTCAAATGAAGGTGTGCCCTACAAGAGAGACCTTGCACAACACTTGACAAACTACACTGTTATTTTAGTAAAAATAAATCTGATCATCATGAGAATTTTTCTAAGTACTGTAATCAAACTTGATTTATATTGCAGTTTGGTATGCAATGGCAACAGTCACAGCTGGAATTGATGAAACCACAGGCTTCCACCCAAGCTTTTCCAATGTCAATGAGTTTCCGCAGGGGATTAACTGAATAAATTGTATAAGAGATTCATACAGTGAGCAAGAGAAACTGAACTTGTGGGAGTTCACTTTCCTTGTGCTCATTAATGAGCAATGAACAGATTTCTGAAAGCAAAAATGCTGCAGCTCAAACAGTGTGGATAACTTACAGACTAACATTGGACCAGGGAGGAATAGTAAATGTGAGAGAGCACAGATGACCCAGCTTTGAGATTGTGCTTTTAACCCCCAAGAACCTTCAGTAGAACACCCTGGGGAAATCTTGTCTGACTTCTTACATTTATGCTTCACTTTCACTAAAAGGGACTTCTTTCAAGTCCCGAATTTCTGAAGGGAAATTTCTTACAGTTTCTCTAGACGTTTTCACTCTAGATCACACGGCTTACCTGTACTAAAATGTGGTGGAGGTAAGTAGTTCTGGAAAGCTATGATCTAAAGAGTCCATTCACAAGCAGAAGAGGTCCTCTGGGGAACATTTTTAGCAAGGATTTCTTAATGGTAAAGATAACAAAATCCGTGAGGAATGGTAAGCAAACTCTTACCTGTCTTAGAGGACAACTACAGAACTTCAGGATGGCTATATAAAGCAGAATAGGATCTGCAACATGAGTATGAGTGGTCAAGACTTTAAGATACCATCTTAGCTATCACGACACCTCTTAACAATGCAGCAATTCAGCATTAGCAGTCAAGGAATTCAAAGCAGAAGTAGTATATGCTAAAGAAAAACAGGGCTTCTGAACTCAAGCAGTGGGGGAGAAGACTGTCTCATGGCATTCATATTAAAAAACTGGTCACCTTATAAACCTGCTGTGCTCTGACGAGCAGAGATGGGATTTCCAGTGAAGTGCTGGCTGAATCTCAGCCAGAGATGGTAAATCAGACAAATATGGTATGTGCTTTCACAGATGTTACGCTTTTTAACAAGCTGTGACACAGTAATCCCTGTGCTTTACTTTTTCCTATGAACTTTCTATTGATAAAATTAACAAATTTAATGAACTTAGGCTCCCTACAAAATTTATGTAGGAGTGAAAATAGGATATTACTACTTGAAAGCATGTATCCATACATATTCAGGAACAGACAAGGCACTCTGGAGGCAGCTGCCATGGAGAAAGGGAGGAGCAGGCCATGCAGGAGCACCTCTTCTGTCACACCACGGACAGTATTTGCTATGCCAGGCAGCAGTTTTACACAGATTGCAGCATATTAGTAGACCTCCTCCATCATTCAAATCAACATACTGTTTTCAAAGTGTCTAAGCTAATTTTGAAATGGTAGTACATGAATTTGCAGCGTGGTATAGCTCTTGGAATTCCAGGCTTTTCAGATCCCATTCTCTGAATAGCTTGCCTTACAAAAACAGAACTTGACATCCGACACAAAAGTGAACCCATACACATAGACTGGAAACTATTAAACAGATGGAGGATTTTGATTCCCTCCAGAAGAGAACAGATGTGGTTGCAAACACAGACATATGCATTCATCCAAATTAAACATAATAGTCATTTAATGCTTATCTCATAGTTTATCTCAAATACATGAATTAAACATTCTATTAATTTTTTATATGCTGCAGGTCTGCATGTTTTGGCTACCAGACTGATTCCTGCAATAACAAAGTGAATATAAAACGGCATCGTGCCAACGAGACAGCACCTTCAAATCAATGCAATTCATTTGTCATTGTTTTGACAAAACCAACTCAAACCCAAAAAAGCAAACAAAATTAAGATCTGGCAATGAGGTATTTACAGTATAAACAGCCTTCTATATGTAACTTTAGTTGGAGTGGTGCTTCAGAAAGGTGCTTCACAGGCATCTCAGAGATTTTTTGATAATTACAGCAGTGAGGATAGTACCTCATGCACAGAACACTTGTTTGCTTCTTCTTTTCTCAGCATAAACATGCAAGTGTAGTAACCAATCCCTTGGTAGAAGAATCCTATGCATTAAAAACACGTGTTGGTGAAAATACACATTCAGAGAAATGTCATACTTCCCAATGCCTACATGAAACTAGCCTAATTCAGACAGGGATTACATAATTCATTACCATTTAGTTTCCCACATGCAATTCATGCAATGATTGTTTTGTGCCTCCTGATACCTGTATATTTTTCACTGAAGACAACAGAGTTGTTTCTCAGTTCACAGAGTAGCTCTTTGGCTACCTATGAACGACACGTGTGCCTTTTGCTAAGATAGTTCCAAAATAGCTGGGTACTGTGATCTGCTGTATGTTGACATTGTTGCTGCAAGTTATTGCAATTCTAAATCTTTGCCACACTAGATAATACCAAAAATATTAACTACCTCTACTATTGGCACGGTAATATTAGTCTCACATCCTTCAGATTTATTTCTCTGTCCCAGGAGATTACCGATCTCTGCTATAGGTGATCTCTGGGATTTTGCTCCCACTTCTTTTCTTTCTCCAGCCTGGTTCCCCCGGCTCTGCTTGAGTGAACTCTCTTCTCAGCCTTGCTTCTGCACCGTTGTCTAGTCACCGATTGGACACATCTCCTTTCTCCTCCAGAGTACTCCACCAAATTCAAGAGTCAGCGTTGCCGCAATCCCAACCTTGTACCCAGATGAAAAGCCCTGTATCAATTAAAAAATAATGTTCACCCCCCTGGATTTTGTAGAAATACGTTTTAAGGTAAGTGTTTGAAAATTATCACCTATTACTGATCCACAAAGCACTGCAGTCAGGTTACAGATTGTGGCTGCTAGAAACCAACAAGAGCCATCCAGTGACTTAATGACCCGATACAGGATGAAATGTAAGAGTAGGCTGTAAAGCTCCCCTTAAAATAGCCAGAAAACTTTCCAGAGGAATGTGAATCTCAGTGTCACAAGCAAACTTTGTCTGGAGACAACCTGCCTCTATACTCCCTTGTTCACTGTTCCATACCCGTCTCCTTCCTGTTATAACAGTGACTTTTTAATAGATGTATTTTTTTCTGCAGCTCCAGAGGGGGCTTAACTACAATGACAAGTGAAATGAATCATTTCTGCTCAGATACAATGCTGAAGGATGTCATGGTAGAATCAAAGACACATCATACAGAGCTATCTTCTCATTTGCAAAATGATGGGGATGCATATAACAGTAAGAGATCACGTCAGTGTCTGTCTCATAACATGGACTGCTGGTTTTATGCAGCTCTATTTACAGTAGCTATCACAGCAGAATGCAGAATTCATTCTGTAGACCTCAATCCTGGGGCTGATCACTGCTCATAAATGGAAATCCCCTATAGATTTGATGCCAACCTGCTTTCAGACACACGCTCAGCGATTATTTCTGCAGGTGCTGGAAGAAACAATTTAATTTAAGAAAGAGGAAAAAAAAAGTCAGTGCACCACAACAGATGTAACCAGACATCAGCTTGCTGCGACTGAAAGATCTAAAGAAAAGGGGGATTTCTGGCAGTACCTGCCATAGGTACCCCCACAGCTGGTGAAAGGCTGTCTCAGTGCTGCAGGATGCAGTTAGATGGGTGGCATCTGTCACTCAGGGATAAGTCATACACGGTTACTCAGTTTCAATCACAGAAGAATTCAGGAGGAAAGACATCCAGCAACACTGATATACACAGAAGTTCCACTAAGTGACAACAATACAGTTGGCTGTTATAAAGGCAAGCATTTCAGTATGACAGCCACAGAAAATAACAGCTGAGGTCCCATATATACAGAAAGCATTTCGCCAAACAGGGTGTGATGCATCTCCTGAGCCATAAGGCATTTTCCCCCATTGGTTCCCCTGTTTCTTTTGTTGGATAAACAGTCCCAAATGATTTCCCTACTCCAGATGATCTGAACAAGGAAATCATTTTTTCATTTATTTTTTCTTTGCCTAGGAGGAAATTTTTGCTTTTCTATTAAAATATGGTTGCATGGGAATACCAGTCAATGGTCTATGAAATGAGAGAAGGAGATAAACTCTTCATTGATAATTCAGATACAGATTTATCCATAGCCATTCTTCTGGGTTTATCCTCTCAGTAACTGTCATTTCACAAAACACAGAAGGAACAATGTCATTCTCACTTGAGTGTGTATGTGCATAACTTCTTTCTACTGAAAACAATCAAAGTCATTCACCCGTGTGTCGAACTGCCTACAATGGCACAATCTAATGGAAATGTATCCCTTGTTTATTTGCAAAGTATCCCCATTTTAGGAAGGACAAGACTATTTCCTCACTGTAAGGATCTGACTAGCCTCAGCGGACACAGTGCTGACATCTGTGGAATTTACAAATTTATTTCAGCATAATCCACCACTTTGAAGAAAACAGAATGGTGTGATGCCAGGCGTATTTGGGTAACGTCCTAAAAAGACACGGAGCCATGTTCCAGCTTGGTCCCAAACAGAGCTTGGCTGGCATAAGTGAGAGGCACAGCAAAGCTGGGAAGCAGCAGCTAGGCTTGAGAACGGAACTGTTTAAGCAGGCAGAGCCAACAGTGCCAGCGCAATGGTGAATCACAGCTTCAGGGAGACTTTCAGTCCCCTTCGGTTCTCTCTAGAGTGAAGGCAAAGAAAAGTGATTTGAGACATCCAAGTTAGGTTTTACTGCACACAGCCCTCAGAGATTTGCATACTCTGAATACCTCAGAAGATTAGTCAGATATTTTGCTAAGTCAGGCACTTCAGGTAAGCCTAAAGATAAGGCTAAAGATGAAACTCTTCCCTCATACTTTGTAGCATATGTAACACTTGCACAGTGCTGAGAGTGGAAAGGTCCAGCTTCTGTTTGCCTCTGGTGTTAGGAAATGACTACACATAAGGAAGAACTCAGGACTTCAGAGTAAGGACAATTTATTCTGAGCTCCAATGACTCCCAGCTGATTGGCAACATACTTCTGTAGGAAACGGGTATCCAAAAGCATTTAGCTATTTGAGGCATGATCTTTTAACATAACGAGGGCACCAAAGTGTCAGAAAGAACAAAACAATCACATCTTGAAAAACAAGGTCTGTCTAAAAACGTCTCTTGTTAGCAACCTAGAGGTACCCCCAAAATCACTGCTGCAAGAGATCTCTCTGCTCACGTAGAGATCTTCTCCCTGACGGCAATAGTTATGGGATTCCTACCTTACTTGTACTGGTGGTGAATTTATAAGCAGATGCAGGCAGCACGATGGTCCTTCTCTTTTCATCCTACCTCTTCTTATTCATATAATTGTCTAATCCTTATCTGAAACTCCCTAAGCTATCCACCTCAATAATGTAAGTTTTATTCATACTCCGGGGTTTGAAGAAACACAGCACAGCATCTCCTGCAAGAAAAATCCAAATGATGTTTCACTGTGGCTGCAGTTTAATCTATTCTAAGTGGCGTCTCTGTTCCCCAGTGCTTTGCTTACCGCAGGTTAGCTCTGTAGCGATGAAAATAGAAGATATTTTAGCATTTATGTGCAAGCGCATGCATGTAGGAATGCAAATCTGTGAAAGCTCCAGAGTTCATCTGAAATGCTAATGGAATTACAGAGCTGACAGCATAGGGCTTCCAAACTGAAGAACATGGGAGCTCATTGCTCCTTCTGAAGCCTAAAGAGATGTACTTAGAGCTGTATCTTTTTCCACTGGTCAGCAGAATGGCCTTCATCTTCTGTCATTACACAAAGAAAATTGCCTTGAATTTTATCGTGAAGGCGTTGCTTACGTTCTTGATCTCTAAAAGAGTTTCTTCTTGATGTAGTGGCAGTTATTCTCTGAATGCTTTTTGAACGTGTATTTCTGCTCTGGTAAAACTTACCATCCTGTTTGCCAGTTAGAGCATCCTTCTACACATAAAAAGGTGAGATACAAAAATGTTCATCTCTCAGGAACACTGCAGTGAACAGAAATAAAACCAGGAGAAATCACCATAGCTTCCATGGAAAAAGAACAAGCCACAGCAATAGCAAGCTGCACGAGCACAATGAGGTGCCCAGGGGCAGTTACAGAGAAGGAATTCTTCAGAACAGAACTGCAAGCTTTTGTTCTTGAACATGCAATTCTATAGCTGTGGCATCCAAGGGTTACTGACCAGCCTAAGCACCATGCATCCTTGTGTGCACACAGCATATAACAGAGAGTAATGAATCGCTTCTGTTCAAACACTGCCTGAGAAGTGATTTGATTTACAGCCATCTAATTTGACAGAGTTCCCCTCCTCAACATCCCTAAATGACACATTCTTTATTTGCATGGTGCAACAGAAACACACTGCCAAAAGTCTGACAATCCAGTTTCTGCTTCTGTCTACTACTGTCTGTGAGCAAGTCACTTTTCTCTGTATCTACTTCTAACCAGGGAAATGATCACAGTACCATTCAACCTCACCCTTCAGCACAGTTTGTCAGTTTAACTTCATAAGTAAAATAATTTAAAATTCCCTGTATAAGAGCTCTCAAAAATATTCTCATAGGCAACGTTTTGAGCAGTTCTTTATTTCTTGGCTTTGTTCACAACAGGATGTGAACTTGTTCAGCCATCACAAAAACAACCGTGAGTACATCACCCACAGCACAGCAACAAGGATAAGATGTGCAGAATAGGTTGATCTTGCATCGTATAAAATAGAAGTCCTGTTGAAAACTGGATGTCATGAGGGTGAGGAGAGCAGGGAAGAAGGCTGTCTGGAAAATGGCCATCACAAAGATCAGATTACCTCTGAAACCCACAGAGAAGGCTGAACCCCAGCTGAGAAGGCTGCACAGATCGCCCCTTGTATTTGCATAATCATCAGCTCTCATGGGGCTGGCAAAGTGATGATGTAAAAGCACCAAGTTTCCTTCACAGAAGGATCCTGGAAGGAGTGCAAAGAACTGAAAAGCATCTTTACCCAATAACAGTCTGAGGTGAATTGTGGATCCCTCAAGAGGCTCCAGCCACATAATTGCAAATACTGAATATTTTATCTGATCCTCATAACTCTAACTTGCAGTGATTCAAATGAAATTCCCATTTCAGATACCCAGGAACAAAAGTCTTAATAACAACCACTAAATCTCAAAAATCACATTCAGCCTCTTTATTAACCTGTTTATAAAACTAATCTGCAATCACATTACCAGCCAGCCAAGGGGCTGAAATCTCCCAAGGGGAAACATTGGATTAGAGAGAAAATTTGCTTAAAAATGAAGCTTGTATGATCAGGATGTGAAATCCCAATCAAGCAAAGCAACAATATGCTGTAAACCTAACCACCATAATGAGTAACAACCTTAACAACCTTTTTTAAATGTCTCTTTAATATCTGAACAGCTTACATTTAAGTTATCTAGCAGTGCAAGAGTCCACTATGCATTCACCCCTCCTAAATGGAGGTCCAGTATGACATTACAAAAGTCACTTCAAGCAGATCGTGATGAGCTTAGGATTCTTTGTGGCAAGCACCACTAACCAACATAAAGCTATTTGTTGTATAAGTCATACTAGTAAATAAATAAAAATAATTCCAAATATTAACATGAAAACAGTGCTGTGGAGTGCCTCATATCTGCACACTACCATCATCCTAACAGCATTGGTCATCTGAGTGAGCCAGGGTAGATTTTCTTCTTTAATAAATCAAAGAAACCAAATGTTGAAGCTGATCTTGCTGAATGTTTTCAGGTGGCTGAACAGAACCCTCACAGCATGGTGAAACATCCATACTAAAATAGAAGCAGACTCAGTTTCACATGGCTGATAGCATCACTTGAGCTCCCGTTTCTTCTGTCAATACAAAGCTTCTTTGGAATAACTGCAGCAGCGCTGCTTATTGCAAGCAGATTGTAGAGGCTATTGTTGCTGGTCAGTGGTTCTGGCTTTGGTCAGAAGAGACTAAGTCAGTGGTTCAGAGACAAGTTTGATTCAGGGTGGGTGACAAACTGGAACCTTAGCACAGGACAAGGTGAGAAGGGAAAGGCACAGTCAAGAGTATAAGATAGGGCACTGCTTTTCCTCCTTTGTGTCCCCACATGTCACTGCTGGGTGCTGTTGCTCCAGGCAGAGGGCAGTGAGGATTCTGAAGTTTAAAGTACAGTTCCTTGTCAAAATAAATTAGACATTCCATGATGCCCATCTTCTGCACCATTTGCCTGCATCACCAGTGGCAGGGTTGCAACACTCGGGTTATTTTAAGTGAAGTCTAAAAATGAATGACAAGAGGCTCAGTCCAAATTCCAGCAGGCTCACCACCAGGTGACAGATGCTTAACAAATTGCTAGGAATGCTGTCTCTGTGTGCCTACATCAATGCGAGGCAATGTGGCTTGGCCTAAAATGTTTGATTACTTCAAAGGCAGCTGGCATTTAACCTTTATTCCAATCACTTTGCTTTTTCTGTCAGATGTTGAAGCTGCTGTACACCCAGGTCAGTGCTCTAGACCTAAATACTTCATTATCTTTTTGATAAATTGCATTTATTAACTCTACCACTTCTATTTCTGCAATTTGCCAAGGATTAAGACAACTTGGACAATAAGACAGTTAACTAAGACTGCAAAGCACATTCTCAAGGTCTTCATTTTACATCTTCAATTCTCTATTGTTTTGCGTAGACTCTGAAGTACAGAATGGGAAGGCTCTGCCTTAATGAAGTTTTAAATATACGCACAAGTACAACTGGCTCCCAGATCTTTGGAACACCTACCTACAGACAGGCAGTGGTGAAGCATGAAGAGAAGGCACATCAGCTTTAATGCTCTTGGCTGGGAAGCTCTTAAGGCTTCTGAAGTAATCTCCGGTGTCCCTAGTGTTCTTCACACTAAGAGTACACCAACAGCAGAAGGGATGCTTACAGTTAAACAACTCTGCTAATATGTTGTACATAATAATACACATACATTAAAGCCACAACATTAAAATTTAGATATGATACATTATAGGGTGGCTCAGAGCTGGAGTTTTACTTCAGCAACTTGAAGTCTGACCAGAACTGACTGGATTTCAAGCACCCTGAAACACAGAATGTCTTTTGCATACAGAAATAAATTATTAGAGAGGCAGGGATGTCCCATCAACAGAGAACAAGATGATGAGTATAGTATGCAGGGCTGCAAATCACGTACTGGCACTGGCATTTATTGATGTAGGAAAATTTGCTTAATCTCCCTAGCTCAGTTCTAGCTTCTCTAAATCAGGTCACTTCAGATGTGCCACTATTCAAGAGCTTGCACTACTACATTAATCTGCTTAGGCTGCTGCTTACCCCCAAGACTTAAGTCACTTACCTTTTTATAGCCTTAAGACTGACCCCTGCAGTGTAGTACAGTCTCTACTCCTGCACCTGTTTTTAGTACTACTCCTGCACCTGCAATTAGTAACCAAAGTAATTAGCTTAAACCTCTACTGGGTATTTTTACATGAGAACATGGTGTAGCACAGACATAAGATGTGGCAGTACTGTTGTTGCCAGTGTTGAAGGAGCATCATCATAATTAGTTCTCAAACAATATCCAAGTTTCCAGAGCACCTACCTGATAGGACTGAGTCCACCTAAGTTATAATAGTCAGCCTTTTATCACTGATAATTGGCATTTTTTTCAGTGCAAACACTAAAGCTAGAATATCTCCTGACAGTTTTATTTTCTATTTCTTACAATACTATTCTGTTACAGACTTGTCTCTAAAACTCATTATCTTAAAGCCCAAATGCTATCTGATCTTCAGTGCAGACAAGTAATACAAAGGAATGGCAAATTGCTTTAGGAGATTAATAATGCAGTCCAAAATAACTTTTGCAGCATCCAAAATGTGTAGACTTTCCCATCTCATTCTCCTCCTGTACAGGGATTAATCCTTAGCGTAATATATGCAGTGTAGTAATAACAAGAAGCAATGCTCTAGCTTCCATTCACTGCTGGGCAAAGAGAGGGCTTCAGCAAGAGCTGAAAAACACTACCAAAAGGTTAAAAAAAAAATGTATCTGAGACTATCCAGCAAAAAAAGGAAATTTATTCCATGCTGACAGATAATTCAACAACATAGAAGCAAAGGAATCCATGACAGAGCCTGAGGAACTCTATCTGCAGCTAAGAAGATTTTTGGATTGTCCCTTTGGTAAAATTACCTGCCACTGCCTGCTGTGCAGGTGGAATCTGAAGAGGCTGAAAACTTCACCCTCAGGACTGACAAGTTCTAAGAATTGCATGGTCAGCATAGCAGAGAGCTCTCAAATCCCACAGTACTTCAGTGTGTAGTAACCCTTATGCCTTGCTCACAAACAGTAGTATTCCAACCTAAGAGGAACTCATGCTGCACAGTATAAGGAAGAAATAGGGACTTTTCATAAACTATGGAGCTAATTCGTTCTGCTTTTGCAAGAATTGCCAAATACTCTCTTGCAAGAGATGTTGCCTGAACGTCAACCTTGAATTTTAACACCCTTCCATATCCAAAATTAATACTATCAAGAATCTAGCTTGTGCTCAGTCTAAACTGAGAGAGTATAGCTAACATCAGTCACTTTATACTGAATGTATGGTACTGACAGTTTCGGTACCACACAGCTAATGAACAACAGTCCACACCTGGGTTTGTTTGCCTGGAGCATGCTACAGAGTCCCTCATACAAGTAACAGAAGCACATAAGCTACAGACCTCTTGATTTCCAAGCACACCTGAAAGGACATATACCCAAGAAAAAAACAAAAAGTGAGAACCATACAGCAGCTCTGTAATAAAATGATTGCATAACAGTCAAATCGTCTTAAGAAGTAATACAACTATTAATTTACAATCAATAAAGTTATTCATTATCTCTCTATGATATTCATGGAATAAATTATTTTCTTGTCTATCCAGAACCTAATCCTGAAGCCATGGGTATTTCTACCCAGAAGCAACACAATCTGTAACATGCCATGACTCAGTCAAGGTCTTTCCATTTATAACTAAAAGGTGTTAACCTTTTAACTAAACTAAAACATGGGTTGTTTCCCCCCCCATAATAGTGACACTGACTACTTTACCTTAGTGGTGGTAAAAGGCGTAGGAGTGCTGCTGGGTCTGATAGGCTTACATACACGAGGAATGATTTTGAAGCAAAGCATTCTGGAGATGGCTGCAAAGTTTGTAATTGCCAGTAACAGTAGTGGTGTAGAAACATCTGCCCAGACCTGTCAATCAATCAGTGAACCAAGAAAACGGTATAACTCACACAGACACTGCAGTCATAAGCAATAGCTGTAACTGCAATAAGAAGGGTTCCTTAGTTAAACATTCAGTGTCATTTTTGGGCAAAGATCCCTGTACTGACAAAAGAGAAAGATCTTAAATTTTTGAATTATGTCCATCTGTACACCAAGTAGAAAGCCACTTGGCAAAAATACCTCTTTTAAAAACAAAAAGGCAAGGTTCAGCTAGTGCTGGAAGCTGCTGGCAATGCTGGAGACACTCAGCAAATTCTGCACTTGTCATCAAAACCAGAAGTGAGTGGGAAACAACTATGCCAGGCCCCACTATTTGCAATCTTCTACCACTGATCTTTGACTCCAGTGTTATCCAGTACCTGCAGGGAGCAAACCAGCCCTGTCTCACTGCAGGCAAATGCCCCACAAGGAAGCCAGTTGATGTTTGTCTCTGTAACACAAACTCTGTGGGATACCCTGTTGCAGTATGAGTTTGTTCTTCAAGGACAATTCTGCAATGGCCCAGGTCTTGTTCTAGCTATCAACACTTACAGCCTTTCCATACAATCACAACAGTTTCCTGATTCATGAGTTGAATTTATCACCTGTATCTGTCTAGGCGGTACAACACTCACAACACTAAATTGTTTAACTGCTTTCACTGAGCCACTATTGCATTATAAAGGTTTAATTAGATACTGCTACAAACAGCAGTTGTGCCAGCAACCAAACCAGAAAGGGCCTACTATCCAAAATTGTGTTTAACTATAGCTACTGTAGTGTTATTTTGTTAACAGTGGTGTTATTGTGTTAACAATAGCTACTGTAGGAAGGCAGAAATCAGAGAGGTACCCCTCAGTCCTTATCATCCTGACCTAGAAATCAGGATTTCTTCTGTAATCTGAAATCCAGGAACAAAACTCTAACTCCAATGAGGTGTTAGGAAGTGGCATTCCGTTATTCCTCATGATGAACACCAGGCAACCTGACAAGCAAGTGCAGCCTCTCAGAGTTCAGGTTCTACATTTGAACACTTAAGGTATGCATATGCAGTATGCTGGCATACATATTCATTATTTTGCAAGGTCTCATAGATACGCGCTAATGTCCCTCTGGGCATGCTCAGGAGTATCTAGGATGGTTGAGTGCCCACCTACTTCTTCCTCTTTTTTCACCATCAGCTTCATCACTGAAGCCTTTGAGCCATTTCCATTCACTTTTCCCCAGTTTGGAAAATTTCCATTGCTTATTAGGCCATAGTGAGCCACTTTCTAACAACAGTGTATGTGGAACCTGAGGAAAATATCTTTGCATATTTTGAGGCAAAAGATAAAAGTATTCCATTGCGACTCCAATACTTCTTGTGAGGCAAAATAATTGACGTAGAAGATAAAACTATTCTATTAAGTCCCCCGTGCAAAATTATTGAGGAAAAACGAGGCTGTTCACCCACTAAAGCTGAAAAGGAAGTTATCAGAACTATCACTTATGGATTCCTTTTGCTAAACTAATATATTGGTTCTTAAACTAACGTACTAATCCCTATTGCTAAACAAACCAACCTTTACAACAGCCTATTAGCAGAAGCAATTTGTAAGAGAGAACCAAATTTCACCAACAATCTCTTCTATCAAGTAGATTAGCATACATGCAGGACTAAATGTAAACACCAGAACGATCCAGGCGGAAAACAGCTTTAGGCCTGTCTTACTGTGAGCTCTGTCAACCAGTAACTCAGTTCCACTGGTGAGCATGGACTCAGCCAGGAAGGCAGCCAGCGATAGAGATCAGCTTCTTCAGCTGGCACTCACACCATTTTGTCAACAGAGGCACTTTGTCAATATTTCACTTACTTGAGGAAGGAAGAAAATAATGTTTAAATAACAGCCTTGCTCTGAACTCCTGAAAGTCGGTAGAACTTCTGGGATTATATCAGCCTAGATCAAGGTCACCTTTCTTGCTTTTTTTTTTTTCCCCAAAAGGCACAAACTTACTCTTTGTTTAAAGTTCCCTGACGCTGCAAAGGACCAAAGTGATGATGTGACACCACTGTAAGGACAAGCAATTGTATTCGGGCAGAGTACATTTAAACACACATAACAGCTTCTGTTACAGGCTAATGGTGCCACAGTTTCATTGTTTCATCTCACTCTGTCAACTTTGTAGCTGAATTATAGCTTTAATATCTCCTCTCTGTTCTGACTATGATTTGTTCTTTGTTGTTTTTCTGATCTGCACTTTACAATAGTACTTTGTTAGAGACACTGAGCATTGCAGACTGAGCATCTCCTCACTGCTATTCATACAAATTATGTACGGATGTGTCTACGTGATCTACACACGTTCTGAAAGACAAGTTCTGAACACCTGAGTGCAAATTCCTGATAGAATCTCCTCCTTTACTTTTTTTAGTTAAAACCAGCAGCACATTGCAGTGTAATACTTTTCCCACTTTACATACTTATATCACAAGCTCCATTTAAAACACATCTTCTATCCTTATGGTCACTTTGCTTTAAATGCTTAACGATTGATACACAAAACATAACACTGGATGAATGTCACCCTTATTCCATAAACACTCGCCATGAGACTACATAGATGGATAGAGCTTAATACATCAGTATGCAGCAGGTCAGTCTGTACTATTAGTCTGTATTACTAAGAGAGGATTATAAATGCACATTACTCTTCAAAATTCAGGATCAATCCTGCAGAGTCTTTTAAGAGGAGCTATTACCAGAGCCAGCAAGTGTTCTATGAATAAAGGGTCTGAAAATGCAGGGCCTCATAGCTCATACTATGAAGATTTATAAAGGTAAACAGGTACAAGAAACAGTAGCGCATAATTCCATTTGATGCAGAACAGTGGAAGGGCAGATGTAGGAATGCTCTTAATGAAAAGACTAAAATCTGACAAGAAGCTGTTAGACCCTCTTTGAGACCCCTGAGCAGCTAACTTCCTCCAGCTGAGTAAGGTGTTAATGCATTGTACAGATCACAGTGGGACAAATAATTGCCTTCCACTGAATCAAGTTCAACAATTCTTCCAATGTATCTATTTAGAAATAATATGCCCTAAATTCTTTTCCATACATTTAACCTGCATCAGTCTTACCAGGTTGCACCATCTTGGTCTTCCACAAAGATTTTGATAATGAACAGTGGGTTACAACAGTTCAGGAGACTCATTTTCTAGCAGGGTGAGATCTGCAAGTGAAGTCTGAAATGCTCTAAAGTCCACAATTCACACTGCACTCAGTGTGAAGATAGCTAATCCAGTTCTAACCTAGCAGTGAAGAGCTAAATCTTTAGAAGTTTAAAAGGGAAAATAACTAAGACCACATATTTTATAGCTCTGCAGTTTATGGATTACTTTCAAAAGCACATGGAGTTCAGGTAACTGAACTAGAACTTCAGTGGCACTTAGCCCCCAGGTTGTTGGGGAGATCGGTCCATTTGTTTCAGTTGCTTTTTAATCATCTTCTTAGGAGCAGTTCTGATTTCATACTGCTGTAATTAAATATATCACATCCCATACTGTTTAATTTCCTTAAATATTTTTTTTCCTGATTTTTGAGAACCTCCAGGTGTTTAAACCAGCAATAAAATAAGATCTTAGAATGAAATGGAATCAATTGAGAGTATACATTAACTTTTTGAATGCTCGTTTTCTTCCTCCAGAAATTCCCAGTTACCAACCTCAGGGAACATAGCCTGACATTTTTAACCATATAAATACCATAACTTCGAAATACTTAGAGGCTTCCCATTGTTGCTTAAGATTCAACAGAGAATACAATGTAAATGGGGCTTTAATAAAAATAGTTCTATTATTCCAGTCAACTGGGGCAACAACTGCCACCATGAAAGTAAAGTTATTGCCATTAATCAATAATCTAATTACAATCAGATCATCAGGTTCATTTTCTTCTGGAAAACGGTCTACTGGCATGGATTAGGATAATTTACTCAAGAGTACACGTGGGTTAAGTCAAGCCTGTAGTCTTAGTATATTTCTGATATTCAAGCTGCCTGAAAGAAGCCCAGTAGTTGAAGAAGGTTCTTGGGCACTACTTCAGGTAGCTGGGGATGGCTACCAACTCCCACTGATAAGACAGGGAACACGTAGATGTGGAAGTCTGGCTTTATGCCTATGTATGGAGTGAGAAAGAATCAAACCAATTTTCCTCTACAATCTAGGAGGACATGGAGCCTTCAGATGACTGCATCAAATACAAAGATATTATCTTTGCTTTTTGCCCTTTTCATTACACAGTGCCTTTATCCCTAAACACTGATAGTAAAGATCAATATGATATCAAATTGAAAAGATTATGATCTGAGTATGCTTAAGTTTCAAAAAAAAAAAAAAAAAAAAAAAAAAAAGGAATTAGTCTCCCCACAAGGCAAGATATTTACTGCGTTTGATAGTGATGAGATACTATTTAGTTATGCTGAAAATCCTATTTTACACGCAGACACTGGAAATCCCCACCTGCACATCATCATTTAACCTGCCTGCCAAACTCAGTGTCAGTTTCCTACTATCTATCTCCTCCTCCTGTGGCTGCTTCATCAGTTCAAAAGGTGCATGACTATTTCATAAATATCCCGAGAGTTTATTTAACTTGGGAAAGAGGCATGGGACTTCTTAAAGTTCTGATTCCATGCTTATTTGAGAATGCCACGATGTGGTGATTCACTCCAAATGATAACACATTAGAAAACTTTTCATTATCAAAGGGTAAGAATTAAGGGGATAAAGAACAACAGGATGCATCTTGTCAGAGCAAGAAGTGTCAGGATAAGAATCCAGAAGTCCTGGAAGCCATTTTGTCTGACCTTGAAGGAGTCATTTATTCTTTGTGCCTTTGTTTTTTTTACCTATAGTGTGACAGTCCTTATTTTGTGTCTTTTGAGACTAAGTAATGTGAATGCATTTTGCAATTACATGAATCAGTGCAAAATGTACTCCTATATGTACACTTCTAAGGTTTTTAAAGACTTCTAGGTATTTGCATGCTTATGCACCTAATATTCCCTGTCTGTAATAACTGGAGATCAATAGAAAAAATACCAAAGTTCACATATGTTAAGTTTTTTCTGTTAATGAGACCTCAGGGTTAACAAATTCGCAATTGTACCTTCTTTATAACCAATACACACTGGAGAGAATGATAAATTCACCTAAAAGTTGCAGCATTATTCAATAGACAACCTAGTGGAATGTAACAAAACAGGCCTGGAAGCAGTGATTTGTCTGATTGCCTTCAGTTACCTATCCCCACAGGAGCTGGAAATTCACCTATGTTTCAAGAAAGCTATTGGTATGAGGATGACAGCTTTACCAATACAATTAAAATCAGTCTTTGAGCTTATAGAGCTTATACTTATTGAGAAAGTCTTTAGACTAAGATACTGACATTTTTAAACATTTACACACATGGCATTAACTGGTTGTCAAGATTAAAGTTAGTGTCTTTTTTTTTTTAGCTCTGAAACAGCCCCAGAAAACTGGGAGAGAAAAATCTTTCTCCAGAGATACAGCCACCTGAAACAAATCACTTCCTTACCAAGGAGGAAAAGCTCAGTAGCAACACCAGTGTTGTTCTTTCAAGATAATGAAATTTTCAGAAATAAAACCATCTTCAGAAGAGATTACAAACATCTCAAAACACTGTATTCTGAACAAACCACAAAATTGTTCCTCCTTCTCCAATAGAAATAACATTCCAGCAATAAATAGGAGAACAAAACCAGAAAGAACCTTGCTAAGACAACATACAGCACCTTTAGGACACTTCAGTAACAAAAAATTAGTACCACAAAATCAAGCCAATGAATAAATAAATACTGTGTTTTTACAAGAGACAGATGAATATGTGATGGCTTAACAGTGTTGATGTGAAAAGCTATGATTTCTAAATGAAGGTATTTGCTGAAGCGTCAAAATGACTCATCAGTTTGAAATACACACTGAAGGAGTCCCAAGGGCCAGCCTATTACTGAAGAAAACTGATTGATAAGTCTAATATCAATCTATCCAAAGAGCATGATGAGTTCACTCTTCCTTTAGAAATTTCTTCCCACAACAAGACACTGGGAATTCTTCAGAACACTTCGCATGAAAATCATTAAGCAAACTTAATAAAAAGAGAAAAGGAGGAAAAACTCAAGCATTTACTGTAATAATTTCTGAGATTTCTTCTAATACATGCATTAATCTCGTGTTCAGAAGCAACTTCAACCTGTCCATCCAAAGGAACGCATTATTCTTCAGAATGACAGTTCTAAATCATGGGTTTGAATTGTTCTGCTATTTAAAGTCTTGAAAGTATCTACAGTAATTCTGCAGGAGGAGAACATAAAATGAACAGATGCAAATAGGTATATAAGGATGCAGAGTGTGCTAACAAACTATGCCTTTGTTTGCGTTAGAAAGCAGTGGGATCATGCATAGGAAAATTGATGCTCAAGTTACTGTTACATCCAGGCCAAAAAGAAAAGATCAAACCTATTAGGAAAGACGTGGTTTCAGACATTTTGTAATGCTGGCTAATTGAACCCTGTTGCATTTCCAGATGTTTTCCTATAGGGTTACTGCAATTTGTTGCAGTTATTGCAATTATGAAAAGACTTACAAGGTAATCTGCAGTCTATGTGTGCAGTCTGCACTGAAATGCACCCAAATATGGGGAAGTGGATGTTGCTATTTAATAGCACATTCAGACACACAGTGAGTAAGAATAATTATCCATCTTAAAGTACAAAGCAAAATTAGGAAGATGGAGTGTAATTATGTTAATTAAAATCTAGCCTATGCACCAATAGCAAACTTTGGAAATATAGCTGGGCCTTCTTTGCAGTCACAAGTGTTACTTATTGTTTGTGTCTCATCCTAAGGAATTCCACTGGAATAGAATGTTCTCCAGCAACTCAGAGAACTAATGTGCACAAAAACCTGACAGGAACAGACACTTGTTATGCTCTTCACAACTAGGTAGTTCATAACATATTCCTCCCCGGGGTGGTTACCAAGTCTGACACAGATGGAATTATACCTGCCTGCAGAGATGCTGGGAGCAAGGACAAGACTGCTAGAGAATTCATCTTTGTTTCACAAGATTTTCAGTCCTCTTTTCTCTGCCCGGAAGCCTAGTGGAAATACAGCTGATCGTGGTTTCTACTACGATCCAGAGGATAAACAACAAGAGCTATCGATAAAATCAGATCTGAAGTACATTTTTGTTCCGCCTGTAGAACGTACCCCACAGTTTTCATGTAACTTCTATTTATTTAAACTTATACAACAGCAGTTGCTAATAACACTTCATTTGTATGCACACTTTTGATCTGACATGGACACCAGCCAGTCACTAGCAACTTTAAGCAAGAGACCAATCCATTTCCTAATTAGAGATGTGAATTAATGGGAACTGAAATGACCATTTTAAAAGCAGCAGGCCCTAGACAATGACTTCTTTAGATGACCTGTGCCCTAGAGTTTTTCTTTTGTAATAATTTGAAACTATCCATTCTCATCAATGATTTATGGCGTCTAGGTGCTACTTGGCAGCGCTTTCAACGTCTGTGCTGATAAAGGAGAAAACCTTTACCGTATGTCGAATTGTCAACAACTTGCTTTTGAAAATTTTAGAAGAGTTCTTGCATTTGTCCTTCAGATTTACAAAGCCTAAGCAAGCTCCTCAAAAAACCTGCATTTTTGTGGAGAGTAAGGCTTTAGAAGCATCTCATTAATGACTCATGTCAGCTTTACCCACCAGCAGAATATGCTTAATTCTATTGGCCTCGCACCATAATTCTCCAACTGGGTACTGAACCTTACTGGGACAGTCCAATTAGTTCTGCTGGCAACATTAATGAGATTCTTATTGTATGAGAAACACACCTAGCAAGTATGAATTCTTACACAGCCCTCCGGTTAGAAGTATTATTACAACTTTCATAGAAGAATGCATCAAAATCCACACAAAGAAATTCAACAATTGTGTTTAAATTTAATATAACGTGATAAAGAGAATAGCTGGAGTAAAAGCCTGCCACTGCTCCTCACACAGCGTTATTTTATGGCTCTATATAGGACCAACACCATTACATTAGCAGTCGGAACTCTTAATACTTTCTGACACAACCGGCTTGGTCCATCTATTATCACCTACAAATCCTTTAAAAACAAATACAGGTTCAAATAATGATGCTGTTCAACATATTAACTTCTTAGACACCAACGAGAAGAACCGCAGTGATAAAGTGCCCTGTTTTAGGGAAGATGAGTTAAAAGATTTATTTGTATCCTGGGCTTCAAATCAAATGCCTTTAATATTAGGATCACACTTTCCACTGAATAAATGTCAAGGAAATAAACTTGATAGAACAATATATTTTCCATGCTACAAAATTATGAATTTCAAAAAGGACTGAGAAAATGAAACTACAAAGTCTCTAACCACTAGGGAATAAATTCAAATATCAACCAGGTCAGTAATAATCTAATGTCAACTGTTACCATAAAAAATGGACAATGATAAATAATGTAGTATCAAGCTGACAGGGAGGCAGTTAGCGGGAACTGTGAAGATCTGTGTTGTTCTTATTCTGTGATATTCTCTGTGTACCTTGATTAGAATTTCAAGGAAAAGGTAATGTTCCTTCCTATGCTATTTCACAATCACTTATAACCCAGAGCATGAAAACTGTCAGCCTACCTCTTAAGATCCTCCCAGGAAGTGTTCTTATTCAGTTAGGGTGTTTGCTGGCCTGTTTGCAACATTACTTTCCTGAGAATAAAGATATAAC
This sequence comes from Gallus gallus, assembly GCF_016699485.2. Classification (NCBI taxonomy): domain Eukaryota; kingdom Metazoa; phylum Chordata; class Aves; order Galliformes; family Phasianidae; genus Gallus; species Gallus gallus. Next base: position 11,536,354 of record NC_052535.1, on the reverse strand, counting down.
ATAAAGCAATCAATAAAAGGTGAATCTTCAGGTCGCAAAGGTTTAATACACAATGCAGATTTTGCTTATCTAAAGAGCTGGTATTTTCTTAATTACATTTTTCTCCTTCCATAATGTTGTCAGTCTAAATAAAAGGCTGTTTTATGCAGATCTCTGCTCCAAACGGTATCCAGCTGACTCCCACTTCCCACAGGATGGGTAATTGCCCCTTCCATCCCCAACTGGTCACTTCTCTAATTTGTATTGATGGGGAATACAAAATTAACATTTATCATGTACATTATTTTTGTGTCTTGAAAAGAACGAGCACCAAGCAGCAAAACACCAAATACTAAAACATTTAAACAGTACGAACTGTTCATTCCTCTCACACTCACTGCATCAGCATGCGCTTCCCTCCTTACGCTGGCCAAATTGTTTCTTCACATTATAAGAGCAGCACATAGAAGTCTTTCTTTCAAGAGAATCCACGTCACTTGAGCTGCTGCACATAATGAAACACGACAGAAGACAAGATTCCTGTCCCAGATATCTCAAAGTCAAGCTAAGACCTTAGCTAGGCCATCCCAATTCCTTTCAGTGTCTAAGGGGGGCTATAGGAAAGAAGAGGACAGACTCTTTAGCAGGGTCTGTTGTGACAGGACAAGGGCAAGTAGTTCCAAACTAAAAGAGGGGAGATTTAGATTGGATATACGGAAGGTTTTTACAATCAGGGTGGTGAGGCACTGGCACAGGTTGCCCAGAGAGTTGCTGGATGCCCTCATTTTTCACAGATGATCGCTGCCTGAGGAGCAGGGAGGGCGTGAGGAGGACGGCGGCGCCAAGCCCAACTCCCACAGCATACCACCCCTCAGCCGTCCCCGCGCCTTTCGCACCCCCCGCCCGCTCTCTACCCCGCGGCCAGGCGGGGCGGGGCGGGATGCCGCTGGGGCCGGGCCTCGTGCCGTGCTCTGCTGGGCCGGAGAAGGCGGGTGAGGGCGGTGGGGGAAGGGAAGCGGAGCTGTTTCTTCGCTGTGTATAGGGTTGCGTCCGTAAGTACAGCGCTCGGCCACGCAGTCTGGCTGTAAGGGAAGGCCCGATTGTGTGGTTTCGGCACTCTGATTTGTCCTTTAAGATATAGATTAATAATTGAAGGAAAAACTACGTCTGCCGCGATGGGGTTTTAACCGGGAAGTGGATACAGAAGGCTTTCTCGTTGGCTGCTCCTTGCTGTAGTGTAGGTTTTCCCCACTTCTGCCTCCCGAGAGCAGCTGGAGCTGCAGTTGGAGCTTTCTTCCCTGGGGTTTTCTCCCTGCTCCGACTCTGCGCACATCGCCGCCTTCTGCTCAGCTTTTGCCGCCGTGTCTGAGCTGAAGGGCTTCTTGGGAAGGCGCGTCAGGCAGACGCTGTGGGATCTGCTCGTCGTGCGGTCGCTGTGGTGTTCTGCGGCCCGGTGAGGTACCGGCCTCGTGAAGCTGCTCCAGGAGCACTCCGTGACCATGCTTTATTTATCATTTACGAGTGTACTGATGCACTGAAAGTTGTTTTTTGTCTGTTAATGTTGGAACTTCTCAGTGTAAAGATCAGGTAGTGTGTATCATATCTGATAGTGTGAAGTGTTTCTGCTTCATCCAGCCTTGCTCTTTGCTGTGGTACGTCGCACAGGGATGAGGGAAAGGCTGGGGGTGTAATCTGCCTAGACTTCAACAAAGCCTTTGACACTGCCTCCCACAGTGCACTCCTGCCGAAGCTGGCAGCCCACGGCTTGGACACATGCACTCTTCTCTAGGTAAAAACTGTCTGGAGAGCCTGGCCCAGAGAGTGGTGGTGACTGGAATTAAATCCAGCTGGTGACCAGTCACCAGTGGTGTTCCTCAGGGGTTGGCCCTGTTTAATATCTTCTCTGATGATCTGGACAAGGGGGCTGAGTGCACCCTCAGTAAGGTTGCTGATGACACCAAGCTGGGAGGAAGCATCCATCTGCCTGAGGGTGGGAAGGCCCTGCAGAGGGATCTGGACAGGCTGGATTGCTGGACTGAAGTCAGTTGTATGAGCTTCAAGAAGACAAAGTGCCAAGTCCTGCAGTTTGGTCACAGCAACCCCTTGCAGTGCTGCAGGCTTGGGGCAGAGTGACTAGAAACAAATCTGAGGTTGTTAGTTGACAGCCAGCTAAATAGGAGCCAGAAGTGTGCCCAGGTAAACAAGAAGGCCAGTGGCATCCTGGCTTGTATCAGAAATAGTGCAGCCAGCAGAAGCAGGGAGGAAATTGTCCCTATGTACTCAGCTCTGGTGTATGGGAACTGTTGAGTCACAGCCTGAACCAGTGATTGAGCACCTGGTGAAGGGGCTTGGCCAACCCTGGGAGCACAGATGCAAGCAATTCACCTGTGCGACTGGAAGGGGTGGACCCCTAACCTCTTTCAAGGGCTGGCAGCTGAAGGGAAAGCATCTCTGCTTGGAGATTGTCTTTCTCAAGAGTTTTTCAGTGAGCCTTTATCCTTGGAAAGGGGTAAGCTATTTCTTTTCATTACTGAATTGTGACCAGTATCTTTCTTGGGTGATCTGAAAACTTGTCAGTGGCAGCTATATCCTCTGCCTTATACAATACATCTGGTGAGGCTGTACCTTGAGTACTGTGTTCAGTTTTTGTTCCCTCACTACAAGAAAGTCATTGGAGCCCTGATGTCTATCCAGAGGAGGGCAGTGAAGCTGTGAAGGGTGTGGAGCACAAGTGTTACAAAGGGTTGCTGAAGGAAGTGGAATTTCTCAGTCTGGAGAAGAGAAAACTTAGGGAAATCCTTACTGTTCTCTGCAACTCTCTGAAAGGAGGTCGTGGCAAGGCGGGGGTCAGCTTCTTTTCCTTGGTAACTGCTATAGGACAAGAGGTGATGGTCTTAAGTTGTGCCAGGGTAGGTTTAGGTTGGATTTTAGAGGAAATCTCATCTCAGAAAGATCAGCGAGGTGGTAGAACAGGCTAGGGAGATGGTGAAGTCACTACCTCTGGAGGTTTTCAAGAGATGTGTGGACATGGCACTGAGGAATATGGTTACTGGACATAGCAGGGATGGGTTGATGGCAGCCTCCTTTATCTGTGTGCAGCTACAGCTCTTTGGGCCAGTTGTGGCTGGAGCAGTTTGCAGCTCCTGTTCCTCTTGTCTGCTGGATCTCATCTAATTAACAAGTCTGAATTAATGTGGTGTAGTGAACAAAAAAAATGACTAAGTATTTATTAATATTTAAAGGTTAGATCAGAACTGTTATTTAACTTCTGGCACATGTTAAAACAAAAATTAAACTTTTGGTCTTAGGAATGTGGTGTTACAAATTGCTTTTGGAAATCAACTGCTGGGAAAAGCCCTGAACTCTAGGGGCATGCAGCCTGTACACAGTGCGCCAAAGGACCTTGGCAGTAACAAGGCACGTAGAACGGGCGGCAGTGCATCTCTAGGAGAGAAGTAGCTGAAGTCAGCACCTTCAAAACTAAGTTCGTAGAGTCATAGAACGGCCTGGGTTGAAAAGGACCTCAATGACTATCTAGTTTCAACCCCCCCTGCTACGTGCAGGGTTGCCAACCACTAGACCAGACTGCCCAGAGTCACATCCAGAGTGGCCTTGAATGCCTCCAGGCATTCACAACCTCCCTGGACAACGTGTTCCAGTGTGTCACCACCCTCTGTGAAAAACCTCCTCCTAATATCTAACCTAAACCTCCCTGTGTCAGTTTAAAACCATTCCCCCTTCTCCTGTTGCTATCCACCCTCATGAACAGACGTACCCTCTCCTGTTTGTATGCTCCTTTCAAATATTGGAAGGCCACGGTGAGGTCTTCTCAAAGCCTTCTCTTCTCCAAGCTAAGCAGTTAATGAACACCAAAGCACAGTGGTGTAGCTGAACTTCAGGATTGACAGTTCCTTTGTTTACCCACTCTGATTACTCTGGGGTTCTGTTTTTTCTGATGGAAGAGCCATAGCTGTTGCTGCTGTAAGCATCTTTCCGAAGGGATACCACCCATTCATTTATTCTCCTTAGGAGAGCAGGAGAAGAAATGAGGTGAAATTATTTAGGAGAGCTGTTAGATTCAAGGGGAGAATGGGTAGTATATCATTCTAATAAAAAAAAGAAAAGAATAAAGCTTTTAAAGCTTGTCAGTTACATGGTAGCTACCTGTCTGAAGTCTGTTTTAGTCCTCAAACTTTGTTCTGGAGAGCTTTTTGGTTTTTTGTTTTTCCTACACTGTGAGCATGACTGTCTTCATTTTGAGAACATTAGCAGGCTTGTGCTTATGTTATTTTCTAATATTCTAGACAAAATCTAATTTAAATAAGGAGAGTTTTGCTTTTTTTTGAGAGGTGGGAGATTTAATTTAAGAAAAACAAAATCTTTTTAAAAATCACCTTTGTTTTCATGAATGACTTAATCCAAGTGTTACCTGTAGTTCATTATGTTCAAACTTGAAAGGAATGCTCATCAGAATTCATTGGCAGTGCTTGATGGTAATTGTTATTGTATGCTTACCCATGAGATTTTTAATGATACATTACTTTGATCAGCAGTAGTACTTTCAAGGGTGTTGCACTGATGTAACACATTAAGTAGTTATTTCATCCACCTGTTTTGGTGGCTAAATAGGATTTGTGCTGAGCTATAATATTTATCCATATGTCCCCCATGACTGTAAGTAATTCAGTTGTTCTTCCTGTGTAACTGAACCTGCAATATGCTTTTATTCTCTTTTTATTTGTAGTGTTGCACCATGACTACTACCTCATCAGATCGCTCTGCTGACTATGAAAAGCAGCAGAAGGAATTGAGCCAGAGTTATGGTAGCTCTGTTCTTGACTATTCAGAAGACACCTGGGAACCCTTCAGTGAGGAAGAAGTAGCCTGCTGCCAGCATGAGAGCAAATCATCTGAACTGTATTGTTCCACAGAAGATACAAAGCATTCTGCTGTGTTGGATCCATGGGAAAGCATGTTGACTTTGGCAGGCCGAAGTCACGCAGGTATGGAGAGCTTACCATACTTCAGACCTATCTCTTACAGCTTTAGATCTATGCAGTGGAGGCTTGAATTCATAAAAAATGTGAAAACTGCATGGAGTATAGCCTTGGAGATCAGTGCTTAAAAAAATTGAAAAAGATTATTATTGCTATGATGTCTTATTCATGCTACATTTATATAATTGGACAGTGTCTAATGGATTAGATCGGACAGTTTGGCTTGTAATACTTAGTTTTTATAAATGATGGGTTTTATTAAACCTTTTTTTCTGGATATACAACAACATTTTGAAATCATTCCATATCAACCATTGAAATCCTTGTTTTTGCCATCTAGAAGCACGTAGTAGGAGATATCACTTTTGTTTGTAGAAGTGCTTTTAGTAAGTACTACCACTTTGTATCTTTATGAGGTTAATATTCCATAAAATTGTGGAGTCTTCTGAATACTACTTGTTAAATGAAAAACCAGGGAATAATACATAGAAAAATTATTTTGGGAAGTTGATAGCTTTCTGCAGTTGATACCTTATGGAGAGCAGCATATATAAATAACTATGTAAAACCTATTATGCTGATGTCTCCCTTCCTCTATGAGCCTACTGAATTTGCTATTGCTATGCTGAAAACAGATTAGAGAAGACAGATACTGTCTGGAATCATGCCATGCTTACCTTTCTGTCAGTGGCACTGATTTTTCAGACCTTTTAAGTCTTTCGTCTTTTCCAGGTTCAGTTCACCTATGCTCCCATGAGTATTTGTACTGCCACAAATGAAGAATCTATGCAGACCTTGATCGAGGTTAAGTTAGCACTGCAGACAAAATGCAATGTGCGAGTCTCTTCTTTCCAGCTTATCCTATAATCTTTCAGTAGAGCGATTAGAAATGAGCAGTGAGAGATACTTTTATGGGACAGAAACTTCACTGCTATTTCAACCTGAAGTCGTTGATATCAGTTGTAAGGTCCTGTGGCTTGAGGCTTCTTTCTCCACACCAGGGAAAACTCAGCCACATTCAAGTGGAGAATTTGCCTCTTGGTTCAACAATCTTGAATTTTTTTTTTTTTTTTTACAATATGTGTTCAAATATATCTTTTTTTCCATTGTAGAAAAGCAGTCTGAAGTAGTTGATTCTGCAGCTGCAGAAAGAGATTTCACTGGAAAATTGATTGATGTCTTAAAAAATAAGGAAGCTGGCATTAAACAAGAAAAATTCGTCATCAAAACTCATGCTGGTGAGTTCAGAAACTTAGGTGGAGTTGATAATTCTTCTTTTGATAAAGGGGATCAGAATTCTTAACTAGACTAAAATTTCATGTACAAGCTATTAAAGATTAGCCAGGTAATTAACCAGACTTAATTAGCCAGGTATATAAAGCTTCTCTTTTCTACTTTCTTGGAAGAAAACAGTTTGTCTACTGTAATGCATAGGTTTGCTGCTCCTGATGCAGAGACATTTTACTGCTCATGCCTTATTACAAGGTGTGGATAAATCTGCAGAAATCTAAAATGGGGATAACTTTTCTTTAGCTGTAAAATCTCAATTTTACTGGACTGTCCGTTTTTTCTCCTCCAGCTGTATAGGTACTGGGGGTGTGTTTTCTCTTAAAAATAAAGATGCTTTCAGAACATGTGAAATGTTTTCACCCTGCAGATCATTTTTGTTAATTATTAAATCAGTTGCTAGCTATGTTTTATATAGGTCGTTCCTAAAGTAATGCCTCCTATTTATTTCCATGGAAATGACAACAGATACAAAGAGCACAATAACAGTGTCTAATAGAGCAAATTTTCCAGCTACCAAACAGTTTTTCAGCATAGTCACTGGCGTTAGCCAGTTCATGCAGGTGAGCTAATTGTGATGCTCTTCATTTCGTAGTGTCACAGTTAGGCGTGACTGTCCAGAACGTGGCTTGTCTTTATGTTGCTACAGCTGAAATGAAGCACCCGCTGCCTCACTGTGTTGACATCCTCTGTTTGGTCTCTGTAAATGTTCAGCAAGTATCAGTGAATGTCAGTCAGTGCAGTTTTTTCCACAGAGGAATTCAGTGACACACCTTGGCTTCATATGCACTTCCATGTCAGATGCCATTCTGTCAGACTGCCCCTCTGTCTGCCATCTGTCACATGGCAACAAAATGTGATGGAATATTGATGGGAAGGTTCAACCTCTACTGCCATACCACCGAGATCTGCCTCTGGGCCAACATAATAAAATAGGTGGCATTACTCACAGAGCAGCCCTCGTAGTTCCTTTTCTAAGCTGCAGGAGGCAGCAGGGCACCGACTTTGGTAAGAACAATGGAACAGCTTCAACCAACACAATGATGTAGTGTGTGGAGGAGGAGTGGGGAAAAGAGGAAAGAAGGAGGCTTTTTGCATGTACTGGTTATGCAAGGAAATGTGAGAGCAGATGGTGGGATGGAAGTACTGCTCAAATCCCTCTACGAAGTGGGTCAGAGATACTATTTTTAATTAAAAAAAAAAAAAAGAGCAGGAAAATTGTAGTTGAACAAGAAAAATAATTGAAGCAGGAGGAGTATCTTCCTTTGTATGTACGTGGGGAAAAATGTCAAAAGTTTTATAGGTTTGCTCCAGGACTGATAAACCAGGTTCAGGTACTTCATGGCATCGCATTTGCATAGAAGCATCCTGAAACTCCCCATACACCACAGGAGTACATGCCCCTGAGATCATTCTTACACTTCTCTTAATTGCATAGCTCATTCACAACAGTGGTGAGTCAGTGTTATGAGTTCCTAAGTCATCTTCAGCTTTTATCTTTCTATTCTTGGGTTTCTTCATGGAGTCAAGTATAAAAACAAGTAATGTAGATTATTTTTAGTAGTGAGGCCTCTCCTGGTGAGCTGTGCTGAGATAATCTTCCTAAAATGCATCAGAGTCTCATGATCATTTGATTGATAGCACAATTGAAGAGGACCTGCTGAACTCAGATTCATTTAACAAGTTATAAACAGCAATGTAGCATTAAGAAGGTTTTAGACCTCTACAGGGTTTCCATTGAAAATTTGTTGGCAAGACTTTATCCTCTGAATTCTGTGTAAAGAAACATTCTGTCTTTGGTTTATGGGCTGTGGATAGGTATAGGCAGGCTGGTCGCTGAGGCTTTTAGCTCAAGGCGATGTGTAAAATGATGCTCTGCTCTCTATCTGTCCTATCCCTGGTCATCTTAAGTAGTTAAGCACTCTTTGGGTACATTGTGCTTCCTAGCTCTGTCAATAAGAAGATTCATGCTTAGGCTTCGTTCATGTGAAAACATAACGCTGGCGTGTGGTGGACAGGTTATCCCCAGATTCATCATCACTGATATTTAGCAGTCTACTTTTATTAAAAAAAAAAAGCAGTACACAGCTAACATACATACAAAATAAGCACAGCAACTTTTGTATGCTGATACCTATGAATATCTCCTCTTCTTTGACTTAATTCAGCACTCAGTAGGCTCTGAGTCCCTTATTATTTTATCAACTTGATATCATTTAAAGCATAATAGAAAATGAGATCTCCTAGAGCTACGCTGCTGCACAGTTAATTCCCCTCTGTAAAATTAGCAAAATGAATGATGTATGCACTGAATATGCATGTTAATTCTGAATTCCTCTATGGGTGATAAAGCAAGAGTTTTTCTATCTTACTACTGATATAGTTAAATGAGGAAAATCTTGTTTTGCATATAGGAATGCCCTGGCACATGAGTCTTGTTTTTGCTAGATTTATTTATGGCTGCTTCTATTAAGAAGAAAAACGTTGATGCTTGCATCCGGAGAAGTGAGGAAGGTTTTATCATAACTGTTGCTTCCTCTTCTTTCTTGGACCTTTATCTCACTTGTGTAGCAACTAGCTATTAGAAAAATGCATCACAAAAAAACCTATTCTTCTAAGTCTCCAAGTCTCTCAATTATTCTGAAGACAGTTAATCATCTTTGAAATTTACTACAGGAAACCACAGTTCTTTGGTTCACGTATGTCTGAAAGTTCAGGTGGGGCTTTTTAGCAGTCTGGCTTGTGCTGCTATTGAGTCAAGCTTAAATTAGCTTGTAAGGTGTTTGTGTTAAGTGCTTTGCTTGTTGGTTGTTTTTTTTTTCTAATGCAGTGTTACCACTGTACTGCTGCCAGCTAAAGTAAGAGTTTTGGTTGTTAGTGCATGTTATTTAGAGGTACAGAAATGCTTGAGCAGAATTATAGACAGCTCTGTGGCTGGAATACAGGATGTCAGTCAATTTTGACAGCTTAACCTACTATGCTTATTATGGTAGCGGTATCAACACTGGGAAATCTAAAAGTAAGAAAGTCTAGGCTAGTTTCACATACCTGCAGTGTGTGGTGTTCAGGTTAAAGGTGCTGGCATGTGCGTGTAAGTGAGTGCACTGAGGGAAGCATAAGGATTTGTTTTTCTGTATTAATTTTTTTTCTGTTGCCCAGTATATTTCTTCGAGTAGATCTAGTTTGTATGTGCTTCACGAACAAACTTCCACATGTCCTAGTATTTAAGTGGGCTCAGCAAATAGTTTACTACAAGTATTTATTAAAGTAGCAGTAATTGTCTGTAAAAATTGAGAAAGCTCCAACTGTTCTGTTTGCAGGAGGGAGCAGGTACCCATTAGTCTTTGCTGGCTCATATTTAATCCTGAGCTTGTTGGCACTTAATCTTTCTGCTTGGTAATATGCACAAGGTGTGGGACTCCAGCAGGCTTAGGCCCTGGGGTTTCAGAGTTCTATCTCTTCATCCACCAACCTGTTAGAAAGCTTTACTATTCTGTGGTAAAAGAGCATTGATGCAGGCCAAGTGGGGAAATTCCAGCCAGCAACATCCATGTGGGAACTTGGCAAGAGTTGGAGTTGGAAAGGCAAGGAACTTTCTCCTAAAAACTATGAATTCTGTGAGATTCTTTCTGTTGTCTCTTCTAACAATTGTTGAGTGGAAACTGGATATCCTGCACTGTGCTGGAGGACATAGTTGGCTTTGAATTCATATTTCTGTTAAATAGCTTGGTTTATCAGGTGGTTTATGATCAGTGTTATGCTATCTGAACGTATCTTTTGAAACTTATGTGTGCTGATTGGGCCATCAGTGTGTTAATCTGAATTGCTGTACTCAGTTGTATGAATGCACTTTAGATAATTATGACAATGTTATTTTGTTGATCTTTCTGAGTAGTAATCAGTTACTGACTTTCACAATTATCTCTCCTTTACCCATTCCACAGTTTTTCTTAAAGTAGAGGATGGTAGGCATTTATTATTATTATGCTCTAAGTTTTTTTTCTATTTAATCAAAGTTAGACACCAGAGGTAAAGGAAACCCAGGAAAACAGTAGATTTCCTTTTTTCCCCTCCTTTGCTTCTGTAGATTTAAAATCTTACCCTTAAAAATGTAGTTGCATATAGAAAGTAAAATCTACATGGGCAACTTAGTTATAAGGCACGCACCAGGTTTTATAATGTAGGTGCAGAAATTGCTTTATCTCCTGTGGTGAGATACTGACTGCTGCTTCTATCAGAGCAACTTGTTGGTTCAGTTTGTGCTTTACTTTCTAAACAGCGTTGTGCTTTGTTAGCCTATGTCTGTGTGATACATGGTTCTCATTTGATGTCTGTTCTGGTGTCTGGTTTTGTTCTTCTCGTCACCTGTCCCTTCCTTATTCTCCAAGGAAGAGAGTATGGAATGCACGATTTGGGGCAATGAAGCATCAGCAAAGCGTGCTCCTGGAACAATAATTGGCACTGGCAGGTATTCTCTATAGACAGACATACAATGACATTTAAATCTGCCACCGCAAATGGAGACTGAGCATTCAAGCATGTCTAGTCCAAAGATGGAAAAGAGAGAATATGTGAAAGACAAGAAATGGATCTGAAAACCAATGTAGTTTCTTTATAGATCCTTTTGTATAAATCTCACTTCCTTCAGTGGAAGGACAGGCAACCCTCTTTCACCTGGAAGAAAATCTGAAAGTCTGAATTGTTATTATGCAGTTAAAGTAGTCTTCTTTTTTCTTTTTCTCCCAGAATTTAACTGTGTGCTGACTTCTCTTATCACCTTTGGTTCTTATTTCTGTAAAATTATAGTCCTAGATCTTTGAATGCTTCTATTCTTTTGGAGCTTATTTACTGATAAAGTTTAAAACTTTCTGTTCTCTTTGCTGGTGTCTCTTCTAATGTCTGTAGGTGTCTATGAGCAAATGGGTGGATGCCTGGCAGTGCACAATTAATGTGTGCATTATTAGAAACCAGTTCTTCACTCAAACGCGCTTCGAAGTGTCAGGAGAAACTTTAGTGAATGAATCAGTCTGGTATTAAATTGTCACAAAGTATTCAGCAGACCCCATGTATTTTACTTGTGCATTAAAGTTCTCAACTTAGTATTTTTAATTGACTTTTTTTCTTACCATCACAGTAATGTTCTAATTTTTTTTAATTCAATCTGTGTGCAACGGATAAATATATAGCTATTTTTTTTAGTGTAGTTAAATACTGGTGCATGTCTTACATGGTTTTCCAAAGGAAATATCTGCTGGTGTTTACCTGTGCAAACTTTCACAATCCTACCCAAGGAAAAAAAAAATCTTAAATTGCATTTTATGGTACTGGTGATTCTTATTCATCCTTCTGTGAAGTATCGCTACGTCTTTAGTGAATTTGATACACCAGCTTGTAAGGAGGAATAAATTGCTATATGATGATTGATTTTGAACTGTGACAGTGGCACTTAAATCACACATTTTCCATGTCCGTAAGGCAAAGCTTACCGATTTCCACTTTGCTTAGTCTTAACTGTGGATCCACTTAATCTTCGTAAGGATTGACTGTGTTTCTGAAGACATGCCTGGTTTCCTTATGAAATTCCACTGCATTGGCTTGCCTGCTTCAGGTGACGTTAATCACAGCACATTTAGAAAGTGTTTTATGTTTATGTTGTTCATTGTTGTAAAGATTTGTGTTATGGTTATGCCAGGGTACCCCATAGTAGTTTAATGACAATGTACTGGTTGTCACAGAAGCACCCTGAAATATGCAGTGCTTGTTCAGAAAAAGTAAAATTGAATTTAAGGGAAATTACTGACGATGAGTGAAATACGTAATAAGGAGGGATTGCTTAAGTGTATACTCTCCATTTGAGTACTTAAGTCGAAACAAACCACACGTGTGGTCATTATTGTCTGCCTTCTTTTTGGCTGTCAGAGTGCAGCGCTGAAAAGGGAGTACTGTGTTAGCATTAGCTATATGCAGAGGCATCCATCAGACTTCTAGTAATGATTACTGTACTGTTTGGTTTCCTTGCTTCTCATTTCATTATAGACAGTCAAGTGTTTCACTGGGCTTCAGGAGTTGCATAAAAAACAAAATAGTGTTATAAAGGCGGAGAAACAAAATCTCCTATTTAAATACTTGAAAACAATGGTATCTCTTAAGACCATGTCATGTGGCCCAGCATTGCTATATGCTTAAGCTCATGAAATAATGAAATTGCAACATCAAAAAGCTTACTCATGTTGGTTGTCTGTATTGATTGGCTCTGTTTAAATAAGTGGAAAATCTCCCTCAAAGCACTGTGTGAAGTTTTAAATCCATTCTTGGATGCCTATCTGAAATGTAATCTCTGTTTAAGTTTATTATTACATGTCATTGGCATTGGCAGGAGATAAGAGTGAAAGATCTTGTTTAAACAAGGTCGTATAAAAGTTTCTTACAGGATCATTGAAGCCTGAGAGGAAAATATTTTTAAAGTAATTACATTTCCTCAGGAAAAACAACAACAACAAACCCCACATAACTATGGGTTGTTTGAATTGTTTTTCAGAGTTACTGCGATAGCCTCTGATTTGATACTTGAAAAGTAGTACCAGATTTACTAATAAATTTATGCAGTATCATTAAGTGGTATAACTCTTCAGTGTTCTTATCATCTTTTCTCTTTGGAGACTCTTCAAAGAGGCATCTGTTATGTAAGTGCCTGCAGTTGTTATCCAGATTCTGGTTTAAATTCTGTATTACTGTTACTACAGTTATTGCTTCCAGGCTTGACATTGGGTTTGTTTTTTATTAAATAGATAATATGAGGTTGCATAGATAGAAGACCAGTAATTCTCTTCCCCTGTTGTAATAATTGACACTTTGTTTTGCTGACAGAAATTACTGAGTTATCAGAGGAAGAACTGGATGCTCTCCAGTCTTTTTGCATCATTAAGATAAGGAGGGTGCTGCCGGAGCTGATCTCTAAACAGGCAAGTGGTGGCAAGTCAAGAAAGCAGCAGCATGGATTAATATCAAAGGCATCAGAGGCAAATGACTTGACCTGCCTTGTTCCCGATGGGCTAATGAACAGAATCCGTCTGAAAAACTTCCGGGAGACCATTAAACAGGTACTGTGTGTGATGATAACAGTGGTGATTTATGTTATCGACTGAGACTGGGATGGTCAGTTACTGCAGTCCACAGTATGCCCCAGAAGCCTTGTTTTCTCGTTACATTTGCACCCATTTTTTTTTTATAGAAGTATTCTGTATATTGCTAGATTATGTAGTCTTGTTAACTCCAGTATTAAAAGTATTTTTTTATCCCCTGCCCCCAGCTTTCTTCCTGTTAGACATTAGTAATATTGAAAATTAAAGCATGTCCAATAGAATCTTGGTTTCCTCAGTTCCTTTATTAACAATCAGCTGCGTCATCTTTATACAATTAGATGTGCTTTTCTTTTTCACCAGCCCAGTATATTTTCCCTCTTTTGTCAGATAGGCATTCTGACACAACTCTTCAACTCTGCATCTGTCCAGAGGATTGAGGCTGGTAGTATTTTGGCCAGCAATATTTGCATTCTCGCTTTGTGTGTGTAGATGGATTGGAATATGTGCTTATAGCAGTCATTATCTACAGATGCCTTTACTCATAAATCTGAGCTTTGGCAAATGCCTGTTCCGTGCTTGAAATTGGTACTGAATGTCTGGATTTGCCAAAGTGTGATTTTAAAAAAAAATATTACAAAAGAAAATGCTCTGAATAGCAATTATGGTCATTTATTTTACTTCCACTCTATCATATGTGCTGGTTTTAATCTGTTGCCATATAGCATAGCAAAAGTGACTGACATATTCCTCTGTTAGCTGGGTGAGCAGGATAGAATACTTTTAAGTCACTTCTGGCAAAATGATTCTTTGAGGCTACCTGCTGGAATCTCAACCAATATAAATAAGCAACCTACATTCTCTTATTCTATTGACACTAACCAACCCATCATTCTGTAGAATTCTTATTCCTTTTTCATTTGTATTACAGTGTAATAGTACATTTTCTAAGGAAAGTAAATTTGATTGCTGTGTCTACTTCTGTGTTTACCACCACGTAATAACATTTTTATGCAGAGGAGGAGAAATCAAGAGTAAGAATACAGAGGCTTGAGACATGGCTTTTTAGGACTGATTCCACTGCTCTCGTAGTAATGTATTAGGCCTATATAACAAGATGGAATCTGTGTAAATAAAATCAGATAAAAGTAATTCATAAGCATATTGGGATTTGTGTAATGTTATTAAATATGCTCAAGGTATCATGAAGAATAAACTAACAAATTAAATTAGTACCATTTATTTTTACAAAGAAAACTCCTAATAGAATTTCTTTGGATTCTGCTTTAGAGCTGCATGTAGATGTTTGAACCAATTGCTTCAGAATTTATTTTCCTCTTAAAACTTGTAAGGATAACCTCTGTGGCTTCTACTTAAGGCCTTATGCATATTATCAACATAGGTACTCAACAACAGCTTCATTACAGACAGGCTGTTGTATATGGCGGAATTATTGCTGATTAACAATTGCTGTTACTCAGTTGTGATGATCAAACCTTAGTACTCTCTTACCTTGCTGGAAACATGGGATAAAACACATTCATTTAACTTAATTGAGCCTTCAAGAATTAATATATTAGCTGTTGTGGAAGACTGGATATCATGCACAGACTAGCTCTCTGGAACGTTAATTACTCATCAGGCAGGAGTAACTAATGGCTGATGGTTCTCCTAATGTATTTGATGCTAACAAAGTATGCAGAGATTACACCGGTGAAATTGAAATTTATAATGAGCATCCACCCATGAGTTATACTACTTAAAGCGTTTTGTTGGCTGGTGTAACTGCTCACAGATGTGTTAACTTGCAATCATGTAACTTTTTTTGACTATTATTGTTAAGGTAGAAGAAATTAGTACTGTGTACACAGCCTCAAGTGTCAGGGAAACTCTGCCTGTTAGAGGAAGAACTAGTGCAGTACAGTTCAGTACTATGGCTCTGAGATACAGGTAATTTTAAATGAAGCTGTCTGTTATCAGTTGGAGAGGGCAATACATAAGGAAAAGCAAATATATTTAGTGTGAAGGCGTTCAGACAGGCTTATCAAGATGACACAGTGACAAAGGCTATGGAGTTATTTACAGCTGCCTACAAAAGAAAATATTCATCTTTAGACGCTGTTTATATCTGTATTTTATTGATTATTTTTAATGGAGTAGCCATCTTGCTAGGACAAACACTGCTCATTGCATCAAAGTCTCATCCTTCAGGTGACAGAAGCTCAAGTGCACAAATCTTCACTGTGCCCTGACTGTAAGAAGAAGAAGGCAGAGCTAGCCGAAATTGCCTTTCTCAGACAGAAGAAGATACTAATGGAAAGAGCTCTACTCCGGGAAAAATTGGAAGAACAAATTTACTCCAGAGTAAGCAAGTGTATAGAAGTGTTACTAAAAAAACCTGATACTCACTATAACTGAAGAATTCTTAAGCCAGATTTTTCCCTAATTTATAGTAATGTAATCAAATTGATCTGAATGCAGTACAGTTCGAAATGGAACTTGGCTCCATGTTGTTATGAAGCCATGAGGCTAGCATGCTAATCAAGTAATTTAAGTTTGCTTGATTTATATAAGCTGAAGGTCTTTTTCATGATGTCCTGGAACTGTTTTGGGTGCATTTTGATTAGTTCCCCACAGTTTTTCTGATGGACTGTCCAAAACAAAAAGGCAAATAACAGGATGATGTAGGAGTTAGCTCTTCCCATTCTAGTCTTTATCCAAATCCTTTGCTGTAAGAGCTGCTGAATAACGTACTGCAGTGTGCAGAGGCTGAGGCAGCTTGCTCCTTGGAGTCTCTTTCTGAGACTTTTTCTTAACCATGATAGGGATGTGATTTTCGTTATTTGTTTTTATTTTTTTTTTAATTTGATAACACTCAAAAAGCGACTTCTGGAAGAGAATTTGACTTTCTGCAAAGATAGCAGGTCATTACTGGTTATTCAGTTTGAATGCCAATGTTTTCCTGTTACAGTATTCATAGAAACATAGGTATGCTTGGTGTTTTCCCAAGTGTTTATTGCTCAAAGGTGCAGTGATATCAGCTTTAGAGTAGAGCTTTTGGTTTTGTCTGTGCCTGTGCATATTGGTGTTTTTTTTTCTTTCTGGTGGCATGTGTTTTTGTTTTTCCCTCAAAATTGACTTAATTTTGCCCAGTGACTGTCACTTTTTCCCAACTGAATATGGCAGAGGAAAGTAAGGCCTAATGAAAAATCTGTGGGGACTTAGAGAGGAGGAGGGGAAGAGTAGCTCTGCAGCAAGTCTTCTGTCATCTCTTCAGAAACACTTTGTGTAACATGTCACAGCCACATACCTTTAAGAGTTCTGTGTTTCTGCATATGCTGTGATAGAGTCTGGAAATGACTGATCTCTACTGTTCTCTACAGATGTGGTGAAACTTCTTTAAAGGATTGTCTTCTCAGTGCTAACATAGATTCATGCTTTATAGTTACACAATCTATTCCAGAAGGACTTTTCTGTAATGTAAGCTGGAATTTTTGGAATTCCCTGCCTGTTCTGTGGTTATTCTTCAGGATAATCTTTCTCAAGGAAGAGTTCTACCACTTCTTTATAAAAGAGTGAGACTGAAAGAAAGTTGATTCTGAGCAACAGATAGAAACAGCTCTCTGCATCTCCAAAACTTCTTTCTGTGTTTGTGAGCAGATTGGGAATTAGTGGACTGTACCACACATTCCATTTTTTGCTAATAATGCTGGCTTCCTGATTTTTTTCTTTTGCATCCATTTCATCTGTAGTTGAAATTTGAGAACTTCAGTCTTAAGTCAGGCTTCATTTTTCTTACTTTTTTTCCTTCTCTGAAAAGGGCAGCAGATTTTTTTTCCTTCACATCCCTGGGGAAGAAACCACTGGGGAGCAGCCGGTGTAGTATATGAGCTCCACAGTACTATTGAGCTCTTTGTCATCTGTGTTGGCAGCCATCCACAGAAGGTAGAAGTGATGTGTGGTCGCTAGTGACCAGTATAGCATAGCTTTCTGCTTGCATGCTGTATGGGCCAGATCACTAGCCACATTGTTCAACAAAGTTTTTAAACAAGATGCTTTAGAAATCCAGCAAAATTGTGATGATGGATACAGCCTACATAGTTTCTCTTGAGGGACTGGGTATAGCTTCCCGTGGCAGACCTATGATACAAGTACACGACAAATGGCTGAAATCCAAAACCTAATAATTTTCATCTCCCATTTTTATTTCAGGATGTGCTCAAGCTTATAGGAGAAACACTCAGAAGCCTTCCTAAACTTTCAGAGGATCCCAGGAACTTATGGCAAAAGCTGAAGGGCAAAGGTCAGAAAACTTAAAGCCTGAAAGTAGTAAACAAAAACTCAAGGACATAAAGTACTTGAAAAGTCTTCTGTGGGCAGCCACAAACTGAATGCTAGCTATTGTGGATGCAACTTGTCAGTGATGAATTGGGTGGAGGTTTAATATTTTTGCAGGTGGAACCAGATATACCCAGTGTGCTGAAGTCTGAGTTATGATTCAACTTTATACTTCCTCAAATGCAAATATTGTATTGTAATCCAGGTAGGTTGGCTTTTCAAATTATGAAAGCCAGCATTTTCTGTTATTAGTCTGATGAGCGATGAGTTTTTTTTGTTGTTGTTTTATTATTACAACTTTTTTTTTGTTAGGATTGCTTGTGTGATATCAGAACAGCTCACATCCATAAGAAAAATGATTCTGTTTTCTAGAGCAAGGAGGTATAATTATTGGGTTTCAGCTCAATCTTTGCCCACTGTCTTGTGCTAAATTGGAAGTGAGAGTCCCAAATGAAGGAGAAAAAGCAAGTTGCAAAGTAACTGTAGAAAGAAGTAAAATGAAATGGGGTATTTATAGAACTGAAATAATGAGGCTATAACAGAAATTAATCTGTAACACTGAGGATGCCAACAGGACAAATGATAATAAATTAATCATAGAACCTGTCTAGGTTAGGTGTCTGGGAGGAGAAAATATAAGTTTAAAATGGCATAAGGTGTCAAATAGTATTTTTGGCAGTTTTTAATATACTTTGGAATTTGTTGTAATTATACAGTGGTTTTCAAGATGGCAAAGACTATCTTTCAAAGAACGTATCTGGATGAAAGCTGAGTATGCAGTATGCATCCAAATAAAATGGCTGGGGAGCTCAATGGGTTAGACAACAAAATCATTATCTTCACTGCAGCCTAAAAAGATACTTGCTGCTCTTTGGGCATGAGTGCACCTCAGCTTTCTGATTATTGCTGACAGCAAGAGCTCATTGCATTGCTCATGCAGTGACCTTGTGGCCATTGGACTTTCATGAGTCACAGTTACTGACTCTCAGTCTCTGGTTTCCTGGTTTCTGTGCACTTAGATCTCTTGAAGGGAATATCCTTATCTATGAACTGAGTGCATAAAGGATATAGCTGTTTAATAGTTCAGTTGCTTAATAAGAAAAATAGGATAACAGTTCACTTTTTTAAAAAACTATTTTGGGGCATGAATATGTACTATTGCAGTTGATTTTGTATTTTATATCCTTCTAATTATTTTCTTAAATGCGCTTATATTGTTTTTAAGAGTGCTGTTCAGACTCTTGCTTTCATTTACCACAAACCAG
This sequence comes from Gallus gallus, assembly GCF_016699485.2. NCBI lineage: Eukaryota > Metazoa > Chordata > Aves > Galliformes > Phasianidae > Gallus > Gallus gallus. The sequence goes on along the minus strand of NC_052535.1, from coordinate 11,517,409 downwards.
TGAAGAGCCTGAAAAGAAGTGGGTCTATCTAGCTATATCCCAGCATTTATGTTAGCAGATGTCTGCCTTTTGGTGCTTAAAACCCCACCTTGAATGAATTGATCCTGAGTAGATTGAACCCCAAGTGGAAACATAATGTAACCCTAAATTCTTCAAAGCTAGTTGTCCTCATTCCTTTCTTTGTGGTTTGTTCTGGTTTCTTGTAAGCCAGTGGGTTTTGTAGTCCATTAAATATTCCCTGAAAGGTGGCTTTAATTTTTAAATTGTCACTGCAGGTTATATAGCTACATACATAATGAGCAAGTTCCTGCTTGGTTTTTCACGTTACTCTCTGATCCTTAGAAATGTTTCAATCCCTTAAATCTCCTACCTTCTAACCTTTTAAGCCTATTCATTTTATATACACCATCTCTGCTCCTTATTTAGCTTTGGACTACACTCCTTGTTTCTCTTGAGTCTTTTGAAGTCTCTGATGATCTGCGTAGGCAAAAGACATACAGTATTCCACAGTAGTCTATGTAGATTCTCATGAGGCCTGTCACATATATAGAACTGGTAATCAGGAATAATTCTTTGAAAATGTGATTGTTGTTGTTGCCAGTGAATACATCTTTCAGCCCTTACAAAAAGAATTTTGAGGCTCTTAAAGATGGGCTGATTATTTTTATAGGGAAAAAAAAATACATGTTGGTATTTTGCTTTCAATGTATAGATCTTTTTATGAGAATACTGAAATATTTCTGTCCAACTCTTTCCTCAAACCTTTATGTAAATGCATTGTTAAGTGAATTATACATTAGTTATTTGGGCTAGGTGTCTGACAATATTGTATCTGTAAAATAGTGCTCACATTCCCATCTCACAGAGGCTGTACAGTTCTCTGTTTGCATAAATGTCACAAAGGCATCTCGAGCAGCTCCCCTGAAAAAGTCAAAGCCTATATTGCTTATGTCTTTTGCTTGCCTCTTCCTACTGCTCACTGCAGTTATTTCCTTTGACTCAGATATCTGAATGCTTGTCTTGTGTTTTCCTGTAGCAGATACTAAGGATGTGAAATGGAATGAACGATCTGGATATCTCAATTTATTTCATAATCCTGTAGTGTTTGAGAGTAGTGATCCAAAAACTCTGACGTGGTGGCCAATAGAAAACAACAGCAACAGTAAATTGTCTCTTTCTGCTCATAGGAGCTTCCCCTCTTGTACCATCCTCAGCAGTACATCTTTGTTTTGATCCAAAGAAACACTATAAAACTATGTACAAGAAATATTTATTAATATGTAATATAAAATATCCCTTGTTGGTGCTTGCTGGGCCGTAAAAGGAGTAATGTTGGATCAAGGGTGATCCATGTGTTATAGCTGTAGAACTGCAAGAAATTAATCTGTCTACTGCTAGAAGTTCTGGAGCTTTTGCTTTCTGGCTTTCATGGTACACATAATTGTGTTATGTATTCTAAGAAATTATTGGTGATGTAGAATAGGTTATTTCTCTGAACCTTGTACTAACTTGGAAGGGTTTTTCACATATGCATTGTTTTGTTATATATATGCTGATAACTGATTTCACGTTGTTATTCTTTATTATTGTCTGTTCGGATAAAATTATGTTCCTCAAATTACCATTGAAGTCAGTTTCTTGTGGACTTTGGCAGTATGATTTCCACTTTCACTCTCCTCGTTTCTCTGTAGGAAAGCTGAACCTGACATCCAAGCTCAGTCATTTTGTGGTCTTGTTTTCAACCATCTGTTGGGGCATAGGATTTTAGACTTGTTTCTCCCCAAGGATATACTGTCATCTCACTCACAATAGTTTACTGGCACTCACTTGATAGAAATGAAGCTTCACTGTAATTAACTTGCCTGGATATGGATTTCCAGATACCTGTGTGCTTTAGTCACCTGCCAGGTTAAACCACAGCACTGTGAAATGCACAGTCACTGAATGTTCAAAGCCGGGAGGTCATCATATCCCTTCTTGGGCAGGGCTATGTGGAGTAGGTGGGACCTGGTCCTACAGCTCCTGTAATCCTTATGTCAATCTTGCATCTTTAAAGCTGTATTAGAAAATGAAATGCTTCAGGCTCCCTAGGGGCCACTGCCTCTTCATAAATCCATCTCAGTCATAATTCTGTTGCACGACGAGACTTTCTTCAAGAATTTCTTGTTTTTAAGCACAACCAGTTTGATCAGGTTCCAAGAAGAGGATCTGAAACCCTTTTGTTCATACTGGGAGCTTGACAGAAACTTTGATCTGGTGCCATTCAAGACAAGTTGCTGCTGGAAGGGATCACGTCTCACTGCCATGCTGTTAGGTGACACAGTACCCAGATTCTTCTTCAGGAAAAATCTGAACTATCACTTTCTGTGCAGTTACTCTAAATCATATATGTAGGTGTCAGGAAGAGTGCTTACAGCTATGTATATTTAAAACATTTTGAAATATACATGTGTTCTCCAAATTGTGATTTATTACTATTCATTATGATTTTCAGAAAATGACTTTTTATTGTCTTCACTCAATAAAAACTAACGTCACCGTAATGCGTGCAGATGGAACGGCATGCAACAGTGTTTAGAAAAAAGTATAAATAAATTTGTGAGTATATATAAATCCTACAGATACTAAGTTAGCAGTGTTTTTATGCAACCAGCTAACTGTTCCTTTTTGCCATGCAACTGATTCTGGAGCTCTTTGCCTGCACCAGCAGCAATGTGATCTGTGTGGGGAGAGGCTGGGAAATGAGGGGGAGTGTTTCCTTCTGTCAGTGAGGTACCAGCTCCTGTCATTTGAGGGGTCTGTAGAATTGGTCAAAATACCTCTTAAAAATATATATATATATATATATCTCCAGCTTATGGGCATGGATATCCTCTGCTTATTTATTCATTTATTTTGTAATAAAATAGTACTGTTTGTTCTCACATAGACTAGTGTGTGTGATTCATAAATAGTTGTAAAGCATGTAACAGATCCCTTTAGAATATTCTGTGAAAATTCATATCTTTAGTTGATAGCACTTTAAGAACATTTACATCCTTCATCTTGACATTTTTAAATAGAACATTTTTTTGCCTACAGAAGTTTACAGCATCATCACAGTATTATAGCTTGTTTAAAAATACATACAGCATCAATGGTAATTGCAAGCAAGCTGTATACTTGAGCACGGATTTTGTTTGTAATTGTACATGTTTTATACTTGTTAAAACAATTACATATATTAGTATTACATCCACCACTTTGTTAGAAAATATTACTTATATGCTACTCACAATAGAGCTGTCATTTTTCTGAGACATATTACAGGCTATGAAAATAGAAACACACCATTATATAGTTGGTTTAAAAATAATTACAAGCCCAATTGGAAAAAAAAAAAGAAAGTTATGTTAGGCTTGCTCTTGGTAAGATAGGTTCTACTAACATTGTATGTCCTTAATCCACTTGTGGTTGGAATGCCACTAGCACCTCTCAGCACTGAATGATCAATGAAAGCAAACGCTGACTGACGGCTTGCAAGCAAACTCAGGGCTTGAGCCTGCATGCATCTGTCACTGAAGGCAAAGTTCTTCAGTTATAAGCTTGCAGAGCCAGGCTGTTGCTTGCTGAATATCTGTGAATCTAATTTACTTAAGGTTACAACTGGATTTCAAAATCTTCAGGTGGATGGTTAGGTGAGTGCAAGGCAACGCAACTCCATTGATTTCTATCAGCTGCGTTGGTAGCATTAACCAACATCTGACCTTTTGCCTTCCGTGGGCCAATGGATTTTTGAAAAGACAGCAGTGACAGAGTTCAACTTTCTGTATTAGTAATACAGTAGAGATTAAAAATACAAGTTCGTGTCGGTTTTACTTCACACAAATGAGACTAAATATATAAATATATATAATAAAGCTGTAGGAAATCTCCAAACTGCTAACAACTCTTATAAATGAGATAAAACAAGGATATATTTGCTTGGAAATTTCATAGTTGCCATTCTTTTTATTATTTCTAGGTAATGCAACAATATTTTGTTGGATCCTTTTTTCTTTTATGAAACGAGTCCAGGCGTGCTTTGAAAAATGCTCCTTTCGTGGTCTTTCTGATATTCCTCTTGTGCTTTCTGCAGTTTTTTATCTCTGAGTTTCCACTTGTGAAAGCAGTAGGTTACTAGGGATGTCATTATCAAAGAGAAAATAATAATCAGCACTACTATCAGTGCAATAGTGGATGAGAGGGACCCCTCTAGCTGCTTATTTTCAGTGTCTCTTGTTGTGTTTAATTTAGCAAAGTTCTCATATTCTGTTGAGGCCAGAAGTGTGGGTACAGGAACTTCTTTGAACTTGGGCCTCATTGGGATTCAGTAGCTTTTCTCACTCAGTCCAAATTTCTGAAGAAGCAAGAACTATGGTTCCCTTGTCACTTGTGACATTCATAAGACAGTTTTCTCCTCGGGTTCTCCAGACATAGATGAGGCTCAGAAGTTTTGTTTGTTTTGGAAGCCGGGTAGTGTGGGAATAACAGTAAGTGTCACAAAGCTAACAGCACAGGTCATCTACATCCAGAGTTCTGAAGTCAGAAACCTCTGTGCACCGCTCTCTTCTTTATTGAGATGTGAGGGAGAGCTGCTTGTTTGACTGCCAGTTTGTGATCCTTTGTCTTTTTAAACAGATAATTGAAGAAAATGAATCAGTTTCCCAGAAGCATTGTGGTGGCAGAGCTGATCCTCAGGCTTAAAAAAAAAGCCAACAACCCACAAGGTCTGCAACAAGTGTAGTTTGTATCTTGCACGTTTGTTCAGCGAGGGGTTTTTTCTCTTTCCCCAAATATTCTTAAGAGTGTGTGAAATCAAAGGCAGATTTGTTTGCTGAGGGGCAGGCTTGGTTCTGCTAACATCATAGGCATTAACAAAATCAGCTACAAAACAGCTCTGATGTTAATGAACAGTTATTTTTATTTTTGTTTTTCTCTCTTCTTTGATATTTGCTCTCACACTCAGTTTGTCCAGAGAGGATTTTGGTTTGGGAACTTTGTTGTTGGTATACTGGAGTTTAGATGTCCTCACTGATTGCAAATCTCGAATCTAGAAAAATGACCTAGGTAAAAAAAAAAATGACATAGGATTACTAAAGAGGTGAACTCCCCTACAGGCACTGAATTAATAATTCTGATACAATTTCAATTACATTTAAGTTGGTTGGCTTTGATACATGCTATGTGTGACAAATCCTGAAATATGTATTCATCTGAGCACTTCTGAAGTTAAAAGAGCTGGTACAAGGAGGGGTTTGCATTGTCTGCCCTCTACCCCTCGTCGTAGTTCTCATCTTAAAGTTAAACCTGATGGGGTTTAAGGCTGGCCCATTCTTACTGGTTTCTGCTTCTGCTCAGGACAGTAGGATTTGGCCAAGGTTATTTTAATTTGAGGAGCTGTAAGCACTTTCAGAGCTATTTATTTCAAATAACAGATTGTTCTAAACCCCCTCCACCCCACTCCCAAATGCTTTGAGGCCAAAATTAGGTTTCAAAGATCCTGCAGCATAACTGTTTGTTCGGAGATGCTCTGTTCCATAGGATGCAATTGTAATTCATCCTCTTTATCAAAAATCTGTGGCTCATCCCACTCAGGCTAGCAGAGAACTGAGGGTCTCTTTTACTAATTAGCAGTGTTTTCAGCAGCACATTCTTGTTAGTAATAAAGACTGTTTACTATAAATCAGTATTCTGTTGATATTAAAAGATGTAAATGAGCAGTTCTTGCCAGTTTGGAACAATATGTTCACATAGTCAAAAATAAATGCTGATTTTAAAGAAGGTTTAACAGCCAGATTTTACTGTTGTTTAGGACAAAAAATACGTGTTTGTAAAGCTTACTGAAAGTTTTCCATTTAAGAAAACAAGTGCAACAGACCATAACTTTAATGAATGTCTGCATGTTGTATTACTGGCAAGGGGTATATAAGGAGATTATGAGCAATAGAATATTTTAGTGGTACCTTGTTATGTATTCAGCAGCTTTCTCAGGTAGCCAGAAGAAATAGCAAGAAAATAACTTAAGAAACTGAGTAAATGCCCTTGTGTTTTATGAAGTAGCTGTGTCCACCACCCACATGGAAGTCCAGGAGGGTGGAAATGTCTCAGCACAAATGAAAATCAGATGATGATGTACTTGCCTGAACCTGTATTTCATCTCATCTGTATCCACAGCTATCAGATTCCTACAGGGAAGAAGTAAAGTCATTAAGCATTGGGTTCTGCACAGTACTGTTCCAGAGATGTGACTGGGTGTTACCTGTAATTCCATTTCATAATCAGTTTAGATACACATCTTCAAAAACAAAACAAAAATGCTTTGACTTTTAAGGTCTGCAAAGTATTACTTGGGCTTAACCTGAATTTGAGGAGAAGGAGGCTGCTTTTATGGACAAATCCCTGCCCTTCAAAACAGATTGACTGAGGGTTCAGTTTGTGGTGGTTCTGTGCCCTATGAGTGACTGTGACGAAACCAATCAGTATCTGCCAGTAACACAGAATCATTAAGGTTAGAAAAGACCTCTAAGATCATCTAATCCCACTGTCAATCCATTCCCACTAACCCTGTCCCTTGGAGCCATATCTACACGTTTCTTGAAAACTTCTGGCAACTGTGACTCTAATGTCTCCCTAGACAGCCTGTTCCAGTGCCTCTCCAGTCCTTCTGAGAATTTTTTTGATATCCAACCTGAACGTCCCCTGGTGCAATTTGAGGCTATTACCTCTTGTTCTATCACCAGTTACCTGAGAAAAGAAGCTGACCCTCCCCACCTCCACAACCTCCTTTCAGGCGAGTTGTAGAGAGTGGTAAGGTCTCCCCTGGGCCTTCTCTTCTCCAGACTAAACAATCTCAATTCTCTTAGCTACTACTCATAACATTTGTGCTCCAGATCCTTCACAGCTTCGTTGCCCTTCTCTGGACATGCTATAGGGCCTCAGTGGTTTTCTTGTAGTGAGGGGCCCAGTACTGAACACAGTACTTGAGATGTGGCCTCACCAGAGCTGAGTACAAGGATACAGTCACCTCTCAGCTCCTGCTGGCTGCACTGTTTCTGATCCAAGCTGGAGTGCCATTGGCATTCTTGGCCACTTGGGCGTGCTTCTGGCTCCTGTTCAGCTGGCTGTCCACTAACAGCCCAGATCCTTTTCCTCCATGCAGTTTGCCAGCCATTCTGCCCCACGTGGTCATAGGAGAGGAGGGTGGTCAAGCAGGACCTGCCTTTCACAAATCTATGCTGGCTAGACCTGATCATCTGGATCACACGTGCTTTGTAATCTAATTCAAGATATCTGCTTCGTGACCTTCCCCAACAGAAAGGTCAGGCTGACAGGTCTGTAGTTCCTCCTTCCAATTATTTATGTAGACAGGCATCACGCTGGCCCAGTTTTCTGGGACCTCCCCAGTTGACTAGGACTGCTGATAAATGCTGGAGAGTGTCTTGGCAACCACTTCTTCCAGCTACTTAAGCGCCCTTGAGTGGATCCCATCTGGCGTTATGGACTTGTTACAGTCCAGGTAGAGTAGTAGGTTGCTAACTGTTTCCTCTACGATTATGACGGGTTTATTTTGCTCCCCATCCCTATCTTCCAGCTCAGGGGGTAATATTATGGCAATGGTAACTCTCCTTTTGCTTTTAAACTTCTTGGGGGCAAAGATTGCTTTACCTCATTCCTTGATATTACTATATTTTTCTCTTATCAAAGGCTCTAGTGCCATTCAGAGCCTCACACTCTGCAGTAATGTAGTGCTGTATCTGAAGCAGAAAAAAATAGAGGGATGAAAAACTGAGCTTTTTTAATCCATTGTTGTATTTTCCCGTCATGCATGCAAGAACCACAAAGAGGTGGGAAGTAGGATTCATTGCAAGCCAGCACACTGCCCAAACTGGTTTGAGCTTACTAGCTACTGCAGTGTTGCTCCTCCCTCTGCTAATTGAATCGGAAGAGCCCTAAACTAGTAAGGGCTGGAGAACTGTGAAAACTGGGGCATGGTGAAGCTGGAGAAATGAGTAGAGGGGAAATAACACGAAGTTTAACAAGGGGAAATGCAAAGATATGATCCTGGAGAGGAATAACTTTATGCAAAGTGTGCGTTGATGGCCACCCAGCTAGGAAGCAGTTTTGCAGAGCAGGACCTGGTGTTCTGGTGGACACCTAGCAAAACGTGAGCCAGCTGCATGCTCAATGCCACCCTGAGATGCATTATAAAGAGCATCTCCGGCAAGTTGAGAAGATGATTATTCATTTCTACAAAGCACTGGAGAGACCACAGTAGCAGCAGTGGTAAATGTCATAGCACAGCTCACATTACAACGTCCTACTGAGATTTTGGTTTCTGAAAAAGAGTCAAACCTCTAGCATTATGCTTAAGTTTAGAGAGGACTGTTCACATTATCTGTAATTGTTGTATTAAGTACACACACACTGAATATATGTTTCATTTTCCATCTACTGAAGACTTACTGTCTATATGTTCTCTTGAGGAAACTTTCCATTAAAAAAATACCCAAAACATTCTTCAATATCTATGCTCTGATTTAATTCAAACAGAGAATAAATTGTTCTTACATTGTTGGGTTGTTTGCATGTGTGAGTCATAAGTCTACAGTGTGTTTTGTCTGAGAATTATAAATATGCAAACTAGTATCTCAGGAATTTCCATTAACATTTAATAGCATATATTAGAACGGTTCAGGTGTTTACAAAAGAAAAAAAAAGGGATTTTTGGCCTGGAACAAACAATGAACTGGGTTTGTTTGAACAAACTTTTAATGCTTTTAATGCAAGCGTATTAAAATATCTGTAAGCTAAAGACATGGTATTTGTCCTTACCTAGACACGGGCTTTGTTAGCATGGCTCATCTTTTCATATCTTTATGTTTTAGCAAGCTAATATGTGAAGCAAAAGTTGGTATAAGCTCAGAAGGACAAAATGTGCTCCTCATTTTGGAATGTCCTCGAGACAGCCATTGTCTTTCATTTGGTTTTCCGAGTTTGATTTCTGAAAGTTGCATACAACATACAGGGGAGATACGAAGGGCATTAGTGACAAATTAATCTCAAATTTCGGTTATTGGTGTCTGTCAAATGCTGAAGTATGAAAAGAAGTAAGACTGTTCATCATCAGCTTTTTTTTTACTCCTGAGACTTCTGAGACTTTTTTTTTACACTGAGACTCCTTTGCATTTTATGTGGGCAAAACTTACCTCTCTGTTTGATAGTGATTTGGTAATGAATAACGTTGTCATCAGTGTTTTTAATAAAAAGAATAATGAGAACTTACACTGAATCCTAAAAAGCACATAAAATCAAAATGCTCATTTGAAGACCAGACTTGCACTTGTATGGAGTTTTAGTTGCCAATGTTTTGGGTTTTTTTTTTATTTTCCTGTTAGGATAACTCTGTTTTCTGATTCTTTGTTTCAGCTGAAGGAACGACTGCATTCTGTGAACATCTGAAATCTTCAGCTTCATTGAAAGAATGAGGGCCAGAAATTTTAAGTGAGGTACTGCAGTTTTGTTGTTTTGATAGGAAGCCAATTGTTAACCTTTAGGTTAACTCAGATATCTTTCCTGTGACTTTTTGGTTTTATTCATGGAGGAAGAAAGGTTGATAAGCACATGTAAACCAGCAGAAAGCGAGGCAATTTTATGATAGTGTTCTCAAGTGAACACAAAAGCATCTTTTCAAAGATCACTGACCTGAAACTATAAACCTACTCCTTGTGAATTAATATCAAAAATCTCTTTGCTTGCAGGAGGAGGAGAATCTTTGGTTTCTATCTTGTGTGTCTCTTTCATGTGCTCAAGCATACACAGCATTTTCAAATCAAATGCTGAATTCCTTCTAGCATTTCTATCATCTTTAATAAGTATTGGCTTTTTAATGTAGTTTCAGGCTTGCTTTCTTTCTGCCTTCAACTTGTAAATTTTCTGCTGCCTTTCAAATTGTATCTTCTGTTTTCATTGCATTACAGAAGATTGTGCTTCCTCTCTCCATATTTGCATCTTTTTGATGTGAAAACATTTTTATGAAATGTATCCGTCATGTACTAAACCTGATATGTAAATGATTCTTTTCTCCTCCTTCAGAGCTAGTGTAGCAAGGCACCTACTAATACACTTGTGCACAAAATTGCAGATGAAAGCTGGAGTGGGAGTGAGAGCAAATGAAAGCAGAGATGAGATAGGAAGGAACAGGAGAAGAGTAGAAGGGAGGAAGGACTTCAGAAAGTGAGATGTAGCAATGAGGAAAGACTTCAGAAAGTTAGGTGTAGCATTAAGTTGCTACTTATTTTTCACTGCATCATCTATACACTTTTATATAAGAACAAGGGACAGATTTCATGGGTATTTTAAATATGTACATAAGACCACCGTAGACATTTGATACGTTTTACACCGTCTAATTGGACAAGAGGAATGACTTAGAAGTAAAAGAGGGGAAATTTAGGTAAGCTGTTAGGGAGAAGCTTATTCAGAAGGTGGTGAAGCACTGGCACTGCTGCCCAGGGAAGCTGTGGGTGCCCCATGCCTGGTGGCATTCAAGGCCAGGCTGCATGGGGCCCTGAGCAGACTGGTATGGTGGGTGGTAATCCTGCCTGTGGCAGGGGGTATGAACTAGATGATCTTCAAGGTCCCCTCCAACCTAAACCATTCTATGATTCTTTGATTTTCAAAATGCTTATACAAACTAGTACAGATCTGTCTTTATCTTTGGATGCTTAAAATACATTTGGAAATCTTGAGGTTTCAAGTCTGATCAGGTTTCAGCTGAGAGCCAGCTAGGTTTCATAATTCCCAGTAGGTTCTGTGTACTTTGAGGGCATGGGCTTAAATAATAAACATTGGGTTGCTACAGCACAGCAGCTTACTTCGGGTTGTGTTTATAACATATCGCTGGATGTGTAAGTGTTAAGCACCATAGATTTATTGGAGCGATCCTAAAATGAAACAACCTTTTTTTTGTTTGTTTGTCTTCCTTGTAAATCTAAAAACAAAATCCAAAATTGATCTGTATTAGATTTTTACACTGAATCATTCCTCAGCAACTTGATTTCTGTGATACCCTTACTATTACATGCAGTGATAAAACAGGCAACTTAAATGCAAATTTAAACAAGTCAGTTAGTTTTTTTTAATTGAGGACATAAACTTCTGCCCCTGTCTCTTAGAATGCTTTACTCAATTTTTATCCTAGTGAGCAAGAAAACTTTGCTTTTAGCAGTTGTTCAGCCTGCTCTGTTTTCATTATACTTTGGGATACAGTGTAAGTTTTCTTGACTATCTTAAGGTTTTGTTTTGAAGTTTCCTCCTCACCCATTCAAGAGGAGAAAAAGACTGCAAGTTTTGGAAGCATTTGCATTACCTCATTCCAACACTGATCAGATCTGTAAATCAACAGAAGGTTTAATCTCATTCCTGTAAAAGGAATGATATCTATTGGGATTCTGATTGTCCTTAAAGCTGCAAAATGCATTGATAACTTTGAGGGACAGACTGTGTATGACAAAAACAACTTTAGTGCAGATCCTGATACCATCTTACCTTGCATTGCGAGATGCTGAGCAAAACAGCCTCTGCTGATTCAGATGGAAGCTGCAGGCTGTAAGCTCTGTTTAGGATGTTTGCTCTTTAGTTATTCCAGAACAACTGACGTGGGCAGGTGTCTATGCTTAATGTGGACTGTAAATGTAACATACTATTTTTTTGGGCATTTAGTTTATAGGAACCCATATGGAGCTACTTCTGCTTTTTTTTTTTTTTTTTTAAAGGTTTTAATTTTAAGTAATTGCTGAAGAGTAGGGTAATTGAAGCAACTGACTCGTGAGACTTAAACTCTCTCTGAAATTGATACTTATCCCACTGGTTTGATTAGTGACTCCTCATGATAGTGTAACACACTCATTTAGCATAAGTATGATTTGATAAATGCCAGTAGCTTTTCAGGTGTGATTACAGCCTTCTCGTAACTGCATGCTTTTGCAAATACTGCTTTTTGTGCCTGCAAAATTCAAATCCTTGTGGAAGTTATTGATGCCTGTTACCATTAAGAAACTGCAACTAAATCATGCTGTACACCGAATGCTTGACAAATTCCCATCTCAAATCAGTGCTAGCAAAATGTACCTGCTTTGTCTATATAGTGGTGTAAAGAAAGTTTATCATCCTGATCGATGAAATCTTAGTATAACGTTTTTAGGGTAGCTTTGAAACTGAGTATTAAAAGCTCCCCATTGGCATGCTGACTGAGGCTTATGAATGCTGCGATAGAACATGTTGGGAAGAGACAGACATAGTCTCTTAGCCCTTTCAAGTGCTCATATCTGGGGAAGGGGTTGGAGTCTATTTTTTTGGTTTTGAATTTGAAAAACAGTGCTGTATCATAGTGCTGTTCTTTAAACAGTTGAGCAGATCTGTGCCTTTGTGATGTTCATCTGGAAATAGTTTTTTGAAATGCAGTGTAACCTACGTCGGGATTTCTTCTCTCAAGACAGCACACAACATTCCTCTTCTCAGAGGATGGATTTTCCAGATAAGCCACCCTCTGGTGTTCCTTACAAAGGACCAATCTTCTATTGCCAGCTGTAAAATGTATCCTCTAAAAAATACATGCTTTTTTTTCCCTTTGAGATTTTTTTTGTGTTTACTTTTTTTTCTAATTTAGTTGGTATTCATTTCTTTTGCACAACATTCTTCCCTGCTCTTTCCAAACTCCCTTCAAAACTAGGGGCAGTTACAGCCTGTGACTTAGAGAGGCAGCCGGTATATTCTTTCATTAGTCTGTATTTTAAATGTTATTCTATGAAAACACAAGTCCTGAAGTACAAACAATTCCTTAGTCCACACTGATGCTTCAACTCTGGTTTTTCCATTTGTCCGTTTCTAGGATCAGTTTGTTCTTATGCTCTGTTTTACATTTTTTTGAGTCAGAGCAAATACTTACCAGTCCCGGTCCAAGCAGATTGTTTAACTGTTCTTTTGAATCCCAGGATAAGTGAAAACTTGAAAGCAGTTTAGAGCTGAATTCAAATGAACAAAATCCTAAGAAGCTTTGTAAAATAGAATTTGAAGACAATCAGTAGCCTTTTCATTACAGTCTCATTTTCTTTGCAGGTGAAGGAAGAATTCTGATTCTGGGCTAATTGGTTGTGAAAAGAAGATGAACAAATGAGATCTGTTTATTTTTTATCCCTCTCTTGCCTCCTTTTTTAATCTTCTCCTTTTTTCTGCTTCCCTACTGCTGGTAAGGAATGCAATTACGGATGGGACACTTTACAGCCTTTCTATAAAATCTGCCAAGATTGAAACTCCCGCAGGGATAACATTTTTTTAAATGTACCGAAGAGCAAGAGATTGTTTGAACATTCAAATGTTCATCCAACTCATCTAAAAAGAAAACTCTTCTCTTTCCAGCCAGTGTGCCTGTTCTTGATGGATGGCTCCAGTCTCCAGTCTAGGACTACAACATATTCAGTACTCTGGGGATTTTATCTTTAAAATTGTGCAAGAGAAATACCAAGTTAAAGGGTGGGAGGAAGCAGAGGGGGATAGAGGAGGAGTGACGAATGTCATTTGTGATGCAGCTACTTCGTACGTTTCTGGAATAAGATCACATTTATTTCCCCATGACTTGTCATGGTCTGGGACGGTCTCTGTTGAAATTGAGAGTTCTAGGTAGGCAGTGAGCACCCTTCTCCTCTGCTGCCCTCTCCTCCCCTTTCCCAGAATTAAAGCACAGGTGCTTTGTCTCTTAGGCAAAAAGAGCCAGTGTGCTGTCAGCTGGTCCCTGCGCTGAGCCTAAAGGAGTAGGCAGTGGGGGAAAAGGGAATAAAGATTTCCTTTAGGGACTCGGTGCTTATTAGTGTAGATAGGCTTTTGTTTTAGCTTGAAATCACATCCCAAACTGGGTGCAAGTTATGTGAAATGCATTTGAGGTAGCACATTAGAGGCAGTGAGTGCAGTGCTTCAGCTGTGAGTGGGAGGGGATGCAGGGCACTGAGGGGGACCCCTTTGTGTGGGTTGCAGGGTTTGGTCTGCATGCACAGCAAGATGTACTGACCCGGTATGGGCATAGAGGGCAAGGAGTGGGCACATCTTGTAGGTGAGCAAAGGGCTGGGGCTCCCTGGGCTATAGGTGAGCAAAGGGCTGGGGCTCCTGGGGCTGTAGGTGAACAAAGAGACTGGGGGACCTGAGCTGTGCTCCTGCAGCCCTGGATGCTGTGCTGCACAGTGCTGTGCCGTGCCAGCTCCGCATGCCGGTACCGCGGTGCCGTGCCATGCCAACCCTTCACGCTTGGGTACCGGCCATGGCACCGGGTTCCGCACCGTGCCGGCCCCACGTGCCAACCACCGCACCGTGCTGTCCGGTGGGAGGCTGCGGAGGGCTGAGCCAGATGCAGCTGCTCTCCACGGCACCTGCCTGCCCAGCCAGGCAAGAAGCACGTCTGCAGCGGGCAGTTTCATTGCTCGGGCTTTTTTTGCTGCCGTGTTTTGCACCCCATAATGGGAATATCAGCTTTATCGGGAAAACAGCTCATTACGTGGATTCCCTCTGAAAGAGGCTCACACGCCTTCTGCGTAATGGGGAAGGAAGGGAGGATTTCGACTTTGTTCATTTCAAAAAAGATTGCAGCGCCTGCCCCCTCCTCCCTCCTCTTTCTAACGAGACTCCGGTTCCGCACAAAGGATTCATCATAGCCATGCAGCACTCACCTTCTCCGGCCACATCTTCCTCAGCCTGCTGGGCTACTTTCAGAGGGGGAGCGCGAGCAGCGGCATGAATCTGGAGCCTGGCCGCGGAGGTTCCCGAGCCCCTGCTGCCCGGGTGCTCTCGTGCCCCTCGTTCCTTACAGCAGAGCAGCTGAACAGAGGGTGCTGTACTTGTGCTGCAGCTGCGGGGAGGGTGGAACCACTCCACACACCCTCAGCAGCGCTCACCGAGCGCAGCCAAATTTTTCAACTTTATTTAGGGGGAAGAATAGATCACATGGGGAGCTTCACCGAACGGGGAGGAGCGTGTTAGTGCAGAATCAGGTCACTAACATAAAAACCCAGGAGTTAGTCACAGACACAAAGATTAACGGCGCTAGCATAATCCAGGCATGAAAAGCAGACTGAGACAAAGGCAAGAGATGCTTATGGGAATTAAGTGCTTCTGTTTGCCTCCCTTATCTGTGTCATTAAACAGGGTAATCTTTTGCTCCTTTTATCAGGTGAGTTTTCCTAATTGAGTTAAGAAATAGAGTGGAACGTATAAGAAATGTTTTCAGCTTCCAAATAATTTTGAGCACGATCCCCTTGGCTGTCAATTTGCCATTTCCACTGGCTTTTTTTTTTTTTTTTTTTTTTTTTTGGTATCTCAAATGCTTGGTTTGTCTCTGTTCTGCTGCGTTGTATCAGTTGGGTCCCAGATAGATGCTACAGACCCATTCCAAAACGCGTGCCCACATAAAACAGCCTGGGTTGGTTAATGGTCTCTGACTCCAACCTTTATTTTTTTCTCTCTTGCTCAGACAGATGCAGGAAGGCTGCTGGCTGATCCCATATTGTCCCACTGGCTGAGAATTAAGTTTCTAAGACACCTTTTTCTGCTCTGGCATTTCTGAGGAGATGGTAAAGCTCCTATGAGAAACGTATGTAAAACAGGTGTCCCTGTATGCAAGGACTGCAGCAGGATTCCTACTGCTTTTCATATCTGTGTTTATTTAATCATCAGTGATGCATTCAAGAAGCTTCTGATGTATTTAGGTTATTTAGAGACCCAAACTCAAATGCAGATTGCTAAATGTGGTTACCAAAATACACATCTATCTTGTGAAGGAGTGGGCCCGACTCTTATAGGTGCTAAGCAACTGTTCTGCATTTCCATCTGCTTTTACGTCACATCCCACCTTCTGCTACCTTCCTCCTGTCCGCATTTGTAAAAAGAAATTAACTTGGAAGAGTAGGCTGTCTTCTTTGCTTACAGAATCATCCTGCCCCAAAGAACCCAAATGTGTGATTCCAGACAAAGGGGAAATCAGGAATGCAGCGACTTGCCGCTGCAAAGGCGAGAGGCTCCATTTAGATGGTTTGTATAAAGCTGCAGGACAGCTTGTACACTGCATGCCCCGGAATTACTCAGTCATCTAACAGTTGCACCTGTCTACAGAGTAATTGTGCTTCCTTCAGCCTGCAGACAAATCAGCCAGCTGTGGCAGTTAAAGGCTGAAACAAAATGTTGATTCCTGGCGACTTGCTAATGAAGGGCTCAAGTTAGTTTGTAGGGGCCTCTGGGTTGGGAGTCATGTTAATCAAGCTGCCAAACCAAGAAAAACAACCTCCCTGTCAGCATAAATCAAAATATGTAGCTCTGAATTCTCTGCAAGTATATCTGCAGGGTATAACTTAGGCTTCTTGCTCTCATTTCCCCAAGCCTTGGGTGTAAAGGGCCTGTGCCTGTTGCAGACTGCCTGCTGGCTGCGGTCTCCTGAAGGAATGGAGGAGTACAGCTGCTCGGAGTGGAGCAGAGAACTGCAATTGGTTCCTTTATAGGGCAAATCAGCGAAGTGTAGAAAAAGCACTTTGCATCTTTGCTACAGTACATCTGTACTGAAAACACAGTTTGAAACCATCCCTGTGCTTTAAATTAAAAAATGAGGTATTTCTGAGCTAGTCTTGCAGGAAACCTGTTGTTTTTTGACCTGGAAATTGACCTCTATGTGTAGCTTTCATTCCAGGTGGACAGACAGCTGATTTTCAACAGAGGTCTATGAGTTGATAGAGATATTTTCTGTAGTTTTATTTTTTTTTAATAATTTCTCTATTTTGCTAGATAGCAAGGAAGAAAACAAGCTTAGCAAGTCCCGTTAGCCATCGTTTATATTTTCTTCCCCAAGTTGTTTTTCCTTACTGACAAGTTTTTTTTTGTCTTATGCATTTCAGAAAGCTTCCTTTTGTATTTCTTCTTATCCGCGGCTTTTAAATGAAGTTTCTTATGTCTACTGGAAAAGCTATGTATATGTGTATATGTACGGAGGTGTAGGCGTATGCATATGTTTTTACATGCAAAGTCCAGGCAATACAAATTTCTACAAGTTTGTATTAGTTCAAAGATAGTTTTTTTCCTCCCTTCTTAGTTATATTTAACTTTTGCTGATATTTTTGCTTCTGAACTTATAAGTAAGCCAATATGGAATGTCTGAAAATGGTCCAATACGTTTTTATGCTACACCTAGTCTTTTTTTTCAGTTACTTGTCCTTAATATCCAGTATGCCTAAGAAACTGAAATTTCTCATGCTATCAGATTTAGCGCTTTCTGAATCTTTCTGGAGCTGTTTGAAGGCTTGTAAGTGGTCAGAAGTTATCAGGTATTATGAAGATTGTGGCCGTGTCGGAGGGTTATTGACAAACTAAAACCAATCTGTGTAGAATAGCACTGTCTCATCCAGGAAATCACCTATTTTCCAGGACGTCAGTGGTTCGATAACTACTTTATGTCATGGTTAAGCCCACAGATCTAAGTCAGCAGTGATATATGGAAAGCCCAGCTCCTGCTGATCTGAATAGGACTTTCACAAGCACAAAAATACTTCGGTCTGTCTCTTGACAGTGAATGCTATTGGAATTTCATTGGAGCCATTAGAAAGGCCACAAGATGTTCTAATGGTAATTGAAGAGATAGGAGAAAAATGAGCATTTGTAACTCCTTGAGAAGTTCTTCAAGCTTTGAAAAATAGCCCAAAGCTTCTCTCCCAGTCTGCAGTGAAGTGCTCCTTATTCATCACTGCAAAAATCTCTGATGACCCAGTCAGATTGTTGACACTTCCATTACTGCTTCTATTTTAGATGTTGTAATTAGTAATTTTTCATGTTTCCAGTTTGTCCTTTCTTCTAGAAATTTAAACTACAGTGACAAATTAAAGCACATCATTTACTGATGATACTGATCAAATAGTGTAGGTACCTGGTACAAAGGGATTATTCCAAGGTAACGTGTTTTATTTTCCTGCCTTCAGTGTTGTCAAAGTGTTATCTCATTATGTAAAGACTGAACTAAGACCATTACCTGTAATAGGTCAGCATTTCACCTTGGTGCAGTGAGAAAGGAGCATGGCTTTCCTTGTGTGGAATAGAGCAGGCATACATTAAAGAAAGAATTATTACAAGCAAAGTTTCTTATCAGATCCAGGCCATTAAATTCCTCTTCTTCTGATAAAGTTAAAAGTACTGACTCTGGTGGAAGAGTAAAATTTATTACCCAGCATAACGAAATGCATATGCATTATGCAGAAAGTTTCAATGCTTCTATATTGTTCTTCTCTTCAATCCTAAGGAGGAAGTTTGATTTTATGAGTAGAGATAAAATTCATTAAAAAAAAAATCAGTTAACAGTACATTTCTTGGATAAGCACATAAAGTATGAATGGCTTACTGTAGTATTGTTGCTACATCTGTCAGTATCACTAATTTCAATTGAACGCAACCTGATCACAGAACACGGAATGAGTGTTGAGATTTCTAAAGGCACTTTTGGTTGGATTAGCAGACTGGAGTTGAACTCTATGATCTGTGTGAGTCCCTTCCAACTTGGGGTATTCTGTGATTCTATGGCTGTTCTGCTCCTGCTGTACGTGAGTAGCTCTGAAATGGCTCCTGAAGGTGACTGACAGTCCCTGAATTCTTTATTCCAGAAGCGAGGAAGGCAGGAGATGGTATGGTAAGAGAACATAAGATAAATAAAGCTGAGGAAGTAAATTAAGAGTTCCTGATCTATTGCTGCAATTTTTTGAGAGTAGGGAGAAATGCAGTGAAATTGAGAAGTTCTACAGATCCTATTAATGGAAGGAAGTACTTCCTTGTGTAGCATGTTGTTCTCCTGTAGAATTCATTGGTACAGTGAATTCCGCTAAGGTTGAAAGCTTTGAAGGATTTCAGTAAAAGCGTCGATGCGGAAATGAGAGCATCCATAATGACAGGCAGCACACTTGTATCGTGGCTTCCGGTTGTAAGATGAGTGCAACTTTGCAAATGCAAAGAGAAAATTCCCTTTGGGGCAGGTTTTCTGTTTCAAGTTTCCTCTGTATGAGTAAGAGCATGAAACAGCTCCGGTTCCAGACTGTCCTTATTGCATTATGCCTCTCCTAGGTGAGGAATAATTCTGGTTCAACAACAGCAGTATAAATTGCAGAATCATAGAATGGCTTGGGTTGAAAAGGACCATAAGGATCATCGAGTTTCAACCCCGCTGCCATGGGCAGGGTTGCCAACCTCTAGACCAGGCTGCCCAGAGCCACATCCAGCCTGGCCTTGATCTAGAATACTCCAGTGAGGTCAACTCTGGTGTATAGATGCATAAAATTCTAATGCTAGTGCTAGTGAGTAGAGAGCCAGTGTGTGTCTTTCACAAAATCAAAACTCTCCTGAAAACCACTTGAATCAAATAATAAATGTGCCAGAAGTATGAAATACAATAAGAGCGTTCTAGTGCACACAATATAGGTACATCTTGTCTCACACTGCTGCATTGCAAAGGTCAGAACTGCTAAAGAAGCTGTCATGCTCTTTGAAATGACATGGAGTAATCCCAGAATAGATCTCTACCAGCACCAGCCTTGTCACTTTTTGGATTTTCTTTTGTTACTCGTCTGGCCTCACGTAGAGTGGTGGTTGAATTTAAACATGCCTCTGGACGGTATCTCTCATTCATGTAACAGCTGATTACTCACGTATGTGGACTTCAATATTCTATACGTACCCTCCAGTGTTTTGTTTTTCCCTTTTTTCTCCATCTCTGCCTTTCTTTTAAAATGGAAATACAGAACTTTCAGAGCATGAGAAAGCTGTATGCAGATCTATGGTTAACAGTCTCTCATTTCCTCTCACTAGGAGAAAGACAACAGCTGCCTCCCGTGCAGATTGCCTGGAAGCCCAGCCCAGAGGCGCTGTTAGCTGGGCTCTTCTGTGGAACTGCTCTCTGGGATGGGGCTGCAGGAAAAGGGAGTTCTGGTCAGCTGCTCATTGTGAACCCCACTTCTCCACCTTCTTATCTTCCTTCTACCTTCACATCCATGTATTTGGACACAGAGTGGGATCAGCATTTTGGATTATTTTACAGAGGAGGAGCTTGTTAAATGCCTGGGACAGTCTCTTGTGGTAGCTGCTGTGTGCTGGTGGGCGTGCATTGCTTTTGTGGTCATGCTGATTGCTCTAGCCTGAAAGGAGCTTGGATTTAAGAGGATGCAGAGGGGGCTCAAGCTGCTTAAATTCTCTTATGCTTCTGGAGCGCAGCTCTGTGCTTGTATCCTGAAGACACTTGCTTTATTTCTTTTCAAGACGGAACTAGCTGTACCTGCTAGATGCTGCTGCCCACGGTAATCTGTGCCACCCTCCAAGCACATTCTCTCATATTCCAGGGGCACTCTGCAGTGTTATCCTCTGCATCCATCTCTGTTCTCTCTTCCCTTGCCAAAGAAGTATTTCTCTTCTTTGCACTTAAGTCTCATTCGCACTAAATCAGTGCCCCTTAGAAGCCAAACCACAGGCATCTGTGTAGCTTGCACTGTACCCTGCTGGTTCCCTGTTTTCTGCCAGAAATGATATGGTTCTTTACACGGATGCCTGGAGGCAGAAGGACAAACAGAAAAACATCAGTTTGAGTGCATGGTATCTTATCTCTTATTATGGACTAATGGTCATCAGTTAATTGTTCTCTTCCTGAGTTTTCCTCAAGCTTTTTGCTTAGGCTCTGTTTTTCAATTGAATTGTTTGGAACAATTTGACAAACATGTAACGCTGTCAACTGTCTGTGCCTGTCTTTTTTTGGTCTTTCCTTCTAAGGTATTGGCGCTTCTAGTCCTGATGTATGGAACTGAAAGCTGATGATATTTGTCACCATTATGTTTTTTTTTTCTCTGTTAAAATTTAGACATTTGGCCAAGTTACACATGCTAGTACTGTACAGACTATGAGTTAACTAGCCCATGAAGATCAATGTGCTGGTCTCCTACAAATGGCAGCAGCCATGGTCTCCTTCAGAGAGCATTCAGAAGGAGAAGACAATTTTAGTGACTGAATTGACCATAGAGGAATCTTATCTCTCTCTATGGGCAAGGAAACTGTTTTCTAGAGCAGTGCTGGAGCCCTGTGACAGCTTACTCTTAAGGCCAAGCTTTCATCTGCACTGCTTATTCTCCTCATAAGCACATCACTAAGTCTCATTATTAACACAGTTAAATGTGCTCTTGGAAAACTTGATTTAATTTCTGACTTTACTACCAAGATTCTAATGCCAAGTTGTTGAAAATGAAACCTTTCTGAAGTGTTCATTAACTGAATGTTCCTCATTTTCTGGATACTCAATTTGAGATGATATCTGATTTGCAGCAGCTCTGTATACTTAGAGCTGCAGCTGGAACTGAGTTTTCAGCATTTAAAGCACCATATAATGCTAAGCATGCTACAAAAAGAATGCTCTCATTTTCTAAATTGGATATCCCAAATTAATGAATACTTCTTTTATAACACAGAAACTTTCTAATCATTTTTTCAACGATCTATCCAGATAAAATGGAAGTGTTGGGACAATAAATTTGCCAAAAATGTATTCCTAATGCGTTCCTTAGAAAAGCTATGAATAAATTAATCATATGCTCTCCAAGTAGAGCTTGAGTTTGGTGAAGCAAAGTGGGTTAAACTAAGCAGAGATGAAATGATCTTGTTCTGTAATAAGCATTCAATCAGGGAGTTGTTCAACTGTTTCTGAGTAACCCCCTGTGGAGGCAAGCCATCAGAAATGGGCTGCACGCTAAACAGCAAGAAGAAAACATATTTTGAATAGCTGCTCATTAACTGAGAATCATACATCCTCTGCACTGGTTGAGGCAAGGGTCCTGCGAAACAAATTGTATTTGATCATGTCAGTGAAGGCGGCAGCACACTGTGTGACACAAAGGATTCAAATTGAGATTGAACAGGCAGTTTTAATTCTGGCATTTCTTAATTTTTGACTATTTGACTTTGCGTTCTCAATAATGTTCTTTTAACTTGGAATGTTGTGTGTAATATATATAAATGTTGTTTTTAAATAAAACTGGTTTGTCTCCAAGTCATGTCATCTTCACACTGCCTGCTGTTAGCATTTCTAAAGGAGAAGCAGCTGGTGTGCTAAAAGAAGTTATGGACTTTGAAATCCTGCAAGGTTAGGAACTGAGTGGTTGGAGGGAGATATTTGCAGAAGATGCCATCTTTTCTGGCATGCAAAATTACTCCCACTGTTTTCCCCACTGCATTTAATGTTTCCCCACTGTGTTTAATGGAGCAAAGTATAAACATTTGCTTTGAGGTGTTCTGTGGCTGTCGTCTGCAGGTAACCCTAAGAATAGCTTAATGGGGCTCCATGGTTGGGGTTTCTCAGTGATTTCTCTGTCCACTTCATAAAAGGAAAGAGTTCTTCATAATAGGCAGCTGCAAGCTTGGCACGGGGTCTGAGTCAAACTGAGCTCGACTGGCTCAGCTGCTACCAACAGGAAAGGTTCTGTAATCCAAATTCAGTTAACTACTCTGTTCATTGTGTTCAGACCAGAACAGGATCTAGTTCCCACTCTGATAGCTCTGCAGGCTCCACTGTGCTGAAGAAAGACAAAATACTCCAAATAGGTGATAATCACACTAGCGAGCAGGTGCACGTTTGACCACCGGAGCAGAGCTGGTAAGGAACAGTGTGTGTTCTTTGCTTATTTTCTTTGAAACACATTAATTTTTAAAGCATCTCTTTAGTTATTTTGGAAACTGTAGTCTTGTAGCGTTGTTTTGTGCGTTCATCGTTACATAGAACATATATGAGAACTGACAACTTTCTCTTGCTCTTCATCATAATATTGACACAGAAGAAAGGGCAATTTGTAACTCCTTAAGGAGGACCACTAAATACATTATCGTAGGAAGGCATAAAAATAGTTCTTTTAAGGGATCTCCCATGTAATGGTGTTGGATGTTCATTGTGTGCTGTGGTCCAAGAGTGCATTCAGAGTTGTTCCTAGGAGTGGAATACAAATTGATCAGGAGAACCAGGGAGAATGTTTTGTCCAGCACACTGCACTGGCTGAAAGGTTTGTCTTCCTTTACTATCAGTTTCATCACATACAATAGCATATGATGGAAATGTAACCAGCTTTCAGACCAAGATTACAGTGACATTATTGAGACAGTCTTTATTAGAATAGAGCTTAGTGGTCACCACAGAACTTGATCTGTAATGTGTAACAAGTGCCATTTGTATACTTTCAAAGGTATTCTCTGACCAGTTCAGATGTTCCCTGTGCTTATACTGAAGGGAATGTTCTGCCTTTGGAGCTGGGCTTCTGGAAGTCAGTATTAGATTGCTGCAGAAGACTCAGTGCTTAGCTTGTACCCTGGGGCACAAATTGTAGCTGGAAAGATGAGAAAATATAGCTCCAGAGATGAGATTTGGAAAGTCACAAATTGCATGTGTTACCTCGTTGTGATATATGTGCATATATATCAGAAAGAAAATGACTCTGTGTAGGAAGAGACGGTACTCGGTGCTCCGGGTATTTAAAAGAATCATGCATGCTTATAAATTACCAGGAAAGGTTTCTGAATGGGAACTGCATGCTTCAGGTTCTGACAGCGGCATTCAATCTCAGCCGTTCTTAACAATCGTTGTTCTGTTTGGCTCAGTTCTAGGCACAGGTGGCTTCAGTGTTCAGTTAGCCACTGCAGAAGTTTTGGGTTAGAACTCCAAACAAGACTTTAGACACAGATTTAAAATACTCAGTGAGATCATACTGCTGTTTCCAGGCTCTGTTAGCAGTGCTGTGTTGATATTCAAGGTCATTTAAGATGCAGTACAGTCTTACACCACATTTCTGTTGACTCTTGTTTAGGCAAGGGGTGCATTTTCATCTCTCACATGTGTGAATCATTAGTGTAGAGCAAATGAGCTAACACTGAGTCTGTTCTCCCAGTAAAGATGCTCCTTACTGTAAGAGGTTGCTCTAAGGAGAATTACTGTCTCTTTGCTCTATTCAGCCTCTTGTTTTCATGAAATGTGATTTTCCCTGAACCTTTCCGAAATTGGATTTAATTGGCCAATGGCTTCGTGAGTTCTTATCAGCATGACAGTTCCAGGTGGACACATGGAGATGATCACCAAAGGAACGCAGACTACAGAGTGCTGGGACTAAGCCTGGATTACTGTTGCAGCAGTGACCCCAGTTTTTCTTCCATAGCAGTGTCTCTCTCTCTGTGAAACATGGTAAATGTGACAAGTTTTTGATCTGTTTCTATTTTCTTCTTTGTCTTCTTTTCCCAGCAGTTGTTCTGAA
This sequence comes from Gallus gallus, assembly GCF_016699485.2. Classification (NCBI taxonomy): domain Eukaryota; kingdom Metazoa; phylum Chordata; class Aves; order Galliformes; family Phasianidae; genus Gallus; species Gallus gallus. The sequence continues at coordinate 11,493,058 of NC_052535.1, read as the reverse complement.
GCAGTTCAGGTATGGAGCTTTAATAGATTTTTATACCTACGTGCCAGATGTACCTCATATCTACGTAAGCCTTTGAATTGATGCATGCATGTGAGTTGGTCTTTGTATTCACAGTTGTATTTCCTCTTCACATTGGGGGAAGTAAAAGTAACTTGAAACCTGTGGTAACTTGTGAAATGTGTTGTTGGCTCATTTGCACATCTATCACTTGTTAGATTTCACAAGCCCTAGTGTTTCTCCCCCTTTCAGATTTATTCTGAAGAGCTTTGTTCTTCCTGCTCCACACACCAGATGCTACTGTATTTTCTGGATGTCTGAACTGTCAGTGTCTTTTGTATAGCTATTACTATAATATAGCTAACTTGAAAGTGGTATTTGTATAACATGTTGGTCTGTGGTATGATTTCTTTTCTTTCTTTTACTTTTGCTAGTAGAAATTCCCAATGCAGTTGCCTTTGTGGTAGAACAACAGGATTTATACTGGTACAGCTAATGTCAGATTTCAGTAACTGTCATTTGAGAATATGAGAAGATGTGTGATGCAGAAGCCCATGTGTCAGCAAATGTAGCCTTTTTGTGGCATTTGTTTTCCTCAAGCAGGTAGTTCTGTTGTGTTATACAAAGTACAATACTACTGGTGCGGTTTCATTCACTTTGGAGCTCTTAAACAGCAAGGGAAGCTTTATGAGGATGCCACAGTGTATGCATTTTTAAACCTGAAAAATAAAAAATGAATCTATTCTGGAGAGGTTTGCTGACTTTAATATTGCCAAACTGCAGATTTCTACTGAAGATGAAATTAATGACAGCAAAAGGAGCCGTTTGACTGCTGGGAAATTGGCTTCAGAGCACCACAGAAGGACATATTGGCTGCTGTGAGTGTTGCCTCCCAGAAAGGGTGTGAGGTGTAACTAATAGGTGGCTGTTAATACGTAACATATGGCTTTGTTTGTAAGGATGTCTTCTACTGATAAGAATCAATACGGCAGTAGACTTAAATAATAAGGTATAATTTATCCTGGAGTAAAGCTTTTCCAGAGGCTTTGCCTATTAAAAGCCAGAGAGCTGTGGGTGCCCCATCCCTGGAGGTGCTCCAGGCCAGGCTGGATGGTGCCCTGGGCAGCCTGATCTGATGGGGAGTATCTGTGCCCCCCATACAGGGGCTGGAACTGGATGGGCTTAAAAACCTTTGCAACCCAAGCCGCTCTGTGATTCTATGATGAGATTCCTAGAGTAGGCAAGTTTGGATACCTATTTTACAGAATATTTTTGAAATAATAAGTGGCACTGAGAATTCTTACACGGAGCTTTAGTGTTTAGTTGAAATGCAGATTCAGGTCTTTGCAAGGAGAGCTCCAGCAAACAAATATCAATGGTTAAAAAAAATCCTACCAGAATGCCACTCATCAGAAGACTGCCTTCTTTTTGTAGTGGTGTAAAGTTGTATTAGAGCTAAGTCAGGCTTCATCACGACAGAGCCGCTTAAGCTGGTGTTTCACATGCACAGCCCATGTCTCAGCATCTGCGGAGCACCCAGAGCACGTGATCCAGAAGTACGCCTCTCTGAACTGAAATCTGCAGGCTTTCTGAGCAGCAAGAGGTACAAGCCTTTAAGCAGTTTAAACTGCTGCTTCCTACTGGCCTCCTTGGAATTAAATCACTTGACTCAGTAATTGGCATGTCCTCGCTGCCTGGAGCCTTAATACTTTTAATGATGTCCAAACAAATTAGCTATTAAACATGTTATGAAGCAGCTCAGTGGGAACTGACTTGAGTAAGCTGAGGATCAAAGCATGGAGCTGTAAAATGAGTCCTGAAGTGCTAATAACTTCTAATAACTTTTAAAGAGGGAGAATTAGATTGTGGGAAGAGCAGCTGTGTTGTATGCTGGTGACCTGAAGAGCAGCACGGTTGGGATGTACTGCTGTTTGTATTCGGACCAAAAAAACTAGCGAGAAAGCATGAAACTAGCATGTGTGGTTTTAGGAAGCTCCGGACTAAAGATGAAAGAAGCAGTGGGTGGGATGATCTGCTCTCTGTGCACCACGCCTGTCTGCGTAGCCCCCTGAGAGATGATGAAATGCATTTTGCTTTTTTTAATTCCCTCTTGCCCTCAAGATGCAGCACCAGGGCAATGAGGTTGGTCTGGCCTGTCCTGAAGAGCAGGTGAACTCGGGCAAAGCCACTGCCAGAAGAGTGCTACCTGCTTGAATGAAGGCTGTTTGACCTGCTCAACTTGAATCCTTTATATCCAAGATGAGAATCCAGTATATGCAAAATGAGAATCCAGGTGGTTCCCTCCTGTCACACGTGCTTAGAAAGGAACACCCTCTTTTTGTGCACTGGGTGGACTTGATACAGTGCTCAAGGCATGAGGCACAAAGCCTTCCTTTCCCTTCCCCTCCTGCTCAGAGCCATCTCAGAAACTGGTGTGGCTCTTCCCTTCCTGCCTTTATTCATCTGCTTTCTTGTCTTTGCTCCCTCTAGTGTTCCCACATTGGTGCTGTCTTGTTCTCCTGCCCTAGGCCAGGAGATTCAGTATCAAGCTCTCTGGTGTGTTTTCCCTGCACTTTGCATAATGCAGGAATGACATCAGCCACCTGTCGTACCCTTCAAAAAGAGAAAACAGCACTGAGCCTCTGCAGCCTTATTTTACCTCCTTATATCACCATAGCAGCCTGCCAGTGCCAGCCTTTCACAAACCTTGAGGCCAACATAAAATTTATTAGATTTTTCAGAAACAAGCCTGTATCTTTTTTGGCAATTTCCGAGCATTTACTCCATTTGCAGTTCGTGGTTTGGGGATTGCTTTTCACTTTTTCTTTCTAATCTGAGGAGCTGGGAAATTAGGAATATTATAGGATAGAACATTTGGGATTAGAGCCGCAAGATCTGGTAACATTGCAACAGCATCCCAAATGTGCCACTTCACTCCTGATTTGCACTGGCTTTAGCAGCAAGAGCTGTCTTAGAGTTGAGACGTTCCATCCTGCTTATTAGATGAAAATCAGAAACACGAAGGGGATCTGAGATCTGTGTGTCAGTGGATCACTACTGCAGAGAGAATGTATAGTTAAGAGCAAGGGCTCTTCTTACACCACATTAAAAGATTCCTTACAGATTTCTGTACCGAAACGTAACTGTTTTGTGTGCTGTAAAAATGTGATACTTTCATGTGTATTCCACATACATGAGAGTGCCTGCGTACTTCTTTGTGCACAAACATATGTAAAAGATGAGAAAATACACCGAGGTCTCCCTTTTTATCGAGCAATCCAGATCTAGACTGTAGAGACTGAAGTCTTTCAAATTGAGGGATTTACAGTAGGCGTTTAAGAAATAAACGTGAAGCATTTCAAACAGCCCTCTTTAAAAGCACACGCAGTCTTCATTCACTGAAAACGAACTGACATTTCTGATGTTAAGAAAGAAGGCTGTGGCTACATAAGAGCAAAACCTGAGCTTCTGCCTTTTATTTTAGGAACGATCAATTCCTTAGCTGTACTGTGTAAGATAAGCAAGACAAAGATGAGAGCTTTGGTTACTGCAACGGTGTAGGCTATGAATCTATGGTCCTATAATGGCAAATGTTTGAGTCAGACCGGGGTACAGTTCTTTCATTAGTACCAAATTTATTAAAGAAGAAAAAAGATAAAATGGTTAGATGACACGATATTAACTTTTTGTGAACTGCTCTGCGCCCTCATGCTGAATTCTGACATGCTCTCTGGTTGGCATTCAGGTGTGTGACTAAGAGGAGGAGTCCCTCCAGGTGCTGGGTAGGTTTGGAGCTGGTCGGCTGGGGACACGAGTCCTCTACTTTGACAGGAACAGCGAAGGAGAAGAGTTTCCATCGCAGATGCCCATTACACGAAGGGATGCCATCTCCAAGAGACAGGAATTTCTTCCTCAAGTTTCCAGGACTGAGCGAATGGGTGAGTGACAGCTGAACACAGAGTCCATAGTGAGCCACGCATCTACCAGCTGCTACATTCCTCCACTCACCTTTTCAGCAAGCTACTTCCTGAAATCTGTTTCAGGGAGTTCTGCTCTCTCACTTGGTTTTTGTACTGCAGTGATGCAGTACCCATCATGACCAAACAGATCCCTCTCCAGGGATACTTGGGTGTGTTACTTCTAACTCAATGGAGTGACGTGACCTCACGGTAGACATTTCTCACGTGCATTAAAAAAGTAGAAAACCAACGCTTTTGCTAAAAGCACAAAATACTGCCATACTGCATATGGCACCCCGAGATAGGAGGAAACTTGCAACATCCGCTTGTATCTGGCTTCCTGTGGTATTCACTGTATTGCTTTGGGATTTGTAGTGCAGAGATGGAGTTGCTCCGGGGCATGGAAAGTGTTTTATAACTCACTTGTGGATATGTGGTATTTTGGGCATTTGGGAGCAGGTTCTGGAAAGGAGACAGTCTGAACTGCACTGAGGACAGTGTTACGGGCCTGAGTGCACAGCATGCGTGGGTTTGTGCAGGAGCTGAAATAACTGGTGTTTTGCTGGTAACAGCCACTGACCTCTCTGCTTCCCAATAGCTGGCTTACAGAGAGAAGCACGTGGTGAAACGGCACCTGCTGAAGCACAGAATGGCAGTCATAATCGGGGAGTGTCTCATTATCTGATCAGCAGTAGTGTGTGTTTGTTTTCCTCTCAGTGCTGCACCCTTGCAGGACACGGCTAAATACAAGGTGCCTGAAGAGTTCAGGGGGACCATTTTCAACAGTGCTAATGGTGCCAGCAATTTGACATTACTGAGATATGACTGAAGAATCCCGGTAGCAGGAATGAAAGGCTTAGAAGGGCTGCTGCTCCTGTTCTAACCAATCACCGGCCGTGTTAATGATACCTTCAGTGAAATGTGCCAGTAGGAAATGAGAATCTTTTTTTCAGCATATGCATTCCTAGATCACTTTTTCCAATGGGACCGTAGGGGGTTGACACAAATTACGGTACTGCTAGCACAGCTGTCCTACATAATTTGTTGTTGCATAAAGTTATAATTAATGATTTTAACAAGTATCAAGGCAGGCACATTAGGAATCCGCACTACAGAGCCTCAGGTTCCATAATCAGGCACATCTGTTATAAACAGTTATATCTGTTAGATACAGCTTATTTAGCATGAGCACTAAGCAAGGCTGGGTTTGACCCCTTGCATACAGATCTGAATGGGACTGAGCCTGCTTCAACAGCTAGCAGAGGGTTTTGTGGCTTGGGCAGTGCACTGCCTGCATCAGCTTATCCACTGTGGAACATGATTGTGTTGGATAAGGAGTCAAAGTCAGTGTGGTGTTGTAGCAACTGCCCTTCTGGCCAACTATTGCTGGCTTTGTGATGGTACCTGTGAGGAGAGGCGTATCCTCAGCTTCCTTACAGCACCTAAAGGATGCCAGGAGTGTGTGGAAAGAATAAGTCTGAACCAGTATAACTAGAACTCTAACTGGAATCTGTGAGTGAATGATGGCAGCCAGTGGATCCATAAATCAAGCAGTTCCATCTAGAAAGGAGGACACTTTGCCCTTTATTCACTGATTTCTTGAAAAATATTTTCATTACTCACTGAGATGAATTTTCTGAGCTCTGTGGATTTTTAGGATCACATCCAGAATAAGCCTGTCAGGCCTGTTAATACACAGCTTGAGTTCTGGAAAATCTATAGGAGGTTGCAGGAAAGTACAGAAACAGTAGTTAAAACAATATTTGTATTTTCTGCTCTGATCTTCTTATTAAAATAGCACAGAAGAAAGGAGATGCATACAGGGAAGCTGCATGATGTTTAATTTTATATTAACTTAATGTTTCCCATTACAGGGCCTGCTAAATACCAGCTCTTCCCAGGAAAAGGGAAATCAGGCTTGTTTTAAAATAGTTTCATTCTTCTTTAAGCAGAGGAAAATAACAATCCTATCAGTTTGGCATTGTTTTCCACATCTGAACTTTACTGGGCCACAGAGAAATAGAAGAAAAAACTTTACTGATTTGGAGTTGAGGCCAACATTCTGTGAATCATAACTCAGAAGGGGAATGGAGAGGAATAGGTTACTTACATTCAGTGTACAGTCCTGGAGTTTGCAGAACTTGTGTCTTCCATCCCTAAGACAACTGAGCATAACATTCTCATTTTTTAAGTCTTCTTGCTGCTGTTGCTAATTAATCTTGGAGTTGCTGAGCACAGATTGCTGTAATTAGTAGAAATCCTGAATGTTGATGTTCACAACAGCAAAATTTTTGCTCTCCAGAGCCCTTAGGTTTGATCCCATGTGAAAAACATCTTTCTGTAGTCAATAGGAACATGGCCTTTGACACCTCTAGCTACAGATCTGCTGCAATCCCTGGAATTGGGTGGAGTGAGAATAGTACCTGGTTCCAGGCAGAACGCTGTGGAGTCCATGTTATGGGCCTTATGTTCTGTAAGCAAGGTAAGCCCCTAATACTCTCCATTGCCTTTGTGGGATGGAATGAGACAGAAATGTCAAACAGTAGCAGGTTATTGCTCAGAGGAAGAGGAGGTAGAAGTTTGAGCTTGTGAAACATTCCAGAGTTCCTTGGAAAAGTATTCCACTGAGTCTCATTGCAAACCGGCCATCAGCAGGTTCACATCTTTATATCCACTGAGCAAAGAAGTGGAACTGAAAGCAGCAGTTTCAGAGGAAGGAGAATCACTCCCTGAACAGTTTTAGATGTTAGCGGCAGCAAGACACAAACAATGCAGACACACTGAGAAGTAAGTTAAAAGCCTTTTGGTTCACCTACAAGCACTTTCTTGTAGGGGAAAAGCCAACATGGTATCAAAATGTGACTTCCTTCAGAATTTGTTTACTCAAGCGGTGCAAAGCAGGAACTCAGCCTGGTAATGTCAGATGTGCAGAACATTTTCATTTTTGATCTGTTCACTTTTATCAGAGACAGTAACGTAACCATTCCCTGGTTCTTCCATTCTCTATGCAAAGCAATCTAGTGGTCAGTGCATTAAAGTAGGCTTCCTGGTGGAGCCTTAGGCCTTAGACAGCCCCACTGTTGCACTGACTTGGTGCAGATCCTTAGCTGTCCTGTAGTACCAGACCTTTTCTCTGTACAGTTACCAGAGAAGGGCAGAAAGCACACCCAAGGCAGGCAAATACAATAAGCAACCTGAAAAGATCTCCTACCTGCCTCCTTTGTTACATAGCCTCTTTTTAAAGTAGGTGCCACCTAAGCCTGTAGGTAGGAGGTTTGCAGTCATCTTAATGTTAGCAACAGTTACATCAGGGGCTTGGCTGTTTCCATGAGATATGATCCTTAGTGGACTAGACATGAGAGTGCTCTGGTGTGTTTTAGAAGTGGGGTAAATTAATGGAAGTATCCAAGGAAACAGGTGGTTTCTTATGCATCAGTTCTTGGATGAGAAATCCTACTGGAAATGGTGCAGAAGTGTGGTATACCCCAAACTCAGATCTGCTCATTAGATTTCTTTGCTGGCATGAAAACCATTTACTGCATCTGCTCAGCCTTACAAGCAGCAGTTACCTGCCATCCACAGAAAGAATGTTAAATGGCAGCAGGTGTTGAAAGGTCAGATTTGTTGGTCACTGTTGCTGTCATCTTTTACACTTAGAGACACGCTATAGGATCACACTATTAACTGATGCTCCTTCAAATAATCTGTTTTCCCCATCCTCCTAACCTCCTGCTTTGCAGGAAAGACTTCTGTTATCAGGACCAACATCCTGTTTTGCCACAGATGGCTGCAGAGAGGAGACACCTGGCATTCTCTGGGTCTCTTTGCATTGCTCAGATGATATTAATTACAGCTCCAAGGGAAGCAGCCACCTGCTAACCTTTGCCTTGATGTTGTTTGTATTATGAATGGCATGGAACACAATTGTTTCTCCACAGACAAGTGGTTTACCCTGCTGAGAGTAATTCATTGCCACTTTCCAGGTTTCCGGATACTCCATCAGTGTTTGTAAGGCTGGAGAAAGGGGCACTCTGGCTGATTGCAGCACAGGGTGAATGTCGTGGCTCTGTTGCTTTGCTCCTAGCCTGATGTGCTTGCCTTCACAAAGCTGTATCTGTAACAGAGTACGGTTACCGATCTACTCAGTGCGTTTCCCCCTCCCTATTAGTGACATCATACCACCCTAGGGCTTATTCTACTGAGTGCAAATCAAGTAAAGGCTTAACCCAGGTTATTTTCCTCTGAGAATCTAGATGTGAGATCAAAAAACGTTTTGCCTTCTTCATTCCTCCATAGTCAGATTGTTTCTTATGCAGAAGGAAAATACAGAGTGACTCACTAATGTGCAAGACACAGATAGAGACTTTCTAATCACAATTATGGATCTGAGGGAGAGCTGTGTGCTTTGAACTGTGTCAGTAGACTTGGAAAGGTTTGGAAATTGGTTGCCTGCTCTGGTTCCTTGCGTGGGGCTGTAGATCAGAAGTTGTAAATGTCTCCAGGCCAACGGTGTCCTCTTGGAAGTCAGTAGCTGATCTCTCTTTGGATCCCATAGGACTTATGAGTTCATCTTAGTTATTCTCTTTTGTAACCAAAGAAGGGCTTTTGTTTTAAAGGGGCCCATGAAATGCTAGCTGCCCCATTTGGCATCTGGCCTCCCTTCAGTACCACAGCAATATCAGCGTGCCACCTCTCACAGCTCTTGGACAGAGGGGCTTTTGGGGGCTCAGTGCCACAGCAGTACTGCTCTTTAGAACTTGCACAACTGCTTTCATAGTCTCCTAACCCTCATGCCAGCTCCACTAAGAAAGTTGCTTTAGTTATGAAATTACTTCAAATATTGGAAAAAAAAGCAGAGCTTTCCTGGTGCTCTCAGCCCGTCTGAAGGGATAGCTGTTCTGGAGTCATCTTTCTTCCTTCATTCTTCCTCTATTGAAAAATACTATTCTATGCCCAGTTTGCTCTCCTTGGTTCAGTCTTCTTTGGAAATACGGTGTTTGTGTTGGATTTGGTTGAAAGATCTCTGCTGAAGCTGTTTTCCTGTAGGAAGTGTTCACTCAGCCACACCAAACCACTTCACAGCAGCATCAGCTCTTACAAAACTTTGTAGGAAACAAACATTCAAGAGCTCTTTGTGCTGTGGGCACCAGTGCTTCTCACTGGCAAAGTTGAAGACTTGTTTTTTCATTTCTTGTGTCTGAATGTAGTACTTTCCAAAATGCTGGGATGAAATGCTTCCATTTCAGTAGGGCAGTGCTGTGACACCATCTCCACGTCACCATTGTAATGCATTTGTTTCGTGAGACATTGCAAAACTGCAGTTTTCTGTTCTGGTTTGGGGTAGAAGGAAGTTTGTGGAGCGAGTATTGGAAGTTCTGTCATTTCTCAGTTCTAGATTTCAAATATATCATATTTAAATGAAAAGAACAACAACAAATATGGAGAAATGTATGTAAAGCTCTTCATGCTCTTTCACTGTTGCATCCCTGTCCTCCCATGCGCTCTTTTCCATCATCTTCCCTTGCTGTGCTCTAATTATAGATGCCCTGAGGCAGAGACCTGCCAGTGTTTCTGTCAGTAAAGTGCCAAGCACATCTATGATGCTTTACAGATAATCAGAGAGAATGCATATGTTGTGAAATACTTAAGGGTTTTTTTTTCTGTCTTTTAAAGGATTTATGTATACCCTATTGGGCAGGATTACATTTGGGTGCCATCCTTCCTTCAGTCAGATGTCTAACATCCTTTTCCTCTATTGTTTTGCTGCTGGCAAATAAGAGACTGAGGCCCCTCTCGTATCTTCCCTCAGCTAAGAATTTTATTTCAAACCCCATCAGTTCTATTCCTGGCAGAATAATCAGAATGTCTGAGTTGTATGAGGGACAGTCACCTCCAATATTCTTTAGCTGCCTCTGTAGTCTTCGTGTTTACTGAACTTCAACTCATTACTGCACACAGTAGGACAAAATAAGGGGCACAGTGTTTAATAAGACGATACATAGCTGTTCCTGTCTCTACCTAGAACTCCTCAGAGCTGGCACATCCAGCACCTTGCCAAGGGTAACTGTCTGGCAGATCATCATCTGTGCTCATAGAAGCCTGGTTTCCAAAGCCAAAGCACTTCACAGGTTGCCAGGTGCTGCTCCTACAAGATCCATCACCTCAACTTTCACTCATTTCCCAGAACAGGTTATTCCTCAGTAAGAGCCAACAGACACACAGCACTTGGGAGGCCTGCTTCTGCTTTCCATGTTGCTGGGCCTTCCTTTACACTGTCTGCCCGAGCGTCTACAGAAGTGTTCACTCTCCCTCATGCAGTCCTGTCTGTAGCGATGTTGGCTTTGCTGGCAGCAGCATCAGCGATGGTCTGTGCCCATCGTGTTGCTAAATATGTGTTATGCGGGCTCGACAGCTGAGATTTAAATTGCTTCTTGTCACTATTCACTTAAGCCTGAATGCAGATGTTGCTATTTACCATAATGAGGTTTTACCCTTTTCCTTATTCACTCTCTTCCACCTTGTGCCTTGTATAGTTTCTTTTGCACCGATGACACATTTCCACAGTGAGATGACATGTCATAGGGAAACAAATGGAAGGAAAGACTGGATGATCTCAAATCAAGTGAGAAACCCAGCAATGATAAAAGCTTCCCACAATCTTGGAGCTTACGCATTTGTGTGTGTGGGAGGGCGTATAAGAAAGGAAAAACATCTTTGTTTTGAAATCTCAGATCCTTTGCAACAAGATAATGATTTCAGGCTGAAAGCAGCATTTGACTGATCTTCTAATGGAATTCTTGGACAGAAAAGATCTATTCAGAGAGGTGGAAATTAGAGATAGCTGATAACAACACTGACCCTGTGTTACATTACACTGAAGCTAAGTCTTTGTGGACACAGTTCTTTTTCAGATTACTGAATGCTGTTTTGTGGTTGTAAATCTAAATGTAGTTCCAAATTCTCTCCATAAAAAGAGAAGAAATGTTTGCTGACTTTCTCTCTCTCTCTCTTTTTTTTTTTTTTTAACATTGCTCTGCATGAATTTGCCTTTCTTCATCTGTCAAGAGACTTTCTTGAAACGAGATAATTTATTCAGGATGAGGGAAATGGTTTTAAATGGAAGAGGGTAGATTTAGGCTAGATATCAGGATGAAATTCTTTTCTGTGAGGGTGGGAAGACAGTGGAACAGAGGCTGTGGATGCCCCCCTCCCTGGAAGTCTTTAAGGCCAGACTGGATGGAGCTCTGAGCAACCTGGTCTAGAGGGAGGTGTCCTTGCCTATAGGAGGGATTTTGGAACTTGATCATCTTAAAGGTTCCATCCAACTCAAACCATTCTATGATTCTGTGATTCCTCTTTCCCCAGTAAGGATTTGGAAATAAGTAGTTTTCCTTGAAAAGCTTTATTGGTTCAGTAGTTTCATATTAGTACGATCGCATTATAAATTAAATTATACCTTAACTTGCAGAGGGAACTTTAAACAAATTGTGATTCCCTTAGTTATTGTCACAAGTGTTTCTGTGGATATTTCCAGATCTGCAAAGTTTGACTTTCCAGCTCAAAGTCATCCAGGATAGCGACATTAGGAAATCAAAGTAAGAAAAGAAATCCATGTGGAAATCAGTGTTATTGATTGCTTATATAAAAATAATCGATTAATCCCATGATGTGTCACCAATGAGTCCTTGCCTCCCTAACTCTTAGGCTACATAGCTATTAGCTGCTCACAAGTCCAGCCTATTTAACCATGTCTGCTGCTGATCTACAGTCTTGCTGTAACTCTTAAGTATCCACAAGGGTTGATCTGAATTTAGTGCCATGTAGTGCTCCTCCCTGTGGTACACATTGTCTGTAAGTGCTAAAGATTCAGTGGCCTGAGCATTATTCTGTGGAGAGAAAAGAGACGGCTCTTAAATCAGGCAGCAAAATCAAAAGATGTGAAAGATGATGGTGATCACAGCAGAAAGCATCCAGTATTCTTGCAGAACAGCCTTCTCCAGGGGGAGACACGTGGTGATGGTTCCTTGTTAAGACTTAGGCATTACTCGTCTTCATGTGCTGATTATTCCAAAACTGCTGAATTCCCAAGCATCCGTACTTCTGAAGCAATCTCCACTGCTGGAGACAGAGTGCTTGAGACAAGCATCTGGGCAAAATGCTGGAGACGAGCTGTGAGCACATGTAGTGAATCCTTTCCTATAACTCTTTCTTCAGTTAGACACTTGCTTTCCCCAAGGTGAAGCTGACATATTTTCCAAGCAGAAGCCTTTCATAAACAAAGAGTTTTGACCCACGGGATCCGAGACTATGAAATATTAATATGATGTCGTGAACTCCTAAAGTGACCAAGAACAAAGAAAAGTGTTGGACAAAGCATCTCTGGAAACCTCTGAAAAGGAGGAGCCATTCTGCTCCAGGAAGTGGAAAGATGTGCCAGGTTAAGAAAGTACATGTTTGGGAATGCCGTTTTGAACAAAAGGAAAGAGAAAAATTGAGCAGGTTTCTTTCTTTTCTCTTCTCTTCTCTTCTCTTCTCTTCTCTTCTCTTCTCTTCTCTTCTCTTCTCTTCTCTTCTCTTCTCTTCTCTTCTCTTCTCTTCTCTTCTCTTCTCTTCTCTTCTCTTCTCTTCTCTTCTCTTCTCTTCTCTTCTCTTCTCTTCTCTTCTCTTCTCTTCTCTTCTCTTCTCTTCTTTTCTTTTCTTTCTTTTTCCTTTTTTTTTTTTTTTTTTGTGGATGTGTCCAGTTCCACAGAAGTTAAAGTCTTTCTCTTAAAAGTACTCAGGTTATATTTGTAGTTTGCAAACTGTGCCTGGAGCTCATATGGCTAGTGCGTGCCTCAAGGATTTGAGATGTCAGCTGGGAAAGAAATTTGATGCTAATATTGCATTTTTGTTCATGTTTCTCTTTTTGTAATCTTCTTTCTCATTAAATAACTAAGATCTTAACCTTTTCCTTTGCTAATGCAAATTCTTGCTAATGCAAAGAATTAAGTTGTATACTTTCACGTTTAGTCTGCTTGATGTTGAGCAAATGGAACTGAAGCTAGCAGACACAAAGCAGATTTGTTCTCCAGAGAAAATATACCTGTTTAGAACAGTAAATGGAGGAGATCTCTTGATGTGTATCTGCTATTTGAGTTGAACCTGACAACTGAATACGTTTCCCACTCTTCAAGAGTGAGTTTGAAGACTGGCCAGCTGTGGAGTGCTAGGAACCAGCCTCTCTGTCAGTGGAGATCAGCAACTCATAAGTAGGTATTGTTCAGTCACCACAGTGAGCTGTAGAATTTCAAAGATAATTGTTAAGAATATGAAATTGATTAAAATTAGTTGTGCATTTCAACAAAACATTTTGATGCTACACAAATAGCAGTGCGGCCAACGAGGTCTTGATTTCCCATGCATGGTTTTCCGTGCCTTATACAACATCTCTTCATAGTGGTTTTTCATTAAAACCCCAGTAATTAGATCCCACTTCACTAGGCGTGTATGCTCTGCTTGTCTTCAAACAAGCTAGCAATAAACAAGACCTTCCTGCTGATTATAGCATGACATGTTGTTAACACCCTAATAAAACCATCCAGACAGAATAAAGGCTAGTAAAGGGATTTCAGAGTCCTAGGATCTGTATGGGGTCTGTCTGCAGCTTAATTAGAGTGGCAGCAAGAGGAGGGAGAAATTGTCTCCCCCTTATTATGCCATGTCTTCCTAAACTTGAAAAATCTCCAAGCAAAGGTATATTCCCAAGAAAAGAAATATACAGGTGTTGTAATTTCAGTGGGATAAAAACATTAATTCTGTGTATTTGTGTGCTAGTAAAGAAGAATAAATCTGTACTGCCGAATGTGATGCAGCTTCAAAGGAAATGGAAGCTGGAAGATGCAAGTTAAGACCTCGAACTACAAAAATAGCTGTAGAAGCAAATACGTAATGTGACATTACACAAAGGGATTAGTGGGAGTGAGAGTAATGTTAAACTTTGCTCTTTAATAGGCAGTGTGAGACACAGTCATGCTCAAAAGAACCAGATTCAGATATAATCATTGCATCTTCATCTGACTGACGGACCCCATGCTTGTAGTTGAGCAGAATGGCTCACCTTTGAGTAGAGAAAAATTACATTCGTCAGGTTGGCAGTCAGAGCACAGAACTGGATGAGTGTCTTTGAAAAATGCCCTTACAGCTTGAAGACACTGAGAAAAGCTGCAGTGACCTACTGATAATATTAGCTTAGAGCAACTACCAGCAATTTCTTCCCTTATGCAAAGAGGAAAACACGGGTATTTGAACAATGATCTCTGGAGGTGAGATGAGAACTTTCAGGCTGTAGAGGGGCAATCCAAGCAAGAAATCAGCTGTCATCCCTGAAGGCAGGACACAGTGGGGTGACATTCAGCTGCCTCATCAAACGGAGGAGTACCTCACCGCCCAGCTGGAAAGTGTTCATTCAGCAGCTAACCCACTGGCTGCCTTTGATTAGACAAAGACTGTCCCATAGAAACAGCACTGCCCTCCTGCTAACTATTTCAGGGAAATTACACTCGACAGATCATTGGAGAGAAGGGGCTTCATGATGTGAATGCATGGCAGTAACAGGCATCCCTCGTCTGAGCAGATGGAGAACCTGTACTGATAGCTGGAAGCACAGAAACGGCCACTCAGGAGATTCAGACTACATCCCGAAGGGGTAAGGCTGACTCAGACACACTGACTGTCATATCGCAACAGCTTACAAGTAAGGGCAGGGAAGCAAGAGCTTGTTAATTGTTATTCTCCTTTACCAGAACGTAGGGATCTGCCCCTTCTGCAGAATCCCTCTTCCTCCATGTCCAGTGTGAATTTCCAGCTGTGGTTTGTTTGGAGATAGAAGCTACAGACAAAATATTCAGACCTGTGTCTTCAGAGCAGTGCTGTGAACACACAGCACGTTCCTGCAAGTTAAATTTGTTTCTAATTCTGTATTTGAAAATGAGCTTAAATGCCAGTGATGATGCAATGTTCATTTACATTTAGATCCTGTTTCTATTTATTTTAATTCCTATTAACTGGATCTAGATTCTAACAGTGTGGGTTTTTTTTAATCCATCCAGGCTCTCTTTGACATGAACAGCTCATTTTTTTCTTATAGGCTGCCAAATTTCATGCCTTATTGACTCAATAAAGGAAGAAGAATGACAGGTAGAAGGGGAAAAGGATGTTTCCTCCCCAAGGGGAGATTTACGAATTTCATGTGAACTGTTCCTGTAGGAAATGCTGTCTCTGATTGCCACAGAAATGGCTGTGGAAGGAGGTTAGAGGGTATGGTTCGCTTCAGATTTGTCCAGGATATGCTTAGCTGAAGATGCGCTCTGGTTTTAAGATAACTCCTGCGCCATATTCCATAAACATGAACTGCCTGTATGTGAGAGATGGCTTAAAAATAACTGAAAATCTCTCATCTGCAGCCTGTCTCTTTGCAGTTCTTTGCTCTTGGTGCTGCTGAGTGCTCTGATGCTCCAGAGAACGATGCTGGAGGTAGGAGCTGCCAAAGAACACTGCAAATAGTTATGCCCCCCTCTACAAACAGGCACACTGTTTGAACTTGCATTTAGCAGGACTTCAAGCAGTTTCTCAGTCCCTTAATCGCCACAAAGCATAAGGCAAGGACAAAGGAGCCAGGGCATAAATTAACAGATGGCACGTGGAAATCCAGACTGAGAAGAGCGTGCTAGGGGAGCAAGGCAAGGCCCAAAGTGCTTCTGAGCACTGGGTTCATTTATTCACCCAGGAGAAACAAGGAGATTTATCTTCAGAAGAAGCAGAAGTAATAACAGGGTCATCAGCAAGATTTCTCTAAGTACTTACTCCCATAAATATCCACTGGGATGACAGAGTTCCCTAATGGGATGGTGTTGAAAGAGTTGCCAGAATAATTAGTTTTCTATTAGGATACACAAGACATTTGATATCTTTCAGAGCTGTTGTTTCGGTCTCTCCACAGGCACAAATACAGTGGTTATTCTGGATTTGCCTACTTAGATTTTTCTTCAGAGCAGAGAGGTTTACAAGAGCCCTATTTTTAATTTAAGATCCTGAGATAATTACATGACTTCAGTAGGCAAGAGACTCATTGTACTGTGACTCAATCCAGGCAGGCATGCAAGTAAGAGACTAGACAAGGCACAGCTAATAAGAAAGCTCTTTTTTGTACACAAAAAGTCACATTAAACTTGTATTAAAAAGGCTGGAAATTGAAGAACTTGGCAATCGGAAAACAGCAGAATGGAGGTTGATTTTACAAAAGTTAATTAGCCCTTCTGCCCATTTATATTATTATACCCCTTAATTACCTGATCAGATCTTTTTCCAGAGGACTCCTGTCTCGAGGTTAGATATCATTGCCAGCTTTTTCTATCATTACCTTACTTTTTAATAGAGAACACAAACTGAATGTAGCAATTACTTTCCATTAATTTTTCTGTTTTATGGCGATCTGTTCTTGCAGTACAAGGCTGCAGGGAGTACAGAGAGCACACCCCACACAAAGAACCCTATCCTACAGCTTTCCGCAGGGCTGGCAGAACGACTTCCTGTCATTTATTTATGAGATTTCATGATAAGGGCTCAGAAACATCGCTCTCAAGTAACCAGCTTTGCTTAAAGTAAGGAAGGTTGCTGTGCAATTACTTCTGTGCTTGGGCATGTCCAGTCTTTCAGACATAATGAGCACATTTATCAACGGTGTAAGCTGAAGTAGCTCCTACAAACTTTGGAAGTTTATGTACCAGGATGAAATTGGATCCTTTAGATAGATTCAGTCCGATTCTCAGACAGGAGTTCATCAAATCCTGAAAGACAGTTTTATTTGGTTACAACTTTTATTTCCTCACAGTTTTTTTTTTGCTTACAGTTGAGCATGTCTCAAGCTAGCTGCCTCTCTATTTTCCACTTTCCTCTTTTGTTCCTCTCCCCGTTGGAACTAATGAACTCATGGGGGAAGAAGAGGCCTTTAAAAATACCTTGTGTAATAAGCTTCCTTATCAGAAATCCCTCCGTATCCACTGTGCATGCTGCTCAGATGAGCATGTGAACAGGACAGACACAAATACCGAGACCCACAGTTTGAGATGTGACTGGGAGTTGTGTTCACTACATCCTGGTCCGGGACTGGCCACATACTTCCCTGTGCCTCTAAGCAGACAATGAGTCCTCTAAATAGCTGATACCCTGCCCTGCTTTTTGTGTCATATATACCAGTCTTGAGCTGGAGCAGAGCGCAGCCATGGAGCCAGACATCAGCCTTCACAGAGCTGGCAGCCTTCCTCCCTCCTGATCTCAGCCCTCTTGCTGTTGTTGGACAGCACGGCTCCCAGCTGAGGGGTAGGTGCAGAAGTCAAAGCAACGTTTCTTGTCTTCTTTTTCTCTGCTTCCAACGCCAGCTTGAGAAAATCAGCTGCACCCCTTTGATCCTTACAGAGACCCTGTCTGAAGGAACCTTGTCTTTCATTTGATGATCATTTTTGCAGAGAAGGAAAAGAAATGGACTGCCTCTGCCAAACGCAGATAGAGTACTATGCATACATATGAGGAAAGGCCATGTGTGTGGACTAATGAAGTCAACAGCAAACAAGGACATCCAATTTACAGAAGAGTCCCTGGGACTGATTCTCTGCTCTTTCCCAGCCCTGCATTTTGTAGAATGGGGCTCTCTGTTTTAGCCTGATAATGAGTCTGGAATGTAGCACCAGCACCACCAGACAGCATACCTTCAAGTTTTGTCAGCCTTTTAGCAGACACAACAGACTTGCAGCCCTTTTGCCCGAAGCTTTGATTAAACTCTCGCTAAAGTTTCCCTTTGTTGATATATTCCCTTTCAGGCAAAGGTGAAGAGTAGGGAGAGAAACAGCCTTATGTCTGAGCATGTCGGCTCCCGTCCCTGTGCCTAATAATGCCATAGAGATCTAAGCCACTTGTTGCCTTTCCCTGCTCCATGTCTTGTCTGGCTGGGTCATGTGGCTTATGAAGTGCCTTGCTTAGTGAGGGCACTGACTGAGATGATTGACAGCTTTCCTGTGTCAGAAGACCAAACTGCTCAGTCCACGGCAGGGAACTTTAAAGCCTTTAGAGAGAGCAGAATCTCCACTGCTCGCAGGAGGCCATTAGTGATTGTCTGCTTTTGAATCTAAGTTTAGGATGTACCATTAGGATCCCAGATAACCTTATCAGAGGTGTTAAAAGGAGTTAGCAAGAAACTCTCACTGTTTGATTCTCATCTGACCATTGGAGGAAAAAAAAAGAAAGATGCAGATAGAGGGGAAAATACCACCAGGCGGAGGGCTCTGACATGCATTAATAGATACTAGATGGCAATATGTTAATAGCAGTGTCAGTGTTTATCAGGCACTGTGTGGTGGATGAAAAATCAGATCCCATTGCTGATAGTGAGTTCAAGAGACATGTTTTAAATTGGCTGCAGATTGTAATTAGCTTTTTCCCTCGCCCTGTTGCTTTTATCTTTCCTCCTCCCATTCTGATATGTCACTCACACATCTCCTCCTGTCAGGATCCAGGGGTGAAGCGGAGCCATTTCTGATCTTTCTCCATGACTAGTCATTCCCGAATCTCGTTAACGTTGTCAGATCCTATCAGAAGAGTGACACAGACGTCTGCATCAGCCCTCTGCCTGTCTGTGTCTGCTGCCACACAGAAACGTGGGGACAGAAGGCTGTGGCACCTCTGCCTGTTATCTTCAGCTAGCAAAAGTCATGGCAGAAAAGGCGTGTTAAACTTTTCCCATGTATAATTCTTGCAGAACTTTCATAGTGCTCTAACATAATAGAAAGGGGAAAGGTAATTTTGTAATTTATTTGCAAGTAAAGGTTTCTTCTTTCAGGTTGCCATCAGTGTAGGATGCAATTGCTGCTCCATTGCAGTCTGCCGTAGCTTAACTCAGATGGAGTGCTGCTTGGCTGCAGTCACAATGCAGTGAGAATGCTGCTAGCATTTAATCCTAATTACCTTATGTGGTGTTACTACATCACGTTAGCCTCATTGAACTGTATAACTATACCCATAACCCAGATTTCAACTTCCTTAGTGCTAAATTCTCTTCTTGCTACCCTGTAAAGGAGTACTTCCATTGAGCTCTGCAGAAGGATTAGGTTCTGTAGGTGAGGCAAGAAGTGGGTTCTCAAACTAAGTCTGCTTGCTTTTATTCATTTCTTCTTTTCCACCTAAGTCTGCTTCTCTTCAAACTAATCCAAGACCTTTAGTATTAATTCTGAAGTGTGTAAGAGGTTTCAGCAGTAGGATCTGGGCTTACGAGTCCCGGCTACCCATCACTTTGCTTACAAGATGAGACAGCTCTCACTCCTTACCTCCTGTCCGTGTGTCCGGATGTTTTAATGATCCAGGAGAGATACTGGAATGTATCTGGATGAGGAAGGAAGATAAAGATACAAAAGGAAGGTTGGGAATGCATATGCAAGAGCCTCCATGATAGTTTATTCCTCTACCTGCACAGTAGAGCATTCAGTAAGACTTCCAAGCTCCTGGGCTGCATCAGGCTCCTTTTTAAAGAATCTTAGTATTTCACTGACCACGTTAGGGCAATGTCTTAGACCTGGGAGAGGTTCATAGATATACTTGTGGGGGAATCTAGTGATTAAAATATAGAGTTTAATCAGAAGGCAGAGAAAAACATGAAATTCGGAATTTGTGCAGGCTGCAGCTTCTAAAACATGATGAATTGCTGGTGGTTGCTCAGGAAGCAAGAAGCTTCGTTCATACTGCTTTAGTCCTGGTGTCAGCCAGTGAAAAAACACCTGATTTTCCTGCAGTTCTCTACTATGGCTGTGGATACTTTGAGGGCAGAAGCAGAGGAGATGGGTGTTTTTACACTTTGTGCTGAAACACGTAATGATAAGCGTTGAAGGTGAACAGTCAGAGAGGTTCTACAAAACTTCCCTTCTTCTACCTCTGAAAACAGTGATAACATAACTATACCTTGACATCCTATCTAAATATAAGGAAGCAGATATCAGCGATTGAAATGTCTGCACAGAACGAAGCCAGACTGAGAGATTTTGCAGGTTTGAGGAGTGTGAGCATGTATCAGTGCCCTGGCTGACCAACCTTGGGATGCTGTGCTTGGGAAAGGAGGATTACTCACTATTAGCTGTGAAGTTTATTATAAGGGACAAGGTGGTCGAGGAAGGGAAGAGGTGTGTAAAGCAGTAGGGATGCCGCCTCTTAACAAAGCATATGAGATAACTGATTTCTACTTAAGCAATGCACTGCAGAGAGGCTGTCTGCCTCCATTTTCTTCTTAACATCTCACTTCTTGTTATTCATTTTGTCCCTTTGTCACTGGAAGGAACATGCTGCAGTGCAAGAATGGGTTCTGTCTACCCATGGTGCGTGGCACTGTTAGCTAAGAAACGAGATGCTCAGAGAGGCATACTAAAATACAGAAGGATTTTGATGAGTATTAAATTTCTTTTAGAGGACAGCAAGCTTGCATACACCAGATCTCTTCCCCTTGAATAGAAAGCAAAATATCAATCTTTCCTTTAAATTTAAATTGTGAGACAAATGAACATGAATGCTTCCCTCTCTTTCATTTTAGGAAAAAAGACTGACTAGGAAACTAATTAAGTGGTTGGTTAACTTTATGCATATAAGTAGCTTCATTTGATTTTAGGTTAAGTTGCTGCAGCTTCCTATTTGAAAGCGTGAGCGTAAAGGCAGGCAACTAAATCTCCATAAAAATGCTATTAATCTTGAGAAGACCTTGAATGGCTCCTGTATTCCCTAATGGGGCCTTTCCTGCTATTTTCTTTACGCAGTCTCAATTCTGCTTTGTGCTTTTGCTTGTGTGCCAGTAAAAATACAGTAATTTGAGAAGAATCAGAAACCTTCCTTGAAATAATAATCTGCAGCTCCTGTTGAATAGAAATAGAGCTGGGAAGCATGTTATGAATGTGATGTTGGCTCAGCAGTGCTGCAGGTATATGGACAGCACCAGCCAGTAGCTTGAATGAGATGCCTGTCAGATTTCTTCAATGCATGCTAGGTAAATTTTGGAAAAATGATCCATCCTATGAGATTGCTGTAGTTCTACAGTAAAGTCGTGCAGTGTCCCTCATCACCAGCATCATGGACATTTTGTGCGGGAAGACACAACCTCGTGCTTATTCATAATAAATGAAGATAAGAAGCTTTCTGTGTGTCCACTTAGGTTCGTATCAGGGACAACAGGTCAAGCTGTACTATGTAGCTTGCTCCAAAAGTGATGCCTCCTATTTATTTCCATGAAAACTACAACACATACGAAGGGCACAATAACACTATTTGATAGAGCAAATTCTCGGGTACAAAACACTTTTTTCAACAGTCACCACCATTAGCTGTGCATTTTCACCAGTGATGAATAAGAGCCACTGTTTCACAGTACTTCACCATCCACCGCCTCACTGTGCTCACATCCACTGTTGGTATCCATAAACCTTCAGCATGTGTTAATGAATGTCAACGGGTGCCATTTTTTCCACACTGAGGAATTAAATGACACACCTTTGCTTCAAACACACTTCCATGTCAGACACCATTTTGTCAGACTCTGCTGCTATCTGTTGCATGGCAGCAAAATGTATCAGAATATTGATGGGAAGGTTTTAACCTCCGCTACCAAACCACCAACATCCATGTCTGACATCATGGGCCAACATCATAAGATAGGAGGCATTACTTCTGGAGCAGCCTTTGTGTATTTTGGATGTGAGCTCGAGTCAGCAGTGCTCTCCTGTCTGCATGGATGCAGGACGAGCACCCTGGTGAGCACGACCTTCTCATGTGCCCTACAGTGGTGTCACATAGGTCAAGCCACGGGGTAAGCAAGCGTGGGGGTTATGATAGGTTTTAGGATTTTCAAACAAAATGCAAAATGCTTTAGATTTGCATGCAGTCGGGTTGATATGCTGCAACATGGAGCAAATCACTCAGCTCTCTTTCATGTCCCGTCTTGCACAATTCAAGCTTTCTGGGCAGAGACACCCAGAATGTTGTACCGATCTTGTAGGACTTGTCACTCCGAGATGTCACTCACTTGCAGCTGCGTGGGTGGCTGCTTGTGTAGGGCAGGCGGAGAGACTGTGGAGCCACAGGTGTGAATCCAATGATCTGTAGTCACCAAAGCAGAAAAGTTAGCAGAAGGCAGACACTGAGCCAGAAGTAGCAACAATGCAAAAATACATTCAGAGAGAGCGACAGCAAAAGGAGAGGGAGAAAGAAGATGAGGCGTCGGATGGCACAGTGAAGGTAGCAGCGGTGATGGCTCCTCCTGGTGTGCTCAGCAGGACCAGTCATGGACACACCTTTACCTCTCTGTACCATGACCGTGAACAAAGATGCCACTGACAGTACCAATTCATTGAGCTAGCAGGAGGATCTGGGATGGAAAAGCGCACTCATTCCCACAAGCCCCCTCCAGTACCGGCTGTCGCTGGCAATGGGTGAGCTGCTAGTCATTTGTTTGGTTCAGCTGTTTTGCCTGCTGCTTAGGCTTAGTGGAGGTTTTCTGGCTTTTAAAGAAATGCAGCAATTGTTTTGGTGGCAGTAAAGAGGTAAGGTTCCATTACAGTGCCTGAAATGTCATCTCCTGTTTAGTTTTAATCCTGGGCTGTGCCATAATGTGGGATGGCAAAGACTGAAGAAGAGGGTGATATGCTAGCTTTAAAAATGGCTGCATTATTAAATGCATAATGTTCTGTTTCCAAGCGCTGTCTAAACCTATGTGTGTTTAATTTATTGTATTTCTTTGAGTACGGTTCATACTGTTTGTGTGACTGAAGCTGTCTCTGGGGACCGTATGGAAGGAACCAGGCAGCCTTCTCCTTCCTGTTCCATTTCCACAAGGCTTTGTTACAGTCAGCTGGGGAGCAATTGGGGAGCTGTGTCTCCCCAGGGAAAGCCTGTTACAGTAAGGCTCAGTTTTTGTTTTGACTTTCATATACTTAATTGTAGGAGTTGCAAGGTGCCAGGCTCTCAAGTGTCAAATGGCACTTTGACAGTGTTTGAGATGGGCACAGCAATTCAGCCACATGTCTGGCTGGGCTTTTTGGGTAATCCTGCAGGCTAGAACAGGCTGGTAGAGAAGGTTAGCCAGTGACAGAGAAACCACTCCTGCACCGGTACAGGTGGTACATCATTTATTACACGTTTAGGAAAACAGGCCAAGTTTACCAGTCCATACCAGACCAGTAGCACTCGTGGTTGACAGGTAGCAATCTTTATTCCTTGCAGCAGCCATCTTTACTGGGAGAGGGTGGTGCTGTCAGGTTGTGCTGGCGGTCACAACGCTGATGTTTCAGAAAGTGCAGGTGGTCATGTGGCACGGTTTTAAGGGTATTTTAAGTCCCAGGGCCTTGGCCTCTTGTCAGAGTGTGTTGATACATTGCACCATCCTCACACTCAGCATCGCTTTAAATATATTTTTCTCATTTCATTGCCTCTTTTAGGCTGCTACATGTAGGCTGCAGGTGTCTGCCCTCTATGAAGTGGATGGAAAGCAGGGGACTCAGGCTGGGGTCTGGATGGTGATGTGCTGCTGCTGCAGGTAAGAGCCGCCATGGGTCTGAGCCCAGGCAGGAGGAGCAGCCTGAGCCTGCAGAGAGGTGGGAGCAGGGCAGTGGGCTGGAGGGCTGGCACTGGTCTGTACTGCCTGTTGAGAAGGAAATTCATCTGCTAAGTGAGTTCTGATCTCAGCAGAGCTGTTTCTGCTGAGACCTTGGGAATGATGGCAAGGTGTTTATGGGGCAGACGAACATATAAATGAAATCAGTGGTACACCATGGCTTTAAATTATATTACCTTATGAGCATGCATGCACATGGTGGGGAGAAAATGAGGAGATACTGAATTTTCTACAAACAGTTGTATGCAACTGCAACTTACTATTATCTTAAGCTTACTTTATTTCCAGTATTTGCTGGCACAGCAATCTCAAGAAACACAACTGCTCGTTCAGCATATCAGTAATTGTTTTCAGGATATGTGGATGTGTGGCACTGATATCAATTGCGTGTTCCTGAATTAAAATGTTCTTATTTACTAAACTCCTTGCTCATTATAGTCCTGAGCCGCTGGAGAGTTTGAAGCTCATCTGTTTGTCAAATGTGTTTTATGAGTTAATTCCTCTGTCAGCATTACTGTGGATTTGTATCCACTGGTAACAGCCCAGGAACTGCCATTTCACTCAGAAATGGATCCTTTAACTTGCCCGTGCTGTCAAAGATTATGCAAATAAATAAACAAAAACTTGAGCTGTTATGCTAGAAACAGTAAGTCCAGGGTCACACTTGTGTTAACAACCCAGATGGATGCTCACTATGAAATGTGTTGCTTTGTTTTGTCGGGTTTGTTTTAGTTAACAGCTGCTAACATGCTGAACAGCCTGACTGCAAACTGACAACTCCTTAGGACCCAGAACAATTTACCTTCTTAAATACAGAAAGGCAAGAAGTTACTCTTCCAAGTACTGCTCTCTCCAAGATTTTTGATGTGCCATGCTGAAGTGGGATGAAAAGTCAGATACCATTAAAACTTTAACAGAGCAGAAGTCTGCACAAAAAGACTCATTTGCTGCTCTAGTTCTTATAGGCCTTGCTTTATCAGTGTGCTTACGTGTAGGCTTAATTTTCTGTTTCTTTGAGTCTGGTCATATGCTTGGGCTTTCACTGAGTCACACATTGATGAGATTTCTGGGAGTCTGGTCTTGGAATGCCAGGAGAATAAACTTGAAAAACAGAGAAATACAACATGCTTTGCAACACTGCAGTAAGGCTGTGAACCTTATGTGTGCCTCTATCTCCTCTACACTGAGCAATAACTGATGGAAGAATCTGTCTCTTACAAAGTGATGGCTCTGTAGAAATTAAAGTGCGCTGAGAAAGGCACACATGGTACTCATTCAGGCTGCTGGAGATTTGCAGGGTGGTTGGCTGCAACATCTGGAAATGGATCTCTTGTTCAGTCCTTTGTGAATCTGGTGCTGCCTACAGATACTCACCTT
Source organism: Gallus gallus (assembly GCF_016699485.2). Lineage (NCBI taxonomy): Eukaryota > Metazoa > Chordata > Aves > Galliformes > Phasianidae > Gallus > Gallus gallus. The sequence continues at coordinate 11,468,056 of NC_052535.1, read as the reverse complement.
CAAGATAAACAAAGGAATCAAACTTTTTTTGCTGTTGTTTTTAACAGTTTATTTTCCAGCACCTGTCAATGTCAACTGGGATTTTATTCCCATTTTAATCCCATGGCTGTGTTTGGCAGCTTGTAAATCACACATGCGCATCACTGGGAAAGAGTGGACTGCTTCTATCTTAATCTGCAGCCTCTTGCTTTTATGATTCCTTTGTATCAGTCTTTATTTCCATCACAAGGAAAAAGTGTCCTCCCCCAGCAGTGCTTCTGGATGAATGTGTTTTATTCTCAGCAGGATCAGAGGAATGCGATTTACAGGGGTTCTGGGCACTCGGAACGCACAAGCATTGGTACTTCTGAAACATGCCTTTTCTATGATGGATGGGGCATATTATCTAAATGCTAATAAATACTGAGCCACAAATTGGCTCCATTTTTCTTCATTCCTTCACTGCCTGTGGTTGCTGGATGATGCTAAATCCAGCCTCAGACACACTGCAATACTAATTAGTTCCGATTTCTTTCTTTGTTCTTTCTGATAGGGCAATATGGATGTGCTGCCTGTGGGCATATTTATGTTCCAGCCTCCCTGGCTTATCTCCACAAAGAGTGCACACAGTTGGTGTGAGAGGGACAGGGAATGATGGTGGTATAAATCTCATCTGGCACAGAACTCTCGGGTATCACTTAAAAGGGTAAGCTGGATTATATCTCTTAATAAACTTGATGGGACTCTCCCGTAAGGCTGGGGTGCTTTGCTCACACACAGGTGATGCCGTGAACTCTGGCAGATGAATACCTGCCACAGCATCTTCTGTGGCAACGCTCAGTTGTTCTCTGTAGCCTTCTAGACTTCAGATTCTTAAAGATAAGCTGATGAGCATTGGCTTTATCGCTTCTACATTTGTGAAGTAGGGTTCACTTACAATTCACTGTATTGAAGATGTTCTCAGTAAGAGCACCTGTTTGTTTTTGGCCAGAAGACAAATAAACAAACCTCTCTGCACTGACATTATATATGCATCCTGCAAGTCTTGCATGTTGTTCCAAATTAAATGAAAATATAAAAGGAAGTTGTCTCATAGGCAGCCCCTCAGAAGGTCCTCTGACACCTCTGAACTTGTGGTACCAATGGTGATTTTGTAGCAGCTGACTACGTAGAATAACCTGGCACTTCAGAACTGGGAAGTAATCTGTCCTTTCTTAAAGACCAAGTTATTAAAGACTGAGAGTCTTTTCAGCCCTCTCTGAGATCACTAGCAATTCTCCAACTCAGAGAATTCAGATGTTTGCCCGGTAATTGTGGAAACACTTTTCAATTCAGTGTAGTGGGAATAGCCTTTCTAAAGCAAAGGCAAAATGAACAAATACATATTTAAAATCTCTGTGGCTGCCATACATTTACTCCATGAAATATAGCAGCAGACTTTCCCTTCAGGTGGACTTTGGTCTTCTAACAAAAGGCTCCAGAAACTGAAGGTACTGAACGTGGCCAACAGAGGTCAGGGGTGACTTGACGACAGCGCATGCAAAGAGGCAAAACTTGATTCACTCTTCAGTGTGGCAGACAAAAGCGTGCAACAAGGCTGATTTGAAGCGAGGCTGGAGGTTGGTTTTTGTTTTTAATTATGCCTGTGATTAAATACAGGAAGCCTTGTCCAGGCATCGCAATTACTTCATACAACCATTGTTTTCGGTTGGGCTCGCTCTCTATTCTGTAACTCAGACAAGAGGTTGTATCAAGGATGTAGGTTATGGTCTTTGTTCTAAATGAAATGAAACAATTTGAATGGGTTGTCCTGTAGGGTGAAAAAAAAAAGAAGTTGTATGCATTTATCCTGGGGGGTGGATGATGGACATTCTATAAGTGAAATGTAAAATGCTGGAGGGGGAAAAGACGGGTGCCCATGCTGTAGTGTCTTACCATCTCCTGTGGCCCTTGTCTGAAGTATGCTTTTCATTTAATATTTCTCTCATTTATAGAATGGATAAGGGAAGAGATTTCACGCTCTTCTCAATTTAGGCATTTCAGTAGCTTAAGAGACTTTGTCAGTACTGTATTAATTGTACAGTCTGGCTGTGGTCCCTTGCAAAACCATCTCTGAATGGAGATGCAGGCTCACACAGCATGCATCTGCTAGCTGTGTTTCTGTTACTTCTGTTCTCTGTGTTTATTTGTTTAGAACCACCTCTGGGCTCACCTGGTGTCACTGATTTCTGTAGGATCAAGCACAACTCCGAGTGTCTGGCTTCAGGGCTTTTATGCCTTGTTCATCTCTTCTAGGGAAGGCTGATAAAAAGTAATTCAAAGGTGCCCAGTGAGTGCAGAGCTACAATAAGCTGACGCTGTCTGTAAGCAGTGATGAGACGACCTCGGCGGTCCTGCAGTATGATCATACTCATCCAAATACATAGATGAGACAATCTTGTTAAATAATTGAAGTGGTATTAAGTTCAGGCCTCTCACATTTAGTACTTTTCAACTCTCCTGCCACTTATTTCATTGCTCTTTGCAGAGAAATTACACTTTTCTAGTTTTAGAATTTGTTCTGCTCTGTGCCACTGGCTCCCAGCAGCTCTTGCAGACCTCCCGACCTCCCTCTTTCAGCCTCTAATATCATGACTTGTTTCCATGGAGACCAGAGTAAAGCGATAAATAAATGTGGCTGGGAATAGCAAGCTTCCACCTTCTGCAACTGGGATAAAGCCCGGGGAATCATTGCTCGGCTGTGTGTTACACAGTGCACAGAGGAGCCCCTGATACTCTCCTCTTGGTGGCTTGCAAGTAGGGCTGACATAGTATGGCTCAGCACCCCATATATTCAGGGTATGCTGATTTTCATGGCTGAGCAGTGTTTACTGAGCAACGTTATCTTCAGGTTGTGTGAGTGAAAACAGCGCTGGTGCTTCTCTTGGATCTGGCTGATGGAGATGTAGCCTGGGAGCCAAAAAACACTGGGTTTGGACCCCAGTTGTGCTGGAAGAACATTTCTTATTCCTTCCCTGTGCTTTATTCATGAGGCTATAACACTTTTGGAGCAGGAATCGTAGGAGCAGGAATCGTAGAATCATTAAGGTTGGGAAGACCACTAAGATCATCTAGTCCAACCATCAGCCCATCACCACCATGCCCATTAACCACATCCCTCAGTGCCACATCGACCCTTTTCAGGGCTGGTGACTCCCTGGGCAGCCTGTTCCTATACCTCACCACTCTTCTGAAAAGAAATTCTTCCTGATATCCAACCTGGGAGGAAATTGCTTTCTGGGGATGGTTTATGTGCTGTCTGTCTCACGGATGACTTTGTCATGGTTAAAGTTTTTATGTAACATAAAAATTGAAAATTAAAAAAAAAAAAAATCAGGAATGCTTCCCAGTGCCAATACTGTGTTTCATTCTCCCACGCATTGGCCTCTGGTTGCAGGTCCTGCAGGAATTGCTAGGGGACACTAATGACCATGGGGCTTGTGAAGCTGCCCCGTTAATTAAAACAGAAAACTGGCCCTGGACTACACTGCCTGGCTTCAGCCAGAATTTTCCTCTGATTCTCTGCTTAGAGAGAGGCTGTTCTCAGCATAAATGGCTTTTCTTTTTGGAGGATTCAATTTAATACAGTCCCACCATGAATATTTTCCCACATGGTGGAGCAGCTGAATGTTGTCAGACTGAATGCTGTCTGAAGTTGTGGTAGGCTCTGTCCGAATAACTCTAACCCCGAGTCCTCTCTGCCTCTGGTGAAATTAAAAGCTGAGCACACATCGGAAAGCTCAGGTGGCTCATTTTAAAATAAATGAAACAAAATTTGGGACTTCCAAAGTGGGATTGGAAACTTTAAATCTTATTAGATCTGAACCGTCACCCGTTCATGCTCTTTTTACCATCAGCTCCTTTCTGTCTTACCACACTCATTAATTCTTGCCAATATCACATTTGTCCATGATCAGGCAGTCTTTCCTAGGCCTTTTATTACTCATCACTTGAATCGCTCTCTCTTTATCTTGTTTGATTCTGCTGGGACACCCAGAGAATTTTCCAAGCTGTGAGCACAGGATTGTGCAGAAATCACTGTCTGCCACTGATGCTTCATTTGAAGATGCTCTCCTGTGATTTACCAATAAACTAGCAAGACACTTTGCTGCTAGCAGCCTTATACTGCTGAAAATTGTTTTTCAGGTGAGATGGTAAATTATGGTCTCTCTCCTCCTGTAGACATAGCTGCTTAATAGATGTAGTTTTGGTGTCTGATGTAGTCACACTGGAGGTCCCTAGTGTTTCCTTCCCCTATGTTACAATAACAGTTGTTTTGTGCTGCTCTTCCCAGAAGGAGCTGCATTTCGTTAGAGTTTCTACTTGCAGTATACACTGAGGAAGGAAGACTGACATGGCAAGAAATACCTTCTTTCTTCTCTCCTTTCAAAGGCATTCCGTTGATGTGCTGCACTCTGGGTTTATGTATGTGTCTGTTCCTATATACTCCAGTCTAGAATCATAGAAGCATAGAATTGTTTGAATTGGAAGGGGCCTTTAAATGTAATCTATTCCAATTCCTGAGATTTATGCAGCCAGTGGGACACTCTTACAGCTGAATAGATGCATGTGGGAACTGCTTTCTGTAGCTGTTTGGCCCTTTGAGGGGTACCCTGTGGCACTGCCTTATTTATTATGGCCCCCCAGGTTGGTTATCTGAACAGCTGTGTTAGCAGTTTACTGCCAGTGAATGCTTATTTCTCTCTCCTGCTCTCTCCAGTTCCTCCCTGTAACATCGGTTAACTTTATCTTTAAGACTCCTCCTAATTGTAAGTTCTGAAATATGCTTCTGATTAACTATCACCTATAAATGCCATTTAAAAGCAAAATACCACAATTGTCCTTGAACTCTTAACTGTCTGTTTCCCGCTCCAGTGGGACTAAATTAACCAATGACAAAGAAATATGGAAAATGAAAGCGCATCAGGAACTGCATGTCCTTTCTAGAATCCTGTTTGACAGCCTGATTATCCTCAAGAAAAAAGAACCATCCTGGTACAGTCCCGGAGGAGAAGGATTAACAACTCTGGAAGCAATGAAAGAAGATTCACACTGATGTGAAGAAGACAGATGCGTGTGTAGTTCAAGTTCATCTTGGCAGAGTCATGCTGAAAATGCCAATCCGACAATTTTAATGCTGGCAGGAAAAGGAAAGCACGAGGGGGCTGGGTAAGTGATAGCTGGTTCCACAGCGGCGAGGCTGTGTGCAGTAATAAACCCTATGCCCAGGGTGGCTTCTCTCTGCGAGTGCACATCAGGGTGACAAAGTACACCAGCCGAGATGATCGCTCAACTTGGGCTGCTGCTGCTCAGTGGTGAGAGATGTGAGCTGAGGTGTTTTTGCCTTGGGTGACAAGGTGTATCTGTAAGGAAGATCTGTGGCTATACCTGAATTTGCTGTGACTTTCTAGCACAGATCCTGATAGTGAGGTGGCTGCAGAAATGCAGAGCTCAGTGCAGGCCACTCACTGCACTTAAGGAGGTAGGTGGATATATCAGGCTTTCTGCACTGAGAAATTGGAAAATGCATTATTCTCAGTTGTTGAAATGAGCCTTCTTCAAACATGCACCTCCCAGGAATTTGGTCATCGCTTTGGTCTTCGTGGTCACAGGAGTGGTACAAATATTTGTCCTCTTTCCTTTTCTTCAGTTGTGTGCATCAGTGGAGCACAGCACCCCAGGCTTACCATCACGCAGAGCTCCTATGACATCCTGGCATCAGGGCAATAGTGTGCGTTATTACACAGTGAGCAGGCTTTGTTAGTGCTGGAGCATCTGCATGTAGTCTCAGTAGAAATTCCTCTGGGGCTCAATGTCTGTCAGTCCAGAACGCTGAGTAGGATTTCAGAAGGGATAAAGCCTTGTGGGGAAGTGCCAGTATTTCATCTTACAAACAGCTGAGGCAAGGAAAGTATTGCTGGCTATTATTGTGTTAGGTTTTAATAACTGGTACACTGCCATCTTGTTACAAGGTGGAAGGGGCTAAAAGCTGAGCGAAAGATGGGGTAGCTTTCTTTTAATTCAAGGCAGGCGCTTCAGCACAGGGGTATTGGATACCTACAGGGTACAGCATGCCTGGAAAGGCAGGTGCTTTTGTAAATAACATTTCTCTACTGATGGTACAGGAGAGGAAGGCTTGGGTGAGGCACCGTGGTTCTGCATTTGTGACCTCCATCTGGGTTATTTTTCTGTGGAAAAATCAGGGCACTTAGTAGCAAAAACACTTTGATTGAATACAACCAGGCAACCATCTGCTGGCTGGAAAACACAGCAAACACATTATGCATGTGGATACGTGTCTGGGGGACACGCTGCCACTCCTAGGATGTTTGAAATCCCAGTTAGTCTGCTGAGTCTGATGGAAAGGTGGTTTCCATCAAAGGGAGAGAGGGGAGGAAAAAAAGAAAGAATCTCCAAAAGAGGAAGGTTTGTAAGGCAGTAGGCTAGGCTATTATCTGCTGCACTGCCTGCATTTCATCAGTGGAAATTGCTTCTTATTTGTGAAACAGCTGCCACATTTCACTCCAGAGGTGGTGAGTTTTTGTAAGTGTGCACACACAATAATGGGTTTTGATTTCCACAAATAAAATCCTGTCCTGGCTCTGAAATGTAAGCATTTTGGATGCTAAGTGAAAACAACACCGTTCCTTTGCGCTGAAGAAGAACAGCAGTCCCTTTCCACTGTAACTTTCTGAAGATGGAGAATGTTTCCTTTTCCTCTCCTTCTGTTTTGCCATGAATACACAAGCACCCAGTAAGTCATCCTCCCTCTGCTTGGCACAGAAAATTCCCAACGACGTGAGCTTGAAGGGTTGCCCAGGTGGGAAGAAATCTTTGCAGATGTGATTGTAATTTCCTTAGTTTGGTTGTGGAAACCCAACCTGCTTTACAAGCTTTGCACATTACTCCAAGCTGTTTTCCTTACCCTGTCATGAACGTTACGTTTTTCTCCTGCTTTACGTAAGTTGCATACAAGTTACTTTTGCAAAGCTAACTTTCCAATCTAGCTGGCAAATAATTTTTCATTGCAGCTCCTCAATTTTTCACACATCATGGACCTTACGGGGAAATCAATGGGAATGCAGCACCTCCGTTAGGCGAGCTCTGCCTTAAAGGCATTGCAAAGCATAATAAGTATGATTAATATTTCTGTTCCTCAAAAACTTCTTGTTAAGCTACTGATCTTTTCTAATCTCTCATGTGGCTCCTTAACACAGGTTTGTCTGCATCGATTTATTTCCGCAGATCATTTTAGCTCTCACACAGTTTCAACTCATCTTGTGTTCTTGACGCAGTTTGTTGCCTCTGGATATACTGCAGGACAGAGCGAGCTGGTGAGTCTCTTCAGACACTTTGTTTTGGTTTTGCATTTGAACTTCCCAGGTTTCCTCTAATCATGAGACAGACAGGCATGGATAGCTTCCAGCTGAGATGTCTTCTGAACTTCTTGCTCATTTCTGCACATAATGAAGCATCTGTGTACAGATCACTACTTGGTTGCGCAGCTGGCCTGGGTTGTAGATGACGACTGAAAATCTATCCATAGAGAGGTGAATTGGAGTCGACTGCTGTGGATCAACTCCATTCTCAAGTATAAATCTAAAATAAACCTCGCATGGGACACAGCAGATCCCATTCCTCAGCTTCTATGGCAAGCTTTGCTGATATATTAAGATGTATTAATTTTTACTATCATCAGCAGAGCTGCAGGAAATTATGCTAATCTGTAGTACTGGGTTATACTTAATGTGGGAGATTTGCCTTGGATTTGAGGTCACCTGTTAATGCTTAGCATATAGGATGTGAAAACTACGCAGAGATTGCTGGTAACTGGCAATCTGTGCAATATGGAAACTGTGTTGAAAGCACAGGGCAGAAGGAACCTGCCTGCCTGCCTTGAAAGGAACGTAGAGGTGGAAGGAATCACTATTGCAGGCTGGGTCTGCTCCCGTGGGCTGCCTGCAGTAGGAACTGGAGGAGTGATAGGATGTCCTCTGGTCTCCTTCACTCTGTGTTGCAGCAAGGTTGGAGTCACAGTGTTCACTTTCAGGTTGCCTCCAAGTCACAGTGATAGTTGAGAGAGAACAAAAGGATCTGGAGGAACTGAGTTGGAGAGAAGGCTGTAATTACTAAACATGCATCAATTGCCTTAAGGGTAAGCCGGGAAGATGGGGTGACGAGGTAAAGAATTTAGAGGACATGTACACAGAGAGAGAGAGGATGTCCATGGGAGCCACGGAGCAGCCACTACAGAGTGAATAAAATCAAACAGCAGGAAAGTAGACAAGGTATGTTCTGTTCCTGGCACTGAAGTTGATCTCTGGAATGATCTTGGACAAGGTACTTGATTTACTTGGCTGTCACTTCTCTTGCACAGTATTGGAAACTTCATTTGTTGTTGCTGCTGAATGGTTTTTAGGTGGAGCCCCAATGGCACACTGCTCGTGGGGAGCACACACACAGCTGGGTGCCTGCTGCTGGGTTCTCTCCTGCAGGATGTCTCCTGAGATTCTGCTATAAGAAGTTGAGTCTTTTATCTGTGTATTTTAAGCGTTACCCTTTCTGCTGAAAAAACTGTAACAGCGATAATAAATCTGCAAGATGCTCAGAATTCTGTGGATATACAAGTATTTATATATGCTAGCATCATGTTTTAAATTTACTTGAATGTTCAAAGTACAATCTGAGATTGTCATGCACACTTGGTTACTGTAGTAAGCTGTGTGCTTAGATACACTGCTGTTAAATGGAGGAGTCTAGCTCTTGTTGCAGGAACATAGCTAGGGGTTACAGGAAGGGGTTGTAGGTCAGTAAAATATTGCCAGTTGAATGTAAGGTGAAAGCGATGATGTTTGAGATCCTGCAAACAGGGATCATCTCCCCGATAAGGTGCTGATGCTTGAAAGCAGTCATCAGTGCACTTGAGACTACAATGGTAGGAGTAAGCTCGTGGTATGCAATGGCATAGGAAATGAAGTGAATCATTTCCTGTTCAATTGTTCAGGCTCTTGGTAAGGCCCAAAGGACAGCAAATGCAGAAGATTTTCCCCTTCCTCTCAGAACGACGTTTCATTGCACAGCACATGCACTTGTTGAACTTTGTCTTTTTGGCATCTCCATGCCTTTCAGTAGACAGAGAAGGAATACAGAAGTATGTGCATAGCATAATCCACTATAGTTATCATTGAGCATTCAGAAAAAGCCTCAAGAATATCCCAGAGCACTGCTAAGGTTAATTGACTGCTTGAAGGCGTCAGTACACACTCCAGAAAATAATAATTTTTGGACTGAAATTGACAGTTCTGCATTCACTGTCTGTGACTCTCAGATAAGCACTGTCCTGTCTTGAAGCTGAATTTGTCCTGTCTTGAAGCCGAATTATCTGAGGTAGCTGAATGATGCAGAACTGGTGAAGGTGGGTGTTTACAGCAGGTCTCTCTGGGACTAACCCATTGCTTAAGACACCTTAAAGCAAGGTACTAGGGGAGGGTCTGTACTATGCCAAGCTGCAATAACCGGTATTTTTGGCAGCAGGCAGATTCCATACCTTTCCTGTCACTGTAGACAGACAGAGCAGTCACAGGTAGTCATGGTTATATCAAAATACTAAATATCCAAAGATGTTATATTCAGGTAGGGCTCAGAGATGTAGTTGACAAAAAAATAAATAAATGAACATCCAGAATATTATTGTGCTGTAAATCAACTGCCATCACTGTGCAGAGCCAGCTGAGTTCTGATGCATGATGCATCGGTATGTTCTGTACCACGCGTGCTGCTGTGTTGGACACCTAGGGGCACATCTGTGGTAGTAATTTGTTACCTGAGTCTCGTAACAGGAGGATGAGGTTAAGCTTAAGTATAAGGGGAAGACATGAAGGAATCAGAAGATACCAGCCTGAATCTTTCAAGCTGGTAGTTACTGAGATGGTTTGCAGCCTCAAGTGTTGCCTGAAGTCTCTGCTCTGAAAGTCGTTGCTGTTGTGATTACTGTTCTATATGAACAGCTGGATACATATCTGAACAGTATGTTCAGCTGAGGCTCTCACCGAAAAGCCAGCACTGGCAAGGCTCACCAGCTCCAGCAATGACGTACTCTCCAGCAGGCTGGCAGATGTGTGCGTATGTGTGTGCGTCTATCTCTGTATAAATAACAGCCGTGTAGGTGAGGCTGTCTGTCTGAACACCTAAGAATGTCTTTTGGCTGCAGGGTTTTCCTTGTTCCCAGTTCTTCAAATGACCACATTAATCCTGTTCACAGCAATCTCAGTACAAACTGTTTTCTGGGAGAGGAGAGTTATTGGTTTTAGGACAAATGCATATCATTGAAGCAGGTGAGTACATGTAGTGCATTTCTTACTGTTGGATGATCATTCTGTATACTCCATATGCTTCAGCACTGTCTGTACAAACAGTAAATCAAGTACTGAGAGCCTTCAGAGGGATCTGTACCTTCTGAAGAGCTCTGGGACTTTTTCCATCTCCGCAACTTACCCGGTGGTCTCTGCTGCATCATCCTCAGAACTGAACCCAGAGACCTTCAGCACCGTGGTGTGGAGTACTTGAGCAGATACTGATCAAATGACCGGTGGTGCTTCCTTCCTGGGAACAGATGTCTTCTCAAGAATATCTCTGTCTGGCAGACTAATGCCTCAGTGCCTCCTTGCCAGCGAAACAAAACAACCTGTAGTTTAAGAAAACCTGTCAAAATTACTTAGGTACCTCTCAATGTCAAATCCCACATGGTACGAAATATGACCAGGTTAATCTCTGTACTCATCTCATTGCCAATTGTCTGCTTTTAAAGATATTTAAGACACAAACTATGCAACCAATTTATAGTGCTACAGAGGGATTGATTGGCACTGTCAGAAAACCAGCCATGTGCTGAGGCCAGTAAAAGACTTAATTTTTGTTTCTTTTTTTGCCCAGATGAATGGTTCAAGTAATTAGTTTAAGGAGACTGGATCAATAACTGGTTAAATGAACGGCTTGATTCAAAAAAAAGCCTCAGGTTTGGCCCCGTCTGAGAAAGTTTTAGCAGTTTGGCTGGGCTTGGTGATGCTGTTCGTTCACTCTTGTATGGGGTTGGTTGGTTGTGTTTGTTTGTTTTACCTCTGTTTGTTTTGCATGGTTTTTCTTGTTCAGTATATGAGTAGAAAAACAGCAGCTGCAGAAGAAGAAATTCTCCTCTTGAGCACGCTGCTTAAGGATGTGGATCAAGAGGCCAGCTGACCGTAGGGGATTTAAGAGAGGGTATTGAGATTTTCTGTAGCACCTTGAACTCAACCAATCCATCAGTGCTCGGTAACTATTTGATCCACACAAAACAGCAAGTTATAATGCACATCAAAGAGCCTGTCTGTACTGCTGCTCACTGCCGTTTCGTCCTTAGCTGTCAGGCCCTGCAGAGTGCTGAAGCAGCTCGCCTAAGGCTACAGATATAATCTGTTACAGGGTTGTAATTAGGAGCATTAGCCTGCTGGTCATTCTTTTGGTCTCTCTTATCTTGTTTTTTTCCTGACTAAGAGCCCACCTGAGGCACTCTTCAGAAAATTCAGGTCAAATTTTTCAACTCCAGGAGTGTTAGTATATCTGGTCCCAGATTCAGCATTCCAATCCATCTCTTCTCAAACTGACACCACGCTATGGCCATTCAAGAACTGAGACACAATAGAGGTTCTGATAGTCCTTTCATCTTAGCAAATATCCTTCTAAGTTCTTCACTGAATATTTTACATTTCTGTTCAGTATATATTGAAAGCCGTTACATAGCAAGATAGGTAACTGCTCCTTTAGGTTAGCGTTCTCAGGCTTGTAACTTCTTAGATATTCATGGAAAATAGTTCTTCCTGCTGCATTTCAAGGAAAGAGCGTGTTACTTTTCAAGGGTAGAAAGCTAAGGTCGTTCATAGGAATCTTCCATAAGCTTCTTGCAGGGCAAGAAAATACTGTACGGATCTTATTTTATTTATTTATTTATTTATTTTGGTGCTTTTATATTCCTTAGTTCTTTTTGGAAGATGTTAGATGTATTATTTCTTGTAACTCTGCCTTCCAACTTCAAGTAATGTTCCATGTACGCACTTGCCTCTATCTTCTTTGTGCTGTTCTAAGGGGATGCAGTGTGCCTCCAGTCTTGGCTTCCCTGAATCAGTCTTTTTTCCTTTTTAAGGTAAGAAATGGCAACATTTCTGCTTTGTGATGCTGATGCATGCAACTTGGCAAGTCTGCCTGTTCTTGCAGAGCAGATGAGCATAGAGTGAGGCAGGAAGAACAGGTAGCAGATGTAGAATACTTCTTACATAGTTCACTCTGATTCATATGGGCTGCAAGAGAAAATGCTGCAAAAAGAAAGATTCAGGTCCAGGGGGTGAAAAGGAGAGGGAAAACGCATTTCAAAACAACTCAAGCTGGTGTGACCTACTGTGTATTTACTTACTGCTGAACATAGGGAGAGTGAAAATAGAAGTCTTTATATCCAGAAAGGACTTTTAGTCTATAGGAAGGCTGTTTTTCGGTCTGCTCAGCGTTGCAAACACACAACTGTCAGCCCAAGCAGCGATGCTTATGATAACAGGCAGACCAACGCCGGCGTGGACTTTCAGAGTCAGACACACATACCACTAGTTTGTGTTAGTAATATGATCTCTGTGCAGGTTTTATGACAGAGCTTTGTTGTGTGAGGCTGGAGAGAGAGATTTGAAAACAAAATACCCCCCAGGGGATCCTGTGCTGCTGAACCATTGGAGATGATTTGGCAGTGCACCAGCCCCCAGAATAACGAGATTGAAAATGAGCTCTGACAGGTTAGATGTAATACTGCAGGGCCAGCTGTGCCAGGCACCAGCCTCCCCATTGGCATGCCAAGGAGTTTCAGCTGCAAAGGCGTGTGCAGGGAGAACTCATTCCACTGCAGAATGGAAACAATGACCTCCTTCCAAACTGGGACTGCTTTGGAGGCTGAATCCAAGAGAACACATTCTCATGGAGCAGGGATTGGCAGTCCGTACCTCTACTGAGTCTGATCCTGTGAACGGGCACAGAGCAGCTCAGGAGTGTGCTGGAGCCCTGGATTTTCACTGCAAGTTGGAGATCTATCTCCTTTGGGAAATGCCATTCTAGCTTCAGTTCCTGAATGCTGCCCAAAGGATATGTTTGGTTTTCTGTGTGCAAGACTTTTGGTCCTGGAATAAACTGCATAGTGTAAAAAGGGGCTCAAATGAAACTTCTGAGCTCTTGGATGGCTCAAGGTGAACGTTCAAACACAGGAGTGGATGTGGGTGGAAGCACACAGCCCACCCATTGAGTATTTGGACAGAGGATTACAGTATAGCTGCTGTTTGGACTGGGTGTGTTAGCAGAGCTGTGTCTGACTGGAGCCCTCTGTGTTCAACACAATAAAAGAGAATTGGAAGGAAATGCTGTTGCCTGTAAATGACTGTGACAGACCTGTGCAATGAGAAATATCTGTCAGCGTGTTCATATACAATAGGTTTATTCATTTAAATCATAAGTTTGCTAGCAAATTTTTAACAAGCCTACTCTAGTGGAAAACTCAGCCCTAATTAGTTCATTTCTCTCTCTGGACTTAAGAAAATGAAGGAGAAGAAAATACAGATTTATTTATTCTTCCCTCTCAGCCCAACTCTCTTCCAAAATTGAGAAGAATTTGCATATGTGGCCTGAATGCAGTTTGGTTCTGAGCAAAGCACTGCTAACACTGCCAGGTGTGGTGTCTGTATCTGCAATGCTAAAACGTGCTCAGTTTGGAGAGGAAATGCTGCTTTGTGTGTCCAGTGTGGCAGTGCTCTCAGAGGCTGGTGGGATGTGCAGGGGAAGCAGAGCTGAAGAAATCCTTTCATTGCCTTTGCTGAAGAGTTCTGCCTGCATGCAACCGGAGATAGAAATGAAAGGTTGGAGTTGGAACTGCACAGGAGCCCTTGCTGGCTGCTGTACGTGGGAATGTGCCACAGGTGACTTCACTGTGCTCTCATTGGGGACATACAGGATGTGAGAAAGATAACCAGCTGCTATACTGCTATACTTCTGCAGCACCAGTGTAGCCTGTAGTCCAAGTCTTGCTATATTAAAACCCAGATAAAGATTAGGAGCCTTACGTTTAATGGCTTCTAGTCATAATCCCGACAACCATCCTGAGCTTGAGCTTCATGAGACATTTCCCAAGATAAATCCAACTCTTCTCAGTCACCTAATCTGTCAGAGGCCAGGTAAAATATTTCATGGACATCAGTGTTTAATTTCGCATCCAAATTTCTAACGGGGAAAAGGGAGCTGTGGTTCCTCCCCGAGCTGTGAATGCGAAGCCTGTTCTGCTGCCCCGGTGAAATACCAGCTTCACAGAACCTCCTGCATTCCTTGCCAACAGGTTCACACCAAAACCAACGCTGCAGATAATCCTGAAATTACTCTTCCAGCCTTTCTGCCATCCATGATGCAAGTGAAATAAGGACCAGTTAGTCTGCAGGACATCTGATGCCCTGTCTGTCTTCCAAGACCAGATAAAAGCTGCAAACTAAACATTCATATGGACTTCGTTTTTAAAAGCAAGATCCTTGAAAATTAATACTGGAATCTGAAACTCTTTTCTGCCCAGGGCTTTCTTGGCAGCTTTAAGCACGCTTTGCAGCCTATTCTAATGTCTAGTCAGGTTTTCAGCTGAAGGAAATTCTGTTTTCCTTATGGACATAAAGAGATTTTTCTGGCTTTTTAAAGCTGTTTTCTTCTAAGAAGGTATATTCAGTTATCTATTCATCTTCCCTCAGATGGAGCCATTGTATTTTATGTGATTTCTTTTTTAAAGGATCCTTGCAGCGCTGTGTGAAAAAGAACTGATTCTTATCTTGGAAATTGAGAATCGGACATAGAAGTAATAAAAGTCAAAATGATTTACCAGAACTAATGAAGAAATTCAGTGATGGAGTTGAGATTCAAATCTAAATCTGCTTCCTTTTCTATACCTTATTTTAGATTTAGGTCAGCTCTTTCTGGGCTGCAATTGGGATCACTGAAAGCAATGCGGAGCCTTCCAGGAACTTCTGGTGGAGCAAATATCTTCCCCAAATATATCTGAAATAATAACATAAGAAATTTATAATGCTCCAGAACTCTGGTACGCTGTATTTCTGTCTTGTACTTCGATCTTGAAATGTGCTTTAGTTTCTCTGTCGGCAGTGCCAAACCCCAGACCCATAAATAGGCACTGGTAATCACGTAATACCTATCAATAAAAAAAAAAAGCTGATGCTGCAAAGCTATTCAACTATTTCTATAGTATTTCTGAGCCAGATTATTTGCTACAGCTGTGTTTTGAAGCCCTCAGTTGGTGCTACCTAAACACCAAACTGTGGTCAGGGCAAAACGAAGAAGAGTATTTTTCCCCTTTACCTTTACTACAGCGGTCTTTGTATGAGGACAGCCAAATTTAACATCCAACATTTCTTCACAAAGATGATGAGCTTTGGCCTACAGGCAGAAGAAGACAGTGATAGGACAAGGGGAAATGGTTTTAAACTAAAAGAGGGGGGATTTAGGTTAGAAGTTAGGAAAACATTCTTTACTCAGAGGGAGGTGAGGCCCTGGCACTGCTGCCAGACAGCTGTGGGTGCCCCATCCCTGGAGGTGCTCAAGGCCAGGTGGGATGGGGCCCTGGGCAGCCTGAGCTGGTGGGGGGCAGTCAGCCCATGGCGGGGGTTGGGACTGGGTGGTGTTTGAGGTCCCTTCCAACCCAAGCCATTTTATGATCCGATGATACTGGTAACAGGAGGAAAGAGTTAATAGCACTTGGTGCAACACTTGCAATGCCAATGGCCTCTTACAGGCCCCTCATAGCAACGCCTCTGTTGTGTCCATGTCAGTCATTGAAATACACAGAAAATTCCAGTTCAGGCTCCAGCAAGTCAGTCTATTTCTCTCTGTTTTCTCTTCTGGCTCGGAATCCTCCAGGGAGGCCAGAGGGCAGCAAAGGGCTTAAGGAACTTATTTATTTTGTTTTCCCTTTCTTTTATTTTTCAACTTTCCCTTCATTGCAATACAGTCTCTCCTTGCATAAGTCGGAAGCCTCATTTAGCAGAAGAAACTTTGTTTTTAATCCATGGGCCTATTAGCGACGCAGCACAGCAGGAAACTAGTTAGACTATTGAGTAGAAAATAGACTTGGAATAAACCCCTCATTCTCACTGCAATGCTAAACATTTTTTTTTGTTTTGTTTTAATAAATAGAAGTTGTTGATATTTTGGATGACACCATTTTTTTCCCTTAAATTAATACCGTGCAGTGTGGTTCAGAGGCAAGAAAACAAGGCATTTCAGACAGAACTTCTTGTGTATAACTCATCCCTTTGCTTGACGCATATAATCACAAGGAAAACAAAGGCTTGGCTTTTTTATGTGTGTCTTTGTTGTCTGGTGTGTCTTGGTATGGCATAAATAAAAAGAGGACAAGGCCCTGGAGACTCCTCTTCACTCATTGTTTCCTCCTTTCATCTCACCAGGCCTTGTTTTAGTACATGTCTGTCTAGAGCCAAATTTCAGTTTGTTCCTTATGCCTATTGTTTTTTGCAGACCTATTTCTATGGCTGTGTCTCGGTGATTATTTGTGCTTTCCCCAGGAACTGAGGAGTTGCAGCTGGGTGACAGTGGTTCCAGAGCTGCCGCGGAAGGGCAGGGGGTGGCACTGAGGAACGCTGTATGGAGCCTTCTGTTGGATGCAACGTCAAGGCAAGGTGCTACAAGAAATGGGAAGAGCCATTACATGTGATCAAAGGTAAAAGATTAGATGGTGGTTTTGCAAAAGAAGGGCATTTCTGGAATTAGTATTTATCTTGGCATGGTCCTTTGAGTAAAACGGGTTTTACTTTGTAGACAACTACATGGCTGAAAGAAGCTTCTGGATCAGCTGCGCTGCAGTTGCAAGCATCAGTAGTGTGGGACTCATCACAACCAAATATGTTCCTTACTGTACTATTGTTTTTATTTCCTTTTAACATGAAAGCCTATCTCTGTGTTAGTTATGTTTTGGAAATCACATCAGAGAACATCAGGTGGTTATGTTTTGTTTTAACTAGGAAGAAGGAGCATGTAAGCTCAAATCAGTGTAATAAAAGTGGATCTATTTTTTAGATGGCAGTATAGTTATGGACACATAATAATAATAAAAACGTTACCAATCCACAGGCATATGGGACATAAGCACCTACAGTCAGAATGGTACGTGTGCAGAAGGCATATCTAGAAATTGCTCATGTTCTCTAAAAGAGTATCTTATGAAAATTCATTGCTTTATTTTGATAGCAATCAGTATTTGTTTATTAGTCTTAATAATGACACCGATTCTAATAGTAATCACTGTCTGTTTTGGTTGTCACATGACCCATTACAGATATTTTTCTTAATTTGGTATCGTTAACCAAATACTTCAGAAAGGTGCTACTAAAGGATGTTCTGCTTTCTTCAGAAGAGACCTTATATAAGGTAATTGAAAATCAAATCCAGTGTAAGAACTGCAGAGCTTGCATGCATTTACAGCAATTAAAAGGGTAATTCTTGGTTTTGCTGGAATTTATTTTTTCTTTTGACGTCACAGTTTTAAAATTAATTTCGTATTCCCCAATTCCATTCACAGAATTTAAAGAGAGAGAGAACTGGCAAACATGTGGCCTTTTGGCTGGCAAAAAGATAAACCTGCTGGCCAGTTTTGCACCAACAGTGGGACTACAGACAGAGATGTGGAATGTTTCTGTCCAATAGCTCTGGCTGCAGGGGAGCAACAGCTGCAGGGGACTGCAGCAAGAGCCTCATCTCATCCTGTTCTCCCATCTCTGTGAGCAGCCACCTGCTTTGTAAGGAGCTTTGTAGAGAAGTTATGGAGGTTCTTGTCTGAAGGGAAAGCTTCCAGCTGTGGGTGTCTTGACACAGACCACGTTCTCGCATATCTTTTTTCCTGTTCATATAACTGTAGATGTTCCCCCTGAGGTGAACTGTCAGTGTCAGCTGTCATTGCTCCAATGGCTTCAGGGGAGCTGACAACAAATCTGAGAGCCACGCTGCTCTCTGCAAGTCTGCTTCTGAAACCCACTCAGCTTTCCAGCTCTTGTTCAGCTTTCAGTCCATGAAAGCACAGGGCTCTCATCTCCTGAATTACCAGGATTCAAACAACTTCAACGTGGCTGTCTTAAGTAGGAATTTCCTCTCCAAGTCTCGCAGAATTACTTTCCACCGATGAGGGAGCACCAAACTGCACAGAGACCCAAAGAGGTGTCAGAAAGCAGTTTTGGTGTTCTTGCTATAGTCCTGTTAACCAGCATGAGGTGGGTTGTGTAGCAGTCCCATTCTCTGCTTGATACAGGGCTGCACACCACAAGTTTCCATCAGCACAGGAGCCATAGGCGACTGGTTATGAGGTACTCTCAAAATTAGGGCTGGGTGGAGCATCAGTATTCTGAATCTTCTGTGGGACTTAGCTGCCACTACTGCATCAAATACAAACCTGGGTAATTATTTAGATGGCATCTCATCCTAAAATAATCAAGAGTTTTTAAGCTTCTCGGTGCACTGATAAGGCAGATCTCAACCTGTTGACATTTCAAAGAATATTTTGCTGGTTGACAGGTTCAAATGCTTTCAGAGGTGGCTTATTTTTTCTTAGGGGAAAAATATATATGAAGTTCCCATATCATCTGGTAGAAATGAAGGGCCTATAACTTCTTTCTCATTTATTTCCAGCCAGTTTATCTGCTTGAGTCACAACTGGATTGATTTTCTCAGGGTTACAGCTTCTTTAAGGCCCTCTTGTTCATGCTGTCTTTCCTCTAAAATCAGCTGATTTTCTGGGGGAACAGCAAAGAGGCCACTTAAATTATATCTCTTTTCAGAAGCCTTACATATTCAGTGAGGTTGTTTGCAATTATTGTCATTGCTAATTTGATTAGTTCAGTGTTTCATGCTTCTCTTCTTCCCTGGAAGACACAGCTCTGAAGTGCTCATCTCCACAATACAAACAGTAAGAGCAATAAATCAGTTGGCTTCTGTGCAGTGTCTCTATTTTGCTTAGTTGCTCCCTGTGTTTTTGGTTATCTGTGGAGTGAATCACTCCTTGAGCTCCGAACACTTCATACAAAGGACTGCAGCATTGGGCCCAGGTGGGTTTTTCTTGATTGGGTCATCTGTCTTGTAAAATACATCACCATCTCTTTCCCACTGCTCTGAGCACGCTGCTGGCAAGTTGGTATTCGTAGAAATGGGCATGAGTCTTAACTTCAGTCCTTAGGAGAATGATCTCTTCACAGTATGAGCAGCCCAAACTTTCTTTTGAAGCCCAAGGATGTGACTGCTTTGGTTGGAGGATGTGAAACTCAGGAGAAAATGAGCGCTCTTTTGTACTATTAGAAGTGTCTAAATCACTGATGATCAGTAATAAACGCTGCTACTTGTTGAGCAGGGTCTGACTTTGAGGGCAGTCTAATGAAGGCTTTGGCAACGGAAAGATGGAGACAACTACATTTTTATAATTGAGGAGAGAAATTTCTCTGAGGAGACATAACTGGGGCTTTGTCTTCAAGGTCACCTAGTGCATGTTCCTTACTTTGTTCACTCCTTTCCTGGGGGACAGCATAAATCCATTTCATATGGGACAGGACAGAGAGCGATGACCTGAAGCCGAGGCAGCAAAAATTGAAGCTAAACGTCGGTAAAATTATTCATGAGCTCTAATAGTTAGCATCAAGAACAGATCAAATGGCATAGATCGGAAGCAACATTCCTTAAGGGAATAAAAGCTATCAGCAGCTAACGGTGATATACGAAGCAGTGGGACTGGGAGGAAAATGAAGGTACTGGAGAAAGCATTGGTGTTACGCAGGGTGCTGTGTCTCTCTAAAGCTTCTGCAGTGAAAGAGTTTAATCTTCATTAGCAGTGTTGGTAGGACTGCATGGAGCTGACGAACAGAGGGTTTGGATTTGCCTAGACAACGTTTTTATCACTGCAGCAAATGTTGCCAGGATTAGCATTATTTTGATTGCCATTAAATGAATAGGGAGAGTGTTGGAAGGGAGACAAATTCCCAAAGCACTGGTTTTCTTCTGTTTCTGGAAACGAAACCAGGTACAGAGCAGACTTTATTTCCTAAAGTAAATAAACTTCAGAGCGAATTTAGTTAATTGCCAGCCAACAAAATAGCCTATCAGATGAAAATTATTTCTAGGTCAGTGGCAAGATCTGTGCAAGGAATTTAAAAGAAATGCTAATGCGTTCTGGTCAGGAATGCAGAAATTAGGAGACAGCAGAATTACCATTTCTCAGAAATATTGCTTTGTTGAATATGTACAACGGAGTACGTGATTGCCAGCTTATGCCAACAGTGCATTTCAGTCTGTTTCAGCCTTGGTTGATCACAGCTGGGATCCGGAGTGGCTGGCATCAATAAAGCACCCCTAGCCTAGAAGTACTGATGGCCAAAACGTTTCCTTTTGTGCGAGTTCCCCACTTGGGCATTGCTGCTGAAGCTGGACAGAAGTGGCTACGTAACATTTTTAAGGTCAGACGGTGCATAGCCTATTTGTAATATCCGTCTCTTGGACAGCATGGTGTCTGTGCTCCCTGCTTCTTCCAGTCACTTCAGTTTCCAGGGTCAGTTGTGCTGATTCAGCCCTGGGGGTTCTCCTTCATTCTGGGCAGCGCTCACGTTTTGCAAAGCTTTGGGAAACCACTGTCTGTTGTCATATTCTGAAAAGCTTCTCTTGCATTAAGCTTATTTCCAAAGACCTAAATAATTCAGTATCGCTGCTTTAAGCTGTATGTCATCGCACATATCGCTGACTGCAAGGATTAAAGTGCACTGTTAAAGCTGGTCTGTCTGAATGCATGAATGGCCAAAGGGTGGGTGCCAGAGGGGCTGTGAGGATTGTTTCCATGGGCATAAGTCCTTTGGAAATGTCAGCCATCTGCAGCTGACCCGGCGCCCTGCTCAGCACAACTGCACACAAATTGCTCCAATACCGTATTTAGGGGTCTGCTTACCAATGAGCATCCTGTTGTCAGGATGAGCCTTGGTCTGTCGTGGTTCCCTGTCCTGAAGCTACTTTGCTCTGAGTAAATCCTGGATCATACAGCATGCCTGACCTAAACAACGGCCCAGTGACTCACATCAGAGGAACATCTTCACTTAAGGGGAAGGTTAAAACCATACAGGTCAATCTAGCTCTTCAGTCCTGGAGCTAAGATAGCGTGCCATGAAACAACCTCAGCTCAGGAGTTTTGTCTGAAGGCTGTGCTTACCACACAGATCACGGGTAACTGCCTCCTGCGGGACAGGGCTCAACTCACTGCTGAAAGACTGAGCTGGAAGCAGGCGAGGCTTGAGCCTGTTTTTGTTTACAGCGTGGGTAGAAAGGGATTGGCAGGTGAACCACACCAGGCTGTCCCAGACCATATCTGAGAAGCGAGGCAGGCTATAAATACAAAGGCAAACTACGCCAGTATGTTTGAATGTGATCAAAACAAAGTGGTTTATCAAATTATTGCCTGATAGCTGAGCTGCAGTAGCACTCTGCTTGCACCCCAGCAGTGAGATAAAATCCATTTTACACATGAAATTGGCTGAGAGCGAATATGCACTCAGTTACACAAGGTAGCAGGCAGGTGGCAATTTGCAGTAATATATTCACTTTCAACTGTGTGCCCGTGCTTTGGGGTGATGAATGACTACAAAATGCAAATTAACGAGGAAGATGAGCCAGGATACTGTTGTTGTTGTTTTTTTCCCTGTAGGTTTTATGTGGATCAGGCTCAGCTGGTACGGACTCACGTTTCAGTGTTTAGCAGCAAAGGCAGTGAAGATGCAGAAACATCCTTGAGCACATTGCAGGTGCGTCCCATTATTAAAGCCATCGGTCTGTCCTATCAGACATCCCCAAAGGCTCTTCTGGAGACCTCGGGCCGGCCGTGTGAGCCCAGCTGATTCCCTCAAGGAGTCTCTGTCCCCACATTAGGAGGAGGGAACAGAAAGAACGCTGTGGTGGAACCATCCCATGATATTTGTATTACATCCTACTCCTCTTTTTTTCTTTTTTCTGACAGAGGGTGATACATCTTCGTTGTCTCTTGGCAAATCATCACTAGTTCTACAGTTAATCATTTTGTATGTGTGAAGCTATTTACAGCCTTCCCCTTCACTTGCTTCTCTCTAAATGTATTTTAGGGCTGCTTGAAAGGGTTAAGAACAGACACAGACATATCCTTTCGGGACAGATGGGGGGATGCATCTCAGGCTCTTCTTCTTCTTTCCTCTCAGACATAGTCATGCACAATTTTACCACTAATAGCTGGTCATTGTGGACAAACAAACAGAGTGAAAACATGCAAAGAAGGACAAAATAAACATGCTGCAAAGCCAGGGCTCTCTAAATAGGTTACTTAATATGGCCCTATGAGATAACAGCAGTATGAGAGTAAGGCATAAGATACACAGGGCACCAGAGCTCAACAGGAGCAAGCTCACAGTGCTGACCTGGGAACCTGCATCCTGCCTGGCTTCAAGCAGTTCTCTGTTTGATCTAGTTTAGAGTTTTATTACGTTCCTCAGTTCTTCATTTGTGTCTCACTCAGTGATAATTTTCATTCCCCGATGAAGCAGTTTGAACTTTCTCTTTGCTGGAGAATGAAGCCAGCAGGCTCTATGAATATATCACCATTTGTACACATTAAATGCATTTTCCCTTTAGGACTGCACAAGAACTTCCAGATTAGAGATCCTTGTGCAAGGTGGGGGGAGTGAGCTCCAGCGTGGTCACTGATACGTAAAGCAGGGAGATACAGAAGTCTCTTCTCACTGGGTTAAACCTTAACTCTATGTTCCTCTCTTAGAGTGCCTTGGAATAGCCCCAGCATCTTCCTGGAAGGTGCTGGAAAGAGCCAGATGTGCTCATTTGGTGCCACTGGGTGTCTCACTGCACACCTTTCATTGTCAGCCAGCTTTCAGCTCTGCTGTCTTACAGGTAAAACTGAAGTCAGGCTGTCAGGTCGGTGCTCTCCTGCTGGGAAGGAAGGAGAGGTGCAGTTTCTAGAAATGACATGAAAGGTTTGTTATGTTCTTGATGCATTTTGCTAGCCAACTATTGAGGGTTGGATGTGCCCTGCTATCTCAGAGCTAACTGTAAGGAGGTGATGTGAATGCTAATTCCCTGTCAAAGGCTACCAGACAGCTTCTGCTCGCTGCTTTGTTAGAGAAGGATACATAGGGGTTGCACGAGGCCAGCAGACTCTGTCTAGATTTACACTCATGATAGGATTTGGCCCAAAGAGACTGAAAAGAGCTGAGGTATCACTTATTTCATGGGACGGAGCTGCTGTGCTCTGTTCAGGAGAACGTTTTAACCAGGCTCCATATAGCATCGCCTGCGCTGCATGACTGATTTCTACAGCAAAACCAATTGAATACCATAGCAATTTATTGACTGATCCATTTCCCTCTGCTGTGGGAGATGTGATGTGCTGGAGTGGTATTCAGCTTTGTTTTTTCCGTGTTTTTTTTTTCTCTCTTTTCTTTCTTTTTCCCTAATATAATGACTGCTGGAGAGCGGAACCAGCGGGAGGAGTCAGCGCTGCGCATGCGCACAGCTGCGCGGTGGAACGTGTGAGGAGCGCGCAGGCGCGGGAGTGCTGGCCTGGAGAGAAGGATGTGCGCATGCGCACGCTCTCGCTGTGCGCACGAAGCGCATGCGCACTGAATCGCCTTAGAGGCGCGCACGCGCGAAGTCTCGGGCCGCTGGGCGGTGCGTGTAGGCGTGCGTGCTGCCCCGCGCTGGGAACAGGAAGTGCGCGCGCTTCCCCGTGACAGAAGAGAGCGGTGCGCATGCGCCATGCATTGCACATAGCTGTGCATGCGCGTGCGGGCGGCAGAGGGCAGTGTGCAACCGTACCGGCTCTCTTCGCGGCGGTGCGCGCGCACACGGCTCCCGAGGCAGTTGGCGCTTGTGGGCATGCGTAACGTCGCGCGACGTGAGTGGAAAGCGCCCGCGCTCCGCCGTGCTCTACGAGGCGGGAGAGCGCACGCGTCGTTTCACCCCTGCGCCCGCCTGGCGCAAGGCTCTGCTGAGCGCATCTGCGCTGTTGCACAGCGGTGCGGTGGCGCGTGCGCAGTACGTCACACGTACGGGTGCGCATGCGTGAAGTCTCGCGCCGTCTTCTGTCGCTGTGTGCCGGCCGGGCTGTGCGCATGCGTGCTACTGCGTGCCGAGCGGCAGTTGCTGGGCGCTGGGGGTGCTGCTCGTCTGTAAGCGGCGTCGGTAAAGGCATTATCAGGCAGGCTTGGCTTTCCTGCGGAATTTCCCCTCGCTCTGCGAAGGACTATTGACGTACGAAGGAATGCAGTGTAGGCTAGTTCTACAGACTAATGTCGCATTCTCGATGCATCTCAGTGGGTTCTCTGCGCACCGCCGCCTGTCTGCCCACAGCCCGCGCGTTGGGATCTCGCCGAGGGGTGCAAACGGCGGCTGCGCCGTGCTGGCAGACGTGACCTGGCGCACGCTGCCCCGCCGGGAGCTCCGTCCTCACCCCCACCCGCCGCTTCACGCTGGCGGGGGCCGCGGCCCGCCATGGCTGTGGACCTCTGGCAGTTCTGGGCGGCTCCGGTCGCCAGGTTCGTTGCCGTGTGAACGCCTCCAAAACGATGGGAGCAAAAATGAAATTCCTTCCCATACCGGGAGTCGAACCCGGGCCGCCTGGGTGAAAACCAGGAATCCTAACCGCTAGACCATATGGGAGGCGCTGATGAGGCTTTTCTCAGCCCGCCTCAAAACATTCGCTGTGCGCCACTGTTTGGCCCTTCTGCATAGCGCTGTGCTGGGATGCACCGAAGCCCCGTCGAGCCGCCCCGTAAACACCGCGGGGTCGCTATCGACTCGGCCGCCTGCAGGCTGTGCCCGGCCGCGCTGCCGCCCCTCCTCCACACAGGCCCTGGCACCAGAATAGCTGCCCTCACTCAGCATGGCGGCTAGAGCGCAACAGCTCCACCTCTTCCTTCCTTTCGCCCCGCCCCTGCGGCCGTTGGCCGGGCCCTATCACGTGATTTTGGGGGGCGTGGTGGGAGCAGCGCTCACGTGACCGGCGGAGGCCGCCGAGCGCCGAGTCTCGTGAGCGCCGCGGGGGGGGGGGCCGGGGCGGCCGCGGCCAGAGCGGGCGGGATCCCAGCGGCGCAGCGGGCTCACGCGAGGCCGTGGCTTTGAGGCCTGCTCCGGAGCGCGGGGCGCTCGGACCCGCTCAGCGCTGCGGGCAGCCCGGCGACGCGCCCCCGCGGCTCCCGCCGCCCGCGGGCATCGCCGAACCGGCCTGGGAGGTGCCCGGCGCGGATAGAGGTAGCGGGGCGCGGCGGGACCCGGGCCGTGTGGAGGCGCGCGGCGCTGCGGGTGCGGCTCGCTGGGCCGGGAGAGGCCGAGGCCCGGTGCTGCGGGAGCGGGGCGGTGGGGCGAGCGCTCGCGGTCGCCGTGCTTGGGCCTGCAGTCACGGGGATGCCGCTCATCGCGGGCGTGTGACGGGGCTCGCCTGCAGAGGGGCTGCTTCCCCTCCGGCCTCGCAGCCCGGAGCAGCCGCTGTCAGCACCCGGCCGGGCTGTGGCGGGGCGGGAGGTTCCCCTTTGCACGGCGCTGGTGGGAGCTGGGGGCCGATAGGAGCTTGAGGCTGATGCGCAGCCTGCGAGTGGGAGCCGGAGCAGTGTAACAGTGCTGTTGTCTCTGCAGGGAGGTGATGCCGAGCACAGCCATGAAGAAAAAGGTAAGCAGTTCGATTTCCCTTCTCTGCCTGTATTTGCTATCGTGGCTACGTGTTCCCATCTGTATCTTGGGGTGTTCTGTGGCTGTCAGCTGCCTCCTGAGGGTCTCACGGCGTTTGCTTAACGTGCTGGAGAACAGTATCAAATCTGAGTTTGTTTGCTGGCGTGAGGGCAGGCTGGCAGCAGAACTGCACATCCCCAGTAACGGCTACGTGAGTATTTCTGTTACATGTTGCGAAAACAGTCTGCTGACTGTGGGCTTCCTGCTGTGGCAGGGAAGAGGATGTGCCCCAACCTGCTCTGCCGGCCTGGGGAGACCCTCTGGGTGTTGCAGGAACTGGTGTGGGCAGCTCCTCACTGCTCTGAGGGCTCCTGGCAGGGCGAGGCCAAACGCAGGGTGAGACAGCAGCGCTGTGCCTCGTGTGTCCCAGCAGTGAGCAAATTCAGGTTAGCTCAGGCAGCGATGTGAGGAGCCCTCGGCTCTCATTCTGTGTTGGGTGAGGATTGAGTTTCCTCTCTGGCCCTGCATGCTGGTGTCTGACCTCCCCGAAAGGCCACTGTAGCCTGATGCTTGGGGGTTAGGTTCCCTTGTAGGTTGGCTTGTGCTGTGTCTTGGAGCCACGCTGAGTGTCTGAAGGTGATGTGAAGTAGGAGATGCTGCTGTTCTTTTCCTGTTCTGCATGGAGCTTTCTGAAGTCTGACTTCAGCTAGGCTGGTGGGTGTAACCTGAGCGGCCAACTGCTTTGAGAAGAGCCTTTGTCACAAAACATTCAAGGTCCTTCTGGGCAAAGTGGGGGACTCTGAGTAAATGTTCTGACTGCATGGTCAGCTCCTTATGAGAGGGGCCTTTGCCTCCTCTGTGATGCTGCAGTTGTTCCCAGAAGAGCACCTTGTGCTACAGAGTGCTGCTGTCCATGTTGCTCTGAGGCACTTGGAGCAAGGTCAGGACTGAGCAAGCTCCTTCCCAGGCAGCCCTTGGCACTGGACTAATGCACCAGTGTTGGTTGTGCTCTCGTTAAACTGATCCTTGACGATAGAGCTGTTTTTCAGAGCTGTTGCCAAAGGCTGGATTTGACTTTGTAACTGGAACTTGTTTCACAGCTGCTTTGGTGAGCAAGTCCACATTGGCTGCCACCAGTTTTGTATTTATTTTTAGATCACGATGCTGAGTCTTGCCCTGTACAATCGTTTCCTCCTCTTCTCCACTCAGCCATCCCATAGTTTGCTGCTGCCAAAGGTGCTGCTTCTCTTTTAGCCGGGGGATCTGCAGACTGAATTCTGGGATGGAGACTGTTTTCCCTGCATGGCGGCTTAGTGTACATGAGCTGGGCTGTCCCATTTGCTTTTAGCTTTCTTCTAGGGTTCTGACACCTGAAACTCAACATGGAACTTGTATTTCACTGCTATCAGGGGAGAGAAACCAAGCTGTGTTATGAAAAAGGAAAGAGCAAGATTAGGAGAGAAGTAATGAGTGGAGAATGCCAGTGCTGAGTAGGCAAGTGATTGCTTTCAGCATGGTTTTAATAGCTTGAGATAAAACTGGTCCGTTGCTCTCATTGAACACATCAAGCCTTCACCACTGGTGACAGTGCATTTGGAAAACATTGCAGCCTGCAAATGGCTGGGGAAAGAGGAGACTGGCAATGGGTCCTCTTCCATGGTGTGTAGGAGAAAGGGTTATGGGTGGCAGTGGTTGCAGGTTGACTGAACTTCGAGTGTTATGCACCATGCTGAAGGGAGTGCAGTGCCTTGAGGGGCAGCGATTCCTGAGAGAGCAGAATAGAAGGGTGGTGTGCATGGTGTTGAGAATGCAAACAGAATGGGAGGGATTTTAGGATGTGAAGCAAGGAAGTAATGCCATCCGTCTCCTGCTTTCCCAGATATGGTTCTCTTCTGATGGCATTTCAGTCTGTAGTACCTGAGTCCTGTCTTGGTTGCTACAGCTGTGAGACGGGAGCCGTGGAGAAAGCAGTGCTCTGTGGTAGCTAATTCTGTTTTTCTCATCTCTGCAGGTGCTGCTGATGGGTAAAAGCGGGTCTGGGAAGACCAGCATGAGGTCCATTATCTTTGCAAACTACATTGCCAGAGACACACGACGCCTGGGTGCCACAAGTAAGGCTTTTTTGTGTGTGAGCTGGGAATTCTCAGGGCTCCAACGCTGTACGCATGGATGGGTGAGGCTGTTCCTCCAGCTGGCCCTACCTTGCCTTTCCCCTCACAGGAGCAGGGGGTGCCTGCTGGTCGGCACCTCGCTCAGCGGGTCAGCTGAAGTCAGGTGGAGGCTGAAGTGAAAGAGAAAGGAATGCTGTATCCAGTCTTGCCGCTTTATGGTTGGACTTTCATCCTTCCTTTTTTTGATCAGTTGGCAGCCTCTGCTGCTGCACGTGTTATTGGAGGAGTGCTTAGAGCCTCCTTGTGGTCCCTTTTTGGTGCTGACACCTCTCGGCTGTGAGCCTGCTGATGGCTAGCCCGGCTGGAGGCACAGTGATCTTACCACGTGCTTGGGGTTTTGGCAGGATGATGCACCAATCTTAATTGGCTTCTTTTGCCTCTTTTTCTCCAAAGCCACTGATCTGAAAAAGCACTCAGTGAAACACTGGCTTGGATCCCTGGGATCTAACACTGTACTGTGAGGCACCCATGAGGATTGGTGTATGTGTCTTTGCTGTAGATTTGGTCTTTTCGTGAAGTGTGCTTTTCATTCTTTGTGCTACTGTGTTGCATTTTTCTTTTTTTTTTTTCTTCTTTCTTTCTTCTAAGGCTAATTTAAAGCCTTGCAGAATGTGCTGGAAGTAGTGTCGTTCTTAAAATACCACGAAAATCAGGGAACATGTTTCTGAAAGGAAACTGCCTGCTGTGCTTCTCAGGAGAGCAGTCTGCTGGTTAGCAAGCAGGAAGGCTTGGGTTACTAGGGGAGCTGCATTTATCTGTAGCATCTACAGCTACAGGTTTATGCACAGCAGTGCTGTATAGATGGAGTGTTATAAACTGTGGGCTGTATTGCAGAGAATGGCGTTGTGGCTGCCTGAGGAGGTTCTGACCTGGGGGTGTGGCACAGCGAGTAATCTCCCTGTTGTCTCTTTTCAGTTGATGTGGAACACTCCCATGTTAGATTTCTAGGAAACCTGGTATTAAACCTCTGGGACTGTGGAGGGTAGGTACTTCTTTTTTTATTATTATTATTTTGCTTTTGGAACTGTTGTGGGTTAACTCTGTTGAATAAGATTGGGGATGTAACAAGAGCGGGCACCCCAGGGCACTAGAATGCTTCTTGTGTGTGGAGAGAATGGAACAAGCTTTGTGCATGCTACACTGAAACTGCTGAGACAGTTCTGGGAAGAGTGGATACCACATCTTATCCTTGTGGGTGGAGGAGGCTGGCCTGATTACTGCAGTCTTGCAGTCTGAGTTATCTCCACATGGAAGGTGCAGTGCGTAGGCCCACCCTTTCATTGCTGGCTGCATTATTTGTCTGGCAAAAAGCCTGAGCCCTTCAACTGAACTTCCTCTTGAAGATGGTGGTGGTGGAGGTGATGCTGGTTTTGAACTGCATCTCACAAGTCTGATCCAAATGAGGCGCATGCTGAGAAGTGATGTGAAAGATTGATGGTGATTCTGTGGTTCCTGGAAGCAGCTTTTTAAGTAACGTTCCCATTGACAGAGCCTCAGCAGAGCTGTCAAACTTTGCTAAGCTTCACCAAATCTAATGTCCTTATGTTTTGTCTGAGCTGTATTCAGCAGAAGTTAGTAAAAATGCATTTAAATTCTGTAAAACAGGCTGTACTGATGGTTTTACTGCTGTTGTGGCTTTTTTTTTTGTATGCAGCTCTTTAAAAGCGATACAGCTTTGTTTGTGCTAGCCCCGAGCAGCAGCTGTGTGCTGTAGGAAGCTTCCGCTTCTTATGAGAGACTGGGAAGCAGATGCTCTTCAGGAGCGTCCTACTGTGCTCAGTTGGAAACGCTTAGGGAGCCTTATATCCTGGGGAAGTTAGCTGTCTGGGGGGCTCTTTTTCTGGACTCCTGTGGTGGGGTTTGCAGCTCAGCACGTAAACATCTCTAGCAGGGGATATTTCACAACACTTTTCCTGACCTTCCTGAAGCCCGGTTGCTCTAATGGGAGTCTCCTTGTTCTGTTGCTCTGCTCCTCCTCAGACAGGACACCTTTATGGAGAACTACTTCACCAGTCAGCGGGACAACATCTTCCGCAACGTAGAAGTCCTCATCTATGTCTTCGATGTAGAAAGCCGCGAACTGGAGAAGGACATGCACTACTACCAGTCATGCTTGGAGGCAATTCTTCAGAACTCTCCCGACGCAAAGATCTTTTGTCTAGTGCACAAGATGGACTTAGTGCAGGAGGATCAGCGGGACTTGGTGAGAAGCCGATAGCTGCCATAGAAATGCTTTCAAGTAGAGCATCTTTTGACTCTGCTAAAGCATAGCTAGTTCATACCTCAGACACAGTCCCATCGGCTCTGTTCCTGGAAGGGCTTCTTGGATGTTGAGAGCTGCCCAAGCCCTTTTCTGCCTTTCCAAACTGTATGTCAGTGCTGTCTCTTGCGTGTAGTCCAGTGGAGAAGAGACCTGATGAGTTTTCCTAGGAAAATTCACGTCTTAAGCTTTTTCTTTTATAGCATCAATTGAATGCTTTTACCAGACCTTGGCTCCAGAGGGTGGGGAAGGAAAGTAATGTGGTGAACTTGAACTCTCCTCTGACCGTTTGGATGACTTTGAGGATTGTGGTGATGACAAGCGATGATTTCTTTTTAGCTCCCATTTTCAGTCTCACATAACCACTCTTCTAAAGTGTAACAGAAACAAGGGTTGAAACTTTCCTTGTTAACTAGAAAGAGGTTTTTATCAGTTGGTACTTCTGCTTCCTGTCACAAGGTGTTCAGTGGGGCCCATTTGCCCAGAGGTCACTTCTTGGTTTAACATTTAGGTGTTCCTGGAGGCCGAAGATCAGCCTCCCAGAGAGGTTTTGTTTTCTGCTCTCTTCAGGGCTTTTGGAAGGTTGCAGGGAGGCTGGAAGATGGTGGGTTTCTACCAACACTGCTTTTTCAACTATGGCTAAAAGCAAGCAGCTCCTGATACCAAGGGAAAAAATTCCTTGTGGGTTAGACACCTTGGCCTGGCAAGTACATCCCTGGCTGCTTTATACTCCCTGACCTGGAGCAAACTTGGAGGACCCTTTAGGCTGTAGTATGAAGTCACATTAAATGCTCTGGTTCCTGGTGAGCATGTGCCTGGGCAGCAGTGAAGGTGGCTTCGCAAGGTCCCATGGCTGTATCCACTCCCTGACCTTCCTGCAGAGACAGACTTCTTCCACGCAGCATTTTGGCTCCAGGTTGCTTTTTCTCTGTCAGTGATGGTTCTCCTTTCCTAGTTCTGCCCCCCAGCTCAGGGCAAAATTAGCTCAATGAGCTTGTTCGTAGGGTTGATTCAGGGACTCTTACCTCACTTCCATCTCTTCCCTAGAAACTGATTGGAGACTTTTACGATCTTTGTGATGCTGTTTTGTCTGTCTGGATTTATATAGTTGTGCAAATTCAAGTGAAGCCTTGAAGCGTGGGATAGACAGGCAGAAGAGGGACCTTACTTTGAGTATATTTTTAGTGCATATCATTGCACACCCATCAAAGCTGTTTTAAAGTATCTGCCATTCAGAAGAACATGCAAAAAACTCTTGAACTGGGCCAAATCACTGTCCCTGTAAATCGCTGTTAAACCTTTGGTATCTCGGGCCCCAAAATGGTAAGTGTTGGCCTATGCAGTGTGTTCTGGAGATCAGCTTGCTCTGTCATGTTCCTAAAAACAGTAAGGTGAGGTGAAGGTAGTCATCGTGCCTTCCCTTGCAGGGTCACAGTGCCAGCTCTCTTGCTGCTTCTTTCTTTTTTTGTGCTGCTTCTGCTGGACATCGGTGCAAGGCTGTCCTCTTTGTTTTACCCCTCTTTTTTTTTGTAACTATAACTTCTAAGGGCAGAACTTGATGGGAGAAGGCTGTATTCTTGCCTTGGAGCTGCTTTGTTAATGCACTTCATGGTAGTGAAACTTGCTAGAGGTTCCTTTCTACTCTGTTCATGAAGACGCAGCTTTTTACATGTGACCAGGGACTTGTCAGGTTTCACGTCCTCTGTAAAGTTCATGCACATACACTTCCATTTCTACTCCATAACACTGTAGTTATTCCAAGTTTGACTCTCCTGCTGTGTGACAGCCAAGGTCTGCTTGTCCCTGCTGTCCTCGTGGAAGGGCTTTCTGACAGTCTGTCCTAGCCAGCAAGCTCTGCTGCTCTCTTTGTCTCCAGCGCTGTCTGTGCTTGAGCATTGTTTGACATGTGTGCTAGAAATGCAATACAGTAACCACACCAAAGGCCAAAATATTTACGCTCAACTGCTAATCATTTTACTTCACAGATTTTTAAAGAGCGTGAGGAAGACTTGAGGCGCCTTTCCCGTCCTTTGGAATGTGCTTGTTTTAGAACTTCCATCTGGGATGAAACGCTTTACAAGGTTTGTATGCTGTCTTTGCTGTATCTGGCCTTCCCCCCCACCTCTCACTTGAAAACAAGAGCATGAGGAGGGTGAATGGGTAGTTGCTGACTGGCCCTTGTTAGGTCTATGGTGACTCCTGCTTCTGCAGGTTAGCTGTTGTAAATGGCATCAGAACATTTCGGATTTAATTAAATAAAAGCCCTCCATGTGCTGTGCTCACAGCATTCTTTTAACACTGCTTAAATGCTTTGCCCAGCCACTTTGTGACTATGGAAGAGTTCGCTCAGGAGAACGGATACCACCAGTAGTTCTCAGCATAGCAGACAGATGCACAGTGGAGTGGGAGAAGTGCTTCAGTCTTGTCTAGGCTATAAGTGCTCACAACTGCAAATGGTTTTTGAGCGTGCTGTGTAACGTGTGGGCCTGAGGCAGAAATAATAATGCAGTCCTTGTCTTTCTTTGTTGACAGGCTTGGTCCAGTATAGTCTATCAGCTGATCCCCAATGTCCAGCAGCTGGAGATGAACCTGAGGAACTTTGCTCAGATCATTGAGGCAGATGAAGTGCTTTTGTTTGAGAGAGCCACTTTCCTGGTGAATACAGCTGTTCTGCCCTTTGTGTTTCTCTGCCCAGCCTAGGATGGAGTTCCCTGGAAGGAAAGTGCCGCTGTGGCAGTTGCCCTAAGAGAGGTGCCAGCACCAGATGACAGAATGCTTTGATCCAGGCCTTGTGATATTGAAAGTAGCTGACGTGACTTGGTGGCTCATGTGACCTTCCCAGAATTTCCACATCTAGCTGTTGAGATGAGGGCTTAATTGGTATTTCCCTTTTCCAGGCTCTGAGAGGGTTTCATATCCCCATTCTCTTGTCGGTCATGGGAGTTCTTTTGAGAATTCCATTCTGTACAGGGCAAGAGCCTTCTTTAGCTTGAAAAAGTCTTTTCAGTTCCTCCTAGACTGACTTTTTAACTCCTCCTAATTCCTTTTTTGTCAAGTGCCTGATACTCTACAAACCTGGAGTATGGATAGAGGACCACAAGCAATTGGGTTGCTGTGGGTTTTCAAGTTACCATCTGTGCGGTAACTGTGCTTCTAACCTGTTGTGTCCAAAAGGTAAAACGTGTTGGTTAAAACCACCATTGCTGCTTGTCTTTCCATACTCTTAGTTTCTAGATTGGTCTCTTTGGGCTTTATAACAGCACTGTTGCTGACCTGAGGAAATTGCTTTTCAAGTCCGAGTGCTTTCCTTGACAAACGAAGACTTGGTTTTGAAGTTATGGTGCTGTTTCTTTTCACTTCTACTGTCAGAAGTAAACATCTCCTGACAAGTTCTGCTTTTTGAACTCCTGTAGATGATAAATAGTTCCACCTTGGTGATACGTAGTGGTATATATATGCACTCAAAAAAAGCATTTTATTTACTGAAAAACAATTCTTGTAGCCAAGAATTCTGTACTGATTTCTCCATGTAATGGTGGCTTTTAAAGACTTTTCCTTTCTCACTGTTTTCGTACATTTAAGCTTCTGCAGGGACTGCTTTCTCCTGAAGTGATATCTTATTCTGAAATTGTATTCAAAGCACAGTGACAGATAAACCCGGAAAATCGAGGAAAGAACTTTGATACCAAAGCCTTCATGACATGCATGTGATTTTTGAATGTGGCTAAACTTGTACCTGGAGGAATAGTTGGGCAGGTGTCAATGCAGAAAATAGATCATGGTTTTCTGAGTTCCTTGAGGAGAGGAAAAAAAGAAAAACAACCACAAAACAAATAAAAGCAAACCCACCTTAATTTCTGAAAGCCTGTTAAATATGGTTCCATGGGTAGAAAATCAAGTTTAACACCATTGTGCAGGGGTGTGTGATGCTTCGGTTTCATCATTCTTGAAAGTACAAAGCACACAGTGTAGAGTTATTGAAATGATACTCCTTTGGAGGCTTCTGTGGGAAGGAAGATGCAACAACTTGAATGTGTGCAATCCCACTTAATGCTGCAGATTCCCTCCTCAGCCCGTTGGCTGGCTTGGCTGGAGAGGAAAGGTCTGTAGGCTGCCAGCCATGTGGAAGCAGTGGGAGTGAGGTAGGTGTGGATCATCTTGCACGGCCTCCTGAAAACTCGATCCTTTCCAACTCTGCAGCCTAGCGCTAAGGTCTGCACCTTGCTGCAAGATTTCTGTGTGAGAGAAGGAGGGAAGTGCATGTGAACACAGGCAACTTAGCACAACCTTAGTCTGACTCAGGTAATTGATGGAGAGAGAGCTTCCTAGGAAACAGTCACCTTTGTTCCACTTGTCTGAGCTGGAGAAGAACAGCTCGCGTTGGTTTCAGTGCGGTGCTGGGCATCCTGCATGTTGCAGAGCAGCACACTTCTCAGGTTTGGTCTGTGAAAGTCTGCAGCATGATAGATGGAGGTAAACTGTTCCAGCATTTGTCAAAGGTCTGTTTGCCCTACAGGAGGTGATGGTCTTCCATTTCCCCACCTTGCACCTTCTTGTTCTTTGAATCAAGATTTAAATGTCTGCTAATTTGGAGTATTCAGACAGGATGGGCAGGAATGCTTCTTACATATCTTTCGTTATTTACATCTGCACTGGTTAAAGGCTTCCTGGGGATTGTATGACTGCATCCTTCTTTACTACGAAAGGACCACTAGTATTGCTGCAAATGGTTTCCAAAGGCAAAGGGAATCCCTGAGCTGGGCACCACCAATTTCTCATAATTGCTGTTGAACGTGAGAAAGCTGTACTGAAATCAGTAACTAACTCTGCGCTTTTTCTACCTTTCAGGTCATTTCACACTATCAATGCAAAGAACAGCGGGATATCCACAGATTTGAGAAAATCAGCAACATCATAAAACAATTCAAACTAAGTTGCAGGTGAGCTGGTTTAGTCAGTAGGTGGGAAAGATACCCAGGCAGGTATTTCAGTTTCATGCTGAAGCAAGGAAACTCCAAATAAATACTAGTTCTATGCCTCCTCAGCAGTCTGAGGATTTGTGTTAGTTGCTAGAAAGCACCGTGTTTAAATATGTCAGAGCTTATTATCTTTCCTGACTTCCTCCTTTGGTGATTGATGAATGAGGTTTGTTTTGAAACAACTCTTTTCTTCTGGGCCTTTTTGTTCTGTGCAGGGTAGGGACACTGCAGGACTGATCTGGTAAACTCACGCTCACTTGGGAAGAGAGGGGCTTACAAGCACTAATTGTCAGTATTTTGAATAGAAAGATAGGTTACTTCAGAGTAGCTTGTCTTTTGAACCACCTTAGGTGATTCCACAGTCTCTCAGCAACATCCAGAAGTTTAGAGCCTGAACAGGACAGAGAAGTGGCAGCATGCTATACGGAGCTGTCTCCAGATACTTCAGCTTTATGCTTACTCCCAGAGAGTGTAAACCTCCTTTGGAATGGTTGAGCCATTACTTCAGTAGAGCAGGTGGTGCTGACTGCTTGGCACAGTGTCCTCAGAGAGGCAGAGTTGGGTTGTATATCTTGAGTTACAAACCTTCATCGATCAACACTCAGATGGTTTTTGTTGTTCTTGTTGATTCAATTAAGCCTAAAGCTAGAGCTTTTCCCTTAAATGAATTGTAGTCTTATCTGCTGGTCATCCTGGCAAGCAACACATGCCAATAAATGCAATTAAACATGGGATGTGGGGGGAAAATCTGTCTGAGGACTCTTACAGTAACAGTGCATTTGCTCTTTTCTTTTTTCCCTTCTTTAGTAAGCTGGCGGCTTCTTTCCAGAGCATGGAGGTCAGGAACTCTAACTTTGCTGCTTTCATTGACATCTTCACATCAAATACATATGTGATGGTGGTTATGTCAGACCCTTCAATACGTAAGTTGAAGCAAAGATGAGCTTCTGGCCTGTTTTTATTCACAGAGACAAAGATCTGGACAAGTCTGGCTCAGAATGCATTTGTCAGAACACAGCAAATGCCAGACAAAGCAATGAAAATGATTGTAATTCAGAGGTGTAGGGGATCTGTCCCACTGCCTTTCCCTGTCTGAGCAGTGGGAGGGGAAGGTGATTAGAATGTGACTTTGCAGAAGAGATGTGTGCCTTTTGAGGGCTGAGCTATTTGTTGCTGTCCAGCGGAGAATTGTAGCAACAGTGGGGAACCACTATAACAGATGTGACCTGATTTGATAGATCGTATCTAATAACCTATTTTGGGCTGCTTTCATCTGGCAGCCACAGCGATTTTTTGAGAAGGAAGCAGAGGTGGATCATGTGTGAGTTTTTGCTCTTGCTGCCTGAACTGTCCTGGAGGGCAAGGGCTCTAATTATAGTAGCATCTGTTTATCTGGAGAACTTGGAGGCAGCGGTGCCAGAGGCACGGTTGAATACTTAGTTGTTTTCACGACTGTAGTTGAAGCTGTTAAAAGTTAGGTGCTTAAGACCGGCCCACTGTCCTGGACAGCTGTGTGACTTACAGCTGTTATTCAGGAGGAGGAGAGGAAGATTGTTTTACTGGATTAGGGAAAGCCTGCCTGAACTCTGCAACCCTGAGTGAACTATTGAGCTGTGATGTTGCTGTGCTTGAGCAGCAAATGAGAAGCTGAGAGACTTCTACATTGCCTTGTGAGCAGACTAAATAGGTGTAGTTTGCTCTGTGATCAGCAGGCACCCCACACCTTCCAGCATTGCTTTTGTACAGCTGGGCAGCAGGAGGGCTCGATCCCTGAGCCTGCTGGTTGGGATGTTGGTACTCTTTGAGCATTGCTCCCCTTAGGGAAGATCTGGTTTCATGCTGTATCACTTCTCCAAATGGAAGTGAAATCTAGTACTGGCCACCACAGGTAAAAGCTGTAGAACACCTGGCCCCCTGCTGAGCACCCTGCGGTCATTGAAGAGTTCAGAGGCATGAACTGAGGCTACCCAGGGATTTGGGTTCAGTTTTGCTGATAGGAACTCAAATACCCGCTGTCCTCGGGCAGCTTTCAGGCGGTGCTTCTGAAGGTTTATTTTCTCACATCCTTTCTGTTTTTCTCCTCTCCCTGTCCTTTCTCCATCCTAGCTTCTGCAGCTACGCTGATCAACATCCGCAATGCCAGAAAACACTTTGAGAAGCTGGAGAGAGTGGATGGACCAAAGCACAGCCTGCTTATGCGCTGAACATTGGCCAATGCACACGGTCTTTGGCAGGAGAAGAAGTGGATTGGAACTACCTTTTTTCTTTTGTTTTTTAGGAGAATCTAACAATGTGGATGTATTTGTGGGCTTTGAAATGAGTGTGCTGCTTACCACCGCAATCTTTATTGTTTCTCCTTTTAACGTTGGACACTATCACACGGATGATGTCTGGATACACTGCAGACCTTCAAAAGAGACTCCTGGCATTTCTGGGGTTGGGAAGAAGTAAGGACAGGTGATGTGCACGTGGTCTCATGCTGCTGGTTGTCAGTGGCATGTGGCAGAGCCTTTTTGGATGTTTGCTCCCAGGTGATCGTACAAATCACAGGGATGAAGTATTTACTATTTTATTGGTAGGTTGCTAGAATACATTTATAAATTTCTCCTTGTCTTCAGTCATGAAAATAAATTTTTTGCTACCAGGGATTTCAGATCCTGGAGCTTTGGAAAGTGGGTTTTCTTTCGTCTAAAACCCAGGGCAGCTTTGGCAAGCAGATGTGTAACAGCTGCATTTCTCCTTTCACGGTGTTTTGGGGGGCACCGACTGAAGATCGTAACAGAGTTTCATTTGAGATTTTCTTTTTTCCATGCTGAGGCAAAATTTGCAGGTGAAGCAGTCAGGATGACATTGGCCTCTCAACGCTTTCTGGGATGATTGAAAGACAACAGTAAAGAGGAACCAAAGGCCACACAGCAAGAGTCCTGGCATGCCCCGTCTCCCTGCTGGGGATGATATGGGTACACAGGATCTGAAGGATGCGGCAGCTCTGGGCCATGTGTGCATGAGCTATATTAGCTGTGTTTGTGACGAGTCAGCTGGGCAGTGTCTGGCACTGCTGTGTCTTGACATTACGTCCGCTTTAAATGAATTTGTGTGTGTGGTTCCATTAAACATAGGAAGAACAAAAGCGCTGTGAGTTAGGGGAATCTCTGACTTGGGTGGGAGCTGATGCTTGTCAGCATCTCTTCCTTTATTTCTTGCTGCATCCAATTACTGTATAAAAAAGGGCGTGGTGACTCAGCCTGGCTCTCCGCTCTGCATTCACAAAATCATGCTTTCCCCCTGCATCTCTGGCCCACACACTGGGAAAATACCTGCAAGGGTGAGCCTGTGATATGGGACCTGAGAGCTAAAGGGCACATCCCAGCTGGAGAGCTGAGGTTGGGCTGTGCATAAGATCTTCCATCAATTCTAAAAATTCCCGGTATTAAACAGCCACGTCTTGCACCACCTACTCAGCAGATGCGTTTGTGATCTGTAGGGCCGGGATTGTGTTCAATGAGGATCATCAAGGAAGCATCTCTGTAGGAGAGAAGCTTAGGTGCTGGTTACAAATTGAAATGCCGGAGTTTCTAGGGAGCTTGTGAATGGGTTTGATACGCAGCAGAAGGTTTCTGTTTGTCTTCAGTGCTTGGAGGTTCCTGTGCTGGAATGGGGACAGCAGATCTCATGCACTGTGTGGCCGCTTCTTGATGGGCTGGAGCGAGCTGGTCGCAGCTGCAGGTCCTCCTGTGGATGCTCCAGCAGTGCTCTGGGGTCAGTCCCTGCTTTTGCTCTGATCGTGGCTTTCTGCACCCAAGCCCTGTGCAGCAGAGGAAGAGCATGGGTTGTTGCCCATCTGAATGCTGTCAGAACCTCAGAAAGGTTGGTGTCAGGTGCCTCTAAGAGCTGTGTGTGCAGGAGATGGACTGAGAGCCGCAGTGCCAGCATGGATCCTGGCACCTTCTGCTCACAGTACTTTGTCCTAGCAGGCGGCTGTTCTGCAATGGATGAGGCCAGGATGGAGGGAAATGCTGCTTTATTTCCATGGTTACAAACCAAGCGGGGTTATCTCGTGCTGTGTGTGAGAGCAGACTGGGAGGTGGTGCCACTGGGTTTCTTTGCAGGATAAACTGCTTGGTGTGTGAAAGTGGGGTGGTGCTGGGGGTAAGTGGGTGGGTGGGTGGTGGGGGAGCTGGTCAGAAACAGATGGGAGCAAAATGCTCTTGCAGGTGTCCTGGCCTGCTGAGCCTCCGTGGTCAGTGATCCAATGACAGTGGCTGAAGTGCTGCTGTTCTCTTACTCAGAATCTGTTTTCCTCAAGCATGTACGTTTTGGGGGTTCTTTGGAAATGAATACTTTGCTCTCTGGCAGGAGTGCTGCTGGTGCTGCTCCGTGCACAAGACGTCAGGCAAGCACCTGCAGTGCTGATGGAAATAAGCTGATGGTTTCATTTCCAGGTGGCACATCTTTTGGTGGAACCGCATTACGTTTTGTTGTCTCTCTCCTAAAAGAACACCTGGGGGCCTTTTCTGGAGCCCGGAGTCGCTGCCGGCAGAACTGCCAGGTTTGGTGGGTCAGGCACCCCCATCCTGCTTTCCAGGACGTTCTTCTCAGGTACTGAGGGCTGTAGAAGTGCCTCCCTGCTCGGGCAGCTTTGCAGAATCTTGCCATCCTAAGCAGTCTATGTTGCACACATCTGGACCCAGAGTGCCAAGCTCTGCTCTTGGTCAGGTTTTAGAGGTCCATCCTTTGGGGCCTGTCCATGGAAACAGTCAACATTCCATGTCATGAATGTCACCGGTGCTTCAAGCACAGCACTTGGCCCCATTTCCAAATAGCAGGGGCTGCTGGGAGCTTGGCTGTCCTCCCTACAGCAGGGAGTGCCACTGTATGCTCTTTGCTTGTGGGTTTTCTGACTGCTTCCTTCCTGCTGCTTGGACTGAAAGAAGCATACATGAAAAGAATTTCATTTTTGTATTTTTAACAAAATGAGGATATCTTGGAAACATGGGAGCTGAAAACGCATCGTTCCTTGCTGTCTTTTGAGGGGTTAATGCCTCGGATGGAGCCATCTGTGCTCCTTGTCCCTTCCAAGAGAGGTCTCTGGATCTGGTCAGTCATTCAGTCTTCCACTGGCCCTTGTAGTAAGATGGTGGGAACTGACCCACTGTGCCAAGCCCCATATGGTTGCATGAACAGTTTGGCACAGTTGGACTGTGGCCTTCCCACCCATGGGTGCTTCCATCGCGCCTCATCCTGTCCTATTTTGCCTTTCCTTTGCCCTACCCAGCCCTCCTCCTGCCAGGGCCGTGTGCTCCTGGGGCTTAAGCATGACGGTGCCGTACCATGGAGCAGCTGGGTTAAGGCCACCGAGGGGACACTTGAGGACCACCATGTGTTCAGGAGGACAGGGCAAAGCCAGGGCTCTGCAGTGGTGAGATGCCAGCTTTGGCCAGAGCGGGGATGGTGCTGGGTGGGTGTTGGAAGAGAGGAGAGGGTGGGTGGGAGGGGGGAGTGTGGGTGGTTGGAAGGGTAAGTGGGAGGTTGAAGGGATGTAGGGTTAGATGGGTATAGGGGGAGGTACGTGGATGGATGGGTGAGTGAATGGATGTATGTGTGATTAGATAGGGAGGAGGGTGGGGGAAGGGAGGGGTGAGAGGGAGGGTGGATGGATGGGGTATGAGTAAGGAGGGATAGACAGATAGATGGATACAGGGCTGGGTGGAACAGCGTAGCGTGGGTGGGTGGGTGTACAGTGGTTGCATGAAGGGGCGGTAAGATGGGAATACAGGGTTAGATGTGTAGGCGGTTCGGTGTGTGAAAGGGGGCAGGGGGGGCTGCTTGGGTGAGAGGACAGATAGGTGTGGGGACAGAGGGGGCAGCTGGAGGCCCACGGGGGCCGCGTGTGAAGCCACCTGTAAGCAACGCTACCCCGGGGTTATGGGGGGTTAGGGAGGTTCGATCGCCCTGTCCCATAAAGGCTGGGGGCCGCAGACGGCTGTCCCGGCCCTTCGGGACGCCGCGGGGCCGAAGTTCGCGCCTCCCACCGCATCCCAGCGGCAAACCCGCACGGCTCCCCGCAGTGCCGCGCTCAGCCCCCAGCGGGGCGGCGGCTCCGCGGGAGGATCGCGACACACCCAGCCAGGCAGGGGCGTCCCCCGTCGGCTCTGGCGGAGCTACAGCGCTCGCTGTCCGTGCCGCGAGGCTCCCGAGCCCCTTCTCGGTCCCACCGCCCCCTCCCGACGTTTCGGGGGTCGGGGGGGGGACCCGTCCCCAAACCCCGCATCCGTTTCCACGGTAACGCGGCCGCGCGGGGAGCCGCCCATTGGCTGCCGCGGCCGCTGATGTCACTTTTGGGGGCGCCCCGGTGTTGGGGGATGGGGTGGGGTGTGGGCGTGCCTCGGCGCGGCCCCGCCCCTCCCCGCCCGTGGGCGCGGCGCGGCCCCACCCGCCCCGCCCGGCACCGCCCGGGGCCCGGGCAGCGCGGCGATGCACTGCGAGGAGGCGCGCGGCAAAGTGAGTGCGGCCGGGCCGGGCGGGAGGGGGGCGGTGAGGCCGCCTCCATCTTCCACCGCTTCTTAAAGGGGCAGCGCGGTGCCCCGCGGGTGGGCTCGGCCCGGCTCCGGTACGCCCCGCTCGGTGCCTTCTCGGGCGGCGGCCGGGGGCGGGTCCGGCCGTGCGGTGGGGGCCATTTTGTGAACGGGGAGGGGGAGGGGGGGTGAGGGGGGCGCGCGGTTCCGCGCGGGGGGTGGGAAGAGGCCCGGCCGTGCCCGCGGCGGCGCCTTTAAGAGCGGTCCCGCTGCGGGGCGCGCGCCGGGAAGGTCACAGCGGGGGAGAGCGGGGCGGGGGGGGCGGGGGTGCGAGGCGCGACGTCGCCGTGCGCGCGCCCCGCCCCACCTCACCCCCCCCACGCCCTTTGCTCTTAAAGGGCCATGCCCGGAGCCGGGTCCGGGAGAGCCCGGCGGGACGCGGTGGGGCGGACGGGACCCCCTCCTCCTCCACCCCCAGCTGTGCCTTCTGCGCCCACCCCCCTCTCCCCTCCACCCGGTTCCCTCCCGACCTCCGGCACCGCGGGCGAGGCGGGGCGGAAATTCCTGGGGGGGGCGTGGCCGGGCCACCCTCCCCCGGGGCGCTTCGGGCCCCCCCCGGCACGGCTGCCCGGGGGGGGGGGGGGGGGGGGCAGGAGCCAAAACGAGATCGGGAGGGGTGATTCTCCCCCCCCCGAAGTGTTCCGTTGGGGTCGCACGGCAGCGTGGATCCCCACCCTCGTGCCTTTTGGGCGGGAATGTATGGATGCTATAGGAGTGCTATAGGAGCCGGTCCCTATAGGTGAGGCTGAGCCCCCTCCTCCCCCGCCGTAAGACCCCGTGGTCCCGTTGAGTTCCCCCTCCCGTTCC
Source organism: Gallus gallus (assembly GCF_016699485.2). Taxonomy (NCBI): domain Eukaryota; kingdom Metazoa; phylum Chordata; class Aves; order Galliformes; family Phasianidae; genus Gallus; species Gallus gallus. Next base: position 11,425,461 of record NC_052535.1, on the reverse strand, counting down.
CGCGGTGGGAAATCGGCATCGGGACCCTCCGAGCCCTCCTCGCTGCACCCCAACCCGATTCGGGGTGCGGTGTCCGCTGAGTCGGCGCCGGGGGGACCCGAGGGAGGGGACGCCCCTTTGTGCCCTCCCGTGGCTGTGGGGTCCGTGAGCGCGCCCCGCTCCGGGGGTCCGCGTCCCACCCACCCCCAAAGGAGCGCTGGGCGGCTCCGCGTGTGCGGGGCGTGTGCGGACCGGGCGTGCCCGGGCGGGGACACGCGTGGGTGTGGGTGTGCGGGGCCGTGGGCCGCTCTGCGCCCGCAGCAAGGTGCGTACTGGGGTCGGCCGGCTGGGAAGGGGTCGCACGCCGCGGTGGTCCCGGCGTTCGGGGGTCGCGCGCCCGTTGGGGCGGTTGCAGGGGGCGGCTCCGTGCGGTGCCCGCGGGGCCGGGCCGTGCCCGCAGCCCCTCCCTGCTGCTCGCCCGCCGCGGCCGGGCCCTTTTAAGGAGCTCCACCCCGGGCCGAGCCAGGGTGGAGCCGTGAGGCTATTCGCACCTCTCGCGCGGCGCGGCACGGCACGGCGCGGCACGGAGCGGCGCGGGCAGGGAGCATGATCCTGCCCGCCGAGGGGATGAGCGCTGCGCATTCGCGGAGGAGCCCCCCCCGCGAAGCCTGGCGGGTGAGCGGCCCCTTTAAGAGGAAGGGGTGTGTGCGGTGGGGGGGTTGGGAGGGTCGGTTGAGGGCAGCGCGGCCGCTTTAAGGCGCGGGGGAGGGGAGCGGGGTGGGGTGGATGGGTGTTGGCCCCGCCCCCGGCCCCGCCCCCCTCCGGCCCCGCCCCGCCATCACAAAGGCGCGTGGGGGCAGCGGTTGGAACAGGTGCGGGGCTGCCGGTTTCCCTCCCCCCCCCCCCCTCCCGCCCCCCGCAGTGGGTATGGCGAGCAGCGAGTTGGTGAATCGATGAACGCGTTCATTAACGAATGAGCCGGGGGGCCGTCTGGGTGCAGAGCGCTCTGACACCCCTCTGCTCCCCCCAGTTTTGGCAGGCGGGAGGCTCGGGGCGGGGCAAAGCGGCCCCCAGGATGAGCTCGTCCTCGCTGCTGGCCGAGGCGCCGCTGGAGCCCCCCGTGCTGCTGAGCGACATCAAGACGGAGCCCCCCGAGGAGCTGCTGGCCTCCGACTGCAGCCAGCCCCAGGCCGAGCCCGTCGACCTCTCCCTCAACAAGTCCAAGGCCCCCCCGCCGCCACCCCCCGTGCAGTCCTCGCCCCTGCTGGTGGCCCCCCCGGTCCCCGCCTCCACCATCTCCATCGCGTCCTCGGGGCTCGGCACCACCTCAGCCATCCCGGCCGTGCTGTCGCCCGGCTCCATCCTGGCATCGTCGCAGGGCAGCGGCGGGCAGCAGATCCTGCACGTCATCCACACCATCCCTTCCGTCAACCTGCCCAGCAAGATGGGCAACCTGCAGACCATCCCCGTGGTCGTGCAGTCGCTGCCCGTCGTCTACACCACCATGCCGACCGATGGCGTCACCGCCATCACCGTCCCGCTCATCGGGGGTGACGGCAAGAACACTGGCTCCGGTAAGGGGCTCGTCGAGGTGTTTGGGACCCCCCTGTTCCGTGGGCCCGGCGCGGTGCTGGGCCGGCTCGGCAGGAGGCTGCCGGCGGGGTCCTGACACAGCCATAGGACGCGTCCGTGTGCGGCAGGGCACGTCCGGGACCCCCGGAGGGAACCCGTTTCTCCACCCGAGGTCTCCCCAGGACCAGCGGTAGCTTCACCTCCAGAAAGTGTCCCCAGGCCCCAGCGTGGCACAGCAGAACCCCGGAGGGAGCCCAGCCCTGGCCGTCCGCCTGTGCTGAGCAGGGGACGGGGAGGTGCTGCTGGCCGCCTGCCTGCCCGTCCCGCCCAGCTCCGCTTTCAGTCCCCACCGTGACCCCATTCCCCGAGGGCGGGGTGCCCTGGATGTTCCCTGCTTTGGGAAGGAGGCGGTGTCCTCACACTCCCCCAGTAGCCCCGTGCCGAACCCCCACAGCACGGGGGTCGCCTCCGTGCCCCCCCAGATGGATGTGGGTTGTGGCGGGGTGGGCTGAGCCCTGCGGTGCGGTGGCTTTTCTGGGAGGTTGGCGATGTCTGTCCCCGAGCTTTGCTCACCAGCCCCCCAAAAGCTATCGACTCCTTGCTCCTCAATAGCTTTTCTTTCCCACCCCCCCAGTGAAAATGGACCCGGGCGCCATGTACCCCATGGACATGCCGAGTGACAGCGAGGACAGCGCCTCGGAGAGCGGCCCTGCGCCCTTCCAGGACCTGCAGCGAGAGTGAGTGCCATCCCCGTCCCCGGGGCGGACAGCCGGGGGTGTGTGTGTGTGTGTGTGTGTGGGGGGGGGGGGGGGGGGGGGAGCCGCCATTCACAGCCATCCCTCCCGCCCCTCCGCAGGTCCGCCACGCCGCGCCTGCCCCGCTCCGACTCCCCCGACCTGAAGAAGCGGCGGATCCACCAGTGTGACTTTGAGGGCTGCAACAAGGTGTACACCAAGAGCTCTCACCTCAAGGCCCACCGGCGGATACACACGGGTACGGAGCCGCGGGGGGGGGGGGGGGGATCGGGGGAGGTAGCGGAGCTCGCTGCCCTGCTTTGGATGAGGGGGGGGCTTTAACAGGGCGCTCTGCCCCGGCCCCGCCCCAGCTGCGGGGCGGGAGGGGTCGGGGTGTGGAGGGGCGCGGCGCCGTTACGCCCCGTGCTGCCGCTCCGGGCGGGTACCGTAGCGCACACAATGCGCGCCACCGCCGCGGGGCGGTAGGGCATAGGTAGGGCGGTAGGGTAGGGCACCTAATATACGGCCACACCGGGAGCCGCGCTGAGGGGGCGTTACCTCAGCGCTCCTAATGCACGGGAGCGTTCAGCCACGCGAGGGCGCTGCTGCTCGGGGAAGGAACGGCAGCCGGAGGAGGCTCGAAAAGTGGGCCCGTGGGAACCTAAGGAGGTTGAGCGAGGCCAGGTGTTAGGTTTTGTGCTGGGGTAGGGCAGTCCCAGGTATGCGTACAGGCTGGGAGAAGAACTGCTTGAGAGCTGCCCCTCTGCTCTGCCCCTGTGAGGCCCCATCTGCAGTACTACGCTGAGGGCTGCAGACCAGGAAGCAGGAAAGACGTGAAGCTGTAGGACCAGGTCAGGAGCAGGGCCTGGAGATGATCAGAGGACTGGAGCACCTCTCCTATGAAGAAAGGCAGAGGGAGCTGGGGGTGTTCGGTCTGCGTCAGTGAGACCTCAGTGCGGCCTTCCAGTACTTGAAGGGTGCTTATAAGCAACTTTGTGTATGCTCTGATAGTGATAGGACAAAGGGAAACCGTTTCAAACTAAAAAAGGGGGGATTCAGTTTCGATATGAGGTGGTAATTCCTTGCTCGGAGGGCGGTGAGGCCCTGGCACTGCTGCCCAGACAGCTGTGGGTGCCCCATCCCTGGAGGTGCTCAAGGCCAGGCGGGATGGGGCCCTGGGCAGCCTGAGCTGGAGAGGAGCAACCGGCCCACGGCAGGGCTTGGGGCCGAATGGGCTTAAGGGCCTTTCTGACTCAGCCACTCTGATCCTGTGATCACAATGCAGCTAACTAGGCTACAGCACAGCTGTTTTTGGGGTGTTCTCATGGTGCGGCTAATAGACAGCCACACGTGACGCACAGCCCTGCTGGGGCACCTCCGCGTTAAGGGATGTTACCATAACGCGCACCCATAGTGGGAAACCATTGCTTTAGGGGCGTTACCGTATTGCACCCAGTGCGCGCGCACGACGGGGATCCGCTCCTTTATGCGCGGTACCGTATTGCACCTAACGCGCGCCCCCGTGCAGCACGGCGTCCAGTCGGTGGCGCCCGCGGCCCGCGCTACGCCGGGGAAGGGCGGACGAGGAGGGCTGCGGGGCGGTGGCTGCCCGGGCACACCCCGCTGCCGTGCTGACCCCCGCTCCCCGCAGGCGAGAAGCCCTACAAGTGCACCTGGGAGGGCTGCACCTGGAAGTTCGCCCGCTCCGATGAGCTGACCCGGCATTTCCGCAAGCACACGGGCATCAAACCCTTCCGCTGCTCGGACTGCGACCGCAGCTTCTCCCGCTCCGACCACCTGGCCCTGCACCGCCGGCGGCACATCATGATGTGAGGAGCCCAGCACGGGGAGCGGGGAGACGGAGGCGGCCTTGCTCCCTGCGTGCAGCCGAGGGACTGCGGGGCTGGCGGCGAGCGAGCCCTGCCTGCACCGCTGCGGGACGGTCTCCGGAACGCTCTCCTCTTCTTCTGGGCCTCTCCTCCCCACTGGCAACACTTGGAGGCTCCTCTGGCCGCAGCCTCCCGGCCTCCCTCCTGGCACTGCGCGCTCAGCCTCCCACGGGTGTTGCGGTGCGGTGCGGACGCAGCCACAGCCGAGGCAGGGAGGAGTCCAGCCCTGTGTGTGTGCCTCCTTCCCAGCCCTGTGCAGAGGAACGGGGAGAAAGGAAAGAGCAAAAGGGGGAGGACGGAAAGAGCCGTGAGCCACCAGAAGGGCACCGCCAGAAAAAGGGAAACTTTGCAGAACGTGGAACTGTGATTTTATGGAGTTCTGGGGGGGGGGGGGGGGGGGGACATGCCGGCTTTCAGTTTTCGGAGACTGTGGGACAGTTGAACCATTTATAAGTTAAAAAGGCATCAGCCTCCCTACGGACTGTTGGCCATGCACTTTTCTTTGTAATTGTAATGGTTGTTTTTGTGGGGTGCAGGGATGGGGATGGCGGTCGTGACCCTCAGGGCCGCTTGGAGGGAGGAGCCTCAAAAAGCTGCTCTATAGCTCTGGGAGGAGGCAGAGCCCTTCCGTCCATGGCTCTCTTGGGGGCTTTTCCTCTGTGTGTGTGTGTGTGTGTGTGTGTGTGTGTCTGTGCGTCCCCATCACACTCCCTGTCCCAGAGCAGCACTCCCCATCTGATCTGAATGCTTGGTGGCGGGGGACACCCCTATATCCTTCCCTACAGCACTGGGGAGACCCATGCTGCCCTGGATCGGGAGCTCAGGACAGTGCTTGGGGGCCAGCGCTGCTGATGGCCCACAGCGAAGGTCTGCCCTGCAAATCTGCCCAGGACAGGTGGGATGGTGGTGAAACCCTTTGGGGTGAGGGAATGGGGACTCGAAAACTCCTGAGCTGTGACATTTGTACGAAACCATCTGACTTTTTTCTACAGGGGAATAACATTGGAAGCAGAGGAGCCTGGTGGTGTGTCTGTGCCACAGCAGTGGCAGGGCGAGCACTGGGGATGAGCATGGCTGGGCTTCACCATCTCCTTTGCAGGGCTCCCGAGTTCCTCTTCTGAGGTTTTATTGAAAAGGGCACAGCCCTGTGCTTGAGGAAGGTGCCCAGGTCCTGCTGGGCTCCCACCTCCTCCCTTAATATCCTCTGTCTCTGTCAGCCCCATCCCCTGTGCCCTCAGGGCACTAAGCACCTTTAATTGCTCTGAGCATCCTCACCAGGGACCTCCACCCACCCTCCTGAGCCCAGGGCTCTCACAGAGCTCCCTCACCTTCCTGAGCCATGCTGTGGTGTGCTGGCCACAGACCCCAACCCGTGGGCTGGCGTCAGGCCTGCCCTGTCCCCATGGACCTGCCTGGTGGCCACCTCGACCTGCTGAGTCTCCATGGGAGCTGCTGGCCCTCTCTGTGCCCAGTGCATGGGGACGCACACCTCATGACCTCCTCTGTGAGGCTTACGGACCCCAACGGCCTCGAAGATGTGTTCTGGAGGCTGCAGGTAAACATCTCAGCCTGGTGATGTTCACAGGTGATTTCCCCACGTGTCTGGAAGCCCCAGTGCCTCCTCATAGCCAGCCAGTAGCCCCCTCTGGTCCCCACCTCTACACGGCGTGCCCAGGCTGAGGGCAAGGTGAGCCCCAGAGACGTTCAGGTCAGCTTGTTCCTTGGGGCAAGAAACGGGTCCCAGCCAAGCTCACTGACCCCAGACCCATCCCTTTGTCTTCTGCTTCCTCTTTGAGACAGCAATCCTGACCCATGGTCCTTCTAACACTGTGCTGAGGTGACCACGGTACCTGCAGGCCCTGCCTTGACCGCAGCAAGGATCTAGGCTTCAAGATGGCTTCACCACGGCCCTTCCCATTGGCTTCCCAACGGGAATCGGGCACTAATCACTCTTCCAGGTGGGGAACGAGTGGTTGACCCCACGTACGGACCTTGCCCTGTTTCTCCCCCAGGCTGCGGGGTGGCCCCGTGCTGTGGGGTCACCTCGGTTCGTGGTTCTGGGGGGCCGGGGGCCTCCTGCCCGCACTCACCGGACTGGTTTAGCAAGAGGAGGGGCGGCCGCCTGCTTTGAAGGGCTCCCTGGAAAGGCTGGATGGCCGCAGGAGAAAGGAGAAGGCAGGAGAGGTGGTTTTGGGTTTCAGCGGGGGAGCGGGCAGCCCTGCAGAGCTTTGTCTGCCGCTGGTGGAGAAAGGGAACCCGGGGGGTCCTCCTGCGCGGGGCGCCCTGCAGCCTCTGAGCCGGAACAGCTGCACCCGAGGGGAGGCGAATTCGGGGCCGTACAGAGAGGTGGGTGCTGCCCTCAGCTGCGGTTTGGGGATGCTCAGCCCCCGGGTAGGGCTGTGCGCCAGGAGACCTCCGTGCCTGGGAGAAGGGGCAGGAGCCCTCATGCTGCAAGGGCAGAGCTCTGCCTGCTGGGGGCACGGGGCCGCAGGGGAGGTGGTTTGGGGTTCTTTGGCTAGAAGGGCAGTCTGCATTCCCATGTCGTTGCAGGTTTGGGCACTCCTGGTATATTTTCTTTTCTTTGCCCCCCTTTAAGAAGGGATGACTTCCAAAGCAACCTGGCCACAATTGCAAAAGAAAGACACGGAATCCACAGAAAAGACAAACATAAACTGGGCATAATTGCAAAAAAAACCAACCGAAAACAAACAAAAACCCCCAAACCACCACCAACCTAACCCAAACGAGGCATAAATGCAAGAACTCCGGGCTGTGATTGCTTGGCCTGTCCGTCACAGCTCAGGAGGAAACCTCTGTGCCCTCACACGCACCTTAAAGCTGTTGAAAACTTCCAACACAACGACGGTAAAACGAAGCAAACTCCTTCCCCCCTCACCCACTCCTTTCCCTTTCGCCCGTCTCTACAGCAGAGCGCTGTGAGGAAGGAGGACCCCCCGCCCCCCGTGCAGCACCCCCGGGCAGAGCGCACCCCGGCCGGCCCACCCCGCTGCCGCCGTCCCGTGCCGGGTCCCCGCGGAGCCGGGCGCGCCCCGAGGCCGCTTTTATCCGCCCGGGGCCGGCAGTGAGGCCGCAGCGGGGCCTGATTGGCCCGGCCCGGCCCGGCCCGGCCTCACCGCGCTGCAGGTCGGCGATCCTCCTCCGAGCCCAGGTAAACCCTTCCCCGGCACCCGGCTCCCAGCCAGCTCCGGGCCGCACTGCCGGCGCCTTCTCCTTCCCCACCCTTTCTTCCCTTTTTTTCGCCTTCGATTTTTCCCCCTTTAAAAAAAAAAAATTGTACTATTCCCCATTTCTTCCCCTTTATTTTTTTTACCTTTCTTTTTCTCTTGTACCATTCCATTTTATATATATTTTTCCTTTGTTTCCCCCCTTTTTGTCATTTCCCCCCTTTTTCTCCTTTTTCATCTTTCTCTTTCTTTTTCCTCTCCTTTTCCCCTCTTTTCTCCTTTTTTTCCCCTTCCGCCCCCCTCTTCTCCCCTCTCCTCTTCCCCCCAATTTCCTATCTACCCCCTTTTCTTCTTTCCCTTTCCGCCTCTCTCCCTCTCCCCTCTCCCCCAGCTCCGTCCCTGGCAGTGGGCACACACAGGGATGAGCAGCGGGCTGGTGTTGTGCGCCCCGCTCCCCGACGACTCCTCAGCGTTCACCCCGCTGAAGCCCGTCACCATGTCGGGGGAGCCCGGCGAGGACACCTCTGTCTTTGAGGACATCAAACCGCCTGCCAGGGCCCCGGACAACCCTCCCGACCTGGCGCAGGTAAGGCGGAGGCCCCCGGTAAGGTGCTCCAGCCTCCAGCTGAAGACCGAGAGCGGTGTGCATTCGCTTTAACTCTGTTCTGTTCAGTTTATATGTGGTTCGATTCTGCTTTTCCTCTTGCTTTTTGGCACCTCAACCGCTTTGCTCGCTCTTCCTTTCCCCTCTGTGGCTCTTTCTCCCGGCCGTGTTTGGTTTCGTACTTTTCCCCTTCCCTTCCCTGCATTTCTCTGCGCCGCTGTTTTGGAGTTTGGGAGCAGAGCTCTGCTCCTGGACCGGGTTCTGCTCGCTGCAGGAAGCACCCAGGGCCCCGCGCCATTGGGGACACCACAGGCGCTGGGACTGCACGGTGCGAGGGGAGCAGTTTTATGTTTATTAATCTTATTTCTGCCTCATGGCAGGGAAAGAACGCACCTCGAAATTCCCCAGCCCCGCGGTTTCCCCCCACGCATTCTGGGGATAAAGACCAGGATTTAGGGTGCCGGGGCCTCTCCCTGCCACAAGGCCGTCCTTCCCGATGGGAATCAAGTGGGAGCTGCTGCTCCGGCCTCATTCCCCAGAGGCGAGCGGGGCCGTGGCTGATGATCCCCATGTTCCCAGTGCCGCTGTGAGCCGGGCCCCGCGAGGTGGCGGGAGGGCGGCTCCCAGCCCCATGGCCGCCCCATGGGGACACCTCGTCCCGCTCTGCCCTCTGCCCATGGGTTGCCAGGACGGGGCTGGCTGTCGGTGCCGCTGGACAAGGCTGTGACCCGTCACTGCTCCGGCCCCACAGCGTGTCCCGCTGCCCCCCGGAGCCTGCCCACCGCAGCCTCCTTATCTCAGTCCTCTTCCCCACTCCACAAATCGCTGCTCTAACAAGGGGAGGGGGGCAGCTATTTGCTGCTGGAAACATTATTCGATCCGTGTTGGGAGGAGATCAGGCATTCGTGGAGTTTGCACTTGTTTTGGCCCTTTTCTCAGCCTTGCTGGCTACTCTGACCCAAATTACAAAGCAAAAAGAAAGGAGATGATAGAAATGTTTTTCCATTCCAGTTTCGGCTGGATTGACCAGAAAGAATTTTTCCCTTTAAATCTCAAGAGGCTGGTACTAGAAGGGAGAGGGAGAAGGAAAATAAACAAACCCAAGGCGCATTCAGGGAGGTGTTCCAGGGAAAAGGAGACGTTCCCACTGCGGCACCCCCGGGGCTGGGTGCTGTCAGAGAGGGAGCTGCGTCCCTCTGGGCTGGGTTTGCTCTCTGGGCAGCTGAGTGACCCCACTGCTGAGTCCCCTGAGCCTCTTGGAGCCACCCATGGCTTTCACCCTGGCCTTCCTTGGGTGCAAGTGTTGTCCTCTGCGGTGCAAACCCAGACCATGCCCTCCTGTGAGAGCTGCCCCACAGCTGGTGGGAGTGAGGTCATGAGAACAGGTCTCTGCGACCCTGGGGGTGATTCTGTATGGCCAGGAGGTGTTGGAGAGCACGATGGTGGTGGCGTGTCCCTTGGTCCCTGCCAAGCACGTGGGACAGGAGCTGGCTCCTAGTGTGCTTTCCTGGTGAGCAGCACAAGGTGCTGCAGGGGGGTCATTACTGTGGCTGGATTGCTAAAACTGGGTAGAATGGGGCCTGACAGCAGAGTCCCATTATAGGATTTGAGGATGGCTATGGTGATTCAGTGAGTCACACTGGTTGCAGGTCTTGCAGAGCTGATGCTGGAGGATCACTCGGGCCTTCTGCAACAATGGGGGTGGTCAGGACCCGATGCAGAAGTGGCTGGGAAGAGAGAATAGAGAAAACACAGCCTGTTTCCTGCCATGACCTGCATGCTCTGGCAGCCAACAGGGCCAACCATGCCCTGGGGTGTACAGACCCAGCACTGCCACCGGGCAAGGGAAGGGATTGTCCCACTCTGCTCTGCACTGCGCTGGTGTGTCCTCACCTCGAGGTTTGGGTGCCGCAAGATAAGAAGCACATAAAACTGTCAGAGAGCATCTGAAGGGGGGCTACAGAGATGGGGAGGGGCCTGGAGGGCACGGTGTGTGAGGGTCCCTGGGTCTGTTGGGCCTAGGGCAGAGGAGCTGAGCAGAGCCCTCGTGGTGGCTGCAGCTCTCACAGGGAGCGGAGGGCAGCGCTGAGCTCTGCTCTCTGTGACAGCAATGGAGCCCGAGGGAACGGCATGGAGCTGTGTCAGGGGAAGGCTGGGGGGTCAGGGAATGGGTCTGCACCAGAGGATGGTGGGCAAAGAACATCCCCAGGGCAGTGGGCACGGCCCTGAGCTGCTGGAGTTCAAGGAACATCTGGACATGACTCTCAAACATTGGGTTTGTATATTGGGTGGTCCTGTGTGGAGCCAGGGGTTGGACTCAGTGGTCGTCGTGGGTCCCCTCCAACTTTGGGATATTCTTTGATTCATTGCCTCCTTTTTCTCGAGTGGGCCTTGTGAGGACCAGGGATGTGCTTTCCTGTTCTTCAGTGACACAGCGCCCTGCACAGCCTGCTTGGAACCGGGGTGATGGCTGCTTAGAGGGGACTGGAGTCATTGTGTTGGGATCAACTGGAGCCCGCAGCCTCCAGGACCAGCCTGCAGGTCTGCACATCTGCTGGGCTCTGTGCCTGGCAGGTGTCTGCAGGGCTGCAGGGAACTGAGCTGCCGTCTGCAGAGAGAATGGGCTCGTCCCCACGTTCCTGCAAGGAGACCTGTTGGGGTGGTGGTGGGCTCAGCTTAACCCAGCCGCTACCACTGCTGTTTCACTGTGCTGCATCCCCCAGACGCACAGCCTCCCTGGTGGTGAGGTGTGGGACGGAGCAGCTTGGCTGCACGTTGAGCTGTGGGAGCACAGGGGCTTTGTGCACGTGGTACAAAGGGCGATTGTTCCATGGGGACGCTGCCGTCGGCGGGCGGCTGCAGGAGGGGATGCAGCCAGGGGGGCTGCAGGTGTGCGGCTGCCTTTCCTCTGCTGTTTCCCAGAATGAGGGAGGTTGCAAACCAGCCAGGGAAGCGTGTCTGCTTGTCTTTGACCACTGAAGAGGCGGGTAGGGGAGGGAGGGAGCGAGCGGGGGACTCCGACTCGTAATAAACGCAACGGATTTCCCTTTATCGCCCTTCCTGAATGGGCTGTGGGAGGCACACGTTGGTTGGAATTACTCACGGAGGTTTAGGGCAGCTCATTTTTGTCCGGTGCATCATCCACTAGCAAATTTCCTCTCTCAAACCTGTTTGGTCAGCTACCTACGCTACTTTGTTCCCTGGGCCGGGGAGCTCCTTTATCTAACCCATCCACTGCAAATAATCGCTCTTACCACCGTCTAGTTAGCTGAGCCCCTTGATTAGAATATTTGCTTTCCTTGTGCTCCATTGGTGAATTACGTGAGTCACAGGGTGCTGCTGGTTGTTGGGGATTGGATAACCAGTGTTTACAATTCAGACGTTCTCAGAACTTGAGCTAGCATGAAAACTCTCAAAAAAACCCCATGGGCTGTTTCCCACATCAAAGAGGTTCAGCCCCTTCCAAGCTCGGATTGAAACTCAAACAAAGATTCTTTCATTAAGTTCAGAAATGCTTGGAGAATTCTTTGAAAATTATTTGTTTTTAATGCGATGGGAGACGTTCGAATTTCCACCAAGGGCAGGATTTGCAAGTATGCAGATGTGTTTAATGACCTTGCTCCTTGTAGTATTTCCAGTGCTAGCAGGAGAATGGCGAGAGATCGATCCCATTGGAGTCAGGTCAGATCCTCCAGCGTCCAAAAACACGGCTACTTATTTCCTGTAGGAGCGTGGTCTGTTGTCCATCCATTATCACCCTTCTCATATCTGAGGTGATTGTTTCACAAGTGGGAGCCCATCTCGGAGTGGGCACGGAGGTGCAGATGCCTGATTGCCAGCCAGACCAGCCCTTCATGGCATCCCTGCCTGTACAACATCAGCTTCTTTGCTAGCAGAGGGAGTGAAACGAGGGGAGGGGTGGGTTAATGCTTTCACTGAAAACCCCTGCAAGGAATGCAAGGCTTGATGGTGTTCTCTAATAGGTGGAAATGACTCAAGTCTGTTAAACGGAATGGAAAAGTTCAGTCACTCCTTTCTGACTGTTCAATCTGTTGTTACTTCAGAACAGAACGTTTCATTGTGAGCGTCTTCGGTGTCTGGTATTTTGGTGGCTCTGCATCGTCCCTTTGGGAGAGCTGGATCATTAGCTTGACTGGCTGTTTGATGTCATCTCTGGGACATCACCTCATGTGTTCCAGGGCCTGGCAAGCCCCATTCTATGAAATGCTCCCGCTGGATCTTCTCCAGGGCTCAGCGCCTTCTTCGTGTGACGTGTCAGCCTGTGCCCTGATCAGTCTCCCTTAATTAGAGCAATTGGCTGTCCATTTCTATGCGGGGAAAATGTGGAAGGAGAGGGGTTATGCTGAGGGAAGGAAGCTGGAGGACGCTCCTTGAGGCTTGCTGCTTGAGGACCCTGCTGGCAGCATGGATGCCAGGCAGTGTGTAGGGCACTGTGCACGCCAGAAAGGACGGCGCTAAGTGTCCTCTCAGTCCACAGCGGCGATACTGGCAGTGTTTACTTGGCCTTGTAACATGCTAGGTGCTGTGCAAGCCCAGAAAAAAAGTTGGCCCAAAGACCTACTCACTCAGATGCAATGTTTCTACATGCCTTAGGGTTTGTTTTGTTTTGCTAACTGGTTTGGCGAGGAAGTTGAAAGCTGCAGAGATGGTGGGATTTCTGTCCGCACATGAAACCTGACCTTGCCTTCTCCCAGACGTGCATGGGGTATTGGGTCTGCCTCACTCATTGTACGAGGAAGAACACGCTTTTTGGCCTGTCTTATCGCTTGCTGATTGCCAGGAGGACTTCACAAGCCTCAGCAAGCAGCAGATGACTCACTCCGCCTTTGTCAGACCTTGCCCTGGGAATGTGCATCTTTTCTTCTGATTGGAAGAGGCTGGGTGATGAGTATGAGCTTCCTGATGGTTTGAGTGAGGTGGAATGAATAATCTGGCTGCAGGAAGCTCCCTGTGAGCACTAACAGCCTCTACCATGTCATAGTTGGTTCTAGACCTGCTGGAGAGCTCAAGAACCAGCCTAGTGCCCACTGGCCATGAAATAGCTAGAAATGGGTAGATAAATTTGTCTAGGTCATTCTGGAGAACGTATGAGAGCTTCCATCTTGTCATACTTGGAGGAGAAAGTGCTGGAGCAAAGGCTGCAACCAGGATGGAGAAACGGTGCTGCAGGTGGGCCAGCTTCTAGCTGAAGAGAGCAGCAGGGGCTCCATGGCTCTTGGAGGTCAATTTTTGGTTGTATGAGTGATTTGGGGGAACGTTTGAACTCCTGCATGCTTTACCTGGGGCTGATCTTCCAGGATTTGAAACAGCGTTGCATCACTGATCTTTCCAGAAAGGCATCCATACCAAAGTCCATCCAGTGCAGCCTCCATCAGCATGTGCTCACTTAGGTTGATGGAAAACCTCCAGTTGGCTTTGATGGGCTTGGCCCCAGCCTCTGCTGAGCAGCAGCATTTTGGAAAGAGAAAACTGCATACAAAGGCATGACTCACTTATGAAGAAGTTGCCCTCATGTCATCCCCTCCCGTGAAGACACAGTTTCAGAGGGCTGTCCTCCTGCTAGGGCAGAGAAGGGAGCAATGGGTGAGGAGAGAGCTGTCCCTCTTTCCTACCCATGCTCAGGTTCCATCCAGGCATCTGTTTTGTGCTTGGTAGGTCTGGGAAAGGGGAAGTTACTGCGGGGTTACTCTATTATTGACGTGAGACCTCTTATCCTGACCTAGACCCGTCTAAGGCTAGGTAGACCAGGTGGCTGTGGTGTTCAGTAAGGCCTAGAGATGGTGCAGCAGGGCCAGAGCTTCCTCTAAGGTCTATGCAGATACTTTTCACTTCATTTAAGGCATTGTTTTTGGAAAGATTTCTGCTCTTGTTCTCAAAGCCCCCTGAAGCCTGGCTGCTCCAAACTGGCCCTCTTCTGGGTACTTGACCTTGGAGCTAGATGATGGTGTTCTGCTTTCTCTGGCCTTTGGGATCACTGACTGTGGTGGCATGGTTTCTGTGATAAATAACCAAGGTAGACTGCCTTTGAGCGAGTCCTTATCAGCTGTTGGAGGAAAGGAATAGCAAACAGAGTCAGCAAGCCTGCTGGAAACACTGCTGCCTATTGGCTCAGCCGGAGGCCATCTGGCCACATCTGCCTCGACGGCAAATCTTGGGCTTAAGAAAATCCCTCGGTTCCAAGAAGTGATAATTAACTCAGGTAGTTCAACTGCAAGGGCAGAACAGAGCTCCGGAATAACCCTCCAAAGCAGCATGGCTCAGCTCCTGCGACATCCCTGGGAGAAGGGTGCATCCCTGGCCTCATCTTGCTCTCAGAGGTGCTCTTGCAAATGGAAAGGTGTGAAAATTTCAAAATAGGAAGCTGGTGGGGCAGATCACCTCTGGCAGCCATCTCCATGGGCTCCAGAGTGAGCTTGCACAGAGACTTCAGCTTAGATGCTCGCTTTCCCGGTGGCCCAAGCTCGTGAAGATGAATCTTGCCCCATTGCACCCAATGCTGAATGCTCTGGGGGCAGTGCTACCTCTCAGAGTTGCTCCTCACCTCTTTGGGATGGGGCAATCAGAGGAGCCCACCTGTGGTACCCATCTAAGACCAGGGTTTGTCTTTGCTGCCTGCACTCCTGCTGGGCTGTTTGCAGCAGCTAGGCGTTAGGCCCCGTGCACTTGAAAGGAAGAGTCCCGGGGCTTTCTCTACTAATCCTGTGTGGCAGAGAGTTCCAGAAGACTTGAGGAACAAACAGAAAATAACGTTGATCGAGGTCAATATCAAAACCAAATGATCAGAGAAACAAATATTTACCCAAGTCAATATTTAACTAGGGAGACAATAAATGCTGATATTGAACCAAATCTGTATATAAATACGGTCTATTTATAACGTGTCCCTTTAAAGGGGCACTGCCAGGTACTTGCCATGGCTTTTGATTGATGATTATCCTCCCCATTGTTTGCCGATTCCCTTGGAGGCTGGAGTTTCATGCAGGTGCAGGCAGGAGAAACAGACCGCGCTACGTAATCCCACGGCCCGGCCACCGTTGCCCTCATCCCATGAGTGCTTGGGGAGGTCCCCCCGAGCTGCAGAGTGGGCAAGGGGTTCAGGGTCCCCACTTTGCAGAGCAGGAGAAGGCTGTGGCCAGGAGGGCCGGAAGATGCCAAGAAATGAAGAAACTCCTTGATTCCCCCCTCCTCCCCTCCCAGCTGCTCTCTCTGCCAACTTCACGAGCTCGTCGCCTGTTTAGCAAACATCGATTTCTCTCCTTGTTCCTCTGTGGTGACCACATTTGATGTTTCTGTGGCGGTTTGTTATTTATCAACTTCAGATTAGAGAGCCTTTAATCATGGGAAGGACGTGTCCCACCTCCTGCCTCGTCAGCTGGCCGTGCCTCGCGCCTTTCTAACGATGCTCGTGGTTTATCGCTGGCAAAATGGCCTGCTTGGCTCAGGCTCCCGTTTTTGTGTGTCCTGCCAAGAAATGTTTGTCTGGGGCTCTGTGTTTGTTGATCAGTGTCCTGATAACTACTCAGCCTGCCTCAGATGGGATTGAGGTGAGGGGTGGAGGCCTCCGAGGCAGGAGATTCCTGCAGGGTTTTTGGAAGTTGGTGGCTGGCAGAGTGGGAGGACTTGGGTCAGTGCTGGTCACAGGAGCGCCCATTCGAGGGAGAGAAGTAGAGTGGGGAACCCTTTCCTTCGCCTGCATGGGTTTTTGCTTTCTTTCCGCTGGCAGGTTGAAAAGGCCCTCCTACACGGTCAGAAATATACTGTGACTTCAAGGGGAAAATGCAGAAATTCAACATTTTTATTGCACTGAAAACTTCCTGGCCGAAGCGAAAATCCCGGTTTGGAGGAGATGCCTCCTGAAGCGTGGAGGTTTTGTTGATGTCTGCTTTGGCTGTGTTTCCCCTTGGCTCAGTTTTTGCTGGAGCTAGTGACCCATGACTCCTGGCACCGCTGTCGGTGAAGCCTGGGGCGTGCCCATCTCCTGACCCTCTATCTCATCCTCGTCTGCAGCAGTGCCATTACTAATGCCTAAAGGAAACTGAGTCACCGAGCCCTCCGAAGAGCTGCTTGCCCTTCAGCTGGAAGGCCCTGTGTAGTCTTTCTCCATTAAGCCAGGGCGGGATGACTCTTGCAGTGTTGAGGTGCACTGAGCACTGTGGCTGTGTGATTGGCTCAGTACTCAAAAAGGCAAGAAAATAGTTAATTTTCTGCCTGTGGCTGTCAGATGGGGAGGAGGGAACGGGCTGAGCATTTCTGGTCATTCCTGCCTCATGTGAGCCACCGCAGAGTCCTCAGCTGCCCTCCCAGGAGCTTGGCTGAACTATGTGTGTTGTACTGAAGCTGTTTCTTGCAGGTGATGGGATGCAAATCACCAAAAACCATCATAGCTCTGACCCAGAGGCTTCACCATGAAGCATCTGTTCGTGCTTCCAGCCAGCCCATGGGACCAGCAGCCTTCCAGGGGTGGCAGATCTTATGTCCCCAACTCTTTTGGTGGCTGTCCTATCAAGGCCACGTGACTTTGTGGTCTATCATCAACCTGCAAGAAACATCTTCAGTTTGCTTGTAGCTCTCACAATATTTACACCCCACAAGTAGGAAAACTGAGTTGAGTTGGTTTTGCTGGTTTGCTTTGAGAGAGAGCGAAGCCTAGTCTGGTTTCCACCCCTTGCTGCTCTGACTGTCCAGCCTATTAAACGTGTGAATGACCCTATGGTGAAGAGATGAGGCTTTACCACAGTCCTGGAGAAACCTCGTGGTTAGGGTGAGTGCTGGTGGAGGAGAAGCATGGCACACTGAGAGGCGGCAGCAGCTGCAGAAGGGTGTGGAGTGAAAGTGGGTTGTAGGCTGTTGTTGATCCCGCACGCACGGTGTCAGGGCCCTCTCCACCCCTTGGCGAGGATTAAGACATAAAAACAGAGTGTGATTGCATGAGCTGGGAACCGGGTTTGCCCCTCCTCCCCTTGCCTGTGATTTCGAAGAGGAAAGCAAGCCAGAAAAACATTGCTGTTGGTGAATAGAGGGAGGGCAGTATCATGGCTGTGTTCCCACCTCCAGGCTGGGGGAAAATGGAGGTGCTCCCAGCTGCTCGGGATGGCTCCCCAGCTCTGGGTAACCTCTGAAGAGAACCACTGGTGAAACCCCAATGGAAATAGGGTACTGGAGAGGACAGTTTAGGGGGCACGTTCCTCCTCATCGTCCCTGCAAAGGGCTGCTTGTTCCTCCATCAGCCTCTGAAACGCATGTCCTGGAGGTGCTGGCTGGGGCTGCAAGGGTGGAACATATTGGGGTGCGGGAGGTGGCCTGGCTTCAGGAGGACCTTCCCACTAACATAGTCCTGTCTGTTCCACAGCTGCACCCCATGAGGATGGAACAACGGATGCCACTCACTCTCGAGGTGAAGAGCTTTTCTCCTTTCTCTCTCTGCTTGTTTCAGCCCCTATTTGTAAGACGTACCTGTAAGAGATCCCCCACCCCAGTGCAGGCCATCTAGCAGCTCACTCAGAACAAAGTGGTAAGGATGTGGTGGCATCTCCCCACTCCTTCCTTGAGATCCTGCCACTAGCAGGGGTGCATTCCCCCTGCCTACGGTGACTCTATCCGTGCTAGCCATGTGGGTGACAGTGGGGCTGTCTCCTCCACTGTGAAAGGCGATGTAAGCAGTATCTAGAAAGAGACACCTGCATTTGGGATTCTTGAGTTGGATCCCACCCAGGCATGACAGGAAGGCATCCCTGCATGTAGTCATCCGAGCTCTTGTGTCAGCTGTGGAATGGAGGCTGGTTCTGGAGTAGTGTTAGGTGGGAGGTGCTTAGGTGAATGGCTTGATGTTAAGTATTTGCTCAATGCCCAGCAAGCAAGGAGCTGCCTATTGTTGCTAGGTTTTTCTGGGCCACAAACAAATCAAGCGGCTCTTCTGAGGACACCCCTGGGGTCCTGCAAGTTCTAGAGCATCACCGGCATCACTGTGATGCTCTGGGTTCCAGTAGAGTGGGACCTCCACCCCTGCAGTGATTCTGCAGCTAAGGACACGGCTGGAAGTCTTCCCTGTCCCATCAGAGACAACTGCTTTGCTCTTCTGAGAAGTTGTGCCCTAGCACCCCCTTTCCCCAGGTCCCTGGGGCTGCCTAGGATCAGAAGTGGATTTATGAGGCTCCATGGAGTGGGACCAAGCGCACCTCGATCTGCAGGTAGAGGTGAGGAGAGAGGGATGGGAGACGCTGGGCAGGGGCAGACAGTGACAGCAGGCGGACAGATGGATGGTCTCTTAGTGACGATGCAGCCTGGGATCCAAACTTAGAGCCCTTTCTCCACTGAATATACCTGCCTGGCTACCCGCTGCATAAGAACCCATTTGAGTGTGGGGGGAGACCTTTCCTGGGAACTGAAGGTGAGAAACTCAAATACCAGAGATAAGGGAAGGGCAGAAGTAAAAGGCATCCAGCGCCTTCCCCCTGCTTCGCTCCCCAGGCAAGTGGGGCCGTTTCATCACTCAGGTATGCGCGGCATCTGGAGCCTCCGGTCCCACCCCAGGGGTCCGGTTTGGTGCCAGGGTGGGCACACAGGCAGCACCCAGGGCTCAGCTCCCAGTGCAGTGTGGCTCTCCCAGACTTGGCGCTGCAGGGGGAGCACAGAAGGGGCCAGGATTTTGGAACAGTGTCCAACGATGGGTCCTCTGCCCTGAGCTTCCACCCATGCAGAAGAGGATGTATTGGTGGCATGTACTTGTGTTTGGGTGCAAGCCAGCTTGGTCGTGCATTGCCAGTGTGGCTTGCAGTGGTACAGAGGCACCTCTTTGAATTCTCTGGAAGCACAGGTGATGTGTTTCACTGGAAAGGGCAAGGAAAGTACATTGGATCCTGTCCAGCTTTGATAAAAGCAATGAACTTACAGCAGAGATGACTTTGGCCTGGTGGCATAGTTCACAGCTGCACAGCCCTCAGCTCAAGCATAATGGGTGTGGGATGGGAACAGCCTGCACTCCTCAAGTGCGCTGTAGGCTCTGCCAGGGAAGCCCTGCAGTTTTGCCAGCTCCTCTACATATCAATGAGTCTGTGAGGGCTTTGCAATCAGCTTGACACAGGGATAACCACATAATTAAAGGCTGTAGCTTTATAGAAGAGCATTAGTACTTGTGTCTTTAACCACAAAGAGCAGAAGTTGAGTCATCAAATGCCAGGGGATGAGTTTCCTAGCAGATTGCTCCATGAGGTTGCTGAATTATTGGGCCTGGTTCCAGTGGGATGCTGCGTGAGGCATGAACTCTGACAAGCAGTGACTGAGCTATAGGTTCTGTTAGCCTGGCAATCCAGAGCTGTAGAACTAGACCAGAGGTTGGCCAAGGGCTGAGTCATTTTACCAAGACAAGGCATCAACAGCATGTCTGGCAATTTCCATTTTAGGCTCACAGTCCATGAAATTTGTGCCAACATCACTTAGGTTTCTAGGGCTGTAGCCAAAAGTACTCTCCATTAATTGTCTCAATTAATTTTCTCAATATTGTCCACCTTAGAGTAAAATGAGTACGTCTCAGGTTGCTGAGTTTAAAGCAGGCCAGAGTCAGCATGTCTAGGGTGAGCTACTCCAAACACATCCAGGCTGACTTGGGCAGAGCTCCATGTTTTATCCCATGCCTAGTACTTGATGCTGTCGTTTGTGGGACCAAAGAGCTGTGCTAAATCACAGAATCACAGAATAGTAGGGGTTGGAAGGGACCTCTGGAGGTCATCTAGTTCAACCACCCTGCTAAAGCAAGTTAACCAGAGTAGGTTACGCAGGAAAGTGTCCAGGCAGGTTTTGAATACCTCTGGCCTCATCATTACCAAGATGAACTTCTGTCGTGATGGCATCCTTGGCCTTGTTCGGCCTTTGGTACCACTGCAGGTAGGTAGGAGGGAACTGGGATAGAGGACAGGGTGACTTCATCTCTGAGAGTCAGACAGCAAAAGTGATTGCTGCAGCACCTGATACCTGAGCTGCTGTTGTGGCTCTTCTGGTTCCCCTCTCGTACATGTTGAACATTGAACTCCTATCAAACTTGCTCTTCACGAATTCTGTTCCCTATATTTTTCACCCCAGGGACGATCTGAAATGGATAAGTACCTCTCCAGCCAGTTGCCACCCATCCCCATGATACCGGACAAGAAATACCGCCGGGAGAGTGCCTCAGTGGTTGATGAGTTCTTCTCAACGGAGAAGCCCAATTCCACGCCTTACAGCGTGAACATCAATGTGATCCTGCCCGACACCACGCACTTACGCACTGGACTTTACCGATCTCCCAAACCCATGACGCCATTCACGCAGATCAAGACGGAGCCTGGCACCAGCTTCTCCCAGCCCTGCTCTTCCACATCGGGCTCCACGCAGACCCTGCCTGACTTTACCAGCGTCTTCAGCATGCCCCAGTCGGTGGCAGTCAACAACATCTTCATCAAGCAGGAGATGCCTTCAGATATCCCGCTATCCAGCAGTTCACAGCAAGCCCAGTTTTACCAGATGCCTCTTGGCAATGGCAACGCTGATCTTACCAACCTGACGCCCTCCTCAAACAGCACCACAGCCATCAACAGCCTCAGCGGTGTCACCATGTCCACAGGTAACGCCATGTCCAGTGTGCTTCACAGACATGTCCAGGCTGGAGGGCCAGTTAAGCAGTACCCACATATCTCCCAAGGACAGGAAAACTTCAACATCTCAGGGCAGTTCTATGCTGTGCCAGGGGTGAACCTGCCGCCTTCACCCCCCAACTCGCAGCCTGGCAGCCCAGAAAATCAACCAGAGCTCATCAACACCATCTCTCCCCCACCATCCTATGAAGCCACTTTTGGACTGAAGCTGGTCCAATCATCCCAGGTCCCTCCAGTCCCCAACAGCCTTGGGACCCTCTGCCAAGGGCCCACTGTCATGCAGACCCTCAAATATAACAGACGCAACAACCCTGAGCTGGAGAAAAGGAGGATCCACCACTGTGATTACCCAGGTATTCTCACTGTTTTGGCTTGGTTTTGGGATCCCTTCTTGGCACAGGGAGACTGTGGGCTGCTTGGGGATTGACCAAGAATCACTCTGTCTGTGCGAAGAAAGGTGACATGGCACTGAGTGGAAAGCCCCAGGGAAGCAAGGTCCCCCCACCACCAAGGGAGTAGAAGAGGCTGGCCCTGTCTGCTCCCATTGATGCAGTTTCTCTCCCCTTCCCTTTTCCAACTCTGGCAGTAGCAAGCCTGGCTCTGAGAGGCAGAGAGTGCTATCCAAGCATGGGGATGCTCCCAAAAACCAGCTGCCTTAAGAGCCCACTGTACTCTGCATGGGCAAAGCCATGCCTCCTGTCTAACTTTCCATTCCTATTCTCCCATGAGAGGTGGCAAACCATCTACTGATTTCCACAAGCAACATTTTTAGTCTCTTTATGGTGCCCAAATTCTCTTCCTGTGCAAAGAGAAAAGAGTTATACCCATCAGTGGCCTCAGGTACTGCATCTGGGTGACTCTGTGATTCTGTGACTTTGAGCTGAAAGCTGCCGCCATGCTTTTGCTGTTAGCAGCATGTGCTGAATTTTCTGCCTCCTGCTCACGGCTGTGGGAGATAGGACAGGGGCGTGTGGATGGACCATGGCTCTGGGACAGGGGCTGCTCCTCTGCTCCAGTCATGATTGGTCAGAGCGTGAGCATGTCCTGCAGGACGCATTAGCAAGGTGCAGCTCCCCTACGAGCCAGACTGGCTGCTCCAAGAGTAACGGGAGAGAAAGAATGGGGAATCCTCAACCCTGACCTCTTCTTTAGCAAAAGGGGACAAGCAGGGTTCTGCAGATGGTGAAGGAAGACCATTTTGCTTCCCAGTCTCTTACCCTAGGCACTAACCTCATTTCTGCTTAGAGCTTGGCCTGTTTCAGCCTTGTTTCCATCAGGGCAAAGGTGCAGAGAGGAGCTGAAATGCAGAGGTTGGCCTTAACTTTCTGAAGCACCTGTTGTAAGCAAATACTGGGGCTTCCACAGACTGTGCCATGGAAGAAAAAAAAAAAAAAAAGGAAAAGGCATTCCCTCTATTGAGTGTTCAGCCTTTTGCCAGATGTTAGCTTTTCTTGGAAGCTGTGAGCTGAGAGGGGATAGAGGAAGGGCAGGGTGATGTCCAGGTGGGCTTTCCTCTGCACAAGCTGGCTGTTTGCCCTCCTGCTTGGCCAATAGCATTGTGGGCCACAGGGAACCTGGGATAGCCCATCCCAATAAAGGGAACTGCCAGAACATGGAAGTGTTGGTCAGTCATTTTGGTTTTCCTTGTTAGGAGCTTTGCCACTGGGAGGATATGGTGGCTTTCATGTGTTCTTGCTGATCAGGAGCTGGTAGACCCAGCCAGGAGTTACCAGCTACTCCTTTAACTGAATGAACACTCTCTCTTTTAGAGACATCTTCTTCTGAAAAACCAGAAAGTTTTAGCTAAACTGGGCTCCATGGGGTGTGCTCACCTCTCTGTCCTCTCCCTGCTGGAAAGCTGTGACTGAGCACAGGCATGTGTCTCCAACAAAGGGGAGCAGAGGTTGGGAACTGTAATGCCCCTTTTCTCGAGTCTTCATGAGCAGTGGTGCTAAAAGATCTGGGCTGCTGAGATTTCTGCTGGCATCAGAAAAGTTTGGAAAATGAGGGTCTAACCCAAAACTGCTTAAAGACTGTTGGTAGGAGGAGGTGTACAGTGCATTGCTGGGGGCCTTCGGTGAAATCTTCCTAAGAGCTCGGGCCTTTTTTGAGTCCATCTCACTTGGAATGATGACTGCTCTTAATTTCTGCCAAGTCCAATGGGGAGCAATGCTGCTGTCGGCACTCCAGGATGGCAAACAGTGTCTGCAGGTGTGATGTTACATTGGTGGCAATGCCGGTGTCAGGAAAATAAACTATACTTTGCAAGTGGATGGGGAAGTAGCACAAGGCTTTATTAGATGATGTGGAAACATGGAAAGAAAAAATATGACCATGTTGAATAGAAAGGTAATAAAAATTCAAATTTATATTTTAATATGCATGTCAAAACTAAATGAAGCAGGGCCATAAAGGCAGCATGAGGAGCTTCTTCAGACCAGCTGAAAGGAAGGATGGGCAGTCATTCATTGGGCAATGTTTGTTGTTGAAACTCTTGCCAAAATCACAGTGTTTCTGCTGAGAGCCTCTCTCTGATTAAACCTGTTGGTGCTAATCTGAAAAACGTCCCACCTTGTGCCTCATGGGAACTGGCCTCATCATGCCTGCTGGGTCTGTTGCAGAGTCCACTTTCCCTCCCACTTTGCCATAGTGGTACCAGTTGCCTCTGGAGCCCAGCAGGACAAGCAGCAGCATGCAGCTGGCAGCTTGTGGTGGTGAGTTTGCTATTTCCATCCCGCCTGGAAGGCCAGGGAAGTTCTGAAAGCTGGGGGCTGGCTTTATCCCCGGCCATTCCCAGCGCAGTGCCTATGAGTGTCACGGTTGTGCAGCAAGAGATGGAGAGTTGTCAGTGTTTGTCTGTCCTGGAGAACAAGCAATGTCTTTAGATACTGCTGAAGCAAAATGAGGATGTCCAGGCTTATTTGAATCCTGCTACTCAGCGTGCTTTTCACGGCCCGCTCTGTCCCTAATCCCAAACATGAATGTTCTAGATTTGTTGCAGCAAGAGCCCCTTTTTCACAGGGAAGTTGTCTTTGCTGTTTTCACAGGTTGCACAAAAGTGTATACCAAGAGCTCCCACCTGAAGGCACACCAAAGGACTCACACAGGTAAGAGCACCACATCCTGCCAGCAAACCCTGCCAGCCCTGAGCTGGGGTGGCTGTCAGGACAGCCTATTGATGCTCATGGTAACAAAAACCCAATGGTTGCACTGGTTTCCGACAACTCTATGCAGCTTGCTTGCCTTCTGGAGGGGTAGTCTAGGACACAGGAAACTCCTAGGAGGCTCTCCCAGTGGATTGGGAGGAGGAGGTATCCCCAGTCCTCTGTCACGTGTGGCCTGAAGGATCCTCCTTCCATATCTCACAAATCCTGGCCATCTCAGATCCTGCCTAGCCAACAGAAAAATTGCCTATTGGCACGTGGAGCGTGTCTTTGACCTTTGAGGAGGCGTCCATGGCTCCCGGGCTGGATTTTCTGGGCTCATAGTGAGCTCATCTCTTCTGTGAGACTGCTTGCTGCCTGGTGGCCGTCCTCTGGCTGTAGGGTGAGGGTGCTGAGGTGAGGCAAGGGCTGGTGCCCCTTTGCTCCCACCACAGCCAGCTGGCCTGCAGCAGACCCAGCTCACTTGTGCATTCAAGCACAGGTCTCCTCATTAAGGTATTTATTATACCCGAAACTTTATCAGATCACCAGGTAGTCCAGGAACCATCAGTGCCCTCATAAATCTCTTTTATAGGAGGGCTGATCTTTACTGAAAGCAATTAAGCTGGCCCAGAGTTCACTTCTCTTTTTTATGAACAACGAACAAAACCCATCCTGAGGCTGGGAATCAGCTCTTGTGCTTGGCTCCGTTCCTTTTCCCCCTTATCAGCCCTTCCCACAAGCTGGCCAGAAGACTTTCTTTGTGCGCAAGGTTCAGTATTTCTGGGCAGGGAGTGACAGAGAAGGGGTGGCAGAGAGGTGCAGGAAGGACATTGTCCCAGCACCGATAAACCGGCAATCACAACGGCAATCTATGCTTGGGGCCACGTGAGGCGTCTGGCTCTAAAATTAAATCTCTCTTTTTCCTCTCCTTTTTGGAGCACCGCTTAGGGATGCAGCTTACATGAGACACGCGTTGTCCCTACAAACCACGCTATAAAGATGTATCCAGGAAAACTTGGGTGGTTTTTGAACCCAATAAAGTGCAGTCATTTTTCCGTGTTTCCCAGTAACAAGGCAGGAAACCAAGCTTGGTTGCCGTCTTCCAGCTCACCTGCTGCAGGAGGAAGGGCAGGGGGCCCAGGAGGTGACCTGAGCCGCCAGGAGAGCTGCTGGCGGTGGCCAAAAAATGGGAACCCAAAGTTGAGGGCTACATGCAGGCAAGCTGGGGGTGTCTGCGTTCGGTTTTTGAGGTCTGTTCTTTCTGCCAGGAGGCGGTGAGACCGTGGGAGCACGCCATTACTCAGGTCTTTTCTTGCGGTTTGTCCGTTGCCATGGGCTGGGCTGTATTCATCTCCTGGAGACATCATTCATTTCCTGGGTGCCATTGTGAGATTAAATATATAACCGATCGGCTCCCCGCCCCCCAGGGCTGGGAATGCCAGCTCGGGCCCTTTGTTTGAGCTTGCCCTGCCGTGCTGTCCTGGGAGATGGAGCCAGCTCACGGGACAATGGAAAGCATTTTCCCTCCATTCTGGAGCTCAACCTGGTATTGTTCGAAGCTATAGGGCCTTGGTGGGGTTGACCCAGCCAGGTCACCTGCCTGGGACAATGTCTGTGGTTGCACAGTGCAAATCTAGCTTTCACGTGGCAGCATGATTGCTGACAGACCCCTGGACCTGCCATCGAGTATGACTGCAAGTGCTGCCTTTACCCCCCATCAAAAAACGCACCGTGCGGAGCTTTTTGGGAAGCAGGATGTCGTCTCAGTGCCCCATTCTCCTCCAGATCCACCTCTGTGCGTTCAACCCTGGAGTATTTTGTCTGGTGTGTGCTGGAGGCCGCTGCTTTTGCTATGGCCGTGTGTTTTCTGTTTCCCAGCCAAATCCGCAGCCCGTCTGGCAGCAGGGCTGGGGGAGGAACGGGCCGTTTGCCGGTGAGCGTGCCGGAGCACCGCGCACATGCCCATGCATGCATGCTGCGTGCGTGCGTGCCTTCATGCCGCGATGGTGCGCTCAGCAATTGGCCAACGAAACAGTAAATATTTGAGGTCGGGAAAGTCAGCACATTCCCTGAACTCTGCCTGCTTGTTCAGGCTGTTAAGAGCAAGGGCTAATATTTGAGAGCACCACACCCAAGCAGGGAGAGGGCTGCAGCCAGGGTTCAGTGTGGTGGCCGGGAGCTGCTGGCGGGCACGGGCTTCTCCAGCCCGGTTCCCAGCTGGCAGGGGGTTGCACAACGCCATTGATTTCAGTTGGGGAATAGGTGTGTGTGTGGGGGGGGAGGAGGCATTATGTCATGCCTGATGATCCCAGGAAAACTCAACGTCCAGCTACTGCAGGGCTGGGAGAACTGGGTGCTGGCTTCCAAGATGCAAGGCTCCGAGGAACCTCTTCTTCCTCATGGTGCACCCTTATCCCACATTAGCAGCAAAAATAGCCATTTGGGGCTTTTCAGTCAAAAAGAAAAAGAGCTCTGGAAGATTTGTACACAGAAATGCTCCGATATCCAACAGACTTGAGGTACTGACCTCCCACGGCAGTGACCTTTGTTAGTGCAGATCATCACGGTGGTCCTGAAGTGGGGCAGCCCCACGTGCCTTTTAGCTGTACTGGAGCAGGAGATGGGCGCAGGGCAATCTGGGCAGGCAGGTGGCCGTGCTGTCCTCTGCGTTCTGATGGTGACCTGTGGCTCTTCCCTGCAGGTGAAAAGCCCTACAAGTGCACCTGGGATGGCTGTGACTGGCGCTTCGCCCGCTCCGACGAGCTGACCCGGCACTACCGCAAGCACACAGGTGCCAAGCCCTTCAAGTGCCTGGCCTGTGGCCGGTGCTTCTCTCGCTCTGACCACCTGGCACTGCACATGAAGCGGCACCAGAACTAGGGACCACCTCCATTGCTATGTCTCCAAGGGCAGCTGGGACTCTTCTTCGAGGGGACCTCTCCTCCACTTGTACATAGGAGCAACCCCATGCTGTGATCAACTGGCAGGACAGAAGGTGAATCTCACCCCCACCGTTCCTGGTTTTAAAACAGATACCATTAAAAAAGAATGATAATTACAGACTGATCTTGCCACAAGGCTCCTTGTAGCAACAGGGCAATGGGTCTTGGATGGTGAGGTCTTTCTTCCAGCAAACCTGCTATTTATTTGTCTTTTGGGACCAGCTCTCCTTGGTGTCTTGAGCTCTTGGGGACATTTTGCCCCCCACAAGGTTGTGCCTTTGGGAAGTCAAAGGATGGCTGGGAAGGCTGGTGGACCGAGGTGTCCCACCAGTTGTGAAATCCTTTTGGACTAACCCATTTCATGGCCATGATTGACACTGGTGACATGGAGAAGTGCGGCCCATGGCTACTTGAGTTGACAGCCCCGGTCTCTGTGAGAGCATAGAAGAAAGTATAAAATACTTAGACAAGGGACAGTGCAGAAGCTGTATCCTGTCAAACCCAGGGCATTTGCCCTGCTTGGATAGATTTTCTGGTTACGTCCGTAGCATTTCTGCTTCCAAGATGAAATGTGACTCCAGATGAATCTGAGGGGACCAGGGTGGGTCTCACCCTGGGGACAGCAAGGAACTCACCTGTGAGCTCTGGCTTCCCAGAACGTGCCATGCCTTTCTTCAAAGGGCAGGCTCTGCTCATCCCTTGACCACATGCATGAGGAACCAGACATCACCCATCATGCTGGGTCTGTGCTGTTGCTGTTTCACCACCTTTAGACAAAAGAAAGGGGAAGAAGAACCAAAGAAGCGTCTTTAAAACAAATTCCGATAAATCCTGTTGTTCAGAATGTGATCGTGTTACCTACCTCACTGGTTCCCCCACCCCAAGCTCTGCAAAGTGCCTCCCCCCACTTCCTCGGGTGCCATGACGCATAGGGCATGTTGGCTCCCCTTCAAAGCCTACCAGGGGTTAGGTGTGGGCAGAACGAGGGCCAGGCCACGCCAGCTCAACCGGAAGCTGTGGAGGTAATAAATAAATTAGGAACAAATAATGGGCCTGCTGCGTTCAACGGAATATTGATTTCCCCTCACCCCGGCTTCTCTTTCATTTTTCCTTGAACAAAATTAAGGAACGTGTGGGTGGATGCATCTCCTCACCAGGAACTGAACTGCAGCATCTTCAGGCCGATAAATGATCTTTTGCTAACTGCAGCCATATCCACCAAGCCCCGGTCATGGTCGCATCCTCATGTCCGTACTTGAGCTCTTCCATCATGGCTCGGTGGGGAGCAGTGGGTGCTGGGGCCAATGGACTTATCCATGCTTCATCCTGTTGGCTGTGGGGTCTCTGCGTGTGTTGAGGTCTGGTGTGTACAAGTGGTAGAAGCCACCATACTGGGGCAGGTGCTGCTGGTTTCTCCTCTTGCTTCCTTTTGGAGACCCTCAGGATGGGGTCAGGGCAAAAGGGGCTGAACCTCCTAAATGTGAGTTAAACTACAGGGAAGTGGGTTGACCAGCTCACCGCATGTGCCATCAGGCTGGTGGTGGGCTTACCCCTCACCTATCACTCTCCCAGAGAGACTTCATTGACCCCCCCTTTTACTGTGGGGACGAAAACCTCCAGCTGCCCCCACTTCTATCTCCTGGAGCCCAAAACTCACACGCTGACAAACAACAAATGCCAATCCACTCAACAGGCAGCTTTAAATCATAGGGGAATTTGAAATAATTTACCTGATTATCTCTCTATTTTTTTTTTTTTCACTACAGAAAAAAATGCATCTGCTCATCCTCACATAGACACACATCTATATTTTTGTTGCATTTGAGATTATTTTGATGGGGGACTGAGGAAGAAGTGTCATTATGAATAACCCACTCCAGTCCATCTTTGCACCTCTGGTCTGTATGCAAAATGTTGCCATGCAGATGTTCTACTAGCGCAAAGGCAACGCTGAAAGTGTCCCCAGCAAAACCAGAGCGCATCTCAGCTTTTATTCCTTTACTTCTGTCTCCAGCTGTGTGTTTGGTGGCTGAAGGCAGCTTTGCCTGTGAGCCCCAGAAGAAGCTGGGACAGGAAGGGAGGGATGCTGAAGGAGCAAAGCCAGCAGCAGGAGAGAGATAGGGAGCTGGGCTGGAGGAAGGTCTCTCTGTACCCTGTCCCTTCCCAAGGCAGACAGGATACACTGGGGAAGGTCTGAGAGCCTGGGGGGCTCTTCCTGCAAGGTTTCCTGTGCTTTGTGCAGAACAAACCCAGCTTTGGCAGCCTGTATCATAGCAGCAGAACGGCTGTAAATAGAAGAGCGCTGCATCGCTTGGCATGTCTGTGCGGGCTGAACGTGATCGTTCACTGCCCAGAATGAGCACAGCGAGAAAAGGTAATCGGGACCTGGAAAACTTGGGTGGAAGGTTTATTTTTTTTTCCGGTGATGCTTTTTGTTTGTTACACAGTCCCTACAACTATTAATCTACCTAATATTTTGTAATAAAATTTTGTCTCATGGAGATGGCGTCTCTCTTCCCTCCTGTTGTAAGTAGTGCTCCTGTTGCCTTTGCCTGCTGCTCACGTGTGCGTGTGTGTGTGTTGATTTTGTGATCTTCATGAAAGGAAAAAAAGGCTTTTATATTTGGTTGGGTTAGGAAAGCAGGTATCCGAGCAGGGCAGGACTGGTGTGTGATGATAACCCGCAGCACCAGGCAGTGCTGTGAGTGCAATTCCGTGGCCTAGGCTGACACTTGAGAGGAATGCTAAGCCCTTCCTCCAGCTGATGTTGCAATGCTGTGCAGAGAAGGAGGGGGGCAGGAGAGGCTTTTTGCTGTCCGTGAAGGCTCATGGAGTTCCCCCACCTTTTGCCCTGGGACGGGAGAAGGAGCAGCCCTGAGGGATGTGAGCAACCTCCTCCCCAGGGCTTTAGACAAGAGAGGAGGGATGAGGAAGTGCTGGGCTGGAGATGTGGCAGGCAAAATCCCCTTCGGTGTTAAGTCTGTGTGTATACATACAGCTTTGTACACATGCAAACAGCCAGCTGCACATCGGCCAGGGCTGTTGAGCTCATACCTTTTGCATGCGTGCACCTGCACGAACGTCTGCAAGTACATATATAGTAAAAATACGTATTTGGAGGCATATACACACACACATATATATTTACCCTGTATATATGCAGGGCAAACTAAACAGCTCTATAAAAACTTTCTGGCTAGACCTCACGTGTCTTACCCAACATCTTTGTGTTTGCCCCCTGGCTCCACTTGTGGATTCAGGAGCCTTATTCCACATTAAAATCAACAATTTCTTATTGCTTTCCATAGGTCTTGCATTTCAGTCAGGTTTTCCATAGAAATCCTGCTCTTTCATTAAGTGCCTTGGTTCCCCCAGCTGGAACCCTGTTAAGATGCTGAAGAGCTGTCTGACATCCTTCTCCTGTGGCTTTTAGACAGTCCCCAGGTGTGGCACTGTTTTTGTTTCCAAGAGCTTCACCTCCCTCTCTTGTTTCAAGGCTTCACTATCACCCTCAGATTATCCTGGTTAAGGGATAAGGTTAAGGGAGCAGGACACCAAGCCACACACCTTCTGTTGTCCTTCTCTGCAGTTCTGCTTCACATTACCTGGACAGAAATGGAAGCAGTGCCTGGGGAGGAAGCGATGCCAGGACCTATGGGAATTGGGAACTACTCCTTCACTGCATAGCTGGCAAAGGGTAGCATTTGCTGTTGGCTTCAACTTCTGAGCAGCTTAAAATTTACCTTTCTGAATTCTTCTGTCTGCAAAATAATGTCCTAACTGGAGTGGGAGAGGGAGGGGATAATGTTGGCCATGGGACAGGGGACCTGTGGCATGGGGAAGGTGGCTTGGGGCTGTAGAGGAGATGGGTGCTTCTGTGGAGTGAGGCATTATGAGGATGTGGAATGGCACCTGGAGCCCCTGGGGAGTTCTGGGGACTGTGAAAAGCTTTGTGGATGTCCCAGTCAGTCATGGATGGGCTGATGGGTCAAACCCTCATCCTTGAAGCCATCTCCTTCTCCACAAGTGTTTGCAGGAACTTGTTTTGATGTATGGTCTCATGTTGGCTGGTACTGACAGAACCAGATTGTTGCTCCTCTTTGGTAAGTGCCTTCCCAGCTCCTGTAGTGAGGCATCACATGCCCATTGAGCTCCTCCTTCCACCATACTTACCCTTTGGCCCACCATTGTGTCTTGCACTTTGTTCTGGCAGCGGAGACAAACTGTTCTTGGCGAGCTCATTGAGAATATGAGGAACATGACATCATGAAAGTCCAGAGAGTGGCTGTTTATTGCATGTGAAACCAGAGCGTCCTTCCTCAACAGAGCTGGGGCTGGAAAACCCCCGCGGAGGGCATGAGAGGAGAGCGTGGATGGGGCTGCCTTGGCTGCTTCTCCCTGATGGCTCTTGCTGGTGTTGTTTCTATGTGGAATGGAAACCCTAACAGTCACAACCTTTCAGGCCCACCCATGGCTGTCTATTTTTTCATCTGTAACCCCACTGTCAAGAGGAATTTCTTCTATGCCCACTCTTGAGGGATGAGGCTGGCTGGAGCATATTGAGGCCATCACGCATCTATGAGTAGTGGGGCTTTCCCCACCTGTGGCACTGAGAAGCATAGAATGAAGCTACATACCCCTAGCTCCCTATCCTGGCCCTTCTACTCTCCTCAAACCCAATGCTGGACCCAAGGGGTGGTGATACTCTGCTCCAGCCCACAGCTGGAGGCCGTGAGAAGTTATGTTAGGGCCAGCTGTTATCACTGGGCTGGTGAGGCCATCCTTTAGGCAGGCTGGGATCTGCTGGGAGGGCACAGCCCCACTAGTCAGTAGGACATTGTTTTGTGTTGGGCATCCCTGAGAGGGACGCAAGGCCCTGGGCAGGCCCAGTGGCTCCTTTCCGTCTCTGAGAGGAAAAAACAGTAATTAAAAATAAATACAAAAAACAACTCTTTTCTCCAAACGCTGTCAAGTCTGGGACACAGCTCAAATCAGGCTCATCCCTGCTGAGGTTCTCAGGAGAGCTGGGCAGCACACAAGGGCCTCATTCTGCCACAAGCCCTTCACCGTGCCTGCAGATCCCTTTGTCCCCCTGTGACATTCCCCCTGCAGCCTCCTCACTGCTGCTGGTGCTGTCTTGGCCTTGTTTGCGCTCTGGCGATGAGGCAACACCACTGTAAAACTTTGCCTCGACCCCACTGCATGGTTATGGGGCTGTAAAGCTGCAGGAATGCCAAGATCGTGGCTGGTCAAGGACAGGGAGGGAAGGAGAAGGTGGGGAGGAGGAACAAAAAGCTGAGGCGAGAGCCTGGAGAAGGGGGACCTGCTGTCTGTTTGAACTTCACTGGGCAGGAGGCAGCCCTGGACCTGCACCCAGACCTGGGCCTGCACACCACAGGAGCATACAATGGTGCTGTGCATGTCTTGTCCTGGCATCAGAGGCAAGTGATGGGAACTGCCAAGACGGGACTGGTGGGTTTGGCAGAGATGGGCAGCAGGGTGGAGATCTGGAGAAGACTCCACGGACGCCCACCTCACTGCCACAGAAGACCCCACAAACTGTGGCACTGACTTTCAGAATGGGTCTGGTTCTCAACTTTATCATCCTCCCACAGCGACTAATGTAGCGTCTCCCCTGTGGTTGATAGCTACTCTTCCAAGGTTATGCTGTTTGATGTTTTCTTGTCTCAGGCTGTAAAGTTATCCATTGACTTGGAAAAACACAATTAAGAGAGACAGAGCCGTCAGGCAGGTTCTTCAGGTATCTCTGCAGACAGCAAAGGACTGCAGAGAAGTGGCTGCTGGTGAGCATTGCAAAGGCTGCTTGAGGCTGGGAATGGTCTCACGCAGCCCAGGGACAGGAGACAGCCCCTGTGAAGGCTCAGCATCCTCCACTCACCTGATTCAGGTTCAGGTTGGATATTAGGAGAAATTTCTCCTCAGAAAGAGTGGTGAGGCAGTGGCACAGGCTGCCCAGGGACGTGGTGGATTCACGGTCCCTGGAGGTGTTCAAGAATAGGGTTGATGTATCACTGAGTGACATGCGTTAACGGGCATGATGGGAACGGGTTGATGGTTGGACTAGATCTTAGAGGTCTTTTCCAGCCTTATTTCTGATTCTATGATTGTGTGACCTGTGAGGCCGATGGGGAAGGGAGTGGGACAACAGAATGTCCTGGAGGCAGGACATGGCAGGAGAGAGATGACGTGGTGGGACAAGACAGCCCTGCAGGGAGCAGGGGATGGCGACCCTGCGCTGGGAAACCCCAAGGCATCCCCATCACTGTGCTCTGGGGCTGGCTGTAGCTCAGTGGCTGGCGGTGGCTCGTGCTTTCCCAGCCAGCTCCCAGCAGTTGTTTGCCCACCATTATTTAAGCATTCGTCTTGTTCAAGCACCACTTCAGGGCAGGCTGGCTGCTGCCCTGGTGCTGCAGGGCTGGCCGTATCTTGCAGAAAAGCAACAAGAGCCTTCCTTCTCCCCTCCCTCACTTTCCCCAGGGCCTCTATTACCCCAAATAAACACTCACTTTGGGTAATAGTTAACTTTAATGGCTCTGTCCCGGCTTCAGCTGTGTGATAGGGAACCAGAGGGAGACGTGTGGGGTTTATAGTCCTCAGGATGGAGGAGATGAGGGAGGCTGGAAGGGAAGCACTCATGGCCACTGTCACGGCACGCTGCACCGCTCCCACCAAGTGGGAGCAATCTCTCCATCTCCCTCTCCAAACTCCAGCCCTGCTTGGTTGCTCCTGTTCCTGCCCTTGTGTTTTCATAGAATTGTGTTGTATATCACCCACCATGTTCTGCCTCCACCCAGACATTCTGTTATCCCACTCTCTGCCCTATTGGCAGCACAGGTCATAGAATCGTACAATCATTAAGGTTGGAAAAGACCACTAAGATCTGGATAATTTGAGATAAAAGTGAGCCCAGTTCCTATTACTGAAATTGCAATAGCGCACAGAGATGCTGTGGTCTCGGTGCCACTGTGGCATCGGTGGCTTCATGGCCTGGTGGGATTGTTCAGGGAGACCCCTGAAGAGGAGGGCAGTTCCCTCCTCAGAGGGAAGGTCCTGATGGGAAACAGCCAGCTCTGGGGTTGCTTTGGGAAAAGCTGGGAGAGCAGAAGAACAAAGGAAATGTTCAGGGTCAGAAAGGAGCAGAGAAGAGATGCAGAGAGATGAGAGCAAACTGTAAAAGCTCGCAGGCTGCAGGAGCAGCGTGGAAACACTGGGGGACAGCGGATGACCACGAGAGCTGTGCAAGGTGGTGGGAGCTCCAGACATTCCGGCAGGTTTCACAGCCCTGGATGCTCACCCTGAGCATCTCCACTCCTGGCCACGGTGGTGGGACAGAGCCTTCCATGTCCTACTCCTCCCATCCCAGGCACATGGCTTCCCCCAGCATGGCCAAACGTTGCTGTTCCAGGAGAAACCCAATCATGTGCCCACCATTCACCTGAGCCCTCTAATCCCCTAATCCGTCACCAAGGAGACCCAGGCACTACCTGGGCTGTGGGAAGCAGAGGGGCCCCGGAGCTGGAGGATCAATTCCTGGCACCATTATCACGCAGAGAGGGATGGACCAGAGAGACCTCACAACTTGATGCTCCAGTGAACTGATTATTATTCTCAGGAGCTACATTCATCTCAGCTGATCACTTCCTCCACAGCAGGGCCCCAGATGGCACCCGTCACCAGCTGCAGTGACAGCAGCTGGACCTTCATCCTGGAACAACATGTAGTCCCTGCCTGACACTGAGCCGTGCTGTGGGGCAGTGGGACAGGGCTGTATAGAGGGACAGAGGGGCAAGCAGCATTGCAGAGGGCAGCACAGGCCTAGCAGGAGGGAGCCCAGGGGATGAGGGCTTTGGAGGTCTTCTCTTTGCTGTTTTTCACCTGGGGGAAGCAGAGGCTGGAGCTGCTCTGGGACGGGTCTGTAGCCCTGAGGTCTGCAGGCAGCGCCGGCGGAGGGGCAGGTGGTGGCCCTGCCTGTCCTCATGTGCCACCTAGCGGGACACCAGCGCAGCCCGCTGCAAAGCACTCGGGGAAAGCCGAATTGTACATAGCCTCACTTCTCCTTTTGCTGTTTGGACCCCACATTCCCCTCAGCAGAGGAAGGGGACACAGGATCAGGTTCCCTCCAGGACCAGGATGCTCTGAGTGCAGTCCTCCTCATCCTGGGCTGTGTGCGTGCACCCAGGACAGCAGGGAAAACCATTCAGAAGCCTCCAACACCGTCACCTGGTTGCTTCCAAAGCTGCCTGGGGAGTCACACTTAATATGGGGATGTTACACTCTCACTGATTGCATCTGCTTCCAGAATCCACTCCAAAGGTCCGCCTCTGGGGGCAGCTGGAGCTCTCCCTCCCTTTCCTCAGGGCACTTATTTGGTTGTACGGCAAACCCAAGATGAGCAAACCTGGGGCACATTACAGCAGGAAATTCTGCAGTTTTGCACAAGGCTTGGGGCAAGCTGAATTTCTCAAGATACAAGAGAAATCTGTGCATGGTTTGCTATAAAATGCATGCTGCCTGGGGACCCTGCCTGTCTGTGCATCTTTCCCAGAGGGGCTGGGAACAGCACTCAGGCAAGGAGCTGGCAAGGGTCAAGGGTCCAATCAGACACCTCAGATGGGGCAAGAGTTGGCTATGTGGGGCCTGCAGGCTGGATGGCAGGCTGCGATTCCTTACAGCCTGGTGGGACTTCAGCTGGAGGCAGCTAACAGCCTGGAATAAAAGACAACGTATTGGTTTGCTTACCTATGGCAGATGGAGTTCAGCTTTGAGGAGCCACTTCGAAAGTGAGAAAATCTGTGGTGAGATCTCCTTCAAGTGAGATGCTGCCATTCGAAGCTCTCAATTTCAGGATTTCCTAATAACAAGGTGCCACAAGGATGGATAAAATTCCTTAAAGCTGTGACAAATGGCAGTCTTTTGGGCAGAAGACAGATTTCCAACCTGTTCCACCACATTATCAGGCACCTGTTGGAGAAAGACCTGCTGAAAACCTCCAAGCTGCAATAGGAAATGCTCTGCCAGCAAACAAAAGTTTGCCAAAGAGGCCGCATACAGCTGCTACAGCTTCTTGGGGCAACAATTCTTGTTGCTGGTGGCTTCAGCTTTGTGGCAAGAAGCATTTATATTCCTGCCCAGTGTGTTGGTGGGCCCTTCCCTGGGCTGGACCATGGCTCCTGGAGGGCATGCTGTAATTAACACCATCCATCATCATCAGGAGCTGTGTGATTAGGTTGTACCAGCAAATTGCATTACTCCCAGGAAGGGTGGGATGTCCCTTTTGAAAAATAGCCCCATCATTAGATCTGAAGCATCAGTGGGAAGCTAAGCCCAGCAGATAATCCTTTCAGAGCTGGCTGATATTCTCTCCAGGGCTTTCACAAATTTGCTAGGAGAGAGCAGGAGGTGCACTTTGCTTCCTAGAGAAGGGCTCCCAGGGGCACCAGCACTGTCGTCCCACAGGTTCAGAGCCCACCTGGAGGTCACGAGGGCTCAGACATGCCAGCAATGGTAGACAGCAATGAGAGCTTGTCTGAGCTGTGTTAACAGGGGAGTCTCTGTAGAGCTCATTCTTCAAGGCAAGGTAGGGAAAAAGACTTGATCCACTCCCCATTTTTGGGGTGCTTTAGAATCTCCTAATCTCCTGCACACACCAAGCTTGCATTCTACCCCAGTCTGATCCTATCCCTTTAAGGTTACTCCCAAGCTATAGGAGGTTTGGCAAAACAGCCTGAACTTTTCTTTGAAACTCATTTGGGCTCATGGTCCCCCAGGGCTTTCCCATTCCTCCACTAAGAAGATTCATGATCTCTGCCGTGGAGTGAAGGGCACGGCTGTCCTCACTGGATTGCGCCCACAGGGAGGGCAGGCTACCATCAATAACAAGGAACAAAGCAGGAGATGGGGAGGGAATCAATTAGACTGAACCTTACCTGGATGGCATTTTGGGGGAGGACATAGACAGCTTTGAAATACAGGCAAGGAGCTGCTGGCTGCAGCTGGTTTCTATTAACCTCTTCTGCAGCGGGCTGCAGACCTGTGGGAGCCCCAGCCAGAGTTTGGGAAGGTCATTCTTAGGGGCTGTGCTTACGTTGCTCATACAGCTCAGGAGAAGCCATTCAGTGACCAATACTGTGGAAAAAAACAACAGATTGCA
The DNA here is from genome assembly GCF_016699485.2 of Gallus gallus. Lineage (NCBI taxonomy): Eukaryota > Metazoa > Chordata > Aves > Galliformes > Phasianidae > Gallus > Gallus gallus. The sequence goes on along the minus strand of NC_052535.1, from coordinate 11,388,592 downwards.
ACAGGAATTAGTTGGGCAGGAGGGGGGATAGGTGGGCATCAGTCTTCAGAGCACCAATCTCCCACTTGCCAACATCATCTCCACGTTCTTCAGCAGGTGTTTAACGTGCGGAGCACTGCTGCACAGATGCAGACAAGCTCCCACACTACTCTGGTTCCAGCTTTGGGGGTGTTTTCCAGGGATTGACCCCTTTCCCCTTCCCCCAGAGCTCCAGCAGCCTGAAGATGTGCATTCAATGAGCCGTTTTACTGGCAGCAGGTGACTATCTCCAGCAGAGGAACTGGAGCTGCTCTGCAAAGCATGCCAGTAACTGTGCTGCTATGGGGACACACCATGGGAATTCGCCCAGGACTGGATGTTCAGCACTAGGTACAGTGAAATTAGATTAACGTGTGCTTTGGGGAGGAAGTGATGGGCTTGATAGTGTCTGAAGGAGCAGGAATCACTGGAGAAGGATGGGTTTGGATGGGTTTGTACACCAGGGCTTGCAGTGCTCGCTGAGCAGGGGGACACATCAAAGGGGTGGCTGTGGTTTGGGATTGGGAACAGTGCCTGCCTATGCAGGACAAACACTCATCCCTCTCACGTGTAGAGGCGAGCAGCATTGGTGTGTGAGCTCACAGTGGCAGGAAACCTGGGCTGATAGCTGTTAGTAACAGTGCTGAAATAGCAAGGCAGTGTGGTTTTTATTTCGGAGCGTTCGCTGCATAGTCAGGGCTCAGAAAGACACAGCAGAAAACAAAAGAGGCGGGTTGGTAGAATGCTATTAGAGCCATTAATCACCATTAAGAACTAATAACTGTGTACTGCCTCCCTGGTGCTACTTGCTACCGCACCACCCAGCCCCAATCCCCTGCTTTATAACAGCTTCACACTCAACTCAGCTGCCAGAAAAACTTCCTGCCCTCTGTCTGAACCCACCGACTTGGCCCTAAATCCCCACCCACAACCCACCAATGTGAAACTTCCTCTTCCCACCACTTCTCTGCAGCAGCTTTGCCTTCAGGAGCACTGAGCCCAGTGATTCTACCAGATGGGATGTTTTTTTTGTGCAGTACGGGTAGCTAGATTAATAGATTATTTTAAACTTCCCATTAAAAAGCATCCAAATAAGTGCCTCAAAGCAATTGAATTAGCCTAGCTGCAGTCACACGAGGCTACTTCTGTAGAAAAGACAAATTTGAGGCTCTCTCCATCCATCCATCCACCCACTCATCCATCACCCACCCATCCTTGGCCCACTCCTTTTCACAGTGCCGACAAGGACAGGGTATTTTTCAGAGTCTCACAGACAGCAGCCCAGCAGATGGCAGATCTCTGCAACCCTGGCTGGAATGGGGACAGTGTGAGGCTGGAGAGAAGAGACTGAAACAATTCTATTCCCACCAAAAATAACGCCCAGAGCTGTTCACAGTCTTCAGTGCGTTCTTGTTTCTACTTGAGATGCTGGATTTTTGTGTGATAGACACCAAAACAATCAAAATACAGAAGCATTTCACATTATCTGAATGGATTTAGACTTCGGCTTTCTATCAATTAATCAGTCAATCAATCAATCTGTCAGAGACCTTTCCTGTATTTCCTGTTGAGCCCTGGGTTAAAAAGCCAGCTTTGCAGTAGCAGTGCTGCTTGCTGCATATCCTCTGAGCTCTGAGCTCCTGAAATTTTAAATATATCTGTATGTTTTGCTTTTATTTCCAGCCTCTCCGCTGGTGGAGGAACCGTCAAGGTCATATTTATATTTATTAGATTCATTGTATTGGTTGCTGTGGAGTGCTGCTGTGACACCAGAACAAATTGCTGTGCTGGGGAAGGACAGGAGAGGGACCGAGGAGTTAGGGCAGGGGGCAGGTGGGCACGGTGTGCTCCTGACCCACCGCCATGGGAGGGCAGAGGGGGCTTTGCTCCGGCATCATCTCAGATGGAGACCGCTTCGAGTCCTCGTCCCACTCTGGCTTCCTCTGTAGCATGAACTGCTGTGCTTGGAAATCTCATCCACGGCAGAAGTCAGGAGAAATTTTGGCATTCCTTAAGGGGTTTTGGTCATGAGAGAGGGGTATAACATTTCTGGTGATCTTTGTGTGCAGTGCTCACCTTCCCCTTCCCCTCTATCTGCAGCATCCTCCAGACCCCCCATAAAAGAGGGGGAGACTCTCCAGCAGACACTTGTTTCTCTCCCCATGTGGGCTCCTTTGAGCCACGTGCCTGGGGTTGATGAGGCTGCTGGCCATAGATGCAGAAGCCAAAATCACTTTCCTCTGCCTGAAGCTCCTGGCATCCCTATCTGCCAGGGGAGTGAGAGGTCTAAATCTCTTGTGCCTGCTTTTGGACGTTGATTCTGATTCAGCAAGCAGGCTGCTGCACTGCTTAAGTCATATCTGAGAATCTCAAGGGGGCTTATGGCCAACCTGCAGTCACCCTGGGGCGTTTCCACCAGCAAGATGTTGTGGGATGGAGGGCAATTCCCTTACAAAAAGCTAATGATGAATTCAGGGCATATTTAAAAATCAAGGTTGAAGTGTTGCAGGGCTTTGGCACAAGGAGGACAAGGCACAGGTCCATTGGCAAGCGCTCCAGCTCCTGGGTAGGATTTGGGGAAGTGCTGGGGTTATGGGGACACCCCACCCCTCCTGGTGCCTAGGGTGGCTGATGGGAGCTTTGGGGCGCCGAGCTCTTGTATACAGGTGGCAGCTCTTTCCCCTTGGGGGTGTTCACATCCCAGAGGAGACGCTTGAGGCTTTGGCTTGAAACGGATGAAGATCAAAGCCTGCCCACAGACCTTCATCCCAGCAGGCAGGAGGAAGAGGGAGAGGCAGACACAGAGGCAGCAGATGCAGTGACCTTTGCATCCTGTGTGAAAGGAAGCTGAAAGTCAAATGCCAGCCCCACCAGGCAGCTCTGCATCCCAACCTGCTGCTTGCCCCTGCTGCTGTGGCGTTCAGAGTTGCTGCGAGCCTATAGCGGCCTTGGTTGGCTCCTGCTATTCATTTCAATTGATTTATTTTTAGTTTTGTGGAAAGGAAGAAAGTGATAAATAAATAAATAACCTCCCACCCTGTCCCAACTCCTGGCAGGCTCCTTGTAGGCTGTCATCTTGGTGGGGTGATGGAAAATATCTCCACCCTTCCTCCTCCCCAGCAGCATCCAGCAAGCCATCCATCACCCAGCCCTGGGAACAGGAGGTCTGCAGGGTCAGCGGCCAGCCCCCTGCTTCAGCTCATCCCATGGGGTTTGGCTGTAGGGTGAGAGCTGTATTTTGGGATGGTCTGCGCATGGAGCATCAGAAAGGAGCTAACTTGGGGATGAAAATGGGGGACAAGGAGGGAAAGGTGTCCCCCTCTTCTTGCTGGCCTGTAGGAATCAGAGGAAGGGCACAGCCCTCTGCAGCAGCCGCAGCAGCTTCTGCCTGCACTGCAGTTTGCCAAGCACTGCTCTGCATTTGCTGCATTTGCTGCAGGAGCAGCCCCAAAAGCAGTAGCCCCAAAAACAAGGATGAGCCCCGGGAGGACTCGTGGGGGGACAGCAAAATGAAGACAGCAGGTCAACCTAGGGGCAGATATTGCTCTACCTCATCAAATAGATGTGCCTGGGAGGATTTCAATTTAAGACATAGCTTGCAGTGCAATCTCAAACAGCTTTTGGTCCAGAACAGCCGTGAGGTGTTGCTCACAAAATTTAGGATGCTGCTACTGTAATAAATAACAACGGAGTCAATCCTCACACTAATTAGTGTTCAGTCTCAGTGGGGAGGAGGCAGGCAGTGGGTTGGTTCTGCACCTGCTGGAGCATCTCTGCTGCATCCCTGAATGGCACAAAGTGCTGGGGACGCTGCAAGGAGCCAAGGCTGCTGTGGGGGGACCCTGCCTGGGGATGCTCTGGGACCTTCATCCAGAGCAACTCCTGGAGCATTTCAGCACACCCTGTCCCCACCTTCCATCTCAAATCATCCTATCTCAGATGGGTAGGAGCACCATTCCCTCAGCCAGTATTTCTCTAACTTATATCCTTATGTCCTATATCATGTATATCCTGCCAAAATGAAGTCATTCTTCTAATTATGCAGACAGAGGTGGGAGAGGGAGGGGTCCAGCTCCTCCGGTAGAGCATTTAGTCCCACGCTGGCATTTGGTCAGGGGAAATCAAAGCACAGTTCATCCTGTGAGACTGAGAGGGTTCTCAGCTAAAGCATGAGCAGAGAGCAGAGGTTTGAGCAGAAACTCAGTGCTGGTGTCATTTGGAAACGGTGAAAGAAGGAAAAAATATTGCATCCTCCCCAGGCTTTACTTACAACACAAGTGAAGCACTGTGTTGGGGTCACTGGAGTTCTGCACTTCAACGGACCCTTTAAAATAAAAAAAAAAAAAGAGCGGATGTCAGCAAATGTTGCCCTAAAGCCAGGAAATCCTGAATTATTCTAAGAGGAGGTCAAATGGAAACACTTTAAGAAATGTCAGCAGATGTCCTGTCACTTTCAGAAAGGTTTCCCCTCATGTTCTGGACTGGAGCCTTGTGTCAGATTTGAGCCCTCTCTGTAGGTCTTTAGGTGTCTCCACATGGAAAAAAATCCCAGCAGCTGGAGATGCCCCCCAGCCCCAAGCAACGGTGAACCAGCATGTGTCCCCTAGGTCTCCACCTCTGGCTGGAGCTGGTGGCACTCAGGGAAGGAGCACTTGCAAACCTTCTGCACGATGCTTCTCTCTATCTCACTGCTGGAGCTCCCAGAGCTGGTGCACTGGGGTAGCTGATGCCTGGGGTAGGGCAGTTAGCATGTGTCTTGTTTTTTCCCCTGTTATATACCATAAGCAGGTGCGACGGCTTTTCCCACACCCAGGACCATCCCCAGTGCTCTGAGCTACATCTACATTCAAGGAGAGGTGTTACCTGGACAGCTGGAAGGACACTGATGAGGCACTGGCACAGACTGCCCAGAGAGATGCCCCATCCCTGAGAAGGTCAGGCTGGATGGGGCTCTGAGCACCTGATAGAGCTGTAAGTGTCCCGGTTCGTTGGAGAGGAGTTGGACCAGATGGCCTTTAGGGGTTCTTTCCAACTCAAATGGTTTTATGATTCTACGATGACATTGTCTTGTGCCACATCTGGCACCTTCCCAAGAGTTCTTGGCTCTTGAATTGCAGAGCTGGGAGTTTCCAGGAGGAGGAACACTGCAAACCCCCTGCAATGAAACCACTCAATCAAAACCAGCACCGCAAGATCAACATTTTGGGAACTGTTAGTCCCTCTGAGTTTAGAGCACGCCAATGGCAGATAACTCACATCTGCTTCTGAAAGCAGGAGATTAGCCTAATTTAGCATGAGCTCAGATATCAGCAACAAAATCTAATTACGAGGACATGTCAGGCTCATTGATCACTTGAAATGGCAACGCAAAAAGTTGGGCCAATTGCATAATGACTGCAGAGTGCTTCCACCCTGTGCTGTTTTGCTAGGGGAATTTGCTTCCCCAATTATCTTGTATTGATGGGAGCCCAGTGCCGTGCTGATGATGGCACGTACCTTGTTTTATATTAAAAATACGTTTTGTGCTTGCTGGAAATTACAAAAAGCAATTCCAGAAATACTGGATGGAAATGCATTAGATCCCAAGGGTTTCTGACAGGTAATGGGATGTCTGCAGCAGTTCTTGTAGGACTGAGTCCAGCGTCCCCATGGATGATGTGGAGCTGCTCGCCCTCACGGCATCAACACTTGAGCCCCACTGCTAAAGTGTTCATCACAGCTGACATTAAGTGACAGCAATTGTTTCCTGGTGGCTTTTTGCTTCCCCAGGCCAGGAAGGCTCTTACTGCCTTGTTCTGTGCAGTGCCTGTGCACAAGGAGCAGTGCCTTCCAAGGGACGCCTGTCGGAGTGCAAAAAGAGGGAAAGCAGAAAGGAAAACATTTTAAAAGATAAAATAAAGCTTAGTCAGTCAGGTACTGGTACGGAGTCAAGATGCATTTTGGATGAGGGGCTGTTTTATAGATGGGCTGATGTCTGCTCAGACAAGCGTGGAGCGTGAGGGAGTCAATGAGGATGGAGCAGCGCAGTAATGGATTTTCCTGTGTATCACCACTGCTCCCGCAACGTCCAGCGAAGCAAATGATTGCGTCTGCAGCATCAATCATTTAGCATCGTTAGACAAGAAGCTCTGCCACAAGATGAGCATCTCATGCTTGGAAAGCAATTGGCTCGGCTTTACCTCAGCGCTGCTGCAGCAGGGGACCTGTTATCCCTGGTGGCAGGGTTCCTGTTTGGGGAGCCCAGGTCATGAGCCCTCCTTACTGCTCAGATTATTCACAGCCCTGAAATAATACCTGCCTGTGACCAGGCAGCCACCATCCATAAGGCACGGTCAGAAGCATGAGCTATTATCCAGCCGCTGGCTCTTCTCAGGAAGCTCATTTCCATGCAGAATTGCACCTTGTGCAATATATCTGCGGGAGCGATAGCTGAATGCCTCCGCTTCAGGGAACAGGACCAAAAAAGTGAGTGAGAACTATTGATCTGGTTTTAAGGAGAGCTGTATCTATTAATCTGGGAACACTAATCACTGGGGGCTGACAGGAACATGAGGTTTCCAGTGCCATGCTGACACTCCTCAGCCTCTTGGGTGAAGCCTGAGGATGACAAGCTGCTTTCCTGGAGCTGGGCAGGAAAGCCCAGCAGGAGGTCCCCGACAGCTACTTAGATGGGAAGGGTAATACCAAAGAGATGGTCCTGGGGAGCCCTGAGGACATTTGTCATCTTGCAGTTATCCCCACAAGCCTGAGCTGGACGTGGCATTACAACAAAGGTGGCTGTCTGCCTCCTGGGAAGGGGGCAGGGGTGGTTATTGCGTTATTATTTTCTTCTTTCAGTATAGCAAATATGACATAATAAAGCTGAGAGCTGACTAAGATAGGAAGCTTCTAAGGGATGAAAAAGGCTGCAAAGAAACTCCTTGCCAGGTGAATTTAATTCTTGATTTTTCAGGGCTGAGGTGTTCAGTGGCTGTGCTGCTGCCCTCTGAATAGCAGCTCTCCCCTTGAGAACATCAGCTGCTCCCCTGCAGTGGTTTGATACCATTTGCAAACTTTGGGCAAGCTCTCCTCCAGGTCATTCCCTCCGCCATGTTGTTTATTACACGCAAGCCAGCACTGAGCATTTTTACTTCGTGACTGTGCCAGCCGGATGGGGCAGAGCACTCACATCCTGAGCTGGATGGGCAGAATCATTTCCACACATTTGCAAGGTCATTCAGGTGAACTCGGGTACCCTCCTCAAGGTATTGATGTGTTTCTAAGCCTTAAGGAGTCCTTTTTCCAAGATGAGATGTACATTCATCATGCATTTTTCATAAAACCTATCTATATTCATTAATTGGTTGTTATGCTCCAGTTGATGAAGAATAGACCTCAAGGGTTTTGGCAAGGACTCTTTAGCTTTAATGTCTTTAGTTCCTCCCTTTGCTCGGCAATGGCTGGGAGAGGAGAACAGGGAGTAGCACGAAAGCTTTGCCTGTAGTTACCTCTCAATATCCTTCCTCTATCTAATAACATCCTTCCTTGGAGAGCTAAGACGTGATGGTCCATAAGAAGCCAGCCCTCACCTCTCACCAGGGAAGTGGCCCCTGCCATACTGGGGCTGATAAATATGACAAATGACATCGTATTTATTTTACAACAAAGAGAGTGCTTCAGCTATCTAGAGATCAAAGCATATTAGCATGTGGATAAAAACTCCAGTGTTTGTGTAATCCCTAAATAGATTTCTTTGGCTAGTAGCTGCAAGCTGCTACTCCCACCCGGCTCATCATCCTAATGGGTAGGTGTCACGTCAAGGAGGAAGAGCTGTGATTTAGCTGGTAGGTTAATGAGAAAGTAGGAGGTGTAACTGGTTGCATTTTTGGATTTTTTTTTCTGCCCTACTCTGGACAAAAACCTCATTACCTTGTGCACAAACCTGCTTAATTCTGTGCAGCTTTGCAGCTTCTTCTTGCTTCATGCTCCCATCAGAGGACTGCTGTGTGCCGTGGTTGCCCCAGGCAGCTGAAGATTTGCAGCCACCTATGTGCTCCCAGCCATCGAGGAGCAGCGAGATCGGGGCTGCTCTCACAAGAAGGTGAAGCCAAGGTGGGACCTATACCCTCAGCATCCAACCAAGATGGACACAACCTAGAGTCCAGGTCATATGGCAACACCATGGTGATGATGGAGGTCCAAGGCAAAGCTGGGAACTCATCCTGCAGGCTGAGGTCCACATCAAGGAGCCCCATGGCTAGGCATAGGCTGAAGCCCAGCACTCCTGCAGTTCACAGTCTGGGAAACATGCACAGATATGCTACCTTCTTATTACTAATGTTTATTAATTAAAGATAGAGTTTACAGACTGCTTCTGCAAGTACCATTCATTCCCATAAGACCTTTCGGGGTGACAGAGGTATTCACCTCTGACCACCCCATGCCTCCTCATCCTTTGGGTACTGCTGTGGAACTTAGCCCAGTCTCCGTGTAGGATGGAGCAGAGCGTGAGCGATGCTGGATAACTCCTGCCCTCCCATCTTCTCCGGCAGCTCAGGGATGTTGGCACCTGCCTTTGGCCACCACTGAGAGCCATTTGTCTTGTGCTTCTGCAAGCGTGAAATGCAAGGTGACAGCTTGACGTGCAGCAGCAGGAGGGAACGGCCCCCTCCTCCCCCCGCGCACGTCTTCTCTTCCAGGAGCCCTCAAGAAGCCATCCTGGCAGTGCCTCCAGTCCTTCTGCTCATGCCTCATTTCCAACTCATTCATGCAGCCTGCCCACCAGACCCTTACCTATCTGTATGTCCCCAGAGGGGGATCTGTGCTTACAGGGTCTGCTGCACACCATGACTTTGGTCTCCAAAATCAACATTACAGCTGGGCTGAAGGACTCTGAGCTCCTCATCCCAGGACCAGAGCAGCCCTGCCCAAACCATTCCTAATGCTGCATCTGTCCAACTTGCTTTTAAAATATCCCACAGTCTCCTCCAGGTCTTGGGTTTATGTGCCAGCCTGGTGGGGAGCACATCATGATGCTCTCTATGACTGCTTTGCAGGGTCTTCCCATCAGGCTTTGACCAGCCTGAACCGCTGACCAGCCATAGCTCTCTTTCTTCAGGATGAGAGGTAATGGTCTTAAGTTGGACCAGGGGAGGTTCAGATTAGATGTTAGGAAAAATTTCTTCTCCAAAAGAGTGGTCAGGCAGTGGCACAGGCTGCCCAGGGAAGTGATGGAGTCACCGTCACTGGAGGAGTTCAAGAAATGTGGAGATGTGGCACAGAGGGACATGGTATAGTGATCATGGTGGAGATGGGTCAACGATCAGGCTAGATGGCCTTAGAGGTCTTTTCCAACCTTAATGATTCTATGATTCTGTGATTCTATGACTCTACGATTCCTTCCTGCACATGTTCGGAGGGAGTTGAACATCTTCCCAGGGGACAGGACACCAAAGAATGGGTCAGGCACAGCACAAAGTGTCTGAAGAGGATGGTGCCCTTCTATTGGCATCTCTAGCACTCAAGTCCCAACAGCACAGTCCTCCCATCAGGATCAGATCCAGCTGTGAGATTTGGCCAGGACAAGCTGAAGACCAAGGGATGCGGTTAGGTCTCCTTCAGTTCAGCCCTGCAGCCACTCAGCAGAGACATGGCACTTCGTTTAAGAGGTGGGTCATACTCAATGTATGGAGGGAGTGTTTCCATTTTATAAATACCTATAGAGTAAGTAATTCTCCAGTCAAACACTTCTCTGTCATCCTTTCTGCACTTCATGATCCTTTGGCACTCTAATCAATTCCAAATGTGACATCAGCCACCTGACCCTAATTTGGGGGTGCTTTCATGCTTCCAGAAAGCCCAAAGTAGGTGATTTCTGGTGTCCAAAAGACAAATATTACTTGTCAGCACCACTGCAGCTCTCACTGTAGCCATTGCTGAGGGATGTCCAAGTGAGCACATGTCCATGTGCTGTAGGTATGGGCAGCAAGTTTTGGACCCAAGGGCTTCACAAGAGCCTCCAAGCATGGAGGGGTGGGACAGGGTGGTGCTGTCCATCCCACCCCTGCTCACAGCAGGCTTCTAGGGGAAAGCAGAGTTTGGCTGGGACGAGTAAGCCCAAGGCTGGGGGTGGCTTCATTGTGGCTGTGCAGGATGGCCCTGCCAGAGGGGTGGAGGGGCATGCAGTTGTTATTTATATCTTTGGGAGTGGCTGGATTAAACTGACGGAAGAAATGTGGCATGAAAGCCTTTCTCTTCTTCAAACACTTTTTAGGGAGCCAGGGCTGCAAAGCATCGACCATTTGGGTTTCTATTTCCCAGCTGCTGGCGGCTCTGTGAAAATGCACGGGGAGAAGGAATAACAGGTCCTGAGCCCAGCACATGTCCTGCAGCCTGGAAACACAGCCCTGAGATCCCCAGCCCTTCTGCAAACCGTGGCCCTGCACTTTGCTGTTGTATCAGACCACACTGCAGTGACCCTGGCCAGCACCACAGCCAGGATTTCCTCAGCTGAGAGAGACCAGGGCAGACCTGACCGTGGTGCTTTACAGATCCTACTGTTTTTCTGCTGCTGCGTATGTTGGCTCTGAGATGAGCTGTGCTGCTCTGTTAGAATTTTTTCCCTGCTGCTCAAGTTGATAGCTACAGTGAGGAGATGTCTTCTCTGATTTACACATCCTCCTTATGTGGGGTGGAGCTCGTGGTTAAAAAAATCATTTCTCACAGAGTTCTCTGCCTCATTTTCCTTTGTCCCTGGTTGTGGTTGGCGTCTGAAAGGTCGGGGACAGAGACCTTCCCCTGCCCTGTGCTCAGCAGGGCTCCATTGGTGCAAACCCACAAGTTCAACAACACTGTGCCCACGTCATTTCCTGAGCACTGCCTTTTCCGGAGCTTTTGGTTTCAAAAGCATTCCTCCGTGGTCAGAAGAAATGCTATGAAAACATGCTTGTGCTTCCCAGTGCTTGGGTCGTGCTGCCCCAGCATGCGATGTGGGTCCTCTTGCTGTCCCCTGCACTACAGCCCCCAGCAGCTCCCATCACCCGCTAAAGAGATTTGCAGTGCTCACTGCCAACGGCTCCCCAAGTGTGGGCTGCGAAGATTAATGGCTCTGCTGCTCGCCTGCTCTGTGCGAACATCGCTGAAGGGCATCTATGGGCTGAGCTGATAAAGAGAGCTTAATGGGATGGAGTCCCTCCGTGTGAGGCTTCCAGCTGGGCTGAATGTTCCACGATGTCCTTACTGATCTCCTTTGGGTGATGGGGCGCTGCTTCAGCCTGATGCTTTCTCTGCTGCCCCGGGTGGTGTCACACATCCAACCACCGCATGGTTCCCATCCCCTGTGTTCTCCAGGCCCCCCTCTTGCCCAGCTCCATTCCCCACTGCCCATTTGACATCCGAGGCATGCTGTGACCCCACCTGCCAGCATGACCCCTGCACCCTCCCGGTGTTGGTCACCCCATACCAGCCTTCACTCTGACTGGGTCATTCCTGCAGGAAAACCCACCTCTATTCCCTTACAGAAAACCCTCTCTGCCTTCTCCCAGCTGCCCAAAGGTTTCTCCACAGCTCTATCAGCCCCCAGCTCCGGTATGTGGAGCTTCTCCTGGTGCAGAGCTGTGACCCTGAGAGTTTCTGTTCCAGCATTTACCAGGCAGCTTCAGAGCTCATTTTGCAAAAAGTTTTGGTATCTCTTCTTTTAGTTGATCAAATATCAAAATACATGTGCTTACATGGTTTGTATGTTAGTAACGGAGAGGTCTTTCTAAGGCATTTCAGGAAGATTTTGAGGCCTTATGAACTCATCGCTTCCCAGGTGAGCTTCTCCCCAGGGAGAGAGCAGAAAGCGTAAATAGGAACTGAACCTTCCCTCAAAGTGGTAATTGTGATCTACTGACCCAAGAAGTACCTATTGATTGAGGTGAAGCCACAGAAGCTATTTAGTTGCAAGAAAAATAAATTAATTTCCGTCAGCTGAGGTCTCAGTGCACAGCAGTGTGTGACTGCTCCCCTCACAGCATGCCCAACCTGCTCCCAATCGCCTGCAGGAGAAAATCCAGGTAAAATTTGCCGTGCAAAAAGGGGAAAAGACGCTGCTGAGTGGCAGTCACCCGTAGTGCTGGAGACCAAAATGTCACCTGGCAATAAAAGCATTCCTCTAAGTACTCCTTACTAACAAGGGAGGTATTTACTGTGGCTGTCTCCTCTGGGCTGCTTGTTGAAATGTTAAAGGGATGTGCTCCTCCCCACTGCCCCTACTGCCTCCTCCCTCCTCTCTGGGCTCTGACTGTTTAATCTGATATCTCTGAGCCACGATCAGGGGCAGATGTGACTGTAAGAAGGCCCAGAAAAATCTTTTTATTCTTGTCTTTCCCCCCTTGCTGCTGGCTGTGCTCCCATCTCTGCTTCTGTTGGGGACTGAAGGTGTTGAGGGCGAGCAGCCCCCATGCCACTTTGTCCTACCAGTCTTCAGCCCATCTCGCACCACAGCACAGCTGAGAGAAAGGAAGAGGGACGCTGCACCTCAGGAAAGGCAAAAGCTGCCAACTGGCTGGGTGTTGTATTGCCGTACCTGTGTGATAGCGAGGCATTACACTAAGAATCTATCACAATCCAGCCAATGGATATTAATCCTGTGCCTCATTGCAACGTAAAACTTCAAGTCAGTGAAAGAAATGATAAGGTCAAACCCAAACTGTTTGATTTCACATTGCATTTGGCTCCAGCGATGCAGAACAGAGGTGGCAAAAGACTTGCTTTGGTTTTCCTCCCTCCCTGTGGCATTCTGCAAGATGCCCCCATGGCTCCGGGAATTTGGGGGGGTCCCTATGCAACCTCGAGGAAAAACCCACAGGTTAGAACAAAACCCAGCATCAGAAATAGATGAAAGCATTGACTGTGGGTGAGGTGGGTCCCAGGAGACCTGAGCTGTTGTCTCTAATAAAAGAGCATGGCAAAAAGCATTAAACAGAGGAGCAGCTTAATTTCCCTGCAGTGTTAGGGCTGCCGCTAACTGTAACTGATGGGGTTAGTTATAGACTGTAATATGTTTTCCTTGTGTAGCAAAGTCCCATTGGGTTTTCTGGGTGTTAGTATAACCGGAGCTGAGTGATTTAGTCTCAGCTGAGCAGAAGATGATCACTCTCCCCCACTCTGCCTATGAGGCCCATCCATCGCTGTGCATGGATCCTGCCCACGTCTCTCTCCAATGGGTGAAACCTGGGCTTTTCCTCCTGTACAAGATTGTTTTCTGGCTGATTTGAGGTTTCTGGAAAGTTAATTGATCCCCATTTTAATCTCCTTGTGCTTGAACAAGAGACATAGATCATTTTAATTTCAGAAGAGGAAAAATGAGTTTATGTGACATAACTCAGGCAGTGATGTTCCTTTGGTACAGCATCAGCATCATTATATCAATTAAATCATGCTATGCGTTACACCGAAGCAGGCTCCTTTACTTCTTGCTGGTTGCACAGTGAGTTATTTGATCAGATACTGCAGTGCCTGAAGTGAAATTGGGCATTTCTGAGCTCCCGAAGTTCTGAACATTACAGCAGCCCCCTTTGAACGCATCGCTGCGGTTATGGGCCAGGCAGCACTGGTGGGGCCAGCATCTGAGGTGGCTTTTTGGAATATTTGAGATGGGAAAAACGTCCGGAAAGTTCTTAGCAAGGACTGAATTACAGTGCACGTGGTTATTGATCCCCAGTTTCTCCAAGCTCAGCCTTACAGAGACCACAGCAGCTCTGGCACTGAGAGCTGGGGGGATGCCGAGGGGCCACCGTGGCAGCTCATCCTGCAATATCCATCTCCATGGGGAATTTGGCAATTCATTACATCGATGTATGTGACATTACACATGCCTTACTTTACAACTGAGTTACTGAGGCAGCCTGGCAAATCTCTGCATCACTTTTGCGAAGCCGAGTGGTTCACTGCAGTGCTTTCTGAAGGGCATTCCCAAGGCTTGTGCTAAAATGACCCCAATTCTTGCTCGTGTGTCTCGGTCACCTGCAAGTGCCTCGCCTGTGAGCTGAGATCCTCCCCCCAGCCTGGGAGCACACTGCTGCCCTGGAGCAGTGCTCGGGAGAGCATCCTTGGCTGGTGGCTGGGTGAAATGCTTCTGATTGGAAATAGCTCTGACTTGACAGCCAAGAAAAGAGCAAAGAGGTGGGTTTCCTTGCATGGGGCATGACTCCAGCCATAAATCCAGTGATGCTGGAGGGTACTTGATGCAGTACAGTGCAAAGAACCTGGCCTTGACTGCAGCTTGAGAATAGCAACAACCCACGTGCCTTCTGTGCCCATCTCTGTGCTTCCCTTTGGGGTCACTGCTAAAAACCATAGTTTCTCCTCCATGAAAAGCAAATGGACTTTTTCATGTGCTCCATATTGGAAAAAAAAAAAAGACATATTGCATTTCCCTATGAAAATCCTGCTAACTACAAATGCCACACAACTAATGTGAGGTTTACTACTGGGTACTGCTGACCACTTACTTCATTACCGTGTGCCCATTCAGTTCTATTGAATCAACATCAGTAGTAGGAGACCCCATCCAAAGGGATGCATTGGACCAACTATGAACCCACAGATGAAACCTGGTGGAAAAGCAAAACCCCCCAGTTTCACAGCCCGATTCTCGTCTGAAGGGCTCTGCCCACATCACCAGACTCATCCCAACCCACCTGGCAGGACTCAGTGCTCAGATCCTTGTGTTTTCTTTGCTGGACCAATCCTGATCATTATTATTTGGGCCATGCTTCCCAGGTTTTAAATTATTCTGTCTCAACTAGCTGGTGGCATTTGTTACATGTCATGCAATGTTCCTGGTAATTAATTGGTATTTAATTAATTAAGGGATAATGGCATTCAATTAAGGGATGCCTGTGGAATGCTGTCACTGGGTAATGAATGGCTTCCTGCTGCTCAGGCAGAGCTGAGGCATTTGTGGAAAGTAAATAGAGAGGAGAAGCTGCATCATTGGTTCCCTTGGCAGAAGTCCTGATGTGCCACCATTGGCAGGGACGGTCACTGCCTGGATGGTGGCATCTCAGTGCTTCCAGCAGCTGCACAGCAACAGGGCTCCATTCCCACACCCCTCGCCCGGGGATCAGGGCAAGTCGAGCTTTTCCCCTGATGGATGTAAACTCAGTGTTGATATCCCCCATGTATATGAAGGACTGTGGTATCTGGTAGAAAACAGGCCTTGTGTCCTCTTGCCTTTGGAGCAGAGCACAGAGAAACTGTTCATTTCCTGTGACGTGAAGACAAATGAAAGTGGATTTCTCAAGACAAACCATCTTGAATAAAGAGGGATAAATACTGAAGGAGAAACAAGAGTGAGTCACTTTGCTTACAAACACTCTGCGATGCTGCGTGTGCTGCGGGTATAAACATTTCTGACCCTCCTTGCTTCCTCAGGCATCCTTTTCACTGAGGGCCATGCAGCTCTGCATGGAACTGCATGGAACCCCTTGGGAACTGGGTTATTTCCAGGCAGAATGGGGACCGTGAGGGCCGTGAGGGAGGTGGGCATCCCTCTGAGTGGTGCCTTGCCCCACGCCCACAGCTCAGCACAGCCTCACAGCTCCCTGTTTCCCTCTCTGAGCCTTCCTGAGCTGCTGTACTCAGGGAGATGCAAAGTGAACATTGTGAAACACTGTAGTGCTTCAGTTCCCCGACAGCTTGCAGGTTTTCCCTAAAAAGCCCCAAGCCATTTTTGTTTGGAGTGCACACTTCCAACTGAGAACTGCAAAACAATTAAGGGGGAGAAAATGCAAATTGGACTTTCATGGCTTGATTGCTGACGCCTCCTATAGAAGAACTGCCTGCTGGATCTAATTGTTTATCCCAGCAGTGCAACGACACTATTAATAATTTACTGTTTCTTTACATTGCCTCCTTACACACATTGTGTTTTCATTATTTTCTGGCACTCCTGCATAACTGATTTTTGCTTTCTAATTCTGTTTCGTATTTCAGCTGTAGTTGTGAATGAGTACGATGTGCACCTGTGCTCGCTGACCTCTCGGTATTTTTGGATGCTGGGGGTGAACTGTTTTTTTTTAGTGTAAGTGAATGGGGCAGACACAGTGGGATATATACACCTTCCTGAGACCTTTGGGATGGAAGGTAATGCGGAAACATGAACTCTAATTACAGCTCCAGCAAAGTCCACTTTCTAATTAATTGGAGATTAAGTTAAAAATAGAGCTGGTTATGTAAAACGTAACTCGAAAGCCCTCGTCTACCTGGTTGCACAATACCCAGGAGAATGATCCCTGCCAATACTTAATTAGAGGTAAACATGCCCCAGGTGTGGCTTTTGAGGACACACAGCAGTTCTGCTGAGACCCAGTGGTGTGGGGCTGGCAAACCATGCTCCATCCGTAGGAAGAAGACCCCAAAGCTCCCCAAAAGCTCACCCATCAGCTCACATTCACCACTCGCAAGCCTGGAGGTCCCAAAAAGCTTTGAAGCCCAGCACGTGGTGGTTCCCCAAGGCAGCTTGCACCTCTCTGTCTCTACAAGTTCCTGTAAACACTTTCATCGTGCCTGTATATAAAAGGAAGAAGAATGCGGATGCAGCCTCCATGTCCATCCCCCAAAAGGTCAAGCAATTCGGCCCAACAAAACCTCAACAAACACTCATTGGGCTTTTAATTGAGTTGTTTTCGTTTCATTCAAAAAAAAAACAAAAAAAAACCCAACGCACTGAAATTCTTCTGTGGGTTTGTTGGGGTGGGAGGGCTGCCCTGCATGCCCTGCAGTGTGCTTGCTGCTGGGGGTTCCTCCCTTATCCTTCATCAGTGGGAGGCTTGGAGACCACAGCTGGGACGGGAGGTGGCTCTCAGAGATTCTAGGGGTCCAGAGAGGGGGAGACTGACAATGGGATTCTGTGGGAGACCGGTGACGCCTCAGGGCAGCCAGAGTCTGTGCTCTGCTGCTCGTCTTCCCTGCTCCTCTCAGGATCTTGAAATTCACTGCTTCTGATTACTAGGGCCAAAGTTGCCATTGACTACCACAGCCACATCTGCTGCGTACTGTTAGTGGGCAGCAGATCCAGCTGTGCATCCACTTGGCCAATCCAGCACCTCCATCACAAGAACATCCATGAAGCCCTCCTGAGATCTCCAGGAGCACCCTGATGGGTGGCTGTGACATTTCCCCACCCAAAGCCACCCACCCTGGCCCCTGCATGATCCTTACCCACAAGCACTTATCCAGTCCCCACCCTCTGGAAGAGTCCCCCGTAGCTGAGCTTCTCCCATTCTCCTTTTGAGGTTGGGTTCAGCCATCCAACAGCACCTGGATACAAGGAGCAGCCAAGAACTGGCCAGAATGGTGGGGACTTCATTCTGATTGCTTTAACTATGGCTCTGCAGGAGATGCACCCCCCCTCTCACTTACTCAATTTTGGCTGGAGCCCCAAGTGCGAGGCTGGGCAGCATTCAAGGATTTGTGTAAGAACAGGAAAATATCTGCAAAACATCACGACCTCTCACGAAAAGAAGGTTTTGTTGAATCCCAGCTTTCCAGTTGCAGATATTACAGATGGGGAAGCTTTGCCAAGAACAGAAGAGAGTCAGATACGGAACTTCCATTAATTTAAAGGAAATGGAACATCTAAACCACTTGTACAGCTTTGAGCAGCTGAGCTAAACATGCTTGCCAAAGAGATGGGGAGACTTGAATTCCTTTTTGACATCAACTATATTTTATTACTTGAAACACCAGGAAAATTTGTTTGCACGAAGATGAGAGCTCCTGCTGGATGGTAGCTTTTCCCTTGGTGATTCTCCCTGGTCCCCCTTCCCTTTTTTATGTCCCTTCACCTACGTTCATACCGTTCGGGACAGCATGCATCCCACGGTAAGGAGCATGCTGCCTTAGTTGTAGGCTTGCAACGCTTGTTGAAGGAGCAGCCTACACTCCTCACCCCAGCTGTGCCGATGCCCTGTACCACCCCACGGCTGGGGGTACCCCCGGAGAGCCTCACCGCGCCCCTCACAACTGATATTTCCTCAGCAGCTCACTTTGCCACTGCCGTTTCTTATTGGGAAAGGCACGAGGGATCTTGATCTTTCGGAAGTCCTCGATGCACTTCCCCAGCTCGGACTCCAGCGCCTTCCTCTCCTCGCTCACTGCCGCGGCCACAGGGCTGCTCCCAACCCCATTCTCCTTCACCGCCGTGTGGTCACTGTTACGCCTCTGCCCCATCTGCTTCACTTCCTCCAGCTTCTTCAGCGACTTGGACAAGTCCAGGGTGTTGGGGCGAGCCGGGCACTCCTCGGGGGCTTCTGGACATGGCACAGAGTCCACAGGGCTGGGGTCCCTCTGCTCTGACGTCGGGTCTTTGCCTGAGACGTTCTCACCTGCGGATGGAGCAGGACTGGGCTCACTGTGACTGCTGGTGCTGGAGGCTGCAGCATCACACCCACACAGGGAGCTGGCGGGGTCCTGCCTCATCCCCAGGTCTGGTGTGGGCTCCTCAGGGTCACTGCGGGCTGGGGAGAAAGAGGAGAGCTGAGAGAGCTCAGAAGCACAGCCTGTGATGCCATGGGGCAAAGCAGAAGTGCAGACATTTAAGTATGTGGGTAATGTGGCTTCACTGGGCATTTTCCTCTAAAACATCTAAATTCTTAACCTTGTTGGCTGGTTTTTTTTTTGGGGGGGGGAAGGTTGAGTTATAAAGCAGAGTATAAAATATTTCCATTTCAAATACCTCAGTCTAAACTTTGCCCCCCCATGGAAACAGAAAAACAGAAGATCACAGGACATCTTGGGTTGGAAGGGACCTCAAACATCACCCAGTCCCAACCCCTGCCATGGGCTGGCTGCCCCCCACCAGCTCAGGCTGCCCAGGGCCCCATCCAATGTGGCCTTGGGCACCTCCGGGGATGGGGCACCCACAGCTCTCTGGGCAGCAGTGCCAGAGCCTCACCGCCCTCTGAGGAAAGGATTTTCCCCTTAAATCTAATCTAAATCTCCCCTCCTTCAGTTTAAAACCACTTTGCCTTGTCCTATCACTAAATGTCACGGCGGACTTTATTTTTCCCTGAAAACTTTTCACAAGGGTTATTTTTTTTCCCCTCTTCCTTTCTCTTTTCCTCTTCTTTTTTTTATTTTGACATTTACTTGAACAGCTCTGGCACAACATTTACCAGAGGTGGAAAGCTGAAATGTCATCCCTCACTGAAGAGCAGCCTTGAAGGCTGGATTTTCTTTGTCACATCTCACCAGGAAGTTACAGGGATGTATCTTAGCCCCAAATTCTTTGAGTGATGGAATGAAGTCTCTACATTCTTAGACTGCTTTAATCACCTTATCTGCAAGCCTCACTACTGCCTTTGTGAAATGGGGAAACGAGGCAAGAGGAGCATAAGCTGATGCACCCGAATTCATACAAGGAGCCTATAGCTTAGCTGCAGGCTGAACTCACGTCTCTTCCATTCTCCAGCATCTTAGCTCCTAGGCCATCCAATGACCATAGCAAACCTGGCATTGCAATTTCTCTCCCTGCATCAGTACACAGCTCAGTCACGACCTTCTGCACGTACCAGCAGCGTAATTCTGTTAGTTTAGGCATAGTAAGGTAGTTTGGGCCATTTCTAGGTGGCTGAGGCACTTTGCATAAACGGACTGGTGACTCCTAATGGGTGCTCTTTGGAAATACTCATTAACTGCCCATAAGCAATTTACTTAGCTTTGTTTTATCTCAAACGCCATAGCCTGCTCTGGTATGTTCTCACGCTAACATCTGCACAAATGGTCCTGCACACACTGAGAAGTGCAGGTCTCAGCAGGATTTTCTTTTCTCCCCACACAATGCTGAAACGTGAGCTTCCTCCTGGCTGAGCATTGTGGCCAAGTAGCGCAGCCCAAGCATCCACCTGCATCAGCACGTGCTCCCAAACTGCAAAGGGCTAGAGGGGAGCCAAGGGCCATGCAGATCTGCAGGGGCTCTCCAAGGAAAGTCAGATCCGTGCTGGAATTTGCAGGATCCAACAAGAGGCAGACGACAAGGAACAGATGTTCATCCCACCCACAATTCTGCACTGGTCACCAGCAGTTGTTCTGTGACTGGTACAAGGCATTCGGACCCATGAATCTGTGCCTAAGCCGTGGCATCAGTCCTCCTGACCCCAGCTAAGAGTTTAGTGTGCTAGTGATTTCAGGAGCATGGGGACCTCTTTGGCTGGAATCTGACCTGTGTATAACCTAACACTGAGGTAGTCCAATCTCCCAGGATATTGCTTTGCCACTGATCATCTCTAAGTTTTGAATGTCCCATCCCTGGAATTGCTCAAGGCCAGGTTGGATGGGATCCTATGCAGACTGACCTAGTGGGTGGCAACCAGCCCATGCAGGGGTTTGGGACTGGATGGGCTTTAAGGTCCCTTCCAACTTAAGCCTTTATATGATTCTATAGCTCTGGACAAATAATTTCATTTTCCCCTGGGCTAAACTTCCCTCACATTGCATTTCTTGTCTATAGCAATACGGACCCCGGTGTCTGGCAATATGTGGGTACAGCTCCTGAGATGACCCCAGCACACCTCACCACTCCTCCTGAGTGCTCCTCACACTCAGCTGGGCGAAAGGATCTGTTACGTTGACAGATTTTATCATCCTGTTTTAATTTTCTCAGACTTCTCTTCCTGCGTGACACTTTGGTCTGCTGTGGAGCATCAATTAGAGTGAGGAAGTGACACTTCCAAGGCAGCCCCATGGTGCTGCTGGAAATCCTGCTGAGTGCAATTAATGGGCTCCTGCACGTGGCAAGCTCATACGTCGCAGAGGAAGAACACGCTGTCCCAGCTCCTTGTTGCTTTTGTGGATAGCACTGTTTTCTGAGCGCTTGACAAGGAGATGAACTCGCCACGTGCCAGGTCCCAAGCTCACGTTATTTGCTTTGCTCTGTGTCATTGCCTCCAGCCCCAGAAGAGAGCTGAGCCCAAAGGTCCAGCATAGCCCTGTGGCTCTGGATGAAGCATTCTTAATTTCCTTTCTAGAAAAGGCCAGTGGCCGATGCCAGAGGGATGCTGCTGGGCTTTTAGGAGGGATCTGTGTGTTGAGGAGTGAAAAGCAGTTCATTCCTATATTGCTTCCCTGTGCCAATGGGGGATTTCCAGCTCAGACCAAATTGGCCTCAAACATGGCTCTTCCTCTTCCACTACTTTCTGCAGACACCCACGAGTCACAGAAAAAGAGGAACTTCTCTTCTTTTGTCCCAAACAAAAACACTCTCTGAGCCCCTACCAGACAGCCAGGCAGAGAGATGGGCTTTGGAGGGAAGCCCTCCCCAGGGGCAAAAACAGAGCTCTGTGCATTTCTGATCGCTTTTGCTCAGTGATTGTATTTCGTCAGTTCTTTCCTTCCAGATTTTAAATGAAAAACACCACCACCACACTGCTTGGGGTCAAAAAATTATGTCCCACTTTCTGCACAAGCTCATTCAGCTCCTTCCTAGCCTCTTTGATGTAGCCTGTTGTGACAAGGAGATGGAAGACAGTTTCAAAATGAGCTGGAGGAGTTCACTCAGGTTGCATCCCCGTGTGTGCCTGAAGGAGGTGGGCATGGACCTGAACCATTTGCTTCAACCAAAGTTCCCCCCCCCCCCCTAAATATTTCTCATGAAATCTGATGGTGATGGGTGTATCTGCAGCCTACTCATGCTGGATGCAGAATAGCTGCTGCTCCGCCAGCTCCTTATCCCATTCCATGAATCTCAGGTCTCGCCTCTGCCCAAAGTGATTATTGAAAAATCAAGCTGAGCCTGAAAACTGATGTCTACACTCCTGTCTGTCTCTAATCCCCCTTATTTCATCCAAGAAGGACAAGGCTCTGTGTAAATAAATGGCTCTGACCCCATCTGCCCACAGCAGTAGCCTCTGCATTCCCAAAAGCCACAATTAGCCCTGTTGTGCCAGGGAGGCTGCACTTAATCTGCAGCTCTGGTGACACTGTGCGTGGATTAACTGCTATGGTAACCCCAGTAGGACCAGGACGGACAAACAGCTTTTGGCTTTAAACTTCCCAGCTGAAAGACAAAGCCCCTCCTATCCCCCATGGGGCAATATACATATACTGCTTTGAGTTGCTTCTGCTGTTACTGTTATGGTTAGTTCCTGCAGCTGCAACACTGCGGCAAGAGGAAAACCCAAGCTACCCAGTGTGGATCTCTTGACAGATCCAACCCTGCAGCCTTGAAACAATAATCCAGATTTTCCTTTGTCACTCAGGTTGGCCTTTGCCATCAGGAGGAGGTTGGGTGGGTGCAGGACTCGGGGATTTCACATGTGCTTCTGAGGGCTGCCTGCAGGATGAGCAACTCCTCCTGGAGGGAAGGTTTGGCTCTCCAAGGGGCAAAGCTGGTCGGCGGGACCTGCTGGTGCTGATGCTGAGAGATGCCCCAACTGCAGGGAAAGTCTTTTCTGAGAACAATGTCTACATGCAGTCTTCTGGAGGAGCTGTGAGATGCCTCCTGAGCACGCCAGCCAGCTGTGGAGAACCCCTACCTGATGGCCTGCAGTTCTGTCAGACAGAAACTTCGCAGGATTGCTGTGTTTCACTGTACTTTTTGAGTCAGTGACCGCAGCTTCATGGCAGGGACACGACTTGCAGCATGTTTTGTTTTGGCAAAGCAGAATGAATTCAGACACGAGAGGTCAAATTCCAGTGGCAGATGTTGCAAGCTGCTGCAGCTGCAGCCAGTGGGTCCGTGCTGATTCACACCAGCAAACATCTGGTCTGGGGAAGATGCTTCAGTGCTGCATGAAGCAAAAGCAGCCTTCACTGGGCACTTCTTGCCAAGCTGATCTCTGCAGGTAAGGCCTTCCAGTTCCTTGGTAGGAATTAGTCACCAGTATCGCACATGGTAAATGCTCTGCAAGAGGTGCTGCCCCACCGTGAGGAGCTGCTCTCCCTGTGGAGGGATTTTGAAGCTGGAAGGGGCCAGGAGATTTTTCCAAGGGCATGGACTGGCCTGGGGAACGTCTATAAAATGGCTATAAAATACCAACAATTGAAAATTAAGTCTTTTACAGCTAGAAGTGAATGCCTACTAGCTGGGAATCTGCTTCACTGGGTGCTCTATAAATGAGCAAAAGAAAGATGGGAGAATCTGGCAAAGCAGGAGGCCCTCATGCTGGGACCTGCATCTCCATGTCTGCTGTTGGGAGCTTCCACCGAGTGGATACTGCTGCTTTCTGCAGTGTCAGCAGACAACAGGGATGGCTTTGCAGTTTCTCAGGAGGTCAGGGGCACTCACGTATGACTGGGAGATGAGGGATCACTGGTTTTGGATGAGCCATCCTGGTTTTGGAATTGCCTGAATGCTTACAACCCAGGAGATATGATTCAGCCTTTCCATCTGATCTCTGCCATGGCGTGTGCATTGGGAAACTTCTTCCTGGAAATAGCTTGACATGGGAAGTATTTTGAGCAAGGGAAAGCGTACGGACATGGCTTATAACTTGTAGCAGTATTGACTTATGACATAGTAAGCACACAGCAGTACAGGTATGTCTGGGATGTGGGATTACATAGGCTCAGATTGGTGTTTCTGAGTGGAGATCTCACACTGTTTGGCCCAGAAGACCCCTTCTGGTGACAAAGCTAAGCTTCATGGTCAAAGGGACTAAACCAGAGTACCCCAGATTCACAGTGGTTGAAAACATGGCATGAAGAAACCCATGAAGCCTACATACAGTGACCCTCAAACGAACATCCCACCTTTGCCTACTGATGGGAAGAGGCTTCATTAGCAGTGCAGCCCTAACCATAGCTCCTCCAGAGGAGACATTCCTTCCAGAAATGTCCATGGAACTCACTGAGAGCAAGCTGCCCATCACTAGCTCCAGGTTGGTGTCCCTGCCAAGTCAACTGTAAGCCAGTGGGGCTTCCTGTACTCCGTGGCAGCTTGATATGGGTATAAAAAGAGCTGGGAGAGAATAGGGTGTGTGAAGTGGAGGAATGGGATATAGCAGGAGGAAGGAGAAACTATACATGGGACTAGTAGGAATACATATCTCTATTCAGTGTCTGCTGCTTAGTGCAGGTCCATCAGGGTGGCCAATGCGTGGCTCTGTTTGTGACTGCGGGCACCCAGCACATCAAACAGCATGTTTCTCACCTGGAGGTGCCTCTGTTGTGTCTGTCTTGAGGTCCAGGATGGGCTCAGAAGAAGACATGTGTTTTTTAGGGCTCTGCTCTGTTTCTGAAGGCTGGGGAACAGGCAGGCTGAGCCAAGAGCTACCTAAAAAAATCAAGACCAAGAAAATAAAGTGAATGGTGCACAGTGAGCAAGGAAGGTAGCGGTGGCCACACTCCACAGCTGACCATCATCAGGGACTGAATGACCTCCCAGAGAACCCCACTGTGTGCCCATGGTGAGGAGGGGTTTGGGCAGTATCCTCTTCAATGCCTCCTAGGTCCCTCCTGATGGTGATAGCCCATCCTCTCCATGACCAGGTCTCAGAACCGGATCATCCCACTAACCTGTGGTGCAGTAAGTCCAGACTGTGTCATTTCCATGGGCTGATCCTGCTCTGCTCACGACAGTGGCTGTGTCTCTGCAGCATATCCCTGTGGGGGCACATCTTCTAGAAATCCCCACCCAAATCATTTGGGATTGGCAAATTTGAAGCTGCTTGTGTACACATCCAGAGGCTGTGATATGCACTGAAGGTGTGAGGTCAGAGTGGGACACACGTGTGTATGGCCCACCACACACCCTCATCCACACAGGTCCCCTTTTTACTCTATGTGGATGCTGGAGAAATAGGCTTTGCAGACAACCTATCCACAAACAACTCATGCCCATGGGGCAAAATAAGATGCTGCATCCAGGAGAGGGCAGCAGAATCCCGGCAAGCTCCATGCCCTTCGTCACTCCTTAATTACAGTTACCAACTCTTTCCTGAGCTGTAAACACGGCCTTCTACTCCCTGTGGCAATATTCTTCACCCAGAGACTCTGGTAAAGTTTTTGTGGTCACCACGTGTCAGCAGGTCTATAAACGGTTCTAAGTAATGTCCCAGAGTAGCTATTTTTGCATCCTTTTCATTCCACGAACGGTCTGCCGTCCGAAGTCAAGATGTGGAGGAGGAAGCCTGAGCTGAACTCAGTGCCACGGGGCCTCGCAAACACTTCTGGATGCTGCGTGGGTTGAGGGCAGAACTCAGCCCCTGAGCCGTCATGGTGGATCACGTCCTTTGCTGGTAGACTTGTCCCCTCTTCCCCGGGTTACAGGAGCGTAGGACATGGGGAAGAGCATCTGCTATTCCATGAGCATGTGAGACAAGGGAACACAGTCTTGAATTCAGGTTCTGGCACATGGGTAGAGAGGAAAGAGTTTCTGATGGGGTCAGACCTGCAAGGCTGAGGCTCCTCGGTGTGCTTTCGTTGACCCCAGGACCCAGCAGCAGGCAGAGCATGCCGTAGAGTTGTGGTTCTCTGTGCTGTCATGCAGCAGATGACAGCAGCTGTGCAAGCCAGCTCTTATTAAAGATTTAAAAGGCAAGCTGTCAGCAGTGCTGCTAAGAGGTGGCTTTTCCTGTTATAGCTCTATCCTTCTCTAATACTAATAGGATTGGAGGGAGGAGGAGAAGCGGCAGTGTGCCGGCCAACGGAGGGTGAGTGCTTTTCTGTGCAGAGGCTTTGCACACCTGAGTACATCTTTCTAATTTTTCTTTATTGCCTGGAGGCAAAGGTGAGGTAGCAAAATTCATGTCTTCTTCACAAATATATATGTAGTATTTTGTTGTTGTTGTTGTTGCAGGGGGTCAGTAAGGACTCCACCGAACCTTCTGTCCTGCGTTCCTGGAATCCTCCTTTGTGTCCTTCATGGCACCCCACTGAAACCCCTTGTGTCAGCCTGGATGAGGAACTTCTATGGAGAGAGCTGCCCTATCTGCAGCATCCAGGATTTCAGCCAGTGAACAGAGCAGCAAACACACAGAGAGGTGGAAGCAGTCAGGTCTGATCTCAGATCTCCCGACGGAAGAAAAACCCAACCTCACAATGATGACATACAACTCAGTGCCCTGGGAGACATTGCACTGCAGAGTGCTCCAGGCATAGGAGGGATTTCATATGTTAATAGCAATGACTTCAACACCAGTTAGCTCAGCTCACTCTTTAATCAGTGCTGTACACACAACATATAGACGGGCTGTATATCACAGGCAGTTTATGGCTTGATTGGAAGTGGTGGTTCTGAAGCCATACCACAGTAGTTTAAGTCATCGTAATTCATGTGCTGCTTTCTGCCTCTCATGCTCAGGACACAACAAGTGGCTGGAGCTCTTGGTGCTGGCCCTGGGTTAAAGCCTTCTTTGGCAATGGGTAAAGTAAGACAGGAGAGGGGATGAGGAGAAACGCTAGGAAATGAATTCTGCCCTGGAGTCAGCCAGAGTTTGAGGAAACCCAGAGCCTGCCTTGTACACCCTGCCAGGACTGATTCATGAGGATGCGCTTATTAAAGAAATACGCATTTTTTTGCTGGTTCCCTGCCAATCTCCTTCCACAAGGAGCCAAACGACTCCAGCAGAGAAAACAGAAGTCCCCCTGCTTTCACTGGTACTGGTAAGGAATGAGGCCACCACAACAGGATCACCTGTGCCTGTTGGTCCTTTAAGCCTCAGGTCCATTAAGAACACCTCTCCTGAGCTAAAACTTCATGTCCCAGCCCTCATCAAAGCACAGCCTCAGCTGTGAGACCTGAAAATTTCACTTCAGCAGTGAGAAGGTAGCAGAAAGCACTGCACTGTCCTGGCTCAGGTTTTCCACCTACCTAGGCTGCTTGCTATCTCTAAGGAAAGCTCAGTTCGTCTGGCCTTGTTACTTCCTATTTTCTGCCAAAATCCAGCTGTTTGACCTTTTGTATAGAAGACATCTCCCCACCCAAATGCTTCTTGCTTCCATTTTATGGAAAACTATCTCAGTCATGGACTCTGTGTGCACAGTGGAAGGTTCCCCTCAAGAGCATGAAGGCATCACTTATAAGGAAGCAATGAGGAAAGATTGGGAAAGTGCTTTCCAGAAGGACTGTACATTTGAACGTGCTGTTCCCTGGCAGTGTGTCCAGCACAAAAATGGCTCCAGCTGTCTTTCTTTCTTTTCTGCATCATGTCCAGGAGTCACCTTTCAGAAAGCAGACCCACAGGCGATTTCCACACAGTGCTCACTTCCTCTCTTGTTACTTTTGCCAAGAAGAAATTCCACACACTAACGGTCTCACAGGGAGATCCCAGCCAAGACTGGGAGACTGCTCAATGTGCTGACCAAAGTGGGGACATCAGAGGCAGGAAGGTGAAAGGAAAAGGTGGGAATCGATTGCAACCCTTAATATATTGGGAGAAATAACAGCAGAAGTCGTTTCTTCAAGCCAAATCAAATATTCTGCTCAATCCCAAAGGGAAGAGTTCATACAGAGCAGCAGATGAGGATCTGGGTCACCAGCTCTGGCAGATGCCTTGGCCATGTAGCACAGATCTGTGTTTCTATCATCCAAGAAGAGTCTCAGCTTCTGGGCAACAAGAAAGGGAAAAATGGCTTCTTCTCTTTTTCCTCCATCCAGAAGTTCTTTTCCTATTTTGCAGAACCTCTGTCCAGCCTGACCCAGATGTGTCAGCCAAAACAGCAACTTACTCCTGGTGTGCCACTTTTTCTTGGAGTTTTCCACCAGATTGCCTGTTTTTCCCTTCTCTTCTAATGTCAGTTTGGGGAGCTGAGGTCCACCAAAATCACTGCAGCTCTGTAATTATGTGAGCTAATTCCTATCCCAGTACACAGAAACGCAGTATGCAGACCCTTGGTTCCAGCTGAGCACCTCATCCCTTATGCCATGCTCATCTGTTCAAGTGCAC
Source organism: Gallus gallus (assembly GCF_016699485.2). NCBI lineage: Eukaryota > Metazoa > Chordata > Aves > Galliformes > Phasianidae > Gallus > Gallus gallus. The sequence goes on along the minus strand of NC_052535.1, from coordinate 11,360,723 downwards.
CTCCAGCCAGAGTGGACAGCAGGAGCATCGTTATCTCCTTCCAAACGTGAATCATAGAGGGGTGAATAAACTTTCAGAGGACAGAAACCACTTCACCCCAAAACTGAGATGAAGTCTTGAACCTGCAAAGTCCTCTGCCTACTTCACCCTTTTTTCACTCTCTGTGCCTTTTCCTACTCAACGAGAGTTTGAGACCAAGACATAATTCATTGGAAAATCTGCCAGAGTCTGATCCAGCCCTGGGAAGCCTCTCTTCCATGTTATTTCTGAAATTTTCACCTTTCCATTTCCTTTTAGGAGCATAAATCCTTTGGATAATGACTGCTTCTGGCCTACAGCCTTTTCCCAAAGCCAAGGAATGTGTGGAATAACATTTCCCTGTGTAGTGTCAGGAGTCAAGTATGAGCTGAGCAAAGCAATGCAATGGAGCGTCTGTGCTTTCAAGGGAGATACAGTGTCTTTCAGCTTGTCCTGTTGGCTTGCATCTCTGTGTACACAGATGCTCACAAGAACGTCTTACTGAATGTCCCTACTCTTATACTAAACATATGAGAGATGGTTACATGTCCCTTCTGCATCCCCTCCAGCCATCCTTGTTCTGGTCAGCCTTCAGAGAGATTAAAGCCCAGTATTTGGGAAGATTTCAAAGTCCTTATTGAAATGAGTTGACTTGGCTCCACTTTTGGTCTCAAAACCAGTTTATCCAACAATACAAAGGGCCAATGGCCATCAAGCATTGAGTCAACTGGGAATCAGGAGCAGCACAAAGACAGTACTGAATCTGAGCTCCTCAAGCCTCCAAGACCCCTCCTTGCTCAGCCAGTCCTGAACATCTTCACCACCCAGCCTTGCCCTGGAGCATCCCTTGGGGTGCCTTTACCTGGGAGGCTGAAGTGCCTGGAGAGCTGCCTGGAGAGTTGGCCTCGCACGACAGGACCTAGAGGGAAGGAAAATATATGGGTCTGGGTCTCTGCTTCATTATGACAATTTTGGTGACTTCCCTTCAAAAAAGCACATCCCTTGGAGGGGTACAAGGAAAGAGAAAGAGCACCCACCACATGAAAAATCACGTCCAGTAAATTTCCCTTGGATGTGCACTGTGATCCCAGCCTGGTTTTATGTGATTTGTCTTGAAATGCCTCTGATAGGTAATTTGATGCATCCCTCTAGAGCACTTCATATGATTTTGCAGTAGTGATTAAGATGAGACCCCACCTTAACCAGGACCACCAGCTCAACCCCGTCTTACTATTTCATTTGAAGAGATGCCCTTGCACTAGCCAGAACTGGCCATAAGTAAAGATGTTCGTCAAAAGCATCCTATAGGAGCAGGGACAAGGCAATGGGCTACTGCCTGTCATCCCTGGGATGAGGGAGGTCTCTGAGCAGGTGGACATCCCTCCAACCCGGTCCCCTTGGGACCCCTTGGTACATTATCCCTAAAACCCCTTCTTACAAGAGGGCCCTGGAGGACAGCCAATGGTTTTATCCCTAAAAAGCTGTAGGAGGGTAAAACAGGACATTCTGGGGCTTGTTGAGAAGGAGGGCAACGTCTATGGGAAAGCCCCAAATGGTGTATTAATTCATTTGGTCTCATCGCAGAAGAAGAGCAGACTGAAAAAAAGACATCTCTCACTCTCTAGCTTGAGCTGGTTGCCATTGGAAAGAAATTTTCCCTAGAAACACATTAATGCAATGTGGGAATCAGGTTAAAATTACACTTAATCTTGATATATTGTTTGAAAAGAGAAAGACAGTATTTCATTTAAAGCTGCAGAAGGAAACACATTTTCACGTGTCAGAAAAAAAAAGGCTTTTTTTTCAGTGCTACTTCCTGTATTTTTGGTGTATTTGCAACTAGTCTTAATTAACACCTTTCTTTTTCCAGCAAACACAGGGTTCAACTGAACGTGTTTGCAAGGGTCCATTCAGGAACTGGAACTGCCACGGTACGCAGCAAGCAAATTGAAAGAATAATTAAAGGCTGAGTTAAAAACTGTCTGCATGCTCCTAATATACGGGGGAAAAAATATTCGTCTTAAGATAAGTCAGCAAAATAGTGGATAATGGAGAACAGTTAATACGTTTTCCTGAGTGCTTTTTGATAAAGGCCATCAAAGAGGCTTTTAAGAAAACTCAATTGCCAAAGGGGGATTGCCTGGCTTCCGCAGTGTATTAAAAGCTTATTAAGATGGAGAAAAGAAGAAATGGAATCAAGAGTTCATTCTCAACGTATAAATAATATAATAATAGGACATCCCTGAGAGTCCATTTTAGGATGAAATCTTTTGTTAACGATGCGGGGGAAAGGGCAAACAGTCAAGTGGAAAATTTTTACAGAGAGCAGAGAGTAATTTCTGCTGGCCCAGGCCAGGGAGGCTGCACGGGGACTTAACGAAGGCATGCTAATGAAAAGCCTGCCGACAGGTTAATTGAAACGCTGAGCAGTGAAAAGCGGTGCGTGTGAGAGGGTGTAGCTTGAGATTTTCATGCACTTTGGTGAGTTCTGAATTGGAAAAATACAGCAAGACCCCGGGGCTGCGCTGGGCAGATGAGGAAATGCTGGCTCAGCGCTCTGAGCTGGTTGTCTTGGGCGTGGGGATGAGAAACCACAGAAGATCTATGCAAAAATACCCTCAGGGAATAGAGCTGGGCTCTAATTTTGGTGCTGGCCACTTCCCCTAGGGACAGACAGACAGGATTAGTGTCTGCCCAAAGCTGGTCGTGAAAGGCACAAAGGGGTTTTTACACTTGGGAGGGTGAGACAGGAGGGGCAAGAGAAAAAAATGTAAGGAGGGAGTTGATGGGGGAATTGCTATAATCATAAAAACACGTGGCTTTTAATGGGAAAGCCCTTTAAGGAGGCTCTCCGTCCCCACATAAGGTTAGGTACTAATTGACGTGATGAGAGACAGAAGCCACGTTGCTGTGGGGCGTGCTGGGCATCACCACGAGCCAGGGTTAAGGGGGATCCTCCCAGAGCAGGGCTAACACAAACCATAGGGATGTTTCATGGGGTTTCTTCCACCTCGGTCTGAAACATCTCTGCCAGGCACAGCCAAGAGCAGGACACGGAGCTGGGCTGATAAATCCTCTCCCGGTTTTTCTCTTTAATGTATTAGTTTGCATTTTCAGTCTGCTCACGTATCATTTCTAGATGGGTCAGGGCACGTAATCCCCCTAGGTTTATTCATTATTAGAAAGCTTTTCAGTTTTCCCTTAACATCCTTTGGAGCTGATGTGATTACTGAATATGTCCTCTGGGACAGGAGTGGGAATTCTGTGAGGGTGGTGCAAGGGATGGAGGTGGTCAGGGGAGCTGCCAGGGGAAGAGAAAGGGCAGGAGGTGGGTGGAAAAGCCAGCATCATTTTAGAACCCTACTGCTATTTTACATATATACATATATATATATCTCCTGTATTCTTAAAGCACAAGCAGTAGCTCCCAGGTCTGCTCCGAGACTGACTCGGTGCAAATAATTCTTTAGCCCCATATCCTTCACTCACAGCTCCCGCACATGGAAAAGCTGATCCTTGACACCAACCCCACTGTCCACAGAGAGCATCCTGCTTTATTTACAGGAGGGACAACATGCCCCCGAGCAACCATCCCCAGCTGTTGGTGATTCTGGACCCAAACTTTATAAAGGGGCAAAGCCAGGGTGGATCCCCCCCACCACTGTCTGTAGAAGAATCAATCAGAAAAATGAAGCCCCGCTGAGCTTTAAGGTTGGAGCTTAATCCCTTTAAATCAGTGTCACTGTACTCCCAGCCGCTGATTATTTAAATAATGGCTTGATATTTTAAAAACGTTGTTTGTTTCTAGTCCTCAGAAGAAAACAGCAACAACAGCAAGAACAAAAAAAAGCCCACTGGAATTTGTTTCAGATGTGAAATGGTATAAATGGAAAATCACAGCTTTACTGGGTTACATCTCCTTGCTGGCTATGCAGGTAGGTACCCTCACTGCAGGGAAAAGCCAGCTTGGTAAACACAGGTGGGATTGCCCAGAGTAAAGACATGCCTGCCAGTGTCTTTTCACTGCTAAAATTCACTCCAAGGCTGATTTCAGCCTTCTTCCTGGCAATGCTGGAACAGGTGAGGGGCAAAAAAAAACCCACAACTGTTGGCCTTTCAGATGGTGTGGTTTTGGTGGCCCTATGGTGAGCTATGGCTGATCCTTTGAAAAAGGTGTCCAGGCAGAGAAAACCAGCAGTGCTTTGTGAAGACCTGGAGAAGAGATGGCCTGGGTCATAACTGGAACTCTCCCACTGCATCCCATGGATGTGAAGGGTCACAGCTGCCTGGTTGCTGGGCTGTAGGAGAAGCAAATGGCAGCACCACCACACGTGGTTCAGTGACTCCAGAGCAGGCTTTGGGTTGCAGTGGCAGGAAAGCCAGGACAGCGTGGAACTCCTCGAAGAGCTCATGAAAACACGTTCCCTCTGAGTTACCTGTGTTCACAGACAGGCACCATAAACCACGTTTGGATGCTGTCAGTTGCCCGCTAGAGCCTTCCAACCTCTGTTTATTACATGTTTTGAAATCTGTGCATGTCGCCCACCTGTAGCTCATTTCCTGCAGGCACCAAGGAGATGCTAGCTCAGATAGATAGGGCTGTGGGTGCAGGTGCAGTTAAGCAGAAGACATAGGCAGCAGTGGCATGGGTTGAGCAGGCAGATGCTGGCAGAGCAGAGGAAGTGAGGGTGATGTAAAACAGCAAGATGAAAGATACAGCTGAGACGGAAATGAGAGCACAGCATCCTCTCCTCAGTGCCACTCATGGGGCTTCTAACGGTCTACCCCAGCCAGGCCGCAGGCAGAGAGCATCCCCATGCCCACCCAGCAGCTCTGGGGCTGCTGAGAAATGAGGGTGGATGGGTGGACTCATCACTCTTTTCTCGGCACGTGGATGTGCTCTAGGGGAGCACTGCTGGCAGATGCTTGTCCAAATTTGTCCAGAAGAGACACCAGCTCTCCCCAGGGACATGCCTCTGGTGCTGCTGCAGCTGATAGGAGGCGTTAGTAACGCCCAGCCACTTCTCTGTGGTGACCTTGGTGTTTCTATTCTCAGCCCTTCTCCCCTGACCTTACAGTACAACGGATTACCATCCATTTTATAATTAAAGTTAGCCTGATGCTGAATTGTTTTCACATCATCTCCTTTCTAGACTAAACAAACCCCATTTCTTTAGCATTTCCTAATAAGCTATGGTTACCAGACCGCATCACTTGTACTTCTCTGGACTTCCTCCAGCTAGTCAACATCTTCCTTACTCTGATGGGCAGTGTGTTCCAGTCCCAGTGCCAGGCTGAGGAGAACAACATACCCATGTCTCCCACCATCAAGGCTCCTGCAAACATACTGCTATCTGGCATGCATCTTTCTCCCACCCACCTGATGCACACTAAACAAAGCATAAGCCTTTTCTCAGCTCTGCTTTCTGCTTGGTTTTGCCCTGTTTTACGCTTGAGTGACTGACGTTTTCTTAGCTTCTCTGGTGAATTCCTATCCCGTTGCTTTTGGGCAGCTCAGAGCATCCCATGCATTGTACATGGGTACTGTCCCCGCCACCAGCAGAGCTGCTAATGACAATATTGATTGCGGCTGGTCTGCAGGAAGGTATCCCGCTTGTTGCTCCAGCAGCGTCTGCTCAATTCATCTAGACCAGGTTTCTCAGCAGCAAAACCTTGCAGAGGAGAACACCGGGGTGTAGTTCCTGTCCCACAGCAGGAACTTCTCTTCTGCCCCTCCCAGCCCATATTAGCTGTACCTATGCCTAGCAAGGATGGTTTCAGGCAGGAAACCTCCAAACGACAGTGAGGCAGCTGGGAAGAAGTGCTGAGCACTGAGTGGCTGGGAGCTCTTCTGCGAATATGAGGGCAGGGCTGGGGGTCATACTCATGGGCTCCTGTCACCAGCTTGAGTGTTTTTCTTCCCAGCCATTTGCTGTGTGTGCCCTCCAGTTCCTGAACACCAGCACCGAAATCCTGGCACACATCGTGGCAGAGGTGATGGAGGCCGTTGATGCCCACTCCCGGATGCTTGGGCTACATCAGAGCAATCCAGACCTGCCGGCCCAGACTTAACTCAAAAGCGTGAACACCAATCCCAGCCCACACAGGGGTCAGAGCTCTGGGCTCAGCCTTAAGCTAAAATTATTTATCCGGGATGATTTCTCTTTTTCCCTTACCGTCCCCCCTCCACAATCCAGCTCCACTGTGAGTTTGCAAGGTGTGCTCCCAGCCGGTGAGACTGCTTCTGTCTGAGATGTCCTAAACCACCTCTGCCCTCATCCTGCAGCAGGGATGGGCCCCGCGGACTCCTGGCGCAAGTGGTTTCCCTGCTGACCCCGGGTCTTCAGATTACTGCGAGCTGAGCTAATGCCGACAGCTCCCAGACAAGCGGCTTTCTCAGGAAGCGCCATCCTGGAAAATGCAGCCCCGGAGAAAATAAACTCCCCCGAGCCACAGAGAATGACCCGAGCCTGCAATTTCTCCCTTGCTGTCTGGAAACGACTGGGGTTTTGTTTTCCAAGAGATTAAAACACAGGGTAGGGATGTTATTTTAGGGAACGGCTGAGCCCCATCAAACCTTGTCGTGTTTGTGCAGATGCAGAGCCGGGCTGGGCTCCAGGCCACCGTCCTCCCCCCGCGGGGATGGCTTTGGGCTTTGGAAAAATGACGCACAGAGGAACAGAGGGGGCTGCTTTGCAGGTGGTGCTGAGCTATTCCAGCCATGGGGCACAAATGTGATTGCAAACGAATGAAATCCTCCCCCTGAAAAGCTCGTTTATACCTGGAATTAATGCTGGGGATCGTTGTGCTTGGGGGGGGGTCATTTATGGCTGTGGATTTTGGTCAGAGTGATAGAATTTGTGATGAAGGGATGCTCCACAGAGTGCTGGACCTTCCATAATGGTGGGCACGTTCATGGGGATGGAGTTGGACTGAGGTCCCAACTGCATCTCTGACCACTGAGGGCACTGGAGATCCCGCAGCACACTAAACCTTGGTCAGCATCAACCCTTCTGCTGGCAGCCCATGCTCTGCCCTCCCCACCTGTGTTCCATGGTCCTGCATTCATCTATATTTTTTACAACTCCTCCTCAAAAAGACATCCCGGGGGGCTGAGGCTGGGCACAACAGGTGGGCTGCCAAGCAGGGAGGAACCGGGAACCGGGAGTCTCTAGCAGTGTGCTGTGATTAATTTCTAATGGCTAAGCCTTTTGAGCAGTGGTTTCAGATGTAAATAATTGCCTGCTGCAGGTACACAGGCTGGATGAGGAAACTTCACTGCTTGGCACAGCCATTCAACAACCATTTGCATGAAGCACTGTGCACTTTGTCTTGCTCAGCTGCTGACAAAGGCATCAATTGGGTCATTAACTTGATTTTCCCAATCAGTTTGGCTACTGAAAGGGCCAACCATTATCTTTACATAGGAAATGCTCCATAAACTCCATCAGCTCCGGGCTGTGCCTGCTACCCTGGGGACCCTTCATCATCTTTGTGGCCACCCTTTGGATGCACTCTGATAGATTGGTGTCCTTATACTGTGGCACACAAACTATGCACAGTGCTCAAGGTGAGGCCATACCAACTCAGTGAGTGGGACAATGAAAGAAAGGGAGATTTCCACTCAGATTTCCTCTCAGCACACGGCCCCAACCAGCTCCATCACTACAGAGGAGCAGGTTGGTCACTGACCTACTCAGCTGACTCCCAGACCGCTTCTGTCCAGCCAGGTTGTTCAGTCCATGCTTAACTGATTGCTACAGAAGCCCAAAGCACAGTTTCTTATGGGTTTTGCACACACACCACGAGTGTATCTTAAGCCTACAGCTTAAGTGTCTTTGGAGAGTCCTGGTGGAGTCCACGGAGAGACATCTGCACCTCTAATGCTGTGAATGCCCCCGTGTTAGATGCCCAGGTGCCACCTCCAGATGGGCATCTCATCCTCCACTTCTGCTGGACTACCAAAGGACAACCAGCTCAGACTGATATCCAGCTTGAAGATGCTGAAGTTAGTGCAGATCAGTGTAACCGGCTGCACAAACTGCCAGCTTCAGGCAAGTAAATAATCTGTATTGGCAATGGCTCCATGTTGAAGGTGCAATCTCAGCTGTAATGGCCTCGCTAGTGAGGACGGCCTCACATTAATAGCTCCCTCTGTGCTGGGGTGCTGATGTGTGGAGAATGGGTTGAGCTCCTGAGGGACACAGTCAGCTGCCCATTTCCAAGGAAGCAGTCCATGCTTCGGCAATGTGGGACCTGCACGTGTTAAACCACAGATGTTCTTAGCCCCCTCCAACATTATTTCATCTAAGACCTTGATAAATATCTGAGAGTACACAGAGCTGTTGATCTTATCACTGGTGGGATGTATGTCTGTACAGCAGGTCGCAGTGACCACCTCTAGCCGGGGGATGTCTAAGTGCAGGTGCACATGGGGAAGCCTTCTTTGCCCTGGGTGGGCTGGGAGTCATGTGAGCATCTCTTCCCTAGTGAGCCTGCAGTCTCCTCTTGGCAGCTTCTACCAAAAATTCCCATTAATTGTGTTGAAATTCTTCCTCCTGCCAGGACCACTCTCCTGTCCCTTTACAACTGTCCATCCACTTGGCATCGGGGGTGGGAAGTTCTGATGAAGAATTTCAGCTTAAATGGTTTCTTACTGAAACAGAATCTGGGGAGAAATAATTGCTTCCAGTGGGATTTTTGATGATTAACTACAGAAAGAAAACCAGAGTTTCTGGAATAAAAAGAAGTGGGTAGGTTTGAAGATGGGAAGGAAAGGGAAGGGAAGGGAAGGGAAGGGAAGGGAAGGGAAGGGAAGGGAAGGGAAGGGAAGGGAAGGGAAGGGAAGGGAAGGGAAGGGAAGGGAAGGGAAGGGAAGGGAAGGGAAGGGAAGGGAAGGGAGAAGGAGAGGGAAAGAGGAAAAGGAAAAGGAAAAGGAAAAGGAAAAGGAAAAGGAAAAGGAAAAGGAAAAGGAAAAGGAAAAGGAAAAGGAAAAGGAAAAGGAACAGGAGTTCTCTGGGAGAAACCATCACTGCAACACTCAGCAGGGCTAACTGAGTGCCTCCCAGTCAATGTTAGAACAAGGAAGGCTTCCCAGTTCCTGCCAAGCCTCTGCTTGACAGGAGAAAGGGCAGCCTGTCCTTCATTTTCATGACACTGACAGATGACCTCAGCTCCTGCAGAGAGAGGGAGGAGAACTGCCTACAGCAAACTTCCCTGGTGCCAGGACCCCATTTCTCTTAGAAAATATCCCATCTCATGGAATAATCTTTGCTTTCTGGAATCTGCAAAAGCACTAAAATTGGGGTTAGGACGGGAGGAATGTTAGGGAGAAGAGTTCCAGACTCTCTGGTTAAATTAGCCTGGAGGTATTTGACGCAAGGCAACATACCCTTATTGTAACCCCAATGTATTGGGTACACATTCAGCTTTCTGGCGTGCTGAGAAGCACTTTCCTGCCCAGTTTTGCTCGTGCGATTTCAAGAAGACTGGGAACTCTTCCAAGCTGGGACTTGGGGACTTCAGTTCCCCGAAGCAATATGAGTGTTAAAGACTGCAGTGTGACTGCTTGTTGATTTTTGTTTCCCTGGGGTTTTGTGTTAAGGACTCCTGGCACGCAAAGAACAATGACATTTTGGGAACGCCCACCGGGAAATGTTTGGCCGCACCCTCACTTTCTCCGGACTTGGAGTCTCTCCATTAAAATTGAATGGAGTCAAATGAGATGTTTCCACTTACACAAGAGAGAAGTTGGAAACGCAGCTGCGTTGTGCGGAGACTTTAAAAACGCAGGTTCTCCAGAAAAGAAAAGAGAAGCCTCAAATGTCAGGGTGGCTCCAAAATCAGTGAGATGAGGGAGCTGCCAGATCGCATAGGAAGCCGTGGTTGTGGAGCTGAGCAGAGCAGGGAGCCGTGCTGGTGACAGGAGGCTTGCGAAATGGCTTCCTGTTGACTTCTCTCTTGTTTTTTCTCCATCAACCACAGGCTCTACCTACAGTGCCAGCACTGCGTGCGGAATCCCTATCCCTGACGCCCCATTATCTCTATTCCTCCTCTCCTGAACCAGGATGCAGCTGTATGTCCCTGCCCACAGTCCCTTGCACTGTCCCCTTGCACCTACAGAAGAAGACCACCTCCTGGGTTCTTTGTGGCATTTAATCCTGTGAGCTGATTTAAATAGTATATTAACAAAAAGACCTAGTTGTAATGAGAGAAATAGGGTATCATTGCATGGACTTCACTAAACAAGCTGTAATCTCTTGTTCTGCTGTAGAGGGGAAGGATTTAGGGTTTTACACTTCTTATTTTTGCTTGAAAGCCTCAGTTTTGGGGAAGCGATCCCCAGCTGGGGTAAGGCAGTGTAACTCAGTGGGTTTCTTACTTATCTGCAGGGGGAACTTGGGGCTGTTTAAGCAGAGTTGGCCCAGGTGAGCAACGGATGGAGTCTGGCCATCTAAGGATATGCCAAGAGGCTCCTTGCCCTTAATGCTGCTCCCTCTGCAATGTGCCCCATGGATGAATGAAGAACTGTGGCCTTTTTCACCAGACCGTATCCCTTTGGGTGCTCAAGGGTAGGGAAAATCATCAAATTCTCTGTCTGCAAGTATCTGCTAATCTGGTTCTGATAAACACTGACTGTCTGGCCAACTCTCAAACACAAGACTGTTAAGGAAAACTTGACATGCTTTTTTTTTTTTTTTTTAAGTTTCCTTTATTTATTTTATTTGGGCCTTTGAGCCTTAAACTCATGCTTTTGTTTGGTTTTTGGTTTTGAGCCTTCCCTGTCACGGAAAAGGGCTTGGAATTAAAAACCAAACAAAGGCAAAAGCTAAGAGTCTAACGGCACTTCTAAGCTAAGCAGCAGGGGATTTGGCCCTCGTAAAACTGAAACTCTGAACGCCCTGGTGGGGTCTGTCTCCATGCCGAGGCTCTGATGGCCACTTTGGCCAGTCCAGCATGGCTCTGCCACTGTCTGGTGGCTCTGGGGACAGCTCTGCACACAGTGGTAGTCACCAGCCTGCCCACAAGGCTCCCATGAAGCCACCGCAAGATTTACTCCGGACTTCGTGTGCTCTTTCATTAAACAAAAAACCATACTCTTGTTTTTAGAGATCCACTCGCTTGGCCTGGCCTCTCCTTCCATCAGGGACTTCTCCTCTCACCAAGGTACCACCACCTCACTCCAGACCCAAGTGGAAGGCAGAGGTTTGCTCAGGGTTTCATTCACCGGGCCCTGCCTGATTGTCTTCAGCTAACAACACGGCGTGTTGACATCTGCTGGACTGCTGCCTGCTTCAGAGCATCCCTCTGGCTCAGATGCCTCACCAAGCTCTGGGGATCGCCCTTTGCTCTATTCTTATGGCTATTTCATCACTTGGGCAAATTCTCCTGGGATGAAGGAAGAGTGGGTACAGGGAAGCCACCACTTAAGGCAGGCAGGCAGTGAATGCCTGAGAGCCTCAAAACCTCCTCTGAGCTCAGCTCAAAGCTCATGTTTTGTTTCAACTGTGCGTTGCCTTGCAGTTGAGAGGAAATCCAGGCATTTATGAAACACTCAGCAGTTCAAGCTTGGAGCTGTGCTGTCCTGGCTGCTTGATCAATAGCATCTGGCTGAAGCTTATAATGAAAAGCAGGCGGCTGGCTGTACAGGGGTAAGAAACTGCTGTGATTTGAACTAGTAAGAGTAGGCTTAAGTCAGGGCAGGGACACTCAGGCTTCAGAAACCTCTGCTGTTCGATCACCCATCTGATCAGACCTTGGGAACAGTAGAGAGCTGCACTGCACCAGCACTGCCTCCTTTGCCCTCCTCTCCTCCCTTTGAAGAATAATTCATTTCTTATGTCCATGGGGCATTTAGGGGTACAAATCCCAGAGCTGCAGCATGCGTGCTCAGAGCCACAATCTGACCACATTTGTGGCTCAAATCATAAGCTTTAAGCATCTGAGCATCTTTGATACTCCAGCTCTGCTCAGGACCTCCAGCTGCTTCCATGGGGACAAAAATAACTGTCTCTTCAGATCCTGCATGGGCTCAGCAGGCTGCCTGCCCATACAGCTCACACAGGGCAGGGAACACACAAAGTCTGTTCTCTCGTGTGCTTTGGTTGCTTAAGGGTTGAGCTCATGCCTGAGCAGGTGAAGGGGACTTGAGGAAGTTGGGCATTGGAGTGCCAACCGAAGAGCTCTCTGAAAGGCCCTGGGTGTCAGAATGAGCTGTGGTGGCCTGGATAGGCTGTGCCAATCCCTCTCCTCTGCCCAAGTTGACTTTGATGTGGTTCTTGTCCTCAGGTGTGACTCTAGACAGCATGGAGTCAGCCATGGCATCAGTTTGGGAGAACACACCAAGGATCTCACCTGTGGAAAAAGAGGATGCAATGTGCTCCTCCTCCCTGCTTTGCTTAGAGGTCCTCTGAGTGATGATGGGAGAGGACCATGATGAGGCCAATTTCATCTCACTTGCTTCAACAACCAGAAGCACGATGCCATCCCTGCCTGCTAGTCCCTCACTAGCATTTGCCAGCGCTCCTAAATTCATCCAGGGAGGCCGGGCTTGTACAGCTCCTCCAGTACCACCTGCCAGCTGATTTGTGTTTTGTACACAAATGCTCTTCTTAATGCTTTTTATGTCCCTGATTAGAATTGCAAGAGAGGGTGGCATGCAGCAAAGAGCTGAGCTTATCCTCCATAATGGCTTCACGTTCCTCTGCCTCCTGCAGAATCACATCATCCAGTTTGGGGCTGGAAGTAGTCAACTGTGGGGCTGAGTGAAATTTTCTGCTCTCCAGAGTACTGACTGAACAGGGGGAAAATGGATTTCTGATGGGAGATTTGTCCTGCTGCCTGGGGTGCTGGGGTCCTTAGGAGTCGTGTTAAGGGCAGTGCTGGCAAAGTGGGCCTGCAGCACAGTGCCTCTAACTTGGAAAAGGGTAAGGAGGGAGAGGGGACACACAGCTGGGATGTAGTGATTGTTCTATGAGCTCGAGCTTCACTTAGATGAAAGCTGTTGTAGCCTGTTTGCAAGGAGGTCTTTCAACCGGATACTGCACAGCTCTCCCAGGGGAGGTGGGGTGAGAACTCCCCACCATCTACCACCTAGGACTATGCAAAACCTTTTTAACTGGAAAACCTTTCAAGAAAATCATCTGCAAGTCACAAAGACACCAGCTTAAGCTCAGAACAAGCTGTCAGTCAGCACAGTCTGAACAAGCTTCCTTTGGTAAAGTGCTTCTGCAGCTCTCCATCTTCTGATGTGCCGAGCAGTCCCAGGTCTCCTGCAGGTTGGGATTTCCAGGTGGTAGATGGGGTTTCTGCATCTAACCTTTCTATCTTCTGCTCGTTCATGAGGCGAAGACCCCATGAGGACTACTCCTTGTCTGCTTCCCAGCCACCGATATTGATCCCCTCTATCCTTATTGCATCCTGGCAGGACAGAGCAGAGCTTCTGGAACAACCAGGTATTTCTGCCACCAAAGTGATCCCTCATGGAAGGGCTGAAAACAGACCCAGAAACAAAATGTTTTCAGATGTTCTCTCATGGTGGCAGAAGTGTCTGATGGAGACAGATGGGATTTGGCTTCTGTTTCACAGGGCAGGCTGCTCAGATCTGCATTGTTGTGCAGAACAAGACGCCGAGAGAGCAATAACCAGCAATTTGTGGGCAGGGCGCCTGCCTGGGAACGCAGACCCATGGGTTCACCTTCCCACTTATTTGAATGAGCGATATTATTTTAGGATGGATGGTTTTCTAGGGACCTCTAAATGAAAGGGTGAGCTGCATTATCCCTCAGTGGGAAAACAAGCTTTGAAAGCTCAGCCTCCCCCCTTGAACGCAGAGCCCTGGCTTTCTGAAACTCAGCAGCTGCTGCTGCAGCTTGGGGGAGCTTTGTGGTGAGAGCAGCCACCATCCCAAGGGATGCTCTCGCCCACCGTGCTCTGTGTCCCTCCGTGAGGGGCCCCATACTTCACTGAGGCCACCTGGGAGGCTGTGAGCTTCTTATGGCATGCTAAAACCCACCTGCAAAGTAGGTGGTCTGGCATATAGAATCATAGAATCATTAAAGTTGGAAAAGACCACGAAGATCACCTAGTCCAACCATCAACCCATTGAACATAGGGATGGGTGGGCTTCTTCACATCTAGCTTAATGCAGTCCCCACCTCTCATTTACAGCAGGGCTCCCTTCAGAAAAGCCAATGACGACTCAGTGCAGGTCAGATTGAAAGAATCACAGGGATGCCTTCTGGCTGTGGACTTTTGCAAACACAGCACTTGCATCCCCCAACACATGTGCAACCCATCCTGATTTACTATGGATGCTGACAGCGGTTGGTCTGCCCACGCGTAACCCACGTGCCCATCCATGGAGGTGCCAGCAGAGCCATCCACCACTGAGCTGTGGCAGTCGGCTCCTCCTCAAAGCCCTAAGGATGAATGAAGAACAGGGCTGCCCTCCTGGGAAGGCAAAGATCACCTCCAGGTCCAGCAAGCTCGAGGGAAGCAAACTGAGCAAGACCCAACGCTTCCCTTGAGCAGAAATGCCCAGGAGAAGGAGCAGCAGGTGAAAGAGATGGTATCAGGAAAGCACCTTCTGCCCTTTTTCCTTGAAACCCTGGTGAAAGAGAGCTTCCCTCCTGCCCTCAGCCACCCACTTCTTTTTGCCCTGCTTGAGTGACTTGCTGTGATGGCTCAGAGGATAAGAACCTCGATTGGATGATTTTCTGCACCACCACTTCTCTGCACATTGTTTCTCCTAAGGATCCAATTAACCAGGCTCTCCTCCCAGCCATGGGCTGCAGCGAAAGCACACTCTTTCTATTACTGAATGTATTCAAAGAAAATAAAAAGAAACAGCCCCAAATTTGTCAGAGCTGAGAGAGTTAGACCTCAGTATTTTTACACAAAGCATCGGTTTTCAAACGATTCAAAGCCATTCTGCTCCAATCATATTTTGCATGGCGTATAGGGCTTAACAGCCCACATCACACAGCCCTGCAGATTGACACCACATTGACTTTGTTGTTATGGTTTCCCCATTGGGAAAAACACCTTATCCCAGGAGATCCATTTTTTCAGACCAGTTTCAGGGGGGAAAAGCAGATATCTTAACACTGGCATTACTCATAAGGCAGCAATTTCTTTTTCCAATCATCAGTCCTCATTGCTTAAAGAATAAAATCTTTAATTAAAAAAAAAAAAAAACACAAAAAACTAAACAGTGTCCGTCCTCCCCTATGGAAAGGGATTTAATTCTGCCCTTCACCCTCCCTGAAGAGCTCAAGTTCCCTTTTCTCTTTTGCAAGCTGGTTGTAATTTCCTCTTTAAGATGCTGCTGCAATGAGGAATGTGCCCTTATAAAAATAGCGTTTTCACCTTCTGCTTCATCCGGACACAGAATGCCTTGCTGTAAAGTTGTAGCTATCCCTGCCTGCCAGAAGGCTTCAGCCCTCCTGCTTCATTGGAAACCAGCTGCGAACCTCCCTCCTGGCTGAACCCTGGGCAGAAACACCTCTTTGGCTGGCATCCAGCTGGCAAAACTCCCTAACCCAGGGCTTTACCTCGTGCCGCTCGAGGAGATGAGAAAGAAGGCAGGGAGCTGAGTGCTGGGATGCTGAGACTCAGCACAGCCATGGGGAGGGATCGGGGGGTGGACCAGGGGATGACAGTTGGTGATTTGGGATCGCATCAGCACCCCTGCAGGGCTGGGTGGTATGGTCCAGCTTGGAGGGCTCAAAGAGGAGGGGAGAGGGGCAAAGCGAGGCAAGGCAGATTTGAGTTCGAACACATGCACTAACGCACATCGCTCCCATTGCCCTACTTGAGCAACGCCCCTGGGTGCACACACAAACCTCCTTGCAGACGCACACACGGGCGAGTGGGTTTTGTTCCTTTATTACACATCGCCCAGCAAAGCAGCGGCCAGCCCTGACAGGCTGCGGAGAGCTGCGAGTGGAGAGTCCATCAGAGAGACTGCCCAAAGTGCAACGATATTCACATTCGGCAATTATTCCTTTGGACCTACAGCGGCTGAGCCCAGATGATGCCTCCAGTGCAATTCTAACCCATCCCCCTGCAGCCTGCAGGGATGTGAGGGCACGTTTTGGACAGCCCTCCAAGGAGTTTGAGGGATGTGTAAGCATTTGACGCCCTATAGTAATAAGCCTCCCCCCACCCACCTCCCCCCAACAGGTATCTCAGCCCCTACCCACCCCCACTCCCCAAACCGAGGCACCCCAGGGCAGCAGTGATGCTTCAAACCAGAAACCCTGACACAGGGTGAGGGTGCGGCTTTAGCTAACCTTCCCCAGCACTGACAGTCGAAACGCTAAGCTGCTTACAGGGGCTAATGGCCATACATCCATGCTGTGAGGCTGCATCTTCCCTCCAGCTGCCCTCCTCTCTGCTGCCCACCTTTCTCCACGTCCTTAACCCAACACTTGGGCTCCTCGGTTGCTCAAGCACGGTGTCTGCAGCATGGTCCCGCTTGGCTGCGGGGCATAGAGCATGAGAGCCGAGTTCGGTATCCATCACAGATGGGATCCTGGCACAGTTCGGTGTCCCACCCCTCCCACCCAAAACACGCGCTGCGGCAACGTCCAAGTCCACGCGTCTGGGAGGGTTGGGAGCTACTGCAGGATTTGGAGAGAGGGAAGGAGTCTGGTGGCCGACAGCTGCTACAAGGAGGAGCCAAACAGGATCGAAGTGGAGGAAGGAGGGGAAAAAAACCAAGAACAAACTCAAAAAGGAGACAAAAGGGGGACGCTGGGATTCAGGGGACGGATGTCTACCTTCTAAAGGCAACAGGAGAGGAAAGGGAGAGTTGGCGTTCGGTGGTTTGGCGGGTGTTTATTTTTGGTGTCACTCACGATAGAAAACATATTCGGTGTAAGAGGTCCAGATCCTGTCGTCTGTCTGGTCATGGGCGAAGGCACAGGTGCCCGTGGAGTTGCAAGCCACCATGTGGAAGCCAGCGTCGGCCAGTTTGTCAAAGGCTTGCTCCAGGAAGGTGAATTTGAGGTAGTACCGGGAGGTGTACCTCTCCGGGGGCCTGTCTGGGTCCCTGCTCTCATTCAAGGTATCCCCAAAGACCTCCTTGGCCAGCGACGTCTTGCCGCAGACCATGATCCGCGCCACCCGGCGGAACTTGGCATCCGTCTGGCTGTCCCTGCCCAGCGTGTAGGAGCCGCGGTAGCCGATGGTGATGAACCCGGCCCTGCGGATGTCAGGGCCGGCAGCGCCCGCCGTGCCCGTGCCCCCGGCACCGCCAGCCCCGGCACTGGGGAGCGCGGCGCTGGCAGCGGTCAGGCTGCGGGCGGCGTCGGCGCTGGGGGACAGCTCCTCGGGGTCACTTTGGCACGGGTCGTCCCCCAGCGAGTTCTGCTTGCTGAGCTTGGGGGCCAGCATCTTCACCAGCTCCGGCAGCATGAAGTACTCAGCCTCTCGCTGCAGCCGGCTGCGCTCCGGGAAGTGCTCGGGCAGCACCAGCTGCTGGTCCCTCATGTAATCCAGGATGTAGCGGAAGAGGAAGCCGTCCCGATCCACGAAGAAGCGGCCCTTGCTGTCACGAGCCAAGGAACGGACGTTCTTCTGCGTGAACATCTCCCAGAGCAGCGAGCCCGGCACGCTGATCAGGGTGGGGTGCCGGGTGATGTAGACTTGTCCGCCCACGTTGAGCTCAATGATTTCAGGGAAAGGCAAATCCTCGCTGGGTTTGGCACAGCCCGCGCTGTCCGCCAGGGCCATTGTGAGCTACTGCTGCTTCCCACCTGCAACAGAAAGCAGCGCCGTGCCCGGGTTAAGCTTGCCAGCCAACGTGGTCCCGCCAACCCCAAACCCAATTGCGCTCCTTTCTCACCTGCGAGCAGTATGAGATCTGGCCCCGTCCCTATGGCAGCCTGGAAGTCAGCTCTCTTCCCTAATCCTTATCTTGGATTAGCATGCCAAGGGAGCAGGAGGGGAGTTAATGAACCACAGGGCTGTCAGAAATGCAAGTGTACAGGACAGAGTGGCTGTGCCGTTGGCACTCCTACTCCACGCTCGCTCCCGGAAAGCACTCAATAGAGGCTCAGGCCAAGCTGAGGACTGCTGGCATCTCCCCAGGGGTCTGGGACCAAGTGAAGCACTGCGCTGCAGACCCAGCCTTGGGTCTGATACCCCTTATTCATGCATTTTCCACAGGCAAGCTGTTTATTTGACATTGCTGGACACCCCAAATTAGTATTCACGTAAACCTGGCTCAAGAGACGGGCTCCCAGTCCAGCCCATGCTCTGTGCAGGGGTTTGGGACTGAAGGGAAAAGGGGTTTCTCTGCAGCAACCCTGGCAGTGCTGCCCGATGCTGTGCCCGGTGTGATGCCAGCACAGCTCCCAGGTCGCTGCGCTC
The DNA here is from genome assembly GCF_016699485.2 of Gallus gallus. Lineage (NCBI taxonomy): Eukaryota > Metazoa > Chordata > Aves > Galliformes > Phasianidae > Gallus > Gallus gallus. The sequence continues at coordinate 11,342,327 of NC_052535.1, read as the reverse complement.
CCCGCGGGGCCACGTCCCACATCCAAAGGACATCAGCAAGCATTGCCACATCCCCGCGTCCTGCCGTACGGCTCTGTGAGAGCGGCACCAAAGGATCCTCAACTCAAATTACACAGAAATCGGAGGGCAAAGGCAAAACTCGCCGGTGGGGAGAGCTGAGGCTGAGTTTTGCGTCCGCGTGTCCTTCCAGTTCATAGCAGAGGGACTTCGGTGAGAATGAGCTCTGAGCTCGGGCAGGGATGGAACGGGGGTCCCCCTGGCTCCCACCTCCCGGGTCTGCTCCTCGGTGGCTTTGAGTCCGAGATCATTTTGGGGGGAGGATATGCACCGGGCAGAGGGGAGGACACACAAAGCAACCCCCCGTGCTCAGCGGCTGAAGCCGGAGCCGCTCTCGGGGCTGCTGGCTTTTCGGGGCCGCTCCCGTTCCCGGTTCCCCGCCGCCCCCGTTACCTCCGCTCCGCTGGGCGCTGGGCAGGGCGAGCCCAGCAGTGCCGCTCCGTGCCGCGCTGTCGCTCCGCGCCGCTCTGCCCGCCCGGCCCTGGCCCCGCCGTTTTATGGCCGGGAAAGCTGCGAGCGCCTTCCCCCGGCGGCCCCGGACCCGCCTCGCCTCCGCCTTCTCTCCCCGCCTTCTCCCGTCGCTGCGAACCCTCCCGGCACTGGGGAGCTCGGGATCGGAGATACCGAGCGGGTGTGTGTGGGGGTTCTCCTCCAAATTAGGGATTGGTCCCCGACGCCCTCATCCAGCAGGAAAACCCCTGTGGCGCCCACATTGCGGTGGCACCACGCACAGAGTGGACACACATCCCCAGGCAAATGATGGCCGGGCTGCCTCTCGTCCTGCAGCCTGGCCTCAGCCACCCTCCCGTGTCCCCACACCTGTACCCGTTTCGCCCCTATTCCCATCGCCGTGGGGTTTGAAGTGTCCCTGTCGAAGTGTCCCCGCATGCACAGGGACGGCAGATCCCTGCAGCCACAGCCCCATGCAGCCCTCACTGCTTTGTCCTCACCCGTGTTAGCACCCATGTCAGCACCCATGTCAGGCCTCATGGGGACACCGCGAGGCAAAACGTAGCTGCAGAGCCCTGACCTGAGATTATCTGCGACTTTATTTATGTGACATCTGTCAAATTTTGTAAAGGCAGAAACTGTAATTTTTTCTTCACCTGACGTTCAGACCTTGCACAGAAAAAGTGCCTCAAACTAAATAAAGAAAGAAACGAACAACAACAACAACAAATCTGGAAAGGGAAATAGGGACTTTTAAGACATTATAATACTTTTTAAACCTCGGCATTCTATTTCACCTGCAAATGATAGAACTAAAAAGAAAAAGATGTTGAGGTCGGAGAGTTGAATTCCCCTCCCTTGGTTTGTTGTGTAGCTTGATAAGAGGTGGCTACTGAACCTAATGAAAACGCTGTCTGGGTCTGTGGATGGATGGATGGATGGATGGATGGATGGATGGATGGATGGATGGATGGATGGATGGATGGATGGATGGAAGGAAGGAAGAATGGATGGAAGGATGGATGGATGGATGCGTGGAAGGTGGAGGGATGGGTGGACGTAGGGATGGGTGGATGGGTGGAGGGAGGAGTGTATGCATGAAGGGAGGAATGGGTGGATAGATAGATGATGGAGATATTGCTTTGCTTATAAGGTAACTGAAGCACTCTCTTTGAAAGCGGTCTGTGGGCAAGTTTCCCATCCCCATGAAGGTGGGGAAGCACTGTAGGCCATCCTCCCTCTCACACATCCTGGCTTACTATGGACTTGCAGAAAAGCAAAATATGCAAGAAATCATCTTGATACTAATAGCTGTGCTTCTCTCTGGCCAAAATCCTGGTGGCAGTCACAAAACCTTGTCTGACACCAGCGTGAACAGATGTGGAGTAAGGAGCTTTGGACCTATGCAGATGTGAGCAGCCGGATGCAAATAACAGGCATGTTGTGAGGGCAGCTGGGCTTTGCATTAGAATTTTGCAGTGCAGCAAGGGCAAAGGCTCTGAGCCATGTGGAGAGGAAAAGGTGGAGGGGGAAGATCTGGGGAGTATCTTAGCTTTTGGTTGCTGGAAGTACTTAAGTTTCTCCTCCATCCTGCCCACTACTTTCTCCAGCTATGCCAGAAGGTGGTCTTTTTGAGACTTTCTAATGTTCCATCAAACCTAGCTGAGATTGCCAAAAAAAAACCCACAACCCAGCCCAAAACCCATTGGAGAGGGCAGAGGCAGAGGCACGCTATCTCACACAGCACGCACATGTGCGTGCCTGTCCTGCAATCATATTAATCTTCTTTTCTTAGGGAAAGAGCCTAAAAATAGCTTGAATTTGATAATACAGTTGGAAGGCTGTCCTTGGGGAATGACTGGGAGGCTCCTCACTGAAAATCCTCCCCCCACAACCCCTGGCAAGTTGGCATTGCTGTTGTTGAGGTCCTGGGAGGAAATGGAAAAACTCAGCATTGCCCTTGATGCTCAGTTCATGGCTCCAGGCGTGCAGCAAACTAGTGAAAGTGTGTTTCTACCTGTTGTCTGTGCCAACACATCCTGGAACGTTGCGTTCAGAAGGCTGAATATTAGATGGCTCTTTCCTCTCCAGTTGGTGTTCAGATGCATTATGCTCATGTTGCCAACAGGGAAGCACTGCTGCCTTCAACAGGCCATCCAAGTGCAAACACACCATGTCACTTTAGTGCTTTCCCAAAACTCAAGTTGGTGCATGTATTTTCATGAGCTGACATGGGAAGCATCCTCTGATGCCTGCAGCTTCCTCTAATCCAGGCCTCCGATGACATTTCTTGAGCAGTGTGAAGCGTGAGCTCTGGAGGAATGGAGGATGGTTGGGACCGTAGAAGCAACGAGTGCAGAAGAAACCACCAAGAGCTTTCATAAATCAGCCTTTTCAAGTCCTTCCAGAATGAACAAAACAGAACTTGGGTCCCTCTCTGACTTCCTGAAGACTTCTATCAGCCACAACAGAGGAACATGATTCATCCACGTCCCAAGAGAAGGAAGGAATGGGCTTAATTTGTATCTGTTTGCATCCACACTCTTATTTACTGAAAATGTGGTCTGATGATTGCAAATAAGGCACTGGCATAGCTTTCTGGCTGCTATTTTCAGCTCTTCATGTTCTCTGAGCTTGGACATAATTTGTTTTGCCTTGCAGGGCCATGACCTCCTCATTTGCAGACTGGGGGGGCCCTGCTCTCTGCAGCTACCATGAGCATTGCTGAATCCCCATTGTGCTACTCCACAGCTCTTTGGAAAGTGTTTAAGGGTGTATTTTAAGGACCGAAAGGACTATGAGCTGAAAACAAGGCAAGTGTTTTCCCGTTTTCTGTTATTTTTCTCAGCTAAGAAGGTAAAAAGGGGAAAAAAAATCAGCTACAAGCCCTGGTCTTGTGCTACACCATGTTGAGGGATGCTGTCAGAGAACTGATGGTGCTACATCTGCTCAGTTTCTTATCTAGAGACAACAGGGAAGAAACACTATCTGAGTGATGGATATTTGTTGGAGGAAAAGTCCCATATTCCATGTACGTCAGAAATGCCCGGCTGTTTGCACACAGAGGTTCAAATTCCACCTTGCTGCTGTTACAGTTCACAAATGAAGGCTGAGCACAGGGATCTTCTCTCTTCTTCCTCCCCTCAGTATTTCTCTCAGCTTTCCTTTTGCTGATCCCATCCTGCAGGCTGATTAGAATCCCCCTGCAGGATTTCCAGGTGTCAGTGGGAATAGTGGGGGATCACAGGCAGACAAGAGGAGGATGCTTGCCCACCCTAAGCTGCCCACAGATCAGCATAAACCCACTGACATCCCAGGGACAGAGCCCTGGCTCTCCTCCTTCCCCTCTCCTCCAGGAGCCGTGCAGGTCTGCGGGGAGGCGCAGACCCACACACACATGAAGTTAACTGGAAGTGACCACCCATGGAAGAAGTAGCCCGGAAACTTCAGCTACTGCCAGCTTCTATAAAAAGTGGTTAATCTGCTTCTGCTTGGCCAGGAGCTCAGGTGGCTTTGCAGCTCTGGGGACAGAGGGCAGGCAGCCACATGCATCTGACCCCAGCTGTCATGGTCCCGTTTGCCACGGCTACCAGACTTCAGGCTGGCATTTCAATAATTTACTTACACATCTTATCTTTCCCATTTTTAGCAGCATCTGCCAACTTGTGCTACAGTTGTGTCCTTTCCATGACAGATCGGTTTGGACAAGGAAGGCGAAAGGCTGAGCTTAATGGTGCACTTTAATTGGCTTTTCATTATGAAGGCTCAAATGTCTTTGCGGCAAAGCACAGTTAGGAATCAGAAGCAGATGGGGATCAGGCTGCAAACTCCTCCCGAGATGTGGGAGTTGCTGAGGATGGAAGTACTTCTTTGGTGTCATCACCGCAGGAGGGGCTTCTAAGATCATCTCTGGTGCTGATGAAATCAACATCATCATCATCAGTGACTCCGGAGGTGATGGAAATACAGAATTGAAGTGGTGTTCTCATCCTGGTGTGGCATCTGTTAGCAGGAGCAAGAGCGTGCATAGCACTGATCTCATTTCCCCATCTGGAGTGAGGAGCTGGATGGCCACTTGGGAAGTGCTCAGCCCTAAAGCAGAGATGTCTCACGCTGCCTCTTAGAATCATAGGATCATTAAGGTTGGATAAGACCTCTAAGATCATGTAGTCTACCTACTGCCAATACTGTCCTCTAAACTATGTCTCTAAGTACCACATCTCCACAGTTCTTGAACACCTCCAGGGGCAGTGTCCCCATCACCTCCCTGGGCAGCCTGTGCCAGTGTCCAACCACTCTTTCAGAGAAGCTTTTCCTAACATCCAACCTTTTCTTCATGACCTCCTTCAGGCTGGCAAATTAAAAACATGGTATAGGACTGCCACTGTCAGAGAAAAACCCTAGGGCAGAGTGCTGGAACATGGGAACTGGGAGGGTTGGGAATATTTCACTACGCTTTTAGTGCTCAGAGGTTGTTGCCTGAGGGAGAGGGGGTTAGGAACGGCCTGATCAGAGTAGAAACATCTTCTGGAAAGCTGCAGAGAACCTCTGAACACAGGGTAAGTCTCATATAGGCACTTAGGTACTCTTTGCAAAGCAAACATCCTGGCACAGCGTTTCTAGGAAGCAGATCACTTACACAATGAGCTGGAAACAACCTGAGGATATAAATCTTCCCCCACTCGCTCAGATTTTCACTCACAAGGAATATATTTAGGTGTTATGTGGTATGACCCGAGCTTGCATCATACAACAGAGAGATGTGATAAGATAAGAGGGACCTAAAGTCTCAACCAAGGTAGATGGCAGGCGGGTTGCAGGAGGAACCTATGTGAGTCCTGCTGCAGACAGTCTGTTCCTTGGGCTCTGCCAACACAGTGCCCTGGGGTGCAGATGCCATCTGGCTTTGCACATGCCTCTTCTCAAGCCAGGCTTTCTGCAAACCTTGCTGGCAGATTGTTTGCTGCATCTCAGCTTGGGGCTGGGACTGCGTGAAGGTGGGGGGGTATGGGGAAAACAAGGCATGCCAGCCCTACCAGCTTATATTAATTCTAAAGATGAGAAAAAAATAATCCTGTGGGCTCAACATGGTGTGGACTCCTCACAAATCACTATATAGCAAGGCGAGCACGTGTTCCTGCAAAGGCACATCTGTGATTGCAGAGTTTCTGCCCATGGTTTGGTCAAATTTGTGATGGGCATGAAGATGAACTTCAGCTGTTCTTCCTCTTCTGATCTGTGGTTTGACTGTTTCATTTTGACTGTTTCAAGGCCAGGTTGGATGGAGCTCTGGGCAGATTGATCTGGTGTGTGGAAACCAGCCCATGGCAGGGCGTTCGATCTAGATGATCTTTAAGGTACCTTCCAACCCAAGCCATTCTATGATTCTATGATTGTTGTGTTGAGTCCACAAGTTCTTCCCATTGAAAGAACAGATCTGCAGGTGTTTGGTTATGAAGAAGAGAAAGATCAGCCTTGCCACCAATATTTCCCTTCCCTGAGCACCCAGCCCACCTGCAATGTGTACAGGCCAAGGCTTATTAGATGGGAGTCTGGTTACTGTTTTGTTTTTTTTTCCATTATTTCCCTCTTTATTCCCTTGATTTGTTTTTATTTTATTTTATTATATATACCATATATTCTAAGCCATAAGTAAACCTCAACCCTCCCACCCTTTCCTGTGCTTCAAGCCCTGGACAATGCTTCCTCCTATAGGCTGTTGTGTTAATTTTCAGTATCAAAGATTCAGTCTTGCTGGCATAGCACAAGCTACCATGGTCATAGCCTATATGACATCCTCTAGGTTGAAGAAAAGGAGAAATTTTCTGCAACTTTGAAAACAGTCTATCACAGCACAGTAGTGGGGTGGTTAGGGAGAAATAAGTAGTCATGAATGGAGCTCGGCTAAATGGTCGCTAAGGTGGTCTCAGAAATGGTTGAGCCCTGCTCTGTACTCCACAGGCTTTGGACTCAGGCTCAGGGGTGATGATAAGGCCTGGGATGGGATTCTTATCACATGGCACCCTGCTGGACCTTCAGCTCATGGCTTTGGGATCTGGGCAGGAGATGGGCAATGGCAACATTCACTCACCTCACCCAAGCCTCACCTCTGCTTTAATTCACTCATTTCCCATCCAAACATCACCTTACTGCCTTTAGCAAAATGCCACTTAAGAGATGTTTTACAAGTGGATTGAACCCATACCTAAATAAACCACAAAGTGATCTGCTGGAAATACGAAAGCTTTTGTTCCCTGGCATCTCCTGACTACCTGCCGTTACGTTTCCATAGAGAGCACGTTGACAGCAATGCCATGTTACTCCTAGAGCAGGTGACTCAGACTTTGCCCTCACCTCACCTGCTTGTGATGCTCATTTGTCAGCCCTGCCATGCTTCTCACTTAAATTATTATCAGAAACGATACCATGGCAATGCTAGGCAACCTGCACGCTAGGACTACTGGAAAAAGCCTCTGTAAATCATGATGATGTTGAACAATTTCCATCAGAAATATCAAAACATGGGTCAGTGACCTCCTTTGCCCTTGCAGAGAGTAAAGCAGTGCTTACAGACCACGAAACTTCCCAAAGATCATAGAGTCATAAAATCATTAAGGCTGGAAAGACTGGTAAGGTCACCCAGTCCAACCACCAACCCATGCCTGTGACACACTCGAGCACGTCACTCGTGTGACACACTTACCCTTTTCTTGAACACCTCCAGGGACAGTGACACTGCCACCTCCCTGGGCAGCCCATTCCAATGCCTCACCAAGACCTCATGGGCACTCTGCAGGACAGATGAGGGGGACTCAGGAGATGAACACCCCAACTTCCACCATCTCTCCTGCATCTGTAACAGGCTCCACAGCTCTGCACAGAAACAAATTTTTGTCCTTTTCTTATTCTTTCCCTCCTTCCTAGCATCGAAAGCACCTCTGAGGCAGAAATGAGTTCACACTGACGATATATAAGGGAGGTGGAGGGGATCATGCTTGATTGCCTCCCCCTCCAGAGGAATGCATCAGGAGCGGGGCCAAAAGCACAACAGCTGTTAAAGTCACAAAACTGTAGCCACGGAAGCATGAAAAAGTGCTGAATGGACATAAAATTGAATGCAGGAATTTAAAGAAGTTTACTGTAATTACCCTGTAGCACATCTGGCTGCAGCATATGGCTCTCCTCTCCATCACCGTTCTGTTAGTGGCCTAACTTCGGATGTACCCTTGGTCTGTGAACCTACCTCCTCTCCCTCAAAGTGATTTTACTTCCTTTGTAATAATTAATCTCTGCTATGGAGTAACTGTAACCTGAATTGACAGGCAAGGTCACTGTCCTCATTCTACACACCAAGACCCAATCACAGATGTGAGCGATTTCCCCAAGGTCACACCAGGAGAGGCACTGAGTGGGAAGGAAATGTCTTGCAGAGAGTGATGGAGAATTGAGAAGTGCTGCAGTTTGGTTCTGAGCAGAAGCCAAGGCGTGCTGGAGGCTTTCCATGACCAAATACAAGTTCTCCCCAGCCTGAATGTTTCAGTCCTTGATGTGAGTCAGGCTGGTAGGGACCCGGACCTGGTACTTCTGCAGGTGTGTGAGTCTTCTGCTATTGGACCCGCTATGTAAGGGTGGGAGATGCTGCTTTGGAGCAGTTATTCCATTTTGAGCCAAAGACAGCTTCACCAGGGAGACGTCCCTCAAAACTGCTCTTCTGATAATAAGAGATTTGATGTCCATGACTCAGTATTTCCATTTTCTTGGAGAAGTCCCAGACACCTCTCTCAGTGGCACAAGCAGAAAATGGACCAGGGCCACCACCTGAGCCCCAAGCCTCCCCTCCTCCCCTCCTCCCCTCCTCCTTTACCCTTCATTACCTCTCCTCTCATAAAGCTCATCCCTTGCTGCCAATAAAGCCTTGGCAATGCCGATGGCAGCAACTGGATTTAGAAACCAAGGACAGAGGAGCCGTCCTGCTGCAGAGTGACAGTTTATTGCCCTCTGGCACTGCACGGACCTACTGTCAGCAAGTGGCAAACCAGCTTCTGTCAAAGCTTGATGCCTGGCATCACATGCTGAAGGAAAACATTCTGGATGAAACACTGACTAATTATCATAAACGGTAAATGATAAAACTTACTTTCCCCTTAAGGAATGTTAAGGTAAGTGTTATCTTTAATTGCAGCCCCTGGACAGAGAGAGGGGTTGCTTTGCTGGGAAATGCGTTTGGTCTGTGGTTCTGGTGCCTTCTGTCATGCTGAGAGGGTCCAGAAGGCACACAGAATATTGACCTGCATGAGTCTGTAACTGCAGGAAAGCACTCAAAGCTGTCACGGACCCTAAAGGCCCAGCAGTGTGATGGAGCAAATATACTGGCCGTGTAGCCTCCTGGCACAGCATTGGCCCTATCCACCAGACTAAAAGCTCTGGAGAAGGCTGGGTGTGTGGTGCCCACTATGACCAGCAATCCAGAACAGGGACTGCATTGTTTGCACTGCCTGTCTGGTGTATATTGGGTTCCGCTGGTGTTGCATTAGAACCATGGAATCATAGAATATCCCAAGTTGGAAAGGGAGCCATAAGGACCATTGAGTCCAACGCCTGGCTGATGTTTCCTGCAGAAGAAAGCTGCTGCTTGTTGGATGAAGTGATATGTTAGCATCTCCCGAGGTAGAAGCTGTTTGGAGGAAAAGCAAACTGGGCTTTAAATCCTGCTGGTTGGTAATGGCACTTTGAAGGGGCGTTCCTGCCACAGGATCAATATGGATATTTTACTCTCACTTGCTGCAGGTTTTGCATATGCGAATTTAGTGCTGATGCAAAGACATTTTGTCTTCAGTTAAAAATGAGAAGTGCTGTGGATAGAGAGGAAAGTAACCCCTGCATCTCCTCCTGGGGACTTCCTTTTATGTCTCGCAGGTGATGTTAAGGACCTGGGAGTCTGTCCTCTAAGGTGGCCGCAGATGGGTTAATCCCACTGTGTTTGGTGCTGTTTCGGGTCACTGGGGCGGAGAGAAAAGCTCTCCTGTGAGCTGCACTACCAGCTCCCATTCTGCAGGATGCAGAGTTGAGTGCTCGGCTGCCTTGCAATCTCCATCCCATCTCGCTTTATTGTTCGCGTCGCCTTGAGGGGAAAAAAAAGTTGGTCCATAAACTCAAGATATTTGTCCTGCTGCCAGTAGTGATCCATAGCAGCGATGCAGTTCTCACTGTGCTGCAGATAAATCAGGAGGCTCCGAGGCCCAGGAGCTTTCCCAGCAGAGCTGGGCAGCACCCTCTAGTGGGATCTCGGCCGCGATCGGCTTTCTGCAAGTATCCCCTAAAAGCATAGAGAGGATGGGGTTGTGCAGCCTTTCCTCCTGCAAGATGCTCAAGGGTATGTTGAGATACTCAGGGCTGCTGGCACGGAAAGGGGAAGGTCCTTTTGGATTAGCAGGGGATGCTTGTGGAGACCCCAGTGTCCCCAGGGACCATGATACACGCACAGGATTTGTTCACCATGATTCCCAAAGTAGAATCTGAACCTTCCTGCTGAGGGCAAGCAGTGGTTAAACCCAACTCCTGCTGCTCTGCAGTGAATGCTCAGTAAGCTGCAGCCATCTCTTCACCTTCGTTTAACTGAATCTCATTTCCTTTCTCTTGGTGTGGTGAAGGGAAGGTTTTCCAGCTCTTGGAACAACCTCATACCTCAAGTGAGATGCAGCTGGAGCTGGAGCAGAGCACCCCGGGATGGCTCCAGGGCAGGCAAGGATGTAGGGAAGGCACTGGGACCCCAAGGAGAGCAGAGCTGCTTAGCAGGAAGAAGCAAAGCAGAAGCTATGCCAAAGCCAATGGAAGGCTGGATGAACCAAAAATTCTCCTGTGAGAATTTGCCATTAAGTGATATGGGGCAGAATACCTCCCTACTCCTCTCCATAACAGATCACTTCTTCTTTTGACCTGATTTATTTTCTCTATCAGCAACAAATGCTAGGTGCTGTCTTGATGCCACAGCTGTGATTTACTACGTTAGAGTGGTATGCATGTCGATGTGATCTCCCACATCAGATGCTGCCCGTGCCTGTCTGGCAGCCACTGATTCCTGCCCTCCCGGGTTATCTTTAAATAAACTCAGATTGATTTTTGTAAACTGTGGAGCCATTTGGTTGACCCAGATCCTAAGGCAGCGACATCCCCGGGGCGATTATATCTGGCCTGAAAAGACATAGCTTTGTGTTTTTTAATGCTTTGCCTCTTGGTTCACACACTGCCCTTTTGTTCCCAAGCTCCTTTCTGAGCATCGCTGCCGCATCGACAGAGAAATAACTTCTGGAGATTCTGTGGGATACAGAACAGAACAAATGGCCTCTCCTAAAATATTCCCTTCCTTTCATAAATCTTGATTATGCCTCTATATCCTTCCCAGACATACGAAGCAGCTCAGAATCCAGCTGAAATTGCTGTTCTTTTTTAATTTGTTGTTTCTTTCTTTAACTCCACATATGGTTCTTCTAGTTCTTCTGGGGTGAAGAGCACAGAACAAAGCCATCCCACACACACGGCATGTTTGCAAGGCCAGGCTCGACCTGATGCTACCATGACTGTGGGTCTCTCTGAAGCCCAGGTCTGAATCCAGTGGTTGGTGAGATGAACAGAAAGATGCAGAGAAACACTGAGTGCATAAATCTGAGAGCATCAGATGGAGCCAATGGGAGACCTTGCACTGTCCTCAGTTTGGGCCCTTGGAATAATGCTACATCTAAGAACTTTCTATAGCGTGGAGCCTGGGATAGGTCATTCCTCAGCCTTTCTATTTGTTTTTACCAGGCTCAGTAGAGAGGGATCACTCTCAGACCCCGGATGCATCTTAGCACCCGCTGGGCACAACGGTGAATGGAGAAGGGGGAAGGAAGAAACCAGCCTTAGTATTGGCCAAGCTCCAGCATGATGCCTAGATTTATCCTCATGTTCAGGAAGGCAAATAAAGAGCAAAAGACAAACAGGAACCTTGATTTACCAGCGAGATTAAGAGCACGCTGGCAGAGCGAGAACATCTTTATAAAAAATGAAAGAAGAGCAGGCGGGTGGAAGGAGCAGTGAAGATGAAGCTCCACGAGTTATCTGGGGCATGTAAGAAAACCATCAGCCCAGCAAAAATGTGAGAGGAGAGCACAGGAGGTGGAAACAGTGGGAAAAAACAAGGCGTTATGTTTTATTAATTATACCATTTTACATTTAAGCAGCGTCTCCTTACAAAGAAGATGGATAGTGACACACATGCCTGTGTGTACAATCTGACCACTAAATTCACCCTAAATCTGGCGAGGAGGAGGGACCAGAAGGCAGGTGACAAACTCGGGCCATGGAGAATGCCTTGTGCTAGTTCTTGTCCGTATATCCTAAAGACACCCTCAGGTTCTCACCATGCCCTGCAGCTGCAACCCCATGGCACAAGTCAGGCAACAAGAAAAGCTTGTCTAAATTCACCTGGGAGGCCCACGGTGTGTTAAGATTCAAAGTTCACCCTCCCATGTAGCAAGGCTGGTCGCATCTGGTGGATGACGAGATACTGATGAAAGAGCATCTTTGTTCCCTTGCAAGGGACCCGTTAGCTCATCTGTTCCTCCCATCTTCTCCCTCTCACTTCCAAACATTTAGAGAAGAAGGGCTGCTTAAATTTTGCAAAGTAGAGCATCACAAAGCTAAGAAAGCCCAGTTCTGCAGCTGCCTCTGCAAAGCAACAATCTGTCCCTTGATGTTGCAGAGAAAGAAGAGAAACTTCTACCTGTGGCTGCAGAAGACGTGGAAGAAATGAAGGATGTGAATCTCCCCAGATGCTTCAGATTTGGTTCTGGGTAAAGGAAAGCAAAAAGAAGTCATCAAGTAAATTGTCTCTTCAGCTTTCAGCTCTCATCTGAATCATAACTCAGTTCTTGTCCTTCATCATGCCATCAAGGACCATGTTGTAGCACACTGCTTCCAAGTGGGAAGGAGGACAGCAAGCCAGAACAGATGGGATTTGAGCCTGATGTGCATGAAACTCTTGCTATTCCTTTTGGGTTCCCAAACTTCTGAGCAAGATTGGTGTAGGAGAGAGGACAAAGCACATGAGAGAAGGAATGAAGGGCTTGGGAAAGCCAAAGCAGATGAGCTGATGGGGACTTAAGACTGTCTGGGATGCTATGTAAATATACTCCTACCCCAGGTCATATCCCCAGCCAGATCTCAACAGGGAGCCGGGAATCAGCAGAACTGCGATGTGGTACAGGTGATCCAGCCTGTCGGCCACTGAGTACTGCATAGCTTATTCCAATTTTATAGCATGAGCACCAATGGTGTTGTAAAGCACTGCCACTAGTGCACCTGTGTCTTATGGCACTGGTTTGGTTTTCTTCTGAGGATCATCCAATGGACCAGAGCAAGTCTTTTTGAGAAGTCACAGAATCATAGAATCACAGAATGGCTTAGGTTGGAAGGGACCATAAAGAGCATCAAGGTCCATGACCCAAACCACTGCTCAGGCTGCCCTGGATCCTACCTGTCATCATTTTGGGGGCAGTTGCAACAGCCACCCATTAAATGCCAAAGCGGTGCTGTGGGAATGCAGGTTGTCTAAGCACCAAAAATAAGATTTGACATCAAATGATGACTACAGATTCCTGCAGCAGAAAATTAAACAGCATAAATTCTCTTCCGTGCCCTGCAGCAGAAATGGATTTCTATTCCCTCTTTTTGGAGGAGAGAGAAAAGGAAACGGCTGCAGATTGCTTATTTGGTCTGGCAATCAGACACTCCAAATTGTGCATGGTTCTGAATCCTTGAGCCCGAATGTTAAAATAATCAAATTACTGCTGTATTTGGAATTGGCTGGAAAAATGAATGCAAGGCACACTGTATCTCTACTGTATTTCCCTTTTCCTTACTTGGACGTGCAATTTCCTAATTCCTCCTTGTGTGAAAGCTGTTTAAATACACCCTGCATTTTTATAAGTAATTCACTAGGATTAAGAGGCTGCAGCAATTGAGATTAATTGGCCATTTGCATCACTCTTACAGCTGCTTCATCCTGCTCGCAGATGCAAGCAGGGAAGTGCATGCCAGCAAGGCTTGGCGTTTTTGAGGTTTGTTTGCTTTTGCTTCCCCAGCCCTCAGAAAGCTTGCTGTATTCTCTGCTTAAAATACGGACTTTGATTCCTCAGTGTCTACATCAGCCATGAGACTCCAGGGAAATAATCCAGGGGAATGCACTGTCTGGGTGCTGGTGCCAGAGACTGCAGTGCTACAGAGCAGCTTTCTGCCTGGGCAGAGCAGTGAGCCTATGCTAATTCCTTCTTTCCTGCATTATTCCTGGAATTTTACTTTAGCTCCTTAAAACCCTCCCTATTCCTGGTGGAACTGGGGCTTGTATGCCTGTCTGCATCTGGGTGAGATAGTCTCCATTGTTGCATTCACGCATGGAAAGCTTCCCCCCCCACACCCCTGCTGCCTCTGCAGCATTCATGAATAATAACAGAGTTGTACACAGCTGGCTGGAGGAGAGACAATCCACCCTGCGAGCAGCAAGAGGCTAAGAAGGCTTGTCATGGATTTTTTTGTTTAATTTTATGGAAATACTATTTGTAGCAATAATACAAAATCATGAGTGGAAGCCCTGGCATAGCATCTTTACTGTCTCACAGTAAATGACGCTGTGGAAATGCAGTCCTGCTGCGTGGTGTGATCTTATTTTTCTCTCTTCTCTCTTTGCTCCATCTATTTTACCCTCCAGAGTGCACATAATGTCCTTGGAGCTCACAAATTAAGTAAGCTGTTTTAGCAAGGCACAAAACACAGCAGGAGTGTCACTACGGCCTTACTCAGTTGTGTTTGGCACACAGACATTCAGACACCTCAGAGTCTTACACAACCTCAGTTACCTCAGCAGCGTACAGTCCTGATGCCACATTACATGCCGGAGAAGGAGAAATGATCACAGGTCACAGTGGGCTCTGACTCGCAGCATCCCTGTCCCCATCAGCTCTTGGTAAATGAATAGTTCAATTAAGTCATTGCTTATTCCCAGTGAAGTGCTTTTTTATGCTGAGTTCTCCTGGGGGCAGAGAAGTATGGCATGGGTGTATGGCAGTTACACTGAAACACACAAGCTGGTGCAGAGGTTTGGAACAGAGCCTCTCAGTGGATGATCAGGATTGCTCAATGGGAGCACGGTATGTTTAAGTATGCCAAACTTGGGTCTGAAGATAAGTATTAAGACAAAATGCAGGTTATGCAGGAGATGGGTTGGTCTGCCCTCCTCCTAGCTAAGGCCACTCTGCAAACTTCAGATCATGTGGTGTCCAGGTGTTTCCTGCCACCAGGTGAAGGCCTTCATGTTGCCCATCAAAGGTGCCAATGGTTCAAGCCCCAGGTGCATCCAAAACAGATTGACACAGGGAATGAAGCAGTTCTTGAAGTCAAGGATGAAGGTCACGTGGGCCAGGACCAGATCATTCCTTTCTCAGGCTATGGCCATGGGGTACTCCAGGGATTAGGCAAACACTGATCTCTCTTTTCTAAAATACTTCCACCAAAAGAACACACCAGGTTCCCTCTGCAGCTGAGCACTACAGAAGATGGATGGAAGAACCAGCCTTTCTAAAGGGACCCTGAAAGTGGTCCTTCAGGTATCATTTGCTGCTCTACAGCTGGACCCTGGGACTGCTTCTCCATGTCTCTTTCCAGATCCTTATTCCTGGCTATGGATGCTCTCTGGATTATTGCTTTTGGCTCCTTGAGCACGGACCTTAGTTTTTTCCAGGCTAACACCTGCATCAATGCCTTCTCCAAATGCCGTCCCTCTCTTGGCTTCAACAGGACCTGATTTAGAATGAGAGACAATGGGTTTAAGTTGACCCAGGTGAGGATCAGGTTGGATGTTAGGAAAAATTTATTCTCAGAAGCAGTGGAGTCACCACCACTGGAGTTGTTAAAGAAAATGGCAGATATAGCACTGAGTGACATGGGTAGTGGGCATGGCGGTGATGGGTTGATGGCTGGACTCTATGATCTAAAAGGTCTTTTCCAACCTTAATGATTCTATGATTCTGTGAGTTACTTCATATTCAAGCACATCCCAAGGATGCAGCACAAGGCTTCCTTTATGCTTAAGGTTAAATCATGAATTTCAGTTATGTCCTGATCAATGAAGGCACGTTAGCAACGTGGCTGGTTCCTAAAACTCCTTCACATTTCTGAGGCCTTTTGTTGAAGGAGGAAGAATTAGGAGACAAAGAGCCGAACCACATTTATTCCTCATCTGGCACTTTGACTTAACAGAGAAGCAAAATGGAAATGGAGGGCCATTTTGTTTTGCTTTGCTTTTAGTCAAAAAGACTTCACCACCAGCTGCTCTGATGCTTTGCTTGCACCTGCTTTCTGCAGATCTTGACATTTGCATGAGTGATTTCCTGCCCTGACCTCAAGCTACCCACTCAAGGGCTTCACTCAGGTTTTTCAGGCTTCCTGTTTTTCTCTTCAAGCTTTCATTTTACCAGCAGTTTCCTGTTCTAAGACTCCTTTGCGACTGAAATCCCCCAGTTCATCCTCAGCAAGACGCGGCCGGTAAAGTCTTTGAACAATTTTCCTTTCACTAACCCTCTCCTCCCTTCTGCCAGCTGCCTGGATGGGCAATGTGAGCTTCAGTGCAAATCTCCCAGGTTTCACCAAGATGTTTAAATATTTCTGGTGCTCTGTAGGAAATGGGGGTTAAGTGGCTTGGCCAGAGAGCTATTCATTTACACTGGTGGAAAGGACTGTACTTTCCGCATCAGTGTGTCAGCCAGCAGTGAGCCCTCCGTTGCTTTGGCTTTCAATCAATTGCCTTCAGCTGCCACTCAAGTGCTATTATAAATGTATTAGTGAGCCTAAAAGCACCAGGGTTGGGTGTGGGAGCTGCCATCCCTGCCTCTGGAGGTCAATGGCATCAGAGAGGTTGGAAAATTGATGGGGATTGAGGAAACAAGAAAACCCCCATGAGGGATTGCATTCAAAGAGATACCGTGGCAGTGGAATTATTTTAGCAGCAAATTCTCTCTCTTTTATTTTATTTTATTTTATTTATTTATTTTGTCACAGCCACAGAAGAAAAGGGGTTTAATAATTGCGGATGTGATTTCAAGCTTGCTGACTCTGTGGCTGAGCTGAAATCCCCATCACTAAGGAAGGGAGTTATTGGAGGTTCCATTTGTTTCAGTTTGTCACCAAGCAACTCATAAATTTTGGTAGCAGTGAGTTGCTCTCACAGAACGTTCAAAGTGAGTTTTCTGAATATTCCTGTTTTCCTGCAGGCTGTCATTTATTCCTAATTTTTACTAATATATTTGCATTAAATGTAACTTTTTAGCCATAGCCACTGTGTTTATTTTCTCACCACTGATTCAAGGTCCATAATTAACTGCTGATTATTTCCCCGTGTTTATACAGGCGTGAATTGACATCTCCTCCCTGATAGTGTTGGATTTGACTTGGAGGGGAAAGAGTTTTAGGTCTGACAAAAATTACCAGTCCATGAATTGCTTTTAGCTATTATTCTGTTTGCCTGCCCACTGACAAGGTTCTGTGGCTCAAGATGCTATGATGACTTGGAACAAAGAAGGAGTTTTCTTTTTGAAGAATTATCTCTTGCATTTCCTTACGGAAATAGTTAGCAATCCAATGCACAGTATATCAGAGCTAATAGCTGTTGGCTGCTCTGGAACTTTGCAGTTCTATTTATTCTTAAATGCTGCTTTGACCGTCAGTTTTGACTCCTTAGTCCTTGGAAATGTTGATATATCCATGCTCCAAAGTGCTATACAGCTACTCCCAGAGCAGAGTAATTTGGATGGCTTCCTACCTCAGCAGGGCCATGTATGAGAGCAGCCAGCCCTAGAACATACCCTGGTCGGGATAGATTTATTCCTGATAAACACATATATAGCAGATGAGTAATAGGTCTTTGTGTCATTCACTCTTGTCAGTGAATGAATGTGTTGGGCAATGTTCTGGAGCATGGGGAAACATGAGCTTTATAGTCCTTTTTTCCAAAGTGAATTAAATGCATACCTTGCATTTAATGCATACCTCCCAAGTGATGGTTTGAATAGGGATACAGTTTCATTGTGTGCAGGATGCACAGCAGTGTCCTGCTTGCCCTAGGGCGAACTTCTCAAGTTTATAACATTACTTAACAGTCATGTTATCTGTAAAACAACAGAGATCCTTATCCAGGAAATCAGTGTAGAGGGAATGTATCTCACCAGTGTGCCAGGAGATGTGGCAATCAGTGGAATCAGCTCTCTGGCCTCTTTTTTTTCCCAGGAGGAACCACGAGCACAGTAGAGCCGTTGCCTGCACATCTCACCATGGCTTCTCTTTGGAGCTCACTGGAAAAAGAGGTGTTCAACCCACAGAACAAGAGGTTGCTGGAAGCTATTCACGTCTGGAAGACAGGGAAGAAGAAGAAGATGTCCATTCTCTGTATATTGGGTAAGTACCCCAGTGTGGTAAGAGACAGGCTGAGCTGCAAGACCAGGGAGGCTTCATGGAGCTCTCCCTCCATCAACAAAAGATTACTTTTATTACCATTTGAATAAAATCTGTTACTAGAGCTCAGCAACAAACATCTAACACATCTCCTGTGGTCTATGCATTTCTGGTTGTGTCACCACTCTACAGCACCTACAGAGTGGTTAGCATAGATTTTTTTTGCAGACCTGCAGGGAAGACAATTTCTTGCCCACGAGCTTGTAGATAGCACAGCCACCTACTATAGGATTCCTTTCTAACAACATTAGTCACAGTGTTTGGCCGAAACGACATGTTTCAATTCCTTCTGTAATCAATAGAGGGCAGGAGGAATATCTTCAAGAGATGATTCAGCCACACTACAAGCATCATCCAAAAACCATGTCTCCGTTCTGAAGATATCTAGATCAGATGGGAGATCTAAATCATAGCCAGGCTGAGGTACAGTGAATCCAACCCAGATAAACCAAGATATGATTGTGAGCTAATCTGTACTGGAACTGAATTTTTACGGGAACACACGTTTTCATCTTAGCACAGGTTTTACTCAAATAAGGCAGTGATTTTGGTCCCTGTTGTAGGGACTGCAACATGGAATGTAACTACTATAAATCCTATGGAATTAGGGTCCCATGTTCCTATCACCTCTGGATCTTGCTGAAATATTACTTATGTGTTACATATAGCACCATGGCTTCTAGAAATTATTGGGAATCTCTTGAGAGATTGAATTCAGAATACTCTGGCTTAGGCCCCAGAGAGAGCTTCCAGTTTGTAAAATGTTCAATGAAAAGCCTTGTAGCATATCTCCATACTGTGTTCATGGAAGCCAGAATGCACAGTGTCTGTCTGCCCACTCACACTGTGCAGTTGTGTACTGGGCTTATAATAACACTGTGAGGGTTTGTTCTTTGTTTTTTTTTCTGTCCCTCATTGCCAGTGGATGCCTTTAGGCCAACGCAGCCATTTCTGGCGAAGGTCAAGGTAGACCGAGGAGTGCAGTACAAGGTGGCATACAGGTGGCCTTTAGCAGAGCTGAAGCTCGTGGACGGCAAAAGTCTTGATCAGGTAAGAATGATTTTGTGATGAAGAACAGAACTGATCATAGGGGAGAGAAATGAGTATGAAACTAGAGAGACACATGCCAGGATCCATAGGGAGATTTAGGTCCTTTGTCATGCATTTGAATGTAGGAAAGAGCAGTGAGAGGTCCTCTTACCTAATCTAGGAGTGAACTAGCCTGAATGATACTAATTTGGGGGAAATAATAACCTCCATAGCAAGAAATTTCAAAGCCCTCTGCCTTCCCTCTCAACCATTTCTCAGAGTATGGTGAACTGAGGCCTCTGTCTGTGCATGGTTCCTCCATTCTGCTTTGGGATTTCTTGTTCTCCTCTCTCACAGAGATATACGTGCCAAGGAGTCTGAGGCTGAAATGATGTTCTCCCTCCTGAGTCATCCTCTCTTTTTGTTAGGAAAAATCAGGCTAGTTAAATCCTCAAGTAAGGTGAGCAACAAATTGTTGACCATTGCACTGACAGTTTCCAACCAAATCAATGGGAAAGTGCCCTGGAACTGTGATCTCAGGTGGGGCATCTCCTGAAGCTCTTTGCAGCAGCACCAAAGCTACAGAGACAGGCTGCAGTGCTTTTGCCAGATCTCCAGTATTTGCAGAACACGTCAGACTCATCTGTTGATTTATGTTGACAAAGGTTCTTGACAAACATTTGCATAGAGCGTTTAAAGATTAAGTGGAGACATCTACAGAAAGAAGTATTACAGAGAGCTGGAGTGTGTCTGAGTCTGTGCTTTTAGGGGGACATGAAGATTTTTGGAAAAGGAAGAGTGGACAAGATATTCTCTTTCTGCTGCTAGAGCTGGCAGTGTTCTTAAGGTTATTAAAATTAGTTTTTTTTTTATTTATGTGAATGTTCCAGGAGCCTTGGTGCACTGCCTGGGTTTTCGCAAGCATAGAAATAAATGAGAAAAAGAGCAGCTTTCCAGTTCTACATCCAGGGCAAATAAAGTACATCTGCACAGTATGTCTGAAAGGCAAATCACACATACAGGTTTGCAGGGCATCTTGATCCTGTGGTTAGAACTGACCTGATATTTTCAATGTCTTATATCTCCCTGTGCATGAGAAAATATACGCTGTCATCTGTCTAATGTACTTTGGCTGCTGCTGAGTGAGTTAGAAGATACCTCCCAGATTGTCAGTCCTTTCCCCTTTATGAGATAAATGGATTGCAACCCATTTTACAGCCTTTTTGTATTTTCCGTCACCTCCTACTGGGAGGCAAATCGACTTGTTTGTCTTGATGGCTAAAGCCTTCTTATGACTTAGATTCCTAGACTCCTGCCCACAGCATCCCATTTCCAGTTGTGCTGTGCCTGTCCTTTAGATCACATTGCTCTTTTCCTCTGCAGATGTAATTTTAGATTGCAGTCACCTCCCCTATAAACCTTCCTTTGAAAAGATGAGAGGCAAAGGACTTAAGTTGTGCCAGAGGAGGCTCACGTTGAATATTAGGGAAAATTTCTTCTCAGAAAGAGTGGTGGGCAGTGGAACAGGCTGCCCAGGGAGGTTGTGAAGTCAGTTTCCCTGGAGGTGACCCAGAAAAAGGTCCAAGTGGCACTGAAGGACATGGTGTAGAGCAGTCACAGGCATGGGTTGATGGTTGGACTAGGCAATCTTAGTGTATCTCTCCAATCTTAATGATTCTGTGGGCAGGCTAAGCAGACCAACCTCATTCTCCTCTTCGACGCTGACTACTCTACTCCATTCATCAGGACTGGAGCCCTCTTCTTTGACTCCTGTAGGCTGAATTCAACTTTCTTGAGCACTGGCAACCAGAATTGTCCCTGTCATTACTAGAATAGGATCTACAGCCAAGCTGAAGCTGCTGCACAAGTGCTCATGGCATGTTGGTATCTCTCATGGTCCCACTGTGGAGACCCCAGCAGGATCCCCAGTGCTGCAGCCCAGTGCTGAAATCAGCACAGACTTTGCACAGCGCATGGCTTGGCAGGTCCATAAACATGCAGATATGGATTTCCAGTCTGGCAGTACTGACCCCAGCCCATGGTTCTGATGCTCAGTGCACACAGTAGGGCTTGGTTGTCAGTCTGCTCCACTGTGCTGGGATCCCTGGCACCAGCAAAATCCTGACATTGCAAGTCCGGAGATGCTGAAATCTACAGCTCCCTTGACCAAAACAGTATTAATATTTATGAAGCGATTAACGGCTGTCTCCCTGCTTTAGTAGCTCCTCATAAGGCACGCTATAAACCATGCATGCTGTAAATCCCCCCCAGACATCACTGCTCTGCGTCGTTGCAGGGACTGCTGCAGAGCCTGCAGAGCATTGCAGGGTGCGATGTATTGCTGCAAGGTGTTTAGAAAGCAACTATTAAAGCATTGTGGGACTGTGTGAATCCTCACAGATTCTGCGCCTGTTATGATGTTTAGTATCAATAATTACAAGCATAGCTTCTGAGTTCTCCAGCAGATGGGATCAGGTTGTGCTGAGAGCTAATGAGACAGAGCAGGAAGGAGTTTCTTTCTGTGGGATGTTCCTAGTTCAGCAATCAGCCTTATTCTCTCTACACACATATATCATGTAGAGGCAAATAAAAACTACATCCATCAGGAATGCATATAGAGATATTGACCCTTACGTGGATGAAAACCACATGGAGAAATGCTAAGAAGGGTGTTCTTCCAGCAAGAAGTAAAAATGCTCCCATGGTCACTATGACATGGAAGGGTGTTGCTTTCTGACCATACATCTGGCCACTTAGTAAGGACAACATACAATTCAAAAGCTGGCCTTGAAGAGTTAGTCCTGCCCTTCCTGGAAGGACAGAAAGTCATTGGGAGATACCAGGTGATGTGTGCATGAACCATTAGGAAATCAGGGACAGTAGGTCCTTCAAGGGTTGTTAAACACAGTGCTGTGGGTACAACCTCTGGCTCAGTGAGTTGCTAGGTCATGGGCTGCTGGAGGTTGCCAGGCAATCCTGAAGGCAATATAATGCTGGACTTGGCCTTTGAATGCTTTTCTCCCAAGCATCTGCTGGTGGCCGCTGTCAAAATTCATCAGCGTTAATCCACCAAAACCTGCAGTAAGAGGTGAGAGATTTATGCCTTATGAAAATAAATCAATGTGCTGCAGCAGGATACCAGGGCTGGTTGAGTGCTTGGTCTGACCTATTCTGAGTGTCTTGGTACACTTTTCCAGGGTCAGAATTACTACGCATGATGTTATTTGCAGTGCTTTTATCACGTCTGTGATGATTTGCAAAGTGCCTAACCGTACAGTGGTGTAAGACCATCCAGTGGTAGATCCCATGATTCTATGATTCCATTTTTCCTCCTAGTGCACAAGGTGTTTTCACAACATTCAGTACAGTCATTAAGTGGAATATAACCTGTGTTAAGTGTACATGGTGAAGTAAATGGCATCTATTGATGAGGTAATTAATTATTTACCTCTAGGTGAACCCGGATTTTGACCTGCAATTTGATAAGATCTACAAGTGGACTGCTAGCAGCTTTGATGAGAAGAAAACCTTTATCAGATGCCTGTGGAAGCTGAACCACAGATTTCTCTCCAGTGCTATCACATTTGTGAATGTCCACTCCTGTTCAGTGGAAGGTAATTCATTTCCTTGTCACATTTAGAGTGCTGATTTTTGTGGGGCTTTTTTCCATCATCATCACTATATACTTCTATCATTGATCCTTGCATGCTTTTGACTTCTGGTGCTTTTGAAGGGCCTCTCAAAGATGTAAATGAAATACAGGCACAAACATCAATTTCAGTATACAATCCACAGCTATTGGTACAGTTGACAGAAATAAGCCTATTCATCCCTGAAATTTGTTTTGAATTTGTATAACGTCAACACATTCCTACACAGAGTCCTAGAGAGGTGAGCAAGGAAAAACCACAGCCAGAACTTAAATTAAATGTCAGATGTCCATTTTTTCCCTTAGGAAGATGGCTTTCCTTTATCTCATTCATGGGACTTTCCTTATTTTATGCTGTGATGTTATTCTAGCAGACTGAGACTGCTGGGTTCATGTCACTTGTAACACCAGATTGGACTCAGTGAGACCTCAGTAACAACAGGGATAATGAAATGGCAGAATGAGACAACTTTGGCCATATCCACATCTTCTCTTGTCCACACAGGGAGACAAAGGCCGCAGGAGGACAGGAGGGACACCGCAGAGACTGGGAACCAGGAGGAGCTCAGTGCATACCAGGAGATGACACCAAAGGAAGCCGCCGATGTCCTGAAGCTAATGGAGGAGTATGAGCCCCTTGTAAACAACTCCATAGCCTTTGCAGAGCAGCTAAGCAGGGATCTTCACGTGCTGGATGAGGTGAGGGACAAGGGCTGTGATTCAACAGAAAAAAAGGTGCCTAGCCTGAAAGAGCACTGGGTTAGGTCACTGGGTACTGACAACTCCTTCATTTGCTAGAAGCACTCAGCCCAAAAGTCATCTCGATGTCCCAGAAGGCATCTCACACAGGAGTCAGAAGGATGTCTGTGATGCACAGTGAACAAGTCACAGAGTCACAGAATGGCTTAGGTTGGAAGGGACCTCGAAGACCATCCAGTTCCACCCCTCTGTCATAGATAGGGCTACCATCCACTGGATCTGGGACCAGGGTCCCATCCAACCTGGCCTTAAGCACCTCCAGGGATGGGGTGCCCACAACTCTCTGGGCAGCAGTGCCAGGGCCTCACCGCCCTCTGAGTGAAGAACTTCCTCCTGGTTGAGGAAATATTCTAAAACACACTAGAAGCCACAAACTCTAAACTCAACCTCCTTCAGCTCCAAGAGTTGCTGTATTCCCAATTTGTGTCTCTGTATGACTTATGCTTGGAAACTTAAGTAGTTAATCTGGAAAATGGAACTCCTTATGTCTGTTCCTGCTTGCTCTCCTACAGGCACTTTGTGCCTCCGTTTCCCAGCTGTAAAATACACTGCGAGGGCAGCTAATAAAACTTTGTTAAGCTCTTTGAGATGAAAGGCACTGTTGAATACATTACTTTAATGCCCTCTAATGAATAAACATTGCTTATTTTTAATACAAATTAATTAATGAGATGTTTCTATTTCTAAAGCTTAATCTATGATATTGAGGGTAATTAATACCAGCAAGTTGGGCTAGCACATGCATATATTTAAACATTTTTTCCCCCACATCCCAGTGATAACACCTTGTGCTTCTCTTCCAATGCTAATCAGCCTCTGCTAGCCCAGCTCTTCTGGGGACTGCGAAACACTGTACCCACGTTCAGAGAGCTCTTATCGGCTTCGGGGGGAAGGAGAGCACAGCTGGGCATCTGGGAGGCCTGATTCTCACATTGGTATCCCTATGTACTCCCAGGATCCCAGCATGCATCTCCCAGTGATGTTTGCTGTTCAGCAGGAGCACGGTACCACTGCTCAAGTGGAGTTGCTCCACGGGCCCTTGTGCCAGCAATGCTATTGTGATGCTCTGCCACCTCCTACAGCTCCATTAAGCCGTAATGAGATAATCCAAAGGCAGAGTGGTGTCAGGATGGCAGGAGGGTTATGGATGGGATTGAGGAGCGTTAAATACATCCCTGGCGTGCGGCTAGAAGGCAGCAGTCTGGCAGCAGGACTGTTTGCTCCCTTGTAGATCCTTGCACACTGTTGTTGCTTTCTGAGCAGTATCACGGACCAGCAAGCCCCACTTCCAAGATCCAGGTGGAGGCTTCAGAATGGCTTACACACACTCCAGGAACACTTCTGTGATGCTCCAGCTCCTTGCATGTGCCAGCTCTAGACCTGGAGCTCACCTTTATCCCAGTAGCAACGCAATAGGAGTTTGAAGAAAAGAAGACCCTTGATACAGTGATTATAGATGCTCAACTGTTGTGCATGAAATCTGCTTTCAGACATATTCCTAACCCAGCACAAGGGTAGGCAACCTGATTCAGAAGGACAAGACTTTGCTTCTCTCCTTCCTAGCATTTTCCACCAGAAAGCTGAGTGTGGGGAGTACTCAGGATTGCAGATGTTTCTGTTGCTGGTCTTCATCTAATAAAAAAAACATCAGCTAATTGAAATATCTGAAAAGACAAACTCCTTTAAAAGTCTTATTGATGGAGAGAAAAACAGCAGACTCCCATGCTTGTGTCCTTGATATCCTGCATGGTACTTGGGCCTTGAAAATGACACAATTAACATTTGAAAGTGGTTCATGTGCTTAACAGCAACAATTAACACATGGTTACATCTCTACCGTTCATTGAGAGACTTCTGGAGGCAAACAGTGCCTTCAGATTCCGTATTAGAGACATACATGTGTACATGCATATATCCATCAGGGTATTTGGCTCTGACCTGGTGTTGACAGGAAACCCTCTTTTTCTCCTCTTCCCAGGCCAACCTGCGGGCCATTATCTCTTCTGAGAAGCAGGTGACACAGCTGATGAGCTCCATTGATGAGGCACTGGCAGAGGTGGCCAGAGTGGAGGAGACCTTGCAGGTCTATGATGTGCTTCTAGGAAGTGTGAAGCAGCAGATGGACCACATCCACCAGGAGAACTCCTTGCTGCATCACATCACATCTAATAAGGCAAAGCTGATGGATGAGATTCTTTTCCTCACGGTATGTGGGTTTGCAATGTCTTCTTGTTGAATCTATTACAGAAACTCTCCAAGAACCCCAAACACTCTGAAAACTGTAGCTATAGAACTTCTCTGGCCTAGAAATTAGGGACATTATCCTGATAATATGAGGACACCCACTCTGCTGGGATGGACTGCCCCAGCATTGGAGGTGTTCAAGGCCTGGCTAGATGGAGTCCTGGGCACCCTGATCTAGAGGATGGCAACCCTGTCCACAGCTGGGGATTGGAGCTAGATTGTCCTTAAGGTCTACTCCCATCCAAGACGTTCTATAATTCTATGATCCTACGACTTCAGGTAGGCTGTAGCAATTGTGGTGCACAGTGCTCCCACTGTGATCCAGTGCTTTTGAGGCTCCCTCAAAAGTCCTTTTCATGGGCAAGGTGAACCTAGCCCTTTGTAATGCCATATGAAAAGGCAAGTTACTTACAAAACTAATGTACTATAAATGCCGGAACTGGGATGGAATAGCACAGCTAGTCCTCACTTTCACCTCAATATTATTGACATTTTTATTTCTTAGTTGCTGCAGTTTTCTTAGTGTTTCCTTTCTCCCTCCTTGCGCTTTGCTGCCAATAGCGATACCAGAGGTGCCAGCCCTTTTGAAACCCATATTGAGACCCTTTTGATGGGAACAGAGCAGCAGGCTTCTTGATGGACAAATGCAGCTAGGCAGCTAAAGGCAGCACTTGGCTCTTTGAAGCCAACAGCTCTCCAGGAGGGATGGAAAGGATGACAAGCTGGATGTGCTTGCACCTGCTCTCTTCTGGCTTCTTTTCAGACCCACCTCGACCTTGGCAAGGAGCACTGCGAGGCCCTGAGCTGTGCAGATCTTTCCAGCCCCAGTGGAGTGGAAGCCTGTATTGCTGCAGCAGAGGCTTTATCTGCCTGCATGAACATCCAGATACAGTCTGGTAGGGCAAGGAAGAGATTTATGTCTGCAAAGAGCAGAGACATCAGCTTATCCCTGAGTGCTTTGCTTTTTCACCTGGTGAGAAGTGGGAGGGAGACTGGCTTAATTCCTACAGGAACCCAATCTGTGCTGCTATTGGCTGAGCTGGTGCACCCATGCTATACCAGCAGGTCTGCAGGCATCTACCGCTGGGCTCAGGCACTGGTCGGTCCAGTTAATATTAAATTTAAGGCAATCTCAATGGTAAGCTTTAGTATGGTTCCTCTGAATACCTCGGTGTAAGACATCATTGTGTTCTGTCTGTGTGCAACAGCTCAACTGCTCTGAGGTTTTGTAAAGAAACTGGTGGAAAGATTTAGAAATGTTGGTGTCTTGGGGTAACCCAGTAGTCCATACCTGAGCATGGAAAAATGATCATTCTTTGTAGCAATATCCACTGGGTTAGTGGTGGAAAGCTGTTAGGTACAGGACCTGGTCTGGGCATGAAACTCCATGCCTTTTTTTCTGAGGAGGCTGGGTTTTGTCCTTGACCATGCCCAGGCTGATCAACGATTTGCAATTCTGTTCTTAAATTTTAACTCCCTGCTTGTGTCTCTTTGTGTGGTACACAGCAAACCTTCCCTTTGTTGGCTTTTGCGTTGGGTGGTCGCATCCATCCCAGAACTTGAAGACCACTTTTATATATCAATGTGCTGAGTGGTGTTGGTCTGCAGCTGCAGCCCAGACCGCTCCATGCGACAACACCTCTTCTGTTTCACCTCAAGGTTATCGGAAGCTACAGGCCGTGGCTGAGCAGCTGATCATGTTTGAAACACTCAAGCAGAACTTCGAAAACCGTTTCATCGGTCACATTACGAACATCTTTGAGCGGCAGGTGGGCTTCACTCTTCACACAGAAGCTTAAAATGTGCTTCTCAAACATACCCAGAACTGACAATCCAAGAATTATGAAGCAATTATTTTCCAGAGCTTTTCAAGGTTGTTCTACTCAATACTTTCTGCCATTCCCGTTGCTTTAGGGCAGTGCTCAGATTCCTGCTCTCACACAGCCCGTGGACAAGCTGTCTGCACCAAGCCATGGACTCCAGCACGAGGAGCTGATGCCCTACACTCCGCTCATGGCCTGGCTGAAGAATGCCAACCCAATGCTGTTCTGTGACCTCCCCAAGGTATGGCTGTGATACTGATAAAATACTGCAAACCAGTAACAAATCAATCAAATGGGTTCGACTCATGGTGGGAGCTTGGTTTCTCCAAACCCATCCTGCCTGTGCAACTGGCACTTCTGGGGAAGAATCCAGCCAGTTTGTCCACTTGATTCTAAGTACACTTGTGCTTAACAGAAAGTAGTCCCATATGGACTTGGCAATAGATACTGTATTTAAGAAAAATGTTTGAAATTCCAAAATTTAGCCTTTTTTCTTGTCGTCTGACGTTCCTCTATTGAATGAGCATGATAGAAATGAAATGAATGTAGCACACCCTGTATTTTGTTCAACAGTACTTTATTCGTAGAGTTCTGGGAAGTCCTTCAAGTCCTTGGCATCTTCTGTTAATATGGACTTTGTTAAGTGAATGAGAGGGTTCTTTGTACATCACTGAGGTTTGGTTTTCATTTTTCATGCTGGCTCTTGCTTTTCCAAATGCCTTACACACTGAGATCAGCCGGCCTGTTTCAGTTTCCATCTGCTGACTTTTGCTTTAGAAAACATCTGAAGAAAAAGCTCTGAAATGGGAGCTGTTCTGAAAATCCATGCGTCTCTTTTGTCTTTCCAGGTCTATGCCCAGAACCTCAGCAGACTATATGACAGGGAAATCAAAGCCTTTTTTGAACAGGCCAAAATCCTCTTGGTAGAAAGAAGAAAGGGAAGTAAGTGATTTTCAAATATGTTCTTTGTGCTGCTAAGTAGTGATTTATTTGCAATCGTCCCCCATCATGGGTGTTCCTGTGCCATGAATTTACTTTCTCCTCTATGGGTCTGCAGCTGGCAGGATGCAACAAAGCTGGCTCTGGTTTGCACCAGGCAGCCTTTATGTGAACGGTGGCCCTATGTATTATTCAGCATCACTTAGCCGCTTCCCAGGGCTGTAGCTTCTGTGTATCTTTCCTTTTCAGGGCTCATAAATGATGTGTGAGTGGTTGAGATATGCCACCACAGAATCATAGAATCTCTTGGGTTGAAAGGGACCTCAAAGATCATCCAGTTCCAACCCCCTGCCGAGAATGTCTAACGTCCTGAGAAGTCATTAGCAAGGGGAGTGTAGGAGTGCCCAGCTAATGCCTGGTCTATATTTCATGCAAGCAGAGTTGCTCAGACACTTTTCCCTGCAAAGAGATGGCACCAAGCCTGTCCCTGAAGACACGAATGTATTCATAGCAATATTATTGAGAACAAAATGATTTCACAGTGAGCCAACTGTGGGGCTGTGTAGTCCCAAGGTGATCATTTCAACAGAAATGCTTGCATTTGACTCAAAATATTCCAGTCAGGTTTTTCTGAAGATAAAAAGAGAAACTGATCTCTCTCCTCTGGAAGTTTTTGATTGCACAGAAATCACATTTTCCTTCAGAAAAACAAAGCACTGTAATGGAAAGTTCCATGCCAGTTTGGCCCAGCTTGAATGTCAAAACCCACTTTGCATGCTATGTTTAGTCCATCAGAGCACTTGCCTGTCGTCTTCCAGCTCTACACCTACTCCATCACTTGTCTCCAGGCCCCAGGGGACATACCATGCACATTGGCTAGAGCTGGAGGTCAGAGCCTGGGGAAGGAAAGAGAGCCGCTGGCTGAAGGAGCCAGCCAAGGGCTCTGTCTCCCTGCAGTGGTATGACCAACTGCAGTCCTCCCAGGGTGACGTCAACACACTGAGGTGACAAGGAACTTCTCCCAGGCTTGATGCTGCATTCCTGTGGCTTGAAGCACTCGGCATTGCTCTGTTCTGCACTGCGAACAGTAGCTTCCATTTGGCAATAGTGGACCCAGCTGCTAGTTCTGATCATCCCCCTCCTGTGCCCCAGTACATCCCCAGTGCCTCCCAGACCGGGCTGCAATGTCCAGATGCCAGGCAGTGGTAAAAATAGGAGGTTGTGGTAAGGTGGAGGTTGGCCTCTTCTTCCAGGAAACTGATAGAAAGAGAGTTCATGGCTTTAAGTTGCCAGGAGAGGTTCAGGCTGGATATTAGGGAAAACTTCTCCTCAGACAGGGTGGTGAGGCAGTGGCACAGGCTGCCCAAGGAGGTGGAGGAGTCACTGTCCCTGAAGGTGTTAGAGAAGAGGGTTGATGTATCACTGAGGGACATGATCAGTGGGCATGTGGCGATGGGTTGATGGCTGGACAAGATGTTCTTAGAGATCTTTTCCAATCTTAACGATTCTAGGATTGTCTCACATGCTCAGATACTTACTTAAGTAAAGTTTTCCATTTTGACATCTTGCAAGAAACAGAGAAAATGAATACCTAAAGGAAAACTTTTTGCAGCCACTGGAAACCTATTTTTCCGTGCCAATCTATGAAGCCAAGAGAGAGACAACTATCACTAGACTGAAGATAAACAATCCACACACAACCTCTCCACAAAAGACCCCAACCAACCAAATGCAAAAAAAGATCAAGAACTCTCCAGCAGAAAAAGAATAACATGATAAAAAGCATTAAAACACAAGATGTATGGTGAAAGTCAATAGGACATTACTATTCCCCTTGTAATTTAAAAGCAAGATAACAGGCAATAAAATCAAAGGGACAGCCTGCAAACTGCTGGTGGAAAATAATTGGTGTGCAACGCTGTTAACCTGCTGTACTTATTGCTGTGAACTGTCACTGATGCTGGAGGACGTAGGAAAGCCTATAGCCAGAAGATAACAGGAAAATAAAATGAGTCTGTAGTAATCATCCCAGGATAACTCTGAGATATGGATTTTTTGAAAAAGAAGAGCATTTCATAAGAGCTGTAGAGGAAAACAATTTTGCAACAGGTCTGTTGCATTCTACTCTGTCATCCTGATCGTCCCTCCAGGAAGCCTGGCAGGTGGGCTATGGACTCATACAATGGCTGGTGTTGGAGGGGCCTTAAAGATCATCTAGCTCCAAGACCCTGCCATGGGCAGGGCTACCAACCCATCAGTCTGAAAGAAAATAACTGAAAGAAGATAACCTTCCTATCACACCCTGCACTCCTCAACGCATGGGCACAGTGTTTCCTGGGGAAATGTGCTCTTTTTTTGCTTAAAAATAGGAATTCCTGATAAGAGACACTGAATATATAGGCAGCAAGCAGCCCAGGGAATTGGTAGTGGGAAAGTGAACTGCTCTGTGGTTTGTAAGATAATGTGGCCAAGCCCTACTTCCTGAAGAAGGGTGACTGCTTTCATTTAAATAGAAGCAAATAACCAAGATTATATACAGGATAGAGAGGCCCTGGTGCCTATCTACAAAGTGATTAATGGGCTCTGAGAAAGGGACTTCAATCCTATTGGGAAGTAGAAAAAAATCAACTCCCTTTTGTCTCCTAGGCATTAAATGGGGAATACTGCAGGTGCAAAGATGGCCTGGCTATTAAGAAGGCCCTTTATGAAGCCAGATTTGTTAAAAAGAATGATAGCAGAGGGCATGTGTTGCAGCCTGCCTAATAACCTTTTGTGAATGTGAAATCAGTTATCTGCTTTCAGTACTTTGACCTCTTCTACTAGCTCCATAAAGCAGGAGTTATTAAAGTACCAGGACAAACTCCAGTGTCTGAAACCCACTGAAACAAGGGACAGCCATGTGGATGTCTACAACCCTGTTACTGCATAGTTTTATATATACATATATATATGTGCATATACATATGTGTGTGTATGTGTGCATATATTCCAAAGGTAATGCTGCATCTGCCTGCTTGGTGGTGTTGCTAATGTCAGGCTTCAGGATTCTCAGTTTTCAATCCAAATTGGCTTGCTCTAGCTCTCACTGTCTCTTTCTGCTCATCTCTAGGGTTGTTTCCCTGCCTTGTAAGGGAATATCTGTGTTGATCACTTCTAAATATACCACCTGATGATTTGCGGTCTTGTTTTGGTATTTGGAGGGAATTTAGAAGGCAAACCCCAAGCTCTTTATAATTAATTGTGAGTCACTAATTAAATCTTCTCAATTCCCCACTCCCTTTTCCACACTGAAGCTCACAGGCTAGTAAATCTCTTTCCTATTTGCTGTGGGAAGATATTTTTTTCCTGGTTTTGCCATTTCCCTGCGAGTGAAATGATCACCTCCCATTGCGTAAGGGTAGGAAAAGGATTATGAAGCAGCTCATTAATTTTCCCCATGGTTTTTGCAAGGCTGAGGTGATGAGCAGTCGTATCATCTCTCATCATTTCTCACCGTGTAGGACATCTGACAAATCCTTTCCAAAGGTAAAAGCCCCGCAGGTATTGGCTCAAATAAGGATATTTCAGATATTACAGAAAATCAAGAGCTGGCCTGAGTTACCCAGGACCTCTGGGGACAGTGGAATGAAACCAACTTTTAGAATTAATTAGAAAATACTCAGGACGTTTTGCTATTCATTTCCTTCATTGAATTTAATTATGGTTTTGATGCACACTTCAAAGAAATCTTTCAACTTCTCAACTTAGACCAGGCAGCCAAAGAAAATGCTCTGATAAAAACTGGTAGTGTTTGAAATGCGTATTAATTTCCAGATGAACATTCGTGACTGTAAAAAGCAACTTGCTGGAAAAGCCAAATGTCCTCTTCAGGGATATTTTATGACCGGCAATTTACAATCAAAATAAGAAACAAACATTTCTCCTGATACTCCTGCAGGCTTTTCTGCCAATTTATGCTGTTATTTCCCAGGATTTTTCACTCTCTGGGCCTCAAGAGTTGGTAGTAAACCCTTCATAGCAAAAGGGAGGTGTTCACAGGGAAGCAAGAAGAAAGCAATGAAAGAGAAACAGATGAGAAGGTAGATTTTAAAAAAGGAAAAAGAAGAACAAAACTGCATATCTTAATCTGACAGAAATTTGATAGGAAAAGACCAAATTACACAAAAGATCAGGATTAAAAAAACACATTTCAGTACATTAAAGTGATCAGAAGCACTGAGATGTCCAACCAGCCACCAACACTCTGCACCTGTTGCAGGTCTCCAGGAAGGCTTGGAGAAGCCAACAGGGATGGGGAGTAGACAGCACCCGCGATGGAGCCTCCCAGTGAGCAGAGAATGTCAGGAGGACACACCAAACAAAGGCAATGTCATCAAGGTAAGGAGGTGAGCTTTTCTAAATGGTTCACGTGTCCCACGGGGACTGTGCCCGGTGCTGCAGCCCATACCCAGGGAGTTGAGGGAGACACTGTTCCTGGAGGTGTTAAAGAAATGCAGAGATGTGGCACTGAGGGACATAGGCTAATGGGCAATACTGCTCGTAGGCGGATGATTGGACTAGATGATCTTAGAGATCTTTTCTAACCTTAATGATTCAATGATCCCAGGGTCCTTCCTCCAGCACTGTGCACCTGGAGCTGAAGCAGAGATGTTCTGCACCACTGACATCTCTCCATGCAGTGGCTTAGATGCCACTTCAGGTGGACATGGACATCTGTCTCAGTGTCCAATTTGTTGGAAGGGATTTCTAACATGCCCGATGGTTCCTAAGCAGATCTTGGAGCAGGTGCTGAGAGAGCTGCGACCCCTTTGCATCGCAGAGCAGCTGTTCATTGAAAAATTCTTCCAGCTGAGCCAGAACTCTACAGAGCCGCAGGTGCTGGAGGTAAGCTATGTCCTCACCAGTCCCACCAACCAGTCCTCCCTGCAGGTTGATACAAGCCCCAGCAGGCACAATGGGATGGCTCTTCCCTTGTTAAAGGTCAGCATACCTGAGCAATCCTGTGCCCCCGTCCTCTAGCAGCAGCCAGTGGCATCAGGATTCAGTAGATCAAGATCTCCTGAGGATGAAGGAGAATTGAATTTAATCCATGGCTTCAGCAAAATCGTAGCATAGCAGCACTTTTGCTGAAATGAAACCCAGATCTCAAGCTTTTGTCTGGGGGAAGAGGATAAAATCATTTCTTCTTTCTCATTCTTCGTTTCAGGAAGAAGGAAGCACTGCATCTCCAGAGGATCCCGCTTGTGCCAAGCCTCCAAGCCAGTACGTGGGTGATGAGATTCATTGCTCTGGTGTGGGCATGGGACAGGGACTGCTCAACAGTGGATAGATGGATTTTTGTGTTGTCATTGTTGGCCATTCTGTTTTCAACAGAGTGGTCTCAGGTTCACACCCTGGACAGCAATAACCAGAAAGCAACATAGTTGGACATGCAGAAAGACTGAGGTCTTCTTCACAGGGCGGTGGCACTGCATCAGGGTGGGTCAGGAAAGTGAGGATTCATGGGAAAGCTCTACATTTTAATCAGTTTTAGTTCCTTATTAGCAAGGTTGTAAACTGAAAACATACTATGAAACCAATCTTTGAAAAAATGTCAGCATAGAAACACTGAAACTCTTCCTTTGAACATAAAAAGGGGACATTTCTATGTCCTCCCCCAGGCAGAGATGTGGAAGAGATGAAGGATGACCAAAGCATAAACATGCTGTGATACAGAAGGCTGCATTTTTCTCTTCTTTAGCTTTGCCCGTTTCTTTCCAGCTGGCCACAGTGCCAATGCTCCTCCCTGTTTAATTGCATACTTTTTCTTCTTAAGACCAGAGGAACAGACAGCGCAGCTGCTGAGTGAGATCTTCAGTTCTCTGGACCCAGAGCTGAGATGCTTTCTAGATGTCTGCAGCAAGGCCCACCCATTCAGCTGCCTGCAGATCCTGGTTACCCTGAATGACTGCATCTTTGAGATGTGGGGGAAGACCTCAGCTCTCCCCTCATCCTTCCTCAACACTGTTCTGGGCAACATGCTGCTCCTGGCCAAGAGCAGCTTCAACAAATGCATTGTAAGTCAGTTACATAGAAATGAGTGAGGTTTGACCTACTCCATGATCTTCTGAACTTCTGACAAGAGCTCTTCTGAAGGCAGTGCTGGTTTATAGCAAACAGGGTTCTGGCTCTGTGGTTTTGGGTGAACTTAGCCCCTCATCAGTTGTTTGAGAGAGGTGGGGTACCATGAACCAAAAAGACACGTGTCTCCTCTTATCAGGGTGAGGAAACAGAAGGGGTTTTCCCAATATACAGCTCTTGGAAGGCTATCGTAATACAGGCAGCATGTCAAATTGTTCTTTCTTACTGGCACAGCCAGACCTGCTTAAGGGACAAGCACTAGGGAGGAGAATGTACAATGATCAAGAACCATCAGAATTGGCTGAGAAACCTGGGTTTGAGTATACTGAGGTCAAGGGAGGACATGTTGACATCAAGGGCATTTCTGCCAGGAGCTGGAGCAGCAAGTCTGCTCCTAAACCATTCTGTGAAGTGCCAAAAATAGCAAGGAACCATATAGCCTAAGAGACTGAGTATACCAGCCCCAGGAAATCAAGGAGTGTCTTCCTATAGACATTCATGAAGACAGACTGTTGCTTCAAGCCCAGATTTGTAAACAGAGAAAGCAGTAGACAACTGACTGCTTTGCTTGTTTTCTGGCCTGCATCTTAGCCTGCTGTAGGATGAGCATGTCAGACCTGAGCATGTGGTGTTCTGTGTATTGCTGCCAGGGGACTTTGTGCAAAGAGATTGAGGAAGCAAAGGTGCCCAGCAAGCTGAAGGTTGGGATCCTGCCCTCTGTGAGCCGCTTTGAGGAGTTTGTGAATTTCTCGGAGGCAGTGTTCAGGACGGCTCAGCGCAGAGCGGAGCTGGACAAGGCACACCTCAGATTGGCTGACAGCGTCTTCAACAGCAGTGAGTACAAAGATTGGTAGCAACAATAAAGATGCAGCCTTAGGAGTCACCAGCCAGCAGCTGAGCCAACAGAGCAGGGTACATGCAGACGATGTGCATGGGCCAGTGCTTCTGTATCTCTCATCCCTCCTGACCCGTCCTACAGGGTCTTCTCTTCACACCCAATGTGTCCCTTTTTTTAAGTCAATAGCCTGTCCTCAGCAAACCTGAAGGTGAACACTGATATGGTCATGATGGAAAATTTCCACCACGTTCACTGCTTCCTGTGCCAAAAGAAGATCCAGTGCCTGGAGGGCAAGAAGAGAGAAGCCAAGCAAAGGTACAGTGAGCACATGGAGAAATATGTCATCGGGTCCCTGGGCCAGCCACTGGAGAAACTCAATGTGAGTATAGAATAAACTGACCCTTGCCCAAATCTTAAAGGGTCACTGCACCTCCAAAAGTTATGAATCCACTGAGAAGGGTCCAAAGGAGAGAAATAGCCAAAGAAAATCTAGAAAACATGGCTTAGGATGGAATGGAGGTTGTTTGCAACAGAGATTAGTAAGGGGTTAAAAAATAAATTTTAAGATATATATTGTGAGATTAAGGGAGCAACTCATCTATGACCACAATAAACAGTACAAGATGTCATGAGCTGAAATTCCCATGCCTCCTCTGACCACTCACTGCTGATTCTTATGGTACAGCTCAGTGCCAGCTTCCCTTGGAAGAACAAGGGACCGGCTGAGGCTGAGACCTCTGAAGCCCCCCTGCAACTCATGGCCTCGGTGCAAGGCCCTGTTGTGCTCCTACTCTGGGTTGCGTGCCTATGTCTGGCAGATGCTAGTTTCTTTTTTACACGGCTGCCTGGACCAATAAGTCTAGCCCAGCTTCATGCTTCCTGAATGGCTGCTTTGTTAACTGAGCTAAAAGCATCTAGCTTTGCTAACTCAGGCATCCCCCTTCCTCTGAGACAGCAGCTGCTCCCAAGACCCATCCTTGCTCTGCTCCTCCTCGACCTGCTCACCGACCTAAAACATCTCCGTTTGAATTATTTATAGGGCCTGTTCCTTTCTATTTGTTTCCAGTCTTTGCTGTCAAACACCTTGTAGGTTTGACTGAATGATCTGTTTGGCATCTCGTGCTACGTTCAGCAGTGAAATGTCGATAGCTTCAAATCCTTCCTCTCTGAGGGAAAGTACGATTTTGTTGCTCAAACACGTGAGGGTGCTTTGTGCACTGCTCAGACACTCAGCATAGCTCTCTCTTACAGCCTACATAGCTCATCAGGCTTGAGCTTGATTCACTAACACTGAGAGATACTGCAAAGACACCTATGTAATCTAGGATCATACGCCTGCTTGTGAAAAGAATTCACGTTCAGGAATATTTCTCCCTGAAAATCCTTATGGTTT
Source organism: Gallus gallus (assembly GCF_016699485.2). NCBI lineage: Eukaryota > Metazoa > Chordata > Aves > Galliformes > Phasianidae > Gallus > Gallus gallus. Next base: position 11,305,488 of record NC_052535.1, on the reverse strand, counting down.
AACGCATTTCTCCACTACAAACTGCAGCAGAAATACTTGAGACAGCATGCAGCTTATTGAGCGTATTATAGATTAAAGGAAGAGTTGATAGTACTCTTTTTAGCTTTCATTTGGCCAGATTTGAAATCTTGCATCTAGCTGTGGGGCCCAAGAAGGTAATTGAGAAGACACAATCAGGTCCATGAGGTGTATAGCAGAATGGTGAGAAAACAAATTTCAGGAAAAAAATGAAAGGTTCCAGCTAGATAGGAAAAAACAAACAAACAACAAACACAATGAGGATAATAAAGCACTGAAAAAGTCTGTCCAGGGAGGATTAACAGCCTATTCTCGAAGATTCTTAAAATCCAACTTGAGAAATGCTCAAGACATCCTGGTCTGAAGGCAGTGGTGATCCTGCTTTCAGCAGAGGGTTGAACTAGAGACCTCCTGAGGTCCCAGTGGATTCCATATTGACAAAAGCACAGGTAGAAAAACCTGTAATTGCACTGAGAAAGCTGAGATTTTGTGGAGCTCCACTGCTCCTGGAAACTAGCTGAGGTCTGTATTCTTTTGGGTTGGCATAGCCCTGATCTCTTAGAAGCAGCAGCCATGCCTCTGGTTGGATATACTACCCTTTTGAAACATCTCCCTCTGCAGCAGCCTTTCCTGCTTACAATATAGACTGGAAGAACTGAGAAATCTGGAGTTTGCTTTACACTTTAGCAGATGTTCAGATCCCTACCCCATTCATCTCAAAACCTTTCTAGTGAGCAAAGCTGTATGAAGCCCTGAGGAGCACAAGTGATTTTTCAGCAATCCCATTACTCCACGGGAATGTAACCCCTAGGGATCCTACATGCTAAGCAGGGAGGAGAGGTAGAACTGATGAAATTCCCTAAAGCTTTCCCAACAAGACAAGCAATCTCTTCATTTCCACTCAGTCATAGAAAGGGAACTGAGGAGAGCATCCAGGCTTCAGCCCTGACACAGGAGCCCACCTTAGGGCAGCTCATCAGCGGATGACTCCTTGTATTTCCAGCACTTCTTCGAAGGGGTGAAAGCCCGTGTCGCTCAGGGGGTGAAAGAAGAGGAGATCAGTTTCCAGCTGGCCTACAGCAAGCAAGAGCTGAGGAAAGTCATTGAAAGATACCCTGGCAAGGAAGTCAAAAGAGCTCTTGAGACCCTCTACAGAAAAATCCACAAGTACCTTTCCCCAGAGGAAAACCTTTTCCCGGTAACTGCAGTGCGATCTGTGTATGATGTTACGACCTTTTGGGGGGGAATTCAGGGCTACAAAGCAGTGTTTTCTGGTGATGCCTTAGTGCCTTACTACTGCCGTGCCCTGCCTTAGTGTGGCAGAGCATGCATGGCTTACCTTTCTGCCTTCATATATAGCTATTGTAGGCTGATGTTCTGTTTTTCCCTAGGTTGTGTGGCATGCTATGGAGCAGGAGCTGCTACGTCAGTACCAAGAATTTGAGGATCTGATCCAACGCTGCTATGTGGGGTCAGGGATCACTATGGAATTCACTATGGAGGATTTGCTGAGCTACTTCAACTCCATCACTCTGTCCAGCACGTAGAGGCAGATGTTTATGGAGAACAGCTCAGGAATCCTCTGCAGCTGCACCTTTAGAAAGCTAAACCCAAATGTAAAACCCTTCCCAGGCTGGAATTTGATATATTGAGCTCCGCCTCAGAAATCATTGTTCATCTAATGAGAAAAAACTCCCTAGCCTCAAATTTCCACCAAAGCTAGTGCCCCTGCTGTGCCCCTTCAACAGACTACTGCCCAGTGCCACATATAGCTGAACACTGAAAGCCATCTTCTCTCCAGGAATTCTCTCCTTTCTATTCACCCTCAGATTTTACAGTGAACCCGTGCTGAAGCACGAGGATTGCAATGCACCAAGCTACCCCTGTGTATGCAGTGTTGTTATATCCACGTCAGAACATGCACTATTGCTCTACCACTGGGAGTGCAGAAAATGCTGTTTTAGTTTCTCAGGGAAACTGGTTTGTCAACAAATGTCTTCTTCCAACCCCATTTCATTTTGAAACCTCCTCTTAGAATGTTACAGTTTTTATGTTATATTTTTGTTTTTTAAAAAATATGGCATTTACATAATTCTTGCATCCTATGTTGATGACCTGGAGGCCAACATAATATCCATAGTATCCAAACATAAGGATAGCCTTATCTCTAAAAAACTGAAGACCTTGAACTGCTTGGTTCAATGCAAAGTGTCAATCAAAGCAAATAAAAGCACTGATCACACTATTTGGATGGTCTGATTTCAAAGAACCCCTAAAACATCATAAAAAGTAGGGATCATTTTCCAGCCCAAGTGTCAGTCTCCTTTTCCATGCAGTCTTCCCCAGTGAAGCCAACCCCTCTCCCTCCCCTAAGTAGGATGACCTTGTCCATACCTCTTCTTACAAATAGGCTTTGGACTTGTTGCCCTGTAAATCAGACCATCTGATGTAGTTCTAATGAACCTGGATGCATACCATTATCATGCAGGTCCATAGTAGCACAGGGTCAAGATCCAGGACAACAAGGCCCATAGCCATGCAGAGGCACATCAGGGCCTGTAGTAGAGACCAATAACACTATGTTATCACTCAAAAAGAGTCTAAAGGCCCAGAGCTGAGCTTTCATTGGCTCCTGGGCCCAAAGATGTGGGTGGAAGTCCCAGGACAGTTAAAAGCTATTAGTGCCCTCAAAGGCTGGCCTGGCCTCAATGTCAATATTACCAGCACCTGTAAGAATTGCTTTAATTAAAAAAATAGGATTTTTCACTTGACAGTGAGGGTTGGTAAGTCCATCTACATATGTTTGTCTCTCTGTCTGCCAGCCAGTCCCACTATGTAACTGTTGAAACTCTTGATCATGCCACCTGGAGCAGACAGCAGAGCAGAAATTGCAGAGATACTTAGGTCTTACAGGCTTCAGACCTTTCAAAACTCCATTCTATTTTTGGCTGATTCATTTTTTGTAGATTTCTAACTCTGCCTCTGGCCATAGAGGTCCCCTTTGGACAAGTCTGCTTGCACAAAGATGTGTCCAGAAATGTGTCCAAAGCTGTGCACCTCACCCTCAGGCTCCTTTGCTATTGTTTGTTGCTATACGCTGGCTGTTAGCTTGACACCTTTAGCTCAGAGATTCCTTTAACAGCTGGGAGCACCTGGGAGCTTGCAGTGCTCCCAGAGAAAGCAAATGTCTCACAGGGTGGTAAGACCTTAGCACACTGCATGACATAAAATAATCCTGGAGGCAAAGAGTTAAAGAGCAATGTTGATTGCTGCAGGGGAAGGAGGCTGCTGCAGCTGCTTGGCATGACTTCCCTAGGAACATTCTTACTGCCTTGTTAGCAGTGTGTCACCCCAGTCTGAACCCCAGGCTCAACAGTGTGCTTGAGTTTAGCACATGAACACAGCTTTCCCTAGCAAAGGGAAAGGTAAGTTGTTAAATACTACAGATATTTCAAGCAAGTCTGTGTGGTTGGTGTTTCCCAACCTCCAGGTCAAAGTACACCTCTGTAGGGAGCAGTGCTCAGAGTTCCTGTTTCCAAGCACTTTTTTTTAATATTATTTATTGTCTTCCCCTTTCTCCTGTGACGTGTCTCCTCGCACTGCTCAGCTCCAGGCAGCAGGAAAAGGACAGTCATAAATCCAGGACCAGCTCACCCAGCTCTCTGCCCCTCCTTCAGGTACTCAGCCTCTTTTTACAACCTGGTTCCCTTGTGTTTGCAGAGGGGCCAGTAAGCTTGTAGCTCACAAGGGACAGGAAGGTCTTGGGGAAGTTTGCTGCAGCTGGGACAGAAGGGCTCATGCAGCTGAGGAGCACCCAGGAGAACCTGCTGGGAAGAAAGAGCTTTGTGGAGGTTCAGAGTCCAGGCAGATTGGAGGTGAGGGTGTGAGCAACTAAACGCCATCTGTGACAAGAAGTACAGTGAGTTCCTGTGACTGCAGGGGTGAGATGTCCTGGTGAAGCTGTGACTGGTTTTACACTGTCAGCCGGGCTTTGCCAGCCATTTCCCATGTACTCTGCTACAGAGGGGCAATGTCAGATGATACAAACTCAGCATACAAGAAAAAGCCAAGTCCCATTGCCAATCAAGGCTATTGAATTCCCTGTGTCTGCATGCTGCATCTCCATGAACCCCTGGTATCAGCTTCGCACCCTGCTTGCTGCTAGAATGAGTTTGAAGGCAAGAAGCAAGGCAAAAAGGGGATCAGTGTCATGGCTTATTTTCCTAATTTGTGTTTCTTGGTGCTGCCTTCGTGTTAACAGGGTTTATTTTCCGTCAGTTTATTTCCCTGAGAGGCAGCAGGAGAGTTGGGCTTCCCTGGCACGGTGGTGTAGATGGGGAATGTAGTGAGAGTATCAGAGAAGTGAATCGTCATTTGTGTCAGGATTTGGGGCTTTCTGAGAGAGAGAAATAAATGTAGGTAAGCTGCTAGTGATTTAAAGGAAACTTGACTCCATTTGCTATTGTCACAACTCTCCTAGTTTCCACAGCTCGGTTTTCTACAGGTAAAATAAACCCAAACTGAAACAAAATGAAAATTTCTCCTCTCTCAAATACCTAATCAAGCTGTCAGAGCTAAATCAATTTATTTTCCATAGTGCGGTGTAAAGATGTTCCCAACCTCTGGAGAGGACACCAGAGAGGGTGGGAGGGAAGTTTCATACACATGGTCCATCCCTAGTGCACACAGGGTTCTTGGGGAGCTTAGCCATAAATGAAGTGATCCAGTTAGTTCTCCAAATGTGGCCCCAGCCAGGGGATCTGACATACCCTGCCAGAGCTAAGCAGGGGTCTGAGGCCCTTCTAGAGAGAATTTATTGCTTCTGTACTTGTGCCACCTGCAGGCCAGAAGAAAACCCATTTGTGCTCCATTCATGGTCCAGTTCACAGCTGCCTGGATCATTTCCCTAAGCAGCTGGATGTTCCTAACCTTCATTTTCTGCGGTTTTGTACTCTGTTCCCAGTTCTGAGATGATGTCCTGGAAAGAGAAGAGTATGAATCCACCCCCATGTTTCATCCAGAGCCTGGACCACCTTGTGTTGACTGTTAAGAGCATTGAGGACACTGTCGCCTTTTATTCCAAAGTCCTGGGCATGGAGGTGGTGACTTTCAAGGTAATAGGGCTGTCAGGCAAATCTTGGGTCTCTAGGACTTGGAGTTGCAGTCCTGGGCTGCTGCCTGGTCCCTGTGGATCTAATGGGGGCTCTGGATCATTTCCATAGTGTGGGGATGGTAGAACCAGCACAAGATAGAGGCCATTAAATTCTGAGTTTCAATAGTGTCAAGCTGAGTCAAAGAAAGATTCAAACTAAACTGCAGGAGCCAAAGGGACCCCTCTGCCCCCCAAAAAGGAGAAAATTTCATTGAAAAACAATATCTAAGATTGAAGAAGATTGAACTCACAAAACTTCTTGTTTCGATATTTCATAGAATCACAGAATAGTTGTGTTAGGAAGGACCTTAAAGCCTACCCAGTTCCAACCCTCTGCCACGGGCTTGCTGCTCTTGACCAGCTCAGGCTGCCCAGGGCCTCAGCCAATCTGACTGTGAGCTCCTCCAGGGATGGGGCATCCACAATTTCTTTGCGCAGCCTGTCTCAGTGCCTCATCATCCTCTAAGTAAAGAATTTCTTCCTAACATCTAGCCTAAATTTCCCCTCTTTTAGTTTAAAGCCATTTCCCCTTGTCTTATCATTATTATACCATGCAAAATGTTAGCAGCCCTCTTGCTTCTAAGCTCTCTTTAAGTACTGGAAGGCCAAAATGAGGCCTCCCTGGAGCCTTCTCTTCTCCAGGCTAAACAAGTCCAGCTCCCTCAGCCTGTCTTCATAGGAGAAGTGCTCCAGACCTTTGATCATTTTCATGAGCCTTCTCTTAAACCTCTCCAACAGCTCTGAATCCTTCTTGTGCTGGAGGTCCACTAACAAACCTAAGACAGGATAGTTAATATTTTCAGAACAACACCAATGCATCTCTTGCCTAATCCATAGGGGAACTTGACATGTTTTGAACATATCCATTGCATCTTGTTAACTCCAAAACCTATTTCATTGTCTCCTGCTCCATCAGATCTCTTAAAATCAGTTCCATTCACATTCCAGGGCTGCAGTGAGCAATGATTTGTTTTTCAGGTGGGCACAAACAGCTACGCACTGCCTTGCATTTCCATAGAGCTTGAGACTCAGTTGCTATGTAAGCTTGCAATAAACTTGATCTGCAAAGAAAAGAGGTGCACAAACCTCATTGTCTTCCCACTGTCTCAATTTTGTTCACTCGGCTGTTCTCAAAATGTGCATTATTTGTGTGGCTGTCCCACAGGCAGGATTCCCAGAACTGAGCACTTATACCATCAGAGCTTGGAAGTAGTTACATGTGGCCATGGGACTTTATTTGGTCACTGCATTTGGAGGGATGTTTTTGGAGTCTTGCAGCAGCCACTTCTTGCCTTGAGTTGCCACAGCAAGTGCCCAAAGTTATCAGGGTTACAACCACATCCCCAGGACTTTCAGCTGAGGAGATGCTAAAAGCTTCCAGCCCAGGAAGTCTCACTGAAGATCGATTCTTTTCTCTGGGGTCAGGGAAATCGCAAAGCTTTACATTTTGGCAACCAGAAGTTTAACCTGCATGAAGTTGGAAAGGAGTTTGAACCCAAAGCTCGATGTCCAGTCCCTGGCTCTGCAGATATCTGCCTTATCACAGAAGCGTCCCTGGACCATCTCCTGGGTCATCTGAAGGTAAGGAAGGCTCAGAGTATACACAAATCCTTGTAACCCTGGGAGGCATTAAGCCAGAGCCTCACAAGTGATACTTTCAAGGAAGGGGAATGTCAGAATTTTCTCATATTTGTATTTGTATATTTTTACTCATATTTGTAAGACTGGAATATTTTAAGATTCTCTTGAGCATTAAAACCCTGCTCTTATTTTTCCTCCCAGGCTTGTGGAGTGGTCATTGAAGAAGGTCCCGTGGCCAGGACTGGTGCTGTGGGTCCAATAACGTCTGTATACTTCCGAGACCCTGATGAGAATCTGATTGAAGTTTCTAGGTACATCACAGATAAGAGTGGAGCCAGTGGAGGGGAACCCTAACCATGAGCCATTCTCTGCCTGCATTCCAGCAGGAAGTCTGATGCAGGGGTCAGCATTCATTCTGTAAACCTAGAATAAGGCTCAACTCCCAGCTAGAAATATAGAACTGCATGAACCCTGAGAGCCTTCCCAAGACAAGATCAGCTCTGGCATGCTCAGCTCTTACCTCTGGACATGAATCAGAGAATCAGAGAATCAGAGAATCTTTAGAGTTGGAAGGGACCACTGAAGGCCATCTTGTCCAACTCTACAGCAGTGAACAAGTACACCACAGCTAGATCAGGTTGCCCAGGGCCTTACCCAGCCTCATTTTGAAAGTTTCTAGGCATGAGGCATCAACCACATCACTGGGCAACCTGTTCCAGTGCCTGACCACCCTCACTGTAGAATCTTTTCTTCTTATATTTAACCTAAATCTGCCCTCCTACTTTTATAAATCACCATCAGTTGAGATTTCATGGCTTTGTTAGAAGATGTGTACTTTTGAAACCCAATTCCTATCTAGGAACTGGGAACTGAGCTTGTGTCTGACATACAAATTGCTCACAAGGCTGAAGATCTGTGTGTCGTTCTCAGCTCTGCATTAATACTTGAAAAGTGACAGGGTTCTGTTCATCTGGGATGGGAGAAATCAGCAATGAGGTAACTGCATGGAGAGGAGGATGTCTAATGCTAGACACCTCATTGCTGACTTCTCCCATCCCAAATGAACAGAACCCTGACACTTTTCAAGTCCCTGCAAAAATCTAGCTGAGGGAGAAATAAGATGCTAAGGAGACAGTGGTATCAGGCAAAGAAATTCTAAATTGGCTCCACTTTCAGCCCAACCTGGTTGTCTAGGACTGTCACTATCTGAGTTTCCTTCTTTCTTTAATTCCTTCAATTACTGAAAAGCATAAAAGAACAAAGAGGGGTTACTTGGGGTTTTTCAAGGAGAGCAGTTCCTCAACTGGCCACACTGCGGTAGTAACGTTATCATCAAGGAAATAGTACTGGAAGACAGAGCAAACTTTTCTGACCTCTACAGTCAAAATCACCTCTAAAACTGAAATAATCCGCGAATTGAACTTTTGAAAAAAATATTTTTTTGATGGTATATCGTGTGAAGTCCACGGTGGAAAAAACCCAAATCCTAATAAATGCAGTGTTTCCCATTACCCAAAACTTGTGTCATTGTCAGTGGCAGGAGAGAAAGCTGCTTGCAGTTCGGATCAAATCGCCTGTGGGAATGGACGACAACTTTCCCATGGGATATGAAAGCTCACCCTTTGCTTTGCCCGTGGAGAGCAAAAGGGGACCTCTGAGAACGAGGACCGCTGGGAACGGGACCTCGGTCTGGGAGCCCCGGGGCCGCGGCCGCTCTCCAGGGTGCTGACGACTGCCCGGAAGCGCCGCTCCTGCCGGCCCCGGCTCCACAGCTCCACAGGCTCGTGTTCCAGCCCAGCCCCATTCATTTTGGGCCTGAGATTGTCCTCAGTGATTACTTGCTAGCAGATGACCTTCCTGGCTCTGTGCTGGAAGTGTTTATTTCACTGAGCTTGCGACTGTGGATGTTTGTGAAGAAAGGTCTCCTTTTCTTAATTTTATTTAAGTGTACTTTTTCTTGGAACAGCAATAGAAGGGAGGGCAATGGATCTTTCGTTACTCAGCTGAAAGGAGAAGTCATAAATGTTGGTTGCATTATAGTAATAACTGAATTATCCTTGGCGTCAAACAAACTTGCCCGTACTATCTACAGGTCAATTACTCTCAGACTGAAGACTGATGACAATCAATGATCTCAGCTTCACTCATCCCCTCCTAGCCTCTGCTTGCCTCTATTGCTTTCCCCTTTTATTTCAAAAGCCATTCTATTGTATATGTTTGAATTTAAACTGAAAGACTACATAATGTGACATTAGATTTTTATGGAAAAAAAAAAGAATTCACTTCATTTCTTTATTTAGAAAGATTCAGAGTGACTATGCTAGACAGTATGAGAGGATTATGTTATGAGTGGATTACATCAGTTGGGCAAATATTTTCTTCTGGCTAGGAAGTTCCTTGCAGAGTCCACTACTAGCAAACTAAAAATGAACCAGCCCACATTGCTTCTTGCCCGTCTAGTCCCATCTCGATCCTCTCAGCAGAAGACAACCCTGAATTTCCCAGCAGGTTCTGCACCTACATCATGATCATACTGGAAACAAGTCCTTTGGATCAGCAGTCACAGTATTTGTTTGATGTGCATAGGAATATTGCATAGTTCTCCATCTTGCTGCTCAGAAAAAACTAAGTGTAAGAAATCTTTCAGTGAATGGTTACTCAGGCGTACAAGTCAGATTTTATCACAGCCAGAAAGATGACTTAGGGATTTCCCCTTTATGTTTTCTTCCCTGTCAGGGGAGAGAAACAGGAAATTCCCAATGTAAGTCACAGCACGCTTGTACACATGTGACAATCCAGAGCTGCCCATCTCTTCACTGACTACAAAGATGACCTCTGGAAAGCTAGCTCTGATAGGTGCCTGGGTGATCTGTCCAAACCCAGGAGGGATGATATGCCACAGCCCTATGATCACCTTGCAGGAGGTGTAGGATGTAGATGTAGGACTGATGTAGGATTCCTCAATGTCTGCCTTTCATTCAGATAAGACATAGAGGCTTTAAGAGTCATTTAACTATTCCTTGTACATAGAGAAGTGACAACAACTTCCTAAATGCTGGACATATTAGAAGGTTTTGCTGGAAGAAAAAAAAATCATTCTCTGCTTGAGAGCTTTGCAGGCAGGGCTGTTTACAGTAACTCTGATATATTTTTCATCTGTCCAGTACAATTACCTAATCATGATCCAAAAAGTGCTCAGAGGAGCATTAAGAAAAGCACACATTTTGCAGCTGTGTCCTCCTCTTCCCAGACTCAGCAGTTAGGCATTCTAGGCATTCTCTACAGAAATAACCTTGAACACAACTTTAAAAATATCTGGACTCTCCTCTGTAGGGAACCAGCTTCCAGATAATACCCCAGGATTTTCATAGATCTCCATGGAAGTTTTTGGCATCTGTGGTCACCTTTCAGCTACTCAGAAACAACTGAGTCAGATTTAATCTGTGTACTAATTACATAGACACACCTTTTGCCTCATGGACTTCTTTGATACTAATGCATCTACTTTGACTTCAAGGGATAAGAACTTTCCTATCACTGGAAAAGAATAGTAAAGCACCAACAAAGAAAGGAATCAGTTTCTCTGAGATAAATCCCTCATCAAAAAAACATTCCTTCACAGGCTGCAGGCCAGATGGGAGCTATCTGACAGGTTCTCCAGATTGTCCACCATAGTGATGATGGTTTCTACCTTTTCTTCTGGAAGCACGTGAGAGGCATTGGATCGAAACTTCTTCAAGAGTGATTCCCTGCTGAGAGGCTTCCTCCAGTGCCCATAGAAAGTATCACATTTGCCTGTCAGGACGTCGCCACTCTTCAGCAGCACTGCCACCTCTCCGTACATTTTGTCAAAATTAGCCACATTATCTTCAGGGTGCTCCACCACCACTTTGTGGAGCAGTTCCCTCAGCTCCTGCCTGTGGATGCTGCTCTCTGTGAAAGAGCTGAGGCCCACTTCTCCATCCAGCAGGGCTGTACAGGCATTGAACTGGAAGGAGTGTCTGGCCTCATGTTCTGAGTTGGGGAAAGGCCTATTGATGTACTTTGACACTGGGACCTTCAGCACAATGGTACGGATCAAAGAGGGAGAGAAGGACCCCGCATAGTTGATGAAGAGGTTCCGAACGGACAAGGCAGCATCCACCACCCAGTGCATCCCCAGGTGGGCTGGGAATCTCTTGAAAGCAATATCCTGCTTCTCCAAGAGGAATTCATGATGCTCATTTGGTGTGGACAGTGATCTGGGTTGATAGATGCTGTAAAAAGCACTGAATCCAGAACAACCAGAGATATCATCCAGAATGAAAGGGTTAGCTTCCATTCCTCGGGCAGCCAGCAGTGCTGCTTCAAAGCCCAGGCGGGTGGCGTTCCCAATATGCAATGGCTTGGCTTGTGTGGCAGCATTTGCCATGGGTGCTCCTGCGAGTGAGGCAGCGATGCCCAAGGCATGGGTACACTGGGTCATGTTGAGACACAGCAGCTTTGCAGTGGCTGCAGCACTGCCCATGGTACCGACTACTGAAGGAGGGTGGAACCTAAAGGGGAAATTGCAGGTATGAGCATGGAAGTGTCAATGGAAATCAGCCAGTGGAAATCTATCATGGATCTGTGGCGGATGGGGTTCACCTGATTCAATATGTAGCCATATGCAGACTAAGCATCTGCTTGAAACTTCACTGGAGAAAGAAGAGTAAGATTACCATCTCCAGAAAGCATTTTTTTTTTTTTTTTTTTTGGTCTGCCTAAGAGGTGGCATGACTTGTGTCCATACAGCTAAATTTTCACCCCAAATTTCACCCTTCCATTCAAATAAAGTGTCCAGACGCAACATGTCCAATGGCAACACCTCCTGATTGATGTTCTCCCTGGCACCTCACCAGAATCTCAGTCGTCTTGGAGGTTATTTTGGGGGAAAGATCATTGAAGGTCACCAAATGAAAATGAGATAAGTGGTGCCTCATCAGCCCTGGCAGAATTGGCCTGTCTCTCAGCAGAACTTTACCCTCATCTTGAGTTCGGAGGGTCTTAAAGTAGTATTTTAAAACCCTGAGCAAGCCCATGAGCAGACTCACCAACCCTCTTCCCATGCTCACTCTTTGTGGCCATGTTGAGTCATCAGGGAAATACAGTTGACCTCTGCTTTTGTTTGAGACCTGGACACTTTCCCAGAGGGCTTGGTACAGTGGCGCTGAGCCTGTAAATCTGTGTGAGCTATCGCAGGGAGATAAGTTGCATGCTCATGCTTGGTTTTGTTCCTGAAATTACTACACCATGCTCTAGCTCTTACCACTCACACCAGTCTACTAGGTGAATAAAAAGATTTACCTTTTGGGAATATTGTGAGCCTCAGTGGAGAAATGCATGAGCCTTCCTTGCACTTCCAGGCCCACATTAAATGCTAGCAGGAAATCCAGGCCATTGGGTTTGGAGTTTGGAGGTAGCATCTGAGAAGCTGCCAGCAGAGCTGGCAGAACAGCCCCTGATGGGTGAGTAGCAGGGTGCCAGGTATCATCAAAGTCCATGGAGTGAGTCTGTTGGGCAAATGTAGATAAGAAATGATAGTGGGGTGGGTGAGAGCTGAGGGGATCCTTGGTAATATCACTGAGGCTACAGCAACTTCCACCTGTCATGCAGAGATCCCTATGGTTGCTGGTTATTCCCCTCTAAAAACAGTTTTTCAAGACTACAGAGCAAACCATGACTTCTTGGCCTCCATTGTCCCTCTAAAATACCTAGACGTCTTTCTGTAATACTAATTAGTGTTTTGAAGGCACTGCAAAGCAGAGTTTCTCCTGGAAAAGCCTGCCTTACCGCAACACCATTGGTGAATGCAGCCAGAGTCGGGGATAGCTTCACACCAGGCTTGCCATAGACATTGCTCACAGCAACTGAAGAGTACAGCTCCTGTGAAAAGGAGATTCAGATTAGAGTCTTGAGTGAAGAAGGGATTGTATGATGCCCTCCTGCAAGGCAAAGTCCTACAGTATCCATGAGGTAAGGTCATGGTTGTGCTGACGGGGTCACAGTGGGGACCACATAAATACAAAGTAATATGAGGCTGCTCCTACCAGGCAGTACTTCAGAGCAATATCAAACACGTGGGTTGTGCTGCCCACAAGGCCAACACCAATGCTGTCAAGGATCATCCTCTTGCTTCTGTAACGGACGATCTTGGACAGGTGCTCAGGTCGGACTGCGTGGATGAAGGAGGCAAAGCTGCTGGTCACGGTCTCCTCTGGGGCACTCCTGGCCACCACTGCAACAACAAAAGAGAGGGGAGGGAGTTAGAAGTCTATGGGCCATGTGATGCCAGTTCACAGTTCTTTACCTTCTGGCCTTACTGAAATTAACAAAGAGGTAAGACAGGTGGAGAATGCAGGATGTGGCTAGAATGTCCCTTGGGTCACATAGCTGCAGCTCTGGGTTGCTCCTCATGTAGTTTCAAAGGGATACAAGTGATGGACATCTGGGCCTCAAACACATCCCCCCACTTGGGCTTCAAGCAGCCATCTTTCAGGGGTGTCAGCACCCCCAGACATGCCAACATGTCCCTGTGTCTGCAGAAAAGGCACAGAAGGTGCCCTGCTACATTACCAATGGAACCTCATTGAAAGCTCACCACATAAAAGAAAGCCTAAACTTCATCTCAATAATAGCTTCCATTATTTTTGCCAAGCAGCATTAGACCCCAAGCCTGGATTTTTCTATAAGCTTGGTCCTATGAGGTAGTGAGGAATGTGGACTCAGACAGCAAAGTTCTTAAGCCCTATGGACTGAAAAGGGTGCTAGTGCTTAAGGAGAAAAATACTTTTGTATATCCTTTCATTATTCAGCTCAGCATATCAGAGGATTTATAGCCTGTGTTTGAGAAGGGCATTAAACCAGAAGATCACCTGAGATTGGTATTCAAAGGGAAGTTTCCCTCCATCTCTGAGAATACCTTTGCTGGTAGACAGGAAAGAACACATTGAGCTTCCCAGGCAGATAGCACTGACTATTGGCACCTTTATACTTGGAAGTCACCATTTCCAGGTCTTTGAAGGTGTTACATTTCTATGGAAAATATCCAATTTGGAACCATTTCTATTTCAGTGGCAAATTGCTTTGTTTTGATGAATTTATAGAGTTACAGTTATTATGATCCACTATAATTTATAATATCATTATGAGAGCTCACATGAGAGTAGGAAAACTATAAAATTCAGCATAGATGATATTTGCAATATTACAACTCCATATATGTATTTATATATGTGTGTGCTGGTAGGGTAAATGCCTGTATACAAATAAAAGCCAAATTAAGCCAAATGAAACCAATACATGAAAAAGTCAAGATGAGTGAAGCAAGAAAATAAAAACACTTTCTTCCAGCACCTTAAGAAAACATCATCAAAATCAACAAGTTCACATGAGACTGTATTTTTTAAACAGAAATTTTCCCAATTAGACAAAATGACCATTCCCTAATTTCACTAGGATGCATTCATTCTTAAATGTCATGCCTACTGACTCACAGTTTGCTTGCAATGGTGTTTGGACTCACCTAGAGCCGGGGAGTCTGAAATCCACTTGTAAACACAGCTGAGAATGTCATCATTGCTGTGACTCACGGAAAAAAAATCACCCCTTGCAGCAGCTCTGCAGAATGGATCACTATAGGAATCTGTACCACTCAGCAGTTTGGAAACCCTTCTGCAGACCAAATCGGTGCCCTCCCTGTGGGCATCTCCCTTACACTGCAAATGGGAGCGCCAATGCCCTCGAGGAGGGGGAAACTGTGAACTCCTATTGGATTGGAGAGGCTGGAGGAAAATCTGTCTGAATTGCGCTGCACCCATGAGATGTTGTTTGCTGTTTGACTGTAATCAATTACTCTTTGTCACTGTGGCAGTGATATTTTTTTTAACCCTTTAATTAAAGACGCTTAATGACAGCAGTGTTTTCATCCTGCTATGACAGCCCTACTGCAGAACTGAATAAAAAAACAAGACTCTGTTCTAATAAAACTCTCCGAGAGCAAAGGGATTTGCATAGATTATTATTTCTGTTATTCCAAGTGTTTGAAGTGCAAACAAATTGCATTTATTTCATTAAGAACTCATTCAAATGGAAGTTAATAAACAACATTTATAACAGACCAAGGGGCTGCACCGCCCAGCCGTGCTTGATTTGTCTGAAGAGGGAAGCTGTATGCAGCTGTGAGACACGGAAAGTAATCAGAGAATCTCTTCGAGTAACGCTAAGAGCAAGGTCAGATGTGAGAAAGATGTAAGGGAAAACACAGGGGTTAGGAATCTATGCAATGACAGCTACAACTCAAATATCTTCAATTTATGGCCAAAGTGTAAGAATTTGGAAAGTCTGGTTCTCAGCCAGTTAAAGTCTCCGTTTAAGCACAGGGCTAGTAATCAACATTTTTATCATTTGTTCAGCTCAGGGCAATAATCAGTGTAACGAGACCCCCCCCCCCCCCCCAAGCACGCTTTATCTTCCAAGAATTTGAGAGGATTAGCTCAGTATACTCAGTAAGTACACAATTATCTTGAGATGCTCTTTAAAAAAGGATAGGGTTCAGCAGACAGATACAAACCGTGAGCAGCAGTTTTATGCACTTGCCGGGAGCTTGCCAGGAACCTCTGGGATTTCTAGAGTAAAGACGGAGAGAGATCATTTGTCACCCAAGCTGCCTGAACTTTGTCGGAGCCGCTTTACTGGTTGTGCCTCTAACATGGCACTGGGAGGCACAGATCAAACGAGCGGATAAAGCTCACTTTCAGAGCCGACATATTTAAAGGAGAAAAAAAAAAAATATTTTCCAAAGCCCAGCCCAGTAGTGGTGCCAAGAACAGCCAGGGAAATCGAGCAGTGCTGTGGAAGGGGCACGCAGACAAGCAGACCTGCCATGGGATCCTCCTGCAGCCGTGAGCAGGACCAGCTCCGAGCGGGCAGGAGGAGACAGAACCACACAGCACATCCCAAAAACAGCAACCCCACCACGGCACCATGCAGAACACGTTTGGGATGTATAAAAGAACCAGCCATGGAAGGAAGGGGTTAGTAAATGTGAATAAAGTGTCTGTGAAAACCATCTGGTTTTGTTAATATTGGGGCAGGTTCCCATTTAATGCCATGACAATTTTGACCACTCTGGGAACTGCCCGGAATGCGACGAAACCTCCTTAAAGTGAGAAAGGAAAGATCAGAGATGGATAAGTTTTGTACACAAAATAGTATTTACCTGCAAAGTTAAGAAGACCATTCTGGTGGCTGCTCCCACTGCTTAATGCCCAGCTCAGCGCTGCTCTATTCGAGGGCTGGGAGAGGTGTTTGTCTGAAAGGTGCTTTGGTGTCAGGGTTTATATATGCTTCTGAAAGGCAATTTGCTTTTTGTTGGCTTTTTTTTTTTTTTTTTTTCAACTGAATTTCAAGTGAGATGACATCAGCCTCTGGGGACTAAGAGGGTGGGGGGAATTGATGAGGAGGGGTGGTTTTTCTGTGCTAAACAGAAGGGAAACCCCTTTGGTTTCAGGAAATAATAAAAGATTTAGGACAATAACTGACAAAGTTCAAGGAAATTCCTGTCTCCAAAATGCTGCAGGTGCCAGTATGTGAAGCAACTGGCTGCAGGCTCCTCCTCCAGAGGAGGACTATAAAACTGGTACCTACCAGGAAATGAGAGGGACAAGATCATCCTCCCATTGAGCCGAAGTGTCGCCAAACCAGGTAATCCAAGCTGCACAGGGAGAAGTATGGCATTGGTGTTTCTCTTTGATGCTTTTTTTCTTTCTTTTTTTTTTTCCCCCCTTTTTTTTTTTTTTTTGTTTAATAATACATTCATTGCGTTATCATTTGGCTGAATCGTTTCCTAATTCTCCTCCTTGCAAATAGCCAACTGTGAGATGTTGCCAGCCATGTGCTGCCGGTTCATTGAGATCTCAGTGCAGATCTGAGATGTGGGCTGGGGCTTCCAGGGAACACTGGGGGCTTTCATCCCCAAATGAACCTTTGGACCGTGGGTAAATGCCACAGCTTTGTTCTTTGCCCAATAGTGCTTCCTTGGGACATTTAACATTCTGCATATTCTGTATGAGTTATCAGTTTGGCGTGGTACATCTTGCATTGAACGTCAGGTTGAATATTTTACTAAATACTTACCAGACCTTGGTCACTGCAAACACAGCAATGTCTCTCAGGCAACTTCGTGCTGTTTTCCACCAGATGAGAGGCAGGGCTGTGATATTTATTGCAGCTGTGTAGCCTTGTAGCGCACTGTTAATCTTGCTGTGTGCCTATCCAAAAGGCATTGCATTTCATTCTTTCAACATGTTTATCTTGAAAGACAGTATTTTCTCAGAGCTACGTAAACGTTGGTTATCATTAATAAGGTGGGATGGAAAACCAATTGTGAAGTGCCAGTGGGGAATAAATGTCTGAAAATTTAATGTTGCAGTACTTATATATACACCCAATGACGTGCAAGCCTTGCTCCAGCCTTCCATGGGGAAGATGTTCTGACATGAGCATATTCCCATTAATGGTAGGCAAGGAAAACAAGCATGGGCAGCAGAGGTTAGTGTGAAGCAGCCGTACACAGTGATATCTGCAAAGCACAGGTGTAAAGGCAAGTTGGGATGGGGAATCACAATGGAATGGCCTTTCCTGGAGGGCATGATGGGGATTTATTGCAGAGGACAGGGTGCTCTGAGGCTACAGCCATGTAGCATGGCTCAGAGGCCACACCAAGGGCAGAAGAGCAGCAGTTGCAGCAGGACCTAGCCAGCTACTGCAAAACTAAGGCTGGAGCATGCCTGGGGCAAGAGAGAAAAGCAGAGAAGGTGGAGGAGATTGGTGGCTGCGGCTTTGCTCTTGCTGTCCGAGGATCATCCCAGGCTGGGCATCCATTCAGTAAGCCAACAACCAGAAAGGCCTGGCAATGCCCCTCTGATACTCATGGTTTACTGGGCAGTGGCTGTGCTGGCTGCTACCCTGTCCAGAGAGCCCTCAGAGAGCAAAAAGGGATTTCCCATGTCCTCCTCTGCCTCCACACCACCCTGCATTGACTACACCATCCCCCCCTCAATGAAGGACTTCATCCCTCCTTTCTCTGCTGCACCAAGTAGGGAGCAGAGGTGTCATGCTATCCATTTTCTGTGCCAAACTGGAGAAGCGGGTCCTTACAAAGTGCTGGAGGAAGCAGCTGTACACAATGGATAGCAACAGCACTGATGAGTGACTTCATTGTAGGCACAAGCGAGGCTCGGGCATACTTCATAAAGAAAACATCACCATTTCCTTGTTTCTCCAAGTCTTGGTGAAGCCCATTACTGATGCTGTTACCACTGAGCTTAGTTTGGTGTGTCATTATGTTGCCTGAAATGAAGGGATGAGGTTATGGACTTTGCCTCCCAGCTGCTGGAATGTTCATAGGGCAGGGAGCACACATCTGTGTCCCCAGTGCGAGCAGAGCAGGTCTGGAGCTGTTTCCAGCCCCAAAGCTTTCTTTCACCTAAGGGAAGCTCCTTCATCATCCTCTTTTAATGTCTTGATCTAAATCTTCTTGTTTCCTTTCCCTTCCCTTTCCTGATATGGCACATTTGGGTACTTCTCAGATGTCCTATGAAGGAGAGCACTGCCAGCAGAGGGAAACGGCCCTATGGGTTGTGTCGTCCCATCCCTCCCAAAACCAAGCTATTGCAGGCTCTAAAACTGCTACCACAGTTAATTACACAAACCAAGTGAGTCTGCAAATAGGAAATAATTCCTCCGAGCCAAGCAGCCATCCAGCCAGCCCATCTTCCTCCATAAAATCCTTCTCATCCTCCTCCAGAGTCTAACTCACAACAGAGTGCCTAGAAAGTCGCTGTCTGAGCTGCTTCAGAGTGAAACATCTGGAGGAACATAGTATCGTATCCCTATTCCAAATATAACCACTGAAACCAAGCTGCTTGCTTCTATTGGAGTGCCTTATAAAACGTAAGAACCTCATGGAGTGCACAGGTGGATGCTGATCTGATGTTTCTGAGCACATATCATTTCTGAGGGCCTCCTTTAGGTCAGTAATTCATACCAGTGTTTGATGTTACAAGAGAGTGTTCCTTCTGCAGCACTGTGACATGGTGCAGCTTTCTGAACTGAAAATCCCAACCTTTAGTGCAAGCAAACAATCAAGTGAATTAATTGTTCCCCAGAGATGGGGCATGCTCCCTCTCCAAATTTCATGCGAGTTTAATTTGTTGAATCAGTTCAGAGCTGTTAGGAGTCAATACGGACTCTTTACCCTTCTTTCTTCTTGTGAAAATTGCATCCTTTAAGATAAAAGGAGGAAAGAAAAACGTTTGTTTTTTAATAAAACAAAAGAGTTCAGAAGCCACTGATATTTGCAAAACAGTGTCCATCTGCCCAGGAATACTGCGTGTGTAAGAGCAGACATTGGGATTCAGGTTCATTAATAGTCACACAATTGTTCTTCTTTGGGTGGTGCAGAATCTGCTCCTTTACTCCTCCTCACTTCCCCTATCAACAGGAGCTCTGCTTTCTTTTATTTCCAAAAGGTTTTTTGGAATGGCTGAGAGTGGAATATATCACCTTCTCCCTTTCCAGCTCATTTAGGTTACAAAATATTCTAAAAATACTGAAAAAGCAAGAACATTACTGTTTTATTTTCATCCCTGTTTCCTAACAAAAACCTCCAGAGAGCAAACTCCAGCTCATGGTACCCAGGAGTGCAGAGGAATGGAAATGTGGGGGCTGCTTACAAATAGACGAGTTAATGGCAGAAGTATGAAAGGTTTGAAAATAGACTATTTAGTCACTGGGGTTTTAAGAAAGGGATGGAGCTGGAAAATTCCATCTGGAAGGGAGACCGTGTATGTGTGTGCAGTTCCTGCCTGTTTGTCTGTAACAGTGGATAAGAAATGTCCTGGATTGGCTCAAAAATACTTTGTGGGTTTAATCTGAATGTTTGTTCATTTGTGTTAGGCTATTCATTCCTCTTCGTCTCCAGCAGCCCGGAGAAGAGAAGACTGGAACCATCACCACCACCTGCAATGCTTTGGGGCACCTAAACGTGTTTTTGCCAGAAATCTTTGTCGCCTAAATAGGTTGTGTGTGTTTTTTCTGGATAGGCCTCCGGAAAGTAGGCACCTAAAGTTGTACTTTGAATGGAGCCTTTGTCTCAAGTGATGAGGAGGGAGGCACGTTGGAAACACCTGAGCCTGTCACCAGCTTCTCCCTTTTGGAGCAGGGGCAAGGCTCTGGACTCTGGCTGAGCGCCCGAGGCCGAAGAACTCTGGTCTAGACGCAGACACATGTGGAGAGACGGTGAGGTTATGGGGGTGACCACTGACACTGTTGTTTTGTCTGAAAGGGCCATGGTGAGCACGGCGGGTTTTGCAGCTGTCTTCTACAGCGAGCCGGCGGTGCTGGGGCTCCTGGCAAACGTCATCAGCGCCTTCCTCCTCTGCCTGCAGAACTTTGCCACAGCGCACACAGGCCTCAAGCCGCAGGGAGCAGAGGATGTCCTCGCAGGTGGGTGATAATGCTTTTTGGGGACACCTCTACCAGGAATCTGGTCCAAACCCTTCATGCGCCATTCCCCAGCCTTCATAGATCCAAACCAGACTGGTGCTCCTGGCCCCACTCCTCCTGCGGAGCATACCAAGGGGTTCAGTGTCGGCCCACCAAGGCTCAGCACAGGGATTTGTCATCAAAGTGGGAGCTGAGGAAAAATAGAGGCCACAGGACTTGACACAAATGTCACTTGTGGGATCTGTGGTGGAATGTCCCTAGGTGTTTGGTCTTCCTGTGGCTTGCTTCCCTCCTGATGTCTTGCTGTGTCTCTCAGGTGTCCACCTCATCCTGATTGGAGGCTTTGTCCAGCTCCTGGCAGGATTTCTTGCCTTCCGGAAGTACGACCACCTTGGAGGCGCAGCCTTTCTCACCTTCTCTGCTCTGTGGAGTAGCTATGGAACCACACGCATCATTTCAGCTGCTTATCCCCCCATGCAGAACATAACACTGTCCTCAGGGAATGCCAGTCAACTCCTGTCCTCCACTATGACACACCTCTCTACCAGCCAAAGTGCAGTGGCAGGGCTTGTGGCCTACATCTCCATTTCCTTTATTCTCTCCTTCTGCTCAGCCACAGTGAACTACATCATGCCTTTCATATTTGGGGCCATTGCTCTTGCCCTGGTGTTCGAAGCCGTTGCACTGTTTGGCCAGTGGGCCTTGATAGTGTCAGGTGTCATTGAGCTTGTCATTGTCCTGTGCGGGTTGTATGGTGCGATGGCTCTTCTGTTGAAGGGCATCACACAGAGGTACATCCTTCCAGGCTTTGGGCATCCGCTCTTCAATGTCTTACTATTGGGGTCAGCACAGAAGAGCTCTTCCAAGGCCATTGGGGAAGAGAAGAAAAAGAATACAAAGTATGCTGAGCCAATGGCCCTAGGCAACATCTGTGACACTGTCTCTCCATTTATATTTGCTTTTTACTTCTTTGGGTACATGAAGACCTTCTGTGTTGGAGCAGCGTGGATATCCATAATCTCCAGCTGCCAACTTCTCTCCAGCTTCTACAGCTATCTGAGAGGTGATGTCTACTACACTACCAAGTTTGGTGCCCACAGCCTCTTCTGGCTGGTAATGTCTTGGGAAGAGTTTGTACTCACCACCTTCCTTGAGCCAGGAAAAGCTCAGGAGAGCAGGCTGGGAATGTTTGGAGGGTGGTTCTTCTTGGTTGTTGCCTGCATGCTGTTTCTGATGTCAACCCACAAAGACACCCTGGAGATGTTGCAAAATGCTTCTTTCATCATCCTCACGTCTGCCTTCATCCATCAGATCCCATTGTCGGGTGCTTACCCATTCCTTGGAGCTGCCTGTAGCCTCTGCACTGCTCTCTCAATGTATGCCACTTTTGCCAGCCTTATCAATTCCATCGGGGAGAAGGCTTTGATTCCAATTGGCAAACAAGCTATGTCCAGTTCAGCTCTTCAAACCACACTGATGGCTGCCAAAATCCGCTTCACTAGGTCCAAGAACCTCCCAAGTGGCACCAAAGCTGAAGTGCCAGATGCCTTGTTCTACATCTGCAATGGCCTGGCAGCAGTCTCAGCCATCCAGGGTACTCTCAGTGACCCCAGCAGGCAGCAACTCTCCATACCCTCTGTGCTCATCCCAGGAGCCATAGTGCAACTGTACGTCTGCAGGATCCAAGTTCAAGGAGGCAGAAGGTTTGGTTGTGTTCTCCCATTCTGCTATGCTGCCTTCTGGGGAGCATGGACCTGGCTTCGGTTTGCAGGTAACAAAATGTCAAGCCTTCTATTTTGCTGTCCCAAAACTAAGAGATGTTTTTAGGAAAATTCTGTTTGCTTTCTTCTGTATAATTCCTTCTCCCAGAAGATTTACACAAGATTACCACTATTTCTTCTTGTAAAAAAAAAAAAAAAAAAAAAAGGGAATGGCCAAACAACCTGGCTTATACTCATGCAACTGACTGTCCTTGATGCAGTCACTTGGTGCTCTGACAACTACAGGAGTCTGAATTCTGTCTTTGACCCCAACTTAGGTAAAGATTTCCCTGCTAAACTGTTGTGAGATAACATTCAGGCTGTCCCAGGACTGTTATTTCAGAATAACAGTTCAGTAGACACTTCTTAGGTGGCAGAAGGCTCCAGGTTCTGCATTTATGCTTTAGAAGCCTGGAGAAATTCATCTTAGCTGCTTGTAGACATGGAACAAGATCTCAAAATGTCTGGGCTTTAAGAAGCCTTATTCAGCATCATGGTCAGAAGCATTTCATATGGCCTCCCTGCTAGGTCCTATTGAAATGAGTACCTCTGGGAAAACTTAAAGCTATTGCCTAAGAGGCAGGAATCTACTAGTCTTTTCAGCCAGATCTTCTTATCTCTTACAAGCTGAAAGTAAAATCATCAGGGTTTTTGATAACCATCACCAGTTCTTTGATTAATACCTGATCTAGTTTGCACTACAGATACAGTAGGTTTCAACTCAGTGGGATTCTTCTTAGCAATCACTATCAATTTGAACTGTATTCATTTGAACTGCAAATATGTCATTCTGTTAATGGCTTGCTCACAACTAAACCTTCTGGTCCTATTTCAGGCCACCTGATGAACATTGGTGCGGGGAACAGTGAAGGATTTACTGCTGGTGCTATTGCCTTTTTGGTGCTCAATGCTTTTTTAATGATTTTAGGTAAGTGTCAGTACCACACATGGTTAACTGTTGTGGAGTGTTTGGGGCCAGATCACTGTTCTCATTTGTGGGCACTCTGTGGAGGAAATGCACAAGAAAGGGAGCCTCAGCTCTCTCTGTCACACCAATTAGGCAAGAGCTGAAATGTTTTGCCCACAGCCAGTAACAGAAGCTGAGCTGGGCTTAGAAGAAACAGTCATAAGGGAAAGGAGGAACATTTCAAAGAAAATAAATAGTTCAAATGAGGTGAAAGTGTTAGACGGACTGTACCACTGGCATATAACCACAGTCACACTCCATCCAGCTGCTGTAAATCAGCTTCTTCTTGGCTGCCCAATAAGTGTTTTCCATGTGAGCACAGAGTACTGGCAGATGAACAACTTGGCAGTTTGTCTCCTGAAAGCCGAGGGCTAACTAAACCACATCCATATCTCTGTGAACAGGGAAGTCAGATCGGATACAATTAAGTTCATTTATGAACTCTTCTGCTGTTTCACACACATTTTTACAGGCATTTCTCTGATGTGGGTCAGTCCTGTTTATATTTCTTTCTACAGCTTCCTCTTTTAACGTGGTGCTTCTCTGCATGACCCTGGCAGTGGAGCTCCTGACCATTTGCTTTCTGCTCTTCACATTGGAGAACCTCCCTTTGCCGTTTGAAAGTGAGTTGTAGGGGAACTTGGTCGTCAAACCTTCACCCAGCGGGTGCAGTGAGTGGGTCTCTCTTTGGGGGGCAATATCCTGCATAAGTTCAGCATGGAGAAAAGCAAGCAAGCAAAAGATTGTGTCGTCTTTCCCTAGAAGACTGAGTATGTGCAAGCTGCAGATGCTGAGCCTTCTCGTTCCATGACTGCAGGAGGAAACGTTCCTTCATACCATCTGCAGCTCCTTGGGCTCCCTAATAAACATCTAGTATGGCTGATACTGTTGCATCAAGATGAACTCCTGAAGTTCTGTACAGTTCTACTTTCTAGTAGTTGTTCGGTGAGCCAAGACTTGCAGTGAACTAAATATGCCATTGACGTGAATGGATGTAGTTCTGTTCAAATTCTGGCTTTGTAGCAAGTGAGGCTGATTTGAAATTATACATAGTGCTTTGGAAAGATGCTTTTTTAGAAGGTTTTCCACCATCAAATTAAAAAAAAAAAAAATGTCAGGTAGACCAGCCTGGAAATGCCTTGAATTTTTAGACTCACAGATGTGCTGGACTGCAAATGTAGTGTGACAGGAAAAGCTGAAGTAAGTTTGCAATTCTGGGAAGACGAGACACGAAAGAAAATAAAACTTTGCCAGCACTCTTCCTCCCTTTGACCCTCTGTGGTTTGGTTTTCAGTTGTAATATTATGCATCTTCGGCATCATCTGCTTCTACGGAGCAACAGCATCACTTGCAAACAGCATGTTTGGGAAGGACCTCATGATGATGGGACCCTCTCTGTTCACAGTAAGAGATGTTTTGCATAACAGTGTAGCTTCCTTGTTTAGAATACTCCAAGGTATTCAGTCGTGCCTAGAGGAGTTCAAGTTTCTATCTCCCTTTCTTTGACCCATTTACTGCCATTTGAAATCCCTGTCACAGTACTGCTGTAGGGAGATGTGAGCTAAAAACAAGGTACTTTCCATTAGGAATAATGTGTATGGAAACTTGGAGAAGAGGCAGGGACACTTACAAATTTAACGTCACCTGCTTTAGGTGAAGCACACCTTAAAGTGCTGCCTCTGCCCTTTGATGGCCAAGAGACTATGGCACAGTGAGATATCTATGTTCAAGGAGACCAAATCATAGAATCATAGCATCATTTGTGCTGGAAAGGACCTTCAAGGGTTATCTAGTCCAACTCCCTTGCAACAAACAGGGACAGATCTTCCCCTGTATTTCCTATGTTGGCTTATTCCCACACTAATGGCTTTGATTACTGCCAGGCTGAGAGTTCTAAGAAGAACACTGAAGAACCCCCACCCTGCATCTGCCCCAAGTCCCACTGTACCAGTGGCCTGAGGACCATCGCTGACTTGCTGAACACAGGGGCGGTGTGTGGGGTCCCAACAGACACCGTGTATGCTTTGGCAGCCTCCTGCAGACATCCTCAAGCCATTGAGAAAGTCTACAGAATCAAGGTGTGGATACAAAACTGATGTCTTGTTACTTGGATCCTGCTGGCATCCCATAGATCAGTAATGTAGGCAAATAGCAATGGGAACCCCTTCTGTCAAGTTGTTCTGACTCAGAACTGAGCAGGTAGAGTCTAGCAGGAGCTTCACAAAAGGCCATGGACCATTTTTTTTTTTAAGCTGAGCAACTGGCAGAAAGAGCACTCACTGATCTGGGTGTGTAGCACTGGGAATTAGCAACTTTCTGCTTCACTGAAGGGGACAAAACAAAAACCCAAACTGGAACAGCCCTGACACGTGTCCTAAGTGGGTCCAAACCTGTATTTGTCCTCTCTGCCTTATGAAGTGCTGAATCAGACTCCCCAGGTTTAAACTTGCCCAGACTTTGGGAGACATTCAGCGCTGGAATAAGACCCAAAGTTTGCACCTTAAATACATCTTTTGCAGCCTGGCCCCTTCTGTTCTCCATGAGGCAATTTCCTGGCTAGCCTGGAGAAATAAGCATAACAGACTATCTCAGCTGGCACTTAGTGTGAACATCAGCAACAAAGGCAGTCTTTTCTGTCCTGCTTTGGTGCCAGTGCTAACCTTCCTTGTCAGTGAGAGAATATAAACAGAATGTAAATACATGCCCAGTTCCTTAGTCATTTGGCCCTGCTGAAAGTGATGTCAGCTGAGGACTGAAATGACACTGCTTTGTGAGCTCTTTTATTTTCCCTCCATATCATCGCTCATTTTACAACAAGTTTATGTCAAAGCATCAAAGAACTAAAGAAGTGGTCACATAGATATCAGTTTCAGGGGGTTAGATTCCCCTTTCACTATCTTGTTGGGTTTTCTCTTGATTTCTACCAGCATAAGTTGGAAGAAAATCAAGCCTCTGGTGTATAAGACATTAAAAACACTGATAATGAGAGGAACATTGCCCTGCCTGGGTTGGTTGTGTCTGAAGCAGGGATATTGGGTGCATCCTGCCAAGTTCCCAAGAACAGCCTACTGTCCTCTTCTTCAGTTTGCAGCTGTGGCACAAATCACAGCATGCAGTCCCCTCCTCTGCTCAGTATTTCAGCAGAGATAGTGCCTTACTTGCTTGGACTCCATGGTCCCTAGGCAGTATACAGACTAGGACTCCAGTGGGCTTAGATCTTCTCAATGCAGACTCTTTTGTTTCTATTTTTTGTTGTTGTTGTTGTTGTTGTTTTTGTAGGACAGGCCTCAAGAGAAGCCCATCTGCATCTTCATTTCAAACCTGGATCAGCTGCGAGCAGCCGCTCCCCCCATCAGCCCTCTGTTGTGGGAATTCATGGAGAACGTTTACCCTGGTGGCGTTGGCTGCATTATCAAGAAAGGAGAGTGGCTGAAGAAGTTAGGTGAGTTGAACAGGACAACGCCTTTCACGATTTCAGCAATCTCTACACTCTTTGAGATGTCAAGGGGGAGAGCTTCTGTTCATTTTGCCCTGAGAAAACACCTCTTACACATCTTAGTACTACTTATAGCATAGGATGTTAAAGAGCTGGATTGGCTCACAGACAACAAGAGCCAGCATGATGGTCTCTTTAATCCAGTCAGACTCAAAGAAAGGGAGGCTCATCAGCCTGGGAGGGTCACATCTTGCAAGCTCATTGCTGTTAGCTAGGAATGAGCAAGCCCTGGGTGGAGGATTGAAAAGATATGAGCAGTCCAGAACAGAAGGATGTACTTGGATCCTTTTCCTTCCTGACATATGGACCAAGAGAAAACCCTGTGAGAAACAGTATGATTCACACTTAGACCTGGTTTCTGGGAATCAATGGGAATGTTAAAAAACAGAGAAGCAATAGGAGTTATGCATGCTAACCTGGTGGAGGTGTGTGGCAAAGGGTAGGGAGAGTGGGAAACAATCACAAGGAATTTGATTCTGTGAGGTAGGTAAATCCATTTTCTATGAAAAGAGCTATGCTGATTCTTGCTATTCTCTTAGTCCCAAAATCTTACAGCTGCTCTCATGGAATTCTGATCAAAGATGCTGCTTTTCTGAAACTGTGCAAGGAGTCTCGCCATTTTATTTGGCGTATAGAGCAGAGTCACTTGCAAGGAGAGTGGGAGGTATTCTGACGATGCCTTGCCAAGTAGACCTCTTCCAGCATCCTCTGTCTGTCTTTCAAGGAGTTGGAGAAGGCTACAGCAGAGTGGGAACTCAAGACAGTATAATGATCAGAGTGCCTGACCTGACTGTCCTGGTGCACCTCATTGACATGACGGGGCCTTTGGCAATCACATCTGCTAATCCTAGTGGAGAGGTTGACAGCACACATCACGACATGGTCATCTCGTGAGTACCCTGTTCACTGCGTTTCTACTGCTCTGCAAACCACCCAACAAATGTGCAGCCATCATGGTTTGATGCCCTACTGTGAGAGGAACTTCAACATAAGGCAGTATGAAATACCATGCAGCTTTCTTCTTTTCCCTACAGGCGTCTTGGCCATAAGCTGGAGGGTGTTCTCTGTGATGGAGAATCTGATGAAGTGGTAGCATCAACTGTGGTCAACTGCACAAGGATTGATGAAAGTGAGTGTCAGAAGCACCTTTCCAGTAGCATATTCCAGGACTGCTCAAAGAGTAACAGGTCTTGAGTGCCAAGACATTTGCAAACATGTTGACATGTTGACAAAATATGTCTTTGGAGGGCCTCTGTATTGGCAGAATGAGGCAGTAAGAAGCGAAGCCGTGCCTCAAAATTTGCCTTAGAAAAGAGAAAATGCTTCAAGTGAGAGGGTGAATGCTTCTGAAAGGAAGGGCATATGTTCCTTGCAGACCACCAGAATTAACGTAGAGTAATAGGTGTTCATCCACAGCAATGTAGAAACTCATGCTGTAGTCTTGTTTGCTGGCTCTGGGTCATCATTTGGGTGGGATTCTTTAGTGGAAAACTGAACTCTTGAGCTCAGCGCTGTGTTGGTGTTGGTGGGTGTCTTTACTTTCTGACACAGATGATTATTTGGAGGCACTAGGCATCTAGAGGTCTTTACTGGTTCAGTGTGTTTCTTTATGTTGGAACATAATGCCTTTTCCTTTCTTTCTCCCTTTGGGGATTACCCTAATTTTCTCATTCTTGCTCTGGGAAGGTGGCATCACCATCCTGAGAGAAGGCTGCATACCAGCAAGCAAGGTGATGCAGATATTTGAAAGAGTAAAGAACAGAGCAGTCTGACACAGAAGAAAACCTCCCCTGAGCAAAGGAACAGCATCTACTCTCACAAAAAGACATGAGGAGTCTCACACCTCGCTGGCGTACTTGGCCTTGTGAAAGCCATACCTTCTCTAATCAAGCACTCACCTCCTTGGGAAGCAGCAGCACTTTCCCACTCAGTGTCTCTCCCGGGAGCGTTCTGTGGCTATTAATTGTTTATCTCCAGTGAGTGCCTGAAACCGCTGGGAAATCTGCCCGCAGAGTGCCAGCAGGATCAGGAGCTGATGCTGCACTGCAGGAATTCCCAGAGTGCCAGTGTTCCCTGAGTGCCTTGGACTGCAGACTTCATGCCTGCTTGTATACTCCCTTCTACAACACTCAGATCTGTGTACTTTAAACAGCTAAATTTAACTAAATAAATCTTTTTGGAATGTAAGGAAAAGACTTCGGGTTTCACTTGCTTTCCACCAAACTATTCATCCTCCAAAAACTGCAAAGCTCCACCGCTAAGTGCTAGGGGAAGAAATAAATATTGGAAGGCATACCTGACAGAGGGTGTACAGTGAGTTATTCACCCCCTGCCCTGCTCTGGCATCCTCACAGCCACTCCCTGCTTGGACCAGGGCACTTCCCAGCTGGTCTTGGGGTACTCCATGCAGAAAGCAGCAGCTGATGTGGGTCCGTGGTAAATGGAGGCTGAGCGGAAACCAGAGAAGAGGGGAATTCACTCTTAAAGAAGACAACCCTTATAGAAAAAACAATGGGCTAGGGCTCAAAGGCTGGCTTCAAAACACAGATATGCAATTCAGATTTGGAGGGTTTCTGTAATGTTTTTCCCTGTACCAGAAGCAGTGTCCAAGCAGCAGATCTCTGCCAGTTCGCTACAGTTGTTCCTTCTCCTCCCTCCTACTCTGGGCAGGCAGATTGTTCCCTTGGCATGGATGCAACACCACCTCCTACCACCCAAGGGACAAGCCCCTTTCCAGCTCTACTTTACCATAGCTTTGGAGTATCCTTCTCTGCTTCTCGGGGGCTTCTCCCCAGGGTCACATCAGAGCAGGAGTTCCCTCCCTCCCAGATCACCAGATGCTTCTCCAAGACCTGAGCAGCCAAACCTGGTGGGGCTTTTGGGGCTGCATTCCTCCCACACCTCATTACGAACATGTAAACAAACACTGACTCTGGTTCTGAGCGTGCTCAGCTTGCTTTGGCGCTGGGGTTGTTGTCCCTCTGCTTCTCCTCGAGGTGCAGCCTGCCATTTAGCCTGCGCTCAGAAGTCCCCATAAATAGCAGCTTTGACTCTGGCTCCAGGTGATGGATGTTATTTCGTTACCCACAGTCCCAAGTGAAAGCCTTTGGCATCTGTTCCTCAGGTCTGAACACAGACTACCCTTCACGCTGTAACCTGGAGCCTTCTGACCCTAAAACCCACCTGTACCCTCTGCCGAGGGCACTCACTGTAGGCTGTGCTGGGCACTGCAGGGCATTCCCAGCCTCCTCTGGTTTTCCAGCTCATGCCAACTTCTCTAAGTGGAATGAAGTCATGCTCCCCTCCCTGCACATACCCTCAGACAGCTAAACAAGCCACTGCACACACTGTACCCTTCTTCCACACACAAGCACATATTATGCCCTGGTGAGCCATCAGCTAGGGTAGCAGCTATATGACCAGTCCATGTGTCACCTTCTCCCCAGGGCAAGATTGTCCTGGAGCAGGAATCTCCCTTCTCTGTCCCCTCAAGCACCTCACAGCACAGGTCAGAGGGTTCAGCTGCGTTTGGCATCGGGGACCCAGATGCTGGGAAAGCCAGAGCAAGGCTGGGCCAGCTGGGAGGGAAGCAGGAAACCATGGGAGACAAGGAAGGCTGAGATGAAACGGTAGGGATTTCTGGGGATATTGCAAAATGCCATGATTCTCTCTGGCTCCGACTCAAAGCGGCACACAACAAAGCCATAAAGAAGTCAGTGCAATAAAACCATGCTTCTTCACAGGGATACAGTTACGTGTAGTTCTTGTGCATCCCAGCTGCAGATGCTGCCACAGAACGTTTAGTTGAAATGTGCAGATAAATGGATTGTGTTTCTATATTAGAAAAACAGGGAGAGAAAGCCACTATTAACAACTGGTCATTAGTGCAGTGCAAAGAGCTGCTGATCTTCTGCAAGCCCCAGTGCTCTGAAGCACTTAGTAAATGTCTTTAAGGCCAGCTGAGGTCCATTGCCCAGCATACTGGACTATTTGAATGGTTGGACTGGATGATATTAGGTATCTTTTCCAACCTTTAAGATTCTATGATTCTATATGCTTGACTTCAAGCACGTGGCGAAGTCCCTCAACATGGGATTTCTCTCACATTTCAATACTTGAAAAACTCCTTGACCTTTCCAAACAAATGTGGTTGTCAATGGTGGCCATAAATTGCTATAACAATAACAATGAAAAAGGCAGGAAGTCTTTTCTTGTCTTGTCCCCTCCACAATGTCTATGTTAGACTGTCCCCATACTGGTGGCACAGGACTGAGAGAGTATCCATAGCATTTTGGCTCAAGGAAAGGATGTGTGTTTCGCCACCAGCTGTGATTAGTGCAACAAACAGCCCAGGATTTGGTAAACCAAGACAAAGTATTGCCTGTCATCTCCTGAGACTTTCTATGCAAACAATTTTCCAGTGGCAAGAGCAGCTCTCACCTTGCACTGCTGCTATCTGGAAGGTAAATCACGATTGGAATGTCTCAGCCCTCGAGGAAAGCACCTGACACACTGTGATGATGAGAAAATCGGGTTTTAAATTAAGAACAGTTTTGCAACTTCAGAGCTGTAGACAAATCTACAATTTAGGTTGTAAGTGGGGCAAGATAAGAAAGCATAGGAGCATGCTTTCTCCTGATGGCAGACAAAGATGGCAAAAGGGTTATAAAGATCCAAGATGAAAGGCTCTATAAAAATTCCTTGTTTGGGTTGCTTTCCCCTCAAAACGACACTCAGCTCTTTGGAGTCCGCTGGGCAGGGCTTCATTTCTCTCATCTGGGACAAGTTCATCGAGGGACTTAAGGCAAGACTAAATTTCAGACTCTTTTTAGATCCATAAAGAAACCATCTAGCCCTGAAATCCACAAGCCTAACTCTATGGCTTGAGTTTGGATTATGAAATGAGCTTACCTCAAACCAACCAGACACCTCTTTCCATCTCAGAGGGCGTAAACCCACTGAAGGCTTCATTCTTTCCTCTTGGTCTTAATTTGGAGATGCCCAAAGTGCCAGCAGTAGCTATAGTGGGAAACCAAACTGTCCGTTTTCTCAAATAATGCCTCATGTATGTGTATATGCTGGTGAAATTTTCCGTCTTGGCTTCAGATGATGGCTTGTTTTCAGGGAGAACCATGATTTTTCAGAGAGACTTCCTTGAGAACAAGGAAGCATTCTTGAAAATCAAAGGATTACCTATCAGCAGAACACTATTTTATCAATAAGCAGTCTAATCTAATGTACAGGCAGAGGGAAAGCCATAAATGTAAAGACAACGAAGTTGCTATGCACTGAGTTTCTATTGCTTACTAAACTGGGAAGCAAACAAAAGAGGTTATAGAAAAAAGTCATTAATAACTACCTGGGTTTACACTGAGACTCAGTCTTATGAGTATTCTGTTGACTGATGAGAGTTTATGACAGAGAGATGTTTGCACTGCACCAATTGTCCAGTAACAGGTGAGAGATACCAAAGGGAAAATAGATGTTGTATTCAACGTGATAAACTGCACGATTTCTTTCGCCTTTCCTCAACCTGTGCTGGGAATAGATGTGATTTTCTCTTCAGCAAACAAGGAAATAAACTGTATTTCTGGTTGCTGTTCTGGTGCTGCTAAATAGAGTAATATTTCCTTATCAAAACAGATGTGGGTAAATCCTCATTCTATTACCTCATGATTTCCATTACATTATCATCATGACAAAGTCTTCTTGTTAAATGCTGTGGCCTGTTGTCTATAACCTTCAGTGATTTTGGTCAGAAATGTCCAATTGGATGTGCAAGACCACAGTAATATAGGAGCTGTAAAAGTAAAGCCGACTGAGGATGTGCCCAGGAAATAACTTCAAGAAAAGTCAAAGAAAAGTCCAGACTTTCCAATCAATGAAGTTCTCTGCCTTCAGGAGGGTTTTATTCCAGTGTTTTCCCAGTATGAACAACTCTAAATTCAGTAGCTGTCAGGTGTTCAAAGATCTTTCATGACTTGGGTTAGTACATCAGGTTGTCCACTCTGCCACCTTACCCAAGTATTAATTCAAATTCGCCAGCGTGCTCCAAGCTGTTACCATGACAAATGAACCTGGAATGTGATCAGTATGCAACCCACGGTGGGTGAGCAGCACTGAGTCCTGACTCCACACATGTACCAAGTCTTTGTTTCACAGAAATTTGGCTCAAGAACTTGGTGAGTATTAACAACCGTTGTGTACTTGTGTCCTCACAATTCTTCCCAGGGACTCAAAACAAACTTCCCAAGCCTAGACCACTCCTGCTAGCATTTTTGCAAGGTTAGAGAGAAACAAACACACCTCCCTTAGATCAACAACATGAGCCGTCAATTCCTTTATTCATGCTCTTTAAACACAGGGTCCTTTCATTAGGGCTATTAGCAATAGGCCTTAATGCCTCTTGCTGTGTTTTCCATTGTGAGATGCTATGTATTGCTGAAGGCTCATTTCCAAATGGAAGCTGGCAATGAGCAATGAGGCCTTTAGATCCCAACCGAAGGGGACCTAGGGATACTGGATTTCAACCATGTCACATTTGACCCTAAGTCTCTCCTGTGGATGGTCTCTTCATTCTGCCCCACTTCTCAACCTCAGCGCTTGCTCAGGAGTTAGCTGAGCTTTAGTGAGATGGTTTTCAAGGACAGAACATCAGTTCCGCCAGAGAGCAACACATTAATGTGTGCATTCAGACAGCGGAAGGAAGGAGATGGAGAGGCATGAACAGGAGCAGAAGGTTTAGACAAGGGGGCAGAAAGTTTCTGTTCTATTAAAAGAAATGTGCAAAATGCTGTTGCAAAACAGAATGTTGACTCATATCATCACAGAAGCAAATTGCACGGAATGTCACTGGTGGTAAAGGGCATCACTTCTCTGTTCCAAGAGAGATACTGAAGTCTGATGGATGGAACACCACCCCAAGAGGGACGTGTCCATGACAGTATATTCCAGGAGTTGCTTCCTCCACACCTGGAGCTGACTCATGTACAAAGATTTGTGCTATCTGCTTTTGGTTCTCTTCAGCCCCACTCTCCTTACTTTCCTTCCTTATTCTTGTTTTGCTTTTGGGGTTTGGGGCTGTTTTTTGTTTGTTTTGTTTTGTTTGTTTGTTTTTCACTCTTTGATTTTTTTATGCTCTCTCAACTTTATGAGGCATTTTCCTGGAGACAGTGAGCTCCATGACTAGGCATTTTGTCAGTGAACATTTTGAGTGTAACTTCATGCAAAGGAGTGGGAAAAAAAATCAATATATTAGCATTTATTGTGCACACACAAACATCATTATCTCTTACCCTTCCCCTACAGATATGGTAGCACTCACTTCTTCCAGATACAGGAGTACCTGTAGCACCACAGCCAAGACAAGCTCAAAGGACCATCAGATGTATGAACACAACCTTCATCTACAAGGCCCCCGAGAGCTACCTTGCTTCATACCAGACATTTGTCTCTGAGGAGAGATAGACAAAAGCACTTTAGCTTGATCAAATCTTCATTGTGTCTTTGGAGAGCTAGGGCCTGGATGTGCAGTGGAGAATGTAACACTAATACTGGTTCTGGAAGTCTACGGGAACCCCATCTCAGCTCCTGTCATGGACAAGGGGAATCATGCCTGTGTCCTGTGTGCCACTGGTCATGGTCATTGCTGCTCACTGGATCTGGTCTAAGCAAAGCTACTTTTATCTGCTCCTTCCCT
The DNA here is from genome assembly GCF_016699485.2 of Gallus gallus. Lineage (NCBI taxonomy): Eukaryota > Metazoa > Chordata > Aves > Galliformes > Phasianidae > Gallus > Gallus gallus. Next base: position 11,271,288 of record NC_052535.1, on the reverse strand, counting down.
ATTTCTTCTCCTGTACCACCATTTCTGCTTCTCACTAAAGGCTCTGTTTTAGTAATTTGGACTTGGTTTATTTTGCAGGTGAACACAGCTGCTGGCAGCCACAGGCAAGAAGGGCCTCTGGAGACCCACAGGGAGATAGGAAGGAGGACAGAGGCTGTGGGAAGCCCCAGGCTACACAACATCTGATAACCTGGGGTGGTGACATGACCCTTTCCAAGGCTGTGGGTGGAAGGATGCCAAAGGCAGTAGCAGGCTCATGGGAATTTGGAGGAGATAAGGTGAGCCTGGTCAAGGGCTGCAGATACTAACCCAACCTATGGCACAGCACACAGAACGGAAATGTGGACGCATCCTGCCGTCTTAGGGTGTTGCCGCTGGCTGCTCAAGTGGAACCTGTAAGAGTGGGAGAAGCTGGTCCTGTGCATGTGTTATGATTTCAACAGATGTTTAATAGGGCTGCAGAGCCACAGCCAGGTGCAGGGGCAGAGCTGAACTGGATGCTCAGGACAGACTTCCCCATCCTGACTCAAGAGGCTCAATTTCCAGACTGCTGGTATTTTCCCAAGAGATTTTTACACAGTCATTTTGTTCAGTCACCCAGCTATCTCTGTTCTGCCTTATTCTGAGCCTCAGCATAGAGCTGCTCCATAAACTCCTTATTGTTACAGCTAGCACAAAAGCTGGGGACACCCAGATGACTCGAGACCATTACAGGTTGTTCGGCTCTTGGCAGCACAGCCATCACAGGCAGAAATCCAATATAAGTGGATTTTGCGGAGCGGTTGAAGATCTGGCCCAAGCTTTGAGATATGCTGTTTCTTTGTTGTTCTTCAAAATCTGACAAACCAGATTATCTAGTCATGCTGTACTAATAACCCTAAGCACTTGATGCTACAGGGAGGAGTAACGGGAAGAATGCAGCAAGGTGAGTATGACAAAAAATCACCGCAGGTTGTGTTTTCATATGCTCTCTCTAGTACCGAGGAGATGTAAAGGCTTTGTTTTGACTGATTTCCACACAATAAGGAGGACTTTCTTTCTGCCTTTTCTTCCAGTTGATGTCCCATCCCGAGCCATAGGTGGACGCTGGCTTCCATATTTCAGGAGAAGGAGCCAGATAGATGAGGTCTGTGTCCCTACAGCTCCCAGTTCTTGGTGTTTTCTTAAATCAGAGGCAGTCACGGGGCATCTCTGACTCTGTCCATGTCTCAAGCCCTCTCTCAGCTGGTTTCACTCAGGAGGTAGTGGTGATGCCACCCTTCCTCTCTGAACCACTCTACCCACTGGAGTATCAGGTCCACCCACTATACCAACATGCACCCTTCCGAAGATGCCATTGAGTCAGTTCCTGTTCCTATGGCACAGTTCTATTCTCAGAAAGGTGAGTTGGCTTTTCCTGCGACTAGAAAATGCCTTTCTTTGTTTTCCATTCTTTTTTCCATTGACACAGATGTCTGGACTGTACAAAAGGCAAAATCAAGGAGGAACAGGCCCACTTCCTGGGTTGTTTCCAACCCCAGTGGGACAAAAGTGTTGTTTTTTTCATAAACAGGCCCATTCATGAGATTATTTTGTCTCCCAGAGCGATCTTTCAGGCCTAAAGACCTCAGAGTCACTGACAATTAAACCAAAATTGCCCCTTCTTGGAAATCTCTTGATTTTCTTCAGTGACTTCAAACTCCTCCTTGGATGGATATGTGAGGGTCCCAAATCCCTTTATATCCCTCTTGACTGCTGCACTGCAATGCACTCCTTCCTATTGAACATGATGTGAGAGGAACAGCACCAGAAGGGCACACTGAGAGTCTCCTCCGAGGAGGGCTGGGCAACACTGTTTGGCCAAACTCCATATTTTTAGGGGTGGAAGTATTTTACAAACTCTTGTCAACATGGCAGCACAGATTTGATCTATGATTTTTTCAGCAAATTGTGCTGAAAAAGGCCAGAAGTTTGTAATGGGAGCATTTTGGATTTGTCACTTGTAACAGTGGCTCTTTTCTTTCTCTATTTCTTTTTAAAAATACTATGCTTAACCTTGAATACTGGGAAAACTCTGGAAATATTAGAAATTATTTTGCCCTTACTTAATGAAAGATCCCATTTAAGTCTCCTCCTCCATCCCAATTTGCTTTTATCCCAATTCATTTCTTTCCTGTTTGCTCGTACGTAAGTGAGGTGTGGGAGGGGTACAGCAAGGACTGAGTTAAGTGAAGGTGTTCCCTGTCTTGCACCCATCATGTCAAATGGTTCCCGGAGTGTTCTCCCAGCATCCTGCTACTAGCAGCAAAAGTTCCTGTGAGTAAGAAAGATGCACCAGGGAGAGATGAAAAGATGGATCGAGGCAAGGCACCTTGTGAAAGAATGTAGCTTTCCAAACTTCTTCTAAGCTGTGGCACACTAAAACATACTATTATATGACGCATGGGGAAGCAGCACCCATACCTTATTTAAGCCAAGGCTGTTTTCCATAGCAAAAGGCTTTGTAATGCTTCTTTCCAGATTCATATTTCTTACTGTGCTTCCTCGGATTTCAGTGTTTATTATTTTTCTAAGACTTGGTTAGGAAAAGGAGCCAAATTCAGCCTTGTTGTTTATGAACTCATTAGCAGTACCCAGCAAGGAAGCTGGCACCAGTGGGTTGATGTTAGTTATTATGGTTTCTTTCCCCCTCCTCTCACATCCTGGAAAGGCATGCAATTTGATCCACTTGTAAGATCATTCGTGCACTGTTGGCAACCCCAAAATGCCACGAATATGTGACTTGCAAAGTTTTTTTCTGGCACTTGCTGCAGATGATAGTACAGCCCTGTGTGACTTATGACTGTTTATTGAAAATATTTTATTGAATTCTGTACATCAGTTTTAAGAGACACCAAAGAGATACAGTAAGTAGACCAGTAAAATGATTTCACAAACTCAGTTATCCGACAGTCTCTTTCTCTGCAGGAAGAGTGCCAGTTCTGTAAAGAACAAGCTGAGAAGACGTGGTTCACAGAGGTTTAGCTACTCTGACAGCACAGCATTTATGCTTAAGTTCCAATAGTGCTCCAAGTGAAAACAATGAGATTGTTCATTGGTTTCAGCCGGAGTTTGATCAGCACCTTGCACCTGAGTCAGGTAAGAGTAATGTCAACAGTTTTCAGAGGCCAAACAAGCCACTAACTGTATGGCCACGCAGATTTCACCAAGGAAAACTCCTTGAGTTTGTTTGTAATTTCTCGTTACTTCCTCCAGTTCAGATACCACTCTGTACAAGATGGGCACCCTGAAGGAAACGTACCATGAAGTATGTACAGTTATGCCAAAAGGCAGGAGACCAGCTTCTAGCATTCCCAAATGCAGTGCATATCATTCCTTTGAAATTCATACTCTTCAGAAGATAAAATGAGAAGTGAGGGTCTTCCATGACGCTCCAGCACTTCTAAGGTGGTATTGTTGGAGAGATCAAAATGATAATTCTACCCTCACGCTGACTGTGAAAAACAGAAAATGGCACCTCAGACAACAGCACTTGTTTTAGTGTTGGCTTTTGTGACTTCTATTCAGAGAAGATATACCAAAGACAACCCCAGTTCCCAAGAATACATTTTGCTTCATCTTTAGATGAACTTAAGAATCTTTGAGTGAACTTAAGAAGCTCACTGTATTCACTAAGACAGTACCTGAACACACCTTCCCTTCTCCCTCTTCCATTTCTAGCCTCATGCAGTGTTTGTTTCCTAACATATAATTATATAATGTTTCAAGTTATTCTCTGCCCCAAACCAAAGGCATCAACTTCTAGTGAATAGAAAAAAGCTCTGTTACCCTGGGCTCAGCTAGTCACTGCTGTAACACTTCCCTTTCAGTGAGAGCTGGCAATCTCTATAAGTGAAAATATTGCTTCTACAAACCGGGTGAATGTGATTGTGAGTCAGGGATATTTTAGCAGTATCCATAGAAAGGTGAATAAGTCACCCCCGTAGCTGAGAAATCTCTCCCATTCCCCAGTTTGACCTATGCATCATTTTCCAGTAGACACGTCCCTAGTGAGCGCATAACTGCTTGACCTGGACAGAAGTCAGAGGCGAGTGTGGTTCTCACGGCCTCCATCAGCAGACCGCACTGCAACTCGCTCTGCTGAGGCAGCCGTGCCCACCCCGTTGTGCACAGCATGGACATGATTCAGATGTTCTTCCCGGCCTTTTGTGCTGCAGCCGTCACTGTTAGGGACCAGTGAGTATTTCTTCTGCACCTGCTCCAGTATCTGCAGCACCTAGATTTAATAAACACAGTTGTAGGTGCGTTACTAGTTAGGGGGGAAAATACTAATATCTTCTCCAGCTGTTTACATGAAGTCTCTTCTTTTTCAAAACTACCCCTCTGGGCCCATTCTTGAGATTGCACAAAGCATTTCTATCTGCTCAAAGGTCTCTGGGACAGGCGTGAATAGAGAGACTGCCCCACTGAGATCAGAGACATTGGGCCTCAGAGCCCCTTTCCCTGAGGAGTCAGTCTTATGCCACACGTTCCTCAGGAATTTGCCCAGCACAAAGCGCAGTGATGACTGCAGGATCAGGACACAGGCAACATGGAGATCTTTCATACTGCACTGTGATGACTGCTCATGCTATCACAGATTTTTTCATCTCTTTATAGATGGAGAAATTTCCAGACTGAAGCTTATTTCACAGGAATGGGCAAAGCAGAGGAAGAAAGGGAGAATCAATAAGATCAAGATTAATTTTACCTGAGACTTGGGAATTATACCAACTCTGAAGAATCCTATGTTTCCACTGTCGATTTTGGTGCAATCCACAACAGTAGAGGCAATGTTTTCCGGAGAAGGACCATCACAAAGAACTGCATCCACCTGAAGAGCAGCAAATTTCCCCACCAAGTTCAGGCACGTGGGCAGTGAGATGGCAGTTTCCCCTTCTCAACAGAAGGCAGCTGTCAAGGGCAGCTCAGCTCCTTCCTACACCACAGTATTACCACTAACTACCTGTTGAATTTGGAATGAACTCAGAAAAAGCAAAGAGAGTTCTATGGGATGTGAATCAGTAGTACAAGCAAAACAGGCTTGCATCAGCTGAGGGGCTTTGAGGGATTCCCATTCAAAAAGCAAAGGTATAGAAGAACAGTTTTTTGAAGAGTTAGTGGTGAGTGATTTACATAAGCTGCCATGAATATACTGTCCTAAGGATTTAGGATCTCAGGATATTTTAAAGCTCCAGTGCCTGTTTCAGATTAGCTTCAGCTTTAGATGAGAATCCCCAGTGTCCTGATAACTCAATGGCAGCTGGAGCCCTGGCATAAATAGGTATCAGTGTTTCTGTTGCCTGTACAAAAGCGAAGCATTTTTTTGTTGCTCGTATCATCCTTTGTTTGAAGACAAACTAACTCATGTTGCCAAGCCATGACAGAAACAGAACATTTTGGCTTCCCATCAAGTTTTTCATTTTACATTGTTCTCTCACTCTGTCACCAACACGAGGAGTGTCAGTGACATATTTCATTAGACGTTCTCCCATATTCTTGATATCAACTACAGACTTAGCTACTTGGAACAGAGTGATTGTGCTCTTTCATCCCCATACCTTTTGGGATCTGCTGGACTGAAAAGACACAATTACCTTATCTCCCAGCTTGGCATACACTTGGTTGTGGTGTGTTGTGTCGGCCTCTCCTGTTGGGTTTGCTGATGTGACCACAATGGGGCCAACCTGGTGACAAGAAAAAATGGGAACAAGAGCTCTCAGCAAGTTTTGTGGTACAAAACAGGTTGTTACCCCCAGCAGCTACTGCGCAGGTAAAGTCACTGAGTGTTAATACTCAGAACATAGTACAGGTTGTAGCTGATGTTGCTCCACAAGCTATATTTGGCTTCAAACAAGCCCGTGCTTGCAACAGAAGTGTTCAAGGTAGGACCACTCACCAAGTCAATGAGGTGCGTGGTGACTGAGCAGTCAGGGATGCGGATGGCAACACTCTGAGGGGTACCGACATATTTAGCAGAGTCCTTCATTCCCAGGAAATCCACCCACTCACCTGCATAAGGAAGGGTCACACAGCACTTACTGATGTGCATCAATGCAAACACAGTGATCTTTCTAGAGATACTGCCACAGAACATACGGCATTGCAGGGAAATGGGACTTAAAGTTGGAATTTCAAACCCAAAGCTCTTCAGAGAGCTTGGAAATAACAGCATTTCCTCACCTCTGGGAATCACCAAGCTAATAGGAGATGGCCAGGCAGCATCCATGAAGTCCCAGAGGAGTGGGCTGAACAAATGTTTTGCAGGTTCTAGTTGTTTCAGGCTAGAAATCCAGAGTGACATGGGGCGCTCCTGAGCCTGGCGCTTGGAGCTGGAAAGGAGGCAGGAACAATGAGTTTGGAAGTAAGCCAGAACTTAATTTCAAGCTGAAAAAGAAATGGTGTTGGACAGGTGTGGAGCGAGACCAAGTGCTACAGGCCAAGAGTCTGTAATGAAAGTAGGACCATTCAACAGACAATCTGAGAGGAAGGAACCTGAACGTCTGCTCCCACTTATGAACTCCACATGAAGGCTTTAGCTTCTTGTGCAGTGACAGGTACAAGACCCAGTTTCCCAAGTTCTGAGGGGTCTCAGCTGCTTACAGAAGTAGGTCTAGAGACATTTGTTAAACACAGGAGGGATTTTAGTCATGGCAATATGTATCTAGAGATATATACAATAACCCCCTGCTCTATTTTGACATTTCTTGATCTCTGAGTTTCCTTGTGATATCTAAGCTACCTGGCTCCATCACCTGTCGGGAGCCTTCAATATACTGTAAGACAATGCCTGCTCAGCTGTCTCCTTTTCTCATTTGGATCTTCTCCCCTGGGCTTGTCACATAATTGTTCTTAGGAAAATTAAGCTACACGTCTCATTGCTCTGAGGGGCTGCTGTAGCCAGGACTCAGGAGAAGCTGTATCCCCTACAGGCTTCCTTAGCCTGGGAAGCCTTCACCAGGGCAATGAGGCAAATACTCACCGGTGAGCTTTCTCCACAGCATCAGGCCGATTACAGGCTGCTACAAGCACATACACAGTATCTGTGGGGATGCCGCAAGTCCCTCCATTCTTCAGGATATCTGTTGACATGTGAACAGGGCAGAATCCCTTGAGTGACTAGAACTGGGGGTCTGTAATTCACGGGAGAGCTGTCACAGACAAAACAGCCAATTCAGTGCTCTCATCTCCTTTTTCCAACTGGCAAAGTATTTCCTCTGACAGTGCATTTTCTAGCATTGACCCAAGAAGAAATCTGGCATTTAGGGGAATTCTGGGACGTGTTCATCTGGGCTAGAAGTCATTCAGCCCTGAGGAGAAAGAAAGCACCATGCGCTCTCTGTAGAAAGCTGTCAGTGGCAGCCCCAGCCTGGAGGATACGTGTTTCAGACTGGATGTGCAGACAGTTACATGATACAGGAGAGACAGCAGTGATTTCACTGCTAAACCCAAGTCCTATCAAGGAATTGGTCCTATTTCCCCCCGTAGTGATTTCAGTTTCTAAAACTTGCCCCACTTGGTCAAAATATAATCAGATTATCATGGTTTCCACATCTAGATTGAAAAAAAATGTCCTTTTGATACTGTTCTGCTACAAAATCTCCCAGAATTACCCCTCCACCCTGCATAATCCCCTATATATTTCCCTTACCTGCAATTCTCTTGACTGAGGAAGCTTTCCTGGCAGGCAGGTGAAGGCACTTGGTCATTCCTCCCCCCACACCACTAAGCTGCACAAGGGGCCTACCCATTGGTAAGCAGGAACCCTCAAAGGTGCTGCTGAAAAGGGCAGACAGGAAGCAGTAAAAGCTGACCAGACCAAAGATGAGAGTGGCAGCAATGTCATAGCCGGCTGGCAGAGCACTGATGGCATCCAACAAGAAGCTGACAGCAATAAGCAAGAAAGTGAGGGAATAAAAGAACCAGGTGATGCTTAGGAAGAGTGTGCAGAAGACAATGAAGCTATTGAAGAGCATGAAAGCAATGATCCCTACTGCAGTGTGGAAGCTTCTGCTAGTGCCATAGAGGCCACCATATCTCGTCAAGCCCCAGATGATCCACATGACAGCATAAAGAATGAAGGCACAGCTCTCCAAGGTTTTACCCCGGGCAAAGGCCACTGAGCCACATAGAAGCTTAAGGATCCCACCAGCTACCACTACCCATGGAATTACAACAGTATCAAGTGAAGCTTGCGTGCCTCCAGTCACTGTCATTGCAAAAGAAGCAAGGACACTACATGCATAGCCAAGTACTTCTGCGTCTGCATACTTCGAATACCCTAGGTAGGGTGCATGAAGGTTTGCCCCTTCACGAAGCTTCAGAAAACTGCTGCTAGCAACCAGGGCCTTCATAACACCCTTCCCTGTTGGGATTTTGGCACCCGCTTTCACATTGTACAGGTGAATCATAGTCATCAAGGCTGAGGCCACAAAGATGGCCACATCCACACCTTGGGGTCCACCTTCAAAAAATCCCTTGGGACGACAAGCTAATGCAATGCAGTAGGCCACGTAAAACAGCAAATACAGGCCATCCACCAGGCTCTTAAGAGTGAGAAAAAGAGCCAAGACCGCAAAAAGAATTGAAAAAACCACAAGGAATGGGATAGGGAAAGTTGGCTCCTCTGTTTGCCAGATTGGGTATAGAAGGCAATAGCCTCCAGCAAATTTCAGGATGGAAGTGAAACCGAAGAATGTAGCCATTAGTACATCCATTGCACGGTATGATAAAACGCAGACTCCGATCTGGTAGATCCCGGCAGCCCACAGCCAGGGCACTTGACCAATAAATAGTTTGCTAGTGACACCCAGGAGCCTACAGCCGAAGACACTGGCAGACAGCATGTTCAGGATAAGACCAGTGACTGCAAAATGATTCATGCTGCCACTGGTGGACTGGATCTGCTCATGGGCCTTATTTTTGGCCAGGTCTGTGCCAGGGATGGCAATTTTCTCTTTGGAGAGGAAATAAAGAATCCTTCCCAGAGCAAAGTAACCACCAGCTAAGCAGACAATCATATAATTGCAAGCCACAGCAGAGGAACCAAAAGCTGTGTTATAGCGCATGGCGACTTCATGAGCACTGGCAAGTGAGACAGCAGAAGCAATCATAGAGAGGACGACCTCTTTGTTAAGGAAGCCCACCACTGCAATAATGAGTAGTGCCAAAGTAAAGGTGAGCAGGCCGGGCACCAAGGCATTGCGGAAGTCACCGGTGTCGTTCAAAACTCCTTGCCCTTGCAGGATGAAGACCACTCCATAGCCACACCACAACACTGAGATGGTCAGGAAAAGAGACGAGAATAGAGTGGCATTTCTTAGGCTTCTCCAAATTCCTATGAAACAAATGGCAATGGAGACACAAAAGTGATTTTGACACAGTAGGTTATGGAAAGTAGTACTTAGGACAGGCAGCTGTGCTACGGGCACATTGTGTGTCAGAGCCACAGTCACCACACAAGCATGGAGCTGCATGATGGTCAACAGAGCTGCCGTGAGCTTGGGTTGGTCTGCACAAAAGGAGAAATAACTCAGCATTCATTCTGAAGAGTGTGGGTTTTGTTATAATCAGTGATTTTTCCCTTTCAGCCTCACACATCAACATGCCATTTCAACCCACAGATGCCTAAACGAGTCTCAGAGAGCTTGGAAACAGGTTTTAGAGAAATCATATATTCGCTCTGTTAAAACTGTCAGAGCTCATGATAAAGCGTTTGTTCAAAACTAACATTTTATTTCTTTGGTTGCTTATATAGGAAAAAAGTGGTGTGCTGATATATTCCTCAAGTGGGAGACGTCAGTGGTCTGGCAAGGCTGCCACAGTTTGTACAAACACGCTGGCAAAGCAGACCAAATACATGTAAAGCTATAGAAGGGGAGGCCCAGAAGCTGGCTGCCTTCCGAGTCTTACCTGCGTATGCCAAAAGAGATGATAAAATCAACAGAAGAATCCCTAGAGCTGTGCTGGGGATCACGGGGGCTGCTCTGAGTGAGCTGTAGAAATGCACTGCCAGCAAGAGTGATCCTGTGTGCGACAAAGGAGGTGGAAAAAGAGAAGGAGCTTGTAAACTATGCCCAAAAAAACACCAGGAGAGAGCCAGAGTGACAGGAGCAAGGGACAGAGAAAAAGCACCAGCAAAACATCTGTAAATAATAAATAATAGGGAGAGCGTTGTAACTTGGTTTGCATCCGAGGTCTCACATCTTCCTGGGTGCCTACTTGTAAGAAACTTGAACTGAATCATATTTGAGAGTGCTCCCTCATGGCTGGAAAAAAAAAAAAAAGTGAAAAACAGCTCTCCGTTTCCAGCAAACACAGAGACACACTCTGGAGATGAACGCATAAACCTTGTGACTGCAGAAAGCTAGCCTAAAAATGGGACGGAGCAGCACTCAGCACGATGAAATGCAAGGACAAAGGAAAGGGAGTGGACAGAAAACAGAGCGGCATGAAAGACAGATGGAGAAGAGAGGAAAGTGCGTTGAAGAAAAAAAAAATCACTGATGAAAATGACTATCAAAAAGCTTGGGCTTGCTTTGCTTCCCACCTAGGTTGGGAGAAGTACAAAAATTCAGGCCAGCATTTTAAAGCCAAGACAAATATTTTGTTGGCTGCTGAAGCAGGCAGAGGGATCTCCCGTCTCTAAAAGTTTTACCCAAGCAGAGAAGATTTGGAGTAAACAGACTTTTTAACCCCTTCAAAAAGGGGGTTGTCCGTGAAAGCTATTCCCAACCCCATCCTCCCGTGCCAAGAAGACTCGATCCCTACCTGCGGAAATGCCCAAGAGCCCTATGGAGTAATGCAGTGACTCAGCTTTTCTGACTGCCATCGCAGAGTTCGCTGAAGACCCAGATGCGGGCTGAAATGCTGCCTCTCTTTCTTCCCTAGCTCTTTATAACCAAACCAACTCCACTGGCCTGTGTTCCTCCCTGCTCTCCACCCCCTTTCCCTACAAACATCTTCTATTAGTGTTTCTTTCTGCATGCGGGAGGAAATGCAAACGAGTTTCTTGCTGCAATAAATTTCAGTCTGAGTCAGAATGGACTGCTGGTAGCTCCCTCCAGGGGCCTGTTAATTTTACTGTTGATTAACCCTTGTTAAAAAAGACACTTGAAAAGTAACACCTACGGTTTATTACTATTACTGCCTTTTTGCTATTGCCAGTGAGGAAATTACACCGGTTAAAATTAAGGGTTTTTAAAGACTCCATCTTGCTGGAGCAAACAAGTATTTTGCAAGCCCAGGAGATCCCTGGGGACCAGTTATTTCTCCTAACACCGGGCAGAGTCCTCCTGTTTGCCCCCATCACAGCTATGAATGCCTGGCACCGGTGTCCTGTGCTGGGCAAGCCCAGGGCACGTTCAATGCCGTTCCCATAAAGGTGACTTTTGTCCATGTGCCACTCCACATCCATCTCATCCAGCCTCTCTGTGCACACTCCCAGGGAACTCCTCCTAATTCCTAAGGGGCTTTCATGAGTGAGTTGTCAATGCAGTCTGGAGACCAACAGTGTGAGGATAAAATCTGGAAGGGTCTTACTGGCTTTCCAGGAGAACTGTGCAAGCAGCAAAGTGATACCAGTCATTGCCATGATCATTGCTGTATCCCCAAGGTGACATGAAGGACCCATTCACAGCTTCCTCCTGCTTGCCATGGAGAATATGTGAGAATATGTGATCAGGGCAGTGCAGGAGGCCATAGAAAGCAGTGGTCTGTGGCTCATGGTCATTATGGGATCATGTTGGTTATACATCAGCTGAGAATCCAGAACAATCCCAGACTGGCAGGATCCACAGATGATTCCAAAGGATGCTGCTCCTCCTGCTGCTCTCTGAGCCACATGGGCTGGGGTGGTATTCTTCCACTGAGAAGCTGGATCCCTGTATTGGCCCCCAAACATCTGTGGTTTCTTCAGTGCTTTGGAGGATACACTTGAAGGATAGCTACAGCGCAGAAGAGTTCCTTCACACTCATCTTCACTAGAATATTAATGCAGATTTAAGCAAAGTATTGATGTGTGCAGACGCTCTCATTCAGAATGGAAGAACTTAGCTAAAAAGTATTAGTTATCAAGAATACATCTGCTGCAGGTAGATCTTTAAGTTTAATACGCCTATTGAGATACAGCCTGTCACACAAGGAAGCAACCTCTAAAACAAGCCCATTTTGTCCAGTTACACGTAGACAATTATTTCAGTAAGGGGAAACAACGCCATCAGTTTGCAATATGCAGAGCTACACGACGTGGTTTACAGCAACTCCCAAGTTCATTTAGGTCATCAGCCATGATCTATCTTAGAATCACAGAATGGCTTGGGTTGGAAGGGACTTCAAAGATCACACAGTTCCAACTCCCCTGCTGTGGGCAGGGTTCCCAGCCTCAAGCACTAGATCAGGCTGCCCAGGACGCCATCCAGCCTGGCCTTGAACAGTCTTTGTTCCATCATTAACTGGACTGCTCTCCTATCAGTTGAAGAAGGAAGAAACTGTCTTTTCAAGTTGCAGCATGATTCAGCTGGTTGTTTTTTTTTTTACCCATAAGAGGAAATAATACAGTTCTAAATTATGCTTACAATAACTTAGATACGAAAACAAACAGCAGAGAAAAGGTTTTGGGAATTTCCCCCACTTATCTCACGTCTTAATTTTTTCATGGATAATAACAGCCGTTTTTCTACCCACCAAACAGGTGCTTTATTCCCGTTTGTACAGTTGAGTATATAGTGTCTGACATCACTGTTTTTAAGATGCATGCAATAAATGAAGTCACATGTATCAGCAAGGAACATCTTTCTTATGCCTGATATGACTAAAGAACTTGCCAAGCAACTATTTCACTAATAGCAGAATAGACTTCATATCTCTTCTGAGAGAGAGAGACAAGGAGATTTTCTTACAAATAAGCCTTGAAAAGTGTTCTTTAGTCAAGTTGCACAGATTCTGTTGTTCGCTGAAAAATGGCAAGGTAGGCTGAGGAGGTTATTTCCACACTGCAAAGCTGAATCAGAGATGCTCATAATCTCTTCAGGTGTGAGCATATCAAGGACAAGAGGGAACAGATCTCCACGTGAGCAAGGAAGCATCCCCACCACATGCTGTGAACCTTGCAGCCATGTACATCTATATTGGTGAGGGCTCCGCCAGTTCCTATTGCCATTTTCCCTGCGAGTGCTGTTGTTACCTTCGTGGTCAGGCGGTGCTGTTCATGGAGAATTGTGTTATTCACTTCTAACTCAGGACCTGAAGGCCAGGAAACAACTGCAAAACTTCTGCTCTTCAGAGAGGCTGAGGACACTTAAGGTCAGAAAAGGATATCTTGGTGTTAAAAGGAGAGAAGCTGCCAGTGCAGCATAGGGCTTTCAAAATGGGGCACAGATGGGAAATGCCCTGGCTGGAATACCTGCAGTGGGCTAGCTCCCTGTGATACCACCTTATGAACAAAGATTTTAGTGCTTCAGTCTTAAGTAGAATGGAAAATTGACATCTCCAAAGGAAAAAGAGCTGCCTTGTTGAGCAGCTCACGTCAGTTGGGGATGCTCTGGAGACAACGTGCTGGTAAGAATGTCTGCAAGGAAGCAGTCGGTTGAGGAAACAAATAATATTGACACGCCCTGCCTGTGGTGCTGGAAATAAAACCATCTTGCCAGTAAGAAATTCAGCCCAACCCTCCTGGCCCCACCTGCTCCTGGGGGAGGGATCAAGCTATAAAAGGGCTCCAGGCACCGCACAGAGATGCACAGCAATTCGGGGCTCTCCGGGGAATCCTCCTGCTCTTTTTGTGACCATGGGAAAGAGAGTGGCTGTTGTGCTGGCTGGCTGTGGGGTGTACGATGGCAGTGAGATCCACGAGTCTTCGGCTGTGTTGGTGCACCTCAGCAGGGAGGGGGCACAGGTAAGAGGCTCCTGCCCCATCTCTGTCTCCTTTTGCCCCGGCTCTGCATTTCACTTTGTCTCTCTTGCACAAGGTACTGCTCTTAGCAGCTTTGCATCTTGCTAGACCGATCACTTCTGCTGGGGCAATTGCAAAGCATTAGGCGAGCGGAGTCAAAGCAGACAGCAGTGCCAGGGCTGCTACAGCAAACACGAAGAACGCTCTGCTCTCTGCTTTGCGCTCACAGCTTTGCTCTACGAGAGGACTGGCTGTGTGCTTTGTGCTCAGCAGCTCTGTGAGCTACTCAAACTCTGAAGCAAACTTTCTTAAGTGAACCCCTCTGTTTCTGGCGTGTACTTCCTCTCCTCTGCTTTGGTATTGCTGTTTCAAAGACGACTAATGACTTTGGCTGTTCCAAACTCATCCTTTTAAAACACTGAAGATTGAAACAGGAAATAGTTCTTGTGAGTTGAACTGGAGAAAGGACAAAAAACCAAAACAAAACAGGGTGATCCTGCAGCAACTGCTGTTACACCACTGGTCACAACAGCTGCTCCTTGAGAGAGGAAGAAAAGAGAGGGGAGCCCTGTGCAATGTTCCTTTCAGCTCTGAGCCACCCCCAGATCTGGGTCAGGGCTGGTTTCTTGGAAATCGGAACTGCTCCACTCAACACGAAGGCACAGTGGTGATTTACACGTGCTGCAGGGCCTGCCCACCCAGTTCCAAAGCCTTCAAAGTGCGTTCGCAGCGTGGGTTAAAGCTGAGACTTGTTCGAACTGTCTCCCCACCGTCTGTAGTCTCGCCTCTTCGCTCCTGCAGCTGCTGCAGTTCTCCCGCCTTCCCTATATTGGCGAGCTTAAAGCATCGCCCTGCGCTTATCCCTTGATTGGCAGGGACCTCTAGTGGAGAAAACTCAGTCACCGAATGGGATAACTGGCTTTACGAGCACAGACTGGGGCTGCCACAGCAAAAGTGATTGCTTGGGACATGAATGGAAAACTCTAGGAAATGAGCTTCGTGCATGGCTCTTGGAACAGCTTATTTTCCTAGGAAGGAAAGGAGTGGCTGCTCCCTCTGCACCATTTCAGCTCCCAAAATATAACGCTCCACATAACAATAACCTTCCTGATCCCAGTATCGGATACAGGTGAGCCTGAGGGTCACTGCAATCACCAACAGAGGTCTTTCCTAACAAAGCAACTCAAGTATTTTAATTTGCTCCCTGTGGTATTGAACATGTTTAGGATATATGCCTGAAGGATAACAGACCTTTTCTTCCCTTCTCAGGCAGAGGTTTATGCTCCTAACGTTGACCAGATGCATGTGGTAGACCATGTGAAAGGACAGCCAACTCAGGAGAAGCGCAATGTACTGGTTGAAAGTGCCAGAATAGCCAGAGGCAACATCAAGGATCTGACTAAGCTGGATGTCAAGGGGCTGGATGCCTTAATCATACCAGGTAGGTCGATATGTGGGGTCTGCAGGCCCGTCATCTTGGAACAGCTTAGATATACGTAAGCCTTGAAAAACATGGGCTGAGAGAAACTGGGCAAAGCCACTGGGGAAGAAGATAATTTGGGAGACGGGACTGGAATGATGGACATCTTCCATCTCTGCTTGCATATACTTATATTACAAGAGCACACAGCAATGCAGAAATTTATCCCAAGAAGAGAGAGCAGATAAGCACCAACTGACTCGCTCTCTGTACCATCTACTTAGCTTCTTTCTACTGGATGTAAGACTATCCCCTCCCTCACCAGCATGCCTGCCCTATTATCAAGAGAAGCAAAAGCTGGGATGCAGAGAGGGTGACTGAGAAGTGAAAAGTGCACTCTCTTCTGAAATCAGTCTTCGGTGAAAGTATTTCACGGGGGTTGGATTAGACCTGGAGCAAGGATTAAAAGACAAGTGAAAGCTTGCCAGCGTGCTCCGCCATAACAGAAAGAGAAGAGCTCATGAGTGGAACAGGGTAACCAGCAGAGCACTGATACCTCTCCAGTTCAGTTTTCTTTAGAAACAGAGATGGTGCTTTAGAATCTTATCTCACAGTGGTCGGGAGCTGAGAATATTCAGTGGCTTGCAAAGGTTCTGCTTTCTTCCGTCAATACTGCCTAAATGCTTCTATCCACCAAGTCCATTTTAACATTCTAACAAACCATATCTGACAAAAGTCCTGCCCTGGAGCACTAATCTTCCTGTCTAACCCTTTTCTCAGGTGGCTTTGGAGTGGCTAAAAACCTGAGTACTTGGGCCACCCAAGGAAAGAACTGCACCGTCTCCAAAGAGGTGGAGGATGTCCTGAAGGCATTCCATGCTGCCAAAAAGCCCATTGGCCTGTGCTGCATTTCCCCAGTGCTGGCAGCCAAAATCTTCCCAGGCTGTGAGCTGACTGTCGGTCATGACACAGAGTGTGAGAAGTAAGTAACCTTGGGATGCTGATACATAATCACACCATGAAAGTCACAGAATCAGCAGTGTCTCCCCAGTGTATCTCGTACTGTGACCCATGCATCCTTTCAGTCCCAGGGCAAGAAAGATGCCAGACCACTGACTAAAAGTTAAGCAGATCCTAGGTAGGAACAAGATGGCTGCATAATGCTTTGGTATTATAAAAGGCAGGGATTAAGACTGACATCATCCACCCATGAAGGCTATGACTGAATTCTCCCAGTGGCAGGGAAGAAACTGATGGCTCTTGTTATTAGTATAGAAAGCTGGTGAAGAAAGCAAACCCCAAAATAAGTCTGGAGTGCATAGAATTAAGCAGCAGAACAACTATGCTGGAACATCAAGGTTTTATGTCAGCTTTACTTCAGCACTGCAATCTGGAGATTTTTCTGATGATGCAGCAGTCGTAGAAAAAACCTTTTGACAGGAGAATATTTAGAACATATTAAGCAGGCTTTTCATAGGGGCCATCCATCTCTCTGTAATGGCCTAGAAGCTGCTGTTGTGAGGTGCAAACAGGCTTTTCATCATAGGCTTTTCTCAGATCCTCTACACGGGTCTTTTTCTCTTTCCTTTTAGATGGCCTTACGCAAAGACTGCTGAGACCGTGAAGGAGCTTGGCTGCAAGCACGTAAATAAGCACGTCACTGAGGTTCATGTGGATGTGAAGAACAAGCTGGTGACCACCAGTGCCTTCATGTGCAATGCCCCCATTCATGAGATCTACGATGGTATCGGGAAAATGATCAAAGAAGTGATCAGACTTGCCTAAATGCCACAGAGCCAAATGTCAACAGGCAAACTGCTACTCAGAGTTCTTCCCCACACTGGAACACCAGTGGCTGCTGGGATGAGAGAACTGGAGCAATATAAGATTGGCATATTTTATCATGGACACACCGTTTACTGTACTGACCCCAAATCAGCAGCAATTCTGTGATTCTGTAATGAGTGTCAGTGCACCATAAGCTGACACACAGACACCAGATTTCCACAGGGCTCAAATGCCACCATTATCTGTGGTTCTGAGTAGCTGGGCAGTTGCCTGGGTCTTTTCAGATATGACTTGGCTGACCTGATAAGGATATCCTGTGTGAACAGGACGTGTTCTGAGATTTGTTATAAATCCATCTCTCCCTGTTTTTCACCAAATCACAGAATGGATGAATTGGTGGCAAAAGGAAGGAGCACAATTTTGGTACTGAATAAAACAGAGATATTTTACAGAGGCTGAATTCTGCTTTTCTTTTTGCCTTTTACTCTGCATCGGGATGTGTTAGTGCTAGTGGTTGGACAGTAAACGGGGAAAACAGCACAGAAGGAAGGCAGTAGTAACAAATCCCCCCTAGTTTTCCTAGGATTTCTCAGAGCTCAGGCTTGGTAAAAGCAGAAGCAAACCAACATTAACAGGAAGGTTTAAGGAGAATCAGTTAAATTCCTCTCTTGTATTAACACAAGACCAGTTATGATAGCATGGGGTATTTTGGAAGCAGTCTAGGCAGAAAGAGTCAAGGGTGAGATCTGGGCATCCCAAAGAAAGTGCTGCAGTTTCCAACTGCTTTCAATCTCTAGAGAAATTCCTAGAAATAATGTGGAAGCAACAATTCTGCATTGCAACAGAGACAGACAAGATACCCATCTAGCTGAAACTGGAACGTCAGGCTGTAAACTGGTTGGGTGACAGTGAAGTTTGGCAAAGAGAAGACACTAAAAATAACTGAGTAGCACACATAGTTGCTCAGATAACAGGCCAGGCACTGGTTTTTAAGGCCAGAAGGATCCATTCATCTGCATAATCTGACTGCTCCACAGGAGCTGCGAGGAGCACAGTAACTCACATTTTACTGAAGCAAACCTGCTGAGGGGATTCGTTCTTCGCTTAGAGACGCTGCCATACCATTTGATTGCTCATTCCTGCAGTTAATCGCTGCTATTTAAGATAAGCCATGCCTTGCTTCTCTCTTATAGTTGAACAGCTTACTTCCAGCTCCAGGATTTTGACAGGTTTGTCTCCATTAGATTGAAAAGCATTTTAGATGGTAGCTTGTATGCTCTTACATAGGCTCTTATTCTATATGCAGCATCACATAATCATTACAGACTGAACTGTTAAATTCTCACAGTGTTAGGACATTTTTTTCTAAGCCAGTAATTATTTTCTGAGACTCTTCTGAGCAAACTCTTCAGGCTCTTTACATCCTTTCCAAAACACATGCACATTTTTGCACTCTCAGCAACATGGCAAGATCCTTCAAGCCTACGCCAGTGATCAAAGTAGGAAGGAACGTACCCATGTGCTACAGTGGAGCTGCAAAGAGGAACTTGAGCACATCTGGCAGGGTCACAACAGCCCAGAATGACAATTGTACCGTGTTGTTTGTTTTGTTTCTAAATAAAAATGGGTGATCTTTAAGGTCTTTTCTAACCTGAGCAATTCCATGATTCTATGATCACTCTTTTGCTCACCTGCCATAATGTTTACTAAAAATGTAAGAGCCTGCAAGACATAAAGGATCGGCCAGTTTGGGGACAGTAGCTGCCAGGAAGAAGAGGGAAATATATGTATAGCATGAAAAGTCTACAGATCCCCTGGTCCTTCGACAATACCCAGAGAAAACTGTGCTGAGTATTCCAATCATGAAGAAATTCAGTCTGAATTTGCATCTCGTTAGGAAGGAAGCACAAATCCATGGGAGACTTGACCTCATTACATCTTCTAGTCTCATAGCTGCATAGTTGTTCTCCTGTGCTGCTACTTTTGAAGGGAAATCCATAGTCTAAGATATTTACTACCTTATGGAAAATAACTGCTCCCAAGCCCTCAAACTCTTGTCTTTTACATAATGCCAAAGAATCAGGAAAGGTACAGAAGTTTTTGTCATAAATACTAATGTTTGAAATCTATATTTTCTGAACCTAAGAGTGTTTTGACTAACTTTATCAGATAGGCTGAAAAGCCATGGGATGCAGTTACAGTAGAGAGAACTCTAGGGGAAGGCTGATGAATTTGAATTAATCTCAACCTTTAGAATGAACCCACACAGACACAGATCGAGCAACATAACTGTTTACTGGGATATAGAAAACTGCTTGCAGTGATGGAGCAGAATCAACACCAAAAATGAAACATCTCAGCGTGTTTTCACTCAAGAAAGGCAACACACAAAAAATTTAGAAGTTGGCAAGAAGTGATACTGCAAACAGTCGTTCACAGTGGAATGGGAGGAAAAAAGGAAATCATGTAGTTACAGGTCAGTCAATGTCAGAATCCGCAAAAACTCTTCTGGATCCACTTCCCCATCTCCATCCACGTCTGCTTCATCAATCATCTCCTGTCAGACAACGAAGATTTGGGAGACCAGATTAGGTGGGATCTGAGAGGATGGAGGGTCATAAAGTCTAAACACCAATGAAGATTTCAGACAAGGCTTCATGTTAACACCAGGAGAAGCAGATTGTGTCTGTTGCAAAGAAACAAAGCCCAATTCTCCAATGAGTTTGTGCTTCACAAACCTGCAGCTCCTCGTCTGTGATGTCTTCTTCAACCTCACCAGCCACCAGCTTGAGTTTCTCAAAGGAGATCTTGCCAGTGCCATCATAATCAAACAGCTTGAAACCTTTCAGGATCTCCTCTTTTGAAAACGGCTCTGCCTGAGCAAGGAAATGAAAGATGTCTTCATGCAGGCATGACATCATACCACTCTGCAATCCCTACTCAGACACTTTTTACCCAGCAAACATTTGGAATAAAATCCAAGACATCATTTTGGGTCACAGAAGAAGATTATTTGCCACTGCTGTTCCTCTTTCACTTTTCCTTTACTTTTTTCCCCTTCTTTTCTCAGTGTTACCATGTATTAAAGGAAAAGCTACAACAGAAGTTGTTTGAACAGCAGTGAGGACTTGGCCTGGAATATCCTGGCCAAGCTTTGTCAGGAAGAGAGAGATTAGCAACACTACTGAAGGTGGAAGCCACTGCCAAGAACAATCCAATGGCTACAGCTATATTTTATTTCAAAAGTGAGCCAGGCTTGTGCTGGCTGTTGCTTGCCTTTATTCACCTCACGCACAGGCAATGTGTACACAAGCCTGCAATTAGGTGTGGGCTTTGACTGAACTCCAAAGCATTACTATGGGGAAAACGTGGATCTTCACTTTGCTCTTAGCATAGGTCCAAGCATACACACCCTGGCAACTCTGATGGCATGTACACAGGAATGGCAATGCCAGCTATGACCCAGTCATCTCACAAAGCCTTGCAATGAAATTACAAGGATGTTAGGGGCAGAACCAGTCGGTCATGCTGGCGCTCTTTGAGAACAGCCAATGTCTACATGCAGCCAGGTACTAGAGGATACAGAGGTGCATGAGCCAAAGGAATCCCAGATGGGCAATGCAGACTAGGACATGTGAAACAAAGGGCTGGTATCAAACAGGAGATCTGAGGACACTCCACGAGCTTGAGTGGCTACTGCCCACAGGAGGTGGATTTTTCATTTTCATCTGATGTGTGACATTTGCTCCCTGCTGTTTTGGTTTTAAGAAGATCTAGAACTCTGCGACTATAAATACGGAACTGAAATTCCACACGGAAAGACTTAAAGAAGGAGAGGGGAGACTGCACTCATTCCTGTTTCTATCTATCTCTGAACATCTACGTCTGCTATGGTCTGGGGACTGACAGTAGGACCCTTTTCTGGAGGTTTCCAAGTCGTTTGGTCTCCAAGGAAAGATCCCAGGCATTGTGCTCAGTGCACTCTATGATAGGGAAGAATTGTCTGCTGAAACGCAGAACTGCCTGAACTAGCCATCCTCATGGAGAAAGGCAGGGGTGGTAAAAACAACTCACCCAAAGGCAGATATCTAAAATACCTCAGATGAAAGTCCTGTTTCTCTCCTACAGGGAACCAGTAACCCTATCTACTGCAAGTACCTGCATTGTAAAGTTAAGCAAGAGGAATTTCAGTCTTTGTGACCAGCTGGGCTCACACACCATTTTCTGGGTCATCACCCGCAGAAATGACTCAAAGTTTATCTTCCCTGACCCATTCTGATCAACTTCAGAGATAATTCTCTTCATCTCCGCTTTCCTCACTTCACAGCCCAGAGCTCTCATGGTTATCTGCCAAATGAGAAAACAGACCAACGTCATTGTACAAATCAAACAGAAACAAAGCGGAAAAGATGTTTGAAGCAAGTAAGTGCATGTAAGGGGGGGGGAGGGGAGGAACAACTTTTTGCCACAGTGGAAAGATAACAGGACAAACAGCCTGTCCACTGTGCAGACAACAGAGCAGCCTGCTGGCTCTGCAGTGAAACTGGGCCATGCCAGAAGGCTACACACGTTCATGAAGCCAACTTGGTGACAGACCTGATTAAGAAATTTCAAATCCCACAGCCCCATTCCAGATGCTCATTTTTGCTCCTATATTGCAGCTTATCAACACAAGCACTTATTTATCAGGCCAAACAGAAAAAGGAGTTGCTGAAATCAGACTACTGAAAATAACCATCCTTGGATTGTGAAGGTCTTTTAGAGAAGACCTGTTAGAGATCCAGGATGTGATTTTTCAAGGCAACCTCTGACACGCTACCTCCTTGCTGCTCTCCACCATTCCCATCAGCTCCTTATTGCTCCCCTGCCAATAAGCACTGCATTCCCCCACCTCAACAGTGCCAGGAAATGACTACATATTTGCATATGCATGCATATAAATTTGTAATATTAAATTTATTTTTTAACCCAGATCACTTTTCCCGTGCAATTTCCTCCATGCTCCTGCAATTACCCAGGACAATTGCAAGTACAGTGGAGACAGCAACAAATGGAAGTGCAGGAACTGTGCTAACCAGCTTGTCTCCCAGCATCTCCACACAGACAAGCTGGCTCAATTCTCCTCTACAAGTGAATGGGAAGGAATTATGTGCAAAATATCTGAGCAGCAGGAGAGGAAAGGGCTGTACAAAACACAGAGCAAGCTATTCATCCTCCATTTTGTCCCCAGTGAACAGTGTTCTCTAGCTGCCTGATGTCAGCAGGACAGGGTTGTGGAAAACTAGCAGGGAAGATCTGCAGGCAAGTGCCAAGGAGAAGGAAGGCTTCAGTCCCTCCTAAGAATACCTGGCTAAAACACTGGCACCATTCTGATTGCTGGCTGCATAACAAGCCAGAGTTCTAGCAGCAACGCCTGACAGCGCAGCAAGTGATCCAAAAGCAATAGGTAGCAAACACTAATTGCTCTGTAACAGCTCCACAACAGGTGGGGCTTGTAAATTATTAGGCTTATTTGTGCTTGTGAATGATTAACCCTACTTGCAACATTTCTGTTTACCGACTGTCACCTCTGTTTGACTACGAGTAATTCTGGTTCCGAGAGCACCTGCGGTGACAAAGCATCCCTGTCGTTTCTCGGAGCCGGGGGGGATCTGAGATGCTGAGCCGGGCTGCTCAGATCGTCAACCACATCCCCTGGGAGCTGCAGCCTGAGCACCCTTCAGCTACACAAGACACGTGCCGCCCCTTGTAAAAGCCCTTAGAGGGGCTGCTAAAGGGCTTTGCTTGCACATCCTATAGAAAAGAAAGTGACGTTCCTCCCTAACTTGCTGTGCAAAGAAAGGCGGAGGAGACTCCTGAGCAGCAGAGGGGAACAAGCAGAGAGAAGCAGCAGTGTGGCCCTTCGTGGGGGAGAGGAGAGGGGCACACGGAGGGGCTGCTAAACCTCGCAGCCTTCGCTCCGCTCTCTGCGCTGCCTTTTCACCCGTGAACACATTGCATTTTCACGGCTTCCTGCCTTCAGGTCCTCGACATCCATCAGTCCGGAGCCGTCGGGGTCGAACATGTCAAAGGCCTCTCGCAGCTGCTGCCGCTGCTCAGCGCTGACCGGGAACGTGGGGGCCGTCTCCTTCCCCGGAGCCTTCGGGCCTCCAGCAGCCTGCAGCAGAAAGGCCCGGGGTTATCGGACCGGCAGCACCCCTCCTTCCCCACCGGGGACCGCTCACAGCACCAAGAGATCCCACTCTATCCGGCACGTGCCCAGCGGGCCTCACCATCCCGCCGCCGGCCACGCCCCGCCTCCCGGCGCTATGGCAACCGCGCTGCCGTTGGCCACCTCGCCTGCCTGTCAGGGAAATAGTGCGAGTTGATTGGGCGAAGCGCGGAGCGGGCGGGGGCTGCTGCCGCGGCTCCGTCACGCCGCCCTCTTCCAGCGAGCTTCCAGCAGGAGGGCTGCGGCACCTCCCGGACAGCACCAGGGCTGGGGTGGAGCAGCAGGGCTGAGGAGCAGCAGGGCTGAGGAGCGCACAGCCTCGTCCCGAGAGGGAGCGAGTCGCTGTTGTGAAGGACGCAGCTTTGCGCTGGAGAAAATGAGTGTTGCGTGGGTTTGTGTGGTTTGTTTTCAACCGTGGCTCTATCCTGGAGGTGTGCTCACAGAGAAAAACGAACAGAATCCTTTCGCATTTGGCAGCAAATAAGAGGGCTGGAGTGGAGTGGATGAAGGATTGGAAACTGTACAGAAACCAAGCGACTTGCTAATAAATTGACCTCGTTTGATAAATAACCACAGCTTTTGACGTACCGTTTATCAGTGTCGTTTTCCTGTGCGTGTCTCCTCCTTCGCCACACGGGGGCACAAAAGACTGCAACAATCTGCTCCCTTCTGACGCACCGCTGCTACACATCGCTATTTTCAAAGGCAGAAAAAGGTCTAAGAGGAATTCTACATAACATAGGCCGAGTTCAATCACTGTTTTCTTTCATGTCCAGTTTAGTTTTCGATTTTTTCCCATGTTTATGAATCGTGGAAATAAACCGAATGGTCAGCAAAGGGAAAAAGGCAGATAGTGACTGTCAAAAGCAAAGGAATTGATTGAATTTAGGAGTCTGGAAGATATGAAAGTTCATTGCTCCCTCATCTGAGAGTGAGGAGGGAGGATACCAGAGGAACTGCTGGAACAAACAGAAGCAGCAGAAGGACCTGGGAGCTTGTTTCCTTCCAACACAAAGCAGAAGCCATCCTTCAGTTCTGCTCTCACCTCAGACAGATGCCATTTCAAAGACAGAACATAGTGTGGCTTTGTCTCTGCAGCCAAGCATTGAGTAACTTAACTGCAGCCCTCCTGAAGGCTTCGAGTTTCAACTGTGAAGTACCCATAAGAATCCTTTTTATTATTTGCCCAAAGATCAGACAGTGTTATACCAGTGAGGATGTATTTTTGTATACTTCTTTCCACAACTCTGACGGCTTAAAATAAGACATTTTATTTTAAGTACAATCTTATATCTGAAACCACTGAATATTCCTGCAAACGTATATATCACCAGCACTGCTAGCTTTCTCCTTCTGCAATGAGATTTCCTTAAATGTATGAACTGAATAGCAGGAAGTTAAGTTGCAGTAGTCCATTTACTTACTTTTTCAGTTCTAAGAGCATAATAAAAAAGGGGGAAGGAATAATCACCATAAGACAGAGTAAAAAAAGCCAATCCCCACAAATATGTCATATAAAGAGTTCACTGTAACTGAGCCCAAGTCAAGGCATTACATTCGAAACTTCAACTGCTGGGAAATACAACTTCACACTTTCATATTTTGAGTTCTTTCTTTACCAAACCATAATGATTTGACATGTGTCTTACAGTCAGACAAGGATCTGTACACTGTTACTGCAAAGTGTAATTTCTGTCTTGAAAACGAGCAGTGTAAACACCTTACGAGCGCAGCAAACAAGCAACCACGTTGCCACATGTAAACAGGTTAACAGTTGGTAATTGTTCACAAACACAAGTTTCAGATCATCTGCTTTAAAGAAAGCTTTGACCTAACTTTTCTGGTCTCTTCGAAGAAATAAAAAGGTGGAAAAAAGTGAGGCACCTACCAGGCATACACACACGTGTGCAAAAAAATAAAATAAAGTTCAGTTTCAGTAAAGGCTGGTCTTCTTCATGATCCTCAAGAATTCCTGCTCGTTCACTTCCCCATCCCCATCTCTATCTGCTTCATCAATCATTTCCTGAAAGATATTTGTGTTCAGAAATTAGATGCAGATTAGAGTATAAACGGAATGATTAGGTTAATTCAGAATTGGAATCACTCTTTAGCAAATAGCATTGGACAGGACAGTGTTGGCTCAGTGTCAGACCTCACATGCTTTGAAGTAATTTTTAAACTAGACAGTATGTTTATATATGTTTTATATAAAAATATGCATAGAATATGTCCTCCTAAAGGAGCTATCCTGGTAGAAATGGAGTGCTTGGAGCAGAGTTGTTCCTTTTACGTCACTGTAATTCCACATAGAGTGACAGTTACTGTGACACGATTTAACCATGTATGCTTAACCCATCTTTGGCCTTGGAACCTATTTCCAAATTGACAGCAGTTTTTCCATTTCTTTAGGGAAAGAACTTAAAATAATGCACAGCTTAAGAGTAAAGATCCCATGGGATGCTAGAGGATAGCACCTAAAACTGAGGGACTGCTGCCTTTTCCTAAAAACTTAGTGACCCTAGAAGTGGCTTCCTTCCTCAATGAGAAACAGATTCCCACTCTTTATTCTCAAGAGTTAGAGAGAGGCTTCAGCTCTCCAAACGAGAGGAGAATGAGACTGTGACTGTTTACATGGATTTAAAACTAAACATGAAACCAACTAATACATAAACATTCTGTGACTGTCTTCCAATTCAATGAAGAAAGCATAAGCTAGACCTTTAAACATTCACAATCCACAAAAGCTGACAATGAGTGTTTGTGCATTCTATGGTGTAGAGGAACTGTTAGGTCACAGCTTGAACAGGTGATTGAGCACCTGGTGAAGGGCTGTGTCTGGCCCGGGGAGCACAGGCAAATTGTTTGCAGCTGTGCTCTACACGTGACCAGAAGAGGTGGAACCACGGTCGAGCCTCCCTGGGCTCATATAAGAGCCAGCCACAGAAGGGAGGACATCTCTTCAATGTAGGCTGCTTCCTGAGGAGAAGTGCTGCATAGCTAGAGAGTCCCTTCATCAGCTGGGTAAGTTTACCCCCCCTTTTTTTTCCTGTATACAATTACTGGTGTATGTGCTAATACTTTGCCTAGTATTGCCCAGAACCTGCTAGAAGCAATGTTGTTTCTCTGTAAGGGGAACACTGAGGTTGCGTGTATCAGGTACAAACCTGCAGCTCTTCATCTGTAAGGTTTTCACCCAGTTCTTTGGCTACACGTTTGAGGTTTTTGAAAGAGATTTTGCCAGTTTCATCATCATCAAAGAGCTTAAATGCTTTGAGAATCTCCTCTTTGGAATCTTTTTCAGCCTTAAGTTTAAGGAGAAAAGCATTGGTTATACTACATATAATACTCAAAATAAAAATTGCAATTATAACATACAAGCATTAGAAATACTAAGAAAGTCTCATAACTTTAAATATACACAGAATGCCACAAGTGTGTGTATGTGTATGTATATATATATATATATATACAAAAGTTGAAGATAGAAAGACACAGTAATGCTGCTTGAACCTCAGGGCTTCAAGTTCTTTTCTTTCATATCTTGTTAGATGACTTCAGGATTTCAGTATCAGGATCCTCCACTGTTAAATATTTGTTTTTACCCAATATTTTCTAGCTCTTTAAATGCAGAGAACTCATCTGTAAATATATTTTATCCATGTAATGCATTGATACTCCTGACAGAGTTCTGCAGGCCAGAGTTGTCTTTCATCTGTGATAAAAGTTCTGGTTTCAGTTTTTCCCTTGTCACATGTGCATAAAACTGATTATTAAAGAAGCTTATTAATGGCATTTCAAACTTACTGTTCAAGTAAATGAGTGAACTGGCTTATGACCAGGCAAGACTTATTTATTTGGTATTAAGGGTGAACAATAAATGAACACAAAAAAAGCCATAATATGACAGAACTTACTTAACATTAGTAACTAAATTTGATGAAGCTTTAAGATAGGGAGAAGGGGGAGTTGTGTGGTCTGTCTGTGCTTTTTCCCCATCTTCCACTAAAACCAAGAGGATGAGGAAGTCACTCATCCATTTTTCAGAATTTCTTCTTCTTTGCCTTCTAAAACTTACGTACCATTTTCTGGGTCATCACCACCAAGAAGTCATTGAAGCTGATTTTTCCTGTTCCTTCCTTATCAATATCTGATATCATTTTCTTGATTTCTTCTTTCTTAGGTTCAAACCCTAAGGCTCTCATGGCCACCTGCAAGGCCAAAAGAAATTATTAGTTATACAAAACTATAAGCAGAAAAAATATCTTCTAGTGACAAAGTTAAACCTTGTGCCATACTATATTAGGTCACATTTTTCAAGGAGAGCAGCAAAGTCAAGGAGTAGTCTTGAAGCAATGTTTTTCAACGCACAAGGGCATATTGGGATGCAGAAAACAGGCACCCAGTCGTATTCTAGAGTCACTCCTTCCATTAAGTCCAGAATTTCCTAAACACATTCTAACCATTGTGGCCACACCCTCTTGTCCAAACTGGCAGGAAGATTATTTTAATCTTGGGAGAAAAGATTCCTCCCCCCCCCCCCAAAAAAAAACCCAAACAACAACAGGATTATTAAGTCCTACCATACCCATTTTGGTACATACCAGTTTAATTCCTATGATGGGGATTCAGAATAAAAGCATCCTGCTTTCATTTTTTATTTTCAAGTTTTAAAAAAAAAACAAAACAATATTGTCATGTAGTGCTGTAGCAATTTTCAGTGCTGCTGCAAAATAGAATACAGCTGCTTTCCTGTGAATTGCTACTAACCCTCTTTCACATGAGAAATGTGACACTGGGTAACAATTCAAAAAAGCCCATTTCACACTCTTGTGTAAGTAAGGTGGCAACTGTAAGACTTAGAAACATCTTGGAAGGAGAGTTTTATTAAAAAAGAGAAATTAATCATGCTTTAATACAAGTGACTCCATGCAAGAAGTTTCTATCATACTTGCTACTCTACTGAACTCCTTGCAGACTTTAATCTGACAGCACAAAGATGGAAGCTCTTAAGCTTGTAGACCACAGGGAGCTTCAGGTTTTTTCTTTTTTGTGAAAAAGCCTTAGTGAATGTACAGAAACACTTTGCATGATTTCAAACACCAAGTAAAAGTTATACCTAGAGGGCAATGTGCTTATTGACAGCAACGGTTTCACTCCAGAAAAAACATCTGCAGGTCCCTTCCTGTGTAAGGTCACTTACAACCCGTGCAGGGCTGTGCTTTCAGCAATAGGAAGCCTTACCTTTAGCTCCTTAACATCTATATTCCCAGTGCCATCTGTGTCAAACAGGTCGAAGGCCTCCCGGATTTCCTGCTTCTGCTCTTCAGTCAACTCTGGCTTGGGACTCGATTTCTTCCTCTGGGACGCTGCTCCCAGCGAGGGCTTCTTGAAGCTGGAGGCCTTGGCACAGCAAAACAAGAGCAAACGCCATCAGACCGCCCCGGGAAGAGCGGGAAAGGCCTGCAGAACGACGGCCCTCTCAGCTCGCCCCGGGGCTGCTGCAGGCTGGCAGGGGCGGCCCCGCAACCCTGCTGCCGGGAGGGCGGAGCAGGACCGAGCCCGAATCCCGCTCCCGCCGCTGGGCCGGACCGCACTCACCATCCCGACGGCCGCTGCCTCGGGGCGGCTCCAGTCCTGTCAGGCCGGTGCTCAACACTACCCTTCCCCATTGGCTAATGCCGCCACGCTGCTGCTATGGTAACCTTCTCTCTCATTGGTGGAGAGACGAGGGCGGGAAGAGCTCGAAAGGTGGCTATTGGTCAGCAACTGGTTGGGGCGGATCCAAGAGGCAATGGGACGTCTCTGCCTTTCGTCAACGCGGTTGGCCGAAGTGAGAGGGGCGAGCGGCCAATCAGCGAGCGGTAACTGTCTGGCGCGATGCTCGGCCCAGGGCTGGCAGGAGGGGATGAGGGTGGCTTTTGCGGGGTGGGCGGGGCTTTGCGAATGAATCCGCGCTGATTGGTGGAACGGGGAGAAGCGGCGGAGTCGGGCGATTGCTGTGAGGGGAGCTGAGGAGGGGGTGACGGCGTCGCGGAGAGGGGAGACGGAATCGGGGACTGAGGTGCGGAAAAAGCCGTGGAAGGGGCGGCTGAGGGGTGTGAGGGAAGCTGGGGTCACGTGGAGGCGAGGTTGAGGGAAATCTTTGGGATGGGGATGAGGAAACTGAAGGGAAACCGGAGGCAAAGTGGTACCTCAGTGACAGTGAGGGGTGGGACCTGCCTTGAGGTAGGAAGGGGAGGGGTGGGGAGGGGCAGCTGGAGGTCTGATCACCTCGTGCCTGTTTTTTCCCAGCCCGTTTGGTGTAGCTGGCTGAACAGGCACTAGTCCTGCTTTCTTGAGTGCTCTCCTCGTCACCTCAGAGAGCTTTTCACAGAACAGAAAAGAATAGTAAGCTGTGTGGCTTCTTAAGTGAGCTAATTCAACAGAGCTGTTCTCGTAGAACTGTAGAATGGCTTGGGTTGGAAGGAACTTTGATCATCGAATTCCAAACCCTTCCCATGGGTAGGGTTGCCAGCAGTTCAGGCTGCCCAGAGCCCATCCAACTTGGCATTGTGCCCCTCCAGGGATGGGGCACCCACAGCTTCTTGTTTTCCTGCTTGCTCCATGCTCACAGGTGTGGTGCTGTGATAGCAGCATTGGTGTAGCTCTTCCTGAGTCCCATCCAATGGTGTGAGCACGTGTTGGTCAGGTGAGGTGGGTCAGGGAATGCTGAGCATGAGACTAGCTCGGGTGGGAAATGATTAACTTGTAGTTGGTGTAGCCATCATCCACTTCAGTGTGCAGGCAGTAGGAGGCAGTGTGAGCAGCTGACTGGGAATCAGGAGGATGGAGTCAGCCTCTAAAGCAGCAGTTACCACCCTGATTTTTTTTTAATGTGGCTGTAAAGCCATCAGAAATCTTTGTGTAGCTCACTTCTGTGGTGGAAGCAGATCTAGATTAGTGTGTTATCTTTTTCTGCTTTTCTGTTACACCCCATGTAGTAGGACATCAGCCAATATTGGAGTTTTATTTGCTATCACAGGGTTAAGGATGTGTTTTAATGAAACTGGTGCCATCAGCAGCCTGTAGGGTAAAAACTTGGAGAATCTCAGCACGCTCAGCTCTCTTTGCTGGCATTTGTTCCTTGGTGTGTGTAAGCATGGTGCTTCATTTCTGTTTTGCTATTCCTAACACCCTCAAGCAATTCTGTTTTTGAAGAGGGAAGTGCTAAAAAAAAAAGGAGTTGTTTGTGGTTTTTGGAGTGTAAACATTTGGGTTTAAAGGAAGTGCATGAAGTTAATGCTGGCCAAAATAAAAGGATGCCTTTGATATCAGGTGTATTTGATTTTATTGGAGTTACGCCTTTGAGAAAGCTGTTTGATGTCAGTGTTTGCCTTGTGTTGCTTGTCTAGTTCAACAGGGCCAGGAGAATGAGTTCACTTTTTAATATTTTTGCTTTAGTATAATGGCTTTGCCTCAATTCTGTTAACTAGAAATGTGTTTTTAGAAAGTTGTGCTTGTGTGAATGACATGTTTAAGATGGCTGTTGTGAATAAAATATTATTATTCTCCTTTTTTTTAAAGGAATTAGGTTAATACTAAAACATCTGAGAAATGGCCACACACTTCAGATCGGTGAGTTGAGGACTTTCACCTTGCTGTGTGAAGATTTGTCTGATGGGAAGGTGTTTTCATAGATAAGTCTTCTGTAACCTGGTGAAATGAGGCTGCTTCTGCATTAAGGCCTGCTCCAAAGCTATTG
The DNA here is from genome assembly GCF_016699485.2 of Gallus gallus. NCBI lineage: Eukaryota > Metazoa > Chordata > Aves > Galliformes > Phasianidae > Gallus > Gallus gallus. The sequence goes on along the minus strand of NC_052535.1, from coordinate 11,240,219 downwards.
CTGATGGAGAAGTGATTTACCAAGGGATGTATTTGCTGCCACTACATTCCAGAGAGACCCAAGTGATACTCCAACCCCCTAAAAACCTCAGGGACTTTGTCAGTGCTGCCAAATCAATTGGCATGGAGATCTTGTTATGTCAGAATCATTCTGATGTCCCTTAACACTGTTCTGTGTTCTCATGCAGGTAAGGGCTCAGATGAGGTCCCTGAGATCAACCGGGCTGTTGTAATGTCATTCTACTGTTATTACACTGACTGAAGGAGGCCTTAATATGAAAGGAATAACATCTTGCTTCCCTTAGAGGGCTGTTTGAGCACTACATCAGAAGTACAGTTTGATGAGCTGTTCTGTTATGTTACTTGTGTTTCTTGTTTATAGGAAGATTTCTACGTTCTGGACCACTTTCTCACTTTTTGAGACACAAATAAAACCAATGAATCTCAAATATTTAGGAAATAATCAGAAGTACACCCAACAAAAAATCAATGTAGCATTGTGTTAGAGTGCTTGAACAGCCTGTTGTGTCTTTGTAATGCGATGTTAATTGGATATTACATAGATATTACTTTAGGAAATGAACTCGTGTAGCCTGGCTTTCTGCCGACCTTTTCTTAAAGGGCCAAAGAGTTCAGGAGCAGCACTGTAAGGTGCAGTTATGCTGATTCTGGGCACTGAGTTGGTTCTCTTGCCCCTTTTGCGAGAGGTGTATGTATTGCAGGTTATAAAAACACTCTAAAGTTTATTTAAATAAATCCCATCACCAATTAGAATACTGTTCTGCTTGGGCAAGTGGGGAAACATTGATATAGAAAAGCCTGGAATGCATCAACTGTGGCTGGACAAAATTGTGATGCTGCTGCTTAGTCAGACAGAGGGCGTCATTCTGCCACTGCTTAAAACTTTGGTTCAGTGCTGTGTGCAGTTTTGGTGTTTTTATTTTACAAAGAACGTGTTGAAATGAGAAGAGATGCAAGCAAGGGCAAGTTAAGGATATTGATGGAAAGAAGAGACTGTCCTTTGAGGAGAGACTGAACAGGTGGAGAGAGGGGACTGCAGAGGAGAAGCGTATAACTGAGTTCATGAAATCGAGAAGAGGATGAGCAAAGAAAATGCAGACATGTAGTGGAGCAATGCAAGCAGCTGGAACTCTTTGAGAGTCCTTAGACTCAATTAGGCTCTCTATATCATATGTTCTCCTGCAGTCGTCAAAACCAGAATCCAGTACCAGATACACAGTTGGTCCAACCCATTAGAACTTAGATTTATTTTTTTAATGCTTTTAAGCAGTCTGTGCTTTGCATGCACAGTTCCAAGTAACTGATTATGTCTTACTGTAGTCACTCAGTTTCACTGAACTTATGTCTTTTGTGGATAACTGACACTTCTGCAGTTGAATCTTTGTTGATCAATGTAACACTTGGAAACTTCCAAACAACTGTTGTCTTTGTGTGGTTGCACTGGGTTAAAATTCCCTCCAAAAAATTGCAGAGGTGAATCTTTGCGTAGCAACAAAAAGGAGCAAATCTGTTTCCTATGAAGGTAGAGCATTCTTTGTACAAAAACTTCTTCAATCGTTGTCTAAATGTTCTGTGTTGGTGGTGAAGTCAGCAGAGTCATTCCAGTTAGACCAGTGACCAGACCAGGATCTGTTAATTAGTGACTTTAGCCATTGAATTAAAAAGCATTTAAAAGAAATGAAGAACTAACGACTAACTAAGGAGGATATGCTTTGCCTTTACCTGATTGCTTTTTTTGGCTTGGAGGAGCCTAAATTCCTCATGCTCTGAAAATGGCTTTGTCCTTCCTAGCTGTGATGTTACTGTTTTGTGTTACCTGAGTTGTGTGGCTGAAGTGAGTTCTGTGTGCTTTACATTAGGATGCTGCTGATGTACATCTGCTTGCTGTAATGCTTTTTTTTTTTCTCCCTATCTTTGCAGACTGGGAAGAAATGCGTAGTGATTGGTGGCTCCGGATTCTTAGGCCAGCATATGGTAGAGAAGCTACTGGACAAGGGTTACTCAGTCAATGTGTTTGATATTCAGAAGAGATTTGATCATGACAGAGTGCAGTTTTTCCTGGGAGACCTTTGCAACAAAGAGGTACAGACAATGGAAAATTGTGTAGGTGGGAAGGATGCTGTTTATGTTAATGTCCTTACAAACAGACAAGCAAGCCTTATTTGAAACACTAAGAGGCCTGAAGGCATCATACAGTCTGCAAAAGAGTACATGTGTGTGTCTCCCAGTGTTTCCTGGTGAAGTCAGTAGCCTAAACAGTTTTTTTGGGTAGCTTCATCTAGAACACTTAAATATACTCAATGTCTGCTTCAAGTGGAAAGGAACATAACTTGTTTCTCGATTACAGTTTGCATTACTATTAGCTCAGATAGACAGCCTAAGTACTGTCACTATTAGTAATTGCATGTAGGTACTCTCCTTGCTAACCTCCACTGCAAGAGAATGGCAGAATGCATTATTTCACACAGTTAAGGCACAGGAAGATGTTTTGCCATAAGTCATGCATGTGAGCCCTGGCATAAGCATTTGTATGCAATGTGGAGAAGAGGTCTCTGTGCCAGTATGAAGTATCATATCTCAGAGCCATATGGCAGTCATCTCAAAGACAGACAGTGCCATGGGGTACTGTTGGCTGTTAAATGCATTGCATGCAGATTTTTCTAACTCCTCTCTCACAGTAACTTTGAGTCTCATGCCTGCACTTAAGATTGTTGTATGTGGTTAAGCTTTGATAGCCTCCAGGTCTCAGAAAGTTCCCAGGCTCTTGTCTGGAAAGAAGATGGTGTAGTGCTTTTTTCTTTGCCTAACAAGAAAGATGCTGTGAAAACTAGTAAGGCTAATCCTATTCCAGCTGCTTGCCATTATGGAAGGAACTTGACTTGAAATTTAGCTTTTTTTTTTTAATGAGAAAAAGAACTGTGCTTTTCTTTTCCTGAGTAGTCACTGTTGCTGTAGTTTCATTGCTATCTTGAGCAATATATCTTCTTCTAGGCCTTACTCCCAGCTTTACAAGATGTTTCAGTAGCATTTCATTGTGCATCGCCAGCACCTTCAAGTGACAACAAGGAGCTATTTTATAAGGTGAATTTTATGGGAACCAAAGCAGTCATTGAAGCTTGCAAAGAAGCTGGAGTGCAGGTAAGGATAGAAAGGTTTGTGGAGCATGTAAGTTGCTAATGTGAATTTGTGAATTCTGAACCATAGAGCAGTTTCAGTCTGGTTTGGTAGAAGGGCAAAGGATTCTGAGATATTGAATTCCCACTTGCTTTGTGGAAGTTAATTGTAAGAGAGCAAGAGTCTGTCCTTAGCTCCATCTGTATTTGTCCCAGAAAGCCTATTCATTGTAACTTCCATTACTGTGGGAAAAGTATCCATTAAAATTTGTTTTATCAGACATTTGGGAATCCCCTAAGGGAGAACTGACGAGTGGATACTTTCATGCCTTAATGAGGGGGACAGCTCTAAAGGTAGATTTTCCTGCGGTGGAATTATTCATGGCATCTATTCCTTATGTAAATTCACTGACATCTAATGAAAAGGAGCACGCTTGTGGTACAATCTTAGTATAAATTGGTTTAGAAAGTCATTTACCCACAAATGAAAGACAGAAGAAAGACACAAATGAAAGAGGCTGCTCTTAAGGCATATTTTTGTATCTTGGTATGTTATGGTATCCCAAGTTTTTAGTCAAACTTGTACCGCATTGTCAAGCACAATGTCTGAGAAGATCCCTTAGTCTGGGCAGAAATGCTGCATCCAAAACGTTATGTACATTGTCCATACACAAATACAGACCTGATAATGTTCAGAATCAAATAATATGTAGGACTCCTAGCCCACAGTGGTTTGATTTTGTTTATTTTTTTAGTTTTTGTTCCCCCCTCTTCAAGTTACAAGCTGTTGTAGGAAATGGGCCATGCAGTGTTTATCTTCTGGCTTAGTCTAGATTCTGTTGGAGCAAGAAGTTCTGTTGGAACTTGTTGGATCTGGTTATCATTCTATTAAAATGTAGATCTTGTTTAAAACCATGTGTTTCTGATTATCCAAATGTATCACTGGATTTGTTTTGAAACTATTAGGGCCCATTTTTAGCCAACAAAAACATCCTGGATAATAATTCTTTTTTGTTGTAATCTGGCATGAGATTGTTATCATAGAGATGAGCTCAAGTATATCTTAAAAACATTCACTGTATGTTAAATGCTAAACTCAGTGCTTGTTAAATGCTAACATATGCCCAGCCAAGTAGATGCTGTGATTTTTCTTAGAGATATTTTCCCACTGACTGGTTACTCTGGAGGCATGAAATATTTTCACTTCAGAAAGCAGTAAATGATGTTATAGAGTTCATTAAACAAGTGAAGAGTTTTCTTAGATGTGGTTTTAGGTCATCTTCTGTTAGCCTATGTTATTTTAGCCATAGTTTATTCTCCATAGAAACACTTGATTATTATTGTCCTTACTGAACTTTAATAAATTACTCTTTTGTCTTAAGCTTTAAACTGCAGTTTTCTTTTCATATGCATTGCAGAAATTGGTGTTAACTAGCAGTGCCAGTGTTGTTTTTGAGGGGACAGACATAAAAAATGGAACAGAAGACCTGCCTTATGCAAAAAAACCTATTGACTATTACACGGAGACAAAGATCCTACAGGAGAAGGTATCCATCACCATCTGGTTAACACTATTATTTTCCACGCTAAAAAGTGTCCTTTTAGAAGTAGTCCTCTTATGTAGAGTGTTAGTCTTTAAGAATTTTACTTATGTTATTTGAAAAGAGCTTAGTTACTAACAGTGTAAAAGCATCTGTTCATTCACAAGCATAACCACTTTGCTGTAAAGAGGACTAACAATGTGGAAGCTTGTGAGTAACAGAGCTAGCCCAGTATTCTTCTAATTACATCTTTATTTTGGGTGAATCGGTAAAAGTATTCAGTGTTTATCTGTGTGTGGTGTTCTTGAACAGCTGTAGAAAAATCAGTAGAACACTGTTTGAAAACTCTAAGTATAATTAAATCTATGTAGCACTTGGTGCTGTCAGGAAAAAGGATCACACTCCTAACTGCAATCAGCAAGGCCCATGATAAAACCTTTTCATTAATTGACAAGAAAAATTAGATTGTTCGGTGCCTTTCTTTTCTAACATCTGGAAAATTCCTCTGGACTTCATGGGGTTGAATGAGAGTTCCTTCCCTTTGCTTGTCAATTTATTAAGTGTTCAAATATGAGGAAGGATTTGTCTCTTTTTTTTTCTCATTATTAAGAAAGATGAAAAAAGAGGAAGGATCATATGTAAAGGTATGGATGGATAATAATTCTCCCCAAGATGATGAGAGAATACCCTGTCTGCTCCAATGTTGCTGTTGGGTTATATTATGAAGCTGTATTTTTCCTAACTTTTCTTTCCTTACAGGAAGTGCTGAGTGCAAATGACCCAGACAACAACTTCTTCACTACTGCTATTCGCCCACATGGAATATTTGGCCCTAGAGACCCTCAGTTGGTTCCCATCCTCATCCAAGCAGCTAAGAGTGGCAAAATGAAGTTCATAATTGGGTGAGCAAGACTTAGTCATTTTATTTAAGAATAGGATAATTCATGATAATACATAGGTCAGGACCCTTGTCTTGAGGTCTTCAACATCAGAGAAGGCAGGATTTAACCTTCTGCACTGGCAGTCTCTTTTTTGGGAACTGCAACATATTTCTGGGGGGGGGGAAACATAAGTTTCTGTAACTTTTCACCTGTGATCCAGAATTCTTCTTCCCTAGCCCTCTTGTGTTAGGGACTCATGCACTCAGATGAGGAGGAGTTCTTCTTACAAGAAGTGCATCAGTGGGGAAAGCAAATGTAGCTTGCACTTTCATTGCACAGTCTAAAGGCTTTTCTTTTTAATCAGAGTGCTCAGATTGCTTTCTGTTAACTAATATACACTGATGGTGTTTGAGGATCTTGTGAGTATGACAGCATTTTTTTGATCTTAATGTCATGAATATGAGATGTGCAAGGCTTAACAGCTTAGCAAACAGCTTCCAATGGACCACTGAAATTTTAGAGCAAGAAATAGTTCATGCTGCTCCTAAGGAGCTTTTTTAATTTGTGTTACAATCTTGAAAAGAAATGTGCTCTTCAATTTATAATAGATTTTTATTGCATGCAGGAAGCTGTTCTGTGTACATACCCATGTGAATGAATATGTGCTTAGGATAAGAGAAAGAAAGGAAATGGGGCTGGTTTTCTTGTTCTTATTCTTACTTATAGTTCACTTCTAGACTAATCTCCTGAATTGATCTGTGCACAGCAAACCTCAGTAAACTTGACCTATCTACTTTGTCTCCTCTTTCTTCCAGTGCAAATATGCTTTCCTCAGTTGAGTTTTCCTACTGCTGTAAAGACCCGCATATCCCTTCCAAGAAAGCAAATAGCCATTCATCCATGAAAGTTGAAAGTGAAAAGTATTAATTCTCAGGATGTTGGATTGCAGCAATGTTGTTTTTGTCCAAATGAGTGTAGTGATGGTTTTGCAACAAACCATTTGTTTGATTTAGCTGGATTCTTGAAAGTGGTATGCACATCTATTTTCTGTAGCTGTGTAGAAGTGGATTTAATGCAGTGGGTTAAATCTGTTTCAAGTGTTTTGGACTGAGTTTGGCTTACTCAGTTAAAATTTCATGAGCCAAGAAATCCATAATTGAAAGCTTGTCCTCAAATGACTTTGTGTGTGCTACTTACCATCATGTTCCTATCTGTTCTGCTTCTGTGGGTCACTCTGCTGATTCTGGGATCTGTAGGATCTGCAGCAGGCTTAAATAGGGTACTATTACGGGAATATAAACTTTCTGGGGGTCTTAACAAGAGCTGAGATAGTATCTTTTCCTCTGCCTCAAAATGAGGTGCATTTTGAATCAGATAGTACATAGTACACAGTAGATAGTAACAGGACAAGGGAGAATAGTTTTAAACTAAAGGATGGAAGATTTAGTTTAGATGTCAGGGGAAATTTTTCACTGAGAGAGTGTTGAGGTGCTGGAACAGGTTGATCAGAGAGGTGGTGGAAGCCCCATCCCTGGAGATAGGTTGGTAAGAGCCAGGTTGGATGGGGCCCTTGGCAGCCTGATCTAGTACTTGATCTAGCAGTTGACAACTCTGCTTGCAGCAAGGGTGTTGGAACTTGGTTTGAAGGAATGTCAGGGATCACCCAAGCCGTTCTAGGAAGTACATACAGGTTGTGTGAAAGTCCTTTTCCTACAAGTAGATTTTTTCAGCCTGGGATCACCTTTGGGCCAACCTCTTTTCCTTTGATCTGTGCAGGGATGGGAAGAACTTGGTAGATTTCACCTATGTGGAAAATGTGGTCCATGGACATATCCTGGCTGCAGAACACCTTCGAAAAGACTCTCCTGTGTGTGGGAAGGTAGGGAAAATGCATGTGTAAGAAATGTAGTTACTTAGCTTTTATGTAGTAAAGTACAGAGTAACAAATGTTAACAGATTTTCATAGCACTGTCATGTTCTGGGCATGCTTTAATGCATTTGCATTGTGTTGTCATTAAGTTTGACCATTTGTGAGTATCCTAACCTCTGGAAGGTCAGAAGTAGCTGGCTTTCATAGCAAAGAAAGGGGTTCACTGCTTTTCAGCTGGAGGTGGTTGGTGAAAAGTAGTTTCTTGTGAAAACACGTTTGCAGTTGAGTGAGAGATGCCAGCCTCTTGGATGTGAACATGAGCTGGGCCATTTGTACAAACCATTTTTTATCTGACTTTTTGTCTTGTCTTTCAGGCATTTCATATCACAAATGATGAACCAATCCCTTTCTGGGCTTTCATGTCCCGTATCTTGACTGGCTTGAACTACGATGCACCCAAGTACTATATTCCCTACTGGCTGGCATATTACCTGGCCCTGTTCTTGTCTCTAGTGCTGTGGCTGCTAAGTCCACTGATCATCATCAAGCCCACTTTTACTCCTATGCGGGTAGCATTAGCTGGAACGTTTCACTACTACAGCTGTGAACGGGCCAAGAGGGACATGGGCTACAAGCCAGTGGTGAGCTTGGATGAAGCAATAGACAGGACTCTCCAGAGTTACCCTCACCTACGCCGCGTTAAGGCCTGAGAAGTCCTGGATGGATTTTATTTCTACTTGATTGTCTTAATTATTTTGACATCTTTACATGAGCACTGAAGCAAATTCCACTAATTCTGTGAAACTGAGTTTTCCAGATTCATTCCTCCTCATCACTATCATCAAAACAAATTTCTCTGGGTTGGAAAAAACTTAATGTAGTAGCTGTGCTAATGGTTCTTTCTTCTGATGTGGAGGACTTATGAATTAACACCCTCCTGTGTCCTCTTCAGTTCCAGCCCCACATATCAGCATTCCTTCATCTTTCCTCTCCACCCTTGTCCTCTGTTTTGTTGCTCTGGTGATAACAGATCCGTAACTGTAAGAGGTGGTTGTTGATGAAGTACTTCACAACTGATTCCTCTCTGTGGTTTGGCTTTTTCAATACAAGAGTGATGAAATAGAGACTCACAACAAAAAGGATCTCTGCAACCATTTCTTCTTTTTAAACTGAGATTGACTATTATTGTGGGACTGCTTTTAGATCTCACTGTGATGGGTTGACTTGGTCTCTTACTGAGGAACTGGGGGGGAAACCTGAGAAAAGGCATATTAGGCTTCTTGTAAGGAAGCACATGCCTTTAATTCTACAGGAGCTTGGTTCTATTCAAAAAGAATGCAAATAAAGAAGAGAAATTCCTAACTTTGTATTCCATCTTTGAAAGGACAGATCCTATTCTGAGCATCTCAGCACAGACAGCGTTTGAATCATTCCCTTTGTGGGAGGGAAGAAATCTTTGCTGTGGCCATTGTCAGTCAGCACATATTTTACCATAGTTTACTTGCTTCCAGTAGAAATTATACTGATTGGAAGATCTATTGCACAAGGCTCTCATCTTGTCTGCCACATTATTGCTGATAATGGGTATTGTGTTGCATTGACCCTTCAGAACATGGGAAATTCTTCCACAAGATGATGATTATAATACTAGGTTCACTGTACTGTTTAGTTTGCCACTTGTATTAAGTTTACTTTACTCCACAATCTTGCTAAGTGCTTTGATAGCTTTTTTTTTTTAAATGAAGGGCTTATGGTAGGGTTGGAACTTCCCAAATCTCAGAACTGTGGGAAGTGTCTCACTGTGTATTCATAACTGTGCCTAACTCAGTGAGCCTTGACCTTGTCTGAGAGCTCAGGGTGCTGCCAGAGTCCTATCGAAATTACGGTGTTTTTTTTAAGGTTCTGGTTATCTTATGGCTAGTTTTACTAATGTTTTCCTTATTTGATCTTGAAGTAAATACCCAGTTGCTTTGAGCACTTCACACAATTCATATTTGCACTGGTCAAACACTATGGCTATTTTTTTCCCAACACATAGGGTTAAATATTTAAGGCTTGAATTCTAGGATGCAATTCTTAAGTGGAGTTTCTCCTACCACTCCCCTTCCCAACCCAAAAATGCCAACAAAAAGAGGCCAATTGAATCTGCTTATATCATCCCATCATCCCCCGTTCACTTTCACAGGGAGACATGCTGCTTTCAAATATCTGGGTTGAGTTACTACCTGTGTGATACATCAGTGTCCTGCTGCAAATTTGCTGTTAATGTGAAGACCCTTTCATATCTATGCAGCTTATGCCCTGTAAAAAGGCATCATGGTGAAACCACACCTAGCTGAGAGTCATGGCTTTATTCCCAAGCGTTATAAAATGCCAGACATCTCACCTTAAAGGACTGGTAAGGACTGAAGTTTGTTTGTTCATGCTCCTCTGTCTGAAGCTGGGCCTGTTTCCAGGTTTAGTAATGCAGTCAGCTGACTTTAAGCTTTTAAATCCCTACTGGAAGAGTGGCCTTGTGAAAATGGGCAGTTCAGTTGTACCTCTGCCACATTCAGTAGAAGTAGCTGGTGGTTTCAAACTGGTAAGTACAAAAAGCCTTGAGGGTGGAGCTGGCACAGAGGAAATGGGTGTGCTGCTGTTTGGACTTACGTTGTGGTGCAGCACAGAACTTTAGGTCCTTTTTGTGAGGTAGGGATAACCATGCTCACCCAGAAGAGGTGGGAGAATAGGTTTGTACTGAAGGGAAAGGAGCCTATACTGATTACTTCTCGATAATAAACTGGTAAACACAGTTTGGCCTCTAGATGGCGTTTCCCAGCTAGGGCTGCTCAGCTGCTTCTAACAATACTGCTGTCTCTCAGGCCTTGGATGAAGCACCAGTGCAGTTACTCATCTCCCTGTGCGTTGTGAAAGTAAATCCAGAAGGTGCTTTAGAAACAAGAGGCACTGGAAGTTCAGGTCTGCTGGACAAAGAGCAGCAGATGGTATTTTCCCTCGTGTTTGGTTAATACAGCAAGAGTAAGCTAGATTTTTGCTTGTATGGGGTTAAGCAGTTTCCCAGAGCTGGGCATGGAAAGAAACATTGCATCATGCCGAAGTTGGTTTGACTTGGTATTCCCTATGTAATTAGGTCAGTTCCCAGCATTTCTTCTGAGAAGCTGACAAGCTTCTGTTCTGCAAAACAGAAGTAAACACACATTGTTGCTGTGGTGGAACTTGACATCACCATGCCTATAGCCCTGGCCACAACAGAGGAGGAACCTTGCTTTATCCATAGTTTCTTTCTATCCCTGATCAAGCTTCCTCCTTTCAACTCTGCTTATTAAACCAGTAAGCACTCATGCAAGACCTGTCTTACGTTTTCTATGCAAACAAATGAGATCTTTACAGATCTCCATTCTCCTGCCTGTGATTTTTTGCATGATTTCTCTTTGCAACTAATATCTTGCATGTGTCTTGTGTAAGCACGCAAGCAAGCAGGAAGCTACAAAGCAAAAATTGCTGTTGACAAAATTTCATTCCAAATATCTAGGGCCACATCTGCCCCTCTTGTTAGTAATGTTCCACAGGCGCTGCTGGAAACTTCAAAGACTTTCCTAGGGAACTCTTGTCAGTCTTGTAATCTCTTTCACTTTGCTTTCCTGGCTTTTGCTGCAGCTCCTAATTTTGCTGACCTGAGATGGTTTTTGGTTTGACAAGCAATGGAAGAGATAAATGAGATCTTCAGTTTCTTTCTCTAGAGAAAAAGGAGGAGGTGAGGAAGACAATCGCTTCTCTAAATGGAGTAGAAGTAACTAAAAACCCCACTTCACTTGTAGAGAGACCGTGGAAGGAATGTGTGCACTGTAGGTGTGTTTCAGTCTAAGAAATGCCTTTCAGTCTTGCCCTTGGAGTGCAGAGGAGGTCTTGTCCAGACACACCTTGGTGCCAGAAAGGAAGAACAATGGCTTGGTTGTAATTACTCAGAAAAAGTAAGAGGAACAATTGGTGAAAAAGGACAGAAACCATCTTGTATGTCCAGAGAGCACTGAGGCAAACTTCTGTCAAGCCTGAGGTGGATATATAGGAGGTTTTAGGTGAAGAACAGTGTTTACATCAAGCAGGCATACAGTTACCAGCATGAAAGCTCACTATCTTCAGTGTCTTATGCATACAGGGACCTATTGTCCATCAGAGTGCTTAAATTAACCCTTTTATGGAATTGTGGAAGTGGCACCTTTTGACTCTATAAATCCTTCCATCCATTATTCGGACCTGCTGGTGGTAGTTATCTCAGAGCATCAGTATGAGTTTCCACAGCTTTTAGCCCTACAAAGCCAAACATGACGTGGATGGGCTGTACTCTGCTCCTGGAGAGAATTGTTTACCAAGTTTCGTTAATGCTTGTGCAAACCTTTTGGAAGTGCCAGGTCCGCAGATGTGTGTGTGATGGTGCAACTTGGCCCCTATTATTGGAGAAGGAAAGCTACTTGTTTGCCTCAGAGCCTGGAGGCGGCTTGCTGAGCTGGCGATGAGAAATAAATAGGCATCTCCCTGCTTGCAACAGAGCGTGTTTGAGGGTGTTTCTGCTAGCAGATTGCATGTATTGTTTTACTGTCTTAGCAGTACCATCAGGCTGGCTCTCAGCCGCAGCTTCTCTTTTGCCCAATGTTTACTGACAAGACAATATTATCTTAATTCTGAGAGCTCCTGACCTCCTGTGTAGATATGTTTTCACGACTATGGGTGGTTTCCTGGCAAGATTATTTTATTCTAGCCCTAAATAGTCAAGTATATATGATTCTGTTCTGCTACCTGCTATTAGGAAGGTGAGGTCTGGCATTTCAGAAACACTTTGTAATGACGCCTCACGAAAAACCAGTTTGTTTTCCTTGCAACAAATGGGTGTAGCGATTTTACACCCTTCTACTCATCGCAGCTCTGCTCAGTCTCTACTGAGGCTTTGCTTTTCTGTAACCTTGGCGAAGGCCCAAAATATTGATGTGTTGGGTGTCTTCCTTGTATGTTCAGTGCAAGATGGTTGCACAGGGGAAATGGTTACCCAAAAGACAGGAGATAGTTATGTGGGGTTCAGTGCTCTGGAGTGGTGGTAACTCATTTTTCCTGATGAGACTCAAATTCTAAATATGCTTTAACTGCTCAAATACAAGCTGGGCTGGTCAGAGAGACTGTGTGCCTCTAGGCAGAAGCCCTCTGCTGTCAGCAGAATGGCAAGAATTGCTCTGCTGCTCCATACAACCCCCTTCCTATAAAGCTGACTGCCTGGATTTCTAAGGTTCAGCAGGTCCCTGCCTTGTAGACATTGCTGTTTCTAAAGGTACACGAACTGCACCTCTGCAAAGGAACGCACTGCAGAGTTATGCCAACTGGTTTTAGACTGGCTGTCTCTGGAAGTGGTAGGAGCATGCCCTGGGCAGCAGGGAGCTTAGAACAGGCTGATTTATCCTACCTTAAAGAGAGCACAATATCTGCATATTAGAGGCCAGCCTGCCAGCCTGAGCTTCCTCATTGCTGGTTGTGGCACTGGTATCCCCTTTGGGACAGCTTCTGGATTTCTTAGGGAAACAGAGAGCTCATCTGCTGGAGTATTTACTGCCATTGTTCCTCTAAAAATAAAGACAACTCACCTGCAAACTTGGAAAGCCCAATGTGCCTAGTTGAGGCTTAGTCCTCAGTTTTTCTGTTTTCTGGATGAATGTGTCCTTCATGCTTGCTACATTCTATCCTTGAAAAGTTCTCCTGTACCATAGTCAAGTCACTCCTATTTTTCTCTTTTCTTTTTCCTTTTTACCTACACTGTCTGAGTTCTTTAAATCTCTTGCTGTTAGGCATTCTCTCCAGCTTATGAATGGTTTCTGTGTCTGCAGCTTCCTTGTGTGATGTAATTCTTATGCCTTGCTGATCCCAAATGATCTGCTTTGCAGTGTACTAAGGAATATAAAGAAGTAACATAAGCAGTGGTGAAATAAGCATTAAGCAGTCTTAACTGAAACATCTTTGGGAGGTACTTATGCTTTTCTTGTAAAGGAGTTGTAGGGAGAATCCATTTCCTCATAAAATCAGATACTCTGGGCTGAAATTTACCTGTAGCTGTTAGAGGAAAAACATGTTGCCTAACTGGAGATGGAAAAAAGTTCTTCAAACCTGTTGCTTCCTCCCTTCCCTACTGGAGGAACATGTGTGCCTCTGGAGAAGGTTGCTGAAACAGCAGCGCAAGTCTCCTGTGTGGGGCTGGGCTGTCTCCAGCACAGCTGGATGGCAACTTGACCACACCTTTGGCTCATGGCCTGAGGAGGGAGTCCAAATCTGCAGCAGGTTGGGGTGTTTCTAGGCCTGACCATGTGGATTTTAACCTTGTACAGAGGAAAAAGGCCCTTTTTGGATACTGATGAAGATAAGGGACTTGACCATAGCACATTTAGGGTTTGCTCTGGAGGTATACTGTTTGCAGATGAGGCTGGCCCTGCTGGCAAGATGGAGCTTGGTGCATTTGCCCTGAAGTTTCATGAATATGTTAATATTTAACCTCTAAGTGCCAGCTTGGAAAAGCTGCTACTTCTTGCAGAGTTAAGAGTTATATTTTTCTTGGCATCTCAGCATCAGGCTTGCAGTTGTTGCTGTATTATGTTAGTAAATGAAGGGGGCAAAAAAGGCCTGATTTTACTCCACCTACACACAGGCGTGTGCGTACACACTACATGTTTATATTAGAAACCACGCATAAGAATCCCTTCATTTTGGAGTCTTTATGCTAAAGCTGATTCTAAAAGCTAGAGAAAAAAAAAAAAAAAAAAGAGGTTCCTGATTTGCTTGTCTCAGTAAATGCCTGAAGTTAAACAAATTGACTTTCCTCACAGATTTACTGTCATCTTCCAGCTTCTGGTCTGGAGCAACCTGCTAGTGCTGCATCTGAGCGACCCTATGGTGTGCTGTACTTACAGTGTCACACAGGCCTGCCCCTGGCTGGCAAAAAAAACCCTTCTGCCTCTGGCCACTGCTGTAATTTTGAAATGCCATGTCATTAAAAAACTGAATATGCTCCTGTAATTATGAAGATCACCCATCAGGGATTCTGTGCCTGCTGGTGTGACATTCACCTATACTTTGGAAAGAGGTTTATCTAAGAGCTTTTTTGGGATAAAACCACAACGATTTGTTTGAGGGTGATTGTCCTTGTTCAAGCTGTGCAAGCTGCTGCACACCATAGATGTGCTTTCTGAGCTTTCTTTGCAGCATGGGATTAGTATGAATTGGGGTGACACGACAGCCCTGGAAATCTCTAGTCTGAAGTAAGCTGTCTGCATGGCTGATCATAGTTCTTTTGATCTGAGCAGAGTATGAAAACCTTTTTCTAAAAAAAAAAGATGATCCTACCCTTCTCTGCTTACTGAGAAATAAAGGACAAAGCTGCAATTTATGTTAAGATATCTGTATACTAACATGTATATACATGAATACTACATTTCCAGTGGTGTCCATTGTCTCTCGCCCTCTGGCATTGTCCTGGTCTAGATAAGAAAGACAGAAAGTCCATCTCCATGGTCTCCTAGTCCTGGAAAGCAACTGCTCATGATTTTCCCCTTGTCTGATTTTTAAAAGCATACCATCTCTTTCTTTCTCTGGGCTGTCCAGAGACAGAAGCCTGCTCTCTGAGAGCTCTATCGCATCCGTGCTGTGCCTGGAGCATCCACTTCTCTGCTCCTCTAGTGACACCCATGGCTGGACTTTTCCCTGCTTTACTTTCTATGGGAAGTGATGTTTGACAGCTGAATGGTTTCAAGGCTGCTGCGTGTGTTGGGGTCATGATGTTGCCCCATGCAGAACTCATACCTTTGAAATACACAAAACTTGATTCTCCTTACAGTTGCATTACTGCAACTGAAAGCAACTGCGCTAAAGGGCTACACTGCACCAAAACTCATGGGGAAAGAGAGCTGGAACTGCTGGATGGGTTGCAGGTTTAATTGCAACAGTAAGCCAAGATCTTCTCTGCAGTGGGTAAAGAGCAGGCATTACCAGAGTTGGGTTCCTGCTACCCTGATGGGGAGCTGCAGCCCCTGGGCTCCCTAGTTGTTGTGATTGACTGGGACTTGCCTGCTGCTTCTCAGCATGACTGTGAGGCTTGGGCAAATGATGTCATCACTGTTGCTATTTTTCTCTATGTAAGTCTCAGATGTTTTGTATTCAAAACACTTGAAGAGATGTGAGTATCTCACAACTGGGGGCACTACATACATCAGGGGAAGGTGAACCCATGAGTTATTTTCTCTGCCAGGGCTGCAGTTATGAGTGAATCACAGCTTCTCCTACTGAAATGGGAAATTAATGGAAGGAAAAGTAGATATAGTAGAATAAGGACCCTTTTATTCCAACATAGGTTGTCCATGAGTGGCAGTTTCAGCTTTATATGTGATGTGTAGCAGTGAGTGGGCAAATGCTGTCCTTCATTCATGTGTTGTTCTGCTGCAGCCTTACATCTCACCGTTTTGTTAGCCTGCAGGTGAAATGACATAGCTAGTGTTTGCACCAGAAATCAATGGCTAAATTAAGTGAAATAAAACGTCTTACTTTGTTCCTTCTATCAGGAGCATTGCTACAGCATCAGCCCAGTGTGGAGAGCCCAGAGTGGGATTAAGGTGCCAGCAAGTGCTAGTGTGCATTCCTGAAAGAGAAAACCTATGTAAGGTCAGTACTGAGTCACTGGGGCTTCTTCTAGGTGACATCAGGAGGTGAAACATGGGAGAATGAAACCTGAGGAGCATTCAGAAAGTTGACATTGACAGGCTAGATTGGGGGTAGTTCATGTTGGATGGAAAGATGTGTCTTTCTTGGCATTTCTTCATATCTCACTTGGCTACATGCTGCGCAACAAGTCTTTTACCAGCAGCTTGAGCATCCAAGTTGTGATAGAGTTGCCAGCTTGGAAATGTATTCTTTGCTTTTCTATCTTTTTACCACACCCTGAGTTTAAGACCTGTATTTATATCCCAGAAGCTTTGTATGTATGCTTGGACCAGTATTTTCAAGCTCGTAACAAAATATTACTTATCACTACGCTCGTCTCCTCTTAGTTAATTAAAAAAGCAATCCTTTGCTGCATTTCTTTCTTCTGAGGAAGAAGGCAGTGTTGATAGACGTCATCACAACTGATGTTTTAGCCTGTATTTGTGCCAGTTCAACAAAGTTTGTCTGCAGCTAGTTTGTTGTATTGTTTCAGATTTTTTTTTCATTTTCTTTCTTGTTTACTGTCATGGTGCTCATCATAGATGCTTTATTTATTTATTTTTATTATGTTTTTTAACATTCATTGCAGAACAGTGTGTTCGTACTAGAAAAAGAATTGTAGTCCTTAGACCCTGGGGTGTCCCTTCTGCTCACTTGGCAGAGGACCTAGTGCACCTAAAAGGCTGGCCAGGCTGCTCGTCATTATTATTTCAGGAAATAACCTGAATGAGACTTCAGCAAAGGATGGGATGACTCAGGGGTTACTGAAAATAAAGCTGCACTGTCAGCTAGAGCCCTGAATCAGAGGATGCTTTATAGAGGTAGGGACTGGTCTGTATTTTAAATAGACTGTTTCCTGCATTGGACACCACTCTGTGCACGCTCAGGGTGTGGCTTTGCGAACATCGCCTTCTCTCCTGTGCCTATCTTAGCTGGGATCAGCAGCAGCCTTTGGGGAAGAAAGCTCTGCTGAGCCTGCGCAAGTAGATCAGAGAGAAAGATCTGCGATTGGAATAACAATGTTGGCATCAGGGCTTTTCAGACATTCTCTCTGCTGTTCTGGTGAGAGCCAGGGATGCATTATTAGCTCTGTTGTAGCTCATCCCAGCCTAATACACTGGTGGTTTGCTTGCTGTCCAGATCTGTCACAAAACTGAGGAGGCAGATCTTTTCTGTGACCCATCTACTAGAGGGTTCTTGCTACTTCAGATCAGTTGGCAGATGATGGGGAGTGCAGAGATGAAGAGAGGTTCTAACATGTGCGTGGCTGGGGCTTTACCACCTTCTGGTCATCCTGTGGCAATCCTGGGCTGAAGCCCTAACTGCTTAGGAGTGCTCTAAATTCATGTCTCTAACCACAAGCCTTTAGGAGTTTGCAAAAAGTGTGTCCAAGGGTGCTGTGTCCAAGAGACTGGTGGAGCTGGGCCTCAGGGAACTTGTGGCAACTACAGCAATTAATTAAAAGGGAAAATAAATTGAGTAAGATGATAGTACCTGACAACTTCCTCTGCCTTGAATGGTGATAAACACACCTATGTCCCTCATTTAATTAGTTAAAATGAGCGGATCACTGCTTAGTGTTAATTACAGTGCCAGCACCTAATGCTGCAAGCGTACCACCACTGTGAGCAACTTTCTCAAATGCAGGGGCTTGCCAGTATGTGGGCAGCAAAGGGGTGCCCACTCCCCATTCCTGGGGGGGTGAGCCTATCCCTGGAAATTTTTGGTGATGCTTGGCCTGGGGAGAAATTCAGTGGGCTGAATTTCTTCAGGAGGGGCTGCTCTCTGCTGTCCCATTGCTGCACAGGGCTAGGGAAGGTGACATTTGCTGGAGAATGCAAAGAATGTAGAGGAGAGCTGGCGGGAGGGGAGACCATGCAGTCTGAATAGAGAAACCTGTTTGATTCCCCTGAAGGGCAAAACACACCCAAGTCTCCTCCTCAAAACAAGGCTTGGCTTCCAGGAGCCAACCCTCTCGGCCCGCCCGGCAGGTAAGCACTCTGCCTCACCCACAGTTGCCTCGCTGCCAGGGAGGATCGGAGGCACCCGCTGCGAACCCTTGGGGGGTAAAGGCACTTGGAGACTGATTGCAGACTGCTCCACATCTGTCTTTTGAGGGAAGGCTGCAGCTGTGAAGCCTCCGCAGGTAGGGATGAGCAGCGAGGCTGGTTCTCTGAGCTCTGCAGAGAGTAGCTGGGGTGCTCCTGAAATCCATGTTTCCCCTGCTCGCTCTGTATGAGGAGGAGGAGGACTGTCATCTCCTAACCTGCTGATACAGGGATCTGGCAGGGATGAGGGAAGCTTCTGTTGAAGCCTCCTCTCAGAGAAGGAGGGGAAGCTAGTGTGTTGGTGCCAAGTGTGGATATAAAATGATACTTAGATATTAAAAAGGTGTTGTTAGTACAGATACAAAAATAAGGCAGAACAGAGGGGTTTGGATAGGAGGTTTTCCTACTTGCATTAGTCAGGTCACTGAGTTCCCTCCCTGCCCAGCTATCTTTCTAAAATCTGTCCCCTTCTTAATTTGTAAGGTGTAGTGGGGGCATGGCAGCAGGGACAAGTCTGTGCACAGGCAGGAGGGATCAGCTGTGTAGGACAGGTATAAAATTTGAGCCTGTGACATTTAAGAGCTTCTCGAGAGGCTTGGGGTCAGCTGCCATGTTTGCACCACACCTAACCCTCTTCCCCAGGACCTGTGTGTTTCAGAGAGATGCAGGTGGAGATCTTTCTGTTCTTCCGCCTTGTTTTGTTTCTCTCTGAATTAGTTTGAAATCAGTACCCTGGAAAGGAAAGGATGGGAGTGGTGAAGCTGGTGAAGGGGAGGTGAACACCTCCCTCAGTCCTTCATTCTTCCTACCTGGAAGCCTGGTGGACATATTCTCCACTTCTCCATCTCCACCCCTCTGCTTGGCCCGTGCTGCTCCAGGACAAACCCCAATCAGGAGAATGAGCTGGCTGCAGCTGGACAGGTTGCTCAGAGCAGTGATGTCTTCCTGCATCAGGAGCTTGTACTTAGGCTGATTTGTTCTATTCATCCAGCCAAAGACTAAATACTAAATTTTATTAAATCCCAATATTATTTAATTGAAAGTTCTGATCACCAAAAAACAGTGAGTTTCAATTTTCTTTTTTAAAACCTTTTTTTTTTTTTTTTTTTTTTTTTTAAATCCTGGTGAAACTTTGTAGCATCTCTGAGATGTCACAAAGCTTCAATGGGATATTTTTGCCCTGCTCTGTTTGCGGGTCTGTGATGCAAGTGCCAAGCAAAGTGCCTCTGAAAGAAAGAAACTTTTCCTTCCTTTTTGCTTTCATCCTTAGACATCAAGGCATAAGGTCAATGCCATGTGGGTGCGGTAAACATCCTTTACATCCTTCTTCCTTTTCAAATACAGAAATTAGTTGAGTAATTAAGAATTAATACCTTGTAATTAGAGTAATGAAACTTTTTACCAAGCATAGTGAAAAAATATTCAGTAATTCTGGGCAACAACAGAAGTGAGAAGCTGTGATGGGGGTGGTCATGCTGTTCTCCTAGCACGAAAGGCCCCACAATGATTTCTCAAGATGGGCAGGGTTGCTGCTGCTCCAGTTAAGTTTACGCCATGCTTTCCCAAGTTCAGTAGCTCATATCTTCGCCAACGTCATCTGGTCAGGCTGAAAGCTTTCTATGCGGGGTATGTGGTTGCAAATGAATTAAAATAAATGATAATTATGCATTTGTGGCTTGAGAGCATTCATCTCAGGCACAGCTGAAACGTGTCTGTCCTTCATGTTGGAGCGCTGTGTAGGCTTCCCCATGACAGTTGTTGGTCTTTATTTCTCCTTTCCTCATGCCTGGGGGAGAAGAGGTGTTTACTGTCCCCAGTGCAGGTGACCAGGATCTGAAGGAATTGCAGAGTTGGTCTGAGGCTTTTCACAGAAATCCTTCCCAGCCAGTGGGCTCAGCTCCTGTGATTCATATTCAGGGTCATGGCAGCCACTCTGAGAAAGGTGGGGACGCAGTTAATGACTGTGGCGCGGTTTAAATTGTTTGACTAGCATCACATAGCATCACAGAAGGGTTGCGACAGAGGCATAAAATGTCACCTGCAGTGGAGTAACCATCCTAGAGCACCTTTTCTGTGAAGAATGGCTGAGAGAGCTGGGGTAGTTTAGCCTGGAGAACAGAAGGCTCTGGGGGAACCTTATTGCATCCTTTTAAATATCACCTGGGCTTTAGCATTATGAGCCTTTCTGCTCCTAGGCAGTTTTGCATGATTTTTATCTGTGTTTGAAAGCCTTCAGCCACCCTGTTGCTCCTCATGAAGGGCCACTGTTGTGACATGACAGATATGCCCTGGAGTCCAAGTCCTGGAGCATGCTTCAGGCTGGTGGCCTGGACCTTCAGAGACAACTGGCAGCCACCATCACAGACACTCAGGTACCTGTGTGGATGAGGTGGGATGAGGTTCTAAACTGTAGATTACAAGTATACAGTGTGAATCCTGAAGTGTCACTCATTTCCCCCAAGGGCAGACGGAAGGATGGAAGCTGTCCATCCTTCCCAGACATGGAATATCATTCAAGCGAGAGTTCAAGGGTGAAATAAATGGTATTTTAGCAATGCTGTCTCAGAAAATATCACAGCTACTGGACACAAATTGCTAATCTAGTGTAAAGGGTTAACTTCAGTCTGGCAGGTTTTATGCTAGATCAGGCACAGTCTGTCCACACTGCCCTAACTTCATAGCAGATCAGGTAACAGCTGACATAAAAGCATAACACTGGCACAAGGTTTGCATTGTGTGCTCTGGCTAATGCAAGAGAAATGCAAGTATGTGCCCACACCTAATCCAGATCACTGGAGGGCAGTCTGACAGTGCACAGACCTGGATTAGCAATCCTAGAAACTGGATACTGCCTTTCTGGGGCAGGGAGCCTCACGGCTGAGTGTAGGCTATGTGGAGAAGCATTTTCTCACTGGCTTTCCTTTCTGTAGCTTTCTGTAAGTTCATCTTGGTCTGCTGAGTGTTGATCTGAGGTGCCGTATTTCATGAAATGGGTTGCAGAATAGGCACTGGGACTGTGATTTAGATCTGGATAACAAAATCCTCAGCAAAGTTTAGGAGGTTTAAATGAAGTTCCAGTTCAAGCCTTTTGCAAGCTTTAAATACCTTCTAGTTTGAGGACGGTGATAATCAGAAGGTCAGAATGTGCATCAATTATCATTAAACCACAAGACTCTTCTTCATAACTGCCCTCCAGCTTACAGCTGATTCTGCCATGAGTATACAAGTTTCTATGTGCTGAAATGAGTTTTGTACTTTTCTACCTATGCAGGTGAATGTGAGAGGTTGCTTTGAAGGAAAAAGGACAGCATGGATGGTCTCTATCTTTAGGCAACGTAAGCAATGCAGCCTGGAGCTGCTGGATGCAGGTGCTGGTAGGTAGGGAAGGATTGTTTTGCAGTTGTACTTGCAGGTGATGCTTTGGGCTGAAGGAGAATAACGCTACCTTAAGCAGTTTCTTGTCTATTATTGGCTTTTATGTTGAAACCCCAAGAGTTTGCCTCCCTGTTGCATGGACTTAGTGAACACCACAGGACTCAGCTATGGGGTCTCTGCCCAGAAGGTACAACAGGATTTTTCAGCTTGCAGCATCTCGTCACCCAACACAGCAAAGTGACATTGGTCTTGGGACAGGATGTCCCTTCAGGGAACCAGGGGGCTGTAAATGAACTCAGTGGCTGGCCTGGGCTGTGCGGACAGGTCAGGAGTCTAAAGGCACCCTGTGGTGCTTTCCAGGAAAGCTGTATTTACAGGATCAAAGCAGCTCTGCTTCCTTTCCCAGGGCAGTCATTTAGTCCTCAGAAGTAGCTCCAACGTTGGATCCAACTCATCACCAAGACAGAGGGCAAGGTGTCTATTAGGTGCAAAGGGGCTGTTAATGCAAGTGCCCTATAAACTCCTGACAAAAGCAGGCTGAATATTTGTTATTAACATTTTAAAGTTGAAGTTGAGCCATTGGAAAGAGGGATGGCTGGTATGTTTTTCTTCTGTGTGTTTACAGGTAATAGGAGCTGCAGTGAGCTGTTAAAGAATAGCAAGTGTTTCATCTCCTGGGGTATAATTATATCTTTTTAAGTGGCTTATGCAGAAAGCCAAATCATTCCCAATTAAGTGATGGGCTGCTGATTTCTGGCACTTGGAGAATTTATTAGCAAAGAGTGCTGTTCTGGCTGTACATCAGTTCATTTGCAGAGGACTATATGAGCAGGCGAAGATCTATCACTACCTCCTTCCTGCTGCTGCTGAGGGCCAGCTGCAGCCTCTGTGGCTCTGGGGATGGCAGTAGACATGGAGATGGACAAGAGTACAGGCTGTGATCTGTGGAGATCATTCATTGCTAGGGGTGAGATTGAAGTTTGTGGTGTGATGTGGGAGCAATTTATTAGTTCCTCTGCTAGTACCACTGATGGTGCTTGCTGTCATGTGTGTCACCCAGCCATGGCAGCCAAACTGGGCTCTGGAGCTTGTTTCACCTGCCAAGCCAAGGATTTTCACCAGGAGCTGCCCTCTGAAACACTGCTGAGAGGAAGAGATCGCATCCCACTAACACCAGCGGCATCCCTTGCAACTGCCTTGAAACTCAAAACACCTTGAAATACCCGAGGCAGGGACCACTCCAGCACCTGGGTGCCTGCAGAGAGTGAGCTGAGCTGGCTGGCTGCCCGCAGACAGGCACACCCTGAAGATTAAAATCTAAACAAGGTTTCAGGTCCCCTTTCCTTATTAAGTAGCTTGTAATTACTTTCTTTCACATGATGAGGAGCTGCAGAGGCAGTCTTTGTGCCCTTCTTGCCTTTGACTGGATGGTGTCTGTCCGTTCAGCTCCATAGAAAAACTACTTTTTGTACCATGGGATTTCTGTATCTTGCTCATGATTTTCAAGACTGTGGTTGTCCAGAGTCTTGGTGGTACTCTGTGCCTAAGAACATTAAGGTCTTTGTAAAAGTTAGTGTGGATTTATCTAGCAGTTCCATTTGAAACATGCAGTCTTAGGACATGGTATACTAATTGGGTTTTGGTAGAATATGTATTTCTTGTGCTGGAGTGCTCATGTTGGATGCTTTGTCAGCAAGAATTTAAGCATCTGAACACCTGTTCTTGTTGTCTGGGCCATCTCAGTTGCAATCACCCAGCACATAGGCTGAGGGACTTTAGCTGACTGTATTCTACTGGAAGCTTGAGGCAAAGATGTACTGTAAATCACAGATTTCATTTATCAGGAACAGTCTCTAGCCTATAGCTGTCATGTATTTGCATTGCCCAGAGATGTCCAGACAGCTTCCATTATCTCTACCCTGTTCAAAGGAGAGGGTTGGAGAGAAAAGAGGAGACGAGGCCTAGAGATCAATATGGCTTGTGAAGTACTCTGCTACCCCTGGAATCAGCCCTGTGTAGTTATTGGAGAGGGAAACCCAGCTCATCAGTGATGTCCTCCAGTTCTCCCAGTGATATCACTCAGATGATCAACCTTGCCTTCCTCGGTGTACCTAGCATGCAGCTCCACCTGTGCTGCATACCAGTGACCTGCTATCACACAGAGGGGAGAGGCAATTTGGATTTAATTGCCTGGAAAATGATCAGGTTCTGACTCGTAAAGGGCCCGTGAGAACCTGAGGAGAGGAGATTCGTTTAAAATTGGCTCCATCCAGGAATTGTTTTGTCACTTCTCCCCTGTGTAGGGACATGGCATTAGTTTTCTCTGTTGCTACACTCTATGCTAGAAACGTACCTCTTCATCCCATAAAGATGCCAGCCTGTTTGAATCTTGGGCATGGGCAAGAAGGAAGGACGTGTCTGAGGAACAAGGAGATAACAGATGAAAGCAGTGGCATCACAGCTAAGCAGTTGGGGATGAACACAGAGTGGAGAACCCTTCAGTGAGCCAAGTAGGCAAGGTGGAATGTTTTGAAGAGCAGAGTTAAATGGTCCATGCTTGTGTCTCTGCTCACCTGGCACGCAGTGCCCTGTGTGTGAGGCTTGGGAAGGCAGATTGAAGGATCCAGATTTCCACACTGTCCTAGCCCTGCTCTTGGTGAATTTCACCACAGGGAATTACAAGGGCAGAAGCAAGCCAGAGTATCTCTGCAAACCTCTGCCCTGATATGCTGCTCCAGCCAGCATGTGGGAAGGGAATAAAACTCCTATGACAAGGATGAAGCTTCAACTCTTGCTTAAGAGCAGAAAGCAACAAGGAGGTACATCACTTGGAAGATTAGAGCAGAGGCCAGCTGCACTGAATTAGGTATGTCCTTAGGTTCTCATGGAAAGACAAACCCTCAATTCAAAGCTTGGGCTGTGGGTAGAGCGCTTAGGCAATCTTAACAGGAGAAAGTTGCTTCTCATGGGCTATCAGGTTGTTTTTCTGGCTGAGATCAGGATAAAGGAGATGTTTGGAGTACTTTCAGGAGGCTGTAGCTGGCAGCTGCTTTGCCTAGAGAACTTGGACTGGCAGTGATAAACCTGATACAGCTCCATAGTTAGACTTGCGCTGCTTCTTCCCCCCCTCCACCCCCCGAAAATTAGTAATGCTGAACCCTTTCAAATATGCATGCAAACTTTGCTAAGTTATTGTTCTTAAGGAAACAAGTTAGAATCTAAAACAAAAGGCAATCTTAAGTCTTTTCCAATGAAACTTTGTCACTTTGTTCTGAAACATTGCAGCTTTTCCCTCATTTCTACTTTTGTTTAAAATACATCCAGCAATGTAGCATGAAACTAAACCCTCTGGCTGATTTGTCATGGTCTAGTCTGAATTTTTCTGCTTGCTCAAAGCTGTGTTCTTGTATCCAACCATAGTATCCTTTTTCTGTGTTGGAAAGTGAATAAGAAACCTCCATCTTTTGCACATTTCTAGTGATGCCTGAGAAGTGAGTAAACCCATAACCTGCTAATTTCCCATTCCTCTAACGTTGCACTGTTGCATTTTAAAAAAGCAGCTAACGGAGAGGGGAAGGAGATGAATTCCCCCCCTCTCTTCATGCCAGCAGCAGGGCATGATTCAAGCTCCCTAAAAGACAGCTTTGTGCAGGACGTGGACCCGCTCCAGGAAGAGATTTCAGGGTAGGCGTTTCCTTCCCTGGCAGAGCCACTGACTCTGCTTGCTGACGCTGCCCACATCAGCATCTCTCAACAAAGAGGCAGGTGTTTTCTCCAGGCTGCGTGCAGTGCTGAGCACCGTGCTAGGCCTCTTCTTTTATCCTCTTTATTAAATAGACTAAGATGACACCTGGGGACTTGATTTTTCCTCATGCTAAGGCAGCCAGGACTTAACCCCTCCTATAACAATCATTCACTCACTGAATGGCTCAGGACTTTACCATTCTTTAGAGAATGGACTTCTGATTTTTTTTTTTTTGTCGCTTTCTACTCTGCAGGCTGCAATTGCTATGGATACACTGTCATCACCCGAGGACAAGACATTCTGGCTGTAGCCTTTGTAGGCTTATTTTCAGTAAAGTCTTGTTCTTGAGCCTTGTTCACAGGATCCTGACATTTTTGAGGATCAGAATGTGAAAACTACTATAGGCATCTACCCCATGAAACCACATCACTTTGATTCAGTTACTGCCCATTAAGCTAGCCGAGCATTTTGAAGCTATTTCTTCAATAGTTCTCTAATTGGTTTGATTCAGACCGTGAGTGGTCTTTTACAGTTGTTGCAGCTGATCACCACGTTTAGGGGTTGTTCCTGAAGGCAGTAATAGCAGAAGGTGTTGTAAAGTGGAGTGAAATTGTCAGATGTTTACCAATCCATTTTTTCCCAATATATTTATTTTTGGATGGAAAAATAAACAACAGAAAACACTACAAATATTATTCTCAACACTTGCTGAATGAACACAAGTCCCAGTGTTTTGTACCATTGGAAACATCCAGTTAGGACTGAGCGCACAGAAATATAAGCGAGCAGTGACTGCTGAATTCAAAGAGAAATGTAGATGTACAAATAGACAAAGTACGATGTATAACTACAGATCAAGCCACAAAAAGGATTCAGCATATATCTCCTTGGTCTAAATGTCTGTGCTTTGCACATACTGCTGTGTTTGTATCCCACAGACATTGCTTTGAACTATTTTGAAGGTAGGTGGTATTTGAATTTGCACCCAGCTGTGCTCTGCATGGATGGTATACACTGCTCTGTGAGTCACAGGCCTTTTAAGATGGATCAAATCTAAATTATTTTAGCTCAGAAGCTTGTAAGAATGTATGGAAGAACTGAATTCTGGCCCTTGTGCTACCTAGAAATTTTTCCTAGGCTGTATTTAACAGGTAGGTCATGGAATGCATGCATCTATGCTTAAGCACTGCCTATAGCAATGCCCAATTGTCCTTGCTGAGGAAGGAGTCACTTCAGTGGACAGGTCTAGGCACAGTGTCCAGTCTGTCATGTTTTCTTATTGCTTGTTTGATGTCTCTCTAGTAGGTGAAGCTCTCAGTGTTTTTCTCAGATCTCAGGCCAAAGGATAGTCAGTCTGAGAATCTGCTGTAGGGACACTGTCACAGTGCTGAGGAGTCAGGCCGTGGAGCTCCTGAACTTGCTGCGTGGCTGGGACTCACCCCTAAGGATTGTGATTTCCTTGGCTGTGATGTAAGCAGACCTTGATAATAGGCAGGTGATGTACCCTGGCTGAAGGGTTTCTCACAGAATTCTGCAAGTAGAAGCATTTATACCCCCCCCCCCCTATTTTTTTTTAAGGTAAAAAGTCTGGTGAAATTGGCACGTATTTACCAATATATTTTTTCTCTACAAACATTTCCTCTTCCTCAACTGCTTTTTGAGAAGTATCATCTTTCAGAGCTTTGTAATTCACTCATTTATTTTGAGTATCCCAGGGCATTTTGCAACCTTTGAGCCTGAGGCAGCTCTGTAAGGTTGTCTGGGGGAGGCATATTTAAGGGATTCATCTCTCAAAGTGCAGCTATCTTGGAGTAAACCAGGCAGTGCTTAATGGAGCCTGCAATAACTGTTTAGATCAGGAATTTAAGAATTACTGCTCATTTACATAGCAATGCCACCTAAGGGTGCCAATTAGGGTTGAGGGCCTATTGCACTGATGTCGTGTAGACATTTAATAGGAGACTGTGAAGTGCTCCCACTGGGCTTCTACAGGAAAAGCTTTCATATAAATATTTTGGAAGGAAAATGTTTTGTTTTTTTTTTCCTGAAGTGATATTTTTATCTTAAATTTTATGTTTGTAGTGAATGTTTAATTGGAAGAACCTATTCCTGAACAGCTCTGGTGGCTACAGCAGAGTGACTTGTTGACTTGTTGAGTGTCCTTTCAGAACAGTCCCACAACAGAAGATTTTTTATTAGGTAATGAATAAACAGAGGACAAAAAGGTGTATCCAGCCCTGTGGAATTACTTTTTAATTAGAAGGTGAGGGGGAAGTGATGGATCTAGTCTGAGTCAGAGAGAGAACTGTGGGACAGCAAAAGGTTGGTGGCTGTGTGGGGACAAGAATAGGAAAGGTAGCAGATTTTTCAGCTGTACCTGCTTGTCTTTAATCCAGTGTCTCAAAATCTGTGACCTGCTTATAGGTGAATGGAGGTTTTCAGAGAACACCTTCACATGTCAGGAAAAGAAGCTGGGAGTTGCTTGCTGTCATGCTTCTCTCCAGTGCTACATGTGTTTCTGTGAGGGCTGTGGATCGAGAAGCTCCTGTGTATGCGGTGTGGTTTCTGTTAGCAATAGTATGCTATAGACATGGGGACTTGAGAGCCCAAAATACAGAGTTCTGTGGCCATGTTTCCACACCTAAAGCATCATTTTTTGCCATGGATAGTCATCTGAACTGCCTTTTATCCCTTTTATTTCCCATTTAATTCCCCCAAGGGCCAAGCGTTGAACTAATGTTTGAGATGTGATGGGCAAGAAGCAGCACACCTCTGGCATCTTGCACAGAGGAAAGGAAAAGCTGTCCTGAAAAGGTAGCTGCAGTGATTAATAGCTGGAAATTAAGTTCACAGCCAGGTCCACAGATATCCCTTAGTGCTGCCGGGAGACAGATTTTTTGTTTGCTTCGACTCACAGGCCATGCTCTTAGCTCCAAAATGCTCTACCCTCGGTCAGGTAGAACAGTGCTTTTGGATCTTAAAACCTCCAGAAATATTACGTTCTCTAACGCGGCCTGGGACTTAACCCACTGGGAGAAAAAGGATCTGTCTTTTCTAGTGTCCCGAGATGCATAGAGCATCCTCACTTCCTCTCCCCTCACCTGCTGAGCTCAGATCTTTAAGCTTCATTCAAGTGGCAGGTAATGTTCCTCTTCTCCGGGTGGGAAGGGGAGCTGTTGGGATCAGTTGCAATCTATCCTAGAACTAAGCAAATGGAATTGTTTCCATAGCAATAGAAGAAATTATTGTAGCCTGTAGTTGTAGCTGATGATTGATTCCCAAATAAGATATGCCAACAAAAACACTTTTTTTTTTCCTTATTACTTAACTGCTATCTGTGGTGGAATTTCCAGTAGCTTAAAAGCATATTTTTGAAAAACTGCATCCCCTAATGCATTTTGATAAGGAAGATTTTGGAATCGCTCTATATTGGCTTGTCGCTACCTATCAAGAGTGTAATGGTAGGCAAACGTGAAGAAACTTCCTCCAAATCTTGAGCGGAGGTCTTTGAGATTTTCTGCACTGCAGACGTGCAAAAAAATGCTTTGAAACATGCTTTGAGGTCCTGCAGTACATATGTTAAAGCTTAAACACAGATCTTGCTAGAAAGGGGAAACTGTTCCAATTTCTAAGCAGTCCCTGGAGCAGTGAGTAGCACTTTTTTCCCATGAGTGTTGTGTCAGCCCTCTGGAGTCAGACGCCCATTTGCTAATCCTCTCCAGCCCCACGAATCCCACACTCCTTTCCCAACAGCCGTGTGGTTTGAACAGATGCACTGCGTTGTGGTCCCACTGCAGCCTTGTGCAGCTGCAGAAGCTGCATCTCCCGTTTCTTGTTCTAACCACCAGCCACTGGGATATTAAAGCATGGAGAAATAATACTAGCTTGCTTTGGGAAATAATATTTCTGATTCTACTTTGCTGATCTGCCTTTTTTATTTTTCGGTTTGGGTTGTTGGACCCCATATATCTCTCTTGTTCCCGTTTCTTCAGCACAGCTTCCGTCTTAGCATCTGTAGACATTAGTTTGTCTGCCAAGTGCCAGTGAGCATTAAAACAAGAAAATGAGCTTTCCTTTCTCATGTAGGAAATGTCGAGTTATTCTAACTGCAGGAGCCACGTTATAACCTTTGTTGATTTGTCTTTCAGCATTCTCATGTGTAAGGTCTGCGTTGATCATCACAAGGGTTTACAGAGCTCACTGTCACACCTCCAGCAGGAGCTGACTGCAGGTGGTTAAGAATGAGAGCAAGAAATAGAGTACTTGAACTGCTCTGTTCTTGCTGCATTCTTTCAGCTTCTAGTGATGTTATTTAGTCTGTATTGCCTTGATCCCTGAAAGGTAAAAAGTAGCCAGTCAGCTTAGCAGCCTTTGTGAATGAAAGAGAGAAAACTATATTAAAGGATGCAGAAAATTGTCTCCTCCAGCTCTCACAGAAGGACCTTTTCACCACTCAGTGCTTGTCACAGAAGCTTTGCTGCAAGATTGACTCTGGTCTGATCTGACCCTTTGACTCTAAGTCAAAGGACTTAACCCTTTGTTAGGGCATTTGTGAAGAATCCTCGCTGTGGGGCAGTCAGGCTCTGACTCCAAACCTTTCTGTCCATTAGCCAGTACAGTGCCTTCCAATGGTTCACAGCACTGGGATGGCTGGGCTGCTGCTGCCATTACATGAATCATAGGTGGAAAAAGCTGGCTGGCAGAAAACACTGCCAGTCCCCCAAAGCCAAGCCAGGTGAGCACCACCGACGTGTTCCAACATCTGTTTGTCAAGCCAGAAGTATCAGTGGAGTTAGGTCAGCACTTGCTGTGATCCTTCCCAGTGTGATGTGAGCCAGGAAGAGGGAACGCAGCGCCAGAGGAAAAGGCTTGGCCAACATGTAGTTTCTGGCACGTGTATTTATATGCATGCTGAGTACCACTCTTTGTGGCTTCCCTTTGTTTTTGGGTGTATTTGTTAAGCTAGGGGATTTGTGTGAGTAAGAAGTGAAGCTGCTGTTTAAGCAATAAACTGAGATGATGTTTCTTGCAGAGCTGATGCCAAGCAGAGCTATGTTGCATGTCCAGGAGTAGGGTTCAGCACCACCATGAGCTCCATCCTCACTCTGTATCTTCCTGAGAATCTTCCCTATGTGTTCCTAAACCTCTGCTTATTCCTCTAAAAGATCTGTACTGGGTGGCTAATTCCCTCTGAGTTATGCTGCTAGACAGGTACCAGCTTCCAAATGCCTCATTATATTACAACATGCCTACTTCTGCCACTCATTTGCCCTGGATTAGGACTGTCTCAAGCTCTTGGGGCTGTTCTTTTCCACTGTTTCTCATCCTTTACTTTCTTCAACTTTATCTTGTCCTGAAATAAGAAATTAATGAGTAGAAGAGGGCACCAAATGTGTAGGAGCACCTCTGAATTGCAGTTAGCAAGGTAGCTGTGGTTGGAATCCACCTTTCTTGGATTTGGTAGGTAATGAAGCCATGTGGCTTTTCCACGTGCAGGACCAAGATGCTGTGACTTTTTTAACCCAGAGTTGCAAGATTACATGTCTTTTGGCTGTGCTCCTACAGACTGCAGTCAGGCCTCCTGCCTTTGGTGGAAAGATACCTGAGTGTTTAGAGGCTCTTCATGGAAACAACAGCGTTGTCCTACATAATATTTTTTCTCTAAATAGCAGGGACGATTAAATGTTGCGTGGGAAGGGGGATCTGGGAAGGATAAGAAAAGAGGTGGGCTGTCAGCTCATGGTGGAAGCTGAATTAATGTTTGGGAATGTTTGCAAAAGGGAGAGGGAGCCTAGGGGTAATAGCAGAGGGCTTGTTTTCCATCTGAGTGCAAACTGGATGAAGGGTGGATACGCAGGGAGCAGAGGCAGATCCTCAGCTGAGACAAGGCGATGGAGGAGGCTTTGCCAAGAAGCAACGCTATGAGATCAGCACTCGGCATTCCTGATGGGCGTGTGGCTTTGCAGTAGTATTGCAGAGACAAGCCCACCAGCAGATAATAACAACCTAATTTTAGATTCACAGGCTCCCAAATAGGGTTGGGCATTTCCCTTAATGAATAGTATAGTCACTTAAGAATCCCGGTTCAGCAGATAGTTTTGGCAAGGAACAAATGGGGGAAAGGAAAAACTTTAAAGGGTAAAGAAAGGAGACGTTTCTGATTGTATTGTGCTTATTTATTTAATTATTTGAAAGCAGTCAGGTGCTGAACTAAGCTGGGTTCTGCTCAAGCCCTGTGGATCCATTTGGGGTCTGTGTTTTTTTTTGTTTGTTGTCTTTTTGTTTGTTTTTTGTTTGTTTTGTTTTTGCTTTCATTTGCTTGTTTGTTTGCATATGTTAAAAAGCATCTCCAAGGTTGTACATCCAGTAGTTTCTCATTGCTGCTTTGCTGTGGGCATTTCAAGGAAGGACTCAACTGCCAATGGAAGCAGGAACTAACTTTCTCTTTTGAGACAGAGAGTAAGATATTCTCCCTGCTATATTTTATGAGGAATAATGGAACATGTCTGCCAGCTGAAATAGCCCTTTTATTGTACTCCTGCTTGGTGAAAACGCCATGATTCACCCAAACATCCTCAGCTTCTCTTACTTATACAGATTCCAGAAGAGCTGTTTCACCTTAATCTCTTTAGACACCTTTGCTAAGGTTTCCTCCTCTGCTTTCCTCCCAGACCAGGAAGGATGCATTTATCGTTAGCAATCTTTCCATTTACTGGTAGGGAGTACCCATCTACTGGATTTTTTTCTCCATCCTTGATGCTGAAGGTGCATGGCATGGGGAGAAGTTGCAACTCTGATTTGTATGCCATGGTCTTTCCACCCTCTAGGCTCTGTGGCTGTGACTGCTGTGATGCTCCCTCTTCTGCATGACTCCAAAGCTGTTTATATGAGAACTACTAATCTGCTTTTCCCCCTTTGCATTTCTTCCAGAGGCCTGCTGTCTTCAAACAGTAACTGAAGGGGGAAGGCAATTCTGAGAACCATGATGTCCCTGGGTGTCAGCAAAGGTAATTCCTTTCCCTGTCTCAAGCTGTTGGGAATCTGTCCTCTGCTGTATTAGTAATACACTCCTAATAATATCTTATCAAAGAAGCATGAAAATTCTCACAAAGCTACAAGTTACTCTGTTTTCACCCAGGAATATGCCCAGGCCACAGAAATCTGCAGCAGATCTTGAGATTTACTTTTTAAGTGACAGATAGTTACTGGACTTTTAGGTGTCAGTAGAGAAGACAACACTTCCAAATCCACAGATAACCTGAAACAGTGAATAGAAGAGTGGAAGTGCCTTGTTTATTTCCATGGTACAGTAGACTTTGAAATTTCAGTACTAAGAAAAGCAGTCCTTCCTTTTTCAGATGTTCCACACAAAGAGTGTTACTGCTGGTCCCCACACTGTCTGGATATGGCTCTGTATATCGGTGTCTTTGCTCCTGCTAATTCCACATAAGAAAGGATATTGCCTTCATTGGTATAACTGTTTTCCTTAATTGAAATCTGGTGTGAATGCTTCTCCAAAAAAAATCAACCACCGCATCTCTGTGACATAGCAGTTTTGAAGCACATGCTCATGTATCAATGGTTAAACAATTTACTGCATGTCACCTGACCAGTGATAACCATTTCTGTGCAGCCTTTTAGCCTACCATGAGCACAAGATCCTGAGACCTAGCTGACCCTTCTTTCCTGGTAGCTAAATTAAATTATTTCATGTTTGCCAAAGGCTAAGAGTATACAGACAAGCAGTGTCCTTGTCTGGGCTGATACAAATTTAGTTGTAAAGCTGCAACAACTTGATATTGTCTCAAAACATCTGAGCTATATTGGTCAAGTTCTATGAGGAGTGCAGGCCTGGTGTTTTCAACACTTAGCAGTCATTTCCAAAGTGGCAAAGGATGCAAGATAACCAGAAATACACAGAAAAGGAATTTTCTTATCTGGTCTTCTCCTATAATTTCCCTACGGAAAAACTGCTTTTCCTCAGAAGAAAGTGCTAGATGGGGAATTTCCCAGTTAAAATGTTTTCCTTGTTGTCACTACTGTTGTGTTTGTTGTTGTTGTTTTCATTTAATAAGACATTCTCTGACATTCTCTGACAGGACACCAAAGAAAGCTGAGTTTATGTATTTTATGGCTTGTCCCCCAGCCATTGGCTCAGTTTCACGCTCCAGACTTATCATCCTCTCCCACAAACCAAAAAAATGCTCTTTGCTAGAGCTGATCTGATGGGAAATGCCAGAGGAAATGCACTGCCTTGTAAATATGTGATTAGACCACCCACTGAATGTCTTTGGTTTCCCTGGAAGAAAATAACTCATTAATGTTAAACAGTCCCCAGAAAGAAGGATAGAAAAACTGTACGAGTCTCTGTAGAAGAGGTGACGCATCAGTGGAGCTGGGGTAAATTGATCCTGAATTTTGGATGACAGCTTGTTTTCATCTTTCATAGGAAGTAGCAAAATGCTCATAAAGTGTTTGCACCTCTGACTGATAGGGGACCCGTGCTCTCTGCTGTCTAAGGTTTGCCAGCAGCTCACCTGCTGACACTGAAGTTTTGCTCCTTCTCAACAGCCCTTCTCCTCTCTCCTTCCTCTGCCTCTCCTAGATCGTGTGATTACACCCACAGATGAAGACCGCAGGAGGATCATTAAGCAGATGAAGGTTCGCACCACCCTGAAGAGTGATAAGAGCTGGATTCACCACCAGAATTCGGACTCTGAGGATGAAAAGAAGAGCAGCCCACTGTAAGTGCCGTCACTAAGGAATGCTTTTCTTCTCCCTTTCCTTCATCAGCATCCCTTAAGAGCTCTAGCTTGAGGAGAAACACATGTTGAGCTAGCTCGTTTTGGGGTTCCTGTGATGTCAAGAAATGGCACTGCCCAAGGAAGCAGTGCTCCTGTTTCATTTTGGTACAGATTGGAGAGAAGCACTGAGAAATGGGAATTCACAGCTGGGAGCTATGAATCCAACAGCACATGCAGATTTGAAGTCTCAGGAGAACTCAAAGTTTCTTAGGCCAGATTTCGTTTCACCACCTCTGGAGTGACGAGCAAAAAGGCAGACCTTGATGGGAGGAGGTTTTTAAGGGATGTAAATCAGTCAGGTCTGCATCTCGCCCTGCAGCTCATGGGACATGCAGCCATCCCTGCACCAAGGATGGTAACAATCTTCGTCAGGATCTCTTCAGTTGGAAGTAAAATCAAGCTCCATACAGCTTTCTCTTGGCAGCTCTCTCAAGAAGCATCATTGCCACATTTGACGAGGTAGTTCAGCAAGAGCAGGAGTTAACTATGTGATTGTTTCTTCTCTACTCAGATCTGGGCGAACTGGTGGGGGATCCACAGGCTCAGCACCTACTGCTCTCCAGAGTGACAGGTAATTTGAAGGACCCATCCCATTGCTTCCTCTTTGTCTCACTACTTCAGTGCATGTTTTCACCTGTTCTTCTTACTCTAACCCACTCACTTCTATGATTGTGTTGAAAAAACAGTTCTTGAGGAGAGCCTACATTGTTCAGTATGATGTCTCACTAACCATCACCTTGTACAGGGCATAGCTTAGGTCCTGCAAAGTCTAGATGGAGAGATGTGAGACTGGATGGATCAGTATCTTCACTGTAGAGGAATGGACGCTTTCAAGGCCATGATCCCAAAGCTTAATGGTGCACATCTACTGTACTGGAGCAACATCTGTATGCTCTAAGCCAGAAGGTTCCTCTAATGAAACTGAATTTGCTTCAGGTCCAGATCATGAGGACTTTTAAGGAACACAGGAGCTTATAACACTGCCCTTTTGCTGTGCTAGAAGCTTTAAATCAAAGCTCATTGCACAGGGAGCCACTAGGCAATGTGGCTGAGATGGGCTACAGACTGCTGGTGCCTGCTCTGAGGACACTGCAGAAACAAGAGCTTGGGGCTATGTTTAGCATTCATCATCCTTTAGCTTGCCCATCCAGTGAGCTCCAGAGCTAAGCTAAGCCTGCAGTGAGTTTGCATTTCTGTGTCTGAAGGCAATGGGATAAATTTGAACTTGGCAGTCACTTTAAGCATGTGGTGATCTGCAGTGTAAACTTGCCTTCCTGCTAAGCTCTGACCTTATGGCTGAACCTGCTTGGAGTGGGTTAGACCAGAGACCTGCTGAGCTACCTTGCATCTGTATTTTCCTGAGGGCACATGGACAGGCAGGAAAAGAAGGGGGATTGCATTTGGGCAGGGATGGAAGGAGCCTGTCTGTGCCTTATGTGGTGGAACTAGGTCCTTGAGGCTCATCTTGGTTCCCACCTTGATCTCAGGTAGACTTCTTCAAGTCAGCTTGAATCAAGTTTCAGGGACATTTCCTTCCGTCCTGATCCTGATCCTGGAAGGGGCCAGATCCCTGCCTGTTGGTAGCCCTTTACTTTAGCTCCCCTGGAATATGCTGCACTCAACTTCTGAGGACAGATAGACAGAGAAGTTAGTATGAAGCTGTGATGAAGCAGCTAGAATCTGCACTTTGTTTTTCTCTCTCTGTGAAATCAATTTGAGGACTTAATTTTGAGCCAGAAAACTGTCAGCATGACTAAATTTAATTGGCTAATTTTAAAATTTCCTTTTTTACCTCTCTTTCTTAGATCTTGTTCTGAAGGTTATTCATTTTTTTAAAGAATCCTTCCAAGGTCAGTTTGGTGCAGTAGTTAAGTCATCACCCAAGGTCCATTTGGCTAGATTTTGGCTTGACAGCCATGTGGACATTTCTCTTTTATACTGGTGCTGCTTTTCCAGATGTTTCTTTATTCACTGATGTCTGTTCTTTGCACAGATCTCCTGCCCCCAAGCCTCAATCCGGTTACCTCATCAGGTTGGTATACAGAGTGGCAAGAAGCACTTGGGGTGGAGGGAAAGGAGAACTATATCGGGAGCAGCAAATGTGAAAAATACTATGATCTCTTGGTCTCTTCTGCCAGTTAGGAACACTGTAATGCTCACAGATGAGCATTC
The DNA here is from genome assembly GCF_016699485.2 of Gallus gallus. Lineage (NCBI taxonomy): Eukaryota > Metazoa > Chordata > Aves > Galliformes > Phasianidae > Gallus > Gallus gallus. The sequence goes on along the minus strand of NC_052535.1, from coordinate 11,203,926 downwards.
TGTGATGAAGAGATAGTCCTGGATGTTTTGTTAACAGGTAATTTGATGGTGATGTTAACAGAAAATGAGATCTGTTCTGTATGATATAATGATCACACATAGGAAGATGATCATGCTGAAAAAATTTTCCATAATGTTCATCAGGATCAGAGCATTGCTACTGATGGGACTTGTGCGCTTCAGCTTCTCTGACGTGTAGCTTGTTGTATTCAGAGACCCTAATGCCCCACTTATCCTAAACAGGTTGGCAAGTGCTGTGATGCACACACACTCAAGTGTGTGTGAAAGCTGATTTTACTGTGTTGTGTAAAGCCACAGGGTAGGAAGATGGGACTTCTCTCAGGATGACTCTCCCAGGAAAGCATCTTACAATTTTTGATATCCTGAGCCAACAGAACATGTAGATGCTATTAGGCTTAAGAGTGGCTGCGTGTCTCATTATCTTAGCTTCAAACTCTTCCCTGAAAAACAATTTTAGTATGTCTCTCTTCTCACCAGGGGAGTGTTCACAAAAACCATCGATAAGACTCCTTCCGTGCCAAATTCTCCATCTTCTAAGGCGGCACAGAAAAAGTATGTATATCTTCCAATTCTTAATGAAAACGAACTTCTAAATATTGTATATATTTTGAGTGAGTGACCCTTTTACTTTGGCTGGTGCTTGTGGGCTTCCAGTGAGCTTCTTTAAATCACTATATAATGCTGAAAGACAGGGCTCTACTCAGAACTCAGAAAGAAGACAAGACATCAAACTCTGCATTTCCCCCACCAAAGCATAGGATAGCAGTTGACTGTGAAACTACTCATGGATTTGGATTTAATTTGGCAAATAGGTTTGGGTGGGGTATAAATCACAAAGAAGCCTTTCAAGGCTGTGACATTCATTTTGATGCTTTAAGGTGTTTTGGTTTTTGTTTTGTTTTTTTTCTTTTTTTTGAAACCTGTTTCTTGAGAGGTACTTACATTTTAGTGCAGAAAGATCTAAGCACGGCTCTGATCTGGACAGATGTTTGTTGCATATCAGATAAGACTTGTTGAATTCCCCTTTTCCCCCTGTTTTGTTTCAGCTGGGGAGAAGAATGATGCTGCAAAGTGTCTTTCCTCTTTCTCCCTTGCTAATCCTGGGATAGAGTAGCATCATCTCACAGAAGAGTATACCCATACTGGCTTTGACAACTCACTGGCCCTGGAAAATCAGAATAGACTTCAAATCCTAATCCAAGACCATGGAAAGAATTCTGCCTCTAAATTCAGAGGGTGGATACTTAGGATCACTCTGTTTTTTTTCATCTTGCGGAGCATGGGGAGAGGGTGAAAGAGATGAGAGCTCAGAAGGGTCATGTTAACCATTGTGATTTGTGCCATCAGCAGCACTGCCGTGAAGGGACCCAGTTCATGCCACTCTTCTGGCTACAGGATGACAACTGAGGATTACAAGAAATTGTGAGTGTGCAAAGAAGAACAGTGACTTCTGCCCATGTGCAGGCTTTGCAGTACCTTAGCCTCAGCAACAAAGCCACCCGCTTCATCATCTGAGTGCTGTGTAGAGAGCTATCACTGGAAACTTAAGCATTTTACAGTGTTACCTCCAGGCCTGTGTGGGCTGTAAGGTGTTCCTTGACCTGGTAGTGCTCTCTATATAGAGGAAATTTTACCACTTAGTAGTAATTGAGGAAGAAACTGAAGGGTAGAACCTCAGGACTAGCTTTGCAGCATTGCTGGCTTTTATGAAACCAGCTGAAAGGAGGAGCCTCATGGCAGAACAGCACTCATGACATTTCATTAACAACATTTAACATCAGGGACTATGGCTGTACCCTGAAATGCAGCTGAGCATTTATCAACCTGTAATCTTAAAACCCTCTAGTCTTAAAACCTTTCCACTAATAAAACAAAATCCTATGAGGACATGTGTACCCTTATTCAGCTGAAAAATACAAGTGTCCTCCAACTCATATGCAACATTTCCAGGGCCTGAACCTGTTTCCACATACCCTGCCCTTGGATTTACCTTGAGTGTTGTTTTTTTTTTCCCTTGTGCTGCAACATTCTACACAGGCAATTTCCTTACTCTGGCTCTCCTCTTCCTTTCCTATTTCAGAGCTCCCTATAATGTCAAACAAAAATCAGTGGACTTGGATGAGGAGGATGTGCCTTTTAGTCCAGATGAACATAAAAAGAGGTATGCCTTCCAGGTAACCACCTTTTTCTTGCAAGGGGCAGTGACAAGTGGACTTACTTCAGATTAACTGTTCTTTAATGGGAGGTTCAGTTCAATGATGATTATAGCTAAGCCATTAGGGCTGATTGCAATAAAATAATAAGCAGATATTTCTACACAGAGCACATCAATGCCCACAGGCGACTGCACTCCCAACAAAATATAATTAAAAGACTGACGTGATTCAACCTGACAGCATACCCCAATTAATTTGGTAGCTGGAAATGGGTTGTGGAATCCATCAGCTCCATAGTGTCTATGTGAAAGGATAGAGATGCACAAATAGCCTGGAAGTAAAGGGAGGAGTCCTCCTCCTGCTGTCTACACATGACTGGGCCACCTGGGGACTTGTATCTAAGTCCAGATCTAGATGAGAGTCTTGTTCTCACACAAGGAGTGGGATATGTTTTGTTCCTGTGGCAGATCTGCATTGGTTTGTTTTGTTTCTAAAGATGCTTTTTCTCAGATACAAGACTTTTACAGTGAAGCTTGGTAATCTGACGAGTGGTGATAAACCAGTAAAAATCCTTTCATTTTGGGCTTTCCCCCTTGATACATTTGGTGGTACTGGTGTTTGCATTAACACGTGCAGTCTACATAGCGTATCAGTCACAAAGCTGGTATCCCATTTTTGTCCCACAGTATGCAACATCAGAACAGTCCAGGTCTTCAGAAGGAGAGTGCTCTCTGTCCTCCTGGTAGAGAAGGAATTTTTTTTTGCCTGACGTGTTACATCCATGAGAAAGTGCTATGGCCCAATATGAAGAGAAACATTGATGCTAGAGAATAAGTTAATATACTGTTTCTTCTCTTTGGCCTGGCTGAGTTTCAGGAGATTTTCAGAGCCATGGGAGTTCTGTCAGGTTTAGGACAAGTCTCCACTGGGTTGTTGGTCTATTGCCTCTCAAGGCTGCACCCAGAAGTCCCTAACAGCACGAGCAGAATGTGACATTTTCCTTCCCTTCCAGGACAGAGGCGGCCAACAGTGTCCTGAGGCGCACTGCCAGCAGGGAACGTGCTTACGTCCTCTCAGCAGCCAAGAAAAGCAGTGGGTGAGTTTTCCTCATGGAAGTATGGGGCAAGAGGCAGGGAAGAGGCTACTGGCAGTGGTTTGATGACGGTGGCAGTCTGATCTAAAGACTCACTGAAGATTTTGGGTATCTCCCAAGCAAGTGGAGAAAACTTTGCTGCTCTCCTTCTAGAAGTACCAAGGTTATTTGCAAGTTTCTGAAGAACTGGGGAAGTCTTCTAGGAATCTTGAGAAGACTCCCCTACTGACAGGAATAAAATTTCATCAGGAGAAAAAACTGTGAAACTCTAATTCTCTGGGACCCACAATTAAGACCCAGGTTGTCAGTCACTTTCTAATACTGGTCTCTCTAGTTTCACTGCAGGAAGTAGTTGCAAGGCAGGGGGAGATTAGAACAAATACAGCCCATCAGTAGAAACTGCATCCAAATTGGATTTTCTTTTTGATACATTTTGCCTTTATGTTATGCCTGAGTGACACTTAGATTTACAAAATCCTGATCTGAATTTCAGCTTCAAAATAATTCTTTTTGGCAGAAAACAAAACAACACCAAAAACCCTAACTAATATAACAATAGCGTGAATGATGTCTGGGAGCTGCTGTTTGAGGCTGTGTTGTCCTTCTCTTTTCTGGGAGGAAATAAACAGATTTCCAAGGCCTCTGATCTCTGAGGAACTGTGCTAGTGACTTTTTTTTTGCAGCTTGCTTTCACTGTAGATCCTCTTCCTTCTGACCTAACTCAGTGTGATGGAACGAGGCACCAGGAGGTTGGTAGTGTGGGAGGAAGCAGGGAGGGGATGTGCCAGAAGCATTTGACTGTGCTGAGAATGGGAGGAGTGCCTGGATAGGATTTATAAGGACACTGAGGGAGTTTGAACTGGCTGCTATTTTTTCTGGTGCATCAAGTATTGTGTGGTGTGGAGAGAGGCAGGCTTGCGTGCAGGAAGAAAAGCAAAATCAGGAAGGTGTAAAATCATAAAGGCACTTTGGGAAAACTTATACACTTTGCCTGTTACAAATTGCTGCTCTTCCTATTTTTATTTCCTCTGTTCTGTAATTTGCATATCCACTCACTGTCAGCTCTGCCCAATTGGTGCTTAGTGCTTTGCGCCATATGGATCAGTGACCACTCGGGAACTACTCCTGCCTAAGGTGCGTCTTTCCCTCCAAACTTCTAACCATTGCCTTTATGCTTCCCTTACAGAAGCCCAACACAAGAGTTCCCACCCTTGTTTGCCAAGAGGTAGGTCACTGACCCCTGCTCTAGCAATACCGCTGGGGCTGTGTGTCTGTGCTATGCCAGGGTTGCTGTTAAATGCTGGGATGGGAGATGCCAATGTGTTTCAAAGCAGAGGAGGGACAGTTCCTGTAAAAAGGATGCTTAGGAATGAATCACACTGGATTTTAAGAGTTCACATTGTTATGAATGATGAGAATATGTGATGATACTTTGGTTTATGGGCAACCTGAAATGAGGAGGGATTGTACTGATTCATTCACTGCCTTTCTTCTTCCAGAGAAGTCTGGTTCCAACCAGCAGTGCCAATATTCTTCAGGTGTTTAAATTCTGAAGCACTTGGTACCATAAGGAAATGATATCTAAGCCATTTTCTGGAACTTAAACATTCAGCTGATGCTATTTGTAAAGTGACTGTGACAGAAAAATGCTACTGATTTTGGCTTCAGGTCTTACTTCATTCAGCCATTTGAGATGCTCACCAATAACAGCACGGAGCACAAAGGACAGGAAAACTGTACCTCTGAGGGAAACAGAGAAAACATAGCTTAAGGGAAAGCTAAAGTAAACTGCCTGGATTAGCTAACAGTGGAGAATGGGAAGTTGTGATATATGTAATATTTTTCACTTTCATCTCCCCCCTCTGTCTGGAAGAATTGAGATAGAAGAAGAAGGGCAGCAGAGGAGGAATCCGACTGTGTCTGATTCGTGCAAGTTTACAGTAGATGACAACAGGTATTGACCTCATTCTGGAGAACTGTGGTGATTGTCTTTGATTTTTGGGTACAATGACTTTCCATCTTTCCATTTGGAAGGTAGCAGGGATGGAGGTTTTTCAGAAGACTTCTCATGAAACCCTTGTTGCCTCTTTCTTGCAGAAAGAGAACAATTGAAAAGGAAAAATAGTAGCATAAGCTATAGTGTGTTGCAAGATATAAACTTGCCACTGAGCCCCTCTCCTGATCACACACCACAGCAGTCAGCCCTGTCTTCGCGAGGTGCTCATATGCCACAGGAATAAGCCCGACAGCAGTTCTGGAGAGACAGTGCACAGGAAGAGTCAGGACAGGTTTAGATGAGCTCACCTACCCATCAAGGAGCCATCAGATAGTAATGATTTTCTTGTACTAGCAGACTTGGCTGTGTGAACTGACCCCATCACCTAGACATGAAGTACTCAATATCTCATTATTTCCAGTCCCCTGAGCCAGCTCTCTGCTTTTGTTAGACTTTAGATTTAATTATCCTACTTTGATAGCAACAGATAGGTGTGACTTGGGAGGTTTGAGAAGTTCATTATCTTTAAATTGATCTTTGCTTTCATGGTAAAAGTTAGCCTCATTTCAAGCTTCCAGCCCCTACCACAGGCTACTGGAGGCAGGCAGACTGAGGCATTCCTACAGTGGTATGAAAGACCTGGGGATAAGCTGTCTTTGATGTAAGGAAGCAGCAGTAATATTCTCTCTTAGTCCACACTGGTCAGAAGCCACTGATGTGTGGGACTGAGACCCATATAGAGGTGGAAATGTTTGTCCTAGGAAGGAAAATATTCTTCTGTTTTCAAGCAGATTCATTTAATTTGGGATTAAGCTTTCTATTCGTGCTATGAAGGGTGGCTTGAAGCCAAGCAGCAGCACTATTAGCTTCTCTGCCACTCTGGTCCTTAGTGGGCCCAGCAGGGAGTCCAATAGATGAGGCCTTTCAGCCTGTAGTGCTTTGTTTTCAGGGTGAAGGAGCTGCCTCATGAATTTTAGTGGTAATTTTGTACCATTGTGGTTTGAGGCAGGGATGAGATGCACTTACCCAACCTTCCTCACATTTATGCATGTAAAGTTAAAGCAATTTTGTAAATGCACTGAACTTTAATCTATACATTTGTGAAAACTGTTTTTTGATTCAAGCTCAAACACTGGGGACAGAAGTAGTCCCAAGTGTGCTAGACAGGAAAAGTCAGTTCTTAGACTGAGCATTTCAGCAAAATGGCAAATATTGGTCGCATCAGTGCAACAGTGCTCAAGGACAGCTGTGTGCGAGTCCTTACACAGCAGGATTTGTCCTCTAACTACCTATGAGGCAGACACAAGAGCTGTGGGCCAGCAAGCAGGATGGCAACTAAAAGGTATTCTGTTTTTAATGCTTTGTTACTTGTGGGGCTTGTTTGTTTTTGTTCTGTCAGTACCAATGGGCTAAAAAAACCCACGGTTGGGCCTTCCTGGAATGCACCAAAGACAACAGCAGTGTCGCCCACCAGGTGAGTGTTACAGCACAGCCAGGATGCCTTGGACATCTTTTGGTGCTGTATCAGCACATGCGTAGCTTGGAGTCAGAGACTTCTGTTGTCACACCTCCAGGAGGTGAAATGAAGCCAATTTGTCAGCCTTATACATGGAAGACTTTTAAAACAGCTGTGTGAATCTACAAAGAATTTGACATTTTGATACAAGTGCTCAAAACCTGAGGAAAAGAACTACCAAACTCCTTCTTGCTAAATGTGTGGTGGAATAACTTTCAGTCGCCTTCAACTTTGTCTGTTTGATTGAATTCAGAATATAGTATATAAAAAAAAAAAAAGTTAAAATGTTTTTCCACAGTACTGCAAACTGCATTGTTTGTTTGCAGTTGGTTTGTTTGGCTTTTTTCCCCTGTGTATCATCGGCAGACTGTAGATGTTCATGGCAGTAACTGGTGTTTTTCATTTCAAAGTTGGTTCTGATAAGACTACTTCTAAAGTGAATGTACTGAAAGCAGTGATGTTTGTTTTAAAGTTTGTTTATTTGCTGAAAGGAACACTTCTGCACAAGATAATCTTGGCCAGCTGCAAGGGGGAGCTGGTTTGTTCCAGAAAGACAGCTGCTTTCCTTGTTTTCTCTTGCAGCACTGAAATAGGCAGTAAGAGCCCAACAACCACAACCTTAAGGGAAACTTCAGAGAAAATTTCCACGTGTGCTGAAATCAGGTAGGTCTGCTGGCTCTGAATCCTCCTGAAGCTCCACTAATGGTACCAAGAGGCTTGCTGCCCTGGAGAGATTGATTCTGCTTGGTGGTGTTTTCCCAGATGCATGTGATCTCGATACAATGCATTCATGAAACAATAAATCCTGTAGTATGGGAACTCTAAGAAAGCAGTGTGTTATGAAAGCATTAACAATCTGGGAGAAAACATACCCAGATGAAAGCCTGTGGGCCTCCCACAGCTCAAACATCACCCAGTTCTTTCTGATGAGAATGAGTCCAAAATTTACAGACCTTTCTATGTCCTAAACTGATCATGCTTTTATTTCACTCCAGTCCCCACACTGTCCTTATCACCCTCCAACAAGCACTGTGCCATGGAGTTCCTGTGCCTCACATTCTGTTCCCACACCTCTTTACCTAATTGTTTTTGCTGTTTTGCTTGCAGAAATGGTGAAAGCAGACAAACTCCTAATGGGAACTCCGCACTGGAAACTGTGCCACAGCATGGGGATGGGTAAGCAGTTGAGAAAGGCTGATCTATGCTGCTAAACATAAGGCATAACCCTGTTTTTTGCTTAGAAATGTTATATGCCTGCTAGTGGTCTCAGACAGATGGGATCTCTCCAGTCATGGTCCTGGGCTGCTCTCCAAGAGCATCATCTGTTGGCTAGGCTGAAACTTGTCAGTTTTTTTCTGTTCCTCCTCCACATCCCCCAAGGATTCTCCTCTATGGCTCAGTCCCTAAAGAATCTGCTTTACACATTTGTCACTGTTTCAGTTGTCCTCGCACTGCCTTCCCCTGGGGAGTTCCTTCCACCTGCAAGGGTTGCTTTTAACCTATGTCACTGATGACTTCTAACACTGGTTCTGATCCTCTGCACCTTTGTGTAAGTCTGCAGGGGTAACTGAACAATGGGAAAGTGCAAAAAGCTCTGTAATACAGAGGAGAGTCAAAGAAAACTGGAAGGCATGGATACAAGTGGTGGACATGTCAAGGGACAGAGCTCTGATGCTATGTAGCTGCACATAAATCCACGCATTAGGATATTTATTCTGATTATCATAATGGCAAAATGGCAGAGAAGTCTGAGGGGGCCTCCAAAGAGAAAGCAGTGGCAGATGAACACAGCCTAGCTATAGGTGGAAAGTATCTCATACAGCAGGCACACTACAAACTGGCTGCTGCTGGCTGGCCTATGCTGAGATGTACTTTGAGCAGAAGACAGCATCCTATATGGTGTCATTTGTTTGCCCCATTTCCTTTGAGGATGAGATAGTTCCTTTCTGGGGAAGAGCAAGAGGTGTTTCTGAGATACATCCCATACGAGCAGGGCTCTTTTTGTTCCCAGTGTTGCCACGCTGAATTTTTGGCTGTGTCAAGATTGTTCTTCTTTAACAGCTGTAGAAAGCTTGGATCTACCAAATGAGTTTGTGCAGCATACACAGTTAATTGCAGTTCACTTTCCTATCAGTTTCCAGTTCACATCCTATCAGTGAAGATAAAGCTAGAAATCTTCCCAACTTTATTTCTTGGTGAAAACAAGTCTAGTGTGCTTGAGAAAAGGTAGAGTCTGGTAGGGACTGTCTTGATCGTTCAGCTGAGGCCCATAAATATATCCTTGTATGTCATTGCAGGGACAGCCTGATTACAATGCCCTCATTGTGCTTAGGGTCATTTGGGTCGCATAGCCGCTCCTAATTGTGCGTCAGTCTCCCAGAGAAATTAGAGGATTCCTCATTACTTAAGCCACCTAAAACTGGAGAGAAAATAATTGGCAGGGAGGGAAACATGCACAGCTTGACAGGTCTGGGGAGTGAATGATGGGTTTGGTTCGGCACAACAAAGAAGTGCAGCTGGTGGACCTTGCAGGAAGACCTCCCTGGCCCAGGAGCAGAGAGCATCTGTTGTAGGGCACTTTATCTGAGCAAAGGATTTGTCAGTTCCTCACTCCAGAGAGCAGCACATCTCTCTAAGTAACCCATGAGCTGCAGTCAGGTCCACAGCACATAAAAGGTTGGTTCTCCCTATCATGGTGTATTGGGCTAGCCCCATTCTGTGCTTGTCCAAACTGAATGTTAGCAGACTGTCCTATGGTCATATAATGTAAGATGCTGGTCATATCTTACTGGCATTTTTCTTTCCCTAGTGACAAACTTCTCAAGGAAAAGTCTGAGCCATTCTCATGGGATAAACCTACAGCAACTGCAGTTTCCACAAATGGAAGGTAAAGTTAGTGTGAAATTCCTTTATTGACTTCAGCATTGTGTAGATAATAAACTGCTCCACTTCAGCTGTCTGGAAACTCTGAATGGATATTTACTGATGGAAAAGCACAATTCAATCTGTGCTTTGCAGAACTGCAGTAGTTTCTCTAAAATTTTATTTGAGAAGGGAGTTAAAAATGAGAACATCATCTTTTTACAGACAATTGTTTGATATTGTTCCAGTTTTTAGTTTAGCTTCTATTATACAAGGAAAATATAACTTTTCTGGGTCATTTCTGCATTTTCTGGATTTATTCCCAAATGTAAACTAATTCAATTTTCTTTTTTTTTTTTTTTAACTGTATAGAGAGCTTCACACTTAAGACAACTCCAGGCCTCCCCCATCTACTTATTTTTACAACAAGATTCTCCTTAGAAAAGATAAAGGATAGAAACTCCTATTTCCTCTAAAGTGTCTGGAAAAAAAGGTTCAGTGGCTAGGAAAAGTTGTATCCTGACTCTAAGGGGTTATGAAAACTAGTTAAAGATCCCATAATTACAGGTGCAGTTGTTGTCTCTAAGTACAGTCTATTGTCACTGCTCTACTTGCCTTTTGCATGCATGAGAATCACCTGTTCCCACCTTACTGGGAACCATCCTTGGCAGAATCCTGATCCTTCCTGAGGGGACCAGTATTTCTGGCATCCAAACTAGCTGATACCCAGTGGAGCTCCTTTGCTGGGGCTCCACACTGCTGCTGCACACCACCATGTCCTGGACCTGGAAGGTCTTCTCCTTCTCTGGGAAACACTGGTTTAATTTGGTCCAGAAATCAGTACAAGTATGAAGGTACTTCTCAGACATCCACTGAAAGTGACTGAAACAACCCAGTTCCTTCCTGTTCTATGGCAGTATAAGACAGTTTATTTTACAACTCTTCTAGAGAGCCTGACCTCTACTGGAGGGGGAAAAATATAAATTAGATTCTCAAATTAAAAAGGTTGTAAACGCAAAGATCTGTGTTTCTGTCCAGCCTGAGAAAGTGGAATTGAAGGAGGAAAACCACTATCACCATGGCTGTTAACCCATCTGCTTTATCACTACCCATAGCCATGAAACAAGAAAACAGAAACACACAATTTAGGATCAGACACCTGTAGTTCCCTATTTTGTCAGCTCCCTTGAGGCAAGACAGAGGGACATAAGGGCTGTTCCTTCCCTTCTGTGTGTGAAAATAGAAGTGCCTGTGTTGCAGCTGTGGCCTGCAGGACATCCCACTGATTTTGGAAGAGTCCTGGCTTGAATTTCTAGATGACTCCATACCACTAGCATCTGTCACATTGATGATTTTCAGAGTTACTAACTGCTCCTTGCACAGTGAATTTCCCCCAAGTTTCTGGCCATTTTACCTGTAGAAATACACTTAGGACTATCTCTGGGAAGTCTTAGGGATTTTATTCCCTCTCTTTTTTTTAAATGCATAAGAAAATAATTGCAGATTGTTACCCAAATCAAAACCAGGATGCTTTCTAAAGCTGTTTTCTCTCCTTTTCAGTTATTCTGAACACACAGAAGCCAACAATGGATTTTACCTACCAAAGTAAGTGTAAAGAAGATTAGCAGTGTAAAATGCACATATTTTTTCTTGGTTTTAAGTGGAAATGGTCTTTTCCTGATGTAATATTACCCTAAAAAATGTGTTCTAGGCACTTGTATGCACTTTCAAAAGGAAATGGACCTGATCCACCAGCTTTTCTGTGATCTTTCAGCTTCTTTCCTTGCACTAGCCTGAGATGGTTGGATGGTCTCTACCCTTCAGATCTGCTGCAAGAAAGTTAGGGAGCTAAGAAGGAAGTAGGAAGGAAATTGTTTGAGACTAGCAAATCTCATGTTTGTTTTCACTTCTTGCTCCATTCTCCATCCTGCTAAGCTTCAGTCTGTGACCCACGAATCTCCCTTTCTTACCAGGTCTGACTCTGGTTATAGTGACAGGTCTGCAGATGCTGTAGACAAGCTGCACCAACAGTACGAGTCTTCTCCCTACACAGATGATGCAAAGTCTGAACCTGCAAGGTCAGAGCCCGATGCTGGTACTCACAGTGCTGCTGCTAGCAGCAGGTAGGTTCTGGGGGAAGAATAAATAGTGTGTTCACAGTAGAGTTGGAAGTAGAGTCTGAATTGTGCAACAAAGCTAACAGAGCCACCGTTTCACATCAACATTTTCCTACCAAATCAGATAAGGAGCAGATATGGCAGCATTATTGTTGCTTTTAACATTGATCTCAAAAACACTTGCTGCTGTTGACACCGTATACACTAATCTCTGCTTTCCTCTCTTACTCTTAGGAAGGTTGGAGCACCTTTCCTTTGATGAAAGATTGAGGGAGCTGGGAATGTTTAGCTTGGAGAAGAGAAGGATATGGGGAGACCTCATTGCAATCTTCCAGTACTTGAAAGGAGCTTACAAGCAGGACTGACTTTTTACACGGGTAGACAGTGATAGGACAAAGGAGAATGGATTTAAACTGACAGAGGGGAGGTTTAGATTAGATGTTAGGAAGAAATTCTTTACTCACAGGGTAGTGAGGCACTGGAACAGGCTACCCAGAGAAGTTGTGGTTGCTCCATTTCTGGAGGCATCCAAGGCCAGGTTGGATGGGTTCCTGGTCAATCTGATCTAGTGGTTGGCAACCTTGGCATGGCAGAGAGGTTGGAATTAGATAATGTTTGAGATTAATTCCAATTCAAGCCATTCTATGTTTCTAATTGGTTATTTTGGAACTTGACTCCGTATATTGGCTTACAAAAGAAATTGAAGTGAGCAAATGTTGTCTTCCAGCCTCCATGTCCCATGTGAAGAGGATCACAAGGCTTCCTGTAGGATGGTGTAAAATGCAAGACCTAGAGCTGCTGCTAGTAACATAGAAGGACCTTCCCCAAAGACATCTGTGTTGTGCTTTGTCCCAGGTGCATGATCTTGTGACAGGCCAGAAAATTGATGTATCCAGCCAGGCTGTGTGTGAATTGAGGCTGAGGGACTGTATTAGTTCCACTTACGGCTTCTATTCTTCCTTATTAGAGATAGTGAAAGTATTTCTACCTGAAGGAAAAGCAGTTCTTGGAGAAAATTACTTTCTGTTTTCTGGTGTTGTATGAAGTGTGGTGTTATTTCATACAGTGAGTGCCCCTTGAAGCACTTTAACAGCCTTTGGCAAGCCATCAAGGTGATGATGATGATTATTGGTTTTTTTTTTTATTTGACAGGTCTGTTTTGCAGTCTAATGTCCCTTCTCCTCCCAGTGAGGGCACCCCTGCACACCTGGAGGACACAGAATATTCCTTTAAAAGGTTAGAATGGGATAAATTTAGTGAGTGTTTGAATAATAGTGAGGATTAAGGGAAGAGAAGCATAGGAAGAGGTTCCTTTTTACAGCTCTTGTCCCAAGAATAAAAGGGACTGTGCTGAGCTCTACAGTGCATCATGCAACATTAAAAAAAAAAAAAAAAAGTGTTTCCATCTTCTTAGATATGAATCAAGGACTCCAGCTTTTTTCTCCTCTTGATGCATCCGTTCTTGGAGGGGTTTAGTCACAGCTTTCTCATTTGCTGAGAACGGTAGACTGCTAAGCAATGCTGAAGTGGCAGCAAGGGAGCTGAAAGGCAGCTGAAATAGGAGAAGTATGCTGAAATGCAACTAATTATGGTCCGTACAGTGAGAGACCCTGGTGCAGGGCAGTGAATGGTACAGCTTGGAAGGAACACTGCCTTGTGAGTAGATTATACTCACCAGTGTAATTATTTATATGTCAGTTGTTAAAGAAATAATGGGCCTTTCTTTGCTTGCCAGATCTGTCCTGAACTATGAGGAGAGAAGTAGCACCCAAGAGAGCAGATTCATGAGCCCCACAGTCCCAGCATACACCAAGCCTGACTGGAATGAAGCGAAGTAAGGACCTGGGGTGCTAAGCCCCTATTTGCCAATGTTCTTTTTCACTGCTGGAAACCTTAGAGGTGCTGATTCCAAAAGAAATAAGAAGCACAAAAACAACAGCTTAATAAGGGCTCTTTGTCCAAGAAGTTACAAACTGTTCCTCTGTCTAATATCCATTGTAATAACGAATGTCATATGTAGACTCAAATCACACAGCAAATGCATTTAACACTTCCCAAGTTCTTCCCAGCAGGATGTCTGCCGTGTCCTGACCCAGACCTAGTGTAATATGTGAGTGTGCATCACCCATTTCTCCCTTGCTTTCTGCTCTGGGAAGCCCAGGACGCAAAGCCTGATGTGAGCTGAGGTGGTTGGACAGCTGGGGATGAGGTACTTAGCGCAGGCCACAGTGCACTCCTGGGAGTCCATTTTCATGGACTGGTTCAGGTTTTGAGTCCTTTTGGGTTTTACACCATGGTGTGGAGATAGTGAAGGTCTCAAAACTCATAGAAAAAAAATAAACAACCATTATCATTGTCACTGTGACAGCATTGTACGCCATAAAACCCTAGTGCATCAGCCACAGCTCTCCTCTAGAGGGGTTCCTATCCCACTAAACAAGGAAATGGAAATTCATTGAGTTGAAAACTGTTTTGCCAAAAGACTGATAGTGAGGGAGGAGTCACTTGACTCCTCGCGAGTCTGCTGTGGGGAAAGAAGTTTTTCTTGGCAGCAGTTCTTCAGACTACCTCTATTGCCACTGGATAGAAAGAAATTCTTCTGGAAATGTTTAATATTTTTATTTCACCCCTTTCAGATACTTCTGTTGAATGCGTGTTTCAGATGCCAGCTGTATGGATGGCTAAATTGCATTCTAAATTAGCAGCAGAACTAGGAGCACACCACATTTCTCCTCAGTCCAATACTCTCTTGGTGGCATGACTGAGGTCAGGTTTCTCCAGTAGGTTCAACTCTTCTCTGAGGGACAGCAGCAGCTATACTCCAAAGATTCCAATGCAAGGTCTCCAGGGATCTTGAGAAAAGCAATTTTGAGCTAGAAAGGCAAGGGGAGATGAAGATGTGTTGAGTGATATCATTAGGTACTCTAAATGAGTGCATGTGGCTACAAGGAAACTTTCAGAATATTGGACAGGAAGGAACATCTCAAATTCAGCCTCAGGTATTGTCAGCGCATCAGACGTAATGCTTGCCCTGCCATACACAGCCTTGACATGATACAGTCACCATAAATAATCTGCTACCCCGTAGGTCTACTTTCATGCTGAAGATCAGCATGTCTGTCTAGATATAACACAAATTGGACTAGTATTTTAAAGAGCTAATTTCAGGCTATGAAAACGTTGCAGCTTGACCCATCTGTTGAATTCCAAGCAGTTAAGCTTGCTGAAGGCAGTACTTCATTGTACTTGTCGCAGCTTAGCCTCCACCAAAGCCTTATCTTTTTTTTTTTTTACTGTTCAGTGTGCACTGGACTAAGCAGATGTCTCTGCCTGACAGCCACAAATGGGGTTTCCTTTTCCTTTGTCAGGTCCTTCCAAGATTTCAAAGAGGGGAACACCCTTAGAAACAGGGAACATGAGAGCACACTGGCCTCACGTGACCATAAACCAGAGGTGGTCCAAGGAGGGTAAGTGATTTCTGGAACTAACCTAAAGTATCTGTTCACATCACAATTCTTTGTCTTACACTGTTCTCAATGTAGCTGAGACCACAGAACTTCTCCTCTGCCTCAAACCCAGGAGTAGGGATTTATAATGGCACATTACAGCAGGCAGTCCCACCCATATTGTTGGGAAAAGTCAACTGAATACTGTGTGTGTGTAAAGCCCAAGAGCTAATTCCTGCACTGAAAGCATGTGTCATCAGTCTATGGACGTGACACCTTTGGTACTACAGTGGCAGACAGTAGCTTTTGCTGCCCGTAAATATCAGCAAGTACTATCCATCAATTATGAACGCCGCAAAATCATGCATGAGGGCAAGGTGTTAGAAGAATTTATTAGTCTGTCAGGAATTCTGACCCAAGTGCTTTCTCCTGTACCTAATGTTTTTCTTCTGTGACAACCTGAGCTGAAAGGCCTCTAGCTGTGCTCCTGTATGTTAGAATGGGATTTGTATGCATGACTTCTACCAGATTTGACCTCAGGGCAGTTTGGAATTGTGTTGGCCAAGTAAACAGTGTCTCCTGCTCCATGCCTTATACCTCCTGTCTAGAAAATGGATGTCTATCCACCCCAAGCCTGTTTCTTCTCTACTGTTTTAAGCACAGCTTTTTATTTTAGGTTTTCTGACTCAAGCCATCATGCTGAGAAGGGGCAAGAACCTCCTGATGTCCACCCAGAGCCTCCCAGGTCAAACAAATATGCTGACCATGACCTGAGTATGGCAATGTAAGGAATTACTCACCATCCATCCCTCCTCTTCCTATATAGTGTTCCTTAGTGTTTTCAATTTGCCTCATGCAAAACAGTACATAGATAAATGGCCAAATGGAAAGACTTTGTGGACTGATTACTTTCATCTGTATTTTGTAAATATGAAATTTTGAGGCTCGTGGTAGAATTCTGCTTTCTCGTGTCTGTCTTTCAGTGAGCAATCTACCTCCAAATCAACTTGTAAACCAGACTGCTCTTCTCCCCCAGGTCCATGTCATACTCCAAGGACAGCACAAGTGATGGCGTACACACCAATACAGGAGTATCGTCCTATGTGCAGAGTGAAGAATTTGCTTCAAGAAGGCAAGAGAAATGATAGAATTCTTTTTTTTCGATGAAGAATGTGGGGAATTTATTTACTGCAGGTAGTTTTGGAGGAGGGACTGAGGATGCTGCATTTGAGATCGGGATTCACCAATCTGGACTTTCTTCATGAGTGCATGGAGAGGCACAGTGAGTGGTAAGACAACGAAGTGTGGAGGAGGAAGCACAGGAAGGGCCAGTGGAGGAAGAAAAGGCAAGGAGAGAGCAATGATGCTAGTGTCTTTCTGTCCAGCTGGGTCCTTCCAGCAAATGGAGCTATCATGGATATTCCACAGATACTCCAAATAGTAATTCTTCATCAGGCAGGGAGGCAGAAGGGTCCCATTCCTCACTGATGTGAGCAGAAGTTAGACTGCTGAAGCAAAAAGAAAACTTTCTCTCAAGTGCCCCTCAACAAATTGGCCTGGGTGGAAAAAGCTCAGGCAGTCCCTTGGTTGCTCCATGCCCTCCCCAGTCTATGGACTTCCTATGGATAAGCCCTAAAGCTTACCAAGTCCTTGTGCTTCCAGGTGCATTGAGTTTGGATTGGACTCGCCAAGAGAGCTGTTATGACTGCCACTGAGAGACTGGGGAGTTATCTCCTGCTCTTTTCTGTTGACCACTGTTGTTTTCATTAAATGTTTAGTTTCAAGCAAGTACAGGACATTTTATCAAGGGGCTGTCCATGTTACTGCACATCCACCTTGACCCATCATACCTTTCTCTGTACTTCCTTAGCCTACAGCAAAAGCAAGGTAGTGTGACTTAGATGAACTCCCTCACTTATGGGTTAAGTGAAAGCAAACTGCTTTGCATTTGCCATAAGCTTGGACTGTGCATGCTGACAGACGTTATGGCTCAGTAAACTGATTTTTATTCTGAGGTTCTGGACAAAGTCTTCTTAAGGTACTTACACAGAATATCCCAACCTGAGTGGGAAAGATATCTACCTTCGTTATAAAATGATCAAATTAAATTGAGCTTGCTTTCACTTGGGTAGCTGAACGATTTGTTCTTTTTGGCTTATTCATTTGGTGAAATTGCAGGGATTGAATTAATGCTGGTGAAGGGAAGCCCTCAACTAATAGCAAGTACAGGACAAACACTGTCTCCTCTTTCATTAGCTGTAATGTTTCAAGATAGGATTTTTGAAAGCAAGTTAAGAATTAATTTTAGTCTAATTAACTACAGATTTGATGCAAGAATCTGTGCTAGTTTGGAATCTTTCTGCAGCGTATCAATATTCCTAGGGGGGGTTAGCATGCATAAATACACAAAAATAGTCACAAAAAGTGAGCAAACGTCTCCCTAGATCAATATAGATGCAAAATCCAGGGTTGTTCTGCAATGGATGCAGGAAAGATATTGCATATGCTTCTGAAATTGTATCCCCGTGAGACAGCTCATGCTTTTAGCAGTCCGAAAGTCAGCACAGAGGTACCGGATAAGCCATAATGCTCGTAGGTATGTGAATTAACTGTCACATTTGGAAAGACTAAACAGATAACTGATGTTCATCACAAGCCGCATTTTTCTTTCCTTTCAGCCTTATTTCTGAAGAAATGTGTATTTCCCCTCCTTTTCTTTCCATTCTAACTGAATTATTTGGCATCTTTCCATGCAGTAACAGTATACTTTTCTGGAGGGAGGAGATTCACCAGAGGTTGCATCTACATCCCACAGTAATTATGTGCTCAGTGCCACTTTTGCAAACTATAATGGTCTTCTTTCTTGGCAGGTCCAGCTCTCTTCCTAGAGAAGGCAGCACCACTGCTCCAGAGAGCCAAAGTGGAAATGAATCCAACACATGCTGGGAAAGGTATGCAACTAGGAAATCAAGCCTGTCTTCACTGCTGCCTTGCACATGTTATGTTCTCCTAACTCCCTGTTTGAAGGCATAACAAATGCTTATTTTTTTGGCTAATGAAAATGGAGGAAGCAGAATTTGGAAACCAACATAATCATGTTAATAGCATGTTTATACGTAGTGGACAGGTACAGGCTCAAGCGCTTAAACTGCTGACAGGCTTTTTCCTCCCTGAGCAGGACCACTCCTGCTTATGAAGAACAACCCCCTCCCACCATGGATAGTCATCATGAGAGCCCAGGAGCCTGGAGACACAATGAGCCTAGCCCAATGGCAGCCAGGTACAGTGGGACAATCCCCTTGGGAGCCCATCAACCTCTTTCAAATCCTCATCATTTCCCATTTCCATCACAAATGATATAGCCCTGGCTGAAGTCCCAAACCCATGTAAATTCCTCCTCCAGTGTACACTAATCCAATGATACTGACAAAGGGAATATTAGGTCTAGGATTTCACCCAAATATGCTTGTTAAGTTTTAATTTTGGGTATCAATTTAGCTTAGAGCACTGCTGAACCTTGCAGCCATTCACTGTGCTAGGAATTCAGCTCATTTAGAGAGGGGAAATAGTAGAGTGCTCTGCCATTCTCCTAGCCTTAAGAGCCTTTCCTTATTGCCAGCAGAGAGGCACTTGAGTACCTGTGAGCTGGTCATAGCAAATAATCATTGGCTTATGGTCAAATTGGCCTTAATTCTTTAGCAGGTCTAACTTCAGCTCGAAAGAGAGTGCTCTTGGTGCATATGAGACTCAGCATCCCATGCCACTGTACATGGACCGCCAGCCTTTTAACACCAGTGTGTCAGCACCCAGCCATAGGATACCATCCTATGTAGACAGCCAAGGATTCAGCACCAGAAGGTAAGGGTTTGGGGCAGGGATGTGGAGACAGTCAAATCTGCTGGCACAGAAATATTTGACAGGAACTCTGATTCAGATTGTAAGATTTTTGCATCAAGAAGTGAGAACAGGATATTGTTCCCAGAAAGACCAACAGTATGGCCATGTCCCACAACATATGCAACAAAGCTTGTTTTTGGACATGAAGGGCTGGAGATAAGACCTGGGCTAATAAGTGCTCTGTGACACTGGAGAGTTCTTGGCAGGTTGTGTTCACACTGCCTACATAGTGCCTGGACACCTGACAGATGTTTAGAAACCGTATCTGTTTCTCCTCTGTAACTGCAAAGACTCAGGAATGATCTGGTTTTGATTTCTCATGACACTCAATGACACAAGTGCATGGCAAGCTGTACACTTTAGAACTATGATATAAATTTGTGTGATCTGAATGTGACCTTTCACCTTCCATCATTTTTCAGAGAGTTGGTGTAAGAAAGTTCATTTGCATTTGGAGGCATTTGTGGACTAGGACTAGAACAACTGGGATAGACCTTGGTTGCACTTCATAGCCTGTCATCACCCCCTGGCACTTTGTGATGCTAACATGTCTTTCTGCAGTGTAGTAAACTCTCACTTCCTTCCTGCCCTGGGGTTTATATCACAGACTGAGTGTGTGTCTTGCCCAGAGCAGGATTTTTCTCATGATAAGCTTAGCTTGTCTCTCTTTCTGTCTTTAATGCAGCATTGATTTTTCAGTGTTTTTCAGTATTGTTTAAGTTATACAGTTGCCTGAAGCTTTAATCAGGATCAGAGTGCTAATACACAGTATAAACATAATCTGTACCCCAGAGCACTTGTAAGAAAAGAATGACCATAAGCAGTAAGCTCATTTTTGCCATTGAAAGAGTCCAAGCTTTGCCTGCAGTTTAAAGCCATTCTGATAATAAGTTCTGTCTTGGAGAAATGAAAACGTGCAAGTCTGATAGCCAGATGGGCCAGCTGGTCAGCAGTTCACATTTGCAGATGGTGGTTTTGGAGTGCATTAGGAGAGGAAAGAATATTAACAATACATCAATTTATGAACTGCTTCAGTTTTATTCTCTATCATTAGATTCCGAGTCAGTTTCCTAGCCTCTGAGCTTTGTATGCATGCTGCAGCTGTAAAACCAGCATGGGTGAAGCAGGCAGAGCAAAGGGAGAAACTGCTGAGACAATATATTAGTTAGCCAGTGTGGGGATTCCAGTGGTTCCTGGTACAATGTAATCAGAGCCTTGTGCTTCCTTGCCAGACCTATCTTGGATTATGAAGGGAGAGTTTATGATGGGAGAAGCAGCCCTAGGAGCAGCAGATATGACAGTGGTAGTGCCAGGGGGCACTGTGAATTTAACCTTATAACTACAAGGTAAGCAGTCAAAGGGTGGGATATAGACTAAAGAACATTCCACTGCTAGATTTATTCAATATCTGGAGCATCCTGACCCATTTCTTCTTAATTCCCCGGGTCTAAGTGCTCTCAGTAAGTTGCTGTTTGCATGGATGGCTGTGATGTATGAGTAATTTCACTGCCAAGCAGAGAGACATTCAGCCAAGATTCTTGCCACTTGTAAGAATCACTCATGTGCTCAAGTTCATTGCTTGAGATTGTATCACTTCCTTTCGTAGCCACCACTCCCTTCCCAGAGATACCACCATGTCCATTTCCCCGAGAAGCCACAGGGTGCCATTCTACATGGACAGCTTAAACTGTAACAGCACCAGGTAAATGGGTAGTTTTGATGGTTATGGTGGAACCTCCATGAAACTGCTGTGGAACAGGAGCTAGGAACTATAGCCAAAGCTGAAAGAGAGAATTGTTTCCAGGGAGTAAATGTGTCACAGAACTTCCCTTAAACAGTTCCTAGCCAAAAGCTACCTAGCACAGGGTCTATGTTATATACATATCTGGTCTCTGGAGATGAGGTCTTTGGTCTATGAGGTCTCTGGTCTATGAGGGTTCCAGAACAGAGTGAAAGGAGACTGAATGGCTGGTTCCTGGCTACACTCCCTTGGCCAGAAAATCAGCCTTGGCTGAGCTGACAAAAAAAAAAAAAAAAAAAAAGAAAAGAAAAAGAAAAAAGAAAAAAAGAAAAAGAAAAAAAAAAAGCACTAAAATTCAAGAGAAGTATTGAGAAAGAAGATAACTCTCTCCAGAAAGCCAGTGATTAAACGACTGAACTGGTCACAGAACAAGGCTGTTGGAATACTGGAATAGCACAGTGGAATACTGGTACTCTGAGCTGTCAGTAGTCCTTCATGGCAGTGTCAGTCCATCTGTGTGCAGCCTGACACTACACGGAGGCACCAGTGTAGGTCTCAGTGTTGGATCTATAAAGGGGAAGTGTGTTCTGGGTGTAAGCAGGAGGCATGACATCATTTGACAGCTCAGGTCTGGCTCTAGGCAAGACCAGCTTTATCCCTTTGAGGCAGAATTAACAGCTCTCATTGCTGAGTGGATAGGAAAAGCTGTTTTCTGACAATGCTTTAGCAGCCATTGATTTGCCACCTTCTCTCTGCTACAGCTTTGGAAGTGACTAAGCTGGGGACTATTATATTGGACCTTAGCCAATATGCTCCCTTCTCTTCCTCTCCTGCAATATGCCAAACACAGTTTCATTCTACAGTTGCTTCCATTCAGGCTACCTTGTCTAATACGTCCCCTTCTCCTCCCCTCCTGCAACGTGCTGTATGTGATTTCATTCCATAACTGCTTCCATTCAGGCTACGTTCTGGTCTTTGCTCATCCAAAGATCTTTTGATCTTTTTTCCCATGGCCCCATAAATGAGACTTCTCCAAATCACTTCTGCCAATATACTGCTGCCATATATTGCTGATATGTGGCGGGTATATAAAGAGGAAGGATCCTCTTTGATCTGCAGTAAAGATAAATGAATCTGGGTGGTTAAAAGATTTAACATTGCACCTTCCCAAATTACCTTCCTAACAGCAGCGGGAGGTCTTTTCTTGGCTGCCAGCTTGGATCACGTTATGGCTTGTGTTTCCAGTGCCCACAGACTTTTCTCTCTCTTGCCAGGCTTCTTTCGAGTTCAAGTGAGAGGATCTGCACTCCAATTGCCACCTTACCATACAACAGCCCAGCAGCTTCTGGCTACCAACCTGATTCCAGCACTGCCGGGTAAAGAGCAATGGGTGGTCATGATCCTTCAGTAATGCAGTTTTTACATGCAGCCATCCAGTTTGGTGAACATAAGCCAAGCTTTGCTGCTTGTCCTTTGGGCCATGGGACCTTTCTCAGCCTCTTCTAGTGAGGAATACAGACACTGGTGGCCAGATCCACCCAAAAGAAAAAGAGCTGAGTTTATTTCTCCAGGCACTCTTTTTTAGACACTAGAATGTAGCTCTTAGTATTAGTTGTACCTTTGGCAAAATCATGAGTCCTCTGAAACACACTGTAGCTGGAGGGACATGATGGAGCTCTTCATGCCATGTACTCATTAAGATGTAGAGAAAGACTCTTTGCCTTGTCAGTAATGAGCCAAGTGCATCAGATCCTGTTGAGCCTTGAACAGGATCTGTCTTCTTTTACAGAAGACAGGTCAGCATTCTGGGACTTGTAGTTTCCACATGCTCCATCTCAAAGATGGAAACTGCTGCACAGTTTAACTCAATTTAGGGAGGGGTTTCAAAATAGTGACAGGTCAGCATAGGCTTTGATAGGCAACATTTGGTCCCCCTGGCCTTGCCACAGCCTGCTTATCACAATGCCTGTCTAAGTAGTGGAAACACATATACACATGGAAAATGTCTATGCTGAGTACAAAAAAATGAAAGGCTTTAAAGCTTTTCTTTCTGTATCTGTGACACGGTTTAGTTTTCTCATATGAGAAGAGAGGATTAATCATAGCTTAAAGGCAGTGATGAAAATGAACCATGGAGAAATAGCATGATTAGTTCATTTCATGGCCCTGGGAATAGAGCCGGTGGGCACGGTGTATCCCCTCAAACTGTGACAGAGCTCTAGACAGACAGGCAGATGGGGGCATGTCATTTTGAAATCAGAATTTTAAAGAGGGAGGAACATGCAGGAAAGGTCAGCTCTATAAGAAAAAACATCCCACAGACCGGTAGCAATTTATAATGCATGAGAGAGCAAGAGATATTCCTGTGACAAAACGGTCAGTGTAGGTATTGCTGTGCCAGTAAGGTTTTAATGGTAAAGGACAGAACCACAAACTCTCTAAATGCTCATTGTGTGCATAATCCTGACACGATTTGAAAAGGACTTATCCCTGCAAAACAGGGGATAACAGGATGAAAGTGTTATATTATCCATCCTTTCTTTCTAATTAAATTGATTTGTTTTGGTGGGTTAATTAGAGGGCATATTAGGTGTTATTTAGCAAGAATGCTTGATATTCAGTATTTGTTGGAGAACAACAGCATCTCACTCCTTTTTCATGCACACAGTACGTGTCTAAGTGCACACATGTGGTCCCTTGCGCTGTCTCTCATTAGTTTCAGCCTTTTATAATGCAAATGCATCTCATTCTGCTTCCATCTATTCCTAGAAAAGGGGTCCTCTTTGTGAAGGAGTACGTGAACAGCAGTGAGCTATCAGCCTCCCCTCGCTATGGCAGGTATGAGGAGTGTCCAGAGACAGTCACTCATGTGTCTATATGCAAGTGCAAAACAAACAGCATATGACTTTGCCAGCTAACACGCACCAGGCAAGCTCCCAAGCTGGAACCATTAGCACTGTGTCAGCATGGCACTGTGCCTGAGCTAATTAGCCCTGGAGGGATTATTACATTGGGTGGGCAAAGAGTTTTACTAAGACAGCAGTACTGCTTTGGAGACCCAGAGAGATCACTACAATGCTGCAGTGTGCTGCCTCGTCCCATTGCAGTGACAGGAGGACCTGTTGTCCTCTAAGTCCTTGTGGAAGGGTTAAACTCCCGTGCTTAGTGAGGTCAGCCTGTGAGAGATGACAGTAAAAGCACTTCACTGCAGTTCCTTAGGCTGCACATTTGGCACTGTCAGGCTTCGCTGCACATTTACGCACAGAAACAAAAAGTCTGGAATTGGTGAGGAAATGTGGGGTTTGTGGGATCTCACTCAAAGAGTCTTTAAGAGAAGATGCCACTCTGAGGCTAAAATCTTCATGCCTTTGTTCTGCTCACAGGTAAATAAGTTCCACATTGACACCAATATGACTGAACGCAGAATTTGGTTCTGGGTATGCCCTGCTTACACTGACGTGGCAGCCAGTTAATGCCACGTTCACTGCCTCCCTGCTGGCATCTATCCTCCCCCAGTGCTGTGTTGGCAGTGCTGTGGGAGCTGATTACAGACTCCATACATCTCTAGCCTTTCCTGTAGGTCTGCAAAAGCAGATCTCAGCAGCCAAAGATAAGCATGTTGCTGCACCATCTAAAAACCTCAGGCAAATGGAGGACAGAGAGGGAACACTCAGCTAGGTGAGAGCAAGGATGTGTTTCTTGCTGGCTTTTCCTGGCTAGCAAAGAGTAAGTGGGTGGCAGCGTGTGGCTGGAAGCAGATTGGAGGAGGGATCTATTCCTCTTCTTCGTGCTTGTGCCACCTCCCTCAGGCTCATAGGGGCCCCATTTCTGGGTACTTCCCCAGTTTCCCAGCCACACTGCCCACATCCTGCTTCTCTGTGTTGACAGCAGCGGGCAGACACGTTTCTCAGAGCTCTGACATGGGTGCTATGGTCCCCAGATCTTTGCTGCCCCTTTGGCCTACCCTTGCAGGTACCTGTTCTATACAAATCTGTTTGGACCTCTGAGAGCAGCACTGTGGGTCTGGCCCACCCATGGCTGTGGTATGGAACTAGGAGCAGGATACAGCCACCCCTTCACAGAGTATGCAGTGTGGAGTGCAAAGATGGAGATACCACTGCTGACAGTTTTACCTTGGAAGGACCATCCTTTTCTCCAAGGAGCTGGCAGCTGGGACACTGCAGTTAGAACTTTAAGATTAATCATTAAGGATTCCATCTGCAGTGTTCCTCCCGTGTATAATTGTCAAGTGCTGACATTTTCTTCTGTCTCTAGTGGTAGCCTTGTAGATTTGACCGATTTGGAGAGAGGAACCTACAGCCACCACAGCTACGTGTCCAGTGCTCCCCTGCAGAGGTAGGAGAGTTTGGGGCTGTGTAGGGGTTTTGGTACACTGTGGAATAGAAATGACTAACACTTTTAGGGTATTGGTATGCATTTGGTGAAATCATAGCATGAAATTTAAATGATCTCTGGAAAACACAGTGACACTGACTTAAAGCTCTGTACTGCCCTGCTGTTCTTATTTCTGCATCCCTGGGTTATCACATGTTTCTCCATACTGTCACCTGGTGCAGTCAAATACACGTAGAAGCAGGAATCTGGCGTGGAGCAGTGCTGGTGTTAAGAAACCTCTTTACCAGTGATGAGACAAGAAACTGTTTGTGTTACATAGGCACCGTGGTGCAGGAATTTACTTTTCTGTTCTTTCAAAGGTCCAGTGAACCTGTCTGTACTTACTGCAGCCGTGAGATCCGAGACTGCCCTAAGATCATAATAGAACACCTTAACATCTACTGCCATGAATACTGCTTCAGGGTAAAAAAAAAACTTTACTGCTGATGGCCTTCTCTGTGCTGCTGTGAAATAGAGTGGTGGGAGGTGGTGCAAGTTCTGAAACTGTGTTTAACTGATATAGGCTATGCTAAATGCTCGCATCCACATTGGAGCAAAAAATGATGCAGACACAGATGTCTGTTGTGTCCCCAGAAGATTTTCATTTCACATAAATGCATATAAATTGTCATCCAGTAGACAGCAGCACCCTCTTCCCTCATGTCCCTGTGTTAGACTTACTGCTTTGGGGCCTTTTTTCCCCAGTGTGGGGCTTGCTGAATCTCTCCAACTTCGTAGAGCCTGTGGAAATGGTGGGTGTGAGTGAAGGAAGCCTGCAGTGCCAATTGTCTGTTACAAGGATGTTTAGTCTCAAAAGTCACTGCTTTGGCGTCTTCATGCTTCCAAAAATGGAAGAGAGACTGCTCATTTATCTGCCCCCATCACACTAACGTCAGCACGTGGTGCACTGTTTACTGCTCAACCACCCTGTTGTCTCTTTGACAGTGTGGAATTTGCCACAAAGCAATGGGAGATCTTCTGGATAAAATATTCATCCACCGGGATATTGTCCACTGTGACAAGTGCTACGAGAAACTCTTCTAGGTGAGTCCTCCTGTGTGGTGTCAGCATACAGGACCGGATGGGACAGCTCATGTAGTGTTTACTGAGTGAAAAGCATTTAACCCTCATAATCACTGAATTTTTCAGTGGGTTTTTAGTGGGAAATTGTGAGCCTTGTTGCAAAAGTAGCTAGAAATGTGTTCCAGCTGGTCCCAGGGGTCTCAGTCAGAACCTGGGGTCATAATGTGGCAGACTGTTCTAGCCCCACTTGCAGAAGCAAGCAGAAGACGGGCTGATTTGAGAGACAAATATCCCTCAGAGGTGGAGAGTCCTCTCTGATGGTAAAGTTCTCTCTCCTGTCCTGGTCTAACCTGCCTTATGTAAAGCACGGGGAAAACTGCAGAGTTGTACATTCTGCTGACAAAGTAACAAGGAATTAGACTGGATGGCATTTTGTTTTATCTGATAGTCTGGATGGGGTACATATCCACACAGTGGCAATCGGAAACGTTGCCAGTGCACTGAAATTGTAAGGTGCCTCCTTTCCTTCCTCTGCCTTGTGATGGAGAGGAGGAAGGAACGAGGCACGTGCCTCACCATGTACATGGCTGCTCTGTTCATCTCATAATGCAATGTGACTAGCTAGTCTTCTTCATCCCCTTCCTGCCTGCATGTTCATCTGCTCCACTGACCTTTGTAATGCTGTGTTTTGTGTGCTACTCAGCTCCTGTGTTCACCTTCTCTTTATTTGCTTGCAGGGTTTTGCAAAGCTGGAGAAGGCAGCCAGTGGAAAGTCTTCAGCAGCAGCACATATCTGAATATATCTACCAGTTCCTGACTGGCTGAGATAGCAGAATTCCTGCTTCCCTCTTCTGCAAATTATTTTCCCTCTCACTGCCTCATCACAATGAATGAGTTTAACATCTGCTAGCTTATGCTGTCAGCTGCATGCAAGACGAGTGCCACTGTTAACGAGACAAGGCAGTGTCATCTATAAAAGATAGGTGGGCTGATTTTCCAAAGGTGTTGAGCCCCTCCACCTGTCTTTAACTTCATTAAGATTCCAAATAGCTTCCGTGCTGGAAACCAGGCAGAGCTCCTTAGGTCTATTTAATCTAACTGCAAGAAACATTTTCTGATTATTATTATTATTTTTTTTTGTAGTTGTTCATTTCTGCAATCAGGTTGCAGCTTAGTGCATGTCAGCTTGCACAAAGCAAGCAGGTATAAGAAGTGTTAAACACCAGATTTGGATTCTTGGGAGGGTTTGAATTTAGCTCCTAGCAAAGCCTATTTCTGCTTCTTTCACCCCCCAAATTCTGCCTAGAAATAGCTTCTGCCCGATTTCTGCTTGCTTTCCATGGGTTTTCAGGAGCACTTGCAGACTCACTTCATTCACTTTTTTGTGTGTCAGCTTTAATTTCCCTTCTCTTCCTGCTCCCCAGTGGATTCCTTCAGCAGTTAGTGTGTCTGCTGTCTGCTGGGGAAGATAAACTACCAAGTGAAAGAGTGTTCACTTGGCCTCTGATGGTAGGTGTGCAGTGGCCGTACAACATGTGCCACAGAATCAGTATCTCAATTGGCTCTCCTGACAAGGAACACTGCTTGACTGAAAGCTGAATTCTCCCCCGCCTCACCAATGCTTGCAGCGTTGGCTCTTTTATTGCCATAAGTTATTTACATCACAAATGCTCACTCACAAAACTGACCTTCCAGCAGGTGCTGTGCATACTAGAAGTCAGAGCTGCATAATTTTAGCCCTTAGTTCAGACGCTGAGAGATTAAGAACATTGAGCACTGGAAGCTGGAAGCTCTGTGCCTTAAATGCACGGCTCTGAATGTACCTATGGAGTTCCTGTTTTCTCTTTTAAAGCATTAGGAACGTTTGCAAAACACCAGTTCTGTAGTAGCTCTTACATGCCAATAGGGGATGGCAAAAGCTCTAAGCAGACTATTGTTAGACAGGTAATTCTTTATGCTCTTAGTGATGGAAGCTGGCATGCATGCAAAAGCTTAGCAAGTTACTGTTTCTACAGCACCAGGGCTACATAGCTTTATTTTAGGCCACAACCGTTTATTTAAGCAGACTGTAGGCATGACCTTACAGCACTCCAGGAGGGGATCTCCAGCTGAAATGGTAACAGCTCTGCTACCCGTAGGCTTCAGAGTGTGATGGGGAGTTCCGAAGCTCCGTTCTGCACGTGCACAGTACAGCAGGAGGCCCAACAACAACAGCCCACGTGGGCTTCCTCCACTGCTATGGCATTAAGGTGTTAAGAGATGATACTTTCTGAACGGCAGAGGCCTATGGTTACAGGTGCCCTCTGAGAAGCTTACCTGTGTTAGTGCTGTACTTGGCAATACCTGGCGGGTAGGCGGCCTTCTGGGGAAGCAGGTTTACCCGCTGTATGTTTTGCACCATCTCTTTGGCGCTATATGGTCCTGTAGCAATTATGTAACATCAGTACACACCTCTAATAAAGCCACGGCTCGCGTGCATCTCAAGTGACGTTACTGTTTTCGCGTGGAACCGACCAAGCGCACGCGAAGGCCACCAGAAGCGCTGCTCGTCACCACGGAAACGGCCCCTCCGCGCTGAAACACAGCCGCAGCCCCTCCTCCATCCCCCTCGGCCCCAGGGAACCCCGTTAGTGCCGGTGCGCGGCGCAGGCCGCCCGGGATCCCCGCGGGGCCGTGACCGCGCGCCCCGCTCAGCCTCGCGCTCGCGCGCCGGCGCGAGGGAAGGGGGCGTGGCCTGGGCCCGAATGCGCGCGCGGCGGCGGCGCCCTTCTCCCGCCCGGCAGCGGGGCTCCATCCGTCACCGGAGGAAGGAGCGGCGGCCGCGGCGGCGGCCCGCAGGTACGCGCTAGGGGGCGGGCGGGAAGCGGCGCCGGAGCGCTGGGCTCGGCCGGGCCGGGCCCGGTTCCGTTCGGTTTGGCGGGACCGGCCGCGCCCCAGCCCGTCGCGGCGGCCCCTCCCCGCGGCGCCGGTTCCCCGCGCCCCCTCGTTCCCCCCCGCGCCCCCGGAGCGCGCCCCGCCGCGCCGCGCGTGCCGCTGCCGCCCCGCCGGCGGCACCCGGATGTCCCGCTGAGCGGCTCGCGGCGCTTCGGCGCGGGGTCGGTCCGTCGCGCCGCTCGCTTTCTTCGCCGTTCGGCGCGGACCGCTTCGTCTCCCGCTGCTCCCTTTGTCAGCCGGGCGGCGCGGGGAGCGGAGCGTTGCGGGGCCGCGTGTCAGTCGGCCCGTGCGGCCCCGCAGCCTCGCGGTCCGGGCTCGGCGCGACTCGCTCTGTGCGCGCTCCTCTGGCAGCGGGGGCTTTTCGAGGAGGAGCCGCTTCGGAAACCTATCGAGACCGGGAGCTCGCGTGGATCACCGGGGAAATCGGCGTTCGCTTACTCGCTCGGTGTGTGAAGCTGAACGCAGCACCTCGGGGCTTCTGCGGAGCACGAGCGCGTCTGCAGCTCCAGTTGCCTCCGGCACTCTCCCCGGGCAGCACGGCCGAGCGAAGGGACGGCTTCCCCCTATCAAACTTACCGGGATACCCGAGCCGTGCTGCGATTTGCTTACCCGTCTTCTCGTTGCCGTGTCGGCATCGGAGCGGTTGCCGCCGTCTCTCGGGTCGCAGCGGGAGAACGTGCCGGGAAAACGGCGGTGGTGCTCAGCGCCGCGCACCGCTCGGGTTCGTGTCCGCAGTCCTTGCTGGGAACACCTCTGTGTCGGCTCACACCGTGTCTGCAAACGGTGTGTGTGTGTGTGTGTGTGTGTGTTTCTGCAGGGGAAACCTGGGAGCGAACAAAGGCTGTTTTTACCACTTGCTTCGTGCTGTCATTGTCTGACGTCAGTACTTTGCTAATTGTGTTTCCCGACTTTGCTCGGTCGGTGCTTTTCTCCTCGTGTATTTCGTTTGTAAGCAGATGGAAGCTGAACTGCTGCGCGTGGTTCAATCAGCGCCCTTTTATCCGCTTTGATTTGCAGCGGAGCACTTAACGCATCCGAGCTGTAGAACACACAGTAATCAGTGCATGTGTTCAAAGGCTTCGCCTTCATAGAGCCATAGAATGGCCTGGGTTGGAAAGGACCACGATGACCATCCAGTTCCAACCCCCTGCTATGTGCAGGGTCGCCAACCACCAGACCGGGCTGCCCAGAGCCACATCCAGCCTGGCCTTGCATGCCTGCAGGGATGGGGCATCCACAGCCTCCTTGGGCAAACTGTTCTGTTCATCACCGCCCTCTGTGTGAAAAACTTCCTCCTAAAAGGCGTTCATTTGTTCTTTTTTGCTAGGTTTTTCAGTTCGGTCGCCTTGCACCCTAATACTGTATGCTTTGTTCTTATGAGAGTCGACATTTTTGGTGTTGAAGTGAAATTTGTTTGCAATGCTGTGCACGTTTCTGGAGCCCTGACGTGTTTCTCCTGTCTCGCAGCGAAGCGGTGCGTCTCAGATGATGGTGGTTCCTGGGAGCGCCCCGCTCATACAGCAGGACCGTGCTCTGGAGCCTGAGCTGGGGCGAGGGCCGACGCAGAGCTCCGCCATGGGCCCCGGCACAGAGCCTGCGCCCGGCGAGGTGGGCCCGGAGCTGGAGGAGGTACGGAAGCTGCAGGAGCTGGTGAGGAGGCTGGAGATCCAGAACCAGCACCTGAGGACGAGGAGTCGCAGGAGCGTGCTTGGCACAGCCGTGGCGGGCGAGATGCGCGCCGGCGTGGATAACCATGAGTCCGGGCTCAACGGGATGGAAATCAACAACAGCATCAACGCCATGGCAGAGAAGCAAGAGTTGCAAATCATGGCGGATCTGCACAGCAAACTGAGCAAAATCCGAACGGAGGAGGGAGAGAACAACTGCTTCAAAAAAGACATCGGCGCCCAAACGCAGTACGGCTGCCTCGCTGCTCCCGAGGAGCTGTCGGCCGACACGTGTAAGGTGGAGACGAAGACTGATGATAACGTGAGGTGTTCGTCACGGGTGGATAGGAGTGATGGCACGGAGCTGATGGGCAACCCGGTCGTTGCAGGCACTGAGTCCTCAGTTAAAATAAACCAACAAAGTCCCAAGGAGAAACGTGGAGATATAGAAAGCCTTTTGAATAACAGCGCCCTGGATGAAGTGAAAGTGCTGGAACTGGAGAACTGCAATGAAGAGGAAGATAGCTGGTATGTATTTGGAAACTTTGGGCATACGTAGGGTTTGCAGTGCCGCAGTGGGGAGTTCCTGTGGTTAAACATTATTAGAATAAGGCATCACGTGGTTCCTACGTGCTGCTTTGATTGCAGCAGCAAGAATGCAACTTCCCTTATTGATTGTTCTGATTTTAAGACTGCTGTTGCAGAACCTTTTTCCCCCTACGTGAGTTGAGCTGTAAGGCTGAACTTCTCCCCCTTAAGCTGAAGAAGCAGAGTATAAAACTTCCTCTCCCTGTTAACGTGTTTATGGGTAACGCGGTGCATTTTGAGACTTGTTATGCATAAGCATCAAATGTTGTATTGAAAGGAGGGTTTGGTGACACAAACAGGCAGCTCAGGCCGTTGGGAAGCTGTGCCTTCTGGTGGTGTCTCAGACAACAGTATGCTTCCATTTCCTGAACCTGGTTGCTTTGCAGTTGGCCGGTTTCTTTTGTTCAGAGACGTCATCTGAAACAGATCAATGATGTAATCCTTAACTGCCCTTACTCTGTGGGACTCTGCCAGCTGCCTCGCTTCGAGCCTCGTTTGAGAAACCAGCAGATGAATTTGCAGCGCCCTGCCAAAACTGGCTGAGGTTTGAGGGTAATTCCTGCTCGTGCAGTGTATGTGACTTAAGGATTTACTCACAGATCTGAGAATGAAGAGTTGGTAGCGCAGCCTCAGGGATCTGCACGTTGTGTTCTCCAACTTATTCAGCTGGAGATGAATGTGGCAGTGAAGACAGCATTCCGGATTGGTTGGCTAAATAGAAAACGAGCCTGAAGGTTTGGTAGCTCTTCTGAGAATAAACTTCTGTTTGTCGATGGAATAGAGCTCCTAACTTAATGATGCCAGCTCAAATCTGAATTGCAGGTTGTACTCAAAAACAGGCAGAAGCATTTTCCTGATGTCGAGGTGAGGGAAGGCCGATTTTCAGCATTAGTTTCGGAAAGGAATGTGTTGAGTCAGGAGTGCTCTTCTGGATCGATGTATGTGGCTTTTCTCCTGGGCAGTCAGAACTGGGTTGTCTTGACAAAGAAAGCAGACGCAGATGGAGATCTGTCCAGGCAGCAAAACGCAGCCATTGAGTTTGTTGATCTTTCCTTGGGTCGGTGGCTTATGTTCTCCTCTACCGAGTGTGAAAGTGGGAGCTAATAATGTACGTAAAGCCAATAGGGAAGGCCCGTGCTTACTGCTGAATATCCCACATTCTCTTTGTATGAACATCTGGTGCGCTGTGCAGGTACGCGCGGGGTGCTGTCAGCAGTAGGCAGATAGCAGCGGGTCTGTGGGCTCTTTTATTTAAAGAGAAAACCCCTAATGCTATACGGATTTAGGATCAACTTTAATAAGGTGGCTTTGCTGATGGGAGGGATTTTGTGCTGCCTGGACAGCAGCAATAACCAGATATGTTAGGCAGTGCGTTAGAGCGAACAGCTTACTGTGTTGGGATTTTGGCAGTCAATTAAAATATGATACATAAGGGGAGAAAAAAAGAACCCTGCAACTGCGATTGAAATGCATTGTGTATAGGTGGGTATTTCTGACTTCGGGCAGTATCTGGGAAGCTGGCGGTGGCTTTGCATTCTCCCATCCCCTCCACACCTGCACCAGCACGGTCCTTCAGGCCGGCCCACCTTCCCATAGCAGCAGGGCACCAGCAGGGCTGGCCTTGTCTAACGTATGGACAGGGGTGGGATGGGTGTGCGCAGTGAAACATGAGGTGGGGCGCCGCACGCGGTGACTGTAACTCAGTACTGCTGGGTCTCTGTCCCTTGACTTGTTTCCTCGGGTCGCTTTCTCAAATAGCTGTTCAAAATTGTAAATCTCCCCGAAGCCAATCCGGTGGCCGTGGGCATCGCTTGCTGCGGGCTGCAGCGGGCCCTGCCCTGGATTGGTTTCCAGCCCGCTCCTTGTTCCTGCACGTCAGCTCCCCAGCTGTGGGAGGGCAGAGCGGAGCTGAGCAGATAGGCAGGCAAATTCTGCCTCGTTTGCCATCCCTGCCGGCTCCCTCCACGTGACGGCTGCCTCGTGTGTTTTGTCTGTGAGTGTAGCCGGTGTTCTTTAGGCCACGGTTTGGGTGTTGGGTGTTTCGTTGTGCGCTCCCGTGCTGCCGGTTCTGTGCCCTGCAAATGGTCCCTCGCTTTTCCAATGCGATGGAAATGGCAGTGGGATGGTTTGGATTGCAGCCGCCCCCGAAACACAAAGCGTCCCCATGAGTGGCACTGCACGAAAGGGAGAAACAAACCCTAGAAGTATTGAAGAGGTCGGACTTCAGTCTTTCTGCTTTCTAGATGAGGTTATTTCTGCCCCTGTCCCTTCTGACCCACGTTTTTCCATTGCTGGAATGAGTAGCAATGCCTCCTCTGTGCATCGCTCCATTCAGCCATCAGGATGAAGAACAAGTGTGGGATGGGGCTTTGGGCACACCTCCCACTGTGTTCTTCTGGGAACCCCCGTGTGGCTGTTATGTCTGCACCTTGCAGGGTTTCCATTCCCCAAATCCTGAATTTCAGCTGAAAATGGGCCGTGCCTCCCCCTTCGTGCTGTCTCCTGCTTGAATCAGGGTGGTGGTGTTGGCTGTTTGTACATCAGAGAGAGCCACGGAGCTTCGGGAGAAGTTCCCTCAAGTGGAGATGTGATCCCCATGCAGAGTTCAGGTGTTGCACCAACTCAGCATGCTGGGGACAGGGCTGGGGAGAGCTGCAGTTGCTCAGTACATTCTAGAGGCCATGCAGTAGTTGTGATCTTTCCTTGCCAACAACTGCGTGAGTTAGCAGCAGTAACTTGCAAGCTTTTCAGACTTCGGAAAAGCTTCTGGGGTATTTTTAGCTGTATCAGTTACCTCTATTGCATTAATGCATCGATGACTTACAAACACTTCCCCACCGCCTGGCTTGTTCTAACAGTGCGTTGTGCCTTTGCTTAGCTGCAGGAAGTTCTGATGGCGGTTGTGATGTCTGCTCAGCTGCACTGCCACAGCACAAGGGACGGATCTGCTGCTCTGTGCCAGGGCAGTGCTGTAGTGCAGTGCTGTAGTGCAGTGCCCACAGCATCCCGTGCTGCCTTGTGATCACCTTGCAGACGCATGTCAGAACATGAAACTAATGCAGCGTTCAGGGCTGCTTTGCCTTCGTGACTCGATTCTCGGCGTTCCATCCAGCAGGGTTACTCACCAGACAGACATGAAGAAGCAGTGCCTCTTCTGGGATGTGCTGTGCAGTGTTATTTTCCCTCTGCAAAAGCTGGTTCTTGGGAATGAAAGCTCAAACCGCTATTTGAGCTCATACTGTGCTGTTTCGTGCAAGGATTTTTCTCCTTTCCTTTCTCATTTCTCTTCCTTCAAGACCTGCACAGTGTTTTCTCACTGCTATTATTGGCATTTCTGTTTGGCAGCAGTGTTATAGGTTTGGTGCTGGAACAGAAGAAGTGCATTGGTAGATATGAATCATCTGTCTCCAAAGGCTGATGTGGAAAGGAGCAGAACGTGAGTGCCTTGAATTATGTGTGATATAGGGGAATTCAGGTGTACCTTAGAAGGTCCATGTACAACTACATTATTCTGAATGTCTTTAGCTCCCTTAGGTTCTCCTTGCATCCCAGATGGGTATCATGTGTAGCATATTTGGAGCAGCTATAGCTACTAGTGCTGCAGGTGATGTGTAATAAACCAAGTGTGTGTTGTAACAACAGAGGTTCATTTTGTCTCCGATTTAACTTAGAAATCAATTGGTCACAGCTCTTTCTGCAGTCTCAATTCTCATCCTGCAGTCTGCAGATGGACTGGTGTAAATACTCTATGGCTCTGACCTCAATGTGCAGTCAGTGCTGGCTTGCCTTATTATAATTGAACTGACGTGTTGCTAAATTGTGAGGAAGCTTTTATAGCAAAGTGTGCAATTGCAGAAAGTTGCCATAGTAGTGTTTCTGAGATTCTTGAGGCCTTTCTTTAAGGTGGTACATTGAAAATCAGCCGAGAGCTGTTTGTAGCTCCGTCCATCCTCCTGCAGAGTGAACCCCAGGAGTAAAATTTCCTCCTTTTAGTGAGCTGGAATATGCAAATATTGCATGTTGTGATTATTCATAGAATCATAGAATGGCCTGGGTTGAAAAGGAGCACAATGATCATCTGGTTTCAACCCCCCTGCTATGTGCAGGGTCACCAACCACTAAACCAGGCTGCCCAGAACCACATCCAGCCTGGCCTTGAATGCCTGCAGGGATGGGGCATCCACAACCTCCTTGGGCAACCTGTTCCACTGCGTCACCACCATCTGGGTGAAAAACTTCCTCCTAATATCCAAC
Source organism: Gallus gallus (assembly GCF_016699485.2). Lineage (NCBI taxonomy): Eukaryota > Metazoa > Chordata > Aves > Galliformes > Phasianidae > Gallus > Gallus gallus. The sequence continues at coordinate 11,168,220 of NC_052535.1, read as the reverse complement.
CTAAACCTCCCCTGTCCCAGTTTAAAACCATTCCCCCATGTCCTATCACTGTCCACCATCACAAGCAGCCGTTCCCCCCCCCTGTTTATACGCTCCCTTCAAGTACTGGAAGGCCGCAATGAGGTCTCCCCAGACCCTTCTCTTCTCTACACTAAACAAGCCCAGTTCCCTCAACCTTTCCTCATAGGAGAGGTGCTCCAGCCCTCTGATCATCTTAGTGGCCCTCCGCTGGACCCACTCCAAGAGCTCCACATCCTTCCCGTACTGGAGGCCCCAGGCCTGGGTGCAGTACTCCAGATGGGGCCTCACAAGAGCTGAGTAGAGGGGCACAATCACCTCCCTCTCCCCGCTGGCCACCCCTTTTTTAATGCAGCCCAGAACACAGTTGGCCTTCCGTGCTGCAAGCACATACTGCTGGCTCATGTCCAGCTTCTCATCCACCAGGACCCCCAAGTCCTTCTCTGCAGGGCTGCTCTCAAGCAGATCCTCCCCCGCTTCATATAAATACCTGGGATTGCCCCAACCCAAGTGCAGCTCCCTGCACTTGGCCTTATTGAACCTCATTAGGTTCTCATGGGCCCACTTCTCCAGCCTGTCCAGGTCCCTCTGGATGGCTTCCCTTCCTTCCAATATATCGACTGCAACACTCAGCTTGGTGTCATCCGCAAACTTGCTAAGGGTGCACTCGATGCCATCGTCTGTGTCATTGATGAAGATGCTGAAGAGCACCGGTCCCAGGACCGACCCCTGAGGGACACCGCCTGTGACCGGCCTCCCCCTCACACAGAAAGGTGAATATTGCGTAATCTCACATTGTGCCGCCTGCACAACGAAGTGCCTCGCCTCTCACCAGAGATGTACCTCACAGCATACTTCGTATGGGACAGCAAAATGTGGGCAGTACTGAGGAGGAACTAAGCAGTAGAAAATCTCACTGATATTTGATGAATTACACAGCAAATCCTGATGTATCAAACGGTACCTGTTGGCTCAGTGTCTGTCTCTGAGTTTCGTGTTAGGCCTTGGAACTCACGGCCTACCCAGAGCTGCTAAAAAGGAAAAGAGCAAACCCTGTGAAATCAAGCCAGGATTCCTCGGAAGGCACCTCCAATAAATTGCCTGGCAGTGCTCTGAAAAATGGAGTTGTCCTTACTTAATTGAGTTTAGTTAATTTATAAGCGAGACCATCTGTGGCCAATAGAGCTGTCAGCTGAGGAATGAGCCCTTGGCTGCTCTGCTCCAGGTGCCATCGTTCTCAGCCGCTGCGCTCCTGAGGAGAAGCGCCGTGAGGAGAAACCTCTCCGGAGGAGCAGAGCAGTGCCAGGACTTCCCAAAGTGGATCAAGGTTCTCTCCCATGATCTAAAATGAGCAGAGAGCAGCGTCACCTGCCCTGCCCTAAGGAGGCTGCTGGCCCCTTTTTGGTTTTATGCTGCTTCTTTGGTCCGAACTGTGAAATAAACCCAGGGAGAGAGCTCTTCTTTCTCTGGTATTCGATCAGAGCAGTTGTAATGCCTGCTTGCCCGTGCACAAGCAGCAAGATCTGCTTTTGAGGTCTGTCACAAAAGACAGCGTTGTACCTACAGGAATTGACATTTCTCAGCATTTCCTTTGTCGATAGCAAAGTAGCTTTTGGAGTTGTTTTATTTTGCTTGTGGTTTCGTGTAAACTTTGGTACAAACAGGCTCCTGTATGAGCCGTGGCTGCACAGACTGAGTTAGGGCTGTTTGGGTGGGACTCAGAAAGGTGTGTGTGAAGGCATGCAGGGAGCTTACCTTTTGACCTTCCTTGAGAGATGCTGTGTGCTTCTGAAATGGTTAAGGTGCTGCTTTACACGTGATCGGCTGAAAGTCATCCAAGGCTGTAAGCTGATTAAATCTGGTTATACATAAGGCTTATCCTGTTTGTATGTGCAAAATGATGCTAGGTACGTTACAGCTGTCAAAAGCTTAGCCTACAAAAGAAACGTCGGTATACAGTTCTACTTTCTAATTGTCCAAAGGTGTGCTTTTTTGTGCGCGTGTTTAAACAAACAAACCATAAAAAGCTGTTGGTCTTCTAAAAGAAGATGAACGTGAAGATGAAATCAGCTCCTCACCCTTACCAGCTTTTGTCATCTCATTCTATGAGGTGTATTTTGGAGGAAGGGGTGGCAGGTGATGGCCAGTAAGCCAGCTGGAATTGGGTGCTCAACAACTTCGTTTCAGCAGTAGCTTAGCGTGCCAGGCTCCAGCCTTGCCTTTTGGCAGCTGTGTATGTATTTCTCTGTGAAGCTGTCTCTAAATTAGAGTTTCACTGCCGTGCCAATCAATTTGCTTTCCGGGTCATAGTTTGCAATTTAATCTCTTCCCTCTCCTTCGTTGGGATGACTTTTCTGTTGCTTCTGTAAGTGCTGCTCCTGAGGTTGTGTGCATGAGTTAATGAGCACTGTTACTGTCACTTCCTCCCAAAGGCTCTATGTGTCCCCGAGGAAATCTGCTGTCAATCAGAAGACGGGCTCGCCTTTGCAGTGGTGCCGGCAGGTGCTGGACAATCCCAGCCCTGAGACTGAAGCCGCCTGCCGGACCCTTCTCAGCAGGCTGGACCAAGGTATGTAAACCACAAGCATCGCTTCTTCCATTCTCGCTTGCCTGCTTTCTGTCCTTGAGGAGCAATAAAATAAGAGATGTGAAGTCTGCGGTCACTCCGCTGCAGGATACCCGTAGAGGCAGCACGTTGGGTTGTTGTGTTCTTGCTGTGTGTTTGTACAGCACTGTGTGTCGCCGTGTCAGCTGGTGAAGGTAAGAGTTTGTTCTGTAAACACTGCAGTGTTATGTTGATTACAAGGGATAGGCTGAACGGCCCAACTCCTGTGTCCTGCCTCTGTGCGTCTTTTTATGTGCAGACCCTAAAAGCACTGAAAGACATTCCAGGATTTTCAAACTCCTAACTGAGGCCTACTGACACTTAGAGACCTTAAATAGAAAAATACGTAGGAAAAAAGGTGGTTTGGGGGTGAGTGATTATGTTAAATCTATTATTAATGCTTTTTTTCCTACATAAAAGGTTCTAGTGTGGCTGAATGTTTCCAATGCTGATCATTTTTGCTCTCTCTTACTGTTATTACCTGGGCAAAACAGTTGTCGGATGCTAAGAACTTAGGATAAATAAGTACTAAACTCTGTAACTTGAAGAAATGGTGTGAGTTGGGCAGCTATTCTTTCTTCCAGGGTTACCATCCCCTAAAATGGGGTGCATCGATGTTTCTCAGAGCACAGAAGGATCGATCCCATGTTAACAGTTCTCTGACATAAAAGCTCTTGGAATGGATGCATAGTTTACTCCATTGCACAGGGGAGGAGGTGGTTTTATTTCTATGTATCTGTAGTACATCACCTGGAAACCATCTGGTGGATAATCCCACCTTTGTCTTTTCAAATATGCTCCTGGTTTGAATTTAAATGTTAATACACTGAGCTGAATCACACATAGCCAAGGCACTGATGGGTCTGAGAGAACAAATAATGTGCTTCTGTGTTGTGGATCTTTCTGTACCATACAGCTTTCCTTTACAGGCAGCTGTTTAGCCTTGAAATTCCTGATTTAAGATAACTGACCTTAGTTTGTTCTCAAACTTCATTGGCTTCTATAAAACATCTGTGCTTAGCAATTTAAACGAGGACTCATTTGATTAACTCTTTGCTTCCTCACCGAAATGCGTTGGGTTTTATTGGTTACTCCCATTCCTTTTTAAATAAAACACTTCATATTTGTAAGCAGAGGGAACCTACAGCTGCTTCTATAGTGAATCCTCATTAATTTTCCTTGCTGCTGTTCTCCTTGTGAGGGTTTGGAGGGCAATTTGGGTACATGCAGATCACGTAGGGGGTCATTACCTGAGTGTTGCAGCTGTGTATTTCCACATTCAGTGAGCATGGATGTGCCCAGTTTTGCTACCTGCCTTCATTTGGAGTGTTTCTGTAACTCGCATGCAAGTCTGTGCACTGAGTGAATGTTTCGGAATGGCTGCTTTTCGTACTCATTTGCTCTCCTTTTAATCTCAAGTCACAGTTTTTTATAGTTGGATGTTTTTGATTCTGTCGTTAGGGATTCAAAATAAAACACGAAGCTCAGTGATGCTCTTTAAAATGAAGGTGTAACAGTGATGGGTATTTATGAAAGCAGCCGCCTTCGAAGGCCAGCACTGAAACTTGCAGGAATTGGAGCATCTTCAGAGCAGAGTTTGTCGGAAGTTATTCCTGGGATTCTTCAGAAGCACCAAACAAGGCAAAGGGGAGAGGTGGCCAAGGGAACGGGCGCTGCTTTGCTGCCTGCACCTTCTCCCTGCTGCCAGCAGGATGCCTCAGTCCAAGTCCGTCTTCTGCAACTCTTAATAGTCTTGTTTGACCTTGTGCCTTTCTTTATCTATTACTTTTTATTTTGAAACGTGATTTGATAACCTTTGTGGCTTTTCTGTATTTTTCCTTCTAGCCAGTAGATGGAAAAACCTGTATTGCAGTCCTCTGGCCTCACCAAGTGCACATAATTTGAATACAGAGACAGGCTCCTGTAGCAATGCACTAAACTCTCCTGGGCATCTCAAATCGACTAACAAAGCACTACTAACCTGTGGCAGCTCAGGTATGGCATGACAGTAGAGCAGTGCAACCTGTGGTGTTTTAAATGCAAGGAGTGTTACTAATGGACACAGGGGAAAAACTGTCAAGAGCTGTAAGTCCACCCGTGGGGTTTTCTCACTTTAATTTGCTCTCTTACCCAAATTTCATCTATTACGTGGGAGAAAACCTCCTTGCATGCTAAATGTCTTGTAGCTGTATTGTGGGTTTGTTTTTAGAGTATTCAGTATATTTTTAAACTGACCCACTTTGGTCTCGAATAATGTTATCCCATGTAGGTATTAGTTATATGAAGTAACTTGGATTCTGGTTGGGTTTTTGTGTCTGTGTGTTATTCTAAAGCTTGTGAAGCTTCTTTTGAAAATATTGGTTAATGTGGGCAACAAAAAAGAAAAAGAAGCCTTGTGCTTTGTTAGAAGAGGCACAGCTTCCAGGGCACGTCTTTAAATGGGGTGAGTGAAGAGCTAAACACAAACAACAGAAGCTCTCCAGCAGCCTCAGTTGTGTTTGGGGTAGGATTTCCTAACTCAGAGGCAACTCCAACAAAGTTCCTGTTGGAAGGCTGCACTGGGGTATGATAACAAAGCTTCTCAATGCCTTGGCCTGCAGGCTGCATCTGTTTGTAAGCTGCTGCCTGAAGGGTCCATGTAGGCTCTGTCAAGGAGCATCATTTATCCCAGTGCAGTTCACGGTCTGTTTAAGTCCAAAAGCTTCGCCTCTTGGCTCCTTATCAAAAGAATCTTCCTGGTTTTTTCTTCTCTTTCCCTTTGTGGGGATCACTATATCCTAATTTGCATGTTAAAAAACAAAGCACGTTAACAGTTTCTGCCTTGAAACTTGATGTTGAAGGGACCTTTCTCGAAGCAGCTCAATGCCTTGCAGATGTGTGCTTTCCCAGCTGCAGGAGATCTGCTGTAAATAGAAGCGAACGTTGGCCTCTGTTTTGTAAACAGGAGGATGCATTTGCACCTGGTTATATTCACAAGTTGAATTCTCTGGGAAAAAGAGCTCTAAATCAATCTCTTCAACTGTGATAAAAGAAAGGTTCCTTGTCTTTCATGGGAGGTTGGTTGGTATCAGGAAACTTGGGCTTTTTTTCCTCTTTAAAACAGCTCAGTGTTATTCTGGTATTTCTCCTGCTTTTGCCATAGGGAGCTGTTTTGGTGGGCAGCCACAGTGCGACAGGAGGAACTTTGCCATAACCTCACATCTCACTCATTTTATTACTGATGTTGTTTTGTCAACCGGGTGGAACACTTGAAAGGCAGCTGATGAATGATTCTTATGGTCTATAGAATTATTCTTAATATCTTCTTTACTGAGATGATTTTCGGTGCTTCTGTTGCCACCGAGCATTTCCAAATAGTATCAGCACCTAAATTTGAACTCTGCCAACTGTTCCAAGCTGCACCATTCAAAGGAGTGGTATGGATCTCATACAGGTTGAGTCTGTTGTCCTTCTCCTGGCCTTGAACTGATGCTCGGCACTCAGAGCTCTGTCACTGCTGTTGCTTGCATCAGAGCACTTCAGCCTTCCTCTGTTAATCAGAGTGAAGTATTTCTGCAGCACCTGAAGTTATTCCTTATGCTGCATCCTACAGGTGCAGTCATCAGTATTAAGTTCAGTCTCAGTGCTGGAGTGCATTGCTTTGGAGGGCATCACATATCATGCCATGCACACACACAGCCCTTACACCACAACTTTTCTACTTCTGCAGTCTGTGAGCATCTTCACACTGGAGAAGTGTTACGTGGTAGCAGGTAGCATTCTGCACTTCAATGGTGATGATTTTCACATCATTATTCTAAAGGAAAACTATTTGTTCCTCTTTCTCATGCCTGACTTATGGAGAGAGAAATCTTTCTCTGGGAGAAAGATCCTTCCAGTTTGGTTTTTGTAAAGGTTTCATCGCCTGTTCTACCTTACACTGTGGGAATGTAGTTCATGATAAGAGGAAAGAAACAGATAAACCTCAGTGATGAGGAGGAGGTAACCCCACGTAAGCTGTGCTTTACAGACTAATTTTTGAGGTACTGTAGTGTGAAAGCTGCTTGGATCCTTTTTCTCCTTCGGTTGCCTGCTGACACCCTGCAGACACTGCCTGCAACTTCTTAATACCCAGACCAGTAGGTGTCCCTTTCTCAAAACAGGCAGAAAGAATGAACACTGACCTTAGAAAAACTATTTCTAAGCTCAAACTTAGCAGTAACATCTATGTTGCCTTCTGTCCAGAAGGTGGCAAATTCCTCCCTACCCAAAGACCACCATCTGCCTCCTTAACTGCAGGTTAAAAAGCTGGGCGTTGTGTTCTTATGTCACTGCTAACTTCATTATTTCCACCAGACCTCAGCTTTGTAACTGCACTGGTTATTAGTACAGGGATAAATGCTCTTCTGCTCATCCTTGTTCTGCATGTGGATGTCTGAATGCTTGTTCTGTTCTTCCCCTTCCCTCCTAAAGGTTATTTAAGCATGCATTCTGCACTGAGCTCACAGTCATCTGTGGACAGCGAGCTGAGCACATCTGACGACTCCATCTCGATGGGATATAAGCTGCAGGACTTGACTGATGTCCAGGTTATGGCACGCCTTCAGGAAGAAAGTACGTGACAGCCATTTCCTATGTGGTACAGTTTTAGAATCGTAGGGAAAAGTAGGTGCATTTCAACTGTTGTTCCCTTCCCCAACAACGGAAGGGTTGAATAGATCATTTGAAATGCTTGTGTTCTGCAAGGCCTTCCTTTCAAAAATGCACAGCCACAAATTGCCACTTAAAAGTGAGCGGTGGTGCACGTGAAACCTCCTAGAGCAGAGGATAGTCTTGAAGGTATTACCCAAAACCCCGACCGTGTTAAACATACCAGCAGCATTCAGCCTTCAAGGTGTTCTATCCCAGACTGCCTCTCAAATACAGGTGGTGTTTCATGGGCATTGCAGGACAGTGGCAGCAGTTGCCTGCAGTTGCCAGTCTGGTTGCTGTTACCTCCCTTAGCCAACACGAGCAGCCGTGCAGCTGCAGCATGTGTAGGTGTGGGGAAGCGATTAAGCTGAAGAAATAACCCAGCAAAAGGTTTTCCTTGTAAGTTTATTTCTTTTTGGAGCAGAGTTGCTTGACTGCAGCCTGAAATCACATTGGAAGCTGGCTGGAGCACTGTGGTTCTCACAGGAGGTGTGAGTTGTGTTTGCCGCTGTGTTGAGTAAAACCCAGAGTTGGAGAGCACTAAAACTGAAAGAGCTGAAATTACAATTTAGGCTTCTTTCTGGTAAAATGCTCAGAGACAGCTCTGCAAATTCAACCAAGCATAAAGCATCTGCGTCGCAGCGTGGGGGGATTTCAGGGCCGCAGTGCAGCTCCCATTAAATCACTGGTGAATTTGCGTTGACCTCAGTGTGATTTGAATAAGGTCCTCATTGAAGATCGAGGTGGAACAAAGCAGTTGGATGTGTTGGGCACTGCAAATTCATCATTGGATTCGCAAGAAATAAGAAATAAGTTCTGTTTTCCTTCCAATGAACGCTTTGCTTGTTGCAGAGAGGAAGAAGTTGTTCAGAATGTGAACTGGCTCATTTCTTAAAAGTCCCTTCAAACCAGTTTGCCACGCGAGTTACTGGTAAGAAGTGGGTTGTGTTCTGTTAGGCAGGAAAGCTTCTATAAAGGCACCAGTTGGGTGAGGAGCTAAAAGGAGGCCAGGCAGATGCACACAATGAAAAGCAGGTTTTTATTCACTTGCAAGGCAAACGTTCAGATCTATGCTTCAACCTGTTGAAATGCAGGTGGGTGCACAGTCAATTGCACTAAAACATTCACGCTGTCAATTAGACTCGTGTGTGTGTTTTACCTAACAGCTTGCATAGCGATGCGTAGTCTGCAAGCGTTGCTACTCATGCAGGTGACATAAAGAGTAATTTGGGTCATTTTGAATATTAACCCTTTGCTCTGATGAAACAGCACTGATACAGGTGACACTATTCCAGCTTAGAGATCCAATATGCTGAGCGTGTCTTTGCGAAGACAGTTATGTTAGCCCAGGCCTCCTTCCAAAGTGAAACCAATGACCAGCAGAAGCATTGCTTCTTGTGTAGTGTTGCGCACGGGTGGGGAGGTGTTGCTGTGAGGTAGGATGACGTGGAGCTGCCTTACCGCCCACCTGCAGGTCTCCGCCAGGACTGCGCCTCCAGCTCAGCCTCCGTATCGCGTCGCAGCTCCAGTGCCTCCCTGCACTCCCTGCGCAGGGGTACCTACAGCGACCAGGAATTCGACACGTACAGCCTGGAGGATGAGGACGATTACGACTGTTCCCTGTCGTACCGCAGCGCTCACAGATACTCACCATCTCCGCTCAGCTCCCCCAGATGTCAGTCCCCTTCTTCCAGCGCAGACTATAGCAGGGCCTCTGCTTCTCGTATCCGTCCCCCGCGGAGATCTGTGCAAAGCCCAATGCAAGACCGGCTGAAGTATGCCAACAGTGAAGGTGAGCCAGTCGTGAGCTTTTGATATCAAGTAATTAAAACGTGTGTCTGTTTTGAAGTCTTCATTTCAAGTGCTGCTATTGACTGGGAATAGTTGGTTGGAATTGATTACACACCTGTCTACCTTAAGTACATGGATTTTTCTAGTAGTCCATGCTGTTTGACGTCTTGGTTGCTACCAGAAGCAGCAAATGGTGAACTTGCTCTTGATTTCAGAGGAGATGCGCCACAGCATGCCCAACCTGGCCAGGACGAGCCTTCGAGCTTTGGAGTCAGTGAGAAGCAGTCGGAGTTTGGAGTCGGATCTGCAGGTGCCCAGCAGTCGACTTTCACGAATTCAGCAACCATCAGCAAGTCAGTGCAACAGTTCTACACGCTGCTCTAGTGGATATCTTTTGTTTTCCTTTTTTTTAATTCCTTTTCTGTTTAAAACTTCCTGACAAACACGGAGGCCCTTAAGAGGCCCGGTACCCTGATGTGTTCTTAAAATACTGAGTTGTTATTTGTCATTCCGTTTCTAGGTCTGGCTCCCAGTAAGCTCAGGTATTCCTCCAGTGCTGGGCAGTCTCCCCTAACAGTGCGCCAACCAATGAAAGCTGGGTCATGCACAAACTCTCTGTTAACACCCAGGCAGCCAGTGAAAGCATGCAGTTATACAGCTCCTGTTAGTGGAGTTCGAAAGCCACAGGCTTCTTCCCTTAGCACAGGCTCTTCCAGTGGCAGTTCCACTACTAGAAGCATGGTCACCGTGGCAAAAAACTCACCCATGAAAGCGCGCACATCTGTTGGAGGAACTTCAGTGCCCAAGAGCAAGCTGACACCGCCGTCCAAGAGGTAAGACTTTAAGCCTCGCAGGCTGGAATCTCTGCCTTTATTCCACAGATGAGAAACTTTAAATAGAGCGATACTCGTTTTGGGTTTCTTTTAAAAGAGAGCCATGAAGATAGAGTTGAGGCAGAGCTGCTGGTTGTGTCTCTTAAGCCGCTTGATTGGGAAACTGGTGAATCGTGGCTCAACTTGATTTGTGTAAGAAATGAACATTATGGCATATCTTTATTTGGTTCATATCTCTGGCTTTAGGAAGGGAAACATCTTCCCAGGAGACTAATAAACACTCTTTACTGGTAATATAGAAATCTTCCCAGATGCCTGACTTTGCTGCCTCCATCTTTAGCTAAGGACATTTTCCAAGGCCCAGTGAGTTTGTAGAAGAATCTGAAAAGTAGGTATCATGGACATATCCTTGGGACAAACCTTGATTATTTGTCCTGTGTCATTAAAATAACTTCATACCCTTTTCAGAAGGGTGAAAGCAAAACCCAAAGTATCCCTGACCCATAATTTGTGCCCTTGTTGCACAAGGAACTGATGGAGAGGCTGTATTTTAACTCAGTGTGGTGCGATCGGATTGTTTTTAACAATTATTCCTAACTCTTCAGTTTTTATGATTGGATACTTAAATATTTAAGCAGTGGATAGCTGAAGTCTGTAGATAGTCTAAAGCGACAGCACCTTAGTTAGAGCATAAACTCATTAAGGAAGAAAGCAGCCTTTAAAATGGTCGTACCAACCATATGCATGGAGTGCTTTGTGCCATTAGAGCTAAGTGTTCTCTTATTCCATCATCCCCAGGCATCTGCTGTACTCCCATGCATGGCAAATCCTCTACCAAATAGCCAAAAGCTACATTTTCTTTTTACAGCTCTTTGCAGTAATTTACAGCGATTTTAATGTAAACTTGTAATGGAAAATTAAGTTGATTCTACACCAGATTGATAAACAATATCTCATTGTGACTTTCTGATGTGTAGGTGTCCCTTTGTAGCCTTAAGTTGACCTGTATCATACCTACTTTAAAACAAAACACAGTAAGTGCTTAACTTGTAGCAGTACTCTATATACAGCTTGATGCAATTTCATGTATTTAGCCACACTTGCCAGAAAAATGTATTTATTCTGACCTCTGGCATGAGGAAAAACTGACAGTAGTGCTTATAATGTAGCAGAGGAGGTGAAATATGTCATTTCTGAAGTAGCTGCAGACCTGGGGGGGTGGCTGCTGCACTTTACCTAAGGCAGGCACGTACTCCAAAAGCCAAGTGTAAGCCAAAGCCTCCAACACATTCCTGTGCATGTCAGCAGGTTACTGGGAACGTTGTTTCTTGTAGTTGTGAGTGATTCTTTGTCTCCCAAACCAGATTTCTTCAATCAGCAAAAGCCACGCCAAGCACTGTGGACGATTCCTGGAAGGACGGGTGTTACTGACACAACCCGAAACGCCGACGCACTGCCAAACACCTCTGAGAAGCAGAACCCAGCTGGCTGGGCTTGAGAACATTATTTTAGAACGATATTCTATTTGAGAGACCCATGGCATTGGGACCGGTGTATATAGCTCCTCTCCTCTTGAATGCAAACTATCCTTGCCTTCCACCACCCTGGCACGAGCCTGCCAACAACTGCTGTACTGCGTTCCCACTGTTCAACACATCACCGAAATCAGTCTTCATACGAAGACCGAAAAGAGCCTTATTTCACAGTAACCTCTATTTGCAGCCCTTCGGAAGGCCTGTCACAAAAAACAACTTCTTAGGACCTGCTCCTCGGGATGCTTGCTTAGCAAGGCTGCCAGGTGTCCTGCTTGGGCCACAAAGCAGCTTTCAGCAGCTGCTAGGGCACGTTTCACAGCAGTGGTAGGGGGAGACTAGAAATAGCTGTATAGGTGTTAGAAGTAAGACTTTTTAACTTCAACCTGGTGTACTCTAATATTTGTTTGAAACAACATTTTTTTTTTTTTTAAACTTCTGTATAGAATGTATTTCTGCTAATTTTTATTGTGTGTTCTAGGAGACGAAGCAGGTTTTTATAACTGTAGTCTACTTCGAGCTGTTGTATTTGAGCGTGTGCATCACAGTTGACAAGTGAAGGAGCAGTACACAATATTTGTGTGGGTTTGCAAACAGCCAGTTGCAGGGACAGGGGATGCTCTTTGGAAACTGCTGTTTGTCACCGTCTTCATATCTGGGAGGAAGCTCACAAACACCAGTTACAGGTAAACTCTTTAAAAGGTAGCTCCCCTAACTGATTTGACTTGAAGCGTTTCCCTTAGGTCTTTCAGCCAGCCCCTAACTGCCCTCCTTTTTGTAGAAGAGTTTTTCTACCGTCTCTTTGGCTATGAAGCGTTCTGTTTCAACGTCCTTTTCCTCAGCAAGTGCTGCAGGCTCTGAATTCTGTCTTAGTACACAAAATATGCACTGATAGCAACGTTCTCCCTGCCATCAATGTGATTTTGATAGTGTAGTTTAATAAAATGTTATGGTGCTGAAATAGATCTGCCTTACTCAAACAGTGAGCCTCTCTGAGTGTTTTTGTGCTAGGAATGAGGCTGCAGAAGTCTGCTTCCATCTTTCACCTCTTTCAAGAGACTTCCACTGGAGACCTGCTTACATAGGCAGAGCATTGTGATGTAAGTATTGCTATTTACCTTTCAGCTCCTTGCATTTCATAAGAATGAGGTAGTTTTAGCAAAGGAAAACACAGCATTCAGTTCAGGTCTTTTATAGAACAGCCAGAAGGGGCCTCAGCAAAACAAAGTATGAGAAGCAATGCTTGCAACTTGGAAGCCAATCAGGCTTTGCAGTGACCTCTTTGCATTGTTTGCTTTAGAAAAAGACAGTTGTATTAAATTAATGAGCTCCAGACTAGCTCTCATGTATGTATGTGTTCCACTACTGAACAGTTAGTGCACCTAGAAGATAATGCTGGCACTGAACTGACTACACTATAAGCTGACTTTTCTGTGTAAGGGGAGGAGAAGAGTCACACAAGAGCAGCTTTTGGTAGGTGTGTAAACCTCGAGACCACAGTTATTACCTCTTCAAAGAGATATCTGGAAGCTGATGAGAACTAAAGTAACAGTTCTTTTTTTTTGTTACACTGTTAGCTGAACACCACAGTTTTCCTTAAGCTGAAATAACCCCTTTCTACTTTAGAACAACTGCTAAACCCTGGGGGAAGGAGAAAAAAAAAAGAGATCCCTTGGTAAGTCTTGAAACCAATTCCAGCTACTGGAAGGACAAAAGGGAAAGCTCACATAACTGCTCATAACATGAGAAGATAGACAGATGGGACTGAGTTCTGCTCCTTCTCCCAACACTTCCCTCCTTGCCACCTGTTAAAATGCCTGAGGTGACCATTAGTAGGCAGAGAGGTTTCTCACTGCTCCCTGCTAAAGCCCTGAAGGTTGCTAGCGCTGTCTTGAAGCTTTTCCTTCATGCAGAAGGTTCTTAAACACTTCTGCCTGGTGGAAGAGCTGGAAGCTCTCTGTATTGAGCTCACCTTTCTGTGCACTGGGACAGTAAATAAAAGACTAGCACCATTTCAGTTAGGCTTTTCTATTGTTGGAGAGTTTTATTATGGTCTGTACTCCAAAGGTAGGAACATGTCTGCATTTTCCATGCAGGACATTTCTCTGCAGTCTCTGAAGTTGAGACAGCTGCTACTATTCAATCAGACACTTAAGGAAAAGTAAAGAACAAAAGCTTTCTGAAGAAGTGAAAGTGTTTAAATATTTCAACGTTATATTCTAGTTAAGTCTTACCAGACATGTGATATTGTTTCTACGAGAACTGCAAGACGGATGTACATACAGAGCTGCTGCTGTAGACGTTTCTAGACAGACCTGAGGTTAATATAGAAGCAAGCAAGAAAGTTAAGCAGGGTCTCATTCTGAGATGAGCTTCTGCTCAAAGTCATGGGCATTTTAAATATTAGCCTGATGCTGACAAGCACTTGAGGATGGCTCTCTTCTGAGGAAGGACAGCCCTCTGCTTTTGGTCCATAAATCAGACGCGCTCCACAGAATGCTCAGCTCTGTAAGTGCTACCAAACTAATGAGATGTTAATTCAGGATAAATCCCTTCATTCCCTAAGCCATTCTCATACCAGCTGATCTTCCTTCACATTTGGATATTCTGCATTGTCTCCAAGCCTTAGCAGACATCATTAAGATGCAGTGTTTCTTTACCTCAAACCACGATAACTATCAACTGAACTCGAACAGTTTCTGCAAGTTGAAGAGGAAATCGAACTCCCTCATACTGATGCATGAACATACTTCCAACACCTAACACTGCAACACCTATTTAACATTCCTGAGGTAGATGAAAAGCTACCAAACTCTGTTTAACTTCTATTTTTTTTTAACGCAGAAGCTTAAGTGCAAGACAGGGAGCTTAGCAGCTGCTGCAGTGAATCAGTCTGGCACAGCACAGGGAACTCTTCCAGGAAGGTAGGTTCTTCCCCACTAAGACTAAAGAAAAGAAAGACTGTGCTCAGGACAGTGGGATTTCATCTCAAGTCACTGAAAATTGCCTTAGAACAAGTTTTCACACAGATTTTAACGTAGCTTCCAAATAACATCACCGCTGCCTTATCATCACTTCCTTTTACGTTCCCTCCACCCCTGCAGGTGCACTGAGCAAGCAGGCATCTCAGCCTGTGCATCTTTTAGCATCCCTCTGTCCCAGGTACTCGGATGCTCTGAGCTAAAACCAAGGAAAAGCAGATTCCTCTCCTCACCATAAATAAAGCCATTGTCAAGGCATGATAGGCTCTACCATCTGCATCAAAGCTAAGTCAAAATCCTCTCAAAGCTGAGAGAGAACACGCAGCCTTCACAGGAGCTGTGTCACAGCAGGATTTCCCTAGGGTTCTTTCTCAAGCAGCCACACGGGGTGACACAAAGCTGGGAGCTGCAGCAGTGCACAGGGAGACCCATACCCCAGCTGCACACTTGTTTCCAAATAGCTCCTACATCCAGTGCCAGACGGCCTTTCACACAACTAAGCAGATCTCCTTTCTGTACAGTAACTTTATTTAAACCAGGTTAACCTTGTTTTTACACTAACGCCTCAGTGCATCCTTTAAAAGGAGAGGAAGTCTTCGTTAAAAAGTGTTTGTACATAAGACAACAAATCATAGAAATTAACACAGTAACATCAACAGTCCCTAAAACATGCACAATTGTACACTGAGCTGTAGGTGGATGTAAAGATAAGGAGGAGAAGAAGGGCTCTCCTTCACATCCACTTCCAGGTAAGACAAAGTCTTTCTGCTTTACAGTGGATTAATGCAGGGTACAAACAGGCCCCAGTGCTGATCAGTTGGCCCTTTCTGGATATCAAGGTCTGATTACCATTAGTTAAGTTTTAGCCTCCAAGTCACATCCAAATAACCGTGCAAGCTTATAGGAAAACTTTATCTGGCATCTGCTGGAAAGTGCAACACACCAGAAAAGTCACATGAAGGAGCAGCCACTGAATGTCACCACCCTGCCCAGCAAGCCTGTGTTGAAGGGCTCAGGGAACCTATGGCACCAAGTGCTGGAGTTTAGTCACCAAATTGAGCCTCAGTTTCCTGTACCTGCACAGCTTTCACTCACCATCAGAAGTCACTTCCCCAGGCCAAAGCAGTGCAGCTTCCTTATCAGACCCTCTGATACTTGTACCAGATTTCAGCTGTTCCCAGTCTGCTGGCACTTCCAGCCACTGTGCTCCCCTACATGCTTGCTGTGCGGCCCCTTCCTGAGGGTGGCCTGATGGGACAGAAACATGGTAATCACAGCTTCCAGCACCAGGCAAAGTAGTCCGTACACATACACGCTTGATAGCAGCACATTACTAAAGTACCTGATCCTACAGTTGGTAATAAGCCTTGGAGTTTTGGTGTTTTTTTTTTGTGTTGTTTCTTTTTCCCCCCAGCACAAATGGCTGTTACTACATCTGAAAGACTTTTTCTGCTTCAGACTACAGAGGAAGTAACAATCCATTAACTTCAAGCTTCTGTCCTTCTCTGTCCTCATTTTAGCACAAACCTTCAGAGTAAAAGCACAGGCAGCCAATATATGACACCTTATCAAGCCTGATTAATACGTCAGCCTTGACCGGCTCCCATTTTCACTTTAGGAAGTGTTAGTATTCATTTTAGTCCACCCTCAGAAGAACAGGAGAAATAACATGACAAAGGATATGCATTACTGCAACCTTAACTATACAGAACCATCTCCTTTACTGTATTGTTTTAGCCACAAATTAAAGAGGAGGAAGGAGAAAGAAATGATGGTCAAGAGGAGGCCATTTCAAAATGCTGAGGTGACCTATCACCCTCCTACCAACTGCTGAAAGACCACCAGGAAAAGGGAGATTTCATACAGAAGCAACACCTACATCTTACAGTGCATAAAGCCCCAGCCCCAAAGCCATTCTTTTTGTTACTACCTATATTGCACTTGCAACCCCTACATGTTGAGCCACTACAAGAGGCCAGATGTGCAGGGAGGGGCACCTGATCTCCGTGGTCTGTGGGAAATGGAAATACACACACCCATCTTGTGTCTCTCCCATTAGCTTGGCTCAGCCCACCCTAAACTATCCTTCAGTGTCATCCTCATGGGTAGGACAGTTGTTAGCAGAGCTGTTCTCCACTTGCACGCTCACATGAAAGTGCAAAGCTGCATGGACACATGGACAAGCATGCGTGTACCCTCCAGAGCTGGCAGTACCAGCTAGCTGAGAAGGTTGTAGGTGGGACAGAAAACAAAAAATCCCTTCAAGTAATTTAAAACAGCCCATTCTTGAGGTTACAGCTGCACAGAAGCAGCGACCGGCTGGGCCTTTTTGGGGTGATAAGGCAAAAAGTCTGAAGTCCTGGAGGGATGAAGAATGAGAAGGTGTCAGTAGTGAAAGATTAAGAGTTATTCTGTAGGCTGCTTCTTCACACTGCTGTGATTCTCATCTCCAACTGACCAGCACCAGCTGTCTCCGGTTACTTCTGCACACAGCTTGGCCACGCAAGCCCACCGCAGGCAGCCGATACGATGATATAGATGATAACCTGGGGAAAGAAAACAAGTGATTTCAGTGGAGAATTCTGTCCTTCAGAAGTAAACTGGTGATACGGGCTGGTATCAAAACACAAGTCTGAAAACCCCAGGTTATAAACACCCTAAAAAAACTCGCCAAATGTCCTACACAACTTTGTACCAAGACTTCTTTCTCCATGTCCACCCAGCAGCACAGGATGAGAATTTTCCTCCAGCAAAGGCTTCAGTGGTAACAAAGTACTTCACACACCCAACCTGAAATTGTATTTCAGCATCCTCACCTTAGTGCTGTTCAGATTCATTAGAGGCTGGAGGTATACCATGCCAAGCTAAGTAATGAGTACCAAAAGGAATAAGGCCTAGAAAGCCAATACAGGTAGAGGAGCCATGAGCTCAATGCCTTAACTTCTAAGGAGTTAGCAAGGCAGCTGTCTACAGCAGGCGTCTGTAAGCCAGACAAAATTGTCAAGAAAACTTTTTCTATCACCTTGACAAGAAAAACTGCCTGGCACAATGCTCCTTTCTCCAAATCTCACAGAAGACCTTAAAAACACTTGTTTTAAGAACTAAGACCATACCAAGCATGAGTTAGTGCAAGTCCGATGACAGCAATACACTATTAGCATTTTCCAGTAGTTAAGCTTGGCTTAAGAGATAAAGGTTATTATGCTCCATACTTACAATTGATACAATGATGATAATGATGGTAAGCTTGAGGTTCTTCATACACATGGCTCTAGCAAGGTTCCTGCTGGTAGTTTTGAAAGTGACTGACTAGAAGAGAAAGTAAAACAGCTGTTTTATTCCATGATCTACTGCAGAGAAAGCTGCATCCCAAGAAGCTTGATGAAGAGGCACATACCCATACCACCCTACTTCCCTAATAAGCCAAACTGCTGCAGTTACCTTCTCCAGATCCATTTAACTCCTGCAGTTACAATAATGCAAAGCCAAACTGGCATCAAGGGAAAGTTATTTCCTATGCTACTTTAAGGGCAAAATTAATAAAACCCAAACAACAGAAGTAATGCTGAATCCAGAAGCAGCATGGGTTTGTACCCTCCTGAAGTGATCTTGGGAAGAATTGGGCGTAGGACATCATCAGGTCTGTCAGCCACCCGCAAGGTTTAGTTTACCTTGGACTATCTCTGGTTGTGTTCTCCTTTGACTTGCAAGCTTTGGGGAACTGAAGTACTCCAAAAACATGTAAGTAATTACTGATCTTTATTCTTACACAACATCAGTTCTACTCCAGCCACAAAAGTAACTCCTTTAATACCAGAACTTCCAGAACTTGCCTCCTGTATTCTGACTTGTTGCATTCTACAGAAAGCTTGTATTTATCCTGTTCCATGTCTTCCCTCAGTATTTTGGAAATCCATCCATTCAAGAGAAGCTGTGGTCACCAGAAGACCTCAAAAACCCACCAGGTCACATTAACACAACTCTCTCCCATTCCCATCCCAACCCTCTCCCCATCCAACACTTTCCCTGAGCAGCTCATGCAGAGATGCCTGCACAGAGAAAGGCTGCAGCATCCAGACTGAGCCAACTCAGCAGCACACTCTGCTGGTTATTTTCAGCTTTTCCCCACAAAGCACCTTCCAGACTTTTCAAGCGAGGCTACATCAAGCAGAACTGCATCCCTATTAATGTAATTTTGACTCGACACCGATTTCCATGCTAAGTTACCATCTGAACTTTGGAAACGCTTCTCTCACTCAACCGTGCAGTTTCTAGGTGTGGAAACAGATTACTGGTTACTGACAACTGTCCTGGTGCAGACACTGCAGCAACACACCTCATCTCAGCCCAGACCAGTTCTCCAGAGGACAGGACTGCTTTGAGTACTGGCTTCTTCAGACCTCCCTGCCAAAAGGAAGACCTTGCTACTGCTGGGAAGGATCTGATGCACTTGGTTTATGTACACCACTCTGGTAATGAAGACTTGTGGGAGTGATAAACTGCTTCACTGCTCTTGAAAAACTGCAATCCTGAATTTCCAAGGACTCTCTCACCATTGGGCTGTAAGACATTCAAACTAGCACCACATTCCATTCATTCATTCTCTGCATTGTTTCCAACAACAAACATTCACAGTGAGCACATGTGACTTCAGACTAACTGAAGAAGGAATTCCAGTCCTTTTGTCTAAGGCATTACCTGAGCTTAGACTACTTACCGCCACCTGAAGAAGTAGTAAGGTTCAAACACTCAGTGCAGGAGGACAGTATTCCCAGCTGGGTAACTGCAAGCATCCCTAGCTCATCTCTCTAAAGCATGACAACATTTTTGCCAGCTCTGAGATGCCTACATATCCACAAGTTCCAAACAGGATACACTGGCAATCTATAGGGTTGAGAACTGCACCTGAGGGCACCAAAGGAATTAGGCTCCAAGCTAGGACCCTGCAGAAGATGCTGAATCAGGTCTAGGGATTTCCAGGGAACAGTCAGGAAAACTTCCAGGCTATAAGTAGGCCACTTGACTAGATAGCATATGCTTCACAGTTACATTCAATGTGACTTCTTAGTCATTTCTCACTTACTTTATCCCTTCATCCTGTTAAGGAGCTGCAAGGCTGGTATGTAGCTGGTTAAACAGCCATACAGAGGGGGGAAATAACACAGGACTTGTTTCTAACACAAGGAAATGTTACTTTAAGATGCTTTAATGTCTGTTTAAAAGTGGCTTTCGTTGCTGCTGTTTGCCTCCACTGCTCTTTGATGAGCACAACAGCTGCAGGACCACTAATTCCCCCATTTTAGAGTTCTTCCCCAAACTTACGGAATCCACGAGATTCTCTGTTTTATCGATCAGCAACTCCAGCTTCTCTCCTCTCTGTGCCACAAGGTCTGGAGAATGAGAAAAATCCCAATCTGTAAGTAGAATCCCAGCGCAAAAAGCTGCTTCTAATACCCAAAGCTCAGTTGGAAGCCAGGAGGAGCTCCTGGCAGTGGTTTCTGAGATGATAAGTAGCCCTCAACCTTTCTGAGATTACAAAGCAGTGGCACTTAAGGAGCAATCTCACATTCTGGGACTAAATCCACTCAATTTTGGTCAGTTCCAGATCTAGGTCTTTATGTTAAGTGGTCAGATTTGTCCCAAGCCAAAGTCCAACTGGACAAAATGCTGAGAAGCATTTTCCTCATAGCAGCTGCAGGAAGGCAGCAGTGACAGGGACAAAACCCAGAGCACACTGCACCTCAGTGCAAGCTGTGCAAGTTCCCACCAAGCTGTGCTCCCACCACGTCCAACACGAGTAATGGACTGCAAACTCAGAGCTCCCCAGCCCCTTTAACCATCGCCAGTTCTGTCAGGAGAGGACAGCCCACCACCAGCTCCGCTCTCAGTAACTCTCCCTGCAAGGACTGCCATTCTGGCCGAGTAGAATACTGCATGCATGGCACAAGAACAAGCCAGTTACCTATGTTTCGAACCATGATTCCTTTCAGTTCATCAACTTGGGCTTGTGTCTCTGCTACCTGGTCAGTGCCCTTGCTCTCCGAGTGGTATTTCTGTAACAAATGAACAGTCAGTGAAAACAAGGATCCTCAACATAGCACTTCACACAGAAAGGGAAGCTCCTGTTCCCTGCTGAGCAGGGCAGAGGGCATACATTTGAGATTCCAATTTCCCTGAGATATCTACAACTGTGAGGGAGACCCAAATCCAACTTGTCAGCCCCTTACAGGTCACACGTGCCCATCTACTCCTGCACTGCAGCAGCTGTGCAGCAGACAAGTGCCTGCAACTTCCAGAGAGCCCAGGAGTAACAGCTTCTTTAGGAAGCAAGGAAAGGTAACACACTGTTCCCACTCCCAGACATACTTCTGTTGTCTTTGTTATAGGTCAGAGCTTTACACGATCCTCCCTACTTCTCTATAAAACATAAAGAGCCCTGCAATTACACAAGCAGGACAGAATGCATCTGTATCTGTAGGTGAGCATCAAGCAGGAGCTCCAGCAAGGGTGAAGAGGGACTGCAAAATGGAAGAACCACATGAAGTGTTGAAGATGGTCAGTCTGAGTTGCCTAACTGCTCTTCCTGTAAAGAAGACATAAGCAGCTTTTGGGATCACAAGTGAACCTGTGGTGACTATCTGACTCAGACTGGTAGGTGGGAGAAGCGGTAACCAACATTCCCAGGTTAAAGGAGTCTCACAATGGTTTCAGAATCAAAGGAGGGGAATTGAGGTGAAGTCAGTATCGTATAACTAAGTTCTGCTATTCTGGGACTAAGCCTGCTGTCCTCAGAGGTCCTTTGCAGTCAAGCATCACCAGCCACAGCTCCTACTGTCCTGCTCCCTAGGTCACCTCCCCCAAGGAACAAGTCTCTCTCACAAAACTCATGGATGAACTTCTGTCTTGCTCTAAACTTGTAGCCACCACACTTGCACCTGAGGGCTTCACAAAGCACCTCCTAGAAAGAAGCCATCTAAACAGACTTGCTGACAGCAGTGGCCAGGACTAGATTGTCTCTGCTGTACTTTGTGACAACCCACGTGGCTTCTTAAACCCCAATCTTCTCCTGAATAAGTGTTCACTTTGCATCCATTTCTGACCACATGGGAAGCAAAAGCATAGTGCTCTAACAGCATTCACATACTCGTGTCATAATTGATGGATATAGCACTGAAAATAACAGTTCCTTTAAAAAAAATGGGAAGCAAATTAGTTTGGTTTTAGGAGAAGTTGCAGAACTGGCACACTAACTGAGCTAGTCACTGGTTTTACTGGAAGCATGGCTTCCCTTTTCAGTGTTATCTGTGTGATATGCTTGAGTAACAGCACAATCTCTGGACTGCCATATGATCTCTACACTCAGCATCACACCAGTTAAACTCCTTGAGTTACTTCTGTAACCACTTTGATAGCAGTCCTGTTCTCCCACTACATGAAACGTAGGATCGTTAGGGCTCTAATCTTCAGAAGCTGGGGGAACAGCTTTGTGCCATTGTTTAACTTCTATTAAGAATTATTAGATGCCTGGATTTCATCAGTATGCAAAAGCTAAGGTAAGCAGCTCTACTTTGTGCTTTAGAGAAATGGAAATGCTGGTATTTTTAGAGGAATAACACCACCATGGCCCCGAACACCGCCTGGCTCTTCTGATAAGGCAGAGCATTAAGCTGATTCCAGCCAAAAACTGCTTACATTTTGATGAATCATCACTTTGTGTAGTTTTGGTCTCCACAAATCAAGGGTCGGTAGAGGAAAAAGCTAACTTCCTATCTGTGATGGGACTGAACCTAATTTATTATGCACAATCCATTGAGCTCTTCTGAAGACATGCTGCCTTTATTATCCATTGCTTTCTGCCTACTGCATAAGTTGAAGAACAGCTTTTGCAGTGAAGTACGTGCAACCTCACAAGCTATGAATCATCTCCATTCATCATCGAGGGTACCAGCACAACTGATTCCTTTCAAAACATCCAGTACAACCTTCAGGAAGCAACAGCACAAGTGTGCATCCTCCCTTCACCTTCTCCCAGCTACACCCTGCACCCCAAAACACAACTGTTACTGCTGGTGAGTGTTAGAAGTTGGTTTCGTTTCTGCCCTTACACCAGTTGTGCTGCCAGGTGGCCAAAGGACCTCCCCTCCTGCATCCAGAATGTCACCAAACCTGGCATTTTTAGTAGATGAAGAGGAAAAAGGAAAGCTTTGAGGGCAGCAGCCTCAGTGCTTACACACTCACCAGTCACAGCAAAACAGACTGAGAACCTCCTACACATCTTGTGTACAGTGCCAGCTGTAGCTGTCCCAGATACAGTCTGCAAACAAGCTCTGAAAACCAAGGTTCCAAGGACAGCTTCCTTTTAATTTAAGGCAATTGAAAAATAGCACC
Organism: Gallus gallus; assembly: GCF_016699485.2. Classification (NCBI taxonomy): domain Eukaryota; kingdom Metazoa; phylum Chordata; class Aves; order Galliformes; family Phasianidae; genus Gallus; species Gallus gallus. The sequence goes on along the minus strand of NC_052535.1, from coordinate 11,145,401 downwards.
GCTCGAGTTATGAAATTGTTGTCACTTAAGAACTCTAAAAAATGTGATGAATTTTAAACAAAAGGCTCTAAACACTCTATCCTCTTTTTTAAGTTGCTGTCTTGGGAATGGAAGTCCTTGCTGCAACCACACAAGTGATTGTGTACACAGAACCTGCCTGTAACCCAAGCCCAGCATTCTTGCCTCATGAAAATGAAACAGCACAGTAAACAAATACCCTACCACACCCCAGCAGCGTGCCACGGATTACCATGAAGTAAGAGGGAGAGAAGCAAGGGGCAGTTTGGAATTACTAGATATTCAAATTCTTAAGTTTAGTTCAATTGAAAGAGTAGCATGCATTTATCTTGCTTGTAACAGCAGTGAAGTTATCTTGGAATGGAGAGCCAACTGGGAGCTGGCTTTGTGATTTCAAATGTTACCTTTAAGATCTAATCTCAAGTGCAGCTATGCAGTACAAATAATGAATACATCACTATTAACCCCAGCCCCTTTTTATCACAGAAGCAGTAAAGCAACTCAGCTGTAGAGAACACACAGGGAAAGCAGCAAATTCCTCTGCCTTCATATGCAAACTCAGAGTGGTATTTCAGGTACAAATGAAAAAAAATACAGAAAGACCCTGTGGGGAGAAGTTTAACTTGACAAAGCAACCCCATTTAGCAACAGAACTCACCAGCTGTGCAGCTAAGACACTGGAGAACTCGCTGTTCATTGCATAGGGAAGGGCTGTCTGTGCTCTTGAGCCATACGTGGTCTGAAACCTCTTCTTGATTTCATTCAGGAAGTTGAAGGCTCTGGAACGTTCAAAGTCCTAGGAGAGAACGAGAAGACCACATCCAGAGCCAGTCAGATCATGAAGTGTATGCAGCATATAGCCAGTCCAAAACCCACAAATATCCATTTTTAGACAGACATGCTGTGCATAACTCTACAGGACCTGGCTGGTTATCCTGAGTTTTTAGCAGCAGCCAGACTCCAGACACCTTCCTGGATATCAGCTGGAAGCAGATATTACTGAAGTACATGTAGATCTAATTCTGTGTCTAGAATCTTTTCCTTTGAGGGAGATGATTTTGCTTTAAATAAGAACTTAACCTCAGAGATACTTATGAACATGCATTTGAGTTTCAGGCTTAGGCTTCAGAGCCGAGTTCTCTCTACCATCAGTTAAAAGCTCCAATGAAATAAAACCCATCTGCAATTAGCACCCATTATTGATTTCTTGTTGACATATATACAGAAAAAGCTAAAACTCATAAAAAGCCTGTATATGCAATAGATGTAACCAAAATACTTACGTCATCTGTGATGCAGAGGTATATAATCCTGTCTTGGCAGATGTAATGAAACAGATAACTGCAAAGAGGGAAAAAAAGCAAGTCATTAGAAGCTGCCACAAGACATCCTCTGCCAAGAGAAGAGAGATGATGGAGAAGATGCTAGTGTCTGTGGTGAATTTAGGGGCTGGAAAAAGAAGAGCAAATTCCAGTTACCCTACAGCAAGTCACACAGAAGCCAACACACCCCAGCTATCTTCATCAGATGCCGAACAGTTATCTTTTATCAGCTACACTAAATAAGAGACAACTTACACATAAGAAATAACTGCCATCATGCAGTTTGCAGCACCCCACACTTCACAGCAACTTTGTGCTGCCAAACAACTCCAGTTCCATGTTCTTCCAGCTACTTACTTGTGGAAAAAAAAACACCCTGACATGATAACTGGGGGTAAGATTATACCTAACCCTGTTGTCTGTATACAAGCATCCACACACAGTGAACTTGTGAGATTGTCTGCAGTTGATTGGAGTGACAAGGAAGTTTATGCTTCAGTGAACCTCGTTAGTACAGTGGCTTGCTTCTTTAGCCGTGTTTGTATGACCACTGAGTTGCACTACTTTGGGTTTTTATTGCAAAGACGACTAAACAAAAGCAGCCACTCAAGAAAATGAATTTAAGAGAACAACAATGAGGCGATACAGGCTTGAAGCATGTGGCTGCACTCTCTTATTCACATGAAGATGCTTTGAGAGGTTCTGAGCCAACAGATATTTGTTAAATGCAACTCTCAGCAACCCGAAACAGTGCAAACCAGTTCAAAGCCGTATCTTTCTCTCAAAGTGAAACCAAGCTGTTATTTCCAGGCCCACCAGAAAAAAACAACATCCCATCAACTTAGTTCATAGACCATTAAGTGCAGCCCAGAACCAATCAGAGCACATGGCTCACTGGTATTAGCTATCTTTTTAGTTTATTTTTATTTTTTTAAGTGATGCCATCTGCCCTCCACCACCATTTAGACCCTTTTTACAGATCCTAGAATAAAAGCATTGTAACGCACACATTGCATAGCAGTTGCCCTGTGCAGCTTTATGGGCAGAACACAGCAGCTTTACAACTTAGTGTAAAGCTGTTCCTTATCTACAGCTGTTGTTCCTTTTCCCGAAGGGAGAAGTAAAGCTTACTCCAACACTGCCTGTAAGTCTCTATAGGGTAGAAAAATCTTAAGGGCAGAGTCAGAAGAATCCCAAGAACAACTTATGCTAGAAAGCTGACTTTGCTTTGAGATTACCTGAAAGGCCCAGAAGTTCTTAAAAATAAAACAACAACAAAAAAAGACAGATTCTGACCAAAGAGGCTGTTCTTCAAATGCACAGGAAAAGCAGTGTCAACAGAAAACCTGTCAGAAGAGACTTTAGCAGAGGAGATGCTGACACTAGGCTCAGTGCCCAAAGCTGCAGAATGGCACCTCCTAACTTTTAACAGCAAAATGCAAAGCAAAACAATCACACTACAAAATGCAATGATCTTCTGCAACGTGTTTGTAGCAGAAACAGTAAGTCACGGCTTGAAACAGTGATTGAGCACCTAGTGGGAAGGCAGGGCCAACCCAGGGGAGCTCAGGTGCATGCAATGTACCTGAGTGACTAGAAGGGGTGGAGCCAGGATCCACCCCTTCCCAGCCCTCATTTAAGGGTTGGCAGTGGAGGTAATGGTGTCTTCCTTGAGATCCCTGCCTACCTGAGACCTTCCCAAGGTAAGCAAATTTTCTTCCTTTGTTTCTGTACCTATAGCTGCTGCATTTGGACTTGTCCTCATTTGCTGCAGCCACAGACTTCACCACGCTGCTATTATTGCTATGCTTTCCATCACAATATAGCATTACAGTGTTGAATCCTCATTAAGTCTTCAGTAGTGAGCAAAAGATTATCCACTTTACAGCAGGCTTTACAAGCATAGATGTAGTGGTTAATTACCTCTCACTGTTCCCACTGAAGAACAGTGAACCTCTATCACAACTGAAGCTCTCAACTGTGAGAACACTGTGGCACTCCTTCAGCTTGGTTTTGTAAGTGGTTGAACAGCACTCAAGGCAAAGGTAAAACAAAAGGAAATGACTTTGCCCTTAAAATTGCAATAGAAAATGATTCAGCACACAAAGTACTTTGAAGAACAGGCAGCTTCCTCTGAAAGCTCTTCCCCAGGGTCTCTTCGTGCTCGCAAGGCAGGGAAGGATGCAGGAAGACTACCTCACTTGTTATCTTTTGAATCTTTAGGCAGCCAAAATAGCTTTAACACAACAGCATGGACAACACTGAGAATCCAGCCACAATGCTAACTCAAAAGAGAGCTAGAGTAACACAGAACACTGCTAAGTTGGTGTTCTCTGCAGTTCTATTGTTAGTTTGCAGCACATTAACTTCTGTATTCCACATCTGCAATAAAGAAGCAGCACAGTAGCAGAAGATGTTGCATTCAAATGCTCTTTTCTGTCAACGACTACCCAAGGACTGGTCAGAGATCTGCATAAGCCTGGGCTAAAAGCTTCTCTCCCAGCAACTGCATTTGTGGTACCTCAGGATGACTCTAAAAGATACTGCCTGTAAGATTTATCTTCAAGCAATCAGGATGCACAACTGATCTGAGAAAAACTGAATTTTGCTACCTCCATTTGCTCCTATCCTCATGCACATTAGCAGTCTCTGCTCCAATACCCAGAAGAGAAACATCACTCACTTCCCATGTGAATAGGTCAGTTTGTTGTTTTCAGAAGGTATCTTTGCCAGGATCTGCTCTGTCACCTCCAGGAAGTTTCCTCCACACCAGGCATGCTTGGCAAGGATGGTTGTGCCCCTCGCCACAACAGCAAAGAGAATAGCCATGGCTTCACGCTATCTGGAAATAAAAACACCATAAGAATTAGGTTTGTGTCATTTGGCAGAAAAAACATTGTAGTCTCAATAATATCTTCTTAGTCCTCAGCATAATGGGAAGGAAGCATAAGCGCATTCAGTACTTTGACAATATATTGCTATTAGAAAGCTCCTCTCTTTTTTCTTCCCCTTCAAGTTCTGTTCAGAACATCAGTAAGACCACAATCACTTCTAGAAGAGTTGGTTTTCTGGTTTTAAACTGCTACTGCATACTGTCCTCCAGTCAGTGACTCCATAATGAATTTTACTTATGTTGCTTCCACCTAGATTTCTAGCTTTTTGTTTGTTTTTATATTGACCCATCAGGTTTTTCTTGCTTCCCAAAGGGGCTGCCAGCAGCCAGCAAGCCACACTTCAGAAAGAAAGCAACTGTCTTGCAGCTATGTAAAGAGCAGTTCCTCACAAAGATCAAGCCCACTGTCTCTATCAGATGACTTCAGTTTAAGAGTAGTACCTTGCACTTGACTGCTTTTAAACTTGAGCAGAAAAGTTGCTGCTTGGTTAGTCACACCACACACATCTACTTTTTACAGCCTGGAGATATTCACTGATGCACCAGGACTTCTATAAGAGCACATTATCTGCAGATCTCAAAGTGAGGGAGCAACATTTGCAGACTGATTATCTACAGTAACACTCTTTCTACAAGCCAACATTCTTGCATGTGTATCAAACCATTCAGATTAGAAGATGCAAGTGTTTGAGAGCCAGACCTCCCTGAAGTCAAAGGACAATCACATAAAGGGGCACACTTAATCAGCTCAAGTATCATCACATTAATCTAATGACACACATAAGATTGAACATGCGAAACCACGTCACACCACAGCTGTGACATCTGCTTGGTTGACTCAGTACATCCATAAGCCTCTTTTCTGCTTAGAGAAGACTTTTGACCCTACCAAGAAAAAGAAACCACCTCATTTTCCCCTTTGCATCTGATTACCCTGATATCGTCTGATTTGGACTGTGCATAGAAACTTTTGCATTCTGTCTGGAAAGATCACACACCAACTTCACTGCAAGCAAATAGCTTGGAGACTTCTCTAGAAATTAGGAACAACAGATCTAGCTTCAGGATCCAAAGACCTCAGGCAGAAAGGCTGAATGTAGGCTATTGCCAGTCAAACTTTCTACCCCTCTGGCACTGAGGGAAGTGATTGCAGTGAAAGATCTGTCTGCTTTCATTTGGACTGAAGCACAAGAGATTACAGCAATAAGAGAAAAGATGGACCAAGAAACACTAGGATGTTAACAAGATCATGAAGTTAAGATACAATCACTGCTGCGCTGGGCTCACAGTTCTGCTGCTTGACAGACTCAGGCTGGGACAGCAACGGGTAATCTCCTGCAGGTATAAGAGCTCAAGACTGGAGAGGAAGAAAAAACACCTGTGGATTGATTCAGACAGGACACTCCTTGATTTTACCGCAGTCTTTAACTTAATTACTGGAGAGCACCAGCGAGTTCAGAACCATCTATGGGAATACTAGGCGAAGGATTAGTTCGACAAGAGAGCAAAGCAAACAAAGCAGGAAGCAGAGCAGTAAACTTCCTCAAATAATACTGCTTCAGAGCATGGCACCCAGCAAAGTGCATTCTAGAAAAACTGAGAGTTTAGAGTGTCAATAAAGGTGAAGGAAGAGCACACAGAAAGGCTCATGCTACAAAGAGAGAAGTCTATGCAGATGCTGTTACTGAATGGTACCACATAAAGGGACCAACAACTGAAGCACTGGAGCACCACAGAGGGGCTGCAGACCATCTCAAGCAGATCTGCTTCTTTCACTTCCTCTTGGCTTGAAATTTGCATCCTTGCATGTACCACATCAATTCTACCAGGGATACAGGGAAAGCCCCTTGGTCTGCTTTGCATGGCAAGCTTCTTATTTACCATCTCAGAGGAGGCCCTATTTTCAGAACAAAGACAACTTGTTGCATTTACCTACTGTTCTTTCCAAGATCACTTCCTTTGTCCTCACTGTTCTGCATCCAAGTACTCACACCCCACTTGTTTCCCCTCCCATCACCCTCACCTATGTCTCAGCCTCACCTGAAGATGGTTCAGGGATTTAAACCAGATTTATATCCAACTGACACACAAAGATTGTTAGGAAGAAGGAGGGTGAGGGGTGCCTACACCAGCAGTCCCCTTTTACTGCTGCTGAAGGAACTGGATGTGAGAACAGCTGTTTGCCTGACCAATCACCCTCCCCTCCAAGATGGAAAGACTTAAAAGTGCCAGTAGACAGAGGTGAAAAACAGCTGGGTTTGTGTTTCCTCCCTCAGTTGCAGTTAAGTTGACTTGCAGGCTCACAAATGCCCTCTAACATCAAGGCTGCCAGCATTACAGAAGAAAAGTCACCACATTATTTTGTGTGTAAGAAGCTCTGGAGATGATGACCTTTGAAGACAGAAACAGATGGTGCTTATTGTGGTCAATCAGTGTCAACATTGACATGGAGACTGGCTGTCAGAATACAGAAAAGCAAGGCTGACACAGTTCTTCCCTACTTCACCAAGTTCAACTGGAAAGCACATCATATGACAAGCAGAGAGCCACGTCATTTGCAAAGCCGTTTACAAACCTAACCACAGTATTTCCTTTCAGCACCACTTAGCCACAGCCTGCTGGATTTCATCTTGCCTAGAGCACTCTAGAGCTGCCCCTGTACAGAAAACCCAAACCTCTCTCCAAGAAACTGCACCTAGAAGAGCCTAGGGAGCGCTGAACACACAAAAACACCAATGCAAAATACCCGAGGGCACACCCAGCACTGAGATCTCTGACATCCTGCCACAAAAGACAGAAGGTGCCAGTCCAGAACATCTCCTCTTTAAGCTAGCCTCGCAAATCAGCCACACAGAGGATGACGAGTAGCCACGAATTTCAGTAACATTTTGCTGACCTTGGCCTCCAAAAGCTTCTTGGCTCCTCAAAGCACATTGCTACAGACACACAAATCAGAGGGTCACAAAGCAACAGTAAGTCAAGACTTGCCTGTTTCCAGCTAAGCACAAGCTGGGTGAGTTACTGATCACAAGTCCCCTCTCTCCAAATTTGAAGGCTTTGCTATTACTCGTGTAAGATAAGAATATTTGGACTGAATAGAAAGCGGGATTACTCAGAGCTAAGGCACACAAAGGAATAAGTAACTTTTGGGAAGCTTTCTGCAGGAGGGACCACCTCCACCTGAAGAAACTGAAGCAGAAGAGAGGACAAGCCACAAACATACCCAATGAGTTTACAGACAGGGATGAAAAAACTAAACCTTTGATATCTGCAGTTAAATGTTTATCACATCAGAGATGAGAGCAGCCACACGGCTGATTCTGATCTTGCAAAAAGAAATGATTAACTGCCATGCAACTGTTCTTAGTTTCTCCTGATTAAAGGAACAGCAGCTCATTCCCTTCTGACAGGGCCACGGAGAAAGAACACACACATTTTCCCAGGAAAAAAAAATTAGAAAATCATTAGGTGCTCTCTTGTACACCTTAGCTTTGACTGCTCTAGCCAGAAGATGCAAACTACACAAAATACACTTTATTCTGCTTTCTACACATGTTACAACTCTTCAGCAGGGGACTGATCTCTTTGGCAGCTACCAACAAGGAACAGCTGGTCACCATAATCCAAATAATTTGTGAGCAGCACAGTGATCTGCAACAACATTAGCTAAAACAAGAGGAGTTCATATAACCGTGCCAGATGAGACCCACCAGCATACAGACATCTGCAGTACTTCGTCCAGTTAAGCAAGAGAACCAGGACTGCACTGGTATGTGGTAGAACAGCAGGTCACAGCCAGGGACAAACAAACACAGCTAAGCCTCTTGAGCAATCAGGTGACTGACAAAAAAATACTCTAGAAACAAATCTATTTACAGCACAGCCACTCAATGAACAGGATGAACACAAAGGAGCAGTTGCAAAACCCCCTGAATTCACAGCTCTCTGCCTGACTTAGGAGTCAGTAACCATCTACTTTGTAAGTCACATTTCCTCAGCTTTCAGCAGAATGTTTTAAGTAAAACAGACTAGCAGTGAGCATATATTTTTCTCTGCAAACGGTGTCACATCCAATCCTATAGAAACCATCCATTACTTTTGTTATTTATAGAAATCCATTGTGATGCCAGAAAACAGCTTTTCTTATTAGTTACAGGAGAGTCAGGAATCAAATCCATTAGAACATGATCCCTTTTGCTCCCTTTATACAGCCTAAAGAAAACAACTGGTTTCTAGCTCAAAGATGGCTGGAAATAACTAAGTCTAAACATTCCTGAAAGAAAGAATCAAACTCACTCAGGGATACCATGTAGGCATTGCATGGAAGGGCTCCAAAATAGAAAGGAGAGTCTGCCAGAAAACACGACAGACCCAAGGAGCTCCTTAAGCTGTGCCAAAAGCACTGGGCAGACAGTGGAGATGTACAAAGGTGAGCTGAGTGTTGCACTCGTATCCCAGTGACAACTGAAGCATTGCAAGTCATGCTGCAAGCTGCTGCATGCTGCTGCTTACACGTTTTCTCTCCTGACATTTGACATGAAGGTAAGAAATTCCTGCAACATCTTAATGAATGATAAATACACAGCTTCAATCTTCAATGTAATGTTTAACATTTCAGCAGTGAAGCCCCCAAGCACAGCAGATGACATATTAGTTTCACGTGAGATGGAAACGACTCGTCTGTTGCTCTGACTTCACGGGAGGTATGGAATAAGCTATTAGATGCAGTCAGCACAGCTGGAACACAAACTCAAGGGAGAGAAATGGTGCCCGTCCTCCGTCACTCAGCAATGCTACCCTTACCAGTCAATGGGAACCGTCAGTTCTTCTTCTTGAACAAAACATTCACAGCCTCAGCGCTTAAGGAATGGAGGAGGTTACTGCTTGTATTTCCAGAAATCCTCTGCACAGAAAACAAGGGGCACCGCGTTACTACCAGCTTTAAATGTGAAACAAACGTAGGTGTTGCAATTGTGGAAGCTGCAATAAAAAGATCGTTTAAATACGGTGAATTCAGCAGAAAGCAACTGAAGCTTCCCTTTAACCCTTCCTTGCCTTATTTCTTTAACGGCTATCCCCACCATAAGCCCAGCAGCTTATCTGGGCATTTGAAGCCTGAGGAGCACTGAGTTCAAGCAGTGCTGAGCAGAAGTTCAGCTTCCTCTCAGAGTACCACAGCTTATTTGTGGTACAGCGCTGGATGAGGTTAACGCCGCTTCTCTCCCAGCCCCACCACCCCCGCTGGAAGGCGACAGGACACGACGTGCAGGACGGGTAAAGCAGCGGGATATCTAAGCTCTCCACAGAGATAACACAGCCAGGTGGGCACGTGAATACGACTACAGCATTATAACCTGCCCTGTAACCCCAACAACAACTATTTATCCATCAGCCCAACCCGTAAAGCGCCCACCATCCTCTGCCCGAAGCCCCAAAGTTAACCGCGACCCGGCAGCGCAGCGCTATCAGCCGCTTCCCATCACCTCAGGGCCGCACACAGCCGGGCCCTCACGGCCAGAGCGCAGCGAGCGGCTCCCGCGCCAACGGGCCTCCCCGCCCCCTAACGGCTGCACCCTAAGGCGGGGGGCTCCTCACCAGGCCTCCCTCTGGCATACCGGCCGCCGCGGCAGGAAGTAAACGCGGGAGCGAAGCCCACCGCCCGCCGCTGCTCCGCCCCTCGGCCAGGCCCACCGCGAGACACTTCCGGCGCGACGCCGCGGGGCATGCTGGGAGCTGTAGTTTCCCGCGGGGCGTGCTGGGAGTTGTAGTCCGGCGGGCATGGCGGAGAGCGGCGAGAGGAAGGCCGCGCTGGAGATGGTGAGGGCCGCGGGGCTCGGGGGTGGCGGGGAGCGAGTCCGGGGCGCGGCTCGGCCTTCATGCAGCAACCCGGCGCCCAGAGCTGGGCAGGATCCTCAGGGCCCGCGCTCCTAAGGAGCAGGCGGCGAGTGGGGCCGGGCTCAGCACGCCGGGCTGACTGCTCTCAGTGACAGCGGCGGGGCCCGAGGAAACGGCACGGAGTTGGCGTCAGGGGCGGTCGGGGAATGGGTATGCCCCAGAGGGCGGCGGGCACGGCCACGGCCACGAGCTGCTAAAATCCGGCACTCGGGGGCTGATTCTTCAAGTGGCGCGAGGTGGGCTCGGTGATGCTGAACAGCCCCTTCCAGCTCGGGGTGTTCTCTGCTTGTCCGGCCCCGCTGCGCGCAGCGGCCGCTAGGTGGCGCTGCACCTCACGTTCGCGGGCTGCCCGGGCAGAGGGCCGAGCAGCAGAAGGCAGCGGGGTCTGCGAGTTGGTCGTCTTACAGCGAAACCCCGTGTTAAGTCCTCCGTGACCTCTCGGTCTGCAGCCTCTGAACTTCTCCTAGCAGCAGGAGGACGTATAGAAAGCGATACTGTCTCGTAAAGACCAGCAAAGGGCTTTGTATTCTGACATTAAGTACTAAGTGCTCGTAAGCTGCAGTGAGCAAAGCGCAAGTGATTTGTAGGACTGTTCCACACCCACTTATCTATCTGTTCCCCTCCATCTCTGTGCTGCTGTATCCAATATGGCACCGAATGCAATGTTAAATAATCATCTGTCATAAATTCCAGCCCCTCCGAGCAGGACGATGCAAGATTACAGATGGTAAAAGAGAATGTGGGCCGCAGAGGTATCCAGGTCACCAAGGCCGTGTCCAGCCTTGTGTGGGGCAGAAGGGGTCACGGAATCACCCGGAGAGAGCCGGTCTTCGTGCAGTGCTCGTGTGATGCCAGGATACCAGGATATCTCTAGCATGAGGCTTGTGAGAAATCTCAGCCTTGTTCTTCAAGGCACAGCCTGAACGCTGCAGGGACCAGGGAGTAATTGTCCTGGTTGTGTTGTGGCAGGGCCAGGGTTGATTCTCCTCTGCAGCCTCAGACTGTGCCACAGGGGAGATATCTGACTGGGCAGGATGGTGTCTGGGTGAGAAGTGAAGCTTACGGTCCTGCTGAAGTCCTGAATTATACCAAGGGACTCTCCACAGGAAAGGAGAGAGAGAAACCAAGTTCATGAAGCAGACAGGTTCAGCACAACGTGTTCCTTATGGCTATATGAAACAGTGGTGCTTTGGCCTTTATCTGTCGGATCAATGCACAGGGTACTTACACTGTACTAATGAGGCACAGACAGCTGAACTCATTGTATTGCTGCTCTCTCCCACAAGCAGACTCAGCCATCATGCAGGAGATGCATCCTGTCCTGTTCCTCTGCTTCCTGTATACAAAAGCTCCTTCAGCTCTGGAAAGGTCTCTGAAGTTGGTGTAACTCCCAAATCTATCTGTTAAAGCTCCAAGCATCCTATTTTTTGAGTTGCTTTTATGCCAATTTTGTACCTTGGTTGTAAAGATTTGCTCTCAGCCAGGAGAAACGTCTTTTTGTGTATGCACACTTACACCTGAATTAAGGTACAGCTGTGTGCAGGGGGCAAAATGGGTGCCAGGCAGCCTGTTGTGCCAGGAAGCTTCCTCCTGAGTTAACCTTCTCTAGTCCAAGCCTTTACTCTTAACGAAAAAGAAAATCCCTTTTGAGGACAATTTTAATAAGTAGTTCTTTGCAAAGCCCAACAGCAGGAGGAGCTGAGGTTAGCAGCTCTCTCTTGGAAGAAGGAGAGAAGGTGCTGGGTCCAGCAAGCAGGAGAGCAGGCAGGCTGTCTTTCAGACATCACAGGTCACACATTGCCATGCCATGTCAAGAGAAGGTTTTGCCTCTCCTTATTTTAATCACCAGTAACAATTAGTGCTTTGAGGATGGATTGCAAATTGCTAGGAGGCAAGAGAGACTGGATCAGGCCAACATCCTCATGTTGCTGCATCACATCTGCTCTTCTGCAACAGCTGGTGTGCGGGAACCTGCCCTGGAGTCGTGCTGCACATCTGGGTGATCTCTTTTGCAGGAAGCAGATTGCATCTCCTTTCTAAGCTGCTGAGTCAGATCCCTGGGGCAGCTGTACCTGCAGGAGGAGGAAGGGGAGCATTGCTCCACGTGGAGGTTATAAAACCACTGGAGCAGCTGAAGATTTGGCAAGAGGCAGGATGCAAAGAGACGCATCCAGACTCATCCATGTACTCATCCAGACAGGCTCTACACTTAGCCTCGAAGTCTCTCTGCTGCTAGGAGTGAAAATGATCAATGCCATCTGGGTACACCAGGCTTTGTGGAACGTGGGGAAATGTCAGGGGATCAGCAGCCCTCTAGTAGCTGAGCAATTGCTTAGGTGCCTCACTGGCTTTGGAGGGGATCCCAAACTGGGCTTTTTAGGAAACACTGTCTAGTTCCATACCTTTTGTGTGCCTGAGCCTAAAATAGCACAATTAGAGGATTGCTGCTAGTGTTACAGGGTTCAAGTAATGACTCTTCTTACAGCATCCCCCAGAAGTAGGCCCTGCACAGAGAACCAAACACTGTTTTCTCAGCCTCTGGTAGCTCGGAGTCAGCCAGATTCTACACTAGCATCCTGGTGTTCATTACCACAGAAACCGTTGTGGCATCTCTTCTCTCCCAATTTGTGGCAGGTCCAGGCAGATGGGACAGATGGAAACTGTGTCACTTTTGTGCTGCATGATGAGGACCACACGCTTGGCAACTCCCTCCGATACATGGTCATGAAAAAGTAAGTAAAGCCCCTACAGCGTCTGGTACTGCTAAGAGCACCTGTCTCCTATTCTAGCCTTCTCTTTATTAGCTGTACCTCAGTGGGTGTTAGAATGAAACACGTAATCAGAAGTCATCTCCTTATATGTTAGGGTCTTATATCAGACATATCAGATTCCTTACCTACGACTTCTGTTCCCAAAAATCAGCTACTTTTTTCTTTTTTTTTTCTTCCTTATTATTATCAGGACCCAGAGGGCACTTATAAGCCCTAAGGAGCCTGACAGGTCTCACCTGAAACCTCCCTACCCTTCCCATTGGTTCAGGACCCTCATTTGAGCTCACAGCTTGTTGCCTGTATGACAGGAGCATTAGTTCCTAGCTTGGCCGTAGTATTGCTTGTACTTGGCTACAGACTTTAGAGACCTGGTCACAATCCTTTCTTATCATTATAGGCCTATCTAGTGATCACTCAGTTGTGTTTAACCTGGGTTTCTTTCACTTGGCCTGTGGATTGACTTTTTGCCCTGACCTTAGACTTGTTTTACCCCCACAGACTTACCTGATGACCTCTAGTTGATCTTAGCTACCATCTCTAGGCCTACCTTATTCTATCACTTGAGTGCCATAGGATGGGGCTGGCTGATGGCTGTCATTAGCTTCTTGGCTTCCAGCTTTCCATCCCTTAGGTAACAGCTAGTCCTTACTGCTCCTTTGTGGTTAATTCTGGAGGAAATTTTGTCTGAAATGCAGAGGATGTTGTAGTTTCTCTGGCCTGCCACTGGGCAGTTGGTGGTGCTAGGAGCTTGCCAGACATATCCTTCCTTTGCAAAGCTGCAGTTCAAAGGTGGAGAACGTGAATGAAGTTATTCAGGCTGTTTCCCTTCAGCGCATCCCTCCTGGGAACCCCTCAATCATTGCAGAAGAATCCTGAGCCCCAGCAGGTCTGAGGTGGCCTGAAATTCTGACATTCCTGAGATGTGTTGTGAGCAGTCTGGGCTTCCACTGCTGTTTTTCTCTCTCTCCCCACCACAGCCCTGACGTGGAGTTTTGTGGCTACTGCATCACACACCCATCTGAAAGCAAGATCAACTTCCGCATTCAGACCAGAGGTATGGATGTGCATGTTCTCTTTGTGTCTGGGCTGTTTCTGTGGGATTCAGTTTGCTTGTGTCAGGTTTCAGCCATGGGTTGTACAAACAAAGAAAAGCACTTTTCTCTCTCTTCTCTGCTAGCCATCTGCATCTTCTGTGCCCTGTTGCTTCATTGGGCTGCTCTGAGCTTTGTGCTGTAGCTCTTCTGTTTCCCAGCTGTAGGGCTGAGCAGCATCTGCCAGCTGAGGCCTGAGGATCCCATGGCCTTGCCTGGTCCCAGGTGTCTGAGTTGGCTGGCAGCAGGCCCTGAACTGTAGTGCTGGGTGTAGAATAGATCTGCTGTTCACTGTCAGGGCTGATCTGCCCTTCAGTCAGTATGGTGTTTGGAAACTGTGCTGACACACCTAGCTGCAACAAGATAGTTCATTTTTCTTTCAACTACTCAGCTGTTTTGCAGCTTTGGACCTGAGGCTGTCTTGAAAAGCCTCATCCCACTAGCTCTGTGTGCAGACCCAGTGACTTGCCTCCTGAAGAGGACTTTGTCCCCTGACAGTAGGTAGCACTGGCTGCTCTAAGCCTTTTGCAGTCACCCGTTCCTGGCCCTGTGTGCTCTGCAGCTTTGTCTGCTGCCTAGAGAGATGCTGTTATTTCATTCCTTCCCCACAGGGCTGATCCCTTGAGTATCAAATATGTAGAAGTCAGTTCCTGGAAGCAAGTTGCTTGCTTGTGCTTGCTGACTCTTTAACTTTGTAAAAATAATTGCTGCTCAGCCTGTTGGCTTTGCCAACTTGGGACTAACTGCAGGGTAAGTATCTGCTGCTCCTGGGCCATAGCCTGGAGCACCTCACTGAGCTCTGGGCTTGGACTGTTGGTGATAGGCTGGCAGGAGCCCACACATTGCTTTGTGCCATGTAAGAGCCTCTCCCCAGTGCAGGGACAGCCATGCCGGCTTGCAGTGTTGAGGGAAAGGTCCCCAGCCACCTCCCATTTCACTAATGCATCTGCTTTTCTGAAGGGTCCCTTCCTGCTGTTGAGCCATTCCGCAAGGGGCTGAACGACCTGATGGGTGTTTGCCAACACGTACTCGATACTTTTGAGGTGAGACTGCTGCCTGAGGAGCTCAGGAGCTTTCTTGATCAAGAGAGGCAGAGAACTTTTGACGCAGAAAGCCTGATAGCTTTTTCAGGCATTCTTTGCCTGACATTGGTTTGACTGTGGTTTTCCAAGTCCTAAACCACTACTTCAGCCATTGGGGTTGGGAAGAGGAGAGGACAGGTCAGTCTTTGCAAAGCCCTGTGGGTCCTCCAGTGGGAGGTACTGCTTGGAATCCAACAGAGCTTCTTGATGTCACGTGAGTGTTTCTGCCTATATTTTTGCTATTGCGGGAGCATTAATGGGCAGAAATTCCTGCAGGCAATGGAGGAAGGAGTTCTCAAACTTCCTATCTTTTAACTTAAATGGAAACACACCTGAACTTCTTGCTTCCACATGAGAAGTGTAAGAACACTCACTAAAGGCTTTACCTGAGCCGTAGGTTCCCTGCTATGTCCTGTAGGCAGTCTGTGGACTACCCAGCTCTGAATTCTGTCTCTAGGGTGTACATTTCAGCAGGAGAGTGGCCAAGAGCTGGAGCTGGGGGTGGAGAGCAGACCCAGGGTACCAGAGACTGAGTTGCTGAGCATGTCCTCCCGTAGCATACTTGGTTGGCTTCTCAGTATTTCCTCAAAGTGTCGACCAGGATGAGGCCAGAGCTTGCACAAAGTCTTTAGGGCTTACCCTGCAACTGGACACAGCACCATGACCTGACTTCCTTTTGTATTGTGACTAAAGGCTCAGTCTCTTTTGGAAGTGCTTGGATCTCTGTCAGAGCATTTTGTGGTCCCTCAGCTGTTCCAGGATTCGGATGGGGAAGTCACAGCACAAACTGATGTGGTGATACTGGTGTGTGAATTGCTCAGATATATTGCTGTTAACGTTTGTCCTTTGCTCTTGCTTGCAGAAGAGCATGAGGAAATACAGGGCCCAGAGGGAGGAAGAGATGCAGTAGCATTTGGGAATGGTGGTCCTCGTGGATGTTTATAATGTTCATGTGTTGAATTCCCCGTGTCAAGAGTTTTTTGGTTTTGTTTTTTTTTAATAACTACTTTGATGCAAGCGTGTATTTTCTCTAATAATAAAGTATATGATGTTTGATGCTGCAGGGGTGTTGCTGTGTTCAGCTCATGCAGGTACAGAAGATGATAGCTGCGAGGCAGCTCTTTTCACACTTCCATTTTATTTCTTCCCCTCTCCAAATGACGCTGTTTTCTGCCCAGGATGTTCAGATCACTTATGGTGGTGAAGGTAGTCTGGTGCACAGAGCTGGTCTGCTTCAGCAACAAGGGGAACAAAGGGGTTCAGTGCAGTGTAAAATCGGGCTCTGAGAGAGGCTATAGCCTCTTCTGATCTAAATCCTTCTGATACTGGCTCCAAGGTCAAATGCCTATTGAACGGTGACAGTCATGGGGCATCAGCCACCTTGCTAGTAGGCCTATTTCAGTATTTCTTTACCCTGAGGGTGGTCAAATTGTCCTCGTATCCAGCCTGAAACTCCCCTGACACATCTTTCTGTCATTTCCTTGCATTCTGTCGTTGATTACCAGGAAGGAGAGACTTGTGCATCATTCCTCATTTCTCAGAGGAAGATGCAGAGAGCAATGAGGTTGCCTCTTGGCCTCCTGACTGGACTGCCCAGGTGTCTTCGTACTCTCCTTACAGGACATGCCTTCAAGCCCTTTTGCCAGCTTCATTACTTTCTGGATGCATTCAAATAATATAATCAGCCTTCATTGTTTTTTAACAAATCACCCTCAAATGGGCAGAGAATCATTTCATGGTCAGACAATTTAAAAAAAAAAAAAAAAACAACAAAAAAACAAAACTTGCCTCATTTCAACCCTCCGAAGAATGCAGACAGCCACAAGCCCGGACCACTCCTTGTGAGCATATCTAGAGAGTACAGTGCTGAAACCCCGGCCTTGTTCAGATCTGCTGGCAGCTAGCCAAGGGAAAGCCTTTCATTGAGTGTAATGTGGCATGAAGTAACAGGAGTTCTTTCTGCTCCGTGCTGGGTGCAGGAGTGTGAACCTTCCCAGTTTGCTCTGCCCAGGGGGAGCACCTCTGTCTCTTCGGTGGAGGTCTGCAGTTACCAAAAGAACCTGCTGGCACTCAATTAAGTATTTAGCAGACTTTGCAGACCCCCTGCTGCTTAATAAGAAACACCCAGAGACTTTCCTTTCAAACACCAACATGTTTTATTAACATACAGAGGAATAAGAGGATGTAAAATGTCAGGTTTTCTCAATAAAATTGTTCTTTCAAATACAAATTGACAGACTTGGTTTCTGGCAGACTGGCAGTGGGTTTGTGTTCACAGGCATTAGGTCCTGAAGCCATCTGAACCCTGCATTTCATAATAAGGCCCTTTTGCCTCAGTTTGCTGCAATGGATTCATCTTGCCCATGCCGATGGGTTCCTGCATCTCTACAGGTGGCTGCGACGGCTTTGATTTTGGCTGACCCTGTCTGGGGCGAATAAACAAGAACCTGACTGATATACCTGGGCTCAATCCTGTGACTGCTAAGCCCCGGCGGCATGGAGAGTAACTTTAAAAGGATATTGAAAGGTGGGAGCTGTTTTTGCATTTCCAATTCCATGAGCAGCTAAAACCTGGCTGCGTGTGCTCTCTGTTTCTGACATTCCTTGCTTTCTCTTTGACCTGAAATGCGTTTGTCCTGGTCTTGGTGGTAGCCTAGCCTTTGAGAGCTGGGAAAGTGCCAAGTGAATGCCACCACTGTGTAAGAGTTTTAAAAGGATACTGCTTGCAGCTGAGAGCTCTCTTCTCTCCCTCCCTTCTCACGCTTAGTCAAATTTTATGATGGTGGTTTTAATAGGAGACACTTGGGAGGAAAACACAAGGGGAAAGAAAGCAAAGGAAGCTGAAGTCAGCGTTAAGCAGCTGTGCAGCAAGTGATAGCAATGTCCAGAGCTGGGATGAATTCATGGCAGTCTGTTTGTTGCAATATTAATCATGTGCAGATCTGAGACTGGTTTTGAACCATTTAAGGTGAAAACGTTGATCTGAGTGTAGCTAATGCAGGAATGATTAAATTCGCTATGGAGCATAAAGAGGGATGTTAACTATTTGGGGTCCAGGAGGTTAAGCGAGGTAAAAAAGATTCCCATCTGCCTGTAATTGCTATCTGTCTTGTGAGTATGAACAGGTCCTGGCTGTCCTTAGGAGAGAATCACAGATCTTGAACATTTGGGGCACTGCTCCTTATGCTGTTACCAAAGGTCACTGCTGGGGAATCATTCAGATGCTTCAGACTACTGAGTTGAATGGGAGCTGTGTGTTTAAATCTCCTAGTCCCCGTGCAGGTAAGAAAACAATCATTGCCCAGCTGGTGGCAGGCAGCACTTGGCTGTTCCTATTGCTGGTTTGGATAGAGCTAGAGGAAGCCAGGCTGACACAACTGGGGCTGTCCTAAATGGAAGAGGACCTTTGAATGCTTGTTTCAACATGATAAAGGTTGACTCTTTACAGAAACGTGTAGAATTCAGATTACTATTTTTTCTAATGAGCACAACTATTTAAAAAATCCTCCTACTAAGATGGAGCATTTCATTGCTATCAGTTTTCTCCAATGAGTTTGTCTTCCAACAAAGCGCAGCCAGCTCAGAGGCATCAGAGCTGTGAAATGGATACAGACAAATCTACTCTAGCGGGTAGGTAAGATTATGTAAAACTATATAAAAAAGGCATTTGGGGTCTAATCACTGTAAATTGTAAATTTGTGAGGGCTCTTTGACGTATTCTGGTTAGTTTCAGCAGCAACTTCAGCTGAGGTAAAGTTTTCCCTATTGTATTTTCCACCTTAGCTTGACCCTGAGGATCAGAATCTGCATCCTACTTACAAATAGCCTGAACTTTGGTGTCACGGAGCTGTGGCCAAGAAGTGCTGGGGTTCCAGGGACTGGGAAGGGGGAATTCGGAGCAGGTGGTTTGGCTGGATGCTGCCACTGGCTTCTGCTGAGGATACCTGGACTCCTAAGCTGTGCTGTCCCATGCATTCAGTCTCCTTCTTGTGCCATACACAGGCAGGCTGAATGCCATCCCTGAGTGGAAAGCTTGGAGGAAATTTCCTGGGAACAGGTAAAGAGGAGAGGTCTTTCAGGGCTTCCCAGGTCAGATTGACGCTGGATTGCTGCCCATCCCTCCATACCATAGCTGGGGGAGATTTCAGGTCACTGATTGTCTAGAACACCTACATCACACCTGGCTCTTATCATGGTGCCCTGCCCAGGGACAAACTGTTCCAGCAGAGGGAGATCATAAGGGACAATGCTTTGTTTTTTTTCAGCTGGAAATTGTTGCTTGGGTTCCTTGCCCTCTCCTCCCCGTCCCACATCCATCTTCAAATGACCACATCTCAACTTTCCTTTTCTCACCCATCTCCTCACCCCATGTTTCTACCCAAGACAAATGACCATAAGTCACTTGACTATCCTGCAAGGAACAGAAAAATCCTACAAGGAGCTGGATCCCATTCTTCGTCCTCCTGTAGAGCTGACTTGGACTGGAGAATGAACAAGCAAAGCCCTGAGGCTGTGTTCAGAGCTAGTTCCAGGGTCAGTGAAGTGCTACAGCTCTTACCCAGGTGGGTTATAATATGAAGGCAAAACCAATTTGAGCCCAGCCAGGAAATAGCTGTGCAAGGGAATCTGAGGTGTCCTACCATCTTGTCATAGTGCCTTCTCCTCTCTGCTTTAGGAAGAGCTGTACTTGTTGCTCAAGCGGGAGCTGCTCTGGTCCAGTCCAAGCTCCTGCCCATTGGCTTTCCACTTTCCCACAGAGCCCTTCTCATCTGTTGGCGTGATGCTCAGAGCCGGTCTCTGGCACCAGCAGCATAGGCAGGACTGCAAGGAGACAAAGAGGGTCGAGACACAAATGTTAAGTATGTGGGATATGAGGGAAATGTTGGCAGGTCAACCTGAGCGGTGCTGGGTTGTGCACTGAGCAAAGCTTTCCTACAGATTTGATGGGTATAGGTTTGTCAAGATAGGGCTGGTGTGGCTTGGAAATGAAGGTAGCAAAGCCTCAGGTATTTTTTGCAGCTGTATTTTCTTGTCCTTGAGGGACAGAAAATAGTTGGCTCAATTCCTTGCCATAGCATCTGGGAGGTGATTTTCATCTCATCCCCATCCTTTCTCAGGGCCTCCCTCCTTCTTAGATTTCTCTCTGAGCAGTTTGGGCTCAAAGTTTATAGCAGCCCCACTTCCTGATTTAAAGGCATGTGGGGTTGCTTCTGATTCAGATTGACAGGGACTTCTCTGGGGCTTGTCACAGGCCTTGCACTGGGAACAGTCTCCCCATAGCAAGGCAGGAAGCTCTATTGTGCCTGAAGCTGGGAAGAGAGGTGCCTAGCAGGGTGAAAATTTGGGAAGAGGGTTACAGTGAGCAAATATGGGCATCCTGTGGGCTGTTGGCAGGCCCCACGTGTACCTGATGCCTGCCTTTCCCCTCATCCAAAGTCTATGGCAATGGGAGTACCATCCCTACCTGGAAGCAGTTCTTGAATTTTCGGCTGACAAAGTAGAGAGCCACAGGATTGATGCAGGAGTTGAGAGAGGCCATGTTGATCCCAAAGTAATCCATGACGAGGAGGAAACTGTGGTAAGAGGGGAGAGAAGGGGCTGGTAGCTCGCTGGGTGGACAGCTGGAGGAGTTTCCAAACTTCCAAATGTTTCTCTGCCCAGGAGACATCTTTAACTCATAAATAGTACAGAGAAAACTGAATTTTCTCTCTCCACGTGGCCCCCCACCTCCTTGCTCTGTGCCTGCCTACAGAGCAATGCCAACTAGAAGAGGAGTTGGAAGGTGTTTGGAAAGCAGATCCCTCAGCTTGCTCTGAGCCCAGTGAGCCTCTAGGTGCTCTTTAGAGCTTAACAGCACAGCGCCCTCCTGCTGGTGCTCTTACCTGAGCAGCTCACATCTGTTGGGGTCTGTCTGATCATAGATGGTCTTTTTGAGGATGCGGCTGAGGTGGAGCGGCAGCCAGCAGAGCGCAAAGATCACCACGAGGCAGAAGACGGTTTTGGCCACCTCCCGACGCTGCAAGGAGAGGGTGGGCAGGGGAGAAGGTATACTCTGGTTGAGTGCCTGGGGCAAAGCACCCTCTTCTCGTGCTGATCAATGGCCCTTCATGTCCTTTCTATAACCTGAGGAGGGCTGGGCACCCTTTTGAGTCCAAAGCACAGCCTATCAGTCCCAGTTCCTACATCATGAGGATGACTTGTGAGATCCAGGCTGCAGAAAGCAGTAAGGTAGCAGTAATGCAATGTGGACCAGGGTAGAGTCTCCTTCTCCCCATCCTACTATCATTTCTAGTCACTTTGCTGAGGTAGCCTCATCTATCTGCCCTTCCTGCTATGTTCTTGGAGCAACCAGCAGGTCACCAAGGTATGGGAGAGAGCAAAGACAAGTATAAATGACCATAGGAATTGAAAAGCGAACTGGTCTGTGGTCACAAAGCTGGTAGTTTCGGTTGGCTCTGAGGTGGAAGATTGTAGAGGTGAGAGCCCTTCTCCCTGTTTAATTCATGCATCTGCATCCACCTGTCAAGAAGCCATTGACTTCTGTGAAGCTATGTCCTTTGTAGGAACTCATGTATGTTCTCCCATTCTACATCATTACCTTTTGTTTTGGGAAATGAGGTTTCTGCCCTCCTGGTTTTCTTACCCGTTTCATGTGGTCATTCAGAGCGATTCTCATGCCATTTCTCTTGCTCAGCATTTCACATGACATGAGGGTGTAGAAGATGCCAGTGCATACTAAGGGGAGGCAGAAGTAGAAGCCGAAAAGCCACCAGTCCTTCACATCACGATAGAACTGTATGGAAAACAGAGAGGAACTGGAAATGGGGAAGAAGGAAGGTAGCTGATGCATTTGTCCCTGACAACAATGAATCAGTTTATGGATGAACGCATAAAATATCATAGAATTAGGGAGCAGCTGTAGGTTCCGAACGCGATGTGATGGGAGCTATCGGCATAGGGAGGGGGAGATGTTGTATGCGTAGCGAGGGAAACGAGGTGTGTTGTAGGCGTAGCGAGGGAAACGAGGTGTGACGCGTGCAGGTTCCTATGCCACCTGTGTGTTATGCCACCTGTGTGTGCCAAGTGTAACTTCGTGATTGGAGGAAACACTTGTATTTAAACACGTAGCCTATAGCAATAAACGCCATTTGCCTCACTTACTCCTGGGGTCTGGGTGAGCATCTGGCCCCGACCTGGTAAAGGGTCGGTTTCGCCCAGCAGTAAGCCCTACATGTGGACAGAGGACGAACACCGGACGAGCGAACGGAGACTACATGCAACACTCCTTGGCCTGTTCTGACAGCCTAGCAGCTTCTTGAAGCTTCCCAAGATTGGTCATGACTTTCTGATGTGGGCACTGAGGATGAAACATAGCTAAAAGACATTCTGCCTGTTTCCAGGCCTCACATTCAAAGCACCACTCCCCCATGTTGGTACTTCCTGCATAGTCTGTGCTTTGTCTAATCTCTCCCCACATTCTCCCTGTTGGCTGGAAGTCATGTATAGAAGCATCTAAACCTCTAATCAAGGAGAAAGGAAGCCCCATTTGCCTGTGTCTTCCTCTTCCTTGCACTGCAGCTGGGATGGGTCAGAGTACATACCATCATGAAGCTGGATTTCTGTTCAGAGGCAAGCATGCACACCCACAGGTCTTGGTCCCAGTAGTTGATCTCTACCATGTCAAAGGCTATGGCTTCAGGGACTGCAAGCACAATGGCCACTGCCCAGATCACTGTCACCTCCACCGCCTTCCACATGGGGATTCCTATGCCCTGGATCCGACTCCAGGAGGCCACTGCTCGATACCTGCCCAGTGCATAGGAATACAACAAGAGTGGAGAGAAGTGAGAAAAGCCACTATCAGAAAGAAGCTAGGAAGGTGAGTATTAGAATTGTCCCCAGAGTCCCTTTCCCTCCCTCCCTCCTTCCTTCACCACTGCTTTGCCTTCTCCTTCAGTGGAATGGGATGGATCAGCAACAGGGCCTCAAGGGATAAATGTGAAGGGAGCTGACCTTGGCCAGTATGTCTACCTCCTGGTGGCAGGGGTGCCATCCTTCCCCACCAGCCGAGCAGTTAATCCTGCATGTTATGCTCCTCACGTCAACCTTTTCCAGTAGGACAGACTTTTTCACCACAGAGAACAGTTGGTTCCTGTTGGATTTCAACTCTACATAAAAGCTCCCTCTCCCCTTCTCTGAATTTTCCCTGGAACCAAGTCACTGTACAGTCTTCTAATTGCAGGCAACAGAAGGATATACTGTGGTTAAATGTGGACCAGGCTGGGCAGGTCACCTGTGGAAGTTGTTTCTCACCTGTCGATGCTGAGGGCACAAAGACTGAGGACCGTGATGCCCACTGAAGCCTTCTGGATGAAGGGGACCAGCTTGCACACCTGCACACCGAATGGCCAGTCCTTTGCCAAGAGCTGGGGAAGAACCTCAGGGTTAACAGACTGCTTTGGGAAGGCATGCCTGGCTTCCTGTAATAGCAGGTGGTTACCCACAAGGTGCAAGAAGCCCACAAAGAGCAGCTGAAAGCACTCTGAGGTTACCTCCACTGGGATGGCATGGCGTGTGCTCTCCGGTGCTTTGGGTTGTGTTGGGAACCACTCGTTTCCCCAAGGGCTCATTGTGAGATGAGTTTACACATACATGGAGAGATGGTTCGGACACAAAGTCCTGAATCCTAAATCAGAATCCTGAAAGCCACAAAGGGCTTTGGGATGCTTTCAGAGGGGAAGTGGATATTGTTCTCTGAAATAGCCAAAATCCAGCAAGAACAGCTTCTTTGAGATAGCTTTCACAGCCATGAGACTTATGTGCTCCCTATACTCAGCCCTTCTACCACATTTAGGTTCCTTAGTGCAAATTATCCTCAAAACTCTTCTCACCTCTGGAATTAGATTCGATCTGGCGACCCCTTTAAAGCCAGTACCTATTTGTGGCCCTAAGCTCAACTGAGACAAGCAGAGAGTATCAGTGGGGCAATATGAGATAGGAGAAAGGGAGCTCTGAGAGATGGCCAAGTGTGTCTTGAAGCCAAGAGCTTGTGTTAGCGTGGGCTGTCCTGTGGATGAAGCCTTTGGTATAAGTCTTGAACTCTGTACAGCCCTCACTACCATCACTGCTGACCTGACCTGGACATAGAGCTGGGTATTCAGCCTGTGACAGGCTCATCTACCAGCTTCCTTCAGTAAGATTGTTTCTACAGTCTCCATCTGGTCCCACATGCCCTTTTTATGATATGTAGGACATACAGACTTGTGCAACAGGACAGAACCAGGCAAACATACCAAAGAGGAGGGCTATCAGACCTATGTACCCACAACCCAGTTGCATCTGAGCTCCAAGTCCTTCACCTCTCTGCAGCCCCTCTGGACCCTTCCTATAAACCTCTTACTCCAGATCACCAAAACCTGTCCCACATGGTGGGCAAGGAGGAACTGTGCATCTCACACAGTAACACTCCTTCTCGTGATTGGGGTCTCAGGACTCCATCCAACATCTGCCAAACACTCTCTACCCTGTTTATTATACAGCTCTGTTCAATGTTCCTGGATGAGTCTTCATATTTAGCTAGATGTTTTCAAGAGGCTGATTTGTGAATACCAAGAGACCGTAAGTCACTGTTTTCCTTGCAATTTTAAATAAGATTTAAAAGATCTGGATGTGTGTGTGCGTAAATAGAACACATGAGTAGCTGGGAATACCTCTGCTTTCCCAGGAACCTACTGTGAACTTTGTGCCTGTTTATTTTTCCCTTTTCCTTTGGAGAACATGATCACCCTCCCCCCAATCCTTGCCAAAAATGGAGCCTATGATAGAGGTTTAGGATAGAAGATAGGTAGAAGATAGCAGGGCATGAAGGCAGGTGGCAGCAGATGCCATTCCTGCTTCGGTACTCCTGTTATACAAAGCCTACCTTATAGACATTGATGGGCAGAGCAATGAGGATGTAGAGAAGGTCTCCAAGTGCCAAGCTAGCAATGAGAACATTCGGCCCGTTCCTCATGCACTTGTTCTTGTAAATGATCCTGAGGAGTGTGGAGTTCCCGATGATCCCTACTATGAAGATGGTGCAGGACACGATGGTGTTGATGTACTTGAAGATGTGCCTGATATCTGCTGGCTTCACACAGACAGGCAGCAGGGGAGGCTCCGACCCGCTGCTCTTGGGAAGGCTTTCTGAGTAGTTGGGTGCCTTGGCATCCTGGAACAGGCTGGGCTGCACCAGGCTGTAAGCCTGCTCCTGGCTGAGTGCCTCGAAGGGGATGGAGCTCGCCTGGAAAGCCTCTGGGGTCTGGCTACATGCCCCAGAGAAGAGGCAAGTCAGGAGGATGGCCAGAGTGGTGGGAGCTGGGATTCTTGCCATTGAGGACCGAAGGGCAAAACTGACTGCAGAATGCAGTGCTTTTGGAATGTCTTTGCTTGGGTCTTGGTCTGATCTGAAGATAGAGAAAGGGAAAAGGGAGAGAGGTGGGTTAGCCTGGGTTAGCCCAGGAGGGGGGCCGATAGTGCTTAAGAAGATGGCAGAGAGGTATTTTGTCTGCAGTCACTGGAGCAAAAGTAGTTTTGGGGCACCTGCACCATTGACACCTGCACAGCAGGATGATTCTGCAAACCCTGCATCATCCATAGGAACAAAGCAGCTTTTATTCCACTTTGTGCCATGGGAAAAGTGGAGCAGCATGAACATCAGCAGCTCCCTATGCCATCCTTCATTGCAAAGAGACAAAACTCAGCGCAGTATCCTGAGAACTGTGCTGGGAAAGCACCATGAGGGTTTTCCAGAAATGCTCTATTGATACCTGACATCTTATTCCAATTTATGTGCAAGCAGAACAACTCCTCCTTCCCCATCCTTAATCGCTGTTAATTGAACCACTTCCTTTCCAAATCCACCATGCTGTTCCGCTCAATACCTGGGGACATAAATCTCCCTGTGTTGTTTGCAGTGTTGACTGCTGAGCACAGTAAAAGGTCTCTCAAGCTGACCAAGGCTGCAGCACTGCTAATAAATATCATCGGAGTGGGTTCTGTTTTGCAGATCTCAGCCAGTATTCTCAGGCAGGGCTGGTTGAGCAGCAAATCCCATGCAGCTTATGGGACATCTGAGGATGCTGCAGAACCGTGCTGGTATGAATTTGGGGAAGGGGCTTCGGCACTGTGTGTACAGTGGGACCATGCTGTCCCTCTCTGGGAAGCCAACCCCAAGTCCCACCAGGTACAGCCACAGCTCCTCCAGGTACAGCTGCCTTGTGTGTCAGCTCTGCAGGAACACCTGTGCCTTCCTGCTTGTTTGGGAGTCTCCAAGCATGATTGGTAAGAAGCTGGATGTTTTCCCAATGAACCAGCCTAACCTGACCTACCCTTTTCTCAGTTTCATCCTGCTGCTTCTGCCAGGAAATCTCTCTGACCCTTCAGCCAGGTTCCTAGTGAATTAAACTGCAAACAGGCAGTGTTAGTAGGAAACCTGACATTTATTCTCAGTTACATGTCAAACAGAGGCAATAAAATAACCACAGACCTTCAATCACAGTTCAGACCTCATGAACTCAAGAGATGAGTTTTCAGTTCTGTTAAAACAACTACTTTTTAAAGATGTTTTCTTTCTAGTTTGACCCTTACATTGTGATGGCACCTTAGATTCAGTTTTAGCACAGGAGAGTTAAAGATCCTATTCCTTTTTTTTTTCCAGCTCACTGTCAGCATGCTTCTATCTGCTGAAATATTCATGCCTGGTGCATAGCAATTCTGCGTGCTCACCGTGCCTTTTATCTCTGCAGGCTCAAGCAGCTTTGCAAAGTTATCTTGCAGATAAGCCACATCAATATGAGCCAGAATGGCCACCATGAAGTTATCTGCCCATGTCTGGCTGTGGAAAAAAAACAAGAAAAAAGCCTCTCCATATGATGGTTGGGAGTTGACCCAACCATCTGTTCTGAGAGCACCCAGCGTACATGGGAACCCCAGCATTGAGGGATACCTGCAGGTTTATCCTGCTACTCCTAAGCACGAAGTAATATGCATGTGAGGGAACCCCTCATCCCACACAATCTCTTCTGCATGGGCAGAGCTAATTCCACCAGGAAGATGTGGTGGATGCCTGCTTATCACCTATTGACCACTGTAAAATGCCGTGGGAAGAGCCTTGGTGGTAGCTCTGAAGGTCCTGGCACCTCTGCTGGTCCAGCACATCCCTTGAGAACTGATTGCCCAACCTGAGGTTTTGTGATGAAAGAAGATTCTTCAGTATCTCCTTCCTTTTGCTATTTACCTAAGCACCTGCTTAGGCACTAAAGCATCCCTGGAGGGCTGTGTACTGGGCAGCAGTGGGCTGCTCCTCTCTGCTCTCCCTGGTGAAGGACTCAGAGCCTGGTGCTGTTGTGCCTCCAGGGCTTTGGCAGAGAAGCTCATGTGAGTAAGAATCACAGGACACATCTCGTTTGATCCTGCCCATCCCTTCCACGCTACTGAAAAGAAGTGCTTCTCCCCCATCTTGCCTTAATATACAAGAATTTAATAAAAGGGGAGCATTGTTTTCTCCTGCTCAGCAGCCCAATGACTTCTTGCCCTCCTTGTTCCCTCATCTCAGAACGCTTGCAAGTATAACTTATCCCCCCTTGTTGGGGAAATCAAAGCACGGAAGGCTAAGAGGCTTGTTGAGTGCTCAGCGGATGGAAGCCAAATCCAGCATCACTTCACTCCAAATCCTCCGAGCGTTGGTCACATCTCTGATCACCTGCACAGGTGCCTGGTGGCCCCATCCCATCTGCCCAGCGGAGGGTGCAAATAAACATCTTTTGCAGCAAAAATGCCATAGATGGGGGGGGGGGGGGGAGAGGGAAGAAAGGCAGATATGAGCACACATCCCCAGTTGCTTCCCCCTCCTGAACCCACCACCCAGAATGGTGGACCTTCCCCTAAAAGGTGTGCAGCACCTGTTAGATCTTGTTGTGGAAATGATCCCTCCAAAATCTCCATCAGACCGCGAGATTGAAAAACATGTAAAAACTCACCCAGACGCAGGAAATCATTTTGTTTGCAAATCAGTGCATGGAACAGCAAAGCTTTTCATCAGTTAGGTTACCTTCCTCGAGACCACAAACTCTGGATGCTCTTGAGATCAGTTTCTTTCCCTCTCATGGCCCCTTGCCCGTCCTACAGGTCCCAGGAGGATGGCAGCATTGTAGATTCTGGAGTTTACTTTTGTGTTGCTTCCCTCTTGTGACTTGCTGAGGTCTCTCTGAACAGAGCACTTAGTTATATAGAAAATTGCTGGGCTGCCCCCAAACGCAGCTGCTGCAACCAATAAGTGCAAGGCAGGACAGGGATGGAGGAGGAGGGAGAGGCAGGCAGGGATGAAAATCACAAACAAATCCCTCTCGGAGTCAGGGGAGAGAGCTGGGGGCAGCTGCTGACACCAGCACGGGGCTGTGCTTTAGCAAATGGACCCCAGCCAGCTTTGGAGAAAGAGTTTTGGGAGACATCAGAGCCTTTTGTGCCCGGAGTGCACACACAGCAGCGGGGATGTGCTGTTTCCCTTCTGGCACAGTAAACCCTTACTGAGGTACTGGAGGTGGACAGACGCTGCTTTGCCCTCCCTGAACCTCTGTCTATGTGAAGTAGGCTGAGGTGAGAGCTCAGACCACTCTCCATCTGCAAGGAGGTGCTTTTTCACATGCCAGCTCTGCTTGGGTTTTGCTCTTGAGATACAGGGCAGAGCCCTTTATGGCTGAGAAGTCAGTGCTGTCACAGAGTCCCACCAGCCTCCTTCATGCCTCTGGTCTGGTCTTAGAGATTCCCCTCTGAATTTCACCTGCCCCTGAGCAGAAGATCTCAAACAGCTGTTCTATGAGACTCCTTCTGCTTTCCTCAAAACCCACTGAACCTCTTCTGCACAGCCCCAGAGACAAAGCTTCTCCAACCTCCTTGGCTTATCTGCTTGCAGAGGAAAGTTTTTTCCTCACTATGCTCTGAAGCTGGCTCTGCTCAGGAACTGGGGATTTATTTGGTATGAGGCAGGTTGTTTTATTAAAAAAATAAAGAAAAAGGAATAGCCAAATCATCTTGTTCCAGTGTCCTTGATGACTCAGGAAGGTGTGCTGGCATAGCGTGCTGGTAAAGTCAGGTTGATTTTTGGAGTAACTTCACTTTGGTGTGGGAATCCCTTTGCCCTTCTAGCCCCAAAACAAGGATAAAAAGAATGGGTTCACACTCCTTCCCAAGTAAAAGGAATCTCAAGCACATGAGATCATGACTGGCACACTAAAGGGTCTTGCTGCCATCCACTGGGACCTGGGCAGGCTGGGCAGTCCATCACGCAGTCCAGAAGAGGAAAGTGCTAGGTCCTGCCCCCGGGGAGGAACAACCTAGCTCTGCTGCAGGAAGCCATCCCATAGCCTTCTCATCCTGGTTGCCCATCTGCAAACTATGTCCAGTTATAACCTGTTATATTTACATTTTATCCTCAAGCTGTGATAGTTTTTAATCTGTTTTTCACACTCGCCTTTCCATTACCAGACTTCAAAGTGTAATTTCCAGTAAGTTCAAAAGCTATCAAAGCCATGCAAAAGTCCTCCTATGTCTCCCTGCGACTTTCTCTTCTCCCATCTGAACAAGCACATCTCCTTCCACCTGTCTTCATAGGAGAGCTGCTCCAGCAGAGAAAGCTTTCCGGAATGGCATTTAGGCTTTCTAGGTGGCATTTCCAAGCAATAAGATAGAAGATGCCTTGGCTTCTAGGTGACTTCAATAGCATTCAAACTTGTGGCTATTTATTTTCACCCCGTTTCATGGGCATCGTGAATAACTGCGCAGGAGCTCTGCTACTTATGGGAGAGCTGCAGAAGTTCAGAACAGAATGCTTTTGAATGTATATGCTGTTACAGCCTTTTTTTCTGAGCGGATCCAGACACACGAATGGATTAGACTTGGAAGGAAAATCCCTTTCATCTTGAGATTTGGCCAAAGATGCCACTGAGAATTTGACCAGGCTCCCTTTGCTCAGTGGGCAAGAACTGTAATTAGGGTAGAGATAATCTACATTTGTTGTTGGGGAACTTTATTCTTTTTTGGTATGGAGACAAATTATGTGTGTTTTCTCCACTGAATCATTTCCACGATTCCTTGAAGCTCTGATGAATCAGAGCTGTGAATAATCCACAGAAAAGTTAACGTCTTTATTTACTGCTTACTCTGATCTATCAGAGTTGACTCCTCCTCAGAAGAGAGAATAAAACTTCCATTTAGATTCTCCTCTCTTCGTTCTGTTAAGCGTCCCAGATTGGAGAATCTATCACCCAGCATCTCTCTGTGGCTCTCAAGTCTTGGCACTGCTTGCTCTGCAGGGCTGACGTCCCCTGCTCTCACCAGCTTTGATCTCACCAGCTCAGATATCAGAAGCAACAGATCTTTGAGGGATCTATTTTACTTGCTTAGCTTTTGGTTTAAAGTTGAATGTTTTACTTAAAACCACTTTATACTATTGCAGGGGGTAGAGGCTGCTCCTGGAGTCTGCCTGAGGATCCCGCTTCTCACTTTCTCTGCTGACACTGCCATATAGTTATTAGATTCAGTCATTTTTCTTTTTTTTCTCCAGCTTCACTCTTCATTGCTCATCTCATCTCAGCTTACTCCTCACTGAGATGTTCCTTCTCCCAGGCAGACCACGTGGAAATGTAAGGTAAATCCAGCCAGTGGTCTGTGCTGATAGGTGCAGCCCATCCCTGGCCTTAGTTTGGAGGCAGGCACCTGGTACTATCCTCTTTTGGACCATAATGCTCCTAGGTGTCTCCAGCCTGCCAGCCTGTGGTCTCAGTGAAGTATTTCTATACCCTGGCAGATGTCCCTGATACAAAAGTTGGCCCTTCTGTCCTGGCCAATGTGGGACCAAAAAGTTTCCCTACCTGCTGGTGTCCCTGTGGTGACCTCTCATCATTCCCTGAGTGAATCCGTCCCATGAGGAGCACATTTATGCTCCTCAGGCTAATCAGAAAATATGCACCTCAAACAGCTCATCTCAGCCTAGGGCAGAAGTCATGGCACGTCAGTTCCATCAACTTTTTGGCCTTTTTGGAGGGCTGCAACATTTTCTCTTCTGAGAATACATGAGTCCATGTGGCATCTCTCTTCTCGACCCCACTAGGGAGGTATCCTGCAGCCCTATTCTGGGATAGTCATGTTTTGGCATGTGACGGAAGGATGAATGGGACTTTCTGTTCTGCTGGAAACAAAGGATGTCTCCAGACCCCCTCAGAGACCCTCAGGAGAACAGCACTCTTCTTGTACAGTCAACTGGTGTCCTTGAGACAAAATTCATTTTAAAGGCTAATGAAAAGTGTCACTTAAATGACCAGAACGAAGATACTACTTCTGAACTAAGCCATGATACCACTTAGCAGCAAGCAGCAATGCAGCATCGTGCAGGCTTCATGCTTGGCACAAACTGCCCTTCCATTTTAAAGTTGTTATATTGAGTGTAATTAATTTTATTTTCTGTTGCTATTGGGCAGAACTGATTCCTGTGCAAGCAGCACAGAAGTTGGCTTGGCAAGGCTAGCTAGCTCAGAGGAACCATAGCTCAGAGAGTCCTTGCTAATATTACTAGAAGACTGATACTTCATCTTCACGCTACCTTTAAGCCTGGATGATTGAGGTGTGCGGCCTGGGGCTAAGATTTGGAAAGCAGACACGTTCTCAAGACCTTGACAGAGCATGTGTATGAGATCCTGCTAAAGTCTGTCATCTGTCCATCATTGTCTCCTGATGGTGGTTCAGTCATCTTCTGTGAGAAAAAGATGGATCTGTGGTGAAATGTAATACTGTGGTTTCATCATACCGCAAGAAAGAACACGTAGCTTTTGCTTTTTGTTTAGGGAGTTGTTGGAAGGATATGCTGTGAAAATGTATCTCTGCAGCCAAACTTCCATGGTTTCCACAGTTTATTTTCCATGAAACAAGCTAAGATAAGGAAAAAAAACACACTTTAACCTGAATGTATTCTTGAGCACCTGATTCGTCCCTTTGACTTGTCCAGTGCTCATCCTTTTAACATCCCTTGGTTCCTCTTAGCACTGGCTTTAGATCAGCTGGTATCCATCTACCTTGAAAGCCTCTGATCTTTCCCATAACCTTATCAATTCCTGTCCATGTGGTCCTCAAATATGGCAATATTTGATATTCACAATAGAAAGGGCTAATAGATACAGCCTAAGTAGCATGAATTTCTTACATCGTAGCAAAGGTTTTGTGAATAAGTGTAACCAAAAGCAAGCTACTATGATGGAAGAGGTCAGTCCAAGATTAAACGAATGGGAATCAAGTTTCAAGATATCTCTGTGCTGTGGGATTAAATGAATGGTTATCAAGTTTCAGGATACCAAGTTGGGACCATCTCTGAGCAGTAATATTAGGGCCAACATTCACTGTTTGAGGAACTGTTGGAACATATTGATGACTTTCTAGTCAAAGCCACTAGAACAACAGTCCTTAAGGCATTGGTAAGTAAAAATAATCACTTATATTTCAAGACTCAATCACTGGATTTAACCTGCACGTATAGAATAATCTTGGAACTGTTCTCGAAAGTTGTGCTGTTTCTGTGTGATCTTATGTTAGAGGAATCAGATCATGCAAGTATGGTTGTAGAGTTGAGAAATAGCTGCAAAAATCATTGGAGAGTTTCAACTTTCAGCCCCTAATATAGGATTGCATACAAACATATTGGTCCACCTACAAAATGAACGTAGTTAGGCACACTAGCATGCATTCAGGCTTGGTCTGAAGGTGGATGTCAGGATACAGGTGGCACTAATTGGTATTAATAGCCCTGAACAGCCTCACCTGAGACCTCCACCCACACCCATAGCCAAGTTCAGCTGTAGGACCTATTTCAGTTCAGCCTGTAAGGTTGTTCTCTGGTTTGGGCCTAATTGGAGGCTCTGCTGGGCTATGACCCACAGTTTGGAATTGGAATGTGCTTTGTCACTGTAAGCTGACAAGATTTGGGCCCTTGGTTGAACCTGGCTGCTGAGTCCTGCTCTGCTCTGCTACTGTGGGACAGGTAATAGCCATGTTGTGGTGCCCTAAGGGTGGGATGGGATGTGTCCCTGTGGCAGTGGTCCTTTGTTGTGGTTGAGTGTGGGTATGCATGGGAAAAACTTGTCTCTGTAGGGGTGGTTGGCCACAGTGACAACCTCAGTGTCTGTTCCAGATCCTTCCCATCATCTCAGCTCTTCTGTCCTGCTTCCGTTACCTTCTTGCCCTGTCACAGTCCTGTGGTTGCCCCTACATCTCCTCCTGCAGATTCTGCCCTCCTGTTCCACCTCCACCGTGTCTCATCTGCCCTAATGGTCCACTCCAAAGGAGATGTGATGAAGAGTTAACTTGCCTGTGGGAAGCAATATAATTCAGTCAATGTCACTTTAAAACTGATGGTAATGAATCCTGCTAGTCAGCTATGGACCCATTACCCGCTTTTTTATCCTCCTTAAAGTGGTAGTCTGTGAAGTGTGAGTCTGCATTATCCCAGATGCCAGGAATGTACTGCAGGTAGTAATGGGAAATGGTATGCCTGGAGGAGAGGGTACACCTGCAAGCATCAGGTATGCTGGGGCTCCTCAGGGACTTGAATAACAGAGCTCAGAAACACTGCGTCAGGAATATAAAGAGGTAATGCCTTCAGGAGAGGAGAATGCAGGGGACCTGCGTGAACAAATCCTCTGGGAATACACTTCCCTAGGGATGTGAGAGACAAATCTTCCTGCTTTTGTGAGGTCTGTTCTCATCTGATTTACAAGCATGTATTTTTGTTCAGCGATCCTCCAGGAAGGTCTGCATTAGGAACACTGATGTCTGTTTGGGAATTGGTTTCTGAGCTGTTGACATCTTCAGGGTTGCTACTGGAGAAAAGAAAATAAGGAAAGGAAAAAAAGTCATGCTTTCATTGCTGACTGTTTTCTTCAAACCTTACTGCCAGTACTTGCTTTGTTCTCTCCCTTTTCCCTGAGAGGTTTGGAATTGGAGTGCACAGCTCTGGCACTTCCCAGGGGTACTTTTG
Organism: Gallus gallus; assembly: GCF_016699485.2. Classification (NCBI taxonomy): domain Eukaryota; kingdom Metazoa; phylum Chordata; class Aves; order Galliformes; family Phasianidae; genus Gallus; species Gallus gallus. The sequence goes on along the minus strand of NC_052535.1, from coordinate 11,111,269 downwards.
TGATGTTTTCATTCTTTCAGGGTGTTCTGGTGCTAATGATCTCTGACCTTTGTCATATTCTTTACCCTCCCCAGGCTGATATAATCTGTTTTTAACCCTCCTTACGATTACTGCAGTGATGGACAGTAAAGAAAGCAAATGGTGGCAGCAGTGCCTTTCCTATAGACTGCTTATTTCCCTTCTCCTGGGTGAGATGTCCCATTCACTTGGGATGGCTTTGAAGCAGTGGTATAAAAGCCTCACTTCCCCAAATCTTTGTCAATGATCCCCATCCCTGATCTGCAACAGCTCAAGGAGCTGCATGAGGTCCACCTCATGTGGACCCCACCCTATAAAACCTCCAATAGTTGCAGGCTGGTCCCCACCAAACTCTGCAGTGTACCCCATTGCAGAGGGTGAAAAGCAGTAACTGAATGCTTGCATCTGCCTGTGTGCTTGCAGCCACGTCCCTTTCCATCCACCAGGATGGGTGTGAGGAGGAATAGCCTTATTTAAAGCATGGAGGGTGCTGGGGTTTTTCCTTCCTGTTGGAGGAGGGGATGCCTCAAAAAGCATCTCTGTGCTGCAGAGCCAGATTGCTGCTGTTCCCACGAGCCTGCACTGACCCTGCACTTTGGTGCTGTTATTTTTTTTCCTGTTGTTGCTTGTAATGCTCTTATCAGCTGGGGCCAGCTGAAGTCAAGAGGGCTGGGGATGACAGAGGGTTTGCAGTTCTGCCTTCTGAGTCACCAGGAGTTTCATGACAGTGGCCATGAGGAGCAAGAGTTGCTTGCCAGCTCCTTCTCTTTGAAGGCTGGCCATTATGTTCCAGTGTCACAGCTTGAGGCAGTGTGTGGATGTGACTTCCTGCCTGACTCTGGATGAGCTGGGATGTGCAGTACGTACAAGGTGCTTATCTTCAGATGCCTTAAAGTAAGTCCCTGATTAACAGCCTCTGGGCTTGGGGATAACTCTATCCTGCTAAAGCATCATTGAAACCAATGTGATGGGACAGTGTTGATCTCAACCTTGATGGGGTGGGGACTTCTAGCACACACAAAAAGCCACCTAATATTAGTTTTCAGTAGATAAAAGTGACTATTTCAGTTTTTCTTCCCCCTGGGAAGGTGGAGAGAAACTTACAGCCCATCTTGTGTGTGATTGGCCTTGTGAATGTATTTTTTCATCCCTGAAACTCTTCTTATATTCAGAATACAGCCCACAGCAGCCTCTTCTCTGGGCATTCCCAAAGCTGTGCTCCCCTGCTGAATCTGATCTTGGGGGTGAGTAGAGCTGAGGAGGCTGAAGTACTCTGAGAAAGACTTCGTAGCATGTTTTGACACTAATAGGAGGGGGAAAAAGTTTCTGTAGATGGTTGAAAAAGAGCATTTTAGGTCCTCATGGTGAAACGGTGCAGATGCATAAGTGTGGTTTTACCCTTCAGGATCTGCAATTGAAATGGGAGGTGACTTTAACTTATAAAATATCCCCCTGGAGTTCTGGTGCTGCACTATTTGAGCTCTTGGCAGAAAAATCCTCATTATCCAGGGTAAGCGTGGAACTGCTTTTCCTGTAGAGGTTCATACGTTGGTCTATAACTGATCTCAGGATTTGTAAATGAGTGTGACATGGGTACAGTATGAGCTTCAGCTTCTGAGCTTCTCTGGGCTAGCCAGGTGTGCTACGTGCAATGCACGCTGATGTTATTTTTGCTGCTAATATTCATTTGCTGGTAATTTTCATCTCAACTTTGAACATCGCAAGGTGTTTTCCTGAGTGGTTCTGGGAAGGTCTTGAAGAACCTCTATTCTACAGCTAACAACTATGAGAAAAGGTGGGCTACTGTGTTGACAAGGCTGAGATGTAAATAATATATTCATTCCCTTTTACCAGTTCTTGGGCTGAATTCTGGATAATCCATGTAAAGCTGACAGTATCATAGAGCTCCATAGAATCGGGCAGACTTTCCTGTGCTCTGTAATTGCTATAGCTTGTAAATAATTTGGATGTGTTAATTCTACTAATTTCAAAGAAACTAAAAGTGTATTTGAGGCTTTTTTTTTTCTTGAATGCTATTATTGCCATGTTTTCTGGAATTCTGAGTATTCCAGCTGGAGAACCTGTGCAGGATGTGAATATTTTGACTTGTGGAGTTGTCATCTTGGAGTATTAAAGTTCAGTTAAATGAAAGTGAGTCCTAGTACTGTCAGTACAGACAGCGGATAGATCCACCTGTTCATGCAAAGCCCCCAGAAAGCCCCCTAGATCCAACTGATCACCTGATGTGTATTCCTGATGGCTTTGTCAGGACAGTGCCAGTAGAAGAGCAATGGCAGCTGCAGCACACAAAACTCAGTAGTAATTTCTTTGGAGTGTTTCCCAGTCTCTCTTAGCTTCCTTCCATTAACTTTGCTTAACAAGCTTCTGAGAAAAGTTTGGATAACTGGTTATTGCCCCTGAAATAACTGCAGTTAATTACATGAAGATTGATGGCCTCTTCTCCAAGAGCCATCAGAACAGCCTTCATCTTCCTGGAGTACTGATGACCTTTCCAGGAAATAGGGATGAGGAAATGCAGTGGGAGATGGATTGGGTAAACAAGATGTAATTTAGAATCCATAGAATTATGGGGAGAGCAAGACTGATGTGTTTCCCTACGTACCACCTGCCTTTCTGCAGCCTGTGGATAGACAGCGTTAGCTGGTTGTTTACCAGTGATGAAGCTGGGAAGATGAAGCACAAAAAGACCCATAGCCAGCAAGGGATTGGCTATGGGGCTAGCAGAAGGCAGTGGAAAGCACAAGTCTATATCACCTCCCCTTAACATCTGACGGAGGCTATTGTCTTGTAGTCAGAGCTTCGGTTCTCACTGTTGGACGTGAGTCAAAACCAAAGGTGTTGCCAAGAGCCTAAGGCCTTCACTTTTGATGTTGTTGGAAGAAAAACAAACTCATGAATGCCATTAAAAACACTGAGTGATCTCTTCTGTTGGAAATCTCCACTGTCAGAAGACCCATTTGTTGAGCTGACCATTAATTGAGATGCCTGCAGTACATGGCAACAGAGATGTGGAGAAGGCTTTGTGTGATTCCACGTGAGTTTATTGCCCTGAGCTCTGCTGGTGCAAGAGCCATCCTAGAGCGACCATTGTATTGGGGATGGAAAATGTGCTTAGGTTCTTGTGAGGGAGTCATTCTATTGGGAATCTTTGCCTTCCAGATAGGCAGCCCTCCACTGTGAGTGCGATGGTTATCTTTGGGCCAGACACTGTACTTGAAATTGGTGTCCTCAATGGATTGAGAGCAGAAAGTTGGTATGAATCATTTTGTCCCCATGATTAATTGCTTCCTGCTACAAGGTAATTCTGGAAGAATTGGAAAAATCTTATAGAATACATGCACGAAGCTAGCTTTACAAATTAACTGTCAGTAAAAAAGCCACTCATCCACTAGAGTCCATTTAAATGTTTTATAATAAACCCAAGGTCCTCTTCAGTTCATTAGCAGATGCCAATCCTGAGTTCCATTCCTGAAGCTCATGTCACTAGCCTCCAAGTCCCTGTGGTATCTCACAGCTTTATAGCTGGCATGGAGATGCCTCACGTGGGAGGGGATGTGCTGAGAGAGGCGACATGATATTTGCCTGCAGACTTGGGAGGGTGAATCAAGTGACGTGGATATATGGAGGAGTGCAAAGGGAGTTTTCATCTCGTTGGAGTGGTGCTGGGATAATAATAATGGGAAGGGAAAGAAAGACACAAAAGGAGATGCCTTGTAAATCAAGGATGGCCTTGAGACGAAAGCCAGTCATATGTATTAGGAGTGACTGGTTTCATGTGAGGTTTCTCAATAGCCTCTCTGTGTGGAGGAGACACTGGGGCTCTGTGGAGGGCTGCACGTCCCATAGGGCTGCTGGGTCACAAGCAGTGCATGTGACTGCAGAGCGTTACCCCAGTGTGGGGCCTCATCCAGCTTGGTGGCAGAGCTGAGAGGTGGTGTCTCTGGGGACATCCTGTTTTGGGAAGCCTGCCTCTGCTCCTTTAACTTTCACAAGAAGGAGAATTGGAGAAGGAAATCATTTTCTTTTCTTTTTTTTTTTTTTTGAAGGCTCCGTGTTTCTCACTACTGTGGAGTGATAAGGAGAAGGCTTTTCTTGTGGATACTTTCCATTTGACACTTGTAAATATCTGAGATTTGAGGCAGGAAAGTAACTACCATCGGTAATTGATTACCTCTGTTAATCTGCATGGTGATCAGGGTCCCTTTATGCTGAGATGTCTTTCCACCTCTCAAAGCACCATGGGCCCTGAAAACACCAGCTTGCTGGCAGGTGAGAGCTACAGGTACTCTGTTAGAATCATAGAATCATCAAGGTTGGAAAAGGCCTCTAAGATCACCTTAGTCCAACTGTCAGCCCACGACCCCTCTAAACCATGTCCATCAATGCCACATCAACCCTCTTCCTGAACACCTTCAGGGACGGTGACTCCACCACCTCCCTGGGCAGCCTGTGCCAATTCCTCACCACTCTTTCAGAGGTCTCTTTCCTAATAAGCAACCTGAACCTCCCCTGGTGCAACTTCAGGCCATTACCTCTCGTCCTATCACTGTTACCTGGGAGAAGAGGCCAACATACATCCACCTCACTACAATGTCCTTTCAGGGAGCTGACAGCCTCTGCAAGGGAAGGACTTGGTCTGGAGATCTGGGATGCCATGGGAGTCTTGCTACTGATCTGGATGTAGACCAAAGCTGGGAGAAGAATAGAGTGTCAACAGAGAGACACAAAGCAGTGAATCTTGTGAAGATCAAGTGGCAAAAGGGTATCTTGGTGCTGTGAAAAAATAGCTATAGAAAACAAACATTTTCTTCTTATATTGAGTCAGGAGTCTTATCAAAGAAATTAAAGTGCCTGGGCTTTCCAGCCTCTTTTGTCTCTTCACTGTAAATCCCCTCAATTCTTCCCTTAAACTCTGATTTCCCAAGCTAGCTGAGGCTTTGTTGAAGCTGAGAAGGGAGAAATCTTCCCTCTATCTTGTATACTGCACTATATTTAATACGTTCCTATATTAACTTATTTTTGTCAAGTGACTGCTGGATTCTGCTTCAGTTTGGGACATGAGTGCGTGCAATTAAAACTCTTCAGCCACGTGCCTTTATAGTTGTGTTCTCCAATGTGCTGTGCAGGCAATTTGCTCCATGTGGTGGATAAGAGCTTTCAGACTGTGCCTCCCTGGGATGTTTGCTATTCAGATATGTCCCACAGATATTCAGTGCCTGGTTGGATGGAGCCCTGAGCAGCCTGATCCAGTGGCTGGCAGCCAGCACACAGCAGGGAGATTGGAGTTCGATCTTTAACATCCCTTCTAACCTAAGCCATTCTATGATATATTTGTTGCTGATGTAAGATCCCAGCCTTGCTCCCTAATTAAGAGGAGCTCAGCCACAGTGAATTGCCCTGTAGGCACCCCACAGACTGTGGAAGGCCCATAGACCAACAATTTCAGGGGCTTGAAACAAAGTCATGGGAGCCCTTTCCTGCCTGCAGCCATCCAGTTTTTGGCATCCAGCACCATCCATGCTGCAAGATGCAGAACGTCTCCTTGGTGGAGGCCCTCTGGGCTGAGAAGTGCCCCTGGCTCTTCTTATTTTAGGAGCAGGAAGCAAGTGTAGAATAATAATTGGAATGCAAACCTAGGAGCCTAACTCACCCTCCCAGACTATGGTGGAGCAGTGATGTTGTGCCAAGGATAAGCTTGGTCCTTCCTGTTTATTTTTGTAGCTGAAGGCCACCGTAATCATGCCAGTTACTTAAAAGAAAAGTTTGTCTCTGCGCCCTACTAATTAACAGCCTCTGAGAGGCACCCAGAGCCCATCTCTGAGGCCTGGAGCGCTGCAAAAGCATGTAAAGGTTAATTGAAGGCAATGGGAAAACAAGAATTCAAACTTTAACCTTCTTGGTCTGCCCTTGTTACGCTAACAGCATGGTGCAGGCAGACTTAATGACTGCTCATTACCCTGCTACCTAATTAACCTTCTGCTCTGAAACACAGAGAGCCCAAACAGGGATCTCGCTGCCCAGAGCCCTTTCTGTTGGCAGCCCCAAGGGTTAAGGAAGATATGGCTAAGCTCAAATCTGCTTGGTCAGAGTCTCTTCAGCTTTTGTTATAGGAATTAAGTGGTTTTTCATGATACTTCCCACATTCCCCAGTAGTGCTCCTGAACACCTTGTTTTGCATCAGCTCTCTTCTAGGAGCAGCTGGGAGCTTTGGGGCAGAATAAGAGAATGAGCCGAAGCGTCTCAGTGGGCCACAGCCGTGTGATGGGAAGGAAAAATACAGAAGCCAGAGCGCAAGTGAAATAATGTCACCCCAAGCCCTCCTTGAAAGTGCAGTGGACTGTAAGGCTTATCTCAGCTTTGTTGGCAGGGCACTAGCATCTCGCTTTGATGTGTCAACGAACTGGAGAGAAGAAAGGACTTTTTGGAATTCATTAATTCATTCTCCAGAGCACTTAACCAGAGTTTAACTTCTTTCAGAGCCGCTGCTTTGCTCATATCCTGCCTTGTCTGTACAGAGATAGATGAGGTCATTGGCACAGATGGACTTGGACTGCTGTAAGTCCTGGTGTCTGTATGCTATGTTGGTATGTGGTGTACTGGGATAGTGTCCACGCGTGGGTTATGAGCAGTGGTGAAGTAATGTTACAGCTCTGATTGCCTTTCTTCTCTCTCCTTTCCTAGAAGCTGCTTTTCTCTGGTGTCCTGCCATGGCATGGATGCCTCTTGTATCACATAATAATTGAGTTTGGAAGAGATATCTGGAGGCAATCTGGTCCAGCCTCACGCTCAGCCAGGGTCTCCTGGGTGGTTGCCCACAACCCAATCATAGCTGTGAGTACTTGGCCTTTCTGCTCATGCCTTTCTCTCTCTAACTCATGAATGTGATACTGTAGTACCAGGCTCCTCGGACCCCCAAACCATGATCAGGCATAACCAAAAAAGTTGATGGAGATTAAAAAAAAAACAACAAACAAACCAAAACATGCCCCATCCCTGGATGCATTCAAGGCCAGGCTGGATGTGGCTCTGGGCAGCCTGGTCTGGTGGTTGGCAACCCTGCACACATAGCAGGGGGGTTGAAATTCAATGATCATTGTGGTCCTTTTCAACCCAGGCCATTCTATGATTCTATGGCTTTGTACCAAAGCCAGATCAGGTGGTGGTCAGGATTTCCAAAGAGAAGAACCAGTCCCAGCTGGTGTGCATAAGACCTGCTAGCACCTGTGGCAGCTGGGACTGGGATTAAGAGGGCCCTTAGGTTCCTACTGTGTATGAGGCACTTGGGAGTCTTTGCCTGCTATCAGCTGCTGCTCCAAAGTGACAGCTGTTTAATTCAAGCATGGTGTCCCCTGCATGGGGGTGGCAAGAAGCTGAAAGTGGTTGCTGCCATCGCCTTATATCATTCAGTGTGTCTGCACCGACTTGTTACTTATGCTGAGGAGCCACCAAGGAACTGGCAGAGGACCCTCATAGGGATGTCCTGGGCAAGGTGATGAGGCTGGGAGGGAGGGCTGAAGGTAAAGCCTTCTGAATGTAACACTGAGCTGAATGACAACAGGTCTGGAAAGTGCACAATGAATGGTTGGGCTCCGTGGGTATCAAATGCTGTGGCAGGAGCACCAGGCACCAAGTCAAAAGACAGAATGTGGGATAACTCCTGCCTTCCCTTTCCCATGAAGATGGAAAAGCTCCTCCATGGTGGGAACTGGAGCGATGGATGAACAAGGAGGCCTTCCCTCCCCTTCAGAATGTGGGTTGCCGCCGGAGCTATTTGGAGATTGTCGCTGCTTGTTTTGGCCCCGACTTGAGTGCTTTGGCCACCACCTTGCTCAGGTGGCTATTTTTGGTCTTGCCAGGAATGGACTTCCTGAAGGGTGAAATGATGGAGGAGAGAAAATAAACTTCATGTTTTCTGAGCTGTAAATAAATAGGAGTTGTTCTTGGCCTTTCCCAAGGTCAGTGGTGAATACAAGCAGGAGGTGGAGAGAGCGTCCTCGTGTCCTGTGTCACTGGGTGGCACTGGTGACAGAGAAGGTCCCTGTGGGCAGACCTGCCTGATCCATGTGGATGAAGAGTGAAAAATCACAGCTTCGTGGTGTGGAGGGGTAAGGGATGGTCAGCCTGCCTCTGTGGGGCTTAAGAAGAATGAGGCCAGCAGTTTCTTTTTGTCAACCAGCCTCTTATTTGGCTCTTGGCTTCTTGCTCGCACTTGCCACATGTAGTATCTCAAACAGGGATAATGGGGAGGAAATGGCTGCTAATTGCACAGTTAATCACAGATGCTAATGCTAATCTGCATCTTTGCTCAGATCCCTGCCAACTTTCTGACTGGAAAGAGCTGTGTGGCAGAGATGCAGCAAACCCATGGAGATTACAGCCCTGCGTGCAGGTGGGAAGGAAGATCCCTTGGGGACTTGCTTCAGTAGACAGCAGGATACAGGAAAGCAGGAAGGGAACAGGTATACCTCGGGGAAAAATCAGGGAGGCAAAAAGGATTTTCCCGATTAGGCAGATTGGAAAGCAAAAATTAAGTCAAACTAGTTGTTCTGTTGGCAGCTTAAACCTGGTGTTGGTCTCTTGGGTTGTAGTGTGATTTGTTCAGCGTGGCTCTGGGAGAGCAGGAAAATGTTAGGGCTGGGATGCTCCTTGCTGGCTGCTGCCACCTCCTGGGGACTGACTTCGTGGCCATGTGGAGCTTTGGGGCTGCTGCCATTGAGATCATCCCAGGGAAAAGGAGAGGCTTCTACCCAAGAAGAGGGAAGGAGCTCTTCCCCTTGGAAACACATTTTCACAGCCTGTTTCCTTAATAAGCGCTACGGTGAGATAAAAGCATGGATGAAGGGCTGTCTGGGGAAGGGTTAGAGATGTTGGGGCCATGTGGCCTGAAAGTAGAGCTTGCAAATACCAGGAGCCCTGTTTGTAGGTCAGGAGCAGGTCCTCATGGAACAGCCCTGGCTCTGATTTCATTCAGCTCCTGCTGGTGACGATGTGTCCCATGGCCAAGCATTCCTGGGCATCCTGGCTGGCTCCTCCAGGACTTCTCCCAGCATTACCAGAGCGGGGAATTTAGACCACAGAGTTACAAATCTGAACGGCGTCTCGGGGTAACGACGCTGAGAGGCTCTGCTCTGCACTGCAGCTGATTGCTGTCACCTCAGTGCTGTTGGGCACTGGGCACACAGTTTCCATGTGTGTGCTACCGAAGCCACCAGGAGCCCACTCACCCTGGCAGCCTCCAGCTGCCCGCACCCAGCCTCAGGGCCAGGGGCTGCTGTCGGCCAGAAGATGGTGCTGGTAGGAAAGTGATTAAAGACGTCGCTCCGTTTCTGCCAGCTGAGTTCGGAATTCTTTCCCTCCCCTCCTCCTATACGAGATGCTGTAAAAATAACTCAACATGTTTAATGGTCCCGAATCTACCACCAGAGTTATTTATTACATCCAGCAGGTTACTGAGAGCTAAACTGCAGTAACTCGATACCTGCGAGGCAAAGGCTGCTTCTGGGCAGAGGATTCTCTGGGTCACTAATGGAAGCATAACCCTGATTGATAATGGTTTTAAGCTTATTTATTTTTCCCCAGGATCCTTCTCATAGCATCCTCCTGCCTGGCTCGGCCAGACTGCCCCTCGGTGGGGTAACTCTGGGGATTCCCCAGGCAGCAGCAAATAGTGAGCTGGGCCCCACTTCTGGGGAAGGTGTTTTAGTTTTACTTTTGGATAGGTGAGATCCCTCTTCTGAAGGCAGTAGAAAAGCAGAACTGCCTCTTTCTGTTGTAGCTATCAGCATGCCTATGCAGCGCTGCTTTCCTGGGGCGTTGCCGCTTCTGCAATAGGTAACGAAGCCACACCAGCATCTCTGATCCTTCTGGATGCTACTGTTCACTGTGGCCATGCTCTGATTCTCCTGCCTGCAAGGATCCCGGTTCCTAGTGCAGTCCATAACGTGCCCCTGTCCCAAGGTAGGAAGTGGTAAAGCCACTGACTGTCTCAATACAGGCTCCTCACATCTATGCACCTGCCTGAGGCTGTTGGGAGGCAGAGGTGGTGGCAGGTCCTTCTTGCCTTGAGCAACAGCACAGGGACTGAGCCTATGACACTGCTCACACTGAGATATGCTCACAATGAGATGCACTCACCAAAGCTGCTTGAGGTAAAAGCAGCACCCTTTCCTGCACATCCCTGCCAGATGCTAGCTCCCACCTGACCCCTGCTGTATATGGAACCCATCACTCACTGCCATTGTGGTGGCAAGATTCAAAAAGCTATAATGGTGAGCAGAGCTCTGCTTTAGTCAGAGTGCTGTTGCTTTATCACATCCTAAGCCTGCTAGTGGCTTTCGTGTGAATATCTAGCAGCCTCTACCCAGAGCAGAGCTTGCTGCACGCTGAGAGTTGCTGCACAGAAGCTGATTCTATGCCTGGTCTTTTAAGTGAGCCTTCCAAGCTGGGATAATTTAAATGGGAGATTTCCAGCTGCTTGATGGAGCATGTTGTTGAGTCCTCCTACCAGGATCATGCCCAAGAGCTAACTGGAAGTGATCTGACTGGGGGCTCAGTTCCACTGGGGCACCATGGGAAGGCCACTGTGGGGCTCTACACTTGTTCCCAAACTGCAAAATTGAGCCTTGAAGCCCTATTCCTGAAGCACCCAGGAGGGTGGCAGGTGACAAGGCAACCCTAAGCACACTAAGCCCTGCTCTCCAGGGCCGGAATGTGTTGCTCCAGTTCCAGCAAGACTGAGGGGACCAGTACAGTCTGTGTGCTGCTGCTGGTGACTGAAAGCAGCTTTCCAGTACCAGCTGTCCCTTGGCATCCCTACCTTCAAGTGAAGCTACTGAGGGTCAGGCAACAGGACCAGAGCTGAATCCTGCCTTTGTGTGCTGGGCTTTTTATTGAAGAAAATCCTTCCCTGATAAGCTGTAGACCTCTGGCTGTGAGGGTACATGCGGAGCTCTTTGTCTGAGCTATCCCTGAGCCCTCCAAGCATCACTTCTGGAGATGATGACACCATTTGGCTTGGTTCCTATGCTGGGACCAAGCCAGTGTAGGGGCAGTTTAGGATTGTGTCCCTCTTCCAAGAGATGCTGAGACTGGCTGCTTTTCCATGTTCTCCTTTTCCAAATCTAGCACCATCCAAATCAATCCTGCCACCATAATCCAGGCAGTCTGTAGGGAAGCCTTGTTATCCCTTTATATCCACTCTGGGTTTGAAGGTTTTATCCTGGACCCAGCCTGACCCAGGATGCTATTTGAGAGCAGCTGGCAGCATCTTCTCCTCTACTTGCCTAGCTCACATCTGCCTGGCTTCTACAGTTCTCTGTCTTCTCCAAGGTAGCACAGCAATCAGGGCTGTACAGCATCATTAGTGGGGCCAATCCTACAGTTCTTGTGTTTGGAGAAATAAATTAAACCCTGTAGGTTTTTGTGCTTGGATTAATAGCATCTATTATTCCTGAAGGTCGGTACTTGCTCTGGACGGTCTTGCATCTTCCTTGGGTGCCTTTCCTCTGTAGAACTGTAGGGCACGATGTAAAGGAAGAGGGTGAGATGGGCTATGGAGCCTCCAAAGCTAGTAAATGCTGGTGTTGGTTCTTCATGTAGTTTGGTCTTCAACCTTGAAGACCATCCATCCATGTGCAGATAGCTTTGAGTACTGACCCAGGATGAGCTGGAGAGGCTCCAGCATGACTTGAGTGATGTCCACGAAGCGAGATTGTTCCAAGAGTCAAAAAGGGATCTGCACCCACAAATCTGCAGGGAAAGGGAATGTGGCAGCTGAAGGTGATGTAACCCTCCTGGAAGGGTGTTACGCTGAGGGGATGGGTCTGGAAGTAATTCTGAGCTTATCAGAGAATTAAATTGCTATCCTCTAGGATAAGTGCATGGTTATGGTCCCAAGGCCCCTGAACCACACCAAATAAGTAGGTGGGAGTCAGTCCCAGGTGCTGAGCAGTGTCAAAGGGAGAGGGGCTTGTCACTGTATATTGGGACTGGGGTTCCTATAGGACTACTGTCCCTTCTGGAGTGGGGGATGCTCAGTTTGGACATCCTTTCTACTGCAAACCATCTCCACTGGGATCCCTGGGCCTATTATAGCCTGATTAAATATTAAAACAATTCATTTTGTACTTAAACTGTTTTGAAGGCTCCTGCTGATGATGACTTTGAAGTCTGTGGCAAAAGGGTTTGCTCTCATTTTTTCCTCCCCCCCTTCACCTCCATCCCCACCTTTCCCCAGGCAGGAATGGGAGAGTATTTCTGTTCTACCATTAGCCCTCATCCAAACCACATGGCTCTGCACCAGAAGAAGATGCATGAAAGGCACGCAGTCAGTGGGATATCCATGACAGGTGGGGTGGCTTATAGGGGTGATCTCAGGGATTGTCTATCTCTGCACTGCCTGGAGTATCTGTGGCCACTTCTCCCTATCCCATGTTGCAGCAAGAAGGAGAGGACAGCTCCAAGGAGACCAGGATTTGATCCACGCCTCCTGGGGGGAAAGCCTCGGGTGGGACCCTAGCATTGGAGGGATGTTTGAACACCTAGTGGGCTCAGGGCTTAAATTTCAGGTTGTACCCTATTTGTTTTTTCACCATCCAGTCCCATGAGACCTGTACTTCCTCTGTCTGCTATAGATGAAGGAAAAGGTGCCAAATATTTTGTCTCTGCTGAAGCAGCCTTCCATCCTTCTCAGGATTTCCCTCCCCCTCCTCCAGCCCCATCTTTTACATCTGTTGTATGTGAAATCCAGCAAACTCTCAGCAGAGCTCATTACTCACGGCCCACTGCTCTGAAGAGGGCTGAAAGGTCCTGCACGTAATGATTTGGAGGTGATTTGTATTTAAGATGCTTGGTTTTCAGATGCTGGGGGAGGAGGAGGAAAATTAAATAATTGAAAGCTGGTGGGGAAGGGATGCAGAGAGTCCTGGATAGAGGGAGAGGGCAGCAGCTTCTCCTGATCCAGAAGTGTTTGAGTTAATAGTTATCAGTTACACAGATGCTGGGTTAAAACCTAAGAGTGGAAGGAAGTTATAGAATCATTTGTGTTGGAAGGGACCCTTAATGGCCATCAATCCAACTCCCTCGCAGTGAACAGGGACCCCCACAGCTCCATCAGGTGCTCAGAGCCCCATCTAGGCTGACCTTGAGTGTCTCTGGGGACGGGGGACCTACCACCTCTCTGGGCAAAATCTTCCTCGTGCCCATGTAGGATGAGAGCATGCCTCAGGTGTGGGAAAATTGGTCTGTATAAGGTGGAACAGACTGCCATAGCAGTCTTGATGGGATGTGGTCATGTTTTAAGCAATAAAGCCGATTTGCCTTCTCACATCTTTGGGAAATCTTGCTGGTCATCCCAAGTGGTTGGCAAACTACCACCAAAAGGAGTGAGCAAGGCTGGAGAGTAGTACCCATGCAGGGCAGGCTTGGTGGCCCTGAGCCATACAAAGAATGTGGTTTGCTGATACAAAATGTGCAGCATGAGCCTCATGGGGCAGTTCTCGAGGTCTCAAAGCAAAGGGAGAACCCATGGGTGCAACTCATTTTGGGTGGAGAAACTGAAGCACTGAGGGTGGGAATGAATTGCTTAGGAAAAGAGCTGGTCATCTGAATGCCACTTGCCTGAAAGTTCAGCAAACTTTGCTATAGGGTTGGACTTGGTCTAAAGCAGCTGTATTCCACATAAGTTCCATTTGCCCCGTTTCCTTCTCTTTTGAACAAATGAACAAAAAACCTTTGTCTGGTTCCTCATGGTGGGTGCCAGCAGGACTTGTTGGCTTCTGGAAGCCAAGGGACGCATTCAGGGTCCATTCTGCCCTTGAACTTGAGGCTTCACTTCCAAAGCCTGCCTTTAACCCTGACCCTAACTTGTGCCTGGGAGGAAAACATTCCTCACCCTGGCAAACCCGCTGGTACAGATTTCCTTCCCGATGCCAACAAGCTGCCAGCAATCCCCTGGTCCCTGGAGGCATGCAGATAGCCCATTAGGGCTGGGGAGGCCACTTTTATTCAAATCCTCCAGCCTCAGATCTGAGAATCAAGTCAGATTAAGCTGCCTGATCCGAAGCTAACGAGTCGGGGAATGAAAGGCAGAAATCAATAGCTTGGGAAGATCTAATGCTTTTACACGTGCTGCCCGTGTATTTACTGGCTCTGTACAAGGAGTGGGTAAGTCTGAGGAGCGTCCCCTTAATTCTGGTGTTTAAACCCATGCAGGTTCTCCCCCTGGTGTGGTTTTATCTCCCACGGCATGGATGCTGGAAGCTGTTTTTTGCCTACATCTTCTCTGAGCATCACACTTTCTCTGGCAAATACAGACCCGAAGCAATGAGCCTGGCCCCGATACAAATAAGTCTAAGAAAATTAGTTTTTCTTGATCTGCTTGAATACCTCAAAAAGCCTTTTCTGCTGATTTCTGGGGCGAGGACAAACAGCACTTTTGTTCTCCCTCCCCCCGGCGCTCCCAGGCTGTGCAGCTGGTGCCCCGCTCTGCCCGCAGCGGGAGGCTCTGTCCGTCCGTCCCTCCGTCACTGCGTCCAGCAGTTGGAGCGGGTGCTGGCAGATGGCTGGGGAAGAGCAGGGCTTTCTCTTTGGAGGCTGTGATTAAAAGCGCTCCAGTGATGCTCGTGTGGCGCGGGGTTGTCGCTCCCAGCAGTCGGCCAGACTCCGTTGGGGAGTTAAAAGGGGAGATGTTAGTGTAGCGATGGAAGATGCTGTTGGAGCCCAGATCGGATCCCAGGCTCAGCAGCTCACTCATTGTGAGCACTGGTGTCCAGCAGATACAGCCCACACCCTGGCTTAGGGTGATACTGAAAAGGGTAAATCACTTCTATTTTGGCAAAAGAAAAGCGTGTATTTAGAAGCAACCATTCTGATGTTTTTCTAGCTTCCAGCAATGGAGCATTTAGGGTGTCCCCTATCAGCAGGCTAACTTGTTGCCCTAAACATCCTAGAAAACGTATTATGTTGCACATAAAGAATAAACAGAACAAAGACAAGGGATGTCCAAAGTATGGCACTGGTAGAAATATCTTCCTGGAAAACAAAAATCAATGGTAAATAGTGTATTGCAGAGCTGCACATGAACAGCTGGAATAAGCCCTAAATATTTATTATTAATACCAAAGCTGTTTATTTTTTGACATATTAAATAGGTCATATATCTCATCTAATAAAACCTCTGTGTAAAGTGCTGGCTCTGCTGGGCTGGGAAAAGATTTTGCTTTTGAGGTCTGAACAGAGTGAGAATGTAGGAGTTCTTACGTTACTCAGAAAATAAAAATTAAAGCCTTTGGTGATATTTGCTCGGGTTGGTAAGATTCTCCTTCCCCTGTGACCCAGAAGCGTGCTCAGAGTAGGGGATATGGGTTCAAGTCCTGTCTCATCCGGGGATTCCTTGTGTCAGGATGGATAAACCACTTAACCTAGACTGGGCTTCATTCTAGAAATGGAACGGCACCAGTGTACCCACTGGGATGATAAAAGTGATGGGGAGGCACACAGTGACAGTGAGTACTCTTCTCCCCCTTAGGAGACATCATTAAGCAAATATCTACAAAGCTGCCCGAGCTTCAGAAGCCAAAAGCTCAAAGTTAGCTGGATGCTTAAGGGCATTAGGACCTAGTTGCTGCCAAGTCTAAGTGTTGGGGGTGGAAGAAGTGTTGTACAAAGCCCCCTGCATTTCAAAATCCCCATCCGGTGGCATTAACCCCACATCAATCTGCCTAAGTCTTCCAGGAGCTTGGGAAAGCTGAGTATCCTCACTGAATTTCTTTCCAAATGCAGTGAAGCCTCTATTCCTAGCCTCTCAGCAATGGCACTGGTGGAAAGTTGACTCTCCTTTAGCCACCAAGTGGTATTGAGCAAGCCATATCCACTCTTCCTGCCTCAGTTTCCCCACCTTCCAAATGACAAATTTCCTCTTGCTCCAAGAGTTTCATATAATTGTATTAACTATCCATGGCCTTAGAATCACAGAATCTTATGGATTGGAAAAGATCACTAAGATCATTAAGTCCAGCCATCAACCCATTCCCACTAAACCATGTCCCTCAGTGCCACATCTCCAGCGAACACCTCCAGGGATGGTGACTCCACCACCTCTCCAGGCAGCCTGTGCCACTGCTCTATCTGAGAAGAAATTTTTTGTAATATCCAACCTGAGCCTCCCCTGGCACAACTTATGGACATTCCCTCTGGTCCTATTACTAGTTACCTTCCAGGATTACATATATAGGAAAGCAGAGTTGGGACGCATAAGGGACATGAATGAAATACAGGGGCTTGAACAAATCTTGTAGGGTTGTGATAGGCATTTGTGTTCAGTTTGCTGCCTTCAGACAGGTTGTGGTGTTTTGGAAAAACAGCTGTTTCCAATGGGTCTGATACATTTTTGTTCTTCAGAGCTGTAAGCAGCATTGGTTGAGCACATCTTCCCTTGCTGCTTCCCCTGGGCTTGTGAATGCCTAAGCTCATCATCTCTTGTCCCACCATCCTGTCATGGAAACCATAGGGTCTCCAACCCTCTTCAGATTCTCTTTGCTATTTCTTGTTTCATTTTCTGTCCAATCCTAGCCTCAGTACAAGAGCTAGCCCTGGACTATCTGAGTGAAGCATCCCCATTGCCTGAGCTCATTATCACATCTTGGTGGAGACTCAGTTTTCAGATGATTCAGTTTGTACCCAAGTCAGACTATATGTGTGTTAGCACACTCACTGGCCTGGCTTGGCTTTGTGTATGTTAGAGCCTTACAAGGTTGGCCCCAAGTAGGACTCAGGGTGGGTTCAACCAGGACAGACTCAACCATCTTTATTTTCATAGAATCATTAAGGTTGGAAAGACCTCTAAGGTCATGTAGTCCAGCCATCAGCCCATTATCACCATGCCCACTAACCACGTCCCTCAGTGCCACATCTCCAC
Source organism: Gallus gallus (assembly GCF_016699485.2). Lineage (NCBI taxonomy): Eukaryota > Metazoa > Chordata > Aves > Galliformes > Phasianidae > Gallus > Gallus gallus. The sequence goes on along the minus strand of NC_052535.1, from coordinate 11,094,315 downwards.
ATTTCTTCAGCCAGTTTCAGTGCCTCACCATTCTTTCTGAGAAGAAATTTTTCCCAGGCTAGAAATTTCTCAAGGCTAGAAATCCCATTATTCCCATCGACTGCTGCAATGAAACTTATATGCTCCCCCAAAAAATCATTGAACCCCTTCCAGAGGAGCAGATGGGTTGTTGTAAAGCAAAAAAAAAGAAAAAAGAAAAACAAAACAAAACAAACAACCAAAAGCTTCTGCCACCCAGATCCCTCCTCTGTATTCTTGACATTGGCTAATCTATGTGTAAATTCACTCTGTGCAGGTTAACTCCTGCGCTAGGGCTGAGCTCTTTTCAATGCGCCACGTAAATGCTGCTCACCGTGTATTTACATTGAACATGTTGCCCCACTGTACATTAACATTTAAAACAAAATCGCCAGCCCCATCACAAGCATCACTCCGAGGGAAGGCAGCACAGCGTAGACATCGTGTAAGTAATTTGTTCAACATTGGTGATAATAAGCTACACGGAGCAATAAGAACATAAACACGGGGCTTTGTGTGAGCGTGTGTGTTTATTTTTTTCTCCCTTCTTCTTCTTTTTCTTTTTCTTTTTTTTTTAAGGAACCTCTGAGGGAAAAAAAAAAAAAAAAAAAGCCATGAATGATTCATAGATGCAAGGGGGGAAAAAGACGAAGAGAGAGAGGGAGAGAAAGAGAGATTAAGAGAGAGAAGCTTCAAAGTGACTGGAGCGGATTTGAAGTCCTGAGCGTTCCTGTGCTGGGCAGGCCAGCAATTCACCAGAGAGACCCCGTCAAGCTCCCCCCATCCTTCGCCCCGGCCTCATCCCTGCTGCCTCCTCCTCCTCCTCCTCACCGCCAACGCAGCCTCCCAGTCGCAGGTTCAAAGTTCAGCAGCATCTAATGATGGGAAGGCCTCCCAAACCCTCTGTGAGTGGCATCTGTTTATAGGCACGGCCCTTCCCTGGTGGTTTAGCCTGGCTTAAAATAAAATAAAGTAAAAGAGGGGGAGGAAGAGTGGAACAAGATGCAGGGTTCTTTAAAAAAAAAAAAAAAGTATAAAAAAATCTACTGGTGATGAAGTGCCTTTGATTCTGAATATTAAAAAAGCCCATTAGATTTAAATGTAGTGAGAATATTAACGCTACTGCCTTGATTTGTATTCACTGACTACCACGGGTACACTTTGGGAGTGTGAAAGGAAAATATGGCTCATGCCTGGGTGGGATGCTGGCTTTCCCAGCAAGGAGCAGCCAGGGGGACAGAGGGACGGGTTGTCCCCTCTCCATCCCATGCTCCTGGCCATCAGAGGCATGGGGATTTCCAAAGGCATGACTGGTGGGATCACCACTTGCATGGTTAAAACTCATTATTCTTTTGCAGAAGAATTCAGGCATTTCAAAACTTGGTATCCTCTTCCAGGCAATCCAAGTCTCAACATTATTTTTTACCCTGTTTTATTCAATATAATTACATTTTTGTTCCTTCAGTTTAATGATATAATTGAATTAAATGCATGAGCTATCATGGCAGACCTGCAGAGGAAGTGACTGAAGTCTAGGGCAAATCCTGTAAGACCTGTTATTGTTTATATGTCACAAAATAAATGACACAACAGTGAATGGCTAATACTCTAATTAGCATTACACGCTGACTTTATTTTATTAATCAAAGGCAGTAACAGTCAGTGGTCTAATGAAACAGCTTGATGTTTTAATACTTCCAAAAGAGAAAAAGAGATAAGGGCTCAGCACTAATTAGAGTAGCAGCTGATTTCTGGAAAAAAAAAAATCTGAAATTGTTGCCTGGCTGAAACAAGGATATCAAACACTGCAAATATTCCAATTTACAAAATGAAAAGAGCAAAAAATAAAACCAGAACTTTCAAGATCTTAAGAATAGGAGAAATGCTAGGTAGCTGTACTGTCATATCGTAGTACGTCCTGACTTGTCATTAGTACTACCAAGTACTGGGACATGAGGTGTTCCAAAAGAAATAGAAAGAAATTGTATTGAACAAATAATGCTTTTCCAAGTATTAGACCACAGCTAATATTTTGTATCATAGTGCAGTTTTGGGAATTTCTGAAATACTTTTAGGATTTCAAATACCCTAAATCCAATGGAAATCAAAATCAAATGACTTGGTAAAAATATTTTCACTTTGGCCTGGGTTTTTTAGAAGGAAAACTTCAGTACTGAGGTTTTCTAAGGGTCCATGTCTTAGCAGAGAGCTGGACAGTTGTTGGAACCTCTAATGAATAGGTGCACAGAAAAGGTTTGATGTCTGTTTTAACGGGTGACTCCCTGGCAGCGTGTGTCCTCCATGCAGATGGCCCATTCCTTAGCTTGTCCCTGGCAACTGGAAAGACAATATGGATGTAGATTGGACAGCCAGACTGTGAGTGTTCCTTGCAGATAGCCAGCTGCCAAGTCTCAAAAAAATTAAAGAAAACCCAGGCTGGAGTTGGAACAGCAAACACTGACTTGGACAAGTCAGAGTTTCCACTCACAGTTCTTTAATCAGGCTCAGCATACAGGTGGATTGCAAGGTAAGGAATAACACATCATCAGCATGAGGTCTGGGTAATCCAGGACACAGTGACCATGATGTCCTGGTCAGTCCATTATCTCAGGCTTCTCTTGTTCAGTTCCTGGCATGTTAGATCTGGACAACCACTTTTTCTTTGTCTGGTTGTGAGCTTCACCCAACTTGCCTGCTGGACTTGCTGTGGACACATGTCACTCAACGTGACATCTACACTTTTCTTGAACACCTCCAGGAATGGGGACTCCACCACCCTTCTGCGCAGCCTTCTGATCATCTGCAGAAGTTACTGACCATTGTGTCTGGATCTCTAGGGTAACTATATAGCAGGCAGGGCATAGCAGATTTGCAGAGCAGATGGTCTGAGACGTTCTTGGTCTTCAAACGGAGAAGGGACCAAGCATAACTCTGCTCCAAATTTGTTACTAGTGCCTTGAAAATCCCGTGTCTATGTGACAAACACTGAATAAGAACTGGCATTAAATGGATTGTACCACCTCCCAACTCCTCACTCTCGATGTCTGAGCTGAAGTTGCATTCTTTTAGCAAAAGCTCATGAAGTGGTTGAACTCAGTGATGTTGGACCAGCTTGTACTAGCAGAGCCCGTGTGGGTACGTTGCCACTGCAGAGTGTAATGTGATTTCCCCCAGAGGAAAATTCCTGTTGCAATGCACAGGCATATAAGGAAGCACAATTAACTTCTCTGGAGGAGCCCAAAGCCTGCTTTCCTTGAGTGTTGTGTAATTAAAACCTCAGTCTTGTTAATACATTAGTGAGATGTTTGCATATAATTCATCAAATGTTTATGAAAATGCGTAACAAATAATCTTGACAAACAAGTTGCTTAATTGAGATAAGGGATGGGAAGCCTTGTGAATTTTTAATAAAAAGGGGGAAAGAAAGCATGCTACGTTAATCAGATGAAGTTATCTCATTCAATATTTTCAAGTGACTTCTCCAGTGCACATTTTATTTAATATATTATACAAAAGGAATAACTTGATCCCCCAATGAGATCTGTGTAGAAAATCCTCTCTTGCAACAAACACAGCATTGGCTTAAGGCATTCCCGAGCTATTGATCAAAATCCTATTTTTTCTTCTTGACAGATAAGAGCACTGAAATTTGCCTGGGATTTGCACTTTCTCTAGATGGAAGAGGAATGACTAATGCCTGGCCAAAGCCTGAGTGCCTTCCTCCAAGTAGGTAGTTAACTGTCATACAGAATCAGCAATGGCATCAATATATACACCATGGTAGCTGGTTAAGCTTTGGGAAGAAGAGGGATTCCATTCAGATTAAAAGTTTCTCGCTCAGTTGATTAAGTGAGAACAGAGGTATCCCTCCATGACCACCTCCTCCATGGCTAATGCCCTCCCCATCGTATTTTTTTCTGTTAGTCTGTTCAGTTCATTAACACAACAAAGTTCAATTAGGCATGCTTATTTTTGGCCTGAACTTTGCTTGATAATTCCTGTTTCTATTTCAATCTTGAAAAAGAGCTTTTGAGTCCTAAAGCCTCCTTGTCTTGCCCAAAGGTGTCAGGCTCTTTTTTTTTCTAACTAGTTTGCTATGGCTTGGAGCAAGAGCGCGTGAATCTGTTCCTACTACAGCACCAGCGTAAGAAATCTCCATCTACTAGATAGATACCTATATGCACCACTGGGAGAGACAGTCTGGACCCAGATTAGCTTGTTTTTTCCCCCCACCTCACTAAAATTACAATGGAATCTTACAAATATTTAAACATGAATCCAGTGGGAAGAGGTAATGGACTAGGTGGTTCAGGGGCAGTTCTTTCCTCTCCTCTTCCTTCTTGTCCTATCATGTGTGGGGTAGGAAGAATAAATCCCACTACACTCCTTTGTCCTACACCTTGACCAGCTCTGTGGGGAGCATGTCTGGGTTGTAATGGAATGGATAGAACAAATGACTTTGGTGCCAGCTTGGGTGGGGATTTGAGCAACCTGGTATAGAGGAAGATGTCCCTGCACATGGCAGGGGAGGAAGATGACCTTAAAGGTCATTTCCAACACAAACCATTCTGTAATTCACAGAATCATAGAATCCCAGAATTGTAGGGGTTGGAAGGGACCTCTGGAGTCCAAGTCCATCTGCCTGCTCAATCATGTTTGATGATTCTATGAATACCTGTGGACAATCTAGGAGGAGCAGTGGAATAAAGTCCTCGTTGTCATCCATGGTGAAGTTTTGCTGACCATGCTGACAATTCCTCCTCTTCCCAAATATCACTGTCACTGTCGCTTTTCTGAGCTGATGTTTTGGTATCTGTTTGACTAAAGACTTCCAACCTTGCTTTCTTGGCCTCTACACTGGGACTCAGTATTTATTTATTATCAACCTCATGGAGGGCAAGTTTCATTCTGAACCATGAAAACCTGCTGTTCAATAGAAGTCCAGGGTCAATGATACTAATTCTCATCCCAAACACCACTACCATCATTGGCATTAGATCAAAAATGCCTGTATCTTGGGTGAATACAGGGTTAAATCTGACCCATCAGATCTGGATTAGAGCACCATCTTTCAGTCACTTTGTATTTTCCTACTGGGCCCTTGTGTTTCCTGTACAGTCCTTCTCTCATCCCAATTCCTGCCATCATCTTGTCCAGTTGCAGCCATCCAAACGCACCATGTAGGCCTCTGTTGGTGGCCAGAAGCAGGCAAGGGGAAGCTGCAATTAGGAGCTTGAAGTGAAAATTGCTCAGACTCAACAAAGCTCACCCTGGCACGTATGATTGCACTCCAAAAGTACTTGCACAGAGCAAGCCAGTGATGAAGAAACATAGACTGCGTAGTTTAAAAAGCTCCCAGCCCAGAGTCAGCATTTCTACCCTGACCTGCCTCATGTATTATTTAGCACGGACTTGTTGATGCGCACTTATATTTTTTTCCCAGTGGAGTTGATGATCTTCCTTCCCCTTAACAGCCTTGCTGCTCTCTCTCTGCACGGACGCCATGATCAGTGGGCTGTGGATGGACCAGGGCTGGGCTAGTGCTCACCACTGGGGTTAAAGAGTGCGGGGTGAGAGGATGGGCATCATGGCCATTCTGGCACTGGCGAAGGTAGGAGAATGAAATGTGGGGCAGAGATGGGAGAGGGGTCTATGGGAGAAAGAAAAGTGGGAGAAGTGCAGTTGGAAGTGAGTGGTGTTAATGAAATATTCAGCAGTGGTGGGCCTAGACGCATTGCCGAAATTGCAGAAGCAGAGATGATTAATATTTAACAGGGTAAGCTGCCACTTGGCTGCTTTCTGCACATAGATTCCACCCCCACGTACACACACACACCACCTCCCTCCTACTTCCCACCCTCTGGCTCCCCCAAACTCCATCCTCTGCCACTCTACTCTGACTCAAGCCAATGGCTCCCACCACCATGCTCTGCTTGGGGGAGGTTCTCAGACCCTCCATGAGGTCTGCCCAAGGGAGATCAGGTCCAAGGGCTGCCTGGTGGGAAAAGTGCCAGGATGGGGGGGAAGGTAGTCAAGAGAAAGCACATCATTTATTTTTCATGTGGATGGGAGAGCAGGTTGTCCTATTTAGTCACATTAGATGCTCTGTTAACACAACAGGAAGAAAAAAAAAAGAAACAGAAAGGATGAATTAATGCTTGCAGCAGAAGGAGGCTGCTCTCTGGTTCTCCGGGCAAACAGGAACTGGTCTTTCAGGGGGTTAAGTGTTTTGGCTCCAGTTGTGTCTCCCATGGGGTGACCCATGTAGGTGATGGACAGCTGAGAAAGGGAATGCGCAAGGCTCTTCGTCAGCTGGTTTGGTGCAGGTGGAATGGCCCTAGGTGTGGACTGATATTAGGTATACGACCACCCATCCCTCCATCTGCAGGGATAGGTGACTCCCTAGAAACTCTCCTCATGAACATCTGCACAGTTTCATTCTGGTCACTTTGCAAACCCTCTCCAGACTCTTCTCTGCTTGGACACCTCAGGAGATGTGACAGTGGTTGTACTGTTAGTGTGCTCAACAAGGCGTCACTGCATTTTGAGCCTTTTAGAAATCAGTGTCCTTCCATCTGCTGTCTTTTGTTGTGCATTTAGGGGGGTGCTGTTCGATCTAGGAGCCATCTCTGTGTGCAGGACCTGTGATGCCCTTGGTACAGATAAGTTTTAGCCCATTTGTGCAATATCAGCTGATTTATCTAAAAAAATTACAAGAATATCTGAGGTCCAGCTACTTATTGGAGTCATAAATATGAAAATAACTTGGAGTAAATGAGCACCTGAAGTTGCAGCTGGGACTTGGAAAGACGTAGCAAGTCTGAATCTGCACAGATGAGATATTTGAGAGCAGGTTCGTGTCCCACCACAGGGTTTCTGCAGATATACTCAGTGAGTAAACATGAATCTGTCATGGGACAGGTACATAGGCTCTGTACAAATTACAGCTTCTTTAAGAGCAAAGTATGCTGTGGAAAAGCTGGTCTTATCCAGCTCTGTCCATGAAATCAGGGAGGAATGTCCCACTAGAAAGGAAACCAGGAGGCTTCATTGCATTTTGAAAAGCTGGTGAAAACTAAATGAGGGCATGAGGAAAATCACAATACATATTTTCTTTCTTCCCATATCTTGGTCTGTATTTGAAATGTTAGAAACACTGAAGCACCATCTTGAAGCCTTCTACTTGGCTTCAGTTCCTGGACCAGCTTTCAGGTACTTGAGCCAATTAAGCATCATCATCTAGTCCATTGCCTTCACTTTTCAGCTCAAGGCAGAGCAGCAGCATACTGGAGGAGCTCTGGCATGCTTCAGTGAAATGACTGCCTTTTTCCATGCGTGTCAGGATGTGACTCAGAGGACAGAACGGAAGGTGCCCTGGGGATCCAGGTAGCAGCTCCAAAAACGGAAGGTTTTCATATCTTACAGGGACAGAATCAACCACTGGACAGAAGGGAAACCATAGACAACGTGGCTACTCGATTAGATATATAGTTTAGAGGAAGAGGAGTCAAGGTTGCTGAGGAAATAGGATAAGATGGCCATATGCTCGATGTTCCCCATGCCTCATGGCTGTAGCCCACGCATCCCTTCTGCTGCCACGCCATGACAAGGGTTAACGGGGATGGATGTAGAACGCAAAAACCAGATGCAGGCAGAAGCTGGGCCGTCAGTGGCAGGAGGAGGAACCCCTGTCGAACGTCCCAGAACTAGCGAGAACAGACAACTTGATTTCTATTGTGTAAGTGGGGATTTGTCCGCAATGGTATAGTAACAACTAGAATTAGAAAGGAAGAAAGAGTGAATTCTTCCTTCATCCCAAGCGTGTTCCCTCCAGGGCAAAGGTCAAGTGCATTGTGTGGCCGTGTTTGGATTCATAATAAAATAAGTGACAAAGGCGAAAACCCGGGGCATGCACAGGGACTGAATAAAGAGAAGTGTGGGCTAGACACCAGAAACCACTCTTTCACCCTAGGGGTCATTAACATGTGCAATAGGTGACCTCATGACATGGTGCGGGGGCAATAGAGACACTAATGTGAGTCATTTATATGCTAGCTTGAGTGTATTCAGCTATCGATAACAGCATTTTTCTGAGCATAGTGACCAGCTCCTCTGGTAAAATGGAGATGGTCCCACTTGCTCATGCAGTATGCCAGCAGTTACTCTCAGCTGCTCAGCTGTCTTCTCTATTCCTCCATAGGGGAAAAAGGGAAAATAAATAAATAAATAAATAAATAAATAAGGCAATCCACAGATTGTCTCCCCATCCCGTATGGGTTCCATAGACAGAGTCCATTCTGTGCTTCCTAGAGAAAATGCTAGGCAAAAGTTTCAGCATAAAGCATGAAATGCTGATGGAGGTGAAATTTGTCCAAAGCTTTTTTAGAGAGAGAATTTAGTGACCTAATAAAACTCTGGTAAGTGGAGCAGGATGGCGGCCTCAGAAAGCTCACCCTTTGTTTTGAAGGTTGTAAACCCCTTGCAGGTAAATGTCTGTCTTACCATTCCTCAGCATCTCCCTTGCCCACCTCCTGTGCCCTGACTAGCTCAGTGCTGTCTGATTCACCCTTTGCTTGCTGCCCACCTTGATACCGAAGTTGGATGCTGCACTGCACAGACCTTACTTTCTTGGCTAAGGAGTGGTTGAGATGGCTCCTGGCATAATGGAAACAGTTGTGGAAGAGGTGAGGGGAGGTGTAATTTAATTCAGGAGAGAGCTTCAGGCTGCACTACATATGGAATAAGTCATAAAAAACTCTACAGTGGTGCAAGTCCTTATTGCATCTCTACTCTCCTTAGTCCTGTCTTCCAGCATCTCCAGCATCTGCAAGGAGGCCCTCAAATGCCAGCCTTTGGTCATCTGAAATAAATCAGCTGGTCCCCACTTTGTCTAAAATGAAATCTCCCCCAGGGGACAGCTGCTATGTCCCTCTTTTCAGCTGGAATGAGGTGAAGGACTGAGCCTCACTGTGTAAAGAAGTGCTGGTCAGAGAAATGAGCATATAGCCTGAATTGAAGGCTAGCCCCAGCAACACACACCTGGTAAATGTGCTTTGGGCATGGAGAATTTGCATCTTTGCAGGCATTTCTGCAATAAGCCTGCTAGTTTATCCTAATTTTGTGAGCAACCATTGCCTGCATCATGGTGCCTTCTCTGTGTGTGTGCACATCTCCCTGCTCCACCACAGTAACAGCTAATCCTACAGGCCAGTATAACAGATTTGGCAGGAATATACAGATCTTGATGATGCTGTGATCCTGCACATTTCATGGAAAACAGAAGCCTTATAAAGGAACTGGTCTCATGAACTTATTGAATGAGGGTCTGTTGTCTCAGGCCAGCACTCATCAGGCACCTGAAAATCTGCCCAGCTGAGGCACTGAATACCCCAGAAGTCTGCTTCTTGATTATGTATAAGAGACTCCTGCCACACAATGCAAACTCACTGCAGAGCAATATTTATTTAGCTGGTGGCCCACCAAGCATTTGGTATTCCTCCAGGATGAAGTACTTGTCCTGTGTGCAGCTTCAGTACGAAATCAAGTCTTCTCCTCTACTTGCTAAGAAGAAGATGCATGAGTGGAGGAAAATATTGTGATGGTGAACGGAAGAGCAACTATTTTCTGTCCAATCCCGAGTCTTAGTGCTTAGGGTGGATTTTCACTTCCATAAAACATAGTGAAGAGCTTCTCTAGTACTATGACACAGCTTCAGGCTCGACCAAAAGAGTTCCTTAGACTACTGACTGATTTCACTTATTTATTTATTAGCCAAGGGCTCCTTTGAGGTCCTATCATCTCTTTCTCAACTGAATTTCAGATAACTTTTCTTCGAGCTCAGACTCTTTGTAGCTGGCCAGTTTTAAAGATAGGTTTGAGCTGCAGACTTCAGATTTGAAGCTGGACCCGGGTCTGGGATTTTGGTTCTGACCTATTTCATTCTGTGATACAGCTGCTCTCAGAAGACTTGGGATGTTCTTGGGAAAGTTAATTTCGAAATTATAGGAATAAATGATGTCAGATGGCTTTACCCTCTTGCTTTGAATCTCCATGAATACTAGATGGCTGGACTGTTGAGTCTGGGTTGAAGAAGATAAAATTCTGCCCAGCAGTTTCATCTTTGATGGTTATGATAGAAATGCGGCCCCAAAGGGGATTGATCTTTGCCCTGATATCAAGATTTTTTCACGGTACATTGAAAAAGGCTTCTTGGAGGTCTTGATAGAAACTGTGGAGAAAAGCTATCAAGAGTTGCCATACTAACTCCCCCGGCCTCAGCAAAGGTGCTGCAGGGTGAAATGTTTGGAAACAATTAACGTGCTCTTATACCAACATGACCTTTCAGAGTGCCAAGCATCTTCTATGGGGCCTGTAACTCAAGCATTAATAATGGATTACCAAAATCAACCAGCTGCAAGGGAACCACTTCTCCCTGCTTAGATAATTCTCCTCCCAGAGAAGAGCTATTGATTTTGATACTGATTCCTTCCTCCCTCGTGGAAGGGCTACACCCCACCATTGCTATCTGTGACAGTCAGCTCTCTCCTGATCTGCACACAGCATACACATCAGCCACGTTTCTCTGCACCAGCAATAGAGACACCCCTCCAACATAACTGAGACTGCTGATAAAAGCAATGTGCACTTCTATTTTCTCACCAGATGATTTAGTCAGCCTTGCACTTCAGCATCTCTTTCCCACTAGTTGGAACAAGTAACGACTGAGCACTGTGGAGCTACTTAGACCCACATCAACTTTGCAGTATCCATAGTACAAGGGATATGGATGAAAATCAGCTTGGATCATGCAAGCTGGCTTGGGCAAACACCCTCATATGCTTGTGCCCTTGTATCACTTCATTCATCCTTTCTGCTCTAAGCCCATGTTTGTGTTTTACTACTTGTGTTGGAAGTGGTCCTAGGAAACTGCTCTAGTTGTCACTGTTTGAGCAGAAGGATTGGACCAGATGGTCACAGAGGACCCTTCCCACCTCAGCCGTACTTTTCCAGTTGCTGGAGTTGAGATGGTGTTCTGGATATCTTTCTGACTTGCTAGAGCTGCAGTCCCTGCAGGGGATGGAAGGAGGAAGAGGACCTTGAGCTTGTTTACATTGCACATCTTAATTTTATGGACAGAACTGAAAACTTGTTTCTGTTTGGTCTTAGGCCAGCCAGAAACAGGAATCACTTGTAAGTTTGTGTTAGCTGTAAACAGAAATCTTATTTTTGTCTGTTTTCCAGAGGAAAATGGGGGGAGGAGGGAGGGAAGGAAAGTATGTAATCACAGTGGTGTGTGCATGTGTCACTTATCTTCACACCCAGTGATATATGAACTTGTTGGCCACCTTCAACTATGTTTAGCTGTGGTTGGTAGAAGTGGCCTAAAAGATAGGAAGAAATACAGCAATTGGATACAGCACCGCAAGCCCACGAACAGACTGAGATAAGGCAAGCCTGAAGCACGTGTTCAACCTTAATGAGACACTGGAGAATCCAGTTGCTGGGAAAGCTCTGGGTGTGGGGCAGCTTCAAGTCTGAGTTCACACTGCTCCAGACATCAGAGAAGCCAACTACAAGAGGCAAACCTGCTGGGAATTGGACTTCATTAGTACCTCTGCCTGTGGAGTAACTTGTTTTCTTGGAGCATCTGTCATCTCTTGTCGGACACGAGTGGTGGAAACAAAGGGCTGGATTCATGAAGGAACTTACAGTGCTGCTACAGTATGGTGGGAGCAAGGATCCTCTTCTACACAGTGTGCTGGAATCCAGCAGGGATGGGATCTGAGCTGTGGCTGTGTGGATGGGTGCTGAGCCCTCAGGCTGTGTGAGGGAGGTGGCATTCAGACTGTATAGGAAGAGGATGCTTGTGAATTAGGCCTGAGAAACACCTGTAAACCCTCTTTTATACCAGAAACCTCAAAATGAGATGCTGAGAGCATGAAACTTCTTTCTCAGAAGACGAGACCAAAATGAACAGCTGAAAGAAGTCCATGTTGCAGGTAGGAAGGAAGTCGTGGAATTTGCTGTTCTAAGTTATAATAGCTATTTTGACAAAATAAACATCCCCCACTCCTCTGCAATCTTATCTGCTACAATCATTTTGCCTCCTGGTAGACCTGTCCTCCACAGACATGTCTTCAAAAGTGAATTGTATTCAAGTTCACTATGAAGTTTCATTATGATGGTACTGTAAATAGACCACAAAGCAAAAAATCTGTGACCCTAAATTCCAGAATCTGCAAAAACTGCTCTTACTTGGCTCTCATCCATCTACTGAAGTGCCCAGCCATGGGCTCACCATGTAGCAGCAGGATGCAGGGTGCCAGCTCACGTCTGAAATCCTTGCTCAGAGTCAGATGGTAAGATGGGAAATCCAATCATTTTATACCGGTCAGTGAGTGAGCATTGCTGAGCATATGGGTAAGTCAATAATTGGCTTTAATTAAGTAAAAGTTCTTTCATTAATATCTTTTTAAATGGATACTCTACAAAATCTGCCTGGGGGAAATCTCAGGGTTAGAAAAGCCTTATGGTATATATTACTGCAATACAGCTGAGTTAGGTTGAGATACCAGCAGGGTGAGCATAGGAGGGAATGGGGGGAGTGTTTGGAAAGACAGCATGGACAGAGACTCATTAGCTGCTCTGGACTGAAAGGAACATGAGTATTAGCTTAACTTTAACCTGAGCAAGTCAGAAAGATAGTTTTGAAGGTAAAAGTACGGTCTGCGATCACTCATTGTGTTCTGCAGATGGTGGAAGCACAGCTGAACCACAACATTCCCACCAAGCTCGATTCAAAGCACCTTATCCCACCCATGAGTTTCACCATGGTCCATGGTCTGACCACTGACATCTACCATTTGAAGCTAGAAAACTGCACCCCCAGGCCCAGCTATCATGCTTTGGAGGGTGTTGAGCTTGTAAATTCCTTTTCTTCTGACTCAAGGCAAGATTTTGGTCCAATATCGGCAAGTTGACATGTGATCCTGGGTGCCAACATCAAACCAAACCACTGTTTTTCGGCAAGTACCATCCAATCACACATCGAGCATGCATCAGTGGCATTTTTGGTCCAATTCCACATGAAGCATAGACACAAGAAGAATAAACATGTTGGTTTCTCCAGGTGAAAAGATAAGCACTGGAAGGAGGGATCCTATCCCCAAATTGAGCTCATGCACAGAAAGGTGCCAAGAGTTCGTGTATTTCTATGAGAAATGTCTTCTGGTTTCAGGCTCCATTTCCTTTCAGGTCCAAGTGGTAAAGGCTGTGTAATGTTCAGACTGAAGCTTTTTATGTTTTGAAGGGAATGGTGTTAGAAAGTGTTGGCGGTCTCTTCCTCAGTATTGGCTGCGACAGTCCAGGAGTGGAAAGCTTCTGATTAACACATTGTGCACGTAACCTGACATGTTGCCCAGTTTTAATATGCTCTTTTATCAGGTCATGCTGTCCCTTTGAAGGTTCTTTGCATATTGCCAGAGCACAATATCTACAAACAACTCCTGCTTCTTCCCTTCTCAGTTACTTACACCCATGTTGACAATTTAAATACTCTGTCGCCGTGAGTTTCTCTTTTGACTTGTCTTCTCAAATTAAAAGCAAAACAAAGCTAAACAGGAGCCTTCTTCACTGAGACTTACAACTATGGAAACCGTGACCAACTAAAATGATAAATCTGGCATCTCCTCCTTTATGAGCTAACTTTTACTTGCCTGAAACATACTGATACTAGGCTGGTGCTCACTGCAATTTGTATTACTGTAAGTAACCAAAATTCTTGCTTCAACCCATTTGTTTAGTGCAACATCAAAAATATGAACTTAAACAAACCAGGAATCTTTATTCTCAAATGAGACTTTGCATTGAGCAAAATAAGAGTAATAGTTTGAGCAGCAGTTGGGGCAGTTGTATGCACCACCCAAGGACCAATGTGGCAGTAGATTTTCCCTGCGTTTGAGGGGTGACCATACAGAGATTTTTATCTCTGTATCTCTACTTTTTATCTCTATACAATGGTGTGGACTTGTCTTTTCTTGATAAAACCCCAAAGGCTAATTTTCACTGAATATTATGTTTCAAGGAATATTCTGTTTATGAACATTTTGCTTCAGCCAAATACAAACGGTTGGACTCAGTTCCCAATGAGCCCCATGGTCTGCAGTGTAGAAAATATTAACGTATCTTCCAATTTTAGCCTTGTGGAGGTGAGAAGTCTGGGTTTTCATTGCAGCTGATGAAAAGGAACAGCCCCTTTGGCAGGCAGTTATTTTCATCCGTCCTGCATATCTGATTCAGGATGGGTGAAGCAGCTTTGGGCAGCACTCTCTACTGGTCCAGGAAGATGCTGGAGTTGTTGCCCCAAGTCACACCCTATACTCCCCTTCAGTTATCTGCAGAATTGGCGTTTCTCATGCCAACTCCCTTCAACCTCCTTTAAAATCCATCTGTCCCTCACAATGCTGTTTTTCTTCTGTCATTTTTTTCACACTATTGTCTGTCACATCGGGCAGCTCCGGGACTGGCACTTCCTCTCATCCTGGTCAGCTCGTGCAACCAAAGGATGAGATCTAATCAGTGGCCAAGTCACCTGCCTACGATCCCAATGCAAATGCTCTGGAAAACACAGCTGGAGGGTTAATGAATTGACCAAGCCCCATGTCAGAGCACACAAGGCTAGATGTAGCTTGTGCTGGTTTTCATCTCTCTTTTTTCTGGTGCTGCAAGAGAAGACAAGATGTGCTCCAGCAGATCTTTGCCTCTCCAAGGATCCCCCAGCAAATCTCAACGGGTCCCTGCATGCTCCCATTTCGGGCAGAGGTGGAAGCCAACGTCCTGGCTCAACGCATCCAAAAAGGAGCAATCCTACAGCCAATGACACCCTCTCCTTCCACCCCTGCCTAGGGCTGACCCCATAGCATTGACTACCTCTCCTGTTGAAAGCAGCTAGATTTTGGCATGCTCCTGTAAGGAAAAGGAAACCCTTTTTTCTTTTCCTCTTCTTCTTCTCCTGCATTTTGATGGGGCTGGAGATCTCTCGGAGGAAGACGCTCTTCCCTTTTTATCAATTAGGAGCACACACGCGCTCTCTCGCTCCCTCTCCCACCCCTACTCTGCTTTCCTCCCAGCTCCCCTTGGCTGCCGATTTCAGACAAAGATGTGTGAGTTCTTTGATCTGCCTGGCAGCCACCGCTGGGGGATTGGCTTGGAGGTTAATTACACACAGGCCGTCTCCAGCTGTGGCAGGAGCCATTCGGCTGGAGAGGGAGCTGTCCCTTCTCCCCCCTCCAGCTACAAACTTCAAGGGGACAGGAGGGCAAGGAAGGTACCACTGAAACCCCTTTTGATATGACAAACGGGCTCCTTGCTTGCCTCTCTGGTTCTTGTTTTGTTTGTCTAACTGGTACTTGAAATATGGATGAGCTCTCAGTCCTGAGGGCCCAGCCACTGTCTTAAAACCTCGCCTTCTTTTCCCACCCCAACTGGAGTTTTGCTCTCCTGTCTGTCTATCTCTGCCTGCCCACGTGTCCTTGTCCAGCAGCCTTCTGCCCACATGCCCATGACTAAGCCCAGCTCTCAAGGAGAAGGAAAACCTGGACCCCGTGTTTGAGCAGCTGTGCAGAGATGAGGAGCCTCATCTGCTGGAGGAGAGATGAGCTGCTGGTGGTGCCCGGGAGGTTTGCGTTCTGTCAGTCCCTCTCTCTGTGCCTGAAATACTCAGAGATTTTCTTCTGTTTATTCTTCTCTTAAAGCCACTTAAATCCCTCTGTGCCTTGGTTTTCCAATCTTCATAATAAAAGCAAGATACATTTATCTGCTCCTCGGGGTTGGATTGAGGCTGATTGATTTGCTTGTCAAACATCCCAAACTAAATAGTGTGGCACAAGAGAGCTGTTGGTGTAATCCCTCTGCATTAGCAAAATCCCTCTCAAAAGGAGCTTACACAGATGCTTCAAGGCAGGTATAGATGGATTTCAGATGCTTTTCGGTGGCTCCTAGGCATCTCCCTTGGCCTCTGAACTCTCACATGATATCTAAGTGTGGGGCTGGGGTCCCCATGCAGTGAGATCTGCAGCTGACAACAATCTGCATGCTAAGGACATCACACAACCTAGACTAGACCTATCCACGTGTGCAACCTCATACTTAGATCTGCACTCTCTTCTGTGTAGGCTTAGGGCAAAATTCAAATTTCTCATTCAAACAGTGTATCTGTAGTACTCAAGAACTATAGCTAGCTTGATTGCATGTCAGTGGAAGCCATCAACTATTTGCAGCAAAACATGCCTGTCTTGAGACTTTGTCTGAAGCCAACATGCTGCTGTGCTCATCTGGGTTGTGAGCAAATCTGGGAGCCAAAAGGCAGAAAGCTCACCTGTGTACATCTATTTTGCTGACTAGTGGAAACTTGAGTGCAAGGACCTGTGGGTCTGTAGCAGAAATGCTAAGTCACAGTTTGAAGCAGTGATTGAGCACCTGGTGAGAAGGCAGGGCCAACCCAGGGGAGCTCAGGTGCATGCAATGTACTTGAGTGCCCAGAAGGGGTGGAGCCAGGATCTACCCCTTCCCAGACCTCATTTAAGGGTTGGCAGTGGAGGTAATGGTATCTTCCTTGAGATCCCTGCCTACTGGAGGCCTTCTGAAGGTAAGCAGTTTCTTTCCTTTATTTTTGTGCCCACAGCTGTTGCATTTGAGCAAATCCTTACTTGCTGCAGTCTATGTCTTTGCTGCTCTGTTGTTACTGCTGTGCTTTCCATCACATTGCAGAGTCCTACATGCATCCCTATGATATTTGAACTACTGAGATGGTGGGGCTGTTGTCTTGTGCAGATACCAATGTTGTGTCTAATACTGATATCCTGGTTAAATAAAGAGCTGTAGCTGAGCTGCTTCTTCCATTCCCTTACCGCCCATATGCTGCTGGGTGGAGGAGAAGCAGCTGAACTGCTGTCACCTTCCATCCCCAGAGCCACTCATAGGTGCTCAGGGGTTGGGAGTGGCACCCAGGGCTGTGTGTGCCCTGGTGGGGAGAGACTGTACATCTCATGGAATGAGATCATATCTAGCACAGCCCTCCATGTTGAGGAGTTGCTCTGTGCTGTGGGGCTTTTCATGGGTTTGTGATGAGTAGGGACACCAGTGACATTTTACAAAACACTCTCTTTCCCTGAGAGACAGCCAGAACTTACACTTTGAAGCTGCTTAACAGCTTAAGGTATGAGGCTAGTGGGAGGAGACAGGCACACAGCCCACAGCTGCATGCAGGAAGGAGCTCATGTCAGTCAGCCTCAAGTATTACTTGGGGCTGATGGCACTGAGTATGCATGGGTGAAACACAGAGTGACATTCCCTCATGTCCATGGCATGATAATGAGTGACAATCGGCTCTCCCTGTTCGTGCTGTCCAGACCTTCTTAATGTGCTGCATAGGTGACTTGGGTTATTTCATGTAAGTTTGAAGCTTGTTGGAGGACAGGGTGGAGTTTTGAAGTCTGCAGAGCATCTGGTATTTGCCTTGTGGTCTGTTCTGATGGTTGGATATCATACTCCAGCCCTAGGGAAGTTAGAGATTGCCCTCTGTGCAAAGCCATCTCAGCCAGCAATCTCATGGATACAGGCACTACAAAGTAGTTGTGTTGGGAATGAGCAGTAGATGAACAAACTCAGCCCTGTGAGAGCACTTCTCTCCAACACACAACGTGTGATTCAACCTCACGTTGAATCTAGAAGATGCTACTTCTGCAAATCTCGCACGCCTTTTGCAGCCCAACAATGCTGTCCAGCAGAGAGAACTATGGAAACACATCCTTGGCTTGCTGACCTCCTCTGGATGACACATGAATATCTAGGAAACTTTTGCCTATAAATCCATTTTGATAGTTACAAGTATGTTCTATACTCTATTAATTCCCCATTGTGAATTCAACTCCATGGAGTGTTTCTTCTCAAGCTGTCTGCAAATGAATGTACTCAACATCATCTCTAAAAAGACTTTTGATTTTACCTGGCTGAAGGACTTCTGTTACTGTAGGGCAGCTGGTTGGGAAGGATCTGTGAAGGCAAGTCTGCTTTAGATATGCATGCATATCCAAATCTATACATGCAATAAGCTGTATGGAAGCAGCTCTCCAGCAAAGTGTAGGAAGGTGTGGGTACAGAAATGGTCTTCACTGGGGTTATGGATGTCAACAGAGCCCATAAGAGCATCATGTTGGGGCAGAACGTAGGGTGCAAGCTCCTCTGGCATGAAGTCAGAAAGCCCTCACTGGAGTTGCCTTCCTCCTGCCAATCTATGTAAGCACCTCTTCTCTGCACCTTCCCTTAAGTCACGTCTCTCAGCTTGTGCTAGGTGACACATCTCACTGCTTGTAAGCACCACTGCACCTGTTTGCTCTGAAGTAAGGGGGGCCCTGAGAGCAAATCCCCCCTCAGGGAGGCTTCATCCAGGGAGGGAATGGTTAATCTCCTGAAGCTATGAACCCTGGTGGGCCCGTTTTTTTTCCTGCAATAATGAGAAGTGGAGTGTGCACATCGCAGTGTGATTATTACCTGTTTATTTTTTCATGAGGCTTCTCCACTGTATGTCACTCTAGTGTCATCATCTGTAAACACATTGATTTAACCATTACTTTGGAACAGCACTCGCCTGCTCTGCAGACTGGATACCTGTCCCCTGAGGGCACCAGGAGTGACAGAGCGGGCTGAGAGCTCTTCCTTGGGCTCTGCTTCACTCTCTGCAGTACTCATCTCTCCTCTCTTTCTACTCTTCCTCTTCTTTGCCCTCTCATCCACCTCTTCCCACTTAGCTTTCTGCTCCCTTTCTTTCAGCCACCAGCCCCATCTGCTGCCCCAGCCTTGTGCTTTGAAGATGCAGCAGCAGCTTGGAACGTCCCACCTGCATGCCTGCAGACATTCCATGAGGAACAGAGCCTGGTGGGTCTTTACCTCCCCTTCTCTGAAGGTGTCTGAGCAATCCAACCTGTACCTTCTGCATCGTGGAACAGGCTGCCTAGGGAGGTGGTGGAGTCATTGTGCCTGAAGGTATTCAAGAAAAGGGTAAATGTGGCACTGAGGGACATGGTATGGTGGGGATGGGTTGATGGTTGGACTAGGTGATCTTAGTGGTCCTTTTCAGCCTTAAAGATTCTAAGACTTAGGGAAAGCTTGGTTGCTGTGTGGAACATCCTAAGAGGGTACCCCAGGGAGGTCCCTGAGCTGCTTTTTTTCTGGACAACAAGGGAACTGACCAGCTCATTTCTAGACTATTAACCACTGGAGCTACCTCGGGGACATGCTGTACCACTTGCATCTGCAGGCAGTGGCATATGGAGCACCTGGGCACTGCTCTGCCCTCAGTCAACCTGAGCTGGGAATTAGGTACCATTATAAGGCTGAAATCCTTCCACTATGGATTGGAAGAGTTGAGGGAAGCTCTCAGAAACCAAGCAAGCATTAGTGCCTAGAGTGTTTGTAGGGTTATTTCTACCTTAAGCCATGAGTGGGACTTTCCTCTCTTGTCCTGCCCATGCACCTGTAAAACCCCACCCTGCAGGAAGGGAGCTTTCCCCAGGCTGTGTGCAAGTCAGATATATATTGAGGTAGGAGGGCTAGCTGGTGGAGCTGTCATATTGTACATGTTGCCACATATCTATAACGAATCTGATTCAGACCTTTGCACCTTAAATGAGTACAAGGGGCTTAATGTGCAGGGCTGTGAAGCAGACATAACTGCTGAATAGCAGCTCTCTTTGCCGTTATTTTAGGTTCATGGTGGTGTTTCTTGCCACAGCTACTGCACTCTGCTCTTTCATGCGGTGCCCTTTAGAGCCAGCCAGGCTCAAAGCCAGCACTGCCTGTCTTTAGTGTCATGCTGGTGCAAAGGGAAAGCCTGAGGAGAGGCAGTGGATATATTTTGATTTATTTTTATGACTTCACAGACAAACTTGGAGAGGAAAAAATGGGGAAGAATCTTGGAACTTGAACCCTTTTAATAAATTAATTTTACTGATTCTTTTTTCCCCTGTTGTGATGCCCATGGCAGACAAGCACCATGAAGACTCCTGGCCCCTCATTCATGCCCTGCCAGTGCACTAGTTTGCTCTGAGCTTACCTTGGAGGAAGGGCCCAGAAGGACAGTGGGATGTGAAGCAGAGTCAGGGACATCCCAGGGTGATGCTGTGGCACTGTGAGCCATGTTTCATTCTTTGAGTGGCACCGAGGTCACCAGGAGGCATGCCCAAGTGATGTTAACCATCAGAGGGATGAGGACTGTCAAGGTGGTTTTGGCTGCATCTCCATGTGAGTGCTGCCTGCTGAAGTGTTGTCATGCTGAGTGATGCCAGCTGTTTCTTCAGCCCTGAGTCACATAAGATGCTGCTCTTGGGCTCTGTTTTGCTCTAGAAGTTACTCAGTGTGCTGTGAGCTGCTTCTTTCCTTGCTCAGAGCAGCCCCTGCTCCACCTCTGCAGTGCTACGCACACGAATCCATTAAAGCCTCTGCAGTGCTCCAGAGCTGAAGGACCTATCAGTACTGCGCTAAAATGGCTTTGCTAATCCCTACTGTTCAAGAGGGAATCAGCAACAGTCCCTGAGGGACCCTTTTGTTCTGCTGTCAAGGCCCTGGGCTTCTTAGCTAAGTATAACAACTCTGAATGCTTTCGCAGGAGCGCTCAGCGTGCATTATTTATCATTGTCAGGATTGTTACACTTCAGAGTCACATTCACCTACCCATTGCATCCTGCAGGTATTGTGGGGTGATGCAATGCCTTCATGATTGCAGTAGCACTGGTGCATGGCCTCATCCTGCAGTAGTATGGGGTTAGTGCGAGGGTGGCAAGGCCATGACAGATCCAGGCTTTTCCCCCATTAAAGAAAGAGTCTGGGTGCCCATGGAAGTGAGAGATGCTGCAGGCAGTCTTGTGTTAGACAGAAAGTCAGGAAAGTGTTCAATGAGGCCAGAGGATGAAGGGGGGACAGTGAGGAGGGCTTGTGAGAGGAAGGAAAGGTTCCCCCTAGCTATCTTCAGCAGCATAGCAGAAAGTTCTGTGTCTGAAGGCTAGTAGGGGAATTCCCATTCCCACAGCAGGCAAGTGGAGTAAGAATGGAGATGGGTGTAATGGTCCACTTGTGGAAAAACTATAGAATTTCAAGAGCCATGACCTCCCTCTCAAGAAGATCTCAAGAAGGTTGAAGACCACTAGCAAACTCCTTCTGGGGACCTCCCAGCTTATGTGGGATGAGGGTTGGAGGTATAACAAGCCCACCAATGTTCTTCAGAACTGTACAGCCTTATGGCAGGCTTAAGAGATGTCTTTTTCATCCTCAGCATCACTGGGAAAGGGATCTGGTCCTGGAGACTGCCCCCTTTGTGGGTTGGAGCTGAAAGCTTGGGAAGTCCTTTGAGAATGAGATTGTAGAATGGCTTGGATTGGAAGGGGCCTCAAAGATCATGTAGTTCTAAACCCTCTGCAGTGGAGAGAGCTGCCAACCACTAGATCAGGCTGCCCCTGGCTCCATCCAGCCTGGCCTGGACACATATAAATATGGACCACCCACAGCCTCTCCAGGCTGTCTGATGCCTGGCATGGGTGACCATAACAGTGGTTTTGTGGAGTAGAGTTTCCATGCTCATCACCACCCACAGCAGCTACCTCCAGCCAGACAGGGGGCATCCCATGGAGGACAGCAGGAGCAGAATGTGGGTGAGGAAGAGGGTGCATGAAAGAAGAGGAAAATAGAAATCCAGACTAGAAAGCAGGGAGCAGAGCAAGAATACACGCTGGCATCCTGAATTAAGAATTCCTCCCTGAAAGCTGCCCAGTTTTAGCAAAGTCCTTTTCTGTCTTTAATTAATTCTGGCTCCCTTCCCCCTGCCGACCCCAGAGAAGATGGAATGTTTCCAAGAGAAGGAGGGAGGGAGTGGCGAGAGAGGGGCTTGGAGATAAAATTAAGGGGAAAAAAAAAAAAAAAGAAAAAAAAAAAAAGGAAAAAGAAAAATAGGAGGGGAAAAAAAAAAAAAGAGAGAGAATCCTCTTTAAAAGTCACTTTGCATCCCCTCCCTGAGCGGGAAGGGAGCACGGGTCATGTCAGAGCCCTCCGCCGATGTGCCTTGCCTTTGCCGTTTTGCTAATGACACTGGAAATATGCTAAGGAGCCGGCTGCGAGGGGGCTTTTCTAATGCGGTCACTTCCTGGGACCTCAAAGAGGCTTTAATTGCGGGGCCGTGGGGACGGCAGGTGTGCTTGTCATCTCTAATCAGCGAGCTGGGTGCACTGGGCTGCCCGCGCCGAGAAAGCGGGTTTCTAACGCTCCTCCTCCCATCCTCGCCCTCATACCCCCCAACTTTTCAACCATTGCACACCTGTCAAAATGATTATGGGAATGAGACTCCATCATGGGCAGAAAGAGCAGATTTGAAGGAAATCCTCTTTCTCCCTCGCTCTCGCCCTTTCTTTTCTTTTTTTCTTCTGTCTGTGTTTTCTTTTTTATTCTTTTTGCTCACGTTTGCTCGGCTCAAGGGAGATTAAGGGAGGGGGGGGGAAATCCCCCTGGTAAATGGGTCCTAAACACATATTGTTGTCAGCAGGGCTTTACCCTGATACATTCTGGACTCATAGCAAGATTTCCATGCTGGTAGCTTGTGGATAAAGCTGTAATGTAGCAAATGAGAGGCAGTCTCTGCGAGAAGCAGCAGCCGCCTTGCACACCACATTGCTTACTTGCACACAAATGCCCACAGCACACAGACATGTATTCCCCAGTACAGAAGCTCAGCACTCACTGACACACAAAACAATGCACGGATGAGATTGGTCATGCTTCTTTCTCTATCTTGGTAAGCAGCACCCAAAGGCACAAACATGCATTCAATTGCACGCACCCCAAATGCACCAGCACGTGTGGATGAAAGAAAACCACTAAACTCATGTACATCTCCCCAACTACAAGGGCAAACACCAAATCCCATGCTAATTTTCACCGAATCAGTCTTTTTCTGCCCACCCCATAGGACAGACTGAGAGACAGCAGGTGGGATGCAGCCGTCCAGAGAGATGCCCACCTGCTGCAGATAGACAGCTGGCTCTGCGGATGGACAGACAAGTGTTGAGCTCTTTGATGTGCTTGAAAAGCCCTCTGGAAGCCTCTATCAGCTCTGGAGGTGGTCACCAACCTGCTAATAAGAGCCAACACCTGGGCTGCCCAGGTGATGGGACCTTCTTCTAGAACTGTAAATAAATAAACCCTGCTGGGACCTGAAGCACAGGTTCAGAGGAGAAGCAGAACTTGTTGTGCAAGTTGCAACGTGGTGCTAAGTAAGGTGGGGGAGCTGCACTATATGTATATTTTATAATACATGGAAAGTGACTTTTAAAGGATCTCAGGTGATGTTGTGATGACAAGTGGACCCAAAACTGCCCTGAAACTCAGTCACTACTGTCTGGTGTTGCTTGGAAGTGAAGAGGTTTATTCATGGAATCATAGAATTATTTGAGTTGGAAGGGACCTGTAAAGGTCATCGTTTCAAATCCCCTGCCATGAGCAGGAGCACCTACAGCTCCATCAGGTGCTCAGAGGCCAGTTCAGCCTGACCTTGAGTGCCTCCAGGGTGGGGCACCCATCACATTTCTGAGCAACCTGTGCCAGTGCCTCATCACCCCTACTGTAAAAAACTTTTTCCTTATGTCTAGTCTAAATATCCCCTTTTAATTTGAAACCATTTCCCCTTGTCCTATCACAAAACACCCTGCTAAAGTGCCTGTTCACTTCTGTCTTACAGCCCCCTTTAAACACTGAAAGGTTTATTCTGCTTGCCTCCCCCTGTTCTCTCCATCCTCTCCGTTTGCCGACTTTTTCCCTCCAGCCTCCTACTTAGCTGTGCAGATCCATGTCTCCTGCTGCTCTGTCCTGCTGGAACTCATGTCTGGCTCCTGCTCTTCCTCCTGCGTCTCCCATGTGAACATGCCCCTCTTTTCTGCTGGCCTGTAAAGAACCAGAGCAAGGGAAAGGGGTAATATCACATTCAGATACTTACAACGAAGAAGCCTTCAGCAGTACTCTAGAGCTCCAGTGTAGAAGATACACACACACACACAAAAGAGTGGGATAGATCTCAAAAGCTTTTTAAGTTGCAAATTTCTTAACATCATGACCAACAGATCTTGGTAACTCAATAGGCAAGAGACGTAGGAGATGAAGCGGAAAACGTCATCTTAGACAATGGCTAATGGTCACCCAGGAGTTCTTTATCAGGTGTGGAGAGCAGACCTTGCTATCCCCAGCTCTATCCCTGCCCAGGGGCTTTTTACATTGACTGGGGATAGCATTTTCAGAGGAAACGAGTAGAGGGTTTTTGATGAGAAGTCGTCATCGTGGCTTTAGGCAACATCTGGGGTTTGCCTTGTCTGTCTTCTATGAATGTCCAAGTGCACGGGGCTGCAGGGTCCAACTTACAATGTAAACAGAGCACATGGGCAGGTTACAAAGAAAGGAATGAATGCCCTTTCACAGAACAGGAGATACCAGAGAGACCCATAGGGATGACCAAAGTCCATTCGCTGGCTCAGATGGACAGCTTTGACCCAGCAAGGGTGAGTGGAAGCCCACATTTCAGTGCTTGGTGGAGCAGCAATAAATAGTCTTAAATACATGTCCAGGCCTCTATTTAAACCCCCACCTCTTATCGAACCTGGGAACATGAAAAAAAGAGGAAAAGCAGAATGTCTTCGTGTGGGAGGCACTGCTGCAAAAGCAGATCTAGGGGGAAAAGAAAGAGAAAACGAGTGAATGAGTGAGGACAGAAGAGCTCATTTTCGTCTATTGAAAAGATTCTGTTTAATAAAAAATTGATGACATTTTAGTCGCTGAGATAGGCCTGTTCCCCTTGAACATGAATCTCGTCATTCTATTTTTCATCTCACTTAGCTCCTTTCTGATTATCAGTCAGGCCTTTTTCTCCATCTCCCCAGACTGTGGGATCCACCAGAGACCCATCCTCCCACACGTGGCCCCTTTTGAAATGGGCTCTGCTCAATCCGGGAGGGAAAAGAAAGTTTAGTCCTAAAGCAGTAAACTAACTGACTAACTAAACTCCTTTTGTTGTTGCTTGAGTTGTTGGTTTCTTGGATTGTTTTTTTTTTTTTTTCCCTATAAAGAATAATGTGAAGGATTTAAAGAAGAGGAGGAAGGATTGTTAAGGCATGGAGGAAAAACAGTTCAAGCTTCATCCCTGCGAGCATAGGCACTTGAGGAATTAACCAGGGTGCTCACCATCTCTCCTGAGAGGAATATGGGACCTCTGGAATCAAATGAGAGGATGTCGTAATTCATGTGGCATAGAGAAGTTAGCCTCAGCATGCTTATCATGATAGAGGTTTGTGTGGGTTCAGGAGGTGATCAATCAAATTAGGGAACAGAGAACCACCAGGGAGTAATAATATAGAGATGTATTATACTGGATGCTGGGAAAGTTCTATGGGAAGGTGTGGTGAGATGGAGAATCCCCCACTTCCCATGACTGTTTGGATACCTTTCAAACTGGAATTGAAGTCACATTAGGCACTGGGATGAAAGAGACATTCGAGAGAGTGACAACTGATTTTCTCTCCTGGCAAGACTTTATCAAATACATCACTGACTTCTACAGTTAGAGAAGAGTAAAAAAGTAACTTCTGGCCAAAATGACTTGTGCTTTGTATTGCCTACAGTAGGACTGTGCTTGTGGGTGAGGAAAAGGAAAAGCACATCCCTCCCAGCTGTATATGGGAGCACCAACGTCACCACCCATCTAGCTGGCACTGAGATCACTGGATTGGCTTAGATTTGTGTCCTTCCATGGGATTTACTGGCTGAGTATTCAGCCGCGGGAAGCAGGATTGAAAACCTCATCCAGGACTGCCATGGCTTGCTATGAATTTATCTCATTTCTTCGTTAACTAGTGGAAAAAAATACTTACCATGCAAGCACTTCAGCCAGCTTCTTGCTCTCCAGATTCCCAATAAAGCTGGCCAAAGCTTTTCCTTTTTGGCAGACTAAAGTTCTGCTGGATTTCATCAGATCTTCCTTTTTTTTTTGTTGTAAGTTTTCTCTTTATTCCAGTGGAACTTTCCTTTTCTCAGACCTTCTGGTTTCTATAGGAAACCGAGAGGAGGAAAAAATGTTACCACAGATACTCCGAATTTTTTTGTTTGTTTGATTTGTGTGAGTCTGCAAAGCTGTTGCACTGCTCTCCCTCAGATCTACATTGGAAAGTGCGAGCACAATGCAGAGGGTGGTCCTAACATTAATGATGTTGAATGTTTGGTGGAAAGGGTGAATTCTGCAAAGCACTGCTGTTTTGTTTTTTTGTTTTTTTTTCAGACCCGTGTGCTTCTCTGTTCTTTTTCTCCAGGTAATATGTATCTTGTTCTTGTTCTTACTGTGCTGGCTGGATTAACCAAACCCCTCCGGGAAGTTCTGCCTTCATTCCCTGCAGTAAAAACTGGACTGAGCAATACTGGACACGTCCATCAGAGCTCACCAGGTGCTTCAGACACTCCTTATTTCAGTCAGGGCCATCTGATTTATTTAAAGATACTTTGGGAAATATATTTAACAGATCCGTTTTCCTGAGCCATCACTCTCAGTCATTCAACTGAAAGGTAGTGTAGATCATGAATGTCATTCTTTCTTTAAATCTTTAATTGTCACTATTAGAAGCAGCTTTAGCCTCCTGAGAGCTCGGCCTGTCTCTCACGGAGGAATCAGGGGGTGAGAGGACCTCAGGCTGATCACAAGATTCAGTTGGGCATCCTGAAAGTGGGGATTTGTAGCAGAAGAAAATGATGTTTGTGGTGGAGCACGTAGGCAAAGGAGAGAGATTGCAGCAACCTGCTTAGTGGTTGCAATAGGGAGCCTACTTCTCTACCACCTACTGACGGGTCTGTTAGAGACACTGAGAACAGCTGGAGTCATGGGCAGGGGATGCCAAGCACTGGAGACCTCGTGATGTTTAAGTTAAACCAAGAAATAACCTGGCTCATAAACTTCAATTCAGCCTACCCCTTGCAATGTGTGCATCTCCCAGACTGTTATCACATCTATGGGCACAAGCTCTACGGGCAGCCCCACTGCCACTGCTTCCCACCTCAAGGTCTGGACCATTTCAGGAGGAAGAAGTGCCAAGGAAGAACTTTCTATCTGCTCTGAGGCCAAGAGCAGGAGCATGGCACGGGGAAAAGTCCAGGCACAACTGAGAAGACACGATGATCTGTGAGGGCAGGACCTGATTTCTGCACCAAAAAATGGTTCTGCAAGCTTAGCCTAATTGCACAGAGGTGTTGGCAGCATGTCAGTGCTGTAGAAAATCAGGGGAGGTTAAGATCTTGTTAATTTGTACACACACAAGGGGATCGGGAAGGACTGGAAGCCGGGGAGGGAGAGGGGGAGGGCGGATGAAAAGAGGAGGAGGAGGGAGAGGACTTGCACATGAAAATGTAGGGTTTATGTGTGTGAGGGGGTCCATTTCCAAAGCAAGAATACAAATGATCCCAACAAAGCCCAAGCTGTCCTGAAACCCTGTAGCCAATTAGTGCACATCAATATTTAATCAGATCTCGCTATTGTGCAGCCTGGACTGTGCTACCCCAGCCCCTGCCACACTCACTCTTTCCCATCACAGACACACTGTTATGACACATAATGATATTGTCAATGAATAATTTAGAGCAGTTTTTCTTTTCTTCTCTCTCTGTCTCTCTCTCCCCGTGCCCTTATTAGCAGAAAATGTGGAGCAAGTTCTGGGAGGAGAGGAAGGAGCTTCTTCTGTCATGGTGCTCGGGGATGGCCTGTCCTCCTGCCCTCCTTGGACAGCTGTAAACCAGGGATTCCTGCTGCCAGAATGGGCTGGAGATGGCCTCTCCTTAGTGGAGAGACTGGACAAGGAAACAGGTAGGAAGGTGGTCTTGGAAAAGCCTGCTGAAGCTATGTAACTCCTTGGATCACGACATCTGAAGTGGCAGGGCTCAGGAACACCAGGGAGAACGCCAAGTGAAAGTGGTTGGGGATTTTCCAAGAAAACTGGTGCAAAGTCTTCTCTGCTTGTACTTTCCCTATGGCACTATAAGGAAGCAGGGTCCATTCAAGGATTGCAGTGGGCAGCACTGTAAAGATCAGTCTTCAGTCGAACAATTCGTGGACATAACCCATCACACAGACACACATGTGCAAGCTAATGCTTATTCTTTCATCCATTTGTGTTTGGAGGAAGCATAAAGCATGACCACCTCCCTGTTTATGTATGACACTTGCCGGACCAGGCTCTATTCACCTGCAGGACCCCATCCATGCAAGATGGACAAGTGAGGTGGTATGGTGCGTCAAGGTCTTACAAACACCAATGTGAGCAGTCACTGGCAGAAGTAATGGCATCAGGGAGTGTTAAATTGTACCTCCACCCCTATCAAGTTGAGCTGTACCTCCATTCCTTGCACTGAACATCAGGAAAATTATAAAGCAAATTATAAAGCAAATTTTTCTAATAGCTTCAATTCTCTTTCCCATACTATCCCACTGATAGCTTTTTTATGATCCCATCCTCCCTGCTCACACCCCACAACAAGCTATTCTATGTACAGCTTTTAATCTCATGCTGAGAGGGCTCTCCCTTTCTCATTAGTAATTTCCATACCTGCTGGCTCATGTCAGCACATTGGGGTGAGAAATCTCAGCCATACGATGTTCCTACAAATTTTGTGGGCATAGAAGATAGGGGTTAAGTTGTTGGATTGATAGTTGGACTGATGGGTTGATCGTTGGTCTGGGTGATCTTAGTAGTCTTTTCCAACTGTAGTGGAAATGCTAAGTGATGGCTTGAAGCAGTGATTGAGCACCTGGTGAGAAGGCAGGGCCAACCCAGGGGAGCTCAGGTGCATGCAATGTACCTGAGTGATCAGAAGGGATGGAACTGGGATCCATCCCTTCCCAGACCTCATTTAAGGGTTGGCAGTGGAGGTGAGGGTATCTTGCTGGAGATCCCTGCCTACTGGAGGCCTTCTGAAGGTAAGCAGCTTCTTTCCTTTATTTTTGTGCCCACGGCTGTTGCATCTGAGTAAGCCCTCACTTGCTGCAGCCTCAGTTCTTGCTGCTCTGCTGTCATTGCTGTGCTTTTGTGTTACACCAACCCTACTGGTTTTTTTTTTTTTTGGTTCCATGAGTTTAATTCCTGCATCATAGAGAAGGGTGATATCACTTCTCTTTGGAAAGTCTGGTATGGATGACAAGGAAAGAAGTAGTTATCAATATTTCTTTTAATTTAGCGAACTTTGTTTAGAGAAAGTGCTTGGTGGAGCAGCAGTAAATAGTCTTAAATAGTTTTTTTTCCCAGCATCTTTCTCACCGTAGAGAGGCTCTATTTGGCTGAAATTGTTCTGGAGAAATAAGACTTGTCCTGATTTCAAGTCCTAAAGCCCAGGAATTTCTCTTGTCATCTGATGTGGGTCTCTGATATAGTGGCCAGTCATCCATAGTTCCTACTCACACCTGCAGTGCTTATCTGCTTTTTTTTATGCTTCTGCAAGCTCCAGTTCACTGCTCTGTCTGGGAGGGGTGACACAGTTAGAGCAGGAGCCCAAAATACCTTCTGCATTTGTTCTTCTGGCCTGTGAAGTCAGCACAGGAACCCTGTGATGGAAATGGATTCTGGAGTATCTTTGCAGGCACAGCATTGATGGAAGTGGTTGGTGGTGTCCCTTGCTGTCCTGACAAGCAGATGGCACCTGAGCCTCGTCTCAGGCACTTTCTTGTATTTAATTTGCACGCTTTAAGCTGTGAAAGCCAATGTCTGGTTACACCCCCAGGCTTTATCTTCCTCTCAATTTGCATGCAGAGCTATAACAAAACTAGCAACTTTCTGTCCACCCGTCCACGTCACCAGCACAGCATCAAAGATCCTGTGTCCTGTCTTGAAATCATTACTATTGGCAAAATAATTGCAACAACAAAACTACTAAAAGCCCTGTTTGCACTCCTTTCATCTCGGCTCAGCCAGGATCTAGCCAGCCTTCATAACACATACTTTTAAAAGGGAAGAGGAAGAAGGGAGAAGAAATCTTATCCCTATCCTCATCTTTACCAGGGCATCATTGGCTATTCTCATGCTATAAAGCACAACATTATTTGAGTTTAGGAGGATTTTTTGTGTTTGTTTCTGAAGCAATGAGTGTCAAAGTTGATTATTGATTGAGACTGGGGGATCTGAGGACTGCATGAGGAAAAGTGCCTGATTATTCAAACCCTTTTCTCTCTTCTTTTCCTTTCTTTCCTTTGCACCGCGATTGGATTGATCGAACCCATCTTCATTATCTCCCCTTCTCCTTTCTCTCTTCTGGCCCCTACTGGGGATTCCTGACTAAACTATGGCAGGGCTCAATTGATCCTCTGCAATTCACTCGCTCCTCGCGAGGAGGAAAAACTGCACCGCTGCATAATTCAGAAAGCAAACACAGAGAGGAGAGGGCGAGAGGAAAAATCAATACGGCTACAACTGATCCTGCAGATAAATGAAGCGGCGAGTGCTGGCGAGGGGGAGGATCCCTGGCAGCAGCAGGAGTGAGCGTGGAGAAAGTTCAGCAACTTGAAGAGGGATGCAGAAGTTAGATGGGCTCAAAGCGCTTTTGGAGAGGGTCAGGAAGGAAAGGGAGCTGTGGTCTAGCCCTGAAAACGCCCTGAGGCACAGGAGATCCTCAGGAAAAACTTCTGAGGAAAGGTGGCGAGATATGGGAACAGGCTGCTCCATGGAGACGGAGTCACCGTCCCTCGAAGTGTTCAAGAAATGTGGAGATGTGGCACTGAGTAACATGGTTAGTGGGCACGGTGGGATGGGCTGATGATTGGGTTAGATGATCTTGGTGGTCTTTTCCAACCCTAATAGTTCTATGATCCTATGTGCAGGAGGGACTGTGTGTGTATCACTATGCCATGTTCACAACTGCCTCCTCTCTCCCTGCTGGGAGATTATTTTACCCAACTGGGTAGAAAAGCAGTCTTCCTCCTCTCCATCCTCCTCCTTCAGGGCTGCTTCCCAGCCCAAGCTGGGTTAATCCCACACTGCACCCCACAACCTCAGCAGTTCCCAAATACCTCCATAAATATATTTTCTTGCCTGGATCCTGCTCTATCTCTGAAGTAGGAAAGAAAATGAAAAGAGCTCGAGGCTGTGCAGTACTGAGCCCTAGGGCAGAGCATCACTGCCCAGTGGAGCTCCTGCTCCACGGACCATTTGTTGCACTGTGGGAGAACTCTGACTCCCAGGAGGCAGAAGTCATGCAGGCTTGTCCTGTGGAATATAAACCTTCCAGGTACAGGGCAGAAAAGGAATTGGGAATCCTTCCTGCATGGGGGATATAGGCTACTGACTGGTGACCTGAAGGGGAAGCAGCAACCCTTTTTCTACTTATGAGTGATGAGTTGGTAAAGGGAGTGGGCAGCTCTGTAAGGGATGTGCTAGGCAGGTGAGCATGGGTATTTGTGTTGCACCAAGAGCAGTCTCACATCACCCTTCCTGCATATCCAAGATAGCAGAAATGGGGGTAAGGGAGTCAGGAAACCAGGAAATGGCATCTCTTGGACTGTCTTGGCACCCTGGGGAGTCTGACAAATGGCAAGGAATATCACTCTCTGCTGGGTTGGCTGTGGTTGTGTCATTTCCCTGTTCACACTCAACAACAAGCCTGCCAAAACTATGCCAAGAGGTGTGCAAAAGCCTTCTATTTTTAGGTGGCTGGACTTAGGATCTACCTCCATTACTGGGAGGGGTGGCTGACTCTCATGGGGAGGAGCATGCTATCTTCTGGTATTGAGAGCTGCTAGGTGGGCTGAAAACATCTGATTTTGACAAAGGGAAACAGAAATAACAACCCTGTGTGGTGGAGCTGCCCTCTAAGTCTTCCCAGTGTTTCCATTTCATCACCTTTTTTCCTCTATCTGAGATGATGCAGCAACGATAAAGTTGGAGTACTGAATTATCTGGGCTTGAAATCAAATTTGGGGTGAGGACAGCAAGATAAAGGACACCGTAGCCAAAGCTCTGCCTGAGCAACCAGGTATATCCTCTCTTTGAAGCCGAATTTTTGAAGCCAAGCCATCCATTCCTGCCCTCAAGCAACTCAGAAAATACAAAATATTACATAACAAATCTTAATAAATACATTAAATCCTTAAAAAAAAAAAAAAAAAAAAAAAGAATAAATAGGAATCTCTGGGCTATGTAGACAGTCCCATTGAGTGCCTAGGAATGACGTAGTGAGAAGATCCTTGCCCGTGGCAGTGCGTTGTCATTGTCAGGCAGTGCTCAGCCCTTTCTGGCTGGTAATGGATCCCCGGAATGCCCTGAGCTGGTGTCTCCAAGTGTGGTGAGATCTGCAGAGCTGCATCGAGGTTTCCTGAAGCCGGGAGAGAGAAAAGGCTTTTAAGACAACACTGCCCTGTATTTTAAAATGATTTAAGAACCCAAAGAATAGCCCAGCACTGGGTTTGCCAGCAGAGGGGATGGATTATTGTCTTAAAAGCTTTTAAATGCGTGTGATAGAAAGGGGAAATACAGCTGCCTCACTGAAAGATATTGCTGTGGTACTGGCTTCCAAGCTGCCAAGCACCACTTTAACTCTTATTTGCAGCTCGAAGACAATTCTGCTCCATGATAGCATCATTAAGGATCTTAATTCAGACACCCAGGAGAGAGGTTTCAAATGACTTGGGGTGATAAGAGAGGAAGTGAAGATCTTAGGGCTCTTTGGTCACCCTGGTGCCTGAGTAAGTTCTCAAATAGTAGGGCTAGTTGGAGCTCAGCTCACTTGTGCAAATCTTGCCTTTTCTGGTGTCCACAGATAATTTCAGTATCTAAAGGGGGGCTGTAAGAAGGAAGGGAACAGACACTTCAGCAGGATCTGTTGTGATAGGACAAGGGAAATGGTTTCAAACTAGAAAAGGAGAGATTTTTGACTGGATATAAGGAAGTTTTTTACAATCAGGGTGGTGAGGCACTGGCACAGGTTGCCCAGAGAGGTGGTGGTGTCCCATCCCTGGAGACACTCAAGGTCAGGCTGGATGGGGCTCTCAGTGCCTGATGGAGCTGTAGGCTCAT
The DNA here is from genome assembly GCF_016699485.2 of Gallus gallus. Classification (NCBI taxonomy): domain Eukaryota; kingdom Metazoa; phylum Chordata; class Aves; order Galliformes; family Phasianidae; genus Gallus; species Gallus gallus. Next base: position 11,061,181 of record NC_052535.1, on the reverse strand, counting down.
TGCAGGAGGGTTGGACTGATAGCCATCAGGGGTCCCTACCCACTCAAAGGACTCTGTGTGGCTGACTACCTTTCTTTTCAGGCACACTTGTGCAGCACACCACACCCAAGACACGAATGGAGGATGGCACAGAGAGCCTTGTGCAGGAGGTCTTGGACAGCTGCAGAATTCAGACATTACTTCTCCTTGCTCTCAGAGCACTCACAGCTGTGAAGCTCTGAATCAACACTTCTGAGACTGCTTTTCTCCACTGCTCCAGAGAAGTGCTTGGATAAGTCTGTCCCCCAGCACTAAAATGCCGAGGGCTGTACTGCGTGCCTGGGGCGCTGACTCCAGATGTACTGTCTTGGTGCAGTCTGCAATGCTACCCCAAACCATATTCCCAGTTACTCCCTCTGTGCCAGGCACTTTGCACTGAACAGTGTCCAATTTTCTGCTCTGCTAAAATTTGCAGCACAGATCTAGACTCCTCCATTTGGTTTTCCCCTGTGCTGCTGGAAAACTTGTGCACATCCCAGCTGTTCACTCGCATTGGAGCCAGCTGCCTCTTGGCTGCTGTTGGCTTTCAGGCCGTTTGCACTTCTAGTCTGAGCAAGATAGCACTTGTCCTGAGTATTCTGCTCTTGGAAACTGTTGGATCTGCAGAAAGTGACAGTTATAAGAGTAAGAAGCTGCAGAGCTGGAGACAAGATCCAAATTCCCACAATTATTTGTGTTGCTGCGTGCTGCTTGGCCACCTGCCCACCTGGTGGTGGTGCCAGGGTCTGGAGCATAAAAAGGCTCTGAGTAAATTCTGGTCAAACCTCTGCAAGCCATTATCCTACATTATCCAGGCAGGAGCATGTCCTTTAAATGAAAGCGATCCTGGTGGCTTTCCCCACATTAAATTCCTTGTATGCTGTGTGCTCCCCCTGTCTTTCTGCCCTCCAGGGAAGGCTTTTGTCTTCTGCCGCTGTGCTACACGTCTCAACTTTTGTCATCCCTCAGATTGCCTGAGGCAGTGGAGGTGACCTTGTTGCTGAGCTTTCGTTTCCCTTTTACATGGGAAGACTCTTCCTCCTTTGAGCCGCTCGTCGCTGTGCTGTGAAGCTCGTTTTCCTCTCTTGTCATAACACGTCTAGCTCAAGCAGGATTTGGCCATGAAAGACACCAAAGAGAGGGCACTGTATCTCATATGAGCAGCATCCGGTCTGCCTGCTCTCTAGCCATCCTGCAGTTGCAGAAGGCCATGGTGTGCAGTGTCTGAGCTCAGGGCATATAACCCCCTCCCAAACATCTGTCTGCTTCTCACCAAGTCCTTCCTACCCCCAGAATAACCTCGAGGTGGTCTATAGAGGATAAAAGGCTGCTCAGGATGAGTTGTTGCAGGTGGAATGAGTGTAAGGTATTGGACAGTTGCAGGAGAAGTTTAGGAGCTTTGGTGGCCAGCCTATGCCGGATTACCAAAGCTGATGGAAGAAGCATGGCAGCTTATCTGCTCTGAAGTGGAAACCATTGTGTGCCTCTGGCCACTTCTGTTTCCTCTGCCTGCCTTTGTTCTAGGTCTTATTTGAGAAGGGGGTTGGAGCAGTGATATTGTTTCAAAGATATAAAAGTTTTGAGCACTTAAACTTGGGGTGGCTGGTCTGCCTAAGGTGCAGTCTTTCATGGTATTCACTGCTTATGTTCATGTTGATGCATGTGAGCTCAGGCCCGTCCTCTGACTATGCCAAGATGGATGCCTTGTGGTCAAGCATGTAAAACAGCCCAGAACAGATGGATGGATTGTTTCAACTATGCTTTTGAACGAGAAGAACTCGTTTTTCTGCCATGGGTAATCTGGGCTGTGTCCTATTTTGAACCTGTTCTGAGGAGTAAAGTCAGAGCCATGTGCTGTCCAGCCCAAATTTTGGGGCCTGGCTCAGGAGTAAAATCAGGCTTCCCAAGCCTGCAGCATGTGTTGGGCCACTGCATCTTGCTGAAGAGAGGAGAGGGTAGTCCTGGTTAGGAAACAGCAATATTCACTGGTCCCATGGAATTGAGTCATGGCTACTGCCTGTTCTTTGACATTGATTTGAAGGTTTTTAGATGTGTGTGAGGGCAGAAGGGAGTATGCTGGTGAACGGAAAGGGCGATGAGGTTTTGAGCTCTCTGTGAGCCCTCAGTGCTGCTTGCTGCATCCCGTTGGGTCATCCTGGCCCTGCAGACCCATCTCTCCAGTGTGCCCACTGGAGGGTCTTCATTGACCACCTCTCAAGATCCAGATAGTTTACCCTGACTGCATGTATGCTCTTCGCTGTGCATAAAAGAGCTGGCGTGATTTCAGATGGAACCAGAGAGAAATGTTAACTCTGAAAACAAGGGCTTTTCTCTGCCTTGGCAAAACTCCACGTGAATGTCCTGTTCCACTCCTTGTCTGTGGACTAACATTTCACTGATAATTGACAGTGAGAGCAAAAGGTGGATTTTCTGCATAGGGTCTCAGTGCTATTTGCCCATTGGGATTTGTTTACTAATAGTGACAGATAAGAGAAAAGGGGAAATGGGCTCTGTGCTCAGATAATTAATACTTCTCTCCAAAACGTTGAGCTTAGTTTCCAACACTCTTTCTTAGGTGGGAAGGACGTCGACACCTGAAATTCAGCAAGACTGTAAGGGCTCTTCCTCCTCCAGCCGAAGCCCGGCAATTCAGAAGTCCGTGTTCGGAAGGACTCCTCAGCTATTCTCTTTGATCCGGCAGCCAGGAGAGGGAGCTCGGCATCCTACTCCCAGGCTCCACTCGCCCAACATCACTGAAGACAATGTTGATGATTCTTTTGTTCAACAAATAAAAGAAGTGGTTCCCACGAGGGAGCCGTGTTGGCAGCTGCTTTATGCGGGCTTAGGGGAATTGCGGATAATCGATGCTTGCCAAAGGCAAAATGGACAGCACCAGTGGAAGAAAACAAAACTAACTCTCAGGCTGCTAAGAGATTATTGCATGCAGAGGGACCCGTTTTGGAAGTCTGGAGTGTCTTCAGTCCGCACAGCCACCAATGGGAGCATCAAGCACTCAGGACCAGTGGAAGGGCATGAGGCTCAACTTGGCACCTTGGACTTCCATCACCAAAAGCCTGAGGAAAGTCCTCTTGGTAAAACCCTGGGTTCTCTCCAGGAGCAGTGGGCACTCACAGTCCTACTTGAGCTCAGCGAGGGCAACTGGATATTCAGTGATTTTTATATTTCAGTGTTGAAGCATGAGGACAGTCACCTAGCTTTTGGTGTCAGGAAGTTGAACGTTCAAAGCATCAGAATGGAAACAGATTCCCAAATGTACTGAATGTTGGTGGAAAGAAAGCACTTTATAAACGGATAATTATTCAGTGCCAGTCTGCCAGGACTTCAGTAGGATTTCGAGTGAGACATTTCTATAGATAAAAGTAATTTTTAAGAAGAGTTCCATACTCTTAGCACAAAACTTTCTGAGTTTAGTGATGCCATTTTAACTGGTTCTGGCTATTAATAGTGCTGTGATTCCTGGGTTTGTTGGAAATGTGATCCCCACATCCAGAGATGCTGGCTCACCAGCTGTCATTGGTCCTGGGGGTATCCTTTCCTGATGTAGTCTTGGTTCTGTTTCTCCTGTAAATGTCTGTATTTGTATACACTGATCCCTAGTGATGGATTTCTTCATGGACTGTGTTCCATCAGCCATTCCCAGAGCTGCTGTAACAGCACAAATACACATTCCAGACACATTTTCATCCAAATCTAGTGTGGGTGAGGACAGAGCCTGGGACAGCCAGCCTAATCCTGACAGATAATTTTTCCCTGGGGCTAGGGTGAAGAAAAGTTATTCTGAGAGTGCCAGATGGGCTATGGAAACATCCTAACAATACCTGTAATTAACATATCCAGTGCTCCTTCACCTAAGAGCTTTCAGGATGACTCACACACCCACCCTACAGATCCCTGCAGGGTCAGGTGCTGCCTAAGCTGAATGAGAAAAAGGATGCAGGCACCCTCATTGGAGACAGCTCAGAGCAGAGCTGCAGTGACTAGGGATGTTAGCTCTGTTTTTAGCTGAGCCAATCTCCTTTCTCTCCACGAAAGCTCAGTGCAGGGAGAGAATGTTATCCATTAACCTTCCAGTATGCAGAACCTAGTGTTGTCACCCGGCTCCTGGTGAGTGGTGTCAGACATGGCTGGCGTTCCTCCATCGATATCTTCAATTACAGTGGCACTTCAGCCATTCCTAAGAGCATTTGCCATTTACACAGTGGATTTCTCTACCTGTGTGGATCTCACTGGCACGAAAAATGAGCATGTTTTCTGAATATACCCTCATCTTGGAGAAGAAGCAATGCCAGAAAGACCAAGAAGCCAGAATTCTGCATCTTGCAGGCAATTCAGATGATTTGCACAGTCCTCATCATTAAGTTCATACAGCAAAGCCATCAGACTGTGTGTTCCTTCCTTCAGGCGGTCCTTCTGCTGATGAGCTGTTCTCATCCTTACAGATTGCTCAGTGCTGTGAGATACCAGGTTGGATATCAGGAAAAGGTTCTGTACCAGAATGTGGTGGACATGGAACAGGCTCCCCAGGGCAATGGTTACTGAGCCAACCTGCTGGAGTTCAAGGGGTGTTTGGACAATGCTCTCAGACATAGGTCTGATTTTTGGGTTGTCCTGTGTGGAGCCAGGAATTGGACTTGATGATTCTCATGGGTCCTTTCCAACTTGGAGTGTTCTATGATTCTATGTGGCCTGAGGTGCTTTCTTTCCTAGAAGCCATCTCACCCATCAAAAGACAGAGCCTCTTTCCTAAGATCCTTCTGTCAGACAGGCATCTTCCACAAGGCTTTTATATTAGCACCAGTAAAGTGAATAAGGAGTTATATACAAGTATATTTAAGATATTACACAGAATCATTCGAGTTGGAAAGGACACTTAAAGGCCATCATTCCAGCCCCCCAGCAATGAGCGGGGACACCTACAGCTCCATCAGGTGCTCAGAGCCCCATCCAGCCTGACCTTGAGTGTCTCCAGGGATGGGGCACCACCACCTCTCTGGACAACCTGTGTGAGTGCTTCACCAACTTTATTGTAAAAATGCTCTTTCTTATATCCAATCAGGATTTATTCACCAACTTACCATTTTTTTTTCCCCATGCCTGAGAAATGGTAAGCAGCCTCCTTGCTTGTCATTTGTGGTCATGCTCATTAGCAGATCTTCACTCCATCATGAATATTGAGATTGGAGCTCATTTGCAATTGGTTGGCCGTATCACATGGCCGATCTCTGTCTCCTGGTTGGAAGGATGCCCATTCAAATAGAAGCATGTTTTCTGGGACTGCTCACGTATTGACTTTGAAATTTGTTTCCCACAAACATTTGTCCTCACAACCCAACTGCTTTGGCGGTGGAAGAAAGCAGGCATAAAAGAAACATGGGCATTTATAATTAAAAGGGAAAGTCCTTAGCTTTGTTGAATCTCCTACCGGAGGTGCCAATTAGAGCCTGCTGGATCCTGGATAGAGACACCTGCCCGCTTTTCTCAGCTCATTGCAGAGAGGTGAGCAGCAGGCACCACACCTGCAGCCCATCAGCAGGATATGCATGAGCCTAGCTCTCCTATCCTACAGCCAGACGGGCCCCAGAACTTTTAGAAACTGAAAGGCTGAATGAAAACATCAAATACCAAGACAGTTTTGCAGGAATATCAACTGGAAAAGAAAAACACGCACACAACTGTACCAATACCATCACTGGGCACAGACAGCTCCGGATTTTGTAGCTTCCAGACAAAGTCAGCAGCAACCGTCAGAATCTGTGTTTCAAGTCCGACCTTCTGCTTTTATCTATATTTTAAACCCCACACAAGGTATACAAGGCGAATGTTGCTGTTACAGTCAGAAAAGCCTAAATAATGGATGAAGAACAGAGGCTGCAAGGAGGGGGGGGGGGTGTAGAAAAAGAAAAGGGGGGGGAGAGAAAAAGAGAAAAAGATGAGAAAAGCTTGAGGAGAAAAAGAAAGAAAAAAGGGAGGAAGAAAATAAGAGAGGAAGAAGGAAGAAAAGAAAGAAAGAAAACGAGAGGAAGAAGGGGAAGAGCGCTCCAAATCATCTGGAGAGGCTGACACTGTCCGTGGAGCACTTTTTTCCTCCATTGCTGTGGTGCAGGACACAGAGTATTGATCTGGGATGTTGTGGGAATTGCTGCTCTCCATCCAGAGCCAAAATGGAGCATCCTCTCTGCTGCCTTTAGTGTAGCCCAAGCTCATCCTCCAAAGGGGACACATACAGGAAGGAGAGATCTGATGTTAAGCATGGTGAGCAAAGGCTGGACAGGGTTGTGTGGTGCTTGGAGGTGCTAAATGCCAGCAGCATTTATACTCTCTAGCACTGAGATGGGAGTTTGTGGGAAAGAGTTTTTCATCATGCAAGCATAGACAGGAAACTGCCCAGGCTCACACTCTCCTCCAAGCTAAAGTAAAGACCCTCTTTTGGAGTTGTCTAGGGATGCTTTTTGCCTTGCTTTCCCTAATTATACATATCTTTAGCTTTTTGTGATTAAGAGGGATAAAGCAAGTCTCGGAGCATGGAGGTGGTATTTGCCCATGGCAGTGTTTAGTTTCACCTGAGCCCCTCTAAGGACAATTCACATCTATTGCCATAATGCACAGCAGAACTCAGACCAGTGAAGAGAAAAGTGTTTGGGTGAGCTACATATGTGGAGTAGCTTGGAGGGCCTCTCTTCCGGCCTCACCAGCCCACAGAGGGATGCTGGCCCTGGCATGCAGGAGCTGAGAGCCTTACAAAGCACGATGCAGCCATCAAGGCTTGGCGCAGAGGCAAGCTGCACTTCCATTCCCTGCAAAGTGCACAGTCACTTGCCTGCGACTCCCTCCTGGTTTGTTTTAATTGCACTCTGGTATTCTCTCTATCCCTCCTTGTTTTTCAGGTGCTCATTGTTTCCAGCGTCTCCTTGCCAATCAACCTGTGTCCTTTCTCCTCTTTCACCTTTGGAAAGGTGCCCAGGAGCAGGTTCTTAGCAACTCGTCTATGCCAGTGGTCATGGTTTGTAACATGAAAGTGACTGCCTGACTCCAACCTCCACCATGATGTGCCGTGATCTGTCCCCAGCCACCAACCATTTGTGTCATTGATGCTTAGAAAAGATGTGTAGACCCAACCCTCTGCTAAGCAAGGGATTTTCTTGGCTGTAGAAAGAGCAAGGAAACAGCAAGCTGGCAAAAACTGAAGGCATGAAAGTTGGTCTGGAAGGGCATTGATCCATCAGAAGAGAGACAGAGATGTTCCCTCATTCATGAGCAGCATAGTAAGCCATGTCGATACAATACATTAGTAATAAATGGTGGGAGAATAGGAAGAAATAGCACATCCAAAGGGGATACCCAAGTACAAGTTCTAAGTGTTTCTTCTACCAGAACTGTGTCAATCATCTTCTTTAATGAGGCTTCAAACAAAGTCTGTCTGGAGCATCTGAAAGTCACTGTAGCAGCAAACGCAGTACAGGTGAGGGCTCACTTCTGTGTCACTAACTTGATTCAACCCTGTGGTAATTCCTCCTCTTGCTGAGGACCTGCAAGGACTATCATGTACTGACACTGATATTTAGGGAGATGGGTATGCCAGGTGTAAGCCTTAGAAAGGTGTCACCTCTGGGACCAAGGGTGGCACTGCCAACCACTACTTCATTGAAGGCTTGGGATGCCCTTAGGGTCCTTCACCTCATAACACAGCTGGGAACACAGCGTGGTTTATTGGAACATCCACGGGAAAATCCAAGACCTTGGGAACCCCATGAGATTTGCTATGGGGTGTAACCTGCAGAAAATTCAAAGCTTAGCATTCACCTGGTGCTTATAGTCAGGTGGTCAAGCTGAGCAGAGACAAACATTCAGCATGTAAGAACTGAGTGCAGGGTGGGGGTGAGAGGAATGGACTTATTTCAATTAAACTTTCACTTAATACTTGGAACAAGAAAGGCAGAGTTAAAGCCCACCGTGAGCCTAGCTGCTGATTTTATTTGTGTCCCCATAGGCTTTCCAGAGAGCAGAGGGAGCACTTGTGTAAGACCCAGGTTGCAGGAGGATTGATACAGGGTGCATTCACCCAGCCATCCCGAGAAGAATTTGTGGCTTTGGCTCCTTTCCAGGCAGAGAGCTGGAAGAGCACTGTCCAACTCATTGGCAAGCATGCAGGGCAAAGCTCCATTAACAAATGCACCAAGCAAGACGCCCTGCAACTGGCTCCTTAACTGTTTGCTGGGAAGCACTTGGTTGGAGGATGGTGAAGTCCAGCACATCTGTGAGTGAAGGAGGGAGAAGATAGAGTGTGAGAAGAAATTGGTCCAACTCAGGTTGGATATTAGGAAAAAAACAGCTTCTCAGGAGAAGTGGAGAGGCAGTGGCACGGGCTGCCACATCACAGGGAGGTGATGGAGTCACTGTTCCTGAAGATGCTCAAGAGATGTGTGGATGTAGCACTGACGGACATGGTCAGTGGGCATGTGGGGAAGGGTTGGTGGTCAGACTTGGAGATCTTAGAGGTCTTTTCCAACCGTAATGATTCTACGATTCTATTATCTGCACAGCCTGCTAAAGCCAGGTGGTCAGGAGTCACCAAGGATGTCATACAACGTATCCTACCATGCTGTGGTCCCAGTGAAAAAGAACAAAAAAATAAACTGAAGTTTTTCCCTAAAAGCATGTTAAAATCCTCGTCTGAAATAAAATGACCCAAACTGGGGGTGTAAAAGCACTGGGAGTTGATCCCACGAAGACTCAGCCTGCTGAGCTGAGATATTTGTTTGGGGAAGAGAGGTCAAGCCAAGAGGAAAACCCATTCCATGACCCAACAGAGCATTCACCAGGGACTCTGCTAAGCCTGCCCAGCCAGGACTCAGAAATCTCCACACTCCCATGATTTCAGCAATTGAAGGCCACGGGCACTGGCAGCAGTGCCTAAGCTTTAATTGAACCTTTGCTCTAAGCGCGGCACAAAGAACAAAGCCCTGTAGAGGGAGCTTTAAGGTTTCCTTAATTTAACCAAAATATCCTGCAGCCCACTTAACGGCACATTATGAAGTTTTATCATGAATAATTAACACTGAACTACAATTGACATCACGAAGCATGTGGCTGGCTCAGCGAGTACCTCCCGACAGTCAGTTGGTCAGCAGAAGAGGGGGGGGCACAGCCACCATGGCAAACATCAGCCCCTTCCAGCAGCAAGGGGAGGCTTAGTGCAGCTGCTCCTGGTGCTCAGCACAACAGATGTTTAACAGCACCATTCCAGATGAGGAACAAAGGTAAAAGATTGTTTCTAATCTGATTGTTTCTGACCTGGGGAGGACTATGGGCAAGATTTGGGATTGGGTACACTACGGTGATTAGTTTGTAGCTGTGCCCTCCCAGGCTGGTGCAGCATCTTGTTTTGATGGCACACCAGCTCTCAGATGAAAGACAAGCTGGCTTTTCTGATCCTTTACAGTCACTTCTGGCAACTTCTGTAGGATGTCAAGAAGGGAGGTCCATTCTCAGTGGTCTAAGCTAGTCGCCATGCCCTGCCTGGCACAAGGAACCTGCTCTGTCCAAGCTGCTGCCTTAAGGGTACTGCAGAGCTGACTTCCAGCAGTGTCAGTGCCACCTGGAGTGATGGTCTTCATAACAAAGGAGCTGATAATAAAATTTCCAGAGGGAAAACTTCCAAAAAAAAATAAAACACCAAAAGACAACAAACAAACAAAAAAACAAAAACCAAACCAGCCAATCAATAAACCATCGAAAAGAAAAGAAAGGAAAAGAAAGGAAAAGAAAGGAAAAGAAAGGAAAAGAAAAGAAAAGAAAAGAAAAGAAAAGAAAAAGCCCACATCAGAGCTGGGCTCCTCCATGAGCTATGGGAAAGGCAGCTCAGCATTCCATCAGCGTGCCCCCCTGCACCCCCTGGTGCTGCTTTGCACCCCTTGGGGCTGTGTCCCTGCCTCCCCACCTGCCTTCACACCTGCAGCACAAAGATGGCAAGCAGAGTGGCTGCACATGGAGATGAATTAGTGATGGGCAGAGAGCTGACCCTGCGTCCTGCTGGCAGGGCTGCACAGCTGCTGCGGGCTGCAAATGGTTGCAGGGCAGATGATTCCCATCATTTTGGCTGCAGAGAGTATCTAGATCTTATCCACTTTCCACCCCCCTCCTTAAGCTGTGTCTTTTAATAAAGACATAGAAGCAGCGTGCTTGAAGAACTCGCTTAGATCTGAACCAAACAGCACAGCTAAAGTAAGGAAAAATCCATGCGAGAACACAGAGGTTGTCAGCACTCCCTTATGCTTGCTGCAGGAGAGCAGTGTGGTGCTAAGCCTGTGCGTGGCAGGCACCAAGTACAGCAGCCTGTGAGGGAGAAACTCAGGCAAAGACTATTGAAACATCTCCGGGAAGAGCCATCAGGAGCCATTAGGCCATGTAGAGGAGGATGTGCTGCCTGCGCATCTCCCAGCTGGGAGCCTTCAGTCTCTGGTGGGAGAGGCTGGAGCCGGGGACTCTTTCTGCTGATGGTTCAGCTCCAGCCTGTCTGCCTGAGCAGACCCATGGGATGGGATAGATGAACCCTGAGGCTCAGAGCGTGCGGTTGGCCCATTCCCTGAGGGCTTTCCCCAAGGAGCTGCAAAAGGCGAGGCTCATCTGATGCTGACTTGATTTGGGGGTCTGCTCCAGCTCATGCCATCTGACGAGCATCCATCGCCATCAGGACAGGCTGCTGCAGCGTGAGGCCCCTTCAGGATCTGAGCTCAGCAGGTTGGCTCGTGTGCCCAGCTGGTGGGAGCCAGCCTTCTTCCCAACCTGTCCTAACCTGCAGAGGTGGGAAGTGTGAAGAGCCCCTCCTGATCCTGCTGAAGGACCTGTTCTAGACCATGCCAGGGCATCAACCCTTTGACAGTACCTGCGGGCCACTTTCTTAGCAGAGCCTTGCACAGAGAGGGGTCTGTGCTGTCCTGAAATAAGTTGAGAGGTGAGTAGAGGGCGTAACTTCAGAGCTGTCTGATAGTGGGAGTATACAGGTGAGGACAAGGCAGTGAGAGTTCTGAGAACACCTCAATGGCATTGATTTATGATTTTTAGTGCATCTCCCCCCTCTGTGTGCTTTACAGCACTAAAACCTCCCAGTGTCTACAGAATCCCCACCCCTCTGTACGGAAAGGTCACCAGACATCTCCTTCAGTTGGAGCTTTATTTGATGTGGGTTTGCATCTCCATTTAAGCAGTAGATACATGCAGAGAGGAGAGGATGTGCTTTCCTGGAGCCGGTGCTGAATGAGGCAGAGGTTCTGCTAAGAGGGTTCGGACAGGTGTTGCTGCATGGCTGAGAACACGCTCTGCAAAGCAAACTGATTCACGTGCAGCACTCGGGCAGTCACAGAATGGTTAAGCGAGGTTTTGTACAAATACATCTGCTTTGCTTTTTCTTCTGTGAAACTGAATCCTGCCTTGCTTTGTATAAATAAAACATGGTTCTTAGTTGACATTTTCATATTTCTCAGAAAGCACTCATTTACCTCAGGCTGCTGGAAACTTTGGTGAGGTTCTGCAGGTGAAATACTGATTTCAGCTCTGATCTCTCCATCTCCAGGATCCCAAAGTTTCTGAAGTCCTGTGTGAGCTCACTGCTCTCTGACCCACAAAAGGACATGAAGTCGGACCCCTCAGCCCTTCCTGAGAGATTATGGCTGAAAATAAGGGGACGAGAGCAGACCCCAACCCTGGGACTCATCCTGCATGGCTTCAGTAGAGCTGTTGGTAAACAGAGCTCTATTCTTCTAAGTGATGTGAGACCAAGACCATGGTGTTTGCATGGGTAAAAAGCATCATATTAAATTTCTGGAGGTCTTTATTCAACATTAAAAAAAAAAACTGTAAGTTTATTATTGAAAGACTGAATGTGTAAAGCATGGAGCTGTGTTGCTGTGTTTTTGAACATGTTATGGCTCTGGTCTTGCTACAGTTAAATGTTAGAGCTGCTTGTGGCTGTAGGGAGACTGAGCACCCACAAGGACCCAGCTCGTGATTTTGGTAGCAAGAAGAGGAATTGCAGGATTTGGTTATTGGAAAGGCTGCCCAGGAGATGCGTCAAGGCTGAGTCACCCCGCTGCTTGCTGCTCCCCAGAGCTCCCGTCTCTGAGCTGAAAGCTGGAAAGGGGCCCAATTTTTGCGATGAACAGGATGCCACGTGGACGAAAGCTGAGGTTGGAATGTCCTGGGGAAACATCTGGGCTGGAGATGGGGTTTGTCTCTCATACCTATATTGCTCTGCCCCAATTCCCCAAATCTTTCCACAGGCAACTAATTGCTAATCTTCCTGGGTTCCAGCCTGGCTGTCCTCCTGCTTGCTTGGGCCCCTATGAAGCCTGTAATTACTGCTTTACTCCTTTTTCCCCTGTAGTGGAACAGAGCCTACTTCAAGCACCGGCCTCTTTAAAAATACATCTGCTCTGCTCTGCACTAAAACACATAGAATAATAGAAGAGAGTCCGTCAGCAGGGGCATCCTTTACCTGTATGGCTTTCAAAGGCAGGAATCTTTTAAAGAACATGGAACATTTTCTCTCCTCCAGACCCAAAGCTGAGTGCAAAGCTGTGACGTGCTGGCAATATTTGAACGAGGGGGTTGATGGTGTTGATGGTCACCTTGCTGATCCCCCATGTCCTTTCACAGGTCTATATAGGGTCCAACCACATAGCTTAGGGCTGGAGAGATGGGACTCAGCAACTTGCCTTGCCCCACTTCCCTTCCCAGAGGGACAGCCAGCACCTTGGCAGTGGGATTTGGTGCAACTCTGTGCCAAATTGCTCTGTCCTAATAAATAAATGAGGGACGCTGCTTCCCTCAGATGTCTTCAACCACATCAGCATTTGCCTGGAGATAGCAGGCTCAGTTCAGCAGAGCATATGTAACTTTCAGTTATTACCTGTATGCTCAGGGGAGTTTGGTGCCTAAATTTTCTGTGGGATTTGACTTTTATGGCAGAAAAAATGCAACGGTGAATGTGGCATGGAGCTCAACAGCAGGAAAGTATGGCAAAATGATCCATCTCCCAGGGCTCACTGGGCAGAGCTCCAGCAGCCAATGTCTGAGAGCTTCAGCAGCCACGAACCTGTGGGAATCTTTCCTCGGGAAGCCTTTGCAGCCATGTCCCCATTTGGAGATGTCTCCATGTGCTTCAGTCACTCATCATCTCCACCGTGAGTGCACTGCCTGTAGAGTTCCACAGTCATACGGATACGGACTGCTATGTGGACACCTTAGGTCCTCTCAGTGGGCAGTGCATACTCACCTGTGCACCTCTACTTTGGAGCCTCGTCTGTATCAATGCCCCAGTCCTATCCCTGGATCTGTGTGAGCTGCGTACTATGTTTCCGAGTCCCAAGGGTGAGCTATGTTCCTGCTGTCCCACCCCATCCCCATCCATTCCATTGGATTGGTGGTAAACTAGGGACCAGGTGGGTGAGAATGCACTTAGAGATGGACTGGATGCCAAAGCCACAGTTTGGATGAGCTAGCTCGTGTGTTAAACCCCACATGAAGAAAAAAGTAAATAAGAGAGAGAGAGAGAGAGACATATGCCCAGCCCAATCAATACACCTTTTGTTCAATGCTGTTTTGGCTTTCGGGTCACAGTTCAGGGGCTTCCTTTCCACTCCAGGAACAGGGAGTGTGCACGTGCCATGCCACCTGTGTGTGCAATCCTGTTCCTTCTTGCACAGCTCTGCCTCCTTTCCCTGCTCTGGACTTCCCCCTGAACTCTCCCTACACTGAACGCACTGCAGAGAGACTGCGTTAGAAGGTTTGGGCATCCGCTCTGCTGTTCCTATGTTGAGACCCCTATGTGCCATCGCAGAATAAACCCACTCACAACACCCCACAGAGGACAGGTTCTTCTCACCTCACATGCATCCACATCAGTGAAATACCCAGCTTAGGATTGCAGGTGACGAAAATTGCATTGCTTGCAAACTTTGAAGAGGGGACGGAGCAGCACCTGTGAGCTCGGGGCAGCAATCCCAGACCTGCAGTGCTTTTTGGGGACTGGAGCTCCTGGTTTTGGACGTGGGGGTCCCAGTTTTGAGGGCCACCGGGGAGGCTGTGAGACGGGAGCAGATCGGAGCGTGTTATGGCTGCGAGGGAGCAGAGGGAGGGATGCGAATGGGGCGCTGCTAACGCTGCACGGAGCTGATTCTCCAAGGCCCCCCCGGGCAGCACTCAGCATCCAGCCTTCATTAAAATTTCATTGCCAGCACTTGGCCAAGGTCTATTTATGAAAATGCGCTTTTCGCTTCATGGGAAAAAAAAAAAAAAAGAAAAAAAAACAACAAAACAAAACAAAACGAGAAGAAGAAGAAGAAGAAAAGAAAGAAGGAAGGAAAGAAAGAAAAAAATCAGAACGGAGGGAAAGAACAAAGGAGGGGATGGGGTTTGTAAGACCCGTGCGGGCCGGGGGGGGCTGCAAAGTGCGGTGCTCACTCCGGGAAGCACCTCCTCACCCGGCGTTCCCTGAGCGGCTCTTTCGGATGCTTTTCCCATCTTTTTTGCGGATTACGGAGCCGCGCTGCCACTTGTCGCCCTCCCCACCCCCCCCATCCCCCAGACACAGCCCGGCTGCTGGGGGTGCAGCACCGCCCCGCGATGCGCGCGGTGCGTTCGCTTTTATTTCTCCTGGAAAAATAAGAAGTTACAAAACAAAAGCCCGAGGAGCCGTCACCCCCTCGGTGCGTGCCGTGCCCCCCACCCGCTGACAGCTCCTCCCGGCCCCCCCAGCCCGGCGGCGGGGCAGCTGCAGTGCGTTTTTCGGTGCGGTTTCGATGCGAGCGGAGTTACTCCTCCGTCTCAGAGGCACAGCGGTCGGTGAGCGTTCCTCGCTCCGTCCCCATATCCGCGCGTGGGGCTTCGCTGCGCGCATGGCTTGCGTGGGAAAAAATCAGCCCCGGGCTCTGAACGCTGCTTAAGCGCTACTTTCGATGCTTCTCGCCTTATTTCGTTGCTCCCCGGCCCGGAGGAGGAAGGACGGAGATACGCGGTGGGGTCCCGCGGCGGAGCCGGCGTCGCCCCCGGGCGCAGTAAGTGCAGGAGGCAGGAGGGGGGGGTGAGGTAAAACGTGCATGGTTTATTTGAAATGCTGCAGCGTACACAGACACCAAATTTCATTCAGCACACACACAGCGAAACGAAATCTCGTTTAAATAATAATAATCAGAAGTTTTAAAAAATAACAATAATAAAATAAAACGAAAAAAAAAAAGAAAAAAGAAAAAAGAAAAACCCGCCAATAACAAAGGATTCGGAGGCAAATTTCTCTCTTAAATATGCAAAGAAGAAGAAGAAAAAAAAAGAGTATTCTTGCCTTAGAAAGTGCACAGTTCGGTACTGCCGGGGACGCCGCGCACCGCTGCCCCGGGCCGCCCCCGGGAGCCCCACTGGTTTGATTGTCGAAGCGTAGGATACGTTACAGTGAAACCATACGGGCAAAAACCAAAGCGAAATAAATTTCCTTTTTTTTTTCTTTTTTTCCCCCCGAATAAACGGTGACTTCCAGGGAAGTGCCAAAAACAATTATTTTTTTTTTCTTTCCGTTTTTTTTTTTTCTTTTTTTTTTAAACTTTTTTTTTTTTTTAATGTAGCTGATGAGGTAGAAACAGAAACATTATTGCAAAAATGCGAGGGGACAGCGAACAAAACCATGCAAGTGCGTGTGTGTGTGTGTGCGCGCAGGGACCGGGCAGCGAGCGCAGGGTAGGGGGAGGGGGGGGGCACGGGCCGGCGCCTTCGTATTTACAGCCGTCGGGGCGGCTTCAGCTCGTTCCCTTTCTTTTCTATTTGTTTTTTTTTTTTTTTTTTAAGTTATTTTTTTTTTCCTTTTCGTTTTTAAAAAGAAGAAGACGGGACACTGAGGAGGGAGCGGTGCCCCAAACCCTTTGCCTACCCAAGCCAGGAAGAGGCTGCGACAAAGCCCCGTCGGGCTCTCACCGCCGCTGCCCTGGCCCTGAGCACCCCCATAGCTCCCCCCTCCCCAACCCCCCCCCCCCACCCGGACCTTTCATTTCAGCTTCTCCATTTTCTCCACTTTTTCCCCCCTCCAGTTTAGTCTACAAAAGCAGTCTGTACCAGTCATGACAGCGGGGCCACTGTGCCCGCGGCGGCGAGGAGCGGGCACTGAGCTGAGCCGTTCGCATCGCTTTGGGTGGGTTTCCCTTTTAAGGTTTGTTTTTTTTTTTTCCCCCCCCTATTTTTTTTTCCTTTTCAATTTTTGTAAACAAAACAAACAAAAAAAAAATCAACCCAAACCCTGCCCAGTTCTGGGGGGAATATTGGCTGGGGGGGGGGGGGGGGGCCACGTCAGCCGGAGAGCCAGGCACTGCCCCCGCCGCCTTCCCAGCCCCATCTTCAGTAAGTGGCAGAAAATTTCATCCTTTTCTGCTTCTGTCTCTGATTGCAAAACCAGACCCTCACCACGTTCTTCTTCAAGTCTAACTTCTCGGCGATGGCGGCGATTTTCTCCGAGGAGGGCCGTGGCTGCACGGCAAAGTAAGCCTCCAGCGAGCGCTTTTCGGGAGCAGCGATGGAGGTGCGCTTGCGTTTCTTGTCACCTCCCGTGTAGATCTCCGGTTTGGTCATTTTCTCCCTCTGGGCCCGCTCGGCCTCCTCCAGCCAGGCTTCTAAAATGGGTTTGAGGGCCACCATGTTGTTGTGGGACAAGGTGAGAGACTCGAACCTACAGATTGTGCTTTGGCTAAGGCAGCCCACCCCCGGGATCTTCAGGTTGGCCAACGCAGATCCAACATCTGCCTGGGTCACCCCCAGCTTGATCCTCCGCTGCTTGAAGCGCTCGGCGAAGGACTCCAGCTCCCGTGGGTCCGTCTCTGTCTCGGGGCCCGAGATGACGGCGTGGGACGCCAGGCCGTGGGGGTGGGACATGTTCATAGGTTGGGAGTGGTGGGCCATGTGGTTAATGGCCGACATGTGGGAATGAGGGTGGGACGGCGTGGAGCCCACGTCGGGACCCGGCACCCCTCCCAGGGGGAGGGCAGAGTTGAGGTGGTCCAGGAGCTCTCCCTCCAGGCCCTGCGCGGGCTGATGGTGGTGGTGGTGGGGGTGGTGGGTGGTCAGCACGGACGGGTGGTGCAGGTGCACAGAGGACGAGGTAGGAGTGCAGGACACGCTGCTCATGGTGTGGTAGGTGGCATCCGGCTTGAACGGATGGGTTTTCTGCGATACTATATCCACAGCGGCCAGAGCCTCGGCGCCCCGTAGCAAGGTCTCATCAAAGCCCGCAAAAATGTTACCCTGGATCTGGATGTGGGGTTCAGGGGGGAAAAAAAGGGGGGGGGGGGGGGGGCGGGGGAGCAGAAAACAAACCAGAAGAATGGGAGAGGGTTAAAGGGAAGTGGCGTTACAGACGTCTTGCTCTGTCCCTAGGCCAGGTGAGCTGACCGAGCTTAGCCTCCCACCCAAAACATGGCAGCAGTACCCCGGGCACCGACCCTTGTCTCCCAGAAGAAAGCAGAGAGGATGGAGCTGGTGGGAATCCCAAGGAATCTCTGAGTTGGGCAGCGGGACAGAGCCGCTCCGAGGACGCCTGATCCCACCAGCCCCATTGCAACACATGGGAACCCCAACCCCAACACAACCCCAACCCAAACCCAAGAAAGACACAGACCCCAACGTGGGGGACGCCCGGCTTACCTGGGGGGCGGGCAGGCAGGCTCTGCGGATGGCTTCGGAGCTGGTGTGCAGGTGGGGGTACTTGGGCTCGTGCAGGATGGGGTGCATGCTGAAAGCCTGCTTGCTGTTCATGGACATCATGATTGGGCTGGGAGCGGGGCAGGGGCGCTCCGGGCTGCCCGGCTCCGGGGGCGCGGTATTGTCTGCCTCTGCCGCCCGGCATCGAGGGCATTATAGCCCGGCCCCCCCGCCCCCCCGGACGCTCATTGGATAGGCTTCGCCAGGCCCCTCCCTCCGCCCGCCCCGTGGCCACTCCGCTCACCCCCCGCCTGGGCCCCCTCCACTCTCCCAAAGGCAAAAAAGGCACCCTGGGATAAGCGAAGAGAGAAATAAGGAAAAGTTTCACCAACTTTATTTTTTCTTTCTATCTTTTCTTTTCTTTTTCTGCATTTCCCACCTCTGTCCGTGCGTCCCTCTCTCCATCCCCTTCAGCGCTTCTCCATCCATCCGCACCCGCACGCAGCATCACCTCGTAGCATTTCCTTCCCTCTGAGTGCCCCCACGCCCGGATCCTGTCACTGCTCGCGTGCGGTGTATGGTGGCTGTGTGTCTGCCACCCCTGTGGCTGCTCCCAGCCCAGTGGAGGTGTGTTGGGCAGCAGAACTGCTGCTCCAGAGCTGGGAAACCCCCCCATACCTGCTGGACATGGAGACGGAGGCTGCAGGGTTGGTATGAGGGTGCTTCGTTATGCTCACAGCATATGATGAGCCCATTTAATCATACGCATGAGCGTATGATGCTCATGCAGCAAGCAGATCCCTAAAGCAGAGCTGTGGAGTTGGTTGCACACAGGGGCGTAGGGAAAGCCTCGTGGGGCAAAATCCTGAGTCCTGTACCTCTGGTGCCACCGGAAAACCTCATCCCTGCTGGCCTGAGGGATGACAGAGGGACAACGGGCAGTCCCCACACACCCTAGTCCAGCATACTTCCTTCTCATCTTCTGAGTGCCAGAGAAGCTCTGCCAACATGCTGATGCTCCGCCAATCCAGGAGCTCAGAAGCTTTTTTCCCCTCCTGCTTTCCACCAGCACAGCTCTGAGTCATGGTCTCCCCTCTGCTGCTTGCGCAGAGATTGCAGCATCAGGTGATGGGCAGGATGCGGCTGCCAGAGCCTAACGTTAGCTGGGAGCTCTCTGCTCAGTGGAGACATAGGCAGAATTATTGCAGAGGTGAATTGGCCCTCCTGGGTGCCTTGTGGTGAGCCCAGGCATTTCCAGCTGGCAGCTCCTGTGCTCATTCACTCTCTTTTGACGTCCAGAAGCTTTCCTGAGGGGTTTTTATCCTCCTTTCGCTGGGCTCTTCCTGGTGGTCACTCTGTTGCCCTTCTCCTCACTTCCTGCATTTCAGCAGCTCCTGGATGTAACTCCCCCGAGGGACACCAGCATCTCACCAAGCTGAATGATGCTGAAAGGAACCGACTGCAGAATATGTCCCAAAGGTTGGGGACAGTGTGCTTTTCCAAGCACACAGGCCTCCACGTTTTGAATGTCGCCCTGTCTAGAGGACACAGCTCTCAGCACCTTGCCTTGGGTTTGCTCCACCTCGGATATGAACTTTCTGAGCAAGAGTGACTCACAGTGGCATCCCCCATGCATGCTGCACACAGTGTCACTGCTGCTGTCCCTGATGCTGAAGCACAAGCAGGATGCATGCACAGTTAGGGGCACAGTGAGGCACTATGGGGACAGTAGGAACCACCTCCAGCTCCAGTCCATGGATGAGCCTGTCCTTCCACCTCCTGAATGGGTTTGTGGTTTGTGGTGTACCCCTGTGCTAGCCCAGGCAGGGAAGAGAAGAGGTGTCCTTCATAAACAGTCCCAAAGCCTCTGGATGTATCTAGGACTTACCAGTTCCTTGGGAAGAGCATACCTTACAACCAGGATGTGCAATAACACGGCAAAACATGTAGGAATGCTTCTAAAGAAGTAGTAATGATAAACATTTTAATGACAGCCCCATTGGTTGGCTTTGGAAATTCATCCTGAGACAATCCCCTACACATCACATCTGTGTGATGAGCCAGAAAGCTCTTCGGGTCATTGCTGCTCCTTGTGAGGCTCAGATGTGGTGGTTATCTGCCACGGCATGCGAAGTTAGCAAAAGGAGTTGGGGACACCGTGGTACCATGACACCTGCAGATGCTCTCGCTCATCATTCCCATAGGGAACCAATTGTCTCCGGCAAACTCTGTGCCTAAGAAACTCCTTCTCCCTGTTGTTTTTGGAAGACAACTCATAGTTTCTCCTTCTGTCTGTCTGCCTTTAGCCAATGAAACCTTGCTGTGCTCCTCCTAATCCCCACGTTTTCAATCAAAGGACACCTCAATGCAGACTTTTCAGAGGATTGTCCTGCCTGCCATGTGGTTGGTGCCTCGGGCGGTTGCCTGCAGACTCCAGCTGTTTTTATTACCTAAGTGGGTTTGATTGCTCCTTCATTTGTGCCTGAATGAGAGCATTTGGCACCCTCATGGGCTTTAATGGGGTCTGTGTGCTCTAGCTACCAATTATACCCACTGGCAGCGATTAATAGGAACACAGGGCAGAGGGGACACAGCTTTCCAGGCCTCCAGGAGAGGATCCAGGGGAAAAGACACACGGAGGACTTTCTGCAGAATGATGGATCAGAGGCCCTACAGCTGCCCCGAGGTGACCGTTGCCACATCCTTCTCATCAGCTGTCTCGGCTCACTCTGTGCAAGCTCGGACACTTTGGCCAATGGTGGGATGATAAAGGTGGGTGTGTTGGTCGGAAGCCAATGGGGTATACCCACTGCCTTTTCCTCATGGTCCTTTCCAGATCTTTAGCAGGGGTTGAGCCAGAAATGGTGAATTGGTGAGGCCCTGGCACTGCTGCCCAGGGAACTGTGGGTGCCCCATCACTGGAGGTGCCCCAGGTTGGATGGGGCCCTGGGCAGCCTGAGCTGGTGGAGGCAGCCAGCCCATGGCAAGGAGTTGTAATTACATGGGATTAAGATCTCTTCCAACCCAAACATTCTATGATTCTACGAATTTCTTGTGCACTGGAAATTTTAGGTTTATTCTTCAATCCAGACCTGAATAAGTAAATTTCTTGTTCCCATCTCCATCACAGCTCCTGCACAGGACGATGCCTCCAGCAGCATCCTCTCCACCCCAGGCTGCCGAGAGCACGTCTCATCCCCACCATCTGTGGGGATCCCCGGGGAGGATCCATCCATCAGAATTAAGATGTTCAGGGATTAAATGCTTCGATCTCATCGGAATTGACGTTTTCTGATGGAAATTGGATTTGTCGGAAAATGTGTAAGAGGCTGTACCTGCACGGGTGATGGTTTAAATGGCTTGCTTGAGTGCAGGAGCAGAAAAATCAAGCCCCGAGCGCTTTTTAACAGATGCACTAAACTCTATAAGCTGTCTTGCTGCTGAGAGAGGCCAATGGCATCAAGGAGAACACTTCACAAGGCACTCACACTGACTTAAACTAGGTGTGTAATGAAGAACAGTGCTGGGACAAGATAAAGTGAGACCCCATTCAGAGAACAGAGAACAGTGGCAATGCAGAAGACTCATCAGAGCCAAATTCTGCATGCTTTCTCACCCAAAATTAGGAGAATTGGAAAAAAACATCAAGTTGCAGCACAAAATACCATGCTATCAAAGCAGCTTTTCCAGGAGACTGGGAGAGGGCTATGGGAAGAGATCCCAATGATGACAACAAGACTTTCTTAGCCCGAATACCAGAGCGTGTTTTACAGCACAGATATAGCACTTGAGGTGTAAGAGGAAAGCCTACCCATGCAGGCCAACTCTGCACGCCAGTTTGTAAAAATCCTTATTAAAACCCCGCTGAGCCTAATCGCGAAAGATAGCTTTTAATTAAAAAGTGCAACATTCAGCCAAGTTTTACAGGGAGATTGCTATGACCCCGGGAGATGCCAACCAGCAATAGACCAAACTCCTTCCGGAGGGAGGGATTTTTCCCATCCCTTGCTGTTAGCTGGCAGGGAGCATCTCCGACTGTTTTAAATGGGCAACTTCGCGAGTTTCCTGAGTGTGGTTTCTTCCATTAGGAAATGGGAATCCTTTAACAGCTCACCCAGGCAGCAAAATTCCTCCACTCCATCTATTGCATTAGGAGCCTGGAGTCCATGCTGCTCAACTCGGTGGAGCAGGGAGAGAGAGCAAGAGAAAAGAAAATCCAGATGGGGCAAAGTGTAGCTTGACTTTTTAATGCTAAATTATTTACAGTAAGTAAAATCGTGTGTGTCAATTGTGAAAAGAGTCCAATTTGTTTGATTTACATTGCAGGGGGGTGCCCTAGGGTAGGGGGTGTTTAACTATCTCCTCTAATGTAATTGCCTATGGCAGCCCGTTAAATATTTGATAGGCTGCCTGAGCATAGTAAGGAACTTTGTCTGATACGCTCCTGCAACCCTTTCAGCGTATCGAATGTATCTGCAGCCAGAGAGTACCTGAGCCCTTTCTATTGTGTAACTGGTGCTAAGAGTGCTTATTTTAAGCCCACGTGCACTGCAAAGGGCATGTTTTAGCCCATGTTGGGGGGTATGTTTGGGTAGCGTGGCAATATGTGCTTTCCACCAGAAAACGGGGCTCTTCCCCAGTACCAATGGTTTTCTCATGAATAAGAAGCCCTTCAAGCACAGGATGGTCTGTCCTCGGCTCACACTCTGGCTGCAGGTTGGTAGTTGGGATGAGGACAGCAGAAGGGTCTGTGGGCATCAACAGCAGAGGTGGACTGCAAAATATATTTTACGGGTCCCAGGCTGTGCAGCCCAGCCCCAAATCAACCTCTTACTGCCTTTATATTATTAATGTGCAAGGTGGACATGCTCAGAGTGACCTACGTGTGACTAAGGAGGCACAAAAGTTCTTAATCCTGCCCCGTACACATCTGCTGCATGCCCCCATGGGAAGGGCATAACTGGGTCCCTCCTACCCATCATGTCTGCATCCAACTCTGGTCCCTATGTGTGGAAGGACAGCTCATCCTAAAAACTAATTGTAAGAGCACTGCTCAGCTCCTTGACGTTTCCACTCCAGCCTTTGTCATCCGCAGCTCTGTTCTCAAGAAGACAACTGTTCCTTAACCCATGAAAAGAGGAGAAAAGTGTTTGACTAATCTGACCCTGCAAAGCCTGTTGCCTGCCATGTGGATTTGCCTCAGATCAGCAGTTTGGATAGGCTGAAAGACTGTGGGATGTGTGGACAAGACTTGTTTGGTTGTAAGGGAACTTCTCTGCTAATGCTCTCCATCACTGCAGAAGATGAATCCAGCTGCTTAATGAAATGCTGGTGGAGGGAACAATTTCACTTCATGTGATAGCTTTTGAGGACCATCTTGGTTCCAAGGATATTCACAGTTCTTCTTCTTTCTGTGTGTATTTGTAGCACAACTGATTTGGCTGAGCCTCTGAGAAAGGCAGTCATGCAAACACTGTAAGGCCTATTCCTAAACCAGAAGAGTCTACAATCTAGAAAGGATTACTGACCTTGTTTTATGCAGGGAGAACTACATCCTGCAAGTGACTTGCTCTGTACCACCAAGGGATGGACCTGGAGCTCATCAGCATGGTACCTTGAGACTCCGGGCAATAACAGAAACATCTGAATTTCAGCCCTGGTTGAACTGGGAGCAGGTGACAAACCTCAGGGCACAGCCTTCTAGAAGAGGACTCTCAGATATCCTCAGTGGCATATCCCAGCTCAAGGGACATTTTACTTTCTGTACCCAAGCAGTGACCTCCTTCAGCTGCCACTCAGACTAAAGAAGAAGGTAACTTGGAACAGACATGAGCCTGGAGAGCTTCAGTTCTACTGTAGATCAGGACTGAGGTCACCTTCAAATCATAGAATCATAGAATTGCTTGGGTTGGAATGGACCTTAAAAATCATCTAGTTGTGAGGTTTCATACAGACCCTGAGCTGCCTGTAGGAGATAGAAGTGCCTCAAGTTACTCCTTGGGAGGATGGTAGGGAGCTGGAAGACTCCTCAGGAAGCCCTCATACCTTTCTGGTCAACCTTACCAGTCCCTGGGAATTCCTAGAGGGCAGGAAATATCATATCACCAGCCTGGGGTGGTAAATATTTAACAAGGGAAAAACCCCTTCCTTTCTCCCTCCCCCTTCCATACGTATTCAGTTCCTGCATCTCCTTCAGCTGATGGCTCTGGCCTTCAGCTCTCAGGCTTTTCCATCACAGTGCCACGGCAGAGCAGCAGCAGGGAAGGCCAAAGCTCTTAACTGAGGTAGCCATAGATCAGTGACTACCATGACTGGTGTTTGCTCAGCAGTAGACAAACGTGGAATAGCTTGTGTTCCCACTACCAGACACCCTTGTCTTCTGCAGATGTGCTTCTGGGACTTCCACAAACTTGTGCTAAGGCCAAAATACAACCCTGGTCTGCCAGGGCAGGGTAACAGCTGGTTTGGATGAAACCATACCTTCTAGTCTAATAGTTTTGGCACCCATGAGGGCTGTCCCCCAGCACTCCTTCACTCACTGCCATTTCCAGACACACAGTGAGATGTGCTTCATTCAGATATCCATCAAAAAAGTGAGATAAGGCAGAGTTGCACTGCCTTCTGGAAATAACATCCTTGTCACAACAACCAAGGCATGTCCCATAGTGGTGGGTTCTCCAGATCCTCCACTGTTTGGAGGGGTATAGTGACCCAGAATTGGAAGAGATGGATGCAGGTTGCTCATGGTATTGCACGATAAAGTTTGAACGTCTCTGGGGATGGAGATACCCTACTCTCTCTAGGGACCCTGCTTGGTAAGCAGGGAGAAGCTGTCAAGGATCTTGATCTACAAATGCAACCAAAGCTTGCCTGGGGGTGTTACATTTGCCTGATTTAGCATGCAAACACTGCAGGGGGATGCAGATGAAAGAAGTAGGCTCAGCTAAAGCCAGCACCCCAGGCAGAGAGGAGAAAGTGAGACCCACACCAAACCATACACTTGTCCTTATGAACACACTGGGGCTTCTCGGGGGGGTTCTAAAGTGATGGGGCTTCTCAGAGGGTTCTTGGAGTGGTGGTCAATGGGAGGTAGGGATGGCTGATCTGGATGGGGTAAAATGGGTATGGAAGACCATCAGATGAGGAGCAGGAGAAGAGACCTGGTGGGCTCCTGGGATGCAGGCAGAGGTTTTGCAGAACGTGGACAAGCAGAGATCCAAGCTGATGCTCCCAGGCCCCTGGGGACTCCCAGCCTGCCGACACCAAGACTCTCTGTGGTTCTCCATCCCTTGCTGTCTGCTCCAGCTCTTACAGAAACCAGCTCTATTAATATCCCCATCTCTTCCTCTCGGCCCATTATTCTCCTGATGGCCCAAATTTCCAGTTAGCTCCTCTCCAAATTTAAACGATTGCTTCCCCCTCTACTCTCAGCACCCCCCCACCTTTCCGAGAGATGATGTCACTGATGACCTATATTCTCCTTCCTCTCAAATGGCTGGCGCCGGGGCTATTAGATCCCTGCTGCTGGGCTGTGATTGGCTGACAGCCAGTCCTAACCTCACAAGTAACCACGACCATTCACTACCAGAGGGAAACTCGGGCACTGCCGGAAAAAATTGGGGATAGGAAGGAAGGATGGAGCTGGCTAGAGCTTACTCCCACACAGGAGGGATGGTGTCAGTGAGGGGAGAAAGAGGAGCAAGAGTTGTCAGCTTTGACCAGAAGAAAGCAACTATGAGAGATGTAGAAAGCATCCTCGGTGCTCCACTTGCCCTTGGAGGCTGTGAGGATGGAGTGGCTGCGACCCCATAGACCGCTGTCAGGACAGCTTCTCCTCTCACCTACCTTACACCTAAAGCACTGCAGATACTGATGGAGATAGTGCCGTGACATATGTTTGCACACCCCATATCTTCTACCCCAAAGCCTGTAATAGCCTAGAATGCCGATTCAGCAGTCCCTTGTGAGCCTGGATGGCTTAAGTGTTTTGTATTTCTTTGCTAGGCAAAGCACAGTATCAAAAGTCAGTGTGTTTTAGTGCTGTAACAAACTCTTCAAGTGCTTTCTTGTGTCATGATTCCATGGAGAATCTCAGCATCTACCTGCACAAAGTCATTAATCAACCAAGAGGCCAAAGCTCAATCAATCTAAGGAAGAGGAGCCCATGAATGACTGGCTAGAAGAGACCTTCCTGATGGTCAGAATAAGCAGGGCATGTCCTGCCCATGACTCTAATCAGGGTATTCCATTCCTAAAGCCTTCTTAAGGCAACATCTCTGGCTCTTCTCAATGCACAGCGGTGCTTCAGTCCCATCCAGTCACAAGAAAGGGAAGAACTACCAGAGCCAATGCCTTTGGTACCACCTGGAGCTGATCAGCTGGAGATCATATTTCTGAGAGGAAGGGACAATATGGGGAAAGGCAGCTATGAATAGAAGTAGGAATAGAGCCTGATGCATCATTCCCATTTCTGGGATGCTGTAACCCCAGCAGACTCCCTCATCCATAAGCATACTCCATCATTACCAACTTCCACAGCTGGCAAGAGACTTACCTGAACAGCTGAAGGGCTCAGTTGTGCAAGAAACACATCCCAAAGGCCAATTGTAACCTCCCGCTTCTCCTAAACAAATTACTTTTTTCTAGAAGTGAGCTTTTGGCTGAACGGTCCAACATCTTGCCGCAATGGCACTTCTATGCCACCCTTTCACAGGGTTCAAATGCTTCTGAGACACAGCCAAAGCAATACAGCAGGCGTGGGGGACAAACCTGCAGACTGTCTCCTTAACCAAAGGAGATTCCTTCTGGGCCTCACCCTGGTTTATTTAGCAAAGGGACTTCCCTAGATGTTAATGAATTTTGGATTTCCAGCCAGAGAGAGAGTGGGAAAAAAAAAAGAAGAAAAAAATGATAAGAAAAAAAGGAAGAAGGAAAGAACAGGAGTAAAGTGAGAAGAGGGAGAGAAGAAAAATATGGAAGGAAAGAAAGAGTCTTGGTTTTCTGAGTTAGAAGCAAAATTATCTTGATTTCCGTTTGAATAATTCATGTTTGCCACAGGCCATGTATTCCTGAGCTTGGGTGTCAAGTGTTTATTGAATATATCTCTTGACAGGGCACTTGTGTGATATTCAGCCATTGCCAGAGCATTAAAAAAAATACACACAACAAATGGAAAAGAGGGGGGGGAGAAGGAAACACTGAAATGACGGCTTCCTCCACTTCAGTTTGAGAATAATTGGTCCAAATGAAGCCCCTTTCCTTTCAATAAGGTCTCCCCTGCCCCCACCCCTCTGTGGGGAGCTATCTGGGAGCCCAGCTGTGGGCTGGGACATTGTCCTTACTCCCCAGGGTAGAAGCTCTGTGATAATCCTAGAAAGTGGGCTTGGCTGGTTCTGGAGGAATTGGAACATTTTTCACCTCCTCAGGTTTTATCAGGCCGTGGACACCTGATCCAGAAGACCGGAGATGTCCCATCCCAAATGCTTCCACTTGTAGGGTTGGTTTGTGGATATCTTCGTAAGGGAAGGGTTCCTCACCTCTGACAGCACTGTAGTCATTACATTATAACCATGCTACACTCCTAACCACAGCTCTGAAGAGGACAGAAAGACCATGCTTGTAGGCAGTAATTCCTCTTCTCCTGGCAATATTTTACCTGGAGGAAAAGCAGCAGCTGTGCTCACATCCCAGATTTGCTGTTGTCTCTTCTCCTCCCTTAATGCACAGGGCAAACTTTGAAGACAAAAGGCTCTTTGTGAAGTGGGAAGGAGGACAGAGAACATGACATTTCATAGAATCATAGAATCACTAAGGTTGGAAAAGACCCACAGGATCACTCAGTCCAACCACCCACCCATCACCAATAGTTCTCATTAAATTTGTCGAGTTTTCCTGAAATGAAGGTGCTGAAAACTCACCCAGCCAGGACAATCAAGCTGACTTGAGAAGCAGTGCTAGGCTACTAGAAGACTTTGGCCATCTCACATGGCTTCTTCCATATGGTGTGAAAACTCTCTATGGAGGGCCATCGCTTTAGCCACATGGCAGGGGGACACGTCCCCCCGGCAGTGCTATGCCATCTCGTGTCCTGCCTCAAGACCCTACAGCTGCCCTGTCAGGCACACAGGCTGCCCCACAGCAGTTTGCATCCCACAGCAGACGGATGGGGGGGTGAGGGAGCAGCACTGGCAAAGGGGACAGAGGAAGAGTATGGTAGGGATGCTTAGTGTGAGGCCAGGACCACTGCTCTCATGAACACCCGGACAGCAAACAAGACCTTCAAACTGCGTCATGTGAACAACTGTTGGGGAAAAGGGAGGCAGCCAGACAGGGAGACGGAGCCCCTGCCGCCTGCTTTCTCCCGGCACCCAGCTCACAGCTGGTGCACCAGCAGGGATCCCTGCCTGGCCATATGCTCTACGTGCTGCTTCAATTACCCCTGGAGGAGCAGGGGCTGGCAGGGCTCCTGGGAGAAGGAGGAGGGGTCATGGGGGGAAGGGGAGGGGGGATCCGGCCGCAGCCTCCTCCAGCCACAGCTCGTGGATGGGCAGGATGCGGAAAATGGAGAAGGGCTGGTGGGTGTATGTAAGAGCATCTTTACTGTGGTTCATGAGGGACACCCGTGGTGCACCCCCATGGCTAGCCCCATGGGATGCACATTAGTATAAGGAAGTGCATCCCCTGTATGAAAGTTTCCCCTTCACAAGAGCATCCTCAACATACATACAACAGCTTCCCTAGAATTGGAGAGCATTCCCAGTGTATGAAAGCATCCCCAGTGCACAAGAACATCCATAGCATACAGGAATGTGCAGTTGGTTTTAACTGCACCCACACAGACTGGGAGGCACCCCAGCGTGTGGAGCCCCTGTGCACCTTTTGTAGGTTGGATGCTGTTCAGAAAGCTCCCAGCCAGAACTCAAGTCTTGGTACCTGGAATCAGGGCCCAACGCAAAACTGTAAGGGGATGTCTCTAAGTTTCTTCTGAAATCGTTTGTGATTTAGAATTTAATTAGTGGAGAAATATATAATTGGGATTACCTGGTCAAAGTAAAAATTATTTGAGTTTCCTGATCGGTTCTAGTAAATGGCTCTTTCACCATACCTTGCAATCAGATCTGAGGAAGTACATTTGCATGAGTAACACTAATTGCTCTGGTGCTCAGTATCGCTTGGCCTCTTCTCATGAAAAGAAAATCTCCTCTTCAGACACACACATCTTTAACATCAATCATCAGGACTTGATATGAGACTTATCAGATGATTTAGAAATTCACCACCTTCCTTTTGATTTTTTTCCAACAACTGGAAATATTTTAATGAGCAGAAACAGCAGAATTCATTTCAAACAATCGTTGTGAAATGTAGAACATCAACACATGCTATCAAGAAATCAGCCAACCAGGACATGTCAGCATTCAAGGCAGCATTTGGGGCCAACAAAGACTCATCCAGTGGGTTTTGCTTGTACTTGTTCTGAATTTGCTGCAGCGTTTTGCTCCTGGAAGCACGAGAGCTGCCTCTCCTGTGACTCTGGAGCACAGCCAGGTCCAAGCCTTGGTAGACACTCTTGGATTCAGATCAGTCTGAGCGCAAACTGGTTGAATATTAGGGAAAATGTATTTTCAGAAACAATGGTGAGGCATCGTAACAGACTGCCCAGGGAGGAGGTGGAGTCACTGTCTCTGGAGGAGCTCAAGAATAGGGTAGACATAGCACTGAGTGACACGGTCTAGGGCAGTCACAGGCATGGGTTGATGGTTGGACTAGATGATCTTAGTGGTCTTTCCAACATTAATAGTTCTGTGATTCCATGACAATCCCTCAGTCACTCCAGCGCCAACAGTTCCTTGACATCCATAGTATGGAAACTCAGTGCAGGAAGAGGTCGTGTCATCAAAACAGAGTTAAGTGAAGGCAACTAAGCTGTGTCCTGGCAGGTAGACAACCATTCTCTGAAGCTTTAATTGCAAATATCACCCCACTGCATCTCTTCTCAAGCTCTTCACATCCACACTCTGTCCTTGCCACCTTGACTACAGCCAGCAGCTGCTGACCAACACCAAACCATTGTCAGCATTCCTGAGACCACCTGGAATAAGAATGACAGTTTTTCCATTCCCCTGGACACTACAGGCTGCAAATCCCAAGATGCCAGCATCATTAGCAGGAGCCTCAACCTGTAACCAGAAATCTCCCACCAGGTGTCTATGGACACTTCAGCCACGTGCCCATGACTACCTCCACCACAACAGTAGGCTCTTAGACCAGAACACACAGCAGAAACTTCCATTCAAATGGCAGTAGCACTTAGGTGTTTAAAAGTCCCTGGGGGCTCTTATCCCTAGAGATGTTATGTAAGTATCCAGCAAATCCTACAGGAGAGACTGTTTTTTTCAGAGAGGAGGAGGAGGGAAATGATGGGGGAAGTATTACAGGAAGATGATTTATTTGATCTTTGTGCATGAATCTTCGTTGTCCTTTCTGACACGCTGCATTCTTGCAGGCAGGGCCCAAGGGGGGAAAGGAAAGGATTAAGAGCCCTCCAGGCTGCTCCACAGCCCTTTCCTGCATTGTCCCTTTTCTTATCCCCTACCTCTGGGGAGATCAGCAGGGAGCAGATTAACCTGGTCTGTACCTCACAGGCACCCTGGAGATGAAGGGTGTGGGGGGAGAGAGGCTGATCTTTGAATTCCAAAATGCTTGTATGTCCATGGTCCAGAGGGCTGGAACGATGCACAGAGACGGCAGAGAATAATAACTGGGTACGTCAGCCTTTTGCTCTAAGGGAGAGAAATCTATCCCTTGGAACCTGTGCATTCCCAAAGGGGAACAGCACCTCAGAAGAAGACAGGCCCCCTTGAGGAGGTGCAGAAGCTTCAGGTATGGGATGAGAATCATCGGGTGGACAAACCTGGAGGTACACAAGGCAGTGAGGAGCTCAGCAGCAGTCTGAGTAAGGTGGGGAAGCTGCTGCCCACAGGTCAGGAAGGGCTCACATGAAGTCTGGGGTGAACTCTGGTCTTGCCCAGATTACATGAAATGGGATGAACCTGCTGTGAACTATATCCTGGGAGCCCTAATTAATGCCCTCAGCAATGCATTAGCATGAAGGGTGCAGCTGAGCCACAGTCCTGCCATGACAGCGTGGCTCTGCAGGTAGTGGCTGCTTGGCTGAACTGAGAAATCAGGGATGGAAAACAAAAAAGAGATTTTCAAAGTGATTCGATTTCAGACATTCTTGCAAAAAACCTGAAAATCTCCCACGTCAAGAAAACCATTATGTCCAAGCAAAGCAGATGAGTTATGCAAAGCACAGGAGTATGAATGGATGGCAGGAGTAGGGTGCGTGCTGCTCACCAGAGCAGAGATGAGAAAAGATTGCTTTTTTTTCTGATGGAAAGTTTCAGTATCACACGGGAAGTCTTAAGCATGATTCCCACCTCTTCCCAAAGGCATTTAAGAGAAAGTCACTGCTGCTGGAGCTGAATGCTGATCTCAGGCCATACAGGGACTCAGACATCCCCATGCCTGTGAAACAACCTCCACTGTCAGGAACACTTCAATGTCCACTCAGACGATGGGGTGATCGTGACTTGAGTCTATTGGTTATGATATCTCAGCTTCACTCCTTACACTTGTGATTTCTTCAGTGACTGATACAAAAGAAGGCAGCTTTCTGGGGAAAGTGCATCACCGTGATCTCCTGCAGCATAAAGGGAGACTCAGGACTCAGCAGCTCCCATTGGCTGAGCAAGAACGTGGTGTTGATGTCCCTACCCATACTGGTTAATACCCATAATGGTTTATCTCCCTTCTCATCTTGAGGGAAGTCACATCATCACAGAATGTATTGGGTTGGAAGGGATGTTAAAGGTCATCTTGTACCATACTGGGTGGTCTGCCTTGTAATGAAGGGAATCAGCTCTCTGGTTCATTCTGGTTGGAGCCAGACCCAAAGAAATACCCAAGCTTTCCCCAGATTGTTTGTATGGTCACAGAAGGCTGAAAGCAGCTTTTAGCCTGCACCAGCATTCCCAGTTCTCGAGGATACCACCAAAGACTGGTGTGAGACCTGATTCCCAGTCTGTAATTCAAATTTCTGCTGCTGAGAAAGGAAAAAAAATGCCAATCTGGAATAAATCATCAACAGTTACAATTCATGCAACGCTCTCCCAGTTTGACAAACTGAATGAAATTTCACTGAATGAAATGTCAGGGGAAACGTTCCCTGCAATTCGCTTTTGCTTTCAAATCCGAGGAGAAACCTCCACAGTGTCTCCTGGTTCAGACAACTCTCCCCCACAGCTCAGCCAAAAAGCACTTGTGTTCCCATGGAGCTCATCCATTTCATTACGGGTTTCATCTACACTCAGCCAGTCTGGAGGGAACCAGAGACAGAAAAGAGAAATCAATGGATGTGGAGCTGAATGAGCCGATACTGATGGGAGAAGCTGTCAAGCTTCGTATCTGTCCATCAGATCTGGGCATCGTTGCCACAGGTGTAAGTGCAGCTGAGCTGGCACTGGCATGAGGCTTTCAGAGGTATTTAGGAGAATACCCATGATGTGAATGGGGATAAAACACACAAGCAGCCTGGACCTGAGTTAGCCCAAGCAGAAGAAGGGGCACAAATCTGCTGCTTGCTCAGTCCACGCAGAGCTGCTTTGAGGACCATTCATTGCTGTTACCCCAGAGGATAAAGAGGGAAGAGGAGAGCTATGCAAGGGCAGTGGATTACCTCGTGGTGCCCTAATTCTGAGCCATGAGTATGATCTCAGCAACCTCTCATCTGTGAGAGAGCCCTTCACCCCCAAACCCAGCATCTCTTTTGCATCTCCATGTATTTAAACCAAAACCTTCTTTCATTGATCAAGGCCTGAAATCAATGGGCATCAGAGTGCTAAGACACCGTCCAAATAAAGATAATACAAACAGCAATAAAATAGCACCATTGATTTTAAAATACCCTATCTGAGGCTTTATAAAGTATTCATTAAATGTCTATTAGGATAAATTGAAAGCATTAGAAACATAGGTAACTGGTTATGCAGATTTGCAAGTGTTTTTGGTTAATTTATAAACTCTGCATCCACACAGATAGAGAAGTAGAAATTGATATAATTATTTCAATCCCTTTTGTTATTCGCTCTGTAGCTCTAAGTTGTGAATATCGTGCTATCAGAACCAGAAAGGCAGCGGCTTCTTTCCCTCCTGTATTTGCAGGAGGTCAATAAGCTAAGAAAGGGGGCTGAATTTTTCATCTGCTAAAAGGAACAAAGCCGCATTTAGCCAACCCTTTGCATGGCTTGGGGAGAATGGCAGTGCTTCATTAGAAAGGCCCTGATGCTTGCTGATTACACGGTTGTTAATATGGTCGGGAGGGTCACAGTTTTCAAGCACATGGTGCGTTGTATCATTTTCATCTCTTGCAAAGGGACGCTTCTTTGGTAACAGTGGGGTGCGTGTCATGTATCTATTGGGCCATCAAGAAGAACGGTAACTCGCGCTCATTTAATGGCTGTCAATCAACTGTGGGGAGCTGTGACAAATCCTCTCCTCAGCAGCCTCAGAGGGAGATGCAGCGCTCACCTCTGAGATGTGGAGCTTGTGGATGGCCACAAATGGTGAAACATCTCTGCCTTGAAGACCTTGCCAGCTACAGAGAGAGGCTGGTCCATGGGGTCACACAGGCTGAAGCACATAGGGGTTGTTGATGCCCAGTTCCAGGAGGGAGGGATGGGACCTCATGTGGCCAGGTGTGTGGAGCCCCTGACACAGCTGTAGGGGAGTATACTTGGAGTACCAGTGGTCTTCCAAAGTCTGCTTGTGGAGAAGACAATGTCTCCCAGTGATTCAGTTCCCCCCCCCGAAATCAGAGACGAAATCTACCCTTTTCAGCAGCTGGGTGTACTGAAGATCATAGAATTATAGAATCATAGAATCATTAAGGTTGGAAAAGACATCTCTAAAATAATCAAATCTAACCGTCCACTTACCACCAATATTGTTTACTAAACCATGCATCTAAGTACCACATCTACCCTTTCCTTAAACAGCCCCAGGAAACTCCACCATCTCCCTGGGCAGCCCGTTCCTATACTTCATGACTCCTTCTGGGAAGAAATTCTTCCTAATATCCAACCTGAGCATCCCCTGGTGCAAATGCTGAGAAATCCTTGAAGGAACAGTACCAAGCAGCCAATGGTGCTTCAGTTCTACTCTTAGCCCCTTCCCTCATCACTCTTGCCCCTGCTTGCCTCCCCTCTTCCCTGCTTCTCCTCTCGCTGAATGCTCTGAAAATACCTGGTTCAGTTGCTTTGTGAATTATTAGAGGCATTTACTATAGGCCCTCTCATTAATTATTCACAGCTGTTTTGTTCTGGGGCTCAGATGTAATTAATGGCTCAATTAATATTTAAATATTAACTATTTTTAAAAACCCAAGACATCTCTGTTAAGCTTGTCCATTGAGAAATACCATACTGGGCAGGCAAGGCTTGAGCACGGAAGGCAAGCAGCGCAGTGCAGGGTGGACATCTGAGTCTGGCAGGCGTAGGTCCTTGTGGAAATCCAGCCACAGAGAGGAGGCAGAGGGTGAGCCCATGAGTCCTGACAGGCTGTCCTGGAAGGCAAGAAGAGAAGAATAGAAGGTTTAGTTTTGTTGGTTAAAAATGAGTAATGCTCCATGAAAGCAGCATGAAGGTGGACAAAGGCTTAGAACAGTAGAATCATAGGATATCCCAAGTTGGAAGGGACCCATAATCATTGAGCATAGCTCCTGGCTCCACGCAGAACCATTTGTGTTTGATGATCCTGATGTCCCAAAGCCCACAAGGTGGGTGGGAGCAAGAGGCACACGGCCATGCCTTCCCTACAGGGGTCTGGATCTTCATTCTTTTGCAAGATCTTCTCTAATTCTACCCCTCTACCCCCCCCAGCTTCCAGCCCCAGTGTCCAATCTTGTATGGCCAAACACCACATCCAGGTAAACCCAAGTGGCCCTGGAGGTTTTGGGAAGCACCGAGATTTTTTTTTGCATTGGTGGTGCTGCTGGAGCCCCTCTCCTCCAATGACATCTGATGCGTTCTTATATTGTTGATATTTAGGACAGTACATTTTACAGATGTGTTCGTGAAGAATACAGAGGCATGAAGGAGCTTGTATTTATGTTTGATGGAGAATGCAAAGACTGGATTTCCCTGTAAAAGGCAGTATTTGGGGAGAGGGAGTCGGGGAGAGCATTGGGGATATTCCAGTTTGGTGACACTGACATTGCAATGCAGATATTTTTACTTGGGTTGGCTGGAGAGGAAGAAAAATTTAAAAGCAAAACTATGAATTAAAAAAAAAAAAGTTGATTAAGAAAATCAAAGTGTTGGATTCTGATAACACGCCAGAAGTTC
Source organism: Gallus gallus (assembly GCF_016699485.2). NCBI lineage: Eukaryota > Metazoa > Chordata > Aves > Galliformes > Phasianidae > Gallus > Gallus gallus. The sequence goes on along the minus strand of NC_052535.1, from coordinate 11,026,067 downwards.
ATCACCATTAACTCTGCTCATTTTTGTTTGCCTGCTTATTTCCAAACTGAAATCTCATATGAACAGATTTATCCCTTCCCACCCTCAGACTCAGTGGCAGCAAAACCTTTCCCAGCAAGAACAGCCCTTGGGAATTTTCCCCCCAGGTATGCTGCAGACATATTCCCCCCTGCTCTGCCCTGGTTTCCAATCACTTAACACTTTCAGGCCATCAGGAGGGAGAGATCTCACCAGAAACTCCTGGCCCTGAGGTTCATCCCTCTGAATGGCTTTTTGCCCCTCATCCATCTGGTGGTCAGGAAGGTCAGACCCATTTCCCATTGCCTGACCCAGTGAGAGAGGTTCCCTACATTTCTTGGGAAGACGTTGGTCTCACCGCCCATCTCTCTGACGGGAATTCATGGGATGGGTTTTGCTCGTGCTATATAAAGCATTACTGGAGTCAGGCACCTCCGCGTGGTTTCCGCCAGCCGTCTGCTTGCATCCTGAGAACTCACAGAAGGTGATTTACAGCACCGCCCCCCGTGCAGGCACTGACGCCCACCTCGCGGGTCAGCTCGGCTCTGTACGCCAACATATACGGTAGCACACGGCGGCTGAATAATAGATGGCTGGTGCTTTGTGAAGGCCCCGTAATCCGATCCTGGTGGCAGGGACACATGAACAGAAATGGAGCAGGGAAGCCGCCCGATAATGCGAAGCACGGCCACCCGATACGCCTGCGAGGCCATCCCTCGAGCACGGTCTGGTGCCTGGCCAATAAACATCTACTGAGGAGGAAACGAGAGCCTGGTTTCTTGGGGACAGGTTGGTGTTCGCAGCTGTGATGTGCTCGTGCCCTGCCTGCTGCCATCCCCCCGGCCGTGGTCCCAGTGCACTCCAGCTGGAGGCTGGTGGGCTCCCTCCCCACCACATGGCACGTCCTCGGCATCCTTCAGGGGATTTGGGCACCTAAACCTTCACAGAAGAACCGCGACTGAGTCCGGAGCAACTATTCCTCTTCTGTTGCATCTTTACCTGTTTTATCCAAGAAATTGAGTGGGACACGGCACTCCTCATGCTATTGTGAATTCTGCTCCCTGCACTCTGCACTTTTCTCCCATCCTTCCCATGAGGATGAGAGGCTCAGAGAAGGCTTGTTCCCAAGCACTGCAGTTACTGCACCCTTTTCCCCATCCCTGAGAGCTTGAGCATCACCGAAGGGTGTATCCAGCTGGGAAAAGCTTAAGACCACCAGATCCTCAGTGAGCTGAGACTTCAGACTGACTGATGGTGAAACAACCTATCTGAGCATCCAGGGGGTGAGGACGGATGTCCCAGACCTACTCATGCCTGCTGCCTATGTAGTCCTCATGGCATGGGGCTGACCATCCCTCTCCCATGCCGCTATCACTGGCTGTGTAATGGGAGCTACTCTTGGGAGCTGCCCTGTATAACCCACACAGAGCTCTGCCAAGCTGCAAATCTCAGAAGGCAAAAAAAGCTTGAAGTTTTCATTTTTCTGACACTCTCAGACACTCTGCAGACACCTTCTGGTATGGTGTCCCCTGTGGTCTGTGTCATCACTGCGTGGCTATGGCATGACACCAGGTGGGCTTTGGGCATAACCCCTTTGCAAAATGCATCAGGTACTGTGAAGGACCATGCAAGACGGCGATGCTCTCAGATATGACAGCAATGAGGATTATTTCAGCACTACAAGGACAAACAGACATGGCTGGCACTGCATGCTGCTCATGTGCAGGGGATGCTCACCTCCAGACCCGCAGAGAGGACGGTTCGGTGAGACAGGAATAAAAATCAGCGTGGGTGGCTGAGAGGGGAAGAGTGGGGTCATCTCCCATGGGAGATTTCTCTCGCTCAGCCCTGGCCCATCCCCGAACCCTCCCTCCCAGCACTTTAACCCGGGAGTCCTGCTCTCTTCATCCGCACGGATTTCCATCTGCCGCCTGGCTTGGGGGCTGCGCCGCTACCTGCCATGCTCACCATATTGCCGACAATTTCCAACTCGCCGTAATTACCGTGTAGAGCTATTCTCCCCGCCCCACACCCGACAGCCGGCAGCTTGCGTGCTCAGCCCGGGCTTGAAAGGAGCGTGATGGGGCTGCCTTGCTGCGGGCGGTGGCTGCTCCCATCCATCGCACGTGCGCTGGTCCAGCGCCAGACGCAGGGCGAGCAGCGGCGCGGGGACCCGTGGGGTCACCGGAGCCGGCGTCAGCTGTCAGGCAGGGCTGCTGGCGGCCAGGGGGCACAGGCAGGAGGTGGGGATGGAGAGGGGTGAGAGCGGAGCTGGAGCTTGGGTTATTCGGTGGGATGCTGAGATGGGGAGAGACAACCGGCTCCTGCGCATTCCCGAAACAGCTCCTGCGCTATCCTGTTCATTGGGAAAAAAGCAGTTCGAATACATGGGAACTCTGGATTTTTATTTTTTTTTTCCTCAGGGAAAAAATGAAAAGGGTGCCTTACCCTGTTTCTGAACACAGCACTGTACTTCATTTTGCAGCTATTTACGCTTCGATTTGTTTTCTGCTTGCCCCCTCCCTGTTTAAAACTGATTAAGAATCATACTGCTCATGGAAAAGAACTCTTTCCTCATCAATACTTAAAAATAATTCCTAATAAGTACCCCACTTTCTTATCATGAAATCTTCTCTTTTAACTTGATCTGGATTTCATGAATGAGTTTCAATTCTGTTTGGGTGAATAGAACTGAAACCTGTTCATGAAATGTCAAAACGTTGTGTAACAGAGGGCTGGGGAGAAAAAAATAAAAGAAAGAATACATGTTTGGAAGCACAATTGATGGTGCTTTATTCCAATAAAACGGTCCACAATATTCCATAAAAGAAGTAGGGGAGAGTAGAGAAAGCATAGAAGATGAGAAAGAAAACATAGACGGGGGGGGGGGGGGGGGGGGGGGGGGCGCCCTGGGGACCCTCCGGGTGGGGCTGATGGCATCAGGGAGAGATTTGCTGAGGGAATCTCGGATGTCACAGGGCTCTCACATGGGATAACGTGGTGCCTTTGGTTCTCCTCTGTACCTCAGTGCCACCGCTCCAGAGAAATCCCAGTGACCCAATAGGTGGAAGTTGTTCCCACGCTCACACCCCATTCCCCCATCCTGCCTTTGACTGCCTGTACCTATTTTCTGGTTCTTGTCCGTGGGCTTTGCAGGGCAATATCACTCTTTTCATGTTCAAAGGTCTCATCTATGGCTGCCACCACCAGCAGGTGATGACAACAGACCCGTCAGTCACCAGGGTCAAACAGTGGAAAGTGGGCACCAGCATGAAAAGGTGGCCAAAAGTGATGAGAATATGAACACTGCTTATGGGTAAGCATAAAAATTGTGTTTGAGATAGGTGGGAAGCGGGATGAAGGTAGATGGAACTACATGGGATATGGTATGCAAGCACATGAGATGGGTCATGTCTCACCTTTATGGAGGGTTCATAAAGGTGAGAAGCGACAAGCAAAGTGTGAGCAAGCCCACAGCTGATGGTCCGTCACTGGGAAAGAAGAGGAGGAGGGGGGACTGGGCTGCAACAGGAAGGCTCCCAGCGCGGC